>NC_030680.2:91508710-93928085 GCF_000004195.4 Xenopus tropicalis | reverse complement strand
CAGTTTGAGAAACAGCAGATATAACACACATTAGCTGTTAACAACACTGACAGCGGGACTGCTCATAAAATACAATGAATACAAACTGTGGCTCTGTTTGCCTTGTCCGTGTCAGGTCCGACCTTAAAAGCAGAAACAAAAATACTCAGGGGCAATGTACAAAAGTGCACTTAGTGAAAGATACATGGTGCTCATTGCCACAGTATAAGGACTCAGTCCAGTTTTTTTATTATAAATCATAAAGGTGTTTCCCACTGCAGGGAGCCAAAGAACAAGAGAATTGAAGTGAGTCGAGGAACTACAAAATTACATTTCATTACAGCAGAGTTTATAATTTTCATCTGTAAAGCTGCCATTTTGACTGAAATGCCGTATAGGAGCATGCAAGAATCAATAAACAGGATTACATGATTAATAATCACCCTGTCCTGTAAATACATTTTAAATGTTGTAATATTTAGTTATTCTGGAATTTAATTAAATGTTTTTATTTGAAAGATTTAACAAATGCTTACAGACATGGGTACCACAGCAATCGTGCATAATGCAAAATTGTACAGCATACATTATTTAGATTTTATTGTGTCTTGAAATTGCAGAGGTTTTCAAAGTTCTCAGGGATCAGTTCCCAACCTGGTGCAAAGAGCAGGAATGTTTTGTTGTGCCTTACCTGTGCCCCATGGGTGGCACCCAAAGGTGCAGCTCTTTGCTCACCCCAGTGAATACATTAATGCAAGAATTCACCCACACTGTGGCCCACACCAGGCACCTCTTTGAAGTCTGTTGCATTTGGTGAAAGCCTAGCAAGAGTTTATTAGAGGGATGCCTTGCTCCCAACAACCATGTACTTTGCAACTTGAACCCGAATTTTATCCAGTACAACGTGCAGGGCACAGATTGCACAATCCATATGTTTTTTTTTCAGGCAATTTGCACCTGATAACTGCATGTATATGTGCCTGGCAAGTGATTTCAGTGTTAATCCATGGTGGTCTGCCTTGAGATCATAAATCCTGCATTTATGGACTACTTAAATATATGCTGTTTAAAGCCCCTGACATTGCCTTTACATTCCAACTGGAACAAGTTGCATGTTCTGCTAAAATGCTTTGCTTACAGATCATATTGCACATTATGTTTGGGTTAACAGAACACTTGAAAATTCATGGACACATTTAGAAAATCCAAAAAGATAAACATGCTAAATTGTTTGTATTTTTATTTTTGTCGTTCTACTTGAAAATAAATAAAAACAAAGATTAAAAAAAAAGAAAATCCAGCTAGAGGCCTGCAATGATTGCAATTTAATTTGTATGCAACATGTATTTAATAGATGTGTCCCTGCAATTCCAGGTGATCTTGTAACCCTAAAGCAGTGATCCCCAACCAGTGGCTTGTGAGCATCAAGCTGCTCACCAATCCCTTTTATGTTGGTCTCAGTGCCCCCAAACCAGCTAGCCCTTATTTGGCACCTCCATGAACTTTTATGATGCTTGTGTTGCTCTCCAAGTGGTTTTACATTTGACTGTGGCTTGTGTAATTCCCAATTCAAAATTCCATATTGAAAAAAGAATTCTGAAGCAACGCTGATCAGCAGGTAGCAGGGGAAGATATCTTCCATTAAATTACACAGTAATCTCCTTGTTGCAGTGACTTCACACAAGGTACACCACACAATCTTATACATGCACCTAATGTGGGTCACCTGCCTGGTGCCCCCCCAGCGTTGGGCCCTAAGCATGCCTCTTATTTCCCCTCTTCCACTGTGTTCACCCCTTATTAGTTCATAGCCCTATTACAACACTTCTCCTCAGCTTATATCCTGTGCATTCGATGTACATTTATTGGTCCCCCACATACATTTCTCAAGCTATTATTAAATGTTTTTTAAAAGGATCTTTTCCATGTTTACATAAAACAGCAGCATCTCATGTGGGAATGCTACAAAAGGTTCAATAAACCTTATCTATGAAAACATTAGGTTGTGAGAAAACAATCATCTGGCTGAAATGCATTATCTCCTCTTGTTGTGTTACAGAATTATTCCAATTAAACTCTCCCTGGAGGAGCTAGAGTCCTTCTCTATCTATTGTATATAGCTAATGAATCTTCATCAGCCCCCATCAATAAATTGCTAATAAGACCCCGTCTCAGGAGCTGCAGGCCACACATTTTATCTGGGAAAGTTGTTCTATGAATCTATAATTATAAATTATAAAGGAAACAACAATTTCATTTAGGAGGAGCCTAGAAACAAGCCCCGTTTTTGAAATGGTGAGGTATAGAAAGGCCTGGATACCGGGCATAGCATAGGAGGAGGGCCCACATGACGGGGCAGACAACTGGAACACCGATTGGGCAGCTTGGGCACAGGGCTAGCAAGGGTTAAAAGGGGGGGCTGAAGGAGGCGCCAAGCAGTTGCGCGGGAAGCCAGCTGGGAGATAGGATAGGGCAGCAGCGGCGCGAATCCCCACCCACCCTCCCCATTGGTCAATTTTTTCAGCCAAGGTAAGTATAGCAAGCTATGGGATAGGTTCAGGGCTGGTAGGAACCTTAGCAGGGCTCAACACAGGGAGGCTAGATGGGCTACCCATGGTAGCATTTTAGTCACAGCTTTGGCGGGTCCCTTGCCAGTCTGCCGGGTATGTTGGTGTGTTTTGGACAATACTGGACCCTTGGGGCAACCCCTAAGGTGGGTACCCACGGTGGGGTTGAATATGTTCAGTTAATTTCCCCAGGGCTTGGTCCCTTGTGGTTTGTTTCGGTTTAACAGCTATGGTGTGGATATTACAACGCTAGGCAATCTCACTGAGCTAGGGGCGGATAGTGAGCATTCCTGGCATCTGGAAGGGCAGACTGGCAGAGGGCTTTACCAAGGGCTACTGATTGTTACCAATTGTTGTCAATTATTACAAATCGTTACAAGTTTTGTACCATGTTGTTAATGGCGTTTTTTCTCTTCTGTACGTAAACAATAAAAGTATTGCTAAATGACTGTTGTACAAATAAAAGCTGTGGCCATATCATCCAACAAAGGTGATGTCACGCGTGTTTTCTTTATTAAGAACGGTTGGAGGGAGGAGTGAACAATGGGTCATGCCCCTAGTCATGTCTGCCCTAAATATATTAATGAAAGAAAAAAGCTCAGTTGTGAATCTTTTGATTTTTATGCCAGTTAGCCATAAATTCCCTGCTTTTAGGGTTGTATACAGTAAAACCTATATAATTTATAGTGACTAATGTACCACCTATTGTAGAATATTAGGATACTATGGGGCCGATTCACTAAAGGTCGATAAAACGAGCGCTAGCAGCATGCGTTAAAAATTTTATCACTTCTTAATTTTTGGGACTTAACGCTCGATTCACTAAAAGGACACTTGTCATAATTAAGAAGCGATGTTCTTTGTGTTATTTAAGTTGTGATGAGTGATTTTCTTATGTTTGAGTTACCCGTAAAATATATTCAATTGAACTTATTTGTTATTCATTTTGCAATCAGTTGTTGCGTATTTATTGTCACCTTTTGTTATATGAAAACCAGTTGCTGTCTGATGTGTTTATTTATACGGCTGTAATGCAATCCTTGCATGTGTAGCTCCCTCTGCTGGATTTAAACCTGAAAGAACTCCAGTGCAGCGCCATTGCACCAAATGAGCTTTCAATGTTAATACTAGGAGGATATTTTATAAACCTGCTGCACCATCCAATTCAATCACTGGCATATCATTTTTTTCCATCCCGCACAGCTGAATACTATTCAAATTTACATCATTTATATGTCAGAAATGTTGTTGTTTAGGGTCTTTCCCATACTGACCGTAACCCAATAGGATGGACAATATATACACAACAGCACAGCAAAGTAACCAGTTACTCATTAAAGTGGTTTGTAGAGAATGATTTGCATACAGATAGATTTGCCTGCTAAGACACAGAGAAATGGAAAAACAGAGATTATCTGTGGGATTGATGACCAACCTGGTTAAAAAAGTAACCTGGCTACTTATTAAATAGCTGTAACAAACAACTAAGCAATCTTTTAGCAGAAGTACTGAACTGACTGGCACACTGCATCCAAACAGGGAATTGTAGGAGACACATCTGATATACTGAGCAAATAGGAGACCAGTCAAAGGGTCATACTTAGTATGTCTTTTACGATTTCACTTAGTGAGTCTTTTAGGATTTCAGGTGGTGATGATGCTGAATATTTAGGAAAGAGAAAATGGGGGGTTTTAGGGTGTTTTAGAGACCCCCACATGATATGAAATTAGAATTAAATTGCCCAGGGGCCAATGATGATATTTACTAACCCTGCTCCAGAATGTCCATAATAACCAGCCATGTGTGTCCAAACCATATTTGCTCATTGCGCAATAAAACCAAATGTATTTCCTGCAATCCTGCAAGCTGTCTAAAATATCTATAAAACACATCAGTGTGGCCATCATTTTAAACCTACTGATAAAGAATGTTGTATTGAAAGTTAATAGATAATGCACATCAAATTATATACAGAAACATCATGCATGTTACACGTCATACATCTTAAACTGTTTAAATTGTAATCACAAAACAACATGATTCATGCTTAAGATGCAAGAAGCAAGGTCTCTATTAAACTGATGCGTTTTGAAAAAAACATGTTTTCCCATGACAGTATTCCTTTAAGTACACAGAGACCTAAACAGCCCCCCACCAGTCAACTAAATAGTGACTGCCTATAGCATCTTACAGCAGCCCCTCTGGCATTTGCCAGAATCCACAGATTGCCAGTCTGGGGCTGAATTCTAATATGCCAAAGTGTGCAAACCAAAAGGTAGAACCAGCATATCAGCACATTGCACATATAGACGAGCATCAGAAAGCACTTAATCAAATGATGGTTTGACTAGCACAATTCTGTGTAAATATTTGCACTTAGTGGTGCACCTCATGTTCTTAATTGAGCCATTTACCCTTGATTTGTGGCAGCACAGCTTTCTCAGCAGGAAGGGAATAGAAGTATAAAAGTCTCACTCAAAAAGGTTTTGGCCCTATTCTAGCCTTGACACTCAGAGGCATGCAGACAGGATCACTCTCACACATAAATTAGGCACAGTTGATACTTTAATGTATCAGCTGCTTTATATCGAAAATATATAATACATTGTCAAGATGTTTAACAGCATCTTAACAAGACATTTATGCATACAGGCAGATGCAGCACTTTCCTCATGGGAGTACAGGGCCTTCAAACTGGAGAACTGAGTTACAGGAAAGAATATAGCAATGGGTACAAATATGCCATAAATTTGCTAATTTTTCAAGGAACAGATTACAGTGATCTACAGGCATCTAACTAATCACTACTTATGCAGGTGACACAGAATTACAGGATTATAAAATGTATTTCCAACCCAACATAAGACTCCAGACTACAGTGTTTTCAGTAAAAGCCCACAAATGTGCTTCTTCATGGGATATTAGTGAATTCTGATACTTTTCCCCATTATCTCCTCAGGGAAGTGTTTGCTGAGTAAACTAGCACAGGAACTGTGCATGAAGTTAGG
Source organism: Xenopus tropicalis (assembly GCF_000004195.4). NCBI lineage: Eukaryota > Metazoa > Chordata > Amphibia > Anura > Pipidae > Xenopus > Xenopus tropicalis. Next base: position 93,922,530 of record NC_030680.2, on the reverse strand, counting down.
GAATCCAGGTCCCGCCCAGAGGTGTACCTTTCAGATTTGGCATTAACTATATCCGAAGATTCCTTGTTTTCCACAACAGTGTAATGTTACATTCCATTTCAGATCCAGGACAGGCAGCAGTGGGATCTATCGGCAACTATGTTATCCCTGCAACATTTGCTCCTTATTCTTTTTTCCTTGGGGCAGGTCTCTGCACAGCACGGTATGTTACATAGCTTTGCATCAGACTCTGTATATTGTTATCAGGTCATAACAAAATGATTGCACTGCATTTTATTGAAACTCTGGATAACCTATGAGAGTCCTTGCTAAACTCACTTGCTGTATGTTTCACTGGTACAATGGCATGTTGCTCCTACATATTAAGTAAAATGAATGTTCACCATAAACTTTGCTTTAGTAAGTTGTAGTTATATTCAGTGTCAAACACTCATATAGTCTTGTAGCTGAAATGGTCTTAATTCATTTATATTTAAATATATCCTTGTGTGAGGAGGGTAGGTCAGTGGTTTAAAAGAATTTAATAACACCTGTGCTATGGAGCACATGTTGTACAAATTTGGCCTTGCTAAATATTTTTTATTACAATTAGCCACACTGCACAGCAGTCAGTATTAGGAAATGTGATTTCTGGTACCAACTAATTATGGGATTTGAAAACAATGGGTGTTGCAAGATTTGTTTTGCTGGGTAAAAGTGGGTCACACCCATGTCTAAAGAAGTCTGATTACAATGAATCAGATGGGAAGCATTTGTTTATTAAAGAAACCCAAGCATTCTACCATATTAATGGACCATGTGGCCACTCTGGACACTGTTGAAGTCGAGGCCTGCACCTTTTGCATGTGCCCCTGATGAAAGCCCTTGGTTGTAAGTGCCAAAACATGTTGTGTGGTTTTTTTTTTATGTGTGCCAGTGAGGCGCGCAGTCAGAGATTAGAGTCATTGGAGGGTGGGAATAACAAATTGCCACCCCAGGGATTTTAAAGGAGACATATCCTATAAAAATTAAGAATGTACCAGTGAATTATACTTCTCTTGATATAGGAAGGAATGTGCTTAAAAAAGTTGTATTTCAGACTGATTTATTGAGAAATTCCACCACAACCCCACTAGTCCCGCCCATCTGTTCCACTTCCTGCTGGCTGAATCCTCTGGATGAGCTGGGGAGTCGGCGGCTCTCAGTACACTGCACTGTAGGATAGGAACCAATCAGCAGCTAGGCTGACCTGATAGGGAACTGAAGCCTGTCTTTGCTTGTGTGAGTGCAGGGCTGTGATTGGCTATCCCCCTCCTACTGTGTGTCTGGCAGTGACCATTAGGACACGCCCACTCTTCATTTCAAACTCAGACAGAGAAGTGATAGGATCTATAGGGAGCTCCAATAGGGGGCCATTTTTACAGATAGGATTAATTTTTAGCACAAAATGAAACCAGCACCGTATATTATTCATAATTGCCTACAAGATTAGGGGTTTTCCCATTTAGCCTATAGGTCCCCTTTAAATTCCTTGCCCTGGAAAGTGGCTTGGAATAAACTTTTACATCCTTAGTAACCTGTTCACTGTAATACTGCCAGTTCAGTTTCACTTATTATAATTATCCCTTTATCCTGCATGCCAAAATAACTACACAAGTCTGCCCAAAGCATACAGTCATCTGAGTTAGAACTCTAACTTAAAGTGATTCTGTCATGATTTTTATGGTGAACTTGTTATTTCTAAATTACACTGTTTACATAGCAAATAATTCACTTTATAATTTAAAATGTCATTCTTGAACCAACAAATGTACTTTTTTTTTAGCTGTGATATTGGTGTGTAGGCAGCCATCTCAATGCATTGTGTCTGAGTCTGAGCACATGGCTGTGGCACCCTGGGAAATGAAGGTTATGGCTAGCTCCATGTGAAATTTTAAAATTAAATTTTAAAAAATCTGTTTGTGTTTTTGAAAAATTTCAATGCAGGATTCTGCTGGACAAGTTATATTAACTGATGCATTTTTAAAAACACGTTTCCCATAACAGTATTCCTTTAAATATCTGTTAGCCGAGAGATCTAATTCTAAAAATTAGGGACTGGAGAGCAAGAATGGTGACTATCCTGGAGCATTTAATTGTGCCCATACAGACTTTTATTAACCCCATTCTTGGTGAGAATAACAAATAAAATGAGAGCATTATGCTAAAAGATAGGCTAAAAGAGTTTTTGTAGTTGCCTTGGCTGGATAATTAGCCAGTGACTCTAAAAGTGGCCATACACGGGCCAATTCTAGCTGCCAATATCAGTCCTTAAAAGGAGAAGGAAAGGCTAATAAAGAGTTCATCTCAAGCTGCAGGCATACCTTCAGTTGTCTCAATAGTGCCCTTAAGTCTCCCCATATTTCGCCTGTTCAGAAGATCTGAAGCCAAACAGGAAGAAAAAACACTGAGCCGTGTAAAAAAAGTTCCCATGATGCCCCACTCCTGCACAGACACCGAGACCAAGTGTACATGCTCAGTTAGTTAGACTATGAGTCAGCTTCCTGCTGATTGGCTCAGATCCACTTTCCTAAGTGGGGGAGTGAGTTCTTAGCATTCTTAAGGGAGGGGGGAGCAGGAGAGGGGACAGAGGAGAGAGCTGTGTGTCTGTGGCACAGGAATTACAGACACAGCTAATCTTTTTACAGAGAAGTCAGTGCAGCGTTTCTGTGAGTGCTTATGGCTGTATTTACATAGACCTTTCTGATAAAGCCTACTTAGTTTTTACCTTTCTTTCTCCTTTAAGCCAGCCATATACGCAAGGATGTTATCATACGAAACCTAGTTTCGTACAGTATTCGGTGTGTGTATGGCGGCTCGAAGAGGCAACTGAAATCGCAAAGGTTGCAGCTATCGGTTGTCTCATCGATCAGCCAGTTTAAAAGATTTTGATTGGGTGCCATTGAAGGTGCCCAAGCAAAATTTCTGTTTAGGGCTGAATTGGCAGGTAGAGGTAGAATTTCTATTGTTTCTACCTCCATATCTGACGATTCAGCCCTGAACGTCAGTGGAGGGTGGGAACGATCTTTTGTGTGACCAATGGTCGCACAAAAGATCGTTATTTCTACGTGTATGGCCACCTTTAGACCAAATCGGCAGCTTATTGGCACGTGTATGGGCAGGTATTTGTGCTGAACATATCACAATAATCACTCTTTAATATAGAATTAGAATATAAGGGTCATGTTTGCAGTAACTCAGTATGAGTAACATGCACTTTTGAGCCATGGTACCATCAGGGGAATCTAAGGAAAGGTTTTTGAACCTCTGCATCAGCTAAAGGGAATTAGCATTCCCTCAAAGCAGAAAGCATATGCAGCCAAAGCAGTTTGCCTAGAGCAGTGATCCCCAACCAGTGGCTCATGAAGCTCACTGGATATTGCTCCCAGTGGCCTCAAAGCAAGTATTTCTTTTTGGAAAGCAGAACCTCCTGTAGGCTACCACTCCACATAGGGGCTCCCAAATAGCCGATTATAGCCCATATTTGATACACTTTTTTTATGCCTGTAGCTCCCTAACTGGTTTCACATGTGAATGTGGCTCAAGGGTTAAAAAGGTTGGGGACCTCTGGCCTAGACCATGTCCAGGAGCTGGGAACACAATGCCCTTTTTGTAGGTTTCATTCTAAGAGAATAATTATCAAAGCTCAAAGTTCTTTCATGCATATTGGCTGCGATCACACTTTCAGCAAGGTTGTCCAGGTTCACTGATCTCACAGTCAAGTTTGCAGTTTGTTGCTTTTCTAATTTTGCTGACCTTGTCCATAGGAAATAATTATTTTTTTTCCCAATTATTCATCTTTTTATATTTTTGTGGGGTAGTGGAGAAGATTGGGATTGCCTTTGAGCAATTTGGGCAATTGGGAGTGCACATATAGTAAATAAGTACATTATAGGTAAGTCAGAACTTTCTGATAGTGGGATCTGCTTAAAAAAAGCACCTTTTGAATGAATGTACAACAAGAATAAAATCTGAAATGGTAGAGTAAATTATTTGCTATGTAAACAGTGTATTTAGAAATAAAAGTATACCCTAAATGGACAATGTAGGTTTCAAACCACAGTTGCAGGCAAGGATGTGTACTTCACATTTGATTCTTGCCTTTGAATGAGAACAAGCAGTCTACATGGGGTTATGTAATAAAAGGCATTAGGGGGCAATTCACTAAAGGTCGATAACGACAACATATTGCATGCTATTTTGTGGTAAAAAGCATGCAATAAATAAGTACCGATTCATCAAAGTCATTTACATGCATTAATCCGCATATCACATGTGCAAAAAAAGCATCATCGCAAAGTGTTATTTCTAACACATTGCGTTAATTAGCAAATAGAAATAATACTCGCATGATTCACAAACACATATGAAGCGTTAAACGCGCAAAATATCACATTAGTCTGTGCGAATATTAACACCAACTTGGGGTAGGCGGTACTTAAAGAAAATTGCGGTTCGTGAGCTTTTGGCAACACGACATGGACTTTGCAGTGGGATTTATTCAAGTCTGCGTTGGCCCTAGAATGATGCATCCTCCAGTTTTCAGGGAAATGGTAATTTTCAGAACAGTAGTTTTCAGGAAATTGCTCATCGTGAGTTAAATAACGCAAATAACATCGCTTCTTAGTGAATCGAGCGTTAAGTCGCGAAAAATAAGAAGTGATAAAAATTTTAACGCATTCTATAAATAGCGCTCGTTTTATTGACCGCTAGGGCTCTGGCACATGTGGAGATTAGTCGCCTTGAGAGGAAACTTCCGCGATTTCACTGAAATCGCGCCGCCGCGTATGGCATCCCACCGGCGATTTACATTTTCGCCGGTGGGATGGCATTTTAGGGAGATTAGTCGCCCGCGAACAGGGAGATTTGTCGCGGGCGACTAATCTCCCCGTGTGCCAGAGCCCTTAGTGAATCGGCCCCTAAGTTTGCCCAGGTGTAACCCATAGCAACCAATCAGCAGATAGCATTTACTGGTCACCTGTTTTAAAACAAACATCTTGTTGGTTGCTATGGGTTATTGCTCCTGGGCAAACTTAGTGCCTTTTATTACATATGGGGGTTAGAGTTGTGTATTCTTTATGCATATGTGCTTCATCATTCACCCAAGTTCTAGCAGAGATATCTAGAAATACAAGTCTTGCAGAGCTGTTCCAGTCACATCTGTTTCAAAAAGTTCCCTTGCTTCAATAAATGGTGCTTGTAGGTTGTACCTGTTATGTTAGTGCAATTGATAATTTGCAGGGCCATTAGCTGCAATAGTAAATAGATCATGCAATATACAAATGGATTTTTTTGGGATCTGTTGTGGTTCCCCCCAGTGCTGTAATCTTTTTCTTATTTATATTTACATAAGAATTACATATGTGGACATTTTACACCATTGTTTAGGCCACTTTGAGACCCTGATAGATAGCTGAATATTGTTGTTATGGCATAGGATACTGGGCGGGTGGCAGGACCACAGAGGCGGTGTGGGGCCCTGGGGGAAGCAGCTCCGGTGAGTCTTGCACACCCCAGTCTGACCCTGATTAATGCATTTGTTTGGAATGCACCCCAATTATTATTACTATCGAGATTAATGTGCTGGGAGGATTACCCCTAAATTTAGTATTCCATCAACTTTTTACCTGCCTTAGAATACCTACAGTCTACAGTACCCGACTTTCAGTGCCATAGAGCTTACATTTCTGGTTTCTTCCTTGATTTATGCTGTGCTATTTGTCATGTGTTGCTAAGTGCTTGTGCTGTGTTCTGTTTTATCTGACAATAGATGGCACGGCAAGATCAAAAAGGCTCTTTTAGTGAAATGGTTATTTTTTATTTTTATTTTTACTGAAATGAATATGGAAATAGTGGAACAGATTTCCCATCTAAACAAATGTCTCTCTTGCAGTTCATAATAATGTTGGCAGAAGATTTCCTCAGTGGTTAACAGGGCTTATCGCTATGACAGTCTTCCTCTTTCTCGTTCTTGTGGTATATGTAGCCAAGATGCTCTGGAAAAAGAGATCACAGTGAGTGTGCAAGCTGTTCTTCATCTTACATTCTTCAGCTATGTTTATTATATGTAAAACACACTAGATTTGTGCAATATGATTACAGGGGAGGATTCAGTAAAAGCTCAATCCAGTTTATAATTGTGATAAATAATAATAATATATTATAGCCAATGAAGACTGCTCTTTAGTTGGGGGTTACTGGAAATGGCCATTCGGCCCTACCCTAAATCAAGCCCTAAAACTGGATAACAGAAAATGTTATTTCCCAAGTGTTTGTAAAATAAAAAAAAATGATGGCTATTGTATTGCCAAACAGAAATCCATCACATCTTAATATGTTTTGCCAGTCTGTCTAAATGGGAATATAAATTAAAAGCAGCCCTGACTGCCTAAAGCACTGATACAGTCTAGCTAATATTTTAGCCCTGGTGTGTTATACCCACCAGGTCCTGGTGATGGACATTGGGGCTTGGTGATGGCACTGCTGCAGTATTTATTAACATTAAAAAGTGGAATCATTATCACCTTATGACCAAAGCAGATAATGTAATAAAAAATAAAAAGTGACCTGTGGAAACTAATTAGAAAATAGATTTACTGCTCTGCAGTTTAAAAGCAAAAGCCAGACCCAGGCTGGCAATCTGTGGATTTGCCAAATGCCAGAGGGGCTGTTGTACAATGTTATAGACAGTCACTAGTGGGTTGGTGGGGGGTTGATTGGGTCTCTGTGCCCTTGAAATGCAAGGGCCTATTTTGAATCCCAGTCTGGACATGGCAAACACAGTTTATTTGCTATGGGTTACTATGGCTTTTCTAATACATTATGAAATCAACATGGATCATTCAAGACACAAATAAACATTTACTGTAAGCACAATGGAAACAACTGGAGAGTGAAATTATGCAAGAATAGGCACATTGTACTAAATGCACTCATAGTTTCAGAAGCTCACCCCTCCCAGGGCTAAAGCTGGATTACCTTAGCTCTCTTGCTCAGCAGGTTCTTGCAACATCACCTCTATTCATTTTCTGTGCAAATAAAATCATGTGTGGCATATGTGGCTTGCTCTGCCTGCACTCATGTCATATCTCAGCCCAATCAACATGGCCACAGTGGTAGGTAAGAGGGTGCCCAATGTTGGAAATTAGATTAGAATTGCTGGAGAAAACACTTTGTAAAGCAGAACCACTTACTTGCCAATGTCTGAAATCTGCAGGCATCATTTTCTCTCATTTAAAAGACTGTATTTTACTCCAGGCAAGGCACAAACATGAAAGACTTTGAAGAAGTGGTCGCCAATGGCACCGGTGGATGTTATGAGACAAGAATAGAAAATATCTGGTTAGTAAATTCATGCAATATAAAGGATTTAAGGTAAGGGACTTTAGAGATCACATAGGGGGAGCTTTATCAATCCACGAACGCTTCGAATGCATCCGAATGCAGTTTTTTCATAATGATTGTTATTTTTTTTTTCTTGCGAAAATTTTCTCGTCGCCGTCGCAACAAATTCATATTGTTGCGCAGAGTACGAAAGTTTCGGATTAATTCGAGCTTCGGTATCGTGACTTTCCTTGGGCCAGGTGGGAGCTGCAGAGTGCCATTGAGTCCTATGGGAGGCTTCCAAAATCATGTACAGAAGGATCAAAGTCGGAAAGGTTTTCCCGCTGTTAATGATCGTTCAATATGAAAAATTCGCGGATATGGGATCCATTATCTGGAAACCCATTATCCAGAAAGTTCTGAATTACGGAAAGGCCATCTCCGATAGACTCCATTATAAGCAAATAATTCTATTTTTTAAAAATTATTTCCTTTTACTCTGTAAAAATAAAACAGTACCTTGTACTTGATCCCAACTAAGATATAATTAATCCTTACTGGAGGCAAAAAAGTCCTATTGGGCTTATTCAATATTTAAATGATGTTGAGCAGACTTAAGTTATGCTCAGGACCTGGGGTTTTATCTGGAAAACCCCAGGTTCTGAGCATTCTGGATAACAGGTTCCATACCTGTACAAATGTAGAAATTAATAAGATGAATAATACATATAAGATAAAGTGAAATTAAACTTTACTCCTATATAGGGTATATAGGGTATAAATTGAGTATTGGGTAGGATTTTTAATATGTTTTTCTTTCTAATTTTAGGTCCGGTGAAAACATTCATGCATATGAAAATCCCATTGAAGTCAATGACAATGTCCGTACTACAGCTATGTAACTGATCCTTGGATTTATGGCATGTAAACGATGTAAACAGTATATATAGAGCTGCAAAAGTTCTAACTGAGTAGCACAACGAGAAAGTGATTTTTATACATTTTTTTACTTGGTATTTTGTGTTCCATCTTAACTTCATCTACATGGAAACACAATATATTTATTGTGAATTGGTAAGGTATTAGAAATGTTTACTTTTAATTGTGTATACATTCAGTTTCTCCAGGATATTGTTACCTAGAACCTTAGCTAAGTTAATTTCAGCCTCCCTAAGGCCAGCTCTGCAGAGACCCAGAGCAAGACTGTTTCTTAATATTAATAGCAGAATTATGGACTCAGTTCTACATAACAGTTATAATAGTGGAAGAAAAGCCATGTTACTGTCTTATGGATATCATAGGTGAGTTAATTCATATAGATATTAGTGTCAAATTATTGTACCTCTGTAATGAAAAATTCTCCCAGTGTGGCTTAAAGTCCATTTCTCATGACCTTTCAACATATAACAAAGACAAGATAATCAGTATGCTAAGGACATTAAGGAGGCCATTTATGGCAGATGTCCCTTCACTTTCCTGAAACTTCCTTCTTTTGCCATGAAACTTTTAGATGTTTCAGATTTTTGACAGGTTTTTGTGTGACAATTTGAAAAAGTTACAGTTTCTGCGACCGCACAGACTTTTCCAGTTCAGACTTTTTTGTAAATGTCAGACATTCTTGGAAATGAGTTAAATTTTTAAAAATAAAAACACGAGAAATGTTAGAGTTTTACCAAATCTGCCCTAAGACATTTTGTGTATTAAGCTACCAAAACATGGAAGCTACAACATGGTGCTGGCTACCTCTCCTGGATAAACATATGACAGTTTGGTTCACGTTTAAGCAAGCAAGGTGTTGGGCTTCCCAGTGGCTGCAGAAAGTTAAGTCTACACCCTGGCAGGGGCGCTTCTGCCATTAGGCGAGTTGAGAAACTCGCTTCAGGCGGCAGAAGCGCCCCAGTTACCAGGGGCGGCAAAAAGCCGCTCCTGGTAACTTTAAGAGCCGAATTTCCGGTTTTTAAACCGGAAATTCGGCTCTTCTAGTGCAGAGAGCGCAATTGAGCTCTCTGCACTAGCGATCTTACCGCCCTCGGACCCGCTCCTGCGCTCAGAAGGTAAGCGCTGGGGAGCGGGGGGGGCGGCATCCAGGAGCCGCCTCAGGCGGCGATATGTCCAGAATCGCCCCTGCACCCTGGACATCTTGTTTTGTACAGATGCTAAATATCCCAGCACAGCTAGGTAGCCAAATAACTGTATTGCAAGGGGCAGTGGATGACTTAGGTTCCTTTCACTTATAATTTGGCAATGCAATGGAGGTCAGAGACTGACTTTTTGTAAGCAACGTTTTAAACAGTCTACATTTTTTAATACTTTATCCAAATATTAACCTTTTCTGCTCTCTCTCTTTCTGGCCTGCAACTGGAAATGCAATCTGCATTTAAAAGCTTGGGGCAAACTTCAGTCTAGATAAGAGATAACAAAAGATGGCTGGAAATTTAGATTGCTGATTGTGCTTCATTTGTCTATGTTCTCTTTTCTTAGTACAAATGTACAATACACAGGGTTCAAAGTTTTAAATATATATTGACATTTGTGCTCCACAGTATTGTGTCATTAACTACTGTACTGTAAATGTAAAAATCATCTGGCCCACTTATTATTTGTATATTATTAACCTCTGCATGAAATCATGTTAAAGCTGTATCAGTGTTTCTTTAGTTATGTCTTGTCATAATGAAAGTACCCATAAAATCAGAATGTGTAGTAAAATGTATTTTTTTTTCAAAGTTCCTCTGTTAAAAAAGCAAGTGGATCATTAATGGAATCATGGTTAATACGGTAGAAACTGTAAATATTTTGCATGGTGATCCCTTGAAATAGGTTAATGACAACCCTGCTACTCATCACATTTCAAGCACAGGGCTGAGATCAGCACATTGCTATATAACAGCCTATAACCCCTTCTCTGAACATGTCATATTATTTAGTAAACTCCTCATAGAGGGAGAAGAATGATCAGAGGGGTTACTGAGTTTCAAAGGATATCTCAGGGACTTGCCAGAACCAGCCTGAGGTGACATAGAACTTGATTGTCTATGGCAAAAATAATATATATTTGCTTGTTTTTGCACAAACATTTCTGAATAATAATAAATTGCACACCTTTTTCTTCATAAGGAAAGCATAGAAAAAGGATAAGAAACAGTAGTGTAACTACTGGGGGGAGTAGCGGGTGTAACTAAACCCTGGCCCATCCTCCCAGTAAAGCCTGCCAGAGTCATGGCATGTGCTAGAGCAAGTCTTATAGTAAGAGCATGAGTGCAATACTGCCCTGGTCGGGGAGGCAGATGGGGGGGGAGTTGCTGTTTTTGCACCCAGGCCCTTGGTCCACTGTGACAAATATATTCCAAATGTTACTGAATCTGCCATTTTATGCATAATTATAGACCATAAAGTATTTTCCCTCCAAAATGGAGCACTGCCTGCAGTGAGCAGTGCTGTATTCATAAAATTTGGGCTGGGGCTACATGTAGACATCCTCTATCCCACCCCTAATTTGTGTTTCTTTCAGACAAGGTAAGTTAGAGAGTGCTGGTAGGCACAGAATGCAGCCGGACCCTGTACTTGGTTCTTCCCTTTGGTGAGCACTAAGTACAGGGATGCTTTGTGCCTGCAGAGCTGCACTTTGCACTGGATTCAACACATGGTGTAGGCTACATTCTTTCGATAAATGACCCCTCTCATCAGGGACAGTTATCCAGTTTTTTATTATGTCTATGAAGATTCTCATTCATCTAGGTCTTCTTGAAAACTTTTTACCATAATTGTGGAGAAAGCACAAATCTGCTCCAATTCTTCCCATGGTCTGTGCACACTGACAGAAAGCGTATTCATGTTTTTGGAGTAGATTGACATTTTCTTGCCTGCCATTTTTCTGCCAGTAAAGGAAACGCTTAATCTGTATTTTAGTCTAAGGCCAGGGGCACATAGTGCATTTTCTATGCTGGTGTAGATACACCTTCTGTGGAAACTGCTTACAGAACGTATCCATTTTCGTACCAGAATCTGCCCCATGTATGGGCTAACAGGCTGATGCCATACCAGTTGCAGACACAGGCTAGAAGCCCTTGCATTTACTCTGCTGGAATAGTATACCATGTGTCCCTGGTCAAAAGGGTAGTTGCTTCTACTGATAAGTGGTCTGATCCTAGAAATGTGAATATCACTTCCCTAAGACTAATGGTTCATATAGCCATTCTCTGGTGGTGTATTTCAGTCAATGGAGACATTCTCAGTCAGTACAGACTTGAAACAGTGCTGCCTTGGTCTGTGCCACTTTGAGTAAAGGCATTTTACAATATGAGAAAGCTGCATTGAAGTGCTGTCCAAGACACAAAAATGTGAAGACTAACCCCTTGGATGTTGCTCTCAGTGCCCCCAAACCAGGTACTTATTTTTGAATTCCTGACTTGGTGGCAAGTTTCGGTTGAATAAAAACAAGATTTGCTACCAAATAAAGCCTCATGTAAGCTGATAGTGTGCATAGAGGCTACCTAATAGCTAATCTTAGCCCTTATTTGGCACCTCCATGAACTTTCATGATGCTTGTGTTGCTCTCCAAATCTCTCTGCATTTGACTGTGGCCCACGAGTAAGAAATGTTGGGGACCCCTGGCCTAAAGGACCACAGGACTATTACTTTTTGCCCTATAGAAAAAGGCACTTTTATGAAAAAGGTGGCATTTTTTACAGCTAGCTTTTAAAAACGTGGATTTCAGGGTAAATACCCGCAAATTGCAGCACTATAGGCAATGATGGAATACACAGCACTGTAATCCCAAAGGGCGCTTACAAGCTGACATCTGCCAGGCCACATCATCATATGCGTTTTTCTGCCGAAAAGCCAATATGCCAATCAACATGGGATCCGCATGGTAGCAGATACACTAAGCTGAAATATGCTGCATATTTACAAAATGGCACCCAAACTCTAGAAAGGTGCCTTGTGCCCTTACATATTAGCGGTGTAGCTTCTGTGTCTTAATTACATTACATAATGTTGCTGGGCCACCGTACCTCTCTACATTTGGCTAAGAAACGCACATCATCAGCTGCACATTATTTCATTAGTATATTTACGTTCAAACCCGCATTTTAAAAATTTGATGTAAAAATGTCCTTGCCCTAAAGGAAACTGAAATAGTTACACAAAATATACCCTTCCCTGTGCACCAAAAATTATAAGTAAAAAAAACATACTGCTTAAATTATTAGTAAAGACTTTTAATTCTGAGATAAGCTACCCCGTGGCAGACAGCTTGTAGTTTTTGGACACTGGGCACCAAACTATTTCATTTTCATTTTCTCCTCAAATTTGTCTCCCACTGTGCTAAGCTATACTCTAAATTATGAATTTGCAAGTAAATGAAACAATAATTTAGAATGTTTCAATGATAAATATACGACGTTTGGGGGTTGGGGGGTTCTTAAATTTACAGTATTTCCTACTGCCTCCCTCATGGGTTCTCTAGGCTGCATTTTTTTGAACTTTATTATACCCTCAGGCTTGTGGCTGCATAAAGGATTGCTACTAGCAAATCAAAGTCCACACTCTCCCCACTTGAACAAAAAAACAGGAAAGCACCATTGCAGCATGACTAATTCATGATGTTTTAGCATATTTTAAAGCAATATTACAGGTATAAATATAATGCATTACCACGACTTGTATTAATAAGCTTATTTGAAAGTGTCTTAGAACCCCTAGCTCTGAAAACATGTAGCTGATAAAACTCTCTATCAGATGAAGTGCATTGGAGCTGAGCCTACAGAACAACAGTGACAAAAGACACAGCTTCTGTTTGATGAGCAAGATATATGTTGTTATGAGTGAGGGGCATCTCGTACCTTTAGGGACACAATCCTGATGTCCTGCCAATGATAAGCAGCAACTGTATAGCCAAGAAGTAGAGTTTTTATAGACTAATTTGTAATACTCGGCGTGCTGCCATGTAGCTAGTAGCAATCAGCAGCATGTATCTTTACAATTACAGATGCATGTCATATGCAAAGTAATGATGGGGCTGGAGAGTGAAGACTCCAGGCAGGAAGATGGGTATTGGGAAAGTAACTTCTTGCTGAGCCAGACAGAGATATCATGTAATCCTGACTCTTGCGGGACTGCAGGGCCAGTAGATAAAATCAGGGGCTGATAACGTTCATGTTACACTGCAGCATTTTGCAACCTGATGAAACAGCACAAGGCTTTTAATTGAAAAAAGATAAAGAAGGCCCCAACTGTGAGATTTTGTGTTCAGTACCTGTACTGCAGGTTAGCTGCGGTAGCAGAACACTCATATAAGGAGCTTTCCTGTGATTTAGTTGATTTCTCTTTTTATACAAGAGGTAGCATACCATCTGCTGGGAAATTAAAGGGGTGGTTCACCCTTAAGTTAACTTTATTATGTTATAGCAGGGATCCCCAACCTTTTTTACCCGTGAGCAACATTCAAATGTAAAAAGAGTTGGGGAGCAACAAAAGCATGAAAAAGGTACCTGGAGGTGCCATATAAGGGCTATGATTGGCTATTTGGTAGCCCCTATGTGGACTGGCAGCATATAGAAGGCTCTGTTTGGCTTTACACTGGGTTTATGCAACCAAAACTTGCCTCCAAGCTAGTATTTAAAAAATGAGCACCTGCTTTGATGCCACTGGGAGCAACGTCCAAGGGGTTGGTGAGCAACATGTTGCTCACGAGCTACTGGTTGGGGATCACTGTGTTATAGAATGGACAGTTCTTAGCAAGTTTTCAATTGGTCTTTATTTTATTTGTTATAGTTTTGGAATTATTTGCTTTCCCCTTCTGACACTTTCCAGCTTTCAACTATTGCTCTGTGAGGCTGCACTTTCATTGTTACTGTTACTTCTTATTACTTGCCTTTCTATTCAGACCCACTCCTATTGATATTCCAGTTTCTCATTTAAACCACTGCCTGGTCGCTAAGGTAACCATATATCTGCTAAAATACCAAACTAGAGAGTTGCTGAATGTAAATTTAAGATAAATAATTTAATTAATAATTTATTTTAAGCACAAATATTAAAAAATGAAGACCAGTTGCATATTGTTTTAGAATATCACTCTCTACAACATACTAAAATTTATTTTAAAAGTGAACAGAGAAACCTGGCAGGGAGTGAAGCAGGCAGCATATCCTGATTTATTATATCTAGCCACAGCTCTACTCTGCTGTACAATGGCAGCCTAGCAAGTTTGCTATGAGATCAGTAGGGATGCAGGTAACATGTAGGTCAGAGCTATATTAGTGCCGCACAAGGCCACAATGCCTAGATGTATATTAAAATGCAATAACCCACAGAAACCATAATGTGTTTACTTTTGAAGTGTTGACCAATTAATGCTCCCTGCTGGTTGGTTGCTATAGGTGATTAAACCTGTAGCAAACTTTGCTCCTTTTATTATATAATCCCACTAGTCTCCTGTGTGGCCACAGCACTCTTATGCTAAATACAGCACATTGGCTCTACTGTAGTCTCCTAGCTGTCTGCATCTCCAGTGCCACTAATGGCCCCGTATAGGGAAGGAAAATCTTTCATCTTGTGTTATCTTCCAGTTAAGTATATTGTTTGCCTACTTCTAGCATATTCCTTATCTTAATGCATAGTTGATCTCTGTATTGTGGTTTGTACATAAACAAAAATGAGACATCTGTCACCCTTAAGAAATGGATAGGACTGAGTGGTAGAATTATAATATTATATTGTTAATAACTAAATGTAAAACATTTGTAATTAACTAGGAAAAGCACTAGCTAGGGAATCTAGACAAAACATATATCTGAATTACCAGATAGCCTTATTTTAGTATCACTTATTTTTATTGCAACACAGCTAGGGGATCCATTATCCAGAAAGCTCAAAATTATAGGACGCCTTCTCTCATAGACTCCATTATAAGCAAATAATTAAAAACATTTCTCTGCAATAATGAAACAGTACATTTTATTTGATCCCAATTAACATATAATAAATCCTTACAGTAGGCAAAACAATCCTATTGTGTTTAAAGGATTTTTTAGTAGACTTAAGGTACACGTACCACATGCAGTGCAGACCTGGAGGGGGGGAAAAGAGTTGGCATATAAAAACCAATATCCCCAGGAAGTCACCCAAGATTTCGGGGTGATTGTAGCTGCCGATATCGGTCCCTTGGACAGATTCGGCAGCTTATCGGCGTATGAAGGGGAAACAACGACTGGCTTGCTTGACTGATAATCTGGCCTGAAATCGGGCCGATTCGGTCCCCGATCCGACTGGATTTTCTAACCTGGCCAATTGATATCTGCCCAATTTCAGGCCAGATATCTGTCGGCCAGGCCCCTCGGTTCTGCCCCTACACGGGCTGATAAGCTGCCGAATTGGTCCAAGGGACCGATATCGGCAGCTATAATCAGCCCGTGTATGGGGACCTTAAGGTGTCTATAAATCTTGCGGATTGCCCACATAGATAAAATGTTACTAAATTTTCAGTCCCCTACATTTAAGTTGGCCATACATGAGCAGATTTCAGTTGCTGATTGGCAGCTTATCTGCCTGTATATGGGCACCCCCGATGGGCCTACCTGACAGATATCTGGCCTGAAATTGCCAAGATCTAGATGAGGCAGGTTTGATTTTCCTGTTGGATCGGTCTGATGGCCCATATACACGCCATTTTAATTTGATCATTCGACCCCAGGTCCAAACAATCGAATTAGCCCAATAGAGGGCATATCGGGAGAGAATCCGCTCATTTGGTGGCCTCGCCAAACAAGCGGATCACATGTCGCCAAATGAGTGGATCGCGCCGCATATGCCCACCTTTAGAAGAAAGCAAAGTTGAACACACTAGTCACCTGTCATGTAAAATGGCTATTCACTCCAAAAAATCACCTTGTTACTATTACCAAAGAAACCATCCCATTCTAGCAGCAACAAAACACCACATTGGAAGTTATAAAGTGACTTTCAGATAATGATGTGACAAATATTAATGGTAACAATTTCTAAATAATGTATGCCTTTATCATGTTCTTTCTTTCAGTTTGTTAATTACATTTTTTCCACTACTTCTGTTATGTTTTACGACAGAACTAATTTTCTCATTCATCTGTTCATCATCAGTCCACAGGGACTATATTATCAGAATCTCATAAAAATGGGTGTCTCCTGTCTGAGATCTTGTCAGTAGAAAGTGATTTTCTTGGTTCTTGTGTATACACTCATGTGATATAGAGTTTGCAGGCAGCCAGCCTGCAGATAATGCCCCACATCAGAAGAGAAATAGATCTCTAGATAAATTCTGTTATGGGCCAGAGAGCTATTTTTCAATGGTTGCATCTGGTTCCTGAGTCTTTCATATAATAATAATAAAATAATTAATGTAAAACTGTATCCACACATTTTTGGCACCATTTGTAAACATGGGGCAGAAGGCAGCAGATCTCAATTGAAAAGGCATTGTCTGAAAATTGCTGAGCTGTGTAACTACTTATCATTCCATTAGCAATCGATAGGCATTAGAACTTTTGCATTTCAAATGCAGGGTCAATCTGGGCCGGTAGGACACCGGGAAAAAACCTGCTGGGCCCCACTAACCCAGACCCAATCCAAAGCACTGGCACTCCCTTGCTGACTTCCCTCCCCCAATTGCAGCAAAGTATAAGGTATGTGCACTCGAAGGGGGTTGACCAGTCAGTCAGTCAGTCGGCAGGGGCCCCTGGAGTGGCAGCCCCAGTGGGCATACTACAGTCTGACGCTGTCTGAAACCACAATAAGCAATGTTTCTTACTTCTAACTTGTTATAAAATAAGCAATGTTGTATATAAAATATGTTAAAAACATAAAAATGAATAGAAAATTGCCAAAAGTGGCCAAATCCTAACCAGTTTGCTTTTTGGCCTGTGCATTCACTTATACTATGAACAGTATTATTGGCTCACGATGTAAAGATGTGCCCCAAATATCTTTTATAGTGTAATTACTGACTGAATTAACCCTTTGCATGCACTACCTTCACATACAGAGGGACTTGTAGTTTCACACTAAAGCTGGCCATACACGCACCGATACTATCGTACGAAACCTCGTTTCGTACGATATTCGGTGCGTGTATGGCATGTCGGCGAGTCGACCGATATCGCAGGAAGCTGCTGATATCGGACGACTCGCCGATCTGCCAGGTTAGAAAATTTTGATCGGGCGCCATGGAAGGCACCTGACCAAAATCTGCTGTCAGGGCTGAATCGGCAGAAGGAGGTAGAAATCCTATTGTTTCTACCTCCTTATCTGCTGTTTCAGCCCTGATTGTGTGTGGCGGATCTGACGTCAGATCGCCACGTGTATGGCCAGCTTAAGATGAGAATAAACTGGAGGTCTGCACAGTCTTGCAGATGAACACAAGGAACAATGCAAGGACAACACAGTCACCAGTATCACTTTATTAGCAATTATTGACCTTACAGACTCAAGGCATAGGAGTCAACCTTGTACCCAAGTACTAGTCTCAGGATCTCTGGTGTCTTTGACTCTTATTCTCACATAAGCCAAAGACAGAATGGCACACTATTCTCTCCCTTATATAGCCTCTATCTAACACTATTTACACAAACTATTTCTACTCCTTACAAGCATGCAGATCTGGACAAGCAAACTGTTGATTCAGCCAAATGCCAGAGTAGCTGCTGGAAGTTGCTATAGACATAGCCATAGTGAGCTGTTTGATCTAGGGTTGCTACATTCTGACTGTAGCAAGTCTGGGCTGGCGGAGACATCACAGGATGGACGGTGCTGCCAGGGCTGTGCCGGTGCCATCAGGGGCAGGGCCAGTGGGGTTATGATGGGTTGATCGGCAATTGGCTTTCGCTGTGTCAGTCTAATAGGGTTCTGCTCGGTTACCCTAGTTTAGTCCTCTGTGTATCTGAAATGCCAGGGCCTTTCCACAGAACCAGATTTAGTGTGGGTAGGGTTTCCACCTCACCCATTTAACATCAGTCATGTAGCGAACCTCAAAAAAAAAGTTTGCGAACCTGTTTGCGAACTTCCGCCGAAAATTTGCGAACCCCATAGACTTCAATGGGAAGGCGAACTTTAAAAAATAGAAAAGCCATTTCTGCCCAGAAAACTGATTTTAAAGTTGTTTAAAGGGTGCCACGACCTGGACAGTGGCATGCAGGAGGGGGATCAAGGGCAAAAACCTCTGAAAAATTGACACACGCCGTTTTTCGAAATGATCGGTAATTTTGCGACTTTTTCGTATTTTCCGGCGCTTTCGTAAAGTTATCGTAAGTTTTGCGACTTTTTCGGAGCTTTCGTAACGTTATCGTATGTTTTGCGACTTTTTCGGAGCTTTCGTAACGTTATCGTATGTTTTGCGACTTTTTCGGAGCTTTCGTAACGTTATCGTAAGTTTTGCGACTTTTTCGGATCATTCGTACCGTTATCGTAAGTTTTGCGACTTTTTCGGATCATTCGTACCGTTATCGTAAGTTTTGCGACTTTTTCGGATCATTCGTAACGTTATCGTAAGTTTTGCGACTTTTTCGGATCATTCGTAACGTTATCGTAAGTTTTGCGACTTTTTCGTACCGTTATCGTAAGTTTTGCGATTTTTTCGGAGCATTCGTACCGTTATCGTAACTTTTTGCGATTTTTTCGGTGCCGGCGAACCCAAATTGCGAACATCACGAAAAGTTCGCGAATTTGCGGACTTGCGAACACCCGATGTTCGCGCGAATTAGTTCGCCGGCGAACAGTTCGCTACATCTCTAATAGTGAATCCATATCCTGCATGGCTAGTTAGCAATTAGTATGGGGTGGAATAAACAGCAATCTGACACCAAACAGCTAATATTGAGGATAAAATGTGTTCTCAGGAGCTGTTATAACACCTGCAAGAGTGAGTGAGTGCATGCATGAGATGCTGTATAACAGAACATCCTTGCTGATTATCTGAGTTCAGGACTCAAGGAAAACTAATAATGATTATGTTAAATTCTGGCTATTATCAGTTCTCAAAAGAGAGGGTCTTATGCTTTATTAAGAACCATAGCTAATTAAGAACCAACAAATAGCTTTATTCCATGATGATTTGGCCAACTTAGTTTGTGCAAAGAAGCAGTATGGTGTATACCAATTTAACCAATAGACAAACTTACAAATACAATAAATCCATTGTTAATGCCCCTGTGCCAGCTTTCTCCATTCCACTAAAGCACGGAAGTGGCACTGATTATTAAAGAATTACCATTCTGTTACAGCATTGAATTGCCAGCAGAGGAAAGGCAGATTTGCTCCTGTTGTGTGCACATTGACACACACAGCATTGGCATGTGAGCACAAACACAGTGGGTGGATTTTGGCACAAAAATGCATTATCTTGGTCCTGTTTTCTCAGGAATGTTAAGTCTACATCTATCCAGCAGTTGGTAAACTACACCTCCCAGAATCCTCTGAGCTCTTCTGGCAACAAGTTGGACATAAATGTTTGTGACATAAAATGATTTATTGCTGCACTGAAAACATCCATATGAATTTTCTTCTATAAATGAAGCGCCCACTATACCCTATTGCTTTATACAGGTATGTTTGTCACCGGCAGGTAATAATGCCAGCGTTACTAGTAGGAAAGAAAGCTAAAAAGATAGGAAGGGCAGTATTTTGTCAAAGTGCCAATCATCATCATCATAAGGCAGGCAGTGGCTCATCAGGATATTGTTTATTCAGCACTGCATAGAGCAAGGCCTTGGTGGTCTTTCCTTAGCTTACTGCTGATACGGGGGATGACAGGTTTGATCATGTTCCCCTCTGCTGTTTCCTCACAATGACATGCCTGTACCTAGCTAGCAGCTCTTCTCAGTGACCAGTTGGGGCAGCCCCTGTACTGATACAGCGCTCTCACAACAGGGTAGCTTGCTGCTTGCAATGCTTTAGAGCAGAGTCATATTTGCTTTGGTCGCCATTGTACACAATACCTAAAAAAAAGCAAATATCCCAGGAGCTTCTGTTATCTGCCTATTCCACCTGCTACAACTAAACCATCACACTGAAATATTTTTCATAAAACTGGGTTTTTGGATTGTTAATTATTCTCATGGGGACCCTAATCTTTAACTGGCAAACGGCATCGCTTAACTGTCTGAATCCTCCTCCTGCGAGAGCTGATAATACACCATCTGCATGAATAAACTCAATTATCTGGCCCTGTGCAGCCACAGTGACATGACTGTAGGAGCAGATAATAAATGCGCAGTGTGTAGTAATGACAAGCCACTCTTGATTATCTGCCTGATATATAGCCTTTCAGCTCAATTGTTTAGCTAGTTAGAAATGAATCATGATAAATGTGTGTTTACACCTTTAGCACCCCCTGCTTTTATATGCACCCAGCTAAGGCATTTTCATGGAATTCTTCACAGCTGTTTAACCTCCTAAGTGTTTCTTACCCTTTAAGTCGCCGTGCTTCTGCCTAATTTTATTTGACAGAAAAGCCCTTTATCACGCAGAAAAAAACAGCAGTTTTACTGGACATTCTTGTTTTTGATATTGTGCTATGCTGTATAAAATATAAATGGAATACAGGTATAGGATCCCTTATCTGGAAACCCATTATCCAGAAAGTTCTGAATTACAGAAAGGCCATCTCCCATATACTCCATTATAAGCAAATAATTGAGATTTTTAAAAATGATTTCCCTTTTCTCTGTAATTATAAAACAGTACATTGTACTTGATCCCAACTAAGATATAATTAATCCTTATTGGAGGCAAAACAAGCCTATTGGGTTTATTCAATATTTAAATGATTTTTAGCAGACTTAAGTTATGGAGATCCAAATTACGAATCCCTTATCCAGAAAACACCAGGTCCTGCGCATTCTGGATAACAGGTCCCATACCTGTACTAGCAAATGTGTTACTCTGCCTGGTCATTAGCTAAAGATTTCTTATACATGTTTCTGTAAATGGATGCAATGGAAGTCACCCTCTGAATGTAAAGAATAAGGCTAATGCCAGACGAGGCGCAGGGCGGACATTTTTGGCAAGCGGAAAAGCGCTTGCTGAAATTCCGCCCTACGCCTCCTATACATTCCTGCACCGGTATGAATGAGATACGCTCGGGTGCAGGCACATGTAGCCAATATACGCAGAAAAACGTGAAACTTTGCATTCTCTCGCGTTTTTATACATATTTCGGCTACATGTGCCTGCACCCGGGCATATCTCATTCATTTGGGTGCAGGTACATGTAGGAGGCGTAGGGCGGAATTTTCAGCAATCGCTTTTCCGCTTGCCGAAAATATCCGCCCTACATCTCATCTAGCATTAGCCTAAAGGTTCTGTTAAAGGAAAGACCAACTGAAAATGAACCCCATCCCATTTCAAAGGCTAGGATCTCTACTACTGAATACATTTACTTCACTGACTCTGGAGTGGGTCTTGGTGCTATTAATGGGGCAGAACCGACAGTCTGGCTTTTTTTAAAGGTTTAAAAAAAAAAAAATTGGAGCTGGATTCTAAGTGAAATCTGTATTGCACTGAACAGCCCTGTGTGAAAAAATGTGTCCTCTCTTACTGAAATGTTGGCTAGAACTCAATTGTTTTAATATTGTAGATAGTATATTTCTTTGAAAAGAGGAAGCAACACGGTAGCCCCCCACTGCGCATGTTTTCTGCAAAATAATTTCTCCTCCAATTTTTTAAATTTTGGATTTTCTAGTGCAGAGAGTGCAACTGCGCTTTCTGCACTAGCAATGCAGCCCCCTCCCTAAGCATGAGGGGTGGCATTAGGGGCCAAAAAGCCCCTGAGTAAATGCAGCCCATATTGAGGTCTGTTCTTTCTGCCTGCCTTAGGGCTTCAAACAGGTATAGCTGCGCTCCTCATTGTCTGCAGTGCAGGGAGTCGTAAGTGCCCAGTTTTAAGGGGCTTTTGCACCCCTTAGATTATATAATAATATTAATCTTTTTTTGGAGTTCATATGACATCTCATAGTAGTATTAGTGCATCCTGGCATTTCCTATTCTAATTAATGGAATATGCAGGACATGATTTTGAGTACTTTTCACCTGCCTGAAAACTAACACTAAAATTTGTATTAACCCATAGAAAGTAATTCAGCAATTCATTTTGATAAGTCTACTAATTATATGTTACTGCAGCGGGCCAGATATGCCCAGTGTCAGTAAATAAGCCACATTCTTAGTTTCTTCTGACACAACTTTGTCAGCAGTTACCAACAATGCATTAGCTCAACTACCTCTCCTTAAAGGAGAAAGAAAGGTAAAAACTAAGTAAGCTTTATCAGAAAGGTCTATGTAAATACAGCCATAAGCACTCACATAAACGCTGCACTGACTTCTCTGTAAAAAGATTAGTTGTGTCTGTTTTCCTGTGCCAGAGACACGCAGCTCTCTGCTCTCTGCTGTCTCCTCTCTCCTGCTCCCCCCTCCCTCAAGAATGCTAAGAACTCACTCCCCACCCCTTAGGAATGTGGATCTAAGCCAATCAGCATGAAGCTGACTCATAGTCTTACTAACTGAGCATGTTCATTTGGTCTGGGTGTCTGTGCAGGAGTGAGGCATTATGGGAACTTTCTTTACACAGCTCAGGGTTTTTCTTCCTGTTTGGCTTCTGATCATCTGAACAGGAGAAATATGGGGAGACTTAAGGGCACTATTGAGACAATTAAAGGTATGCCTGCAGCTTGAGATTAACTCTTAGCCTTTCCTTCTCCTTTAAGGGAAAAAATCAGTGATCTGCAATTTGGCAGTGGAGAGGTTTATCATCAATTTAATAACAAATGCTTGATTGGAGACCTGTTCCGGTAAGCTGCTCGCGTATTCTGGCCACTGCAAGGAGAAATTATAATTTTAGCACCACCCACATGCCTAAAAACAGAATGAACTGTGTCATATACGATTTCCTTTAGAAATAATTTGTTTCTAGAGGTTTTTTTTTTAGAACAGCAGCCCAAGCAATTGTGACTTACCCCCATATGTAATAAAAGGCACCCAGTTTGCCCAGGAGCAGTAACTCATAGCAACCACTAAGATGTTTGCTATTAAACAGGTGACCAGTAAATTCTACCTGCTGATTGGCTGCTATGGGTTACTGCTCCTGGACAAATTTAGTGCCTTTTATTACCTAACCCCCATAACGTAGCTTTAGATAACAAGTCCAGAATATAACAGTATAGTTCTCATGGTGTATTAATTGATTTTGGGGTGGGGGTATAAAATATCAATATCAAACAAATATATTTACATTTTCTGCAGAACAAAACCAGCACCATAGGATACAAATACAATATAGTTGGGGAAGGAATTCACAAAATTATGTCAGAATATCATCTAATCATCTAATCACCTAATCACAAATGTCTTAACTCAGTTAATATTTTTACATAACGCAAAATGTGATGTTTTTCTTCATTAATACTTCTCGGTTCTTTTTTCTTTCACCTTTGTAATGAATCCCCTTGGTGTCAGATTATCAGATATTCATCTTGCTGTTGCTTGCTGCCACCTGCTGGTGTATTATTTTGCATCTCTTTACAACATATATTTCTCTAGCGTCTGCTCCTATTGCCAAACCCCAGTGCAACTCTGAGGGGTACGTTTAGTATGCTGAGACTTTCCATAGCATTTGATCATACTGTTTGTTTGATTAGGTTTCCACTGACAAATTGGGCATTAAATTGCTGATATTTAAATAACTGTGGAAATGTCAGTAAAAGCGAATATTCATGTGAAATTGCCTGCTGATGTCTTGCCAAACATAGACATTATATTTACTTTTAATATTATTTATTTTCCAGTTGGCTGCTTTTAGTGTTATATATTCTACATAAATATGTGTTATTATTATTAATAATAATAACACACATTATAAAACGCAGCCTTGTACAATAAATACATTAGTATTAATGACTGCTGTAACGTTCAAGTTAGATAGGAACCAGTGTGCGACCGCTAGATACAAAGTCTGACTCTTACGGTATAACAGGAACTCCCAGCCCTTCCCGGTCTTCACCGACGCCCTTTTGGGGCCCCGGAGCTTTCTGCTGCGGTCCAAGCTGGGGTCCTGCAAACTTTCAGAGTTAAGACGAAAATACGAGGTACCGGCAAGGCAAAGGCAAATTGTAGTCGGGGTTCAGGCAAAGGTCTAGGCAGGTAGCAAGAATCGTAGTCGGGGTACAGGCAAAGGTCGAGGCAGGTAGCAAGAATCATAATCAGGGTGCAGGCAAAGGTCAAACCGGAAAAACAATCAAACACTTGAGCAGGTACTGATAGAAAACCAGAAGCCAGCTTGGGCAAGGAGAGAATGTGAAATCAGTTTAAATAGCCGGGTTTTGGCGCCAAAACAGCAAGGAAATGAGGCAATAGCAAATTCAAAAAACCTTTACAAAGATGGCGTCAACCGGCTTCATGTGCGCAACCGCGCATGCGCAGTTGCGCGTCGGCGCGAACCCGGAAGAACAGACGGCCGTAGGCGAGGGGGGTGAGTAACGCGCGTCTGCCGACCGGCGCGACCCAGAACAGGGGATCGGCCCGGACCGGCAGAGCGCCTCACAACTGCTTTATAATAAGATCTTAGTCATTGGTTATAATGGGTCTGTTATTATGGAGGTAGTTGTGCCTTCAGCTGTAACCTACGAGGATGGAGAGAATTTTATGGCCATGTGGGGAAGAAATAGAAATAAAAATAACTTGCACCTTAGCAAATGAGCAGAAGTTGCTGTTAAGTACTACATTAGAGATACAGTAATTAGATAATGTTAAAAACAGGCTAGAATGGTATAAAGTCTTTCATTATCATTTTCCTATGTCACCAATACAAGTTTTGCATCCCTCCCAAGAAGTTGCATTTCCAAGAATCAAAAGGGATGCAAAATGAACTCCCTTGTTTGATGTTATGTGACTGCTTTTTATTTCACATTGCCACTTTGTTTTTCTTCTCTATTTTTCTGAGCTTGACATGAATTCCATTTAGGGATCGTAGGACTATCTGGGGGACTTTTTGCGGTTCATTGTCAGGGTCAGGAAACAGTTCATATCTCTGTAAGGTCAGTGCAACAGCCACTTTCATCTCATTCATTGCAAAGTTCTGTCCGATGCAGTTCCTGGTAAAGCAGAATTGAGAGGTTTTTAGGGCATTAAAGATAAGAAGCCCGTCTAAGGGTGAAGACACACAGGCGATTAGTCATCACAATGTTTTAGAAAAGTCGCTGAGGCTAATCGGCATTGCACAAATGGTGTGCAGTTAGTTGCGGCAACCTATGGCAGCAAAATTGCAGCGATTAGTCACCACGGCCGAGTTTTTTTTTTAAACCATTTATCTTGGGTGGACTATAAGTTCTATTAAGCTTCACATTAACTCTTAATGGGATATGTATATTGAGTTTAAATATTAAATATTGAGTTTGCCTATACAGCTGCAAAGTCAGGCACTTAGAATGAAAGAGGTACCTTCCCTGTTGCACTTACAATCTGTGTCTGTGTAAATTGCCATCTATATATACTGGATAAAGAAAAACTCACCAGCACACCCTTGCTCCTCCAAAAGAAAAAACTTTAGCCTGGTGCCCGGTATCAAGAGGGAACGGCACCCTCCAATCCAATCTCGAACAGCATAGATACTGGCACAGCAAGGCAATTATAAGCAAGTAAAACCTGCACCTTTATTTAGTGCAACACAGTAATGTTTCGGGGTGAACCCGGGTGCCTGACGAAGGGGTTCACCCCAAAATGTTACTGTGTTGCACTAAATAAACGTGCAGGTTTTACCATCTATATATACTGCCTTGTTCAGTGACCTGTACTGTAAAGGTGCCACTGATGGTTATTACAGATATACATTTAACATTTCTAACAGGGGGGAGTACTTTGTAAAAATCAAAGGGAAAGGAGTTCTTATACTGCCTTACCTTGGACCAGCAGAAAAGGGAAGAAAGGCATGGGGATGTCTGTTGTCTGAATTCTCTGGTAAAAACCTCAAAGGATCAAACACCTAGAAATAAAATGACAAAATAAGGCATACATAACCAATGGCAATCAGAAATGGAATGCTATGGGGATGCCCTGGGCCACGGCTCCTCTTTGCTAAATATGCTCCAGCCCTGGGTACTACTCTAGGGAGTGCTATGCCGCTGTCTTATTTATGGGAGCTGCGATTTTTTCTACTACTCTGGGTTAAGCGTATGTGCAAAAGAGCAGAAACTTTCATTTTCCGTATTTCAAGTCCTGATTTTGCCCTACTGCACATGCACAATGCCCAGGGCAGCAGAAAGTATTGCAGTGACCAGAAGCAAAAGCTCCCTTCAATAGTACCCTGAGCTATTGCAGTTTCCAGTAAAAATTAGACATTATAATCACCAGTGGTTGATGCCCTCCAAGCAATTAGGCCTTTCCTTGTCCTTTCATTGCTTATTGTGTAACATGCAAAAATAAAACATAATATAACACCCAAATAACTGCTATGCATAAAGGATTTGCCAAACGGTAAGTAGTGCTTTATGTCAATCTTGCTGCAACTGCATTTTGTGTATTAATATTAAACCATTATGGACAAAATAAAGCTTGCATTTTCGAATAAACCATTGTTCAGCAGAAACAGTGGGTCTTGACTGATTTCAAATTATATGTATACACTTTAAAAATAGGTAATTATGTGGTAGATTTTGGAGGCCCTAAACAGATTTTGCTAAGGGTCCTGGTACCTGAGTTACAATTCTACACTATAGCAACACAGTAGGGCAGGCATTCAATTTTTCACAATTAGCTGCTGCATTTTAAAGAAAATTTAGCAACTTATTTACCTCTGGGTCTTTCCATAAGCTTGGAGATCGGTTTATTGAATAGATGCTCAAAATTATTGATGCACCTGTGTGGAAGATCATAAATACACCTTCAGAGTCATGTTTAGAGTGGGGACTTAAACAGGTCATCCCACAATCCTATAAGATCACAGCTGATGTCCATAATAAAAATTCAATATGCCGATGCCAGTGCATATGAGAGTAGGTAGGGCAATAGCAGACCTGGAATTGTTTCTTTTTTTAAGCTTAGTTTATTCAAATCCAAAGGTCCTTGCTTTCCAAAATCAACCAGCACACACTAGTGATGAGCGAATCTGTTTTTCTTTGCCAAAAAATGTGAGAGCAAAAATTCCAAAAACACTATGCGCCTACAGTACTTCCAAAATTGAAAAAAGTGCAAGTGATAAACAGAAAAAGGTGACAAAAAAAAAAAGTGCCCTGTATATGGAACCAACCTCTGGTTGGTATTATTCAAATTGTCCTGTCCACCCAGAGAAATCAAAGTGCCTCTGGAAAGTGACATACAGTGCTACATGCTGTATTCAAACCCTCAGGTTGCCAGTACACATCACACCACAGGCTTTCTTTTTGGCCACAGAATTAGGCAGACTGCCTACTATCAGAAGAGCCCCTGCATACTACAACAGATACTACCCTTAATATTAGCCAAAACACCCAGGCCATTAGCAAAACCGCATTAGCAAACTGGCCATTAGCAAAACAGCAACCATGCCAACTAGCAATTCATGTGAATTACCAAATGGATAGCCTATGTATACCTGTGGCCATTTTTATTATACAAGAATAGTGAATATACTGATCTCTAGATGGATTACCCCCTAGGACCGTTTGGCAATTAAAGGGGTTGTTCACCTTTAAATTAAATACATTTTCTGTATAATGTAGTACAGTGTGCTTTTTTTAAAATAATTTGCAGTTGTTCTCACATTGTGTCAATCACTGCAGCATAGTTGCGCCAAAAAATATAGAATGCCAGAAATGACACCTACCAAAAAAATTGCGTCTGGTTTACAACTGTGTAAAGTGTAGCTTCTGTGGTGAGTCCAATAATGCTGAAGTTGTGGGGAAAAAATTACTCATTGTGAGAAAAAACATGTAGCAGAAAAGTTTACTTTGCACACTGCGGTGCGAAATGTAAATGAGCCCTAGTGTGTGCCATTGGTAAAGAGGTGCTTGCATACTTACATAGCAATGCAACATTTGTATTGTGTTGGATGTGTTAAGCAAACAAAGTAAAAGCTGCTACACAGCAGAGGTGTAATAATATATACAGCAGCAAATGAAACAAAGTAAAACATTTATGAAACACAGTCCCATGTTTCATTTGTGCAGTGCTGATTGAAAGTCCCATACCTCTAGTGCTCCCCCATTTGCAAACACTTGCCTAAAATGTAAGGTTCCTGGTAAAAATGTATTTCCAGTAGGTAAATTCAGCTGTATATATAAAATATGCCTATTGGCAAGACATTACAGTGGTGACTGTGAATTGTGCTGCACAAAATTGATACTTAGCTTTATGCATGAGGCACTCTAACCAAAATAGCCAAAGATTCTATATATTCAGAACAGTTCAATGATGTGTACCCCCACATATGTGGGGGGTCTATAATCAAACGTTGAGCATTTGCATCTGGGTGCACCCTTGTCTCTCTCCTTAACCACTCCCACAGCTTGTTGGAGATGCAACGGTTTTGCGCTCCAGTTCGAGCTGCTCTATGGCCTATGCAAACTTAGATAGAAGGGTGAGCATCTCCTCCCAAACCTCTATGGAAGCCTTAACAGGCATTTTGCTACAATGGTGGCTTTTTCCTTTAAGGGAGAACAAAAGCCTAGGCTTTCTCCAGGGGGTAGGGGGAGTGATTTCTTATGAGTGTGGGAGCAAAAAAGGGAGGGGGAGTGGAAGAGAGGAGAGAGCTGCACAGACTTGTGTCCCAAACCTGAAGGAGCCCTAAAGGAGAGGAAGTCTGATACCGAAGAACATGTTCACAAAAAAAGAGACAAGTAATCCTGTGTTTCTTTTGATAGCTTTTCTGTGAGTGCTTATGGTTGTATTTACATAGACCTTTTTGATAAAGCTTACTTAGTTTTTACCTTTAGTTGAACTACACCCTTAATGATGTATACAGTAATGTTTCACATACAATGATATTTGCACAGAAATAAGCTAAGTCAAGCAAACCTATGAATACAGAACAAGTAAGCTGACCTTCAGGAAGACTCCGTCCATCACAGAAAGTTATGGGTTTGCTTAGTCGCCGTCCTATTCCTGGTACTGGGGGGTAGAGTCTAAGACTTTCTTTAATGCACAAAGTAGTATAAGGTATCTTCCCTAAGTCATCCCTGTGAATATTTAGTAGAAAGAAAATAGGTATTGAGAAATTCATATAACAAAACTTTGTGATGTATTTAAAAAAATTATATATATATATATATATATATATATATATATATATATATATATATATACATACTGTAAAATCAAATATTGTAAAAATGAACTACATATATTTTTCTCAAATTCAACTGTATAGTTGCATAGACATAACTTTACCAAGAGCAGACCCAGCGACTCTTAAGATCTTGTGTTTGTGGAACTGGCCGTCTTCATCAAGTCTGAAGGTAGGTAAAAACCTACTATAATGTGTCCGTAAACTAGAGTCCTGAAAATTAGAGTCCGGTTGGGAACCTGTGTCTGACTGGGTTCCCCCCTTCCCACACCTGCAAGTGGGTTATATTCACCCCTACCTGAGTAACACATAAACCAGAAATGACATTGTTGTGGACCAGGAGTGACATCACTTTTTTGTTCCTGGACAAGGGGTGTTCCAGCTTAGAGCCTTCACTCTCCCAGGGGACCGGGCACCAGCTGACTGCCTGTATAGTCAGGGACAGGCCCTGATTTGTGGGCAGGCCACAAAGGCCCGGGTCTTGGGCAGCAAAGGTGGAGCGGCATGGGTGCATCTCCTGGGTACTGGGCAGGAGATCCACTCCCCAGTGGAAGTGATCGCAAGGATCTGCAAGCAGCCGATGGGTGACAAGGGGGTGACCACGACTGAGGGGAGGAGGCACGAGCGGCAAGTGGGGTACAGAAACTTTAGATCCTGTCAGGGAACTGTGGATTTTCCATCCAAAACTGGAAGAGTCTACCATAAAATCTTCTGCTGTGTTGTATACTTTAAGGGTTTAGGCTGTGCAAATCAGCATTAAAACAAAGGTATAAGTTCTCACCATCCCATGGTCTCTCTTTCCCCAAGCAACTCTGTGATCTCCTCCCGGCATTTCTGCTGGTGCTCTGGATATTTGGCTATACAGTATAAGATCCAAGAGATCCCACTGGCTGTTGTGTCATGGCCTTCAAACATGAATGTATCCACCTCTGCACGGAGATCCTCATCAGATAGACCCTTCCCATTTTCATCCTAAAACATAGGTATTGTGACATGGAGTCTGCAGTAGAAGAGCTGGGATTCAGGCAACTTTTCTAAATATGCTAGAATTTAAATTCTATACCATTTCTGAAAAAATCTGCCCTCAGCTACCTTTAGCGCATCAAGTAGGAATCAAGATTAGCCAGATTTTTAAAAGGCAGTTAGGTCAAATACAGTACATTGCTCTGTGCTCACTTTGACTATAAATCAGTGCTAATGGTATTTCAGAATAACTGACTTCAACACAAAGTCACATGTAGAGAAAGAGACTCCTGATAGGGGGAAA
Source organism: Xenopus tropicalis (assembly GCF_000004195.4). Lineage (NCBI taxonomy): Eukaryota > Metazoa > Chordata > Amphibia > Anura > Pipidae > Xenopus > Xenopus tropicalis. Next base: position 93,891,640 of record NC_030680.2, on the reverse strand, counting down.
GCAAAGTGCAACGTAATAATTTCATGAATGGTATAAATGTTTATACGGTATTCAGAAATTTTCACATGTAAATTCCCCAAGTGTTTATTACGTTATAATTACTGTATGTTCCCTTTAACACTTGCTTCATGTTTAGGAAATGGTTAACTATTTCTAGTTTTTTTATAAATCCATAACTTGCCAGTGTTATACCTCTATGATGTATCCCCCTCAAAACTGTTTCATTAATACAGTTAGTGTACCTTTGCACAAAGAAGAATATCAAGAAAGTCCAAGTGCCTTTTCTGTCTGATTTTGTCCAGTTCAGTCTCGTGCATGAGTGATTCCTTTCTTTGTTTAATCACTTTATCTGGAACAATACACAAGATCTAGCAACTCTATCAACAACACCATGTTCCAAAATTCTTTAAAAGACAAGGTACCTGTATGTTGATGTGCTGTACTAAGTGCTTTACGGAAACGAAACCCAAGAGGGCTCAGATGAAAAATCAGCTTATTGTGGTACGGGAAGAAGCGAAATCTTTGATCCACCAGGTAAGAAAGTTCATATACAGCATTGATGTAGGCATTATCTCTGCAGCAAAAGACATGAAGAAAAGACAATGTACAGCAAATAAAAAATATAGTTTGTACAATAAACTAAAGCAGTAATGGACAGAGAAGTGTAAACATGGCAAAGGTTAAAAGCTGTTCTCCACTATAATGCTTATAACTTGTCCCTCCCTGGGCATGCAATAGATGAAGAACAGGGCATACATTATTTCAAGATAAATCATGAGAATATCAAAGTGCAGAAAAGTGATTATTATTAGATTTATCAAAATGTGTGATTAGAGCTCACCACAGAAAAATTCACCCACTTTCTATTCATTACTATGGGAGTTTTAGAAGCGTATTTATCAAATAATAAATGCTAACTTTTAACCACTGATAAATACACATCTAAAAATCCTACAGAAAGTAGGTGAATATTTGGTTAGTAAGCTCTAATCTCAATTTTAATAAACCTGCCCCTAAAAGAAAGGGGGGCTGATTTACAAATGTAGGTGTTAAATTGTACCAGTGCGCTAAAGGTCCCCATACAAGTTGAGATTCGCTCGATTGGCGAGATCGCCAAGCGAGCGGATCTTCACACGGAATCCCCACCTATGGGTGGGCGATATCGGGGAGCGTGTAGGTAAAAAAAAAATTATTCGATCGAATTATATTGGCGGCAGTCGGTTCGGGGACCGCATCAACCAGCCGCTGCGGTCCCCGATCTGACTGAATTTTCTAACCTGGCCGATCGATATCTGGCTAATTTTAGGCCAGATATCGGTCAGGCAGGCCCCTCCTTTCAGCCCCTACACGGGCCTATAAGCTGCCGAATCAGTCCAAGGGACCGATATCGGCAGCTACTATCGGCCTGTGTATGGGGGCCTTTACTCACAGAAAGCAACCAAGTCTTTGCTTCCTTTTTTTCTAAAGCTGGCCATACACTCACTGATAATATCACAATATTCAATGCATGTATGGTGGATCAATGAGACAGACGTTATTGGCAAAAGCCTTGGATATTAGTCATCTCCTGGATTGGGCGGGACAAAAGCAAAAGCTGCATTTAGGGCTGAATTGTCAAATACGGTTAGAATTCAAATTGTTTCAACCTCCATACTGAATGTCAATAGAGGGTACGAATGACCTTTCCTGAGACCAATGGTCGAGAGAAAGATTGTGATTGTAACATGTATGGCCAGCTTAACTTGTAGTATGTTTTTCAATGCAAACTTTTGATTGTTTGTTACTGGCTATTGCTGGCTAACTTCTCTGACAACTATGTTACTAAATGAGCACTAGCGTGTGTTTACATATTTCGAATATGCTTGAATTTATATAGTCCTCGACTTAAAAAGAATCACTTATTACTGCACGTGTCAATGTAATATTATAATGAAATATTGAGCAGTATTACTACTATAAACAAACAAGTATAGTGTGCTAAAATGGACACATAATTGCACATGTATTATTGCCATACATACGTACTTGATCCCACACATGATCTTTGCACTTCTGAAAAGTTTCAGGGAAACCCACAGCACCTCACAGGCATCCTTTTGATGAATACTGCACAAACTCATTGACATTGCTCATTTACAGACAAACTCATCGACTCATTGCTTATTGACAGGACCCTGACATAAGAACCATTTAATTACTATCAGCCATCTTGCGGTATTTCCAAAGTTCCACTAGGCTAGGGCATTGCATGAATAGACCCTACACTTCCTTTGTATCCATATTAGTGCATTGGCCACAATTGTGACACACGCTAAAAATTCTAAAAAAACAAAAAACCACTGACTCTGGTAATAAAAAAAAAATTGTAATTTCTGCTCAAAAAGTAAAGTTCTACCCATGTATAGGTTTCTTCTGAGTACTCTAGTTTCCTAACACTCTAAAAATATACAGACAGGTTATTTTGCTTCTGATTAAACTAACCATAGTGGTAAGGACCTTAAGGTCCCCATACACTATAAGATCCGCTCGCTTGTCGATGTCGCCAAGCAAGCGGATCTTTACCCAATATCCCCACCTACGGGTGGGCGATATCGGGTAACAAGCTGCTTTAAAAAAAAATAATCCGATCGTTTGGCCCTGGGGCCAAACGATCGGATTACATTTGCGGCCATGGGCAGTCGGTTCGGGGACCGCATCAACGAGCCGATGCGGTCCCTGATCCGACTGGATTTTCTAACCTGGCCAATCGATATCTGGCCAATTTCAGGCCAGATATCGGTCGGCCAGGCCGCTCGTTTCTGCCCATACACGGGCCGATTAGCTACCGAATCGGTCCAAGGGACCGATATCGGCAGCTTCTATCGGCCCGTGTATCGGGGCCTTTAGACTGTAAGGGCAGTGACAGACGGGGAGATTAGTTGCCCCGTGACAAATATTCTTTGCCTAATCTCCTTGCAATGATTTCCGGAAGTTGCCTGAAGTTTCCTCTCAAATCATAGCAACGCGTAAGCCATCCCACCGGCGATTTACATTCTTGCTGGTGGGGTGGAATTGCGGGGAGATTAGTCGCCCGCGGTAACGAAGATTTTTCGCGGGGCGACTAATCTCCCTGGCAAGCTAAAAACTGTAATAACTTTATTGTGCATATGTTAAAAAATGGAAGGTACATGTCCCCTTCAAGGAGGATGGAATACGGGTGCTTTGTTGCCCAAACAAAATAAACACTTGTATGGGTAACAAAACACCCAAAAATAGCTAATCATTGCTGATCATGGGAATCATTGTGTGCACACCACCCCAAAAAATAGAGGAAGATGCATTTTGTGAAATACATGTAGCATCAGGTCTCTGTGCTCCGCCACATGTGTCAAACAAAAGGCCACGGGCTGAATACGGCCCTTCTGGCTGTTTTATGTGGCCCCTGGTGACTGTCAAGTGCAGCACCAATCATCCTGATTGCATTGTGACTGTGCCTGGCCGTACAGTATCTTAATAAAAAATTTGGCCGGCGACTTAGCCTGTGTTTTAGATTTCGGCCCCCTTATGTGATATTGAATTTGACACCAATCTGTGAAAATGTATTTTCAAAATAATAAATATATATATAGCATATAATATATATATATATATATATTTTTTTTTTCCGAGAAATAAAAAAAAATGGTAGACTCGTCTCTACAAAACTAAATGCTCATTGGCTACCATGGGTAACTAAATTTCACTACACTTGTGTAATTTAGCCTGTATATGTAAACACATAATTTGTTAATATCCCAAAATGAAGCATTAAACTTAAACTGTAATCAACCTGTTATTTTGGCAACTGGTGTTGTAGCTAAAGGCACATTTCATGATAGTGTCCAGCGTCATCAGGCTGACATAGTGGAAAAGCTCAACTGACTTCTCATTTGGCATCAGCTTGTCCCATTTGTCCTAAAACAATCAATAAACATCAAAGAAAACACTCATCATAAAAGTACAGAAAATGATTCAAGCAAGTTCAAAAGCTAAGTAAGAACAACAGCATGCAATCCTCTGTTTTTTTTCAACCCAACTTACTATGTGTTGTACACACTGCAGCTTAATTCCTGCATTATTCTGACACCGATCCACATTAATAAAACTCACACAGGTTGCATCAGTCTTTTGCTGGCATCAGTGTGAATGCCTGAACTATGTCATTTTTAGCATGACAATGCTTATTACAGAAAAGACTTTAACATGGAATTTAATATGCGAACATAATTTTTTTATAGTCTGTAATTATTGTGTAAACTGCAGCCAATGAAATAACATATATCATGGAGCACCAGAGAGAGAACTAAGTTTAAAAAATTAAGCTTAAAGGAAAACTATACCCCCACAAACAATGTAGGTCTCTATAATAATATATTACAAAAACAAGCTCATATGTAAAACCCTGATTCATCTAAATCAGTGCTGTCCAACTTCTGCGGTGCCGAGGGCCGGAATTTCTCACGCATCCATGGTGGAGGGCCGCTAATGGAAGCCAGTTTTGACCACTCCCCCTTTAAACCACACCCACTTCAAACCACACCCATTTTATCACAATGGTAGTAGTGCAGCAAAAACCCAAATGCTTGGTCCTCACTGCAGGGATATCAACCATCATTCATATGTGAAAGAATTATATTATGTCATATTAAGACATACCCTAAAATCCATATGACTCCTCCTCCCCTGTGGATAGCATAGCAACCCCCAGCATATAATTACACACCTTAGGGACCATTTAATGGCTATTTCCAACTGCTAACAAACTCCCAGAACAAACCCCTGCCAGGTTCACCTCCCACAGGCACCTACTTGTGTGTGCCATACTCTGCCTGCCCTATGATGTCTGTGTCTGCCATACTCTGCCTGTCCTATGATGCCTGTGTGTGCCATATGCTGCCTGTGTGTGCCATACTCTGCCCTACCCTGCCTGTGTGTGCCATACTCTCCCTGCCCTATGCTGCCTGTGTGTTCAATAACCCTCCCTGTCCTATGCTGCCTGTTTGTGCCATACCCTCCCTGCCCTATGCTGCCTATGTGCCATACTCTGCCTACCCTATGCTGCCTACACACAGGCAGCATAGTCCAGGCAGTACATACAATGTCTGAGGTGTGAACAGACAAACAATGAGGGTGATTACAGCCTGAGTCTGAGGTGTGAACACTGCAGGGGGTGAACAATGCATAGATTAAAAGGTGTGAACAGTACAGGGGATTACATATTTAAACAATACAGAGGGATTACAGCCTGAATCTGAAGTGAGAACCATGCAGGGGGGCAGTTAATCTCAGTACTGAAACCATTTAAATTTACACAAGGGTAAACCATCAAAGCAGCCAGACACGTGGGGGGCCACACAGAGGGTGGTCGTGGGCCGCATGAGGCCCGTGGGCCGCCAGTTGGACAGCACTGATCTAAATAAACCATTTTCTTAAAAATATACTTTTTCAGTAGTATGCGCTATTGGGTACTCCTAAATAGAAAATTGCCATTTAAGAATTAAGGGCAGCCCCCTGGGATCATAGGATTCACAGTGCACACAAACAAGCCAAGGCGCACATACATGCTAGGTCACATCAGCCAATTAATGGGCAGAGTTCTGTCTTTTACTCCCACACTACTTACTGTTACAGCCCATCACTAAATGGTGGATCAAGGGAAAGGATGTAAAATGGCAATATATACTGATATATATATATTCTGTTTTGGCAGGATTCTTTAATAGGTCACTTAACATAATTTAAACAATCTCTTTGGCTAACCATTCTGGGGGTATAGTTTTTCTTTAACTAGCAATACTGTACCCACATAATGTCCACATACACAAATTAAAAAAGACTAAATGCTAGTTATTTGTAACTCGTAATGACCAATTACCAGTTTCAAAAAATTTAGCAGTGAGCCTTTTTAAAAACAGCAAGTATAAACCATTCAGCATAATAATTACCAGCATGACTCTTGTGCAATCTGACATTAATGTGACATATGGCTTCAACACATCATAATGAAATCCTGGAGTTAATAATCTTCTGTGTTGAAACCACTTAGGCCCTGAAAGCACCAATAATCCTTCACCTGTGGAAAGGCAAACAAAGCAGGTTATAATGTAGGGATCTCCAAAATTGGGCCCCTAGGATGGGTTCTCCTTTGACAGGCACTAGAGGGTGGCCTTAGGAAATTGGACACCTAAAGGTGGTCCTAGTTGTTTTTGTGTTAAGAAAGGGAGTATCCCTGCAGTTCAGGGTTATGGCCACAGGGTGGTACACTTAGTATATAAGGCTGTGCAGCCATGTGCTGCCAGGTCTTCCTGCCTGGGACCCCTCTTGGTATAGAGGTTAATAACAGGTCAGGGCATAGTGAGAGAGTTAACTGTTATAGGCCGCTCTAGGAGTGGTAGATAGGTTATTTAGCTGGGCAGCTTGGCCCCTACAGGAGATTATATGAGATTAAGATCTCCCAGCACTCATTGCTCGAGTCAGGGAACTAAGTGGAAGGAATAGGAGGTTTGCCTAATCCAAAGGATAGCCGGTGGATATTACCGGGGTGAGGTCTCAAGGGGGTGTCCGCTTGGCGGGAGTACCGGGAAGTGCCCTAGAGAGGGGTTTCTGGCGAGAAGTACCGGAGGGAACCCCAAGGAGGGTCGCCTGGCAGGGGTATTGATGGTATCTCAATGAGAGAGGGCCTCTTAAGGAAAGAAAGTGTTCCCTGACTGTTCTGTGACTTCTGCAATGCCTATCTGTCAAGCTACAATAAAAGATATCACTTGGTTCATCATAACATCTGAGTGCAGTGTCTTACTATCAGGAGGATCCACTCTGCCTGGTAAGAATCTACCCCAGGGAGGGGGCAAGGTGCCAGGAGGGCTGGGAGTCCCCAAGTAGAAGCATAATATCAAGTTCTCAGGAAGGGAGTTACAGTTCAGTCTGTCCCTATACTGGGTGGAGGCACGCCAAATAACACAGCAACATCTGTTCCCCAAAGTAAGCGGGGCTCAGGATCCTGTTAGCGCCACTAGATCTCAGCAGGAAGCAGCACATTCTCTAAAGTGGGCTACATAACATTATCAATATAATGGAAAGGCAGACAGACTGAAATTGCTAGATAGAGTCTACATAACAAATAATTACATTTTTATCATAACATCTGAATGATACTGACTGATAACAATACAGGCAGAGGACAAAACAACATTTCACATAGTATAAGGCTAATGCTACATGGTTGACTTTCAGCCTGCGGAAAGAAGCAGGCCGAGAATCAGCCCTTACGCTAGCATCAGCCTTCTTGGCAGATATTGGTGATGAAATGCATGAGCTTGCAGTTCAAAGCCGATATCCACCATACCCAGGCAAATTTAATGGTTCCAGGGTGCAGGCAAAGTAGAAGGCTGATACCAGAGCAGGGTTTGATTCTTAGCCTGTGGTTTTCACAGGCAGAGAATCAGCTCCGTATGGCATTAGCCTAAGATTTGTTACAATAAAAATATGATATTCATGGCCTGACAAAGGGACCTTAGAGCTCCGAAAGCTTGCAATGCATTTTTATTGTTAGCCAATATAGGTATCATTTTGACACTGGCTAACACGGTACTACAGTTTTTGTTTTGTAATAAAAATATGAAAACTGATTGGGATAACTGTAGTTTTAAAAGGTTTCAAAACAATTTGCTTTTGTCAACCTTTTTCAGAAAATGTTTATGGATTTCTATATTGAGAACTTTTTTTCAGTACCTGCATGACATTTCTCTTAACTTTCATAACTGGGCCTTCACTCTGAGGCAGTTTTCAGAAATATAGTTTCAAAAGAGTTTTTTTAATTTTTTTGTCAGAATGTGTATTTTGTAAAAATATATTGTTTTCTGGGGTCATCTTTGTGCCCCTAACACAAGGCACTACTGTTGTTATAATGTCAGCCACAAAAATGCATAAGTACTGTTATCATTTTATGGTTTTAGCAGCTAAAAGGGGAGCAGACAAACTTTCTAATTTCAATTTGAAACGAACTTAGAGGTGGAATTGGAACAATACCCACAGCTACCATGGGGGGAAGGATTGAGTTGATTGTGACATAATTGGGATGTGGATGTACGTGGGACCTTTTTTTTTTATCATTGGGCCCTCATTTTACTTGTTGGCAGGGTCCACAACCTGGGACTTAATAGTGTGGGGCCCTATGATAGTGATGATGGCCCTGCCAAGACCGACCTGATTTTTTTTTTTTTTTTTTTTTAAACAAAAAGACATTTGTCCTGGAGAAGTTTAGTTGCATTTGGTCACAGAATGTCCAACACCAAAAATAATACCAAACAAAGCTAAAAACAGACATACTGTCATCTTTATATATACACAGAAATTGTAGTGCTGTGCAGGTCAGGAAAACGTAGCCTGTACCGAACCCTAACCTGCAAAACCTTAAAGTGGACCTGTCACCCAGGCATAAAAATCCATATAATAAAAGCCCATTTCAAATTCAATATGAACCCCAAACTCATTTTTTTATTAACACATCCATACCCGTTAGAAAAGCATTTAAAAATCCCAACTGTCAATCATATATTGCCTGACCCGCCTCTATGCCTTAGGCATAGAGGTGGGGCAGACTGTTACTTTCACTTTCAATTCAGAACTTCTTAGATGTTGCTGCACTCCTCACTAGTATCTGCATTTTTCCGCTCTTTCTGCTACTTCTGTGCTTGCAGAGTGTACTTCCCCAGTCTGACCATCACCCAACCAGAACCTGCAATGGTCACCAAATTTCAACCCGAACTAAGGGTCCCGCAGGTTGCAAGTCTAGCTGCACATTTCTAGCTCACTAGTCTCATACTAGGGACATTTACTTAAAGGAAGGCAGTGTGTAAAGTGCAAAAATGGCTACAATTGGCCATTTTTGCACTTTGCACACTACCTATCTCTCGCAAAATTGCTGCAGGTATTTGCATTGTTTTTGGGCACAAAGACCTTCAGCAGGCCCCATGAAAACAGAGCTGCCATTAAGCGACACCACTGTATTCATAAAGTGCGGAGGCCCTAGCAGTAAGAACTGCTGATGTTAAGCTTTACAACTCAAGCTGAATTTTTTAACTGTTCTGAGGTGCAGGGCACAGCCATTCTCAAAAGTGCTCCGCGCATAGTACTGCTAGGGGATAGGAAATGCTCTCTACTGAGCCCAAAAGTATAAAGAAAAAACAAATCCACCCAACACCTCTTTTTGTATATTAAACTGTATTTATAATGTATTATATTGCATAATTCATTTATATACATACCAATCCAGGGAACAATAAATTTGTAAGCCATGTCGTCTTTTGGATCTGTAACAAAGCAATAAAATATTATCAGGATTGAGTAGAGTCCAAAGTATTATTTATAAATGGTGTTAGGTTTATTTGTACAGATCAGTAAACAGTCAAATGCTACTGTGTGTAAGATACAAAACTAGTGCAGAGATGCCTAAAAGTGCTGTTCTTACATGTATGGGAAATTAATTTTATTTATTATCATTATATTTAGTCTTTGTATATCTGAACTGTTCCAGTTTCAATATGGCCTGGTAGATTCTAAATTCTGAATATAACCTTTTGAGTAGTTCAGCTGCTAATCAAATTTCTCAGTTGTAAGGTGCTGTTATGGCTACTGATCCTAAACCTTCCCCTCCATGAGCCTATCTGATTTTTCATGTACTTCAAGTTCTGGACAAGTGTTATACAAATATATTTTAAAACTTGCTTGGGGCTGTTTTCTTTGCTTTTCTAAGCTAAATTATCTAGGTTACCCTTGACTCAAATAGCTGTAGTTATAGTGATATAACAAGCTGGTTCAGGACAGAGGGGTTGCTTTGTCACCTGCAGGGGAGATTTTGCTGTGAGTAACAAAGCACCCCTTCTGTTGCCCTTAGAGAGGATTTCTGGGGACTCTGTACTGTGTTTTACTGTGAGCTCCTGTTGGTGTGAATTAGAAGGGGTTTTCTGTGAGGAGCAGGCTCTTTAACAAATAAAAGCAATTAAGTTATTCAATTTGCAAATGAATTATTAGATTGAAAGTTCTTTAGGGTAGTCGCTCTTTACCTCATATCAGTTATTGGTTGCCTTTTACCCCATGCACATATATTTATAAATATGTGATAATAATGAATAAATAACTGAATAAAGATGTCCATAGACACATATATTTGGTAGAAGCTTAGTGCACACAATCCTGGCAAAATAAGAGCCTTACCCTGCCTGGCCAGGACAGCCTTGGCATAGTCCGGGTGCGTGATGATAAGCGTGGCATAGAAATTTCCCAGCCACAATGGCATGCCATAGGGAAAGACCTGAGCCCAGCCTAGAACAAGGTCCAAATCCTTCCCAATCTGGAGAAACTGTGAGAAAAAAAAATAATTTTTGCAAACATTTTCATTTCCGCCATGGGTTACAGGGTGTATTGTAAGAGCTGTCAGCCTCGGCTGTTCCGCAGGTATCCAACAAGCGCACACAGACCTACCTCGTAAGTGTTTCCGTACAGCCAGTGGCACTTAGGACCTGGGAAAGGACTGAATGCGGCGACGAGCTTCCTCCGCCAAACATACAGCTGAGCTGCTTTGTACAGTACTAGCAAGAGGCAAAGCCAGGCAGCCCAGGAGCACAGCTGAGCTGGGACACCGAAGGAAAACAACCCGAAAAAAACATCGGGCACCATGTCTAAGGTTCTACTGGAGCCGACTGTCACAGAGTTGCATGCAGAGTCAGCTGCACCGCTGGGCTGGCGGGAATGTTATTCAATAATCTCGGCTCCGATGGGAAGAGTATTGGAAAGAAGAGCAAGGCATGCTGGGGAGAGCTCATACACATATAAAGGCACATCGAGCTGCAATGGTAGGGGCGGAGTTAGTGCGGGGCCAGAAACTGAAGGGTTGTTTGTTGTTATATCAGGTATCATAGGAATTGGAAGAAAGGTGAGTTTGGGCCGGTCTTCGTGGCAGTACAGTATTTTGTTTTAAAACATGTTTGTGCGTGTTTCTAGGCCTGTCCAGTAGGTGTCAGCCAGTGATTTAATATCATATCACGTATTTACTAAAAAGTACATTTTTTTCAGTGGGACCATGGCATAATAAATAATACAATACTGATTTTCTTTTCTGCAGGGCATTGTGGCAATGACTGGGCCCCCTGCAGTGAAACCACACTGATGACCAATTTGGCAGCAAAATGGTTGAGTCAGGAGTAAGTAGCAGCTATGCTGAGAAGAGGGGTAGTCTAATTCCTCTCCTCTGGTACACTTAACCCTTTCACTGCCAGCCGTTTTGAACAAAGCAGAACTTCTACTGGCAGACAGTTTTTGAACATTTTGCATTGTTTCACTTTAGGGGCCTTTCCTTGGGGGGACTTTTAGTTTACCCAGGAAAACAATATATTGTTTTTTTCAGGACATCCTAAGCTTTTAAAATATGGTAGAATTTTTGTGTAATTCCAATTTTGTAACAAGATATAGGCTTCTAAATGTCTAAAAAATGAAAAAAAAAATAATATTTTCCATAATATAAACACATATACCAGAAACAAAAATTATTTTATGCATGAAAATACACCTGATTTGGAAAGTCCCATGTCTCCTGAACGTGCCAATACCAAATATATATAGTTTTATGGAGATTTCTCACTTGTATAGGTCAAAAACCTCCAGCAGTACACTACCTAATTTCCAAAGCACTGCTCCAGAAAGCTGCATACTTTAGATTTTAAGGCCAAAAATTCCACTAACAGAAAGTTTATCCCAGAAAATTTTACATTTTTAGAAAGAACAGATTCTGGGGAATCGAGAATATGCGCAACTGTCTGTCTACTCCAAACTATCAAGTTGCAATGCTTTCCTAAAGTTATTGGTTTTTATCAAAATTTGTGAAATTTTTTAAAAAATCGCTTCAAAGCTTCCAGTCTATAGTATCTTAACTCCTAAAGGTCATAAAGTAACCAAATAAAACACTCTGAATATGCATGCCAGGGGTCCACTGAACAGTTTGATGCCCAATATGTATAGGTGTACTTAAATATGTGGCATGTAGGGGCCCAAATGTGAACATACCCCCATATGATCTATCATTTCTGTCATTTCAGCTTCTGCAAAATCAACATTTACATCATTAGATGTGGGATAACACTAGTAAAAAGTACATTCACCCCAGAAAGCCATATATTTTTGGAAAGTACACATTCCCCCGAATCTAAAATGGGTACCCATGTCTTTCTACTCCAAAGTACCAAGCCGCAAAGCTTTCCTAAAGTTGGCAATTTTGATAACATTTCCAAAAATCCACTCAAAGCTTCCAGTTTCCAGCATCTTATCTCCCACATAGCATTAGGTACCAAGATAAAACACCCTAAATATGAACGCCAGGGACCCACTGAACAGTTTGAGGCCCAATATGTATAGGTTTACCTAAGTATGTGGCATGTAGGGGCCCCAATGGGAACATACCCCCATATGATCTATCATTTCTGTCATTTCAGCTTCTGCAAAATCAACACATTTACATCATTATATGTGGGATAATGCTAGTAAAAAGTACATTCACCCCAGAAAGTCATATATTTTTGGAAAGTACACATTCCCCCGGATCTAAAATGGGTACCCATGTCTTTCTACTCCACAGTACCAAGCCATAAAGCTTTCCTAAGTTTGAAGATTTTTATGGCATTTCCAAAAATCACCTCAAAACTTCCACTATACAGCATCTTATTTTCTACAGGTCATTAGGTACCAAGATAAAACACCCTAAATATGAACCCCAGAGGTCTACTGAACAGTTTGATGCCCACTGTACATAGGTTTATCAAAGCACATGGCACTTAGAGACCCCCAAATATACCTTGTGCACACTAATTTCATGGCTTATCTTTACCTAATTCATAAACACATGGCAGTTTTATGAGGGGTAGAAGCTGCAAAAATGTAAGGTGACTCCTAAAAACCCTATATTTTTGGAAAGTACACATTCTGAAAAATCTAACATGGGTAAAGAGTCCTTTCTACACCAAAGTACCAATCTGCAAAGCTTTCCTAAAGTTAGTGGTTTTTATGACATTTCAGCAAATCACATAAAAATATTGCAGTTTGCCGCATTTATCTCACACAGTTCCTTGCGTACAAAGGCAAGTCACCCCAAATAGGAACACCAGAGGCCTACTGAACAGTTTGATGCCCAATATGCATAGATATACCAAAGTCTGTGGTGTGTACTGAACCCAAGATGAAAATAGCGCATATGGATTTCTCGCCAACTCAGCTTTTGCACACAGAGCCCCCTGACAGCGTATTATGTACCGTAACCCCCCTAACTATACAGAGACCCCCAGAAAACCATATATTTTTGGAAAGTACACATTCTGGCAAATCCAACATGGGTAAAGAGTCCTTTCTACACCAAAGTACCAATCTGCAAAGCTTTCCTAAAGCTAGTGGTTTTTATGACATTTCAGCAAATCACATAAAAATATTGCAGTTTGCCGCATTTATCTCACACAGTTCCTTGCGTACAAAGGCAAGTCACCCCAAATACGAACACCAGAGGCCTACTGAACAGTTTGATGCCCAATATGCATAGATATACCAAAGTTTGTGGTGTGTACTGAACCCAAAATGAAAATAGCTCATATGGATTTCTCGCCTGCCAACTCAGCTTTTGCACACAGAGCCCCCTGACAGCCTATTATATGCCGTAAGACCCCCAAACTACACAGGGACCCCCAGAAAACCATATATTTTTGGAAAGTACACATTCTGATGAATTCAAAATAAGTAAAGTTATTTTTGTACACCAAAGTTACACATGGCAAAGCTATGCTAAAAACAGATCAGGAATACTAATATAGGGATAAAAATGCAATAAAACCACAAAAATTGTGCAAATCAATGAAACAACAAAATGAGTCACATGACAGCATAATTAGTGGTCAGAATATCTGATCCAATAGTCACGCTGTCAAAATAAACAGTTTTTGGGGAAAAAAAAAAAAAGTAAAATGAAGAAAAAAAAAATTTTTTTTAAAGTTTTTGTGAGTTTGTGTATACATGTGCACATGTAAAAGTTGTGTGACAGTGTGTATATGAGTGTATATAAGTGTGCAAAGTGGAAAAAAAAAACCTGTGCTAAATTGTGTTGTATGTGTGTATAAATGTATATAAATGTATGTAAGTGTGTGTAAAAGTGTGTATAAATAAAAATAAAGTCACACTTACCTGTCCTGAAGGTCAGATCGGTTCCCTGCTCCTCCATGCTGCAGTCGACGGGAGGAAGTAGGTGGGAGGCCGCGCTGGGGGGAAGCAGGAAGCACTACAAGCAGCAGATGCGATGCGACAATCGCATCGCAGGACCATCCCCCCAACCCCCTCAGCTCATTGCCGAAGAGGTTTGGGGCACATCTGTCTCTCTGCATCGGCGGCAAAAAAACGTAGGTACTACGGTGTTGGCAGGAAACTGCCTTTTTTAAAACAACGTAGTACCTACGTGCGTGGCAGGGAAAGGGTTAAAGGTTACATAGTTACATAGGGTTGAAATGTTGAAAAAAGACCAGAGTTCAACTCTTCCAAGTAAACCCAGCACACACAACCTATACTTACCAATCTATACACTCATGTACATAAATTACATATACAAACATTAATACTAACTGTAGATTTTAGTATCACAATAGCCTTGGATATTCTGCTTGTTCAAGAACTCATCCAGGCCCCTCTTAAAGGCATTAACAGAATCTGCCATTACAACATCACTAGGAAGGGCATTCCCCAACCTCACTGCCCTCACCCTGAAAAACCACCTACGCTGCTTCAGATGGAAGCTCCGTTCCTCTAATCTAAAGGGGAGGCCTCTGTTGCGTTGATCGTTTTTATGGGAAAAAAGAACATCCCCCATCTGCCTATAATCCCCTCTAATGTACTTGTACAGAGTAATCGTGTCCCCTCGCAAGCGCCTCTTTTCCAGAGAAAACAACCCCAACCTTGACAGTCTAAAGGTGTTGTATATTTAAAAACGAATTCACAATAAAGGAATTTTCAGTTCAAGCAGTCCTGTGCTCCTGTCACAGCACAATAGTAGCAAATCAAGAAGAAATTATGGAGGATGCAGAGGAGCAGAACTTAGCTGCAATATACATGCATACATGGTTTTGCATCACACTTTTTTTTTTTTGTGGTGCAAAACCAGTAAAGTAAATTGCAGCTAAGTTCTGCTCCTCTGCTACCTCCAACATTTATTCTTGTATATTAAAAAGCTGTTTTTTCACAATGCCAAAAAAGAGATTTCACAGCTATTAACTTGTGGAGGGTTTTAGAGGCATATTTATCAAAGGGTGAAAGTTTACCCTTTGATAAATACACCTCTGATGATTGTGTATAGCCATAAGCAGCATGACTTTAAAGTCAACAATTGCATTAACACAGCTTCGGACTGGGCCCCGGTGGCCCAGACCCGATCCCACAGGGTGCTCCACTGATCCGCCAGTGTCCCTCCCCCAACGTGCTTCAGGTAAGTTTAATTTAGGCATGCTTGGGGGACGGGGTTGGACAGGTGTTGGGGGCCTCTGCGGGATGGGGGTGAAGGTGGCAGGGGCCATTGGGGAGTGCAGGGGCCCTGAGACAGAAGTCCTGGTGGGCCCTGTACCCCCCAGTCTGACCCTGCATTGACACAATGGCTTTGGTTGCAGGTGCAACTATCTGATTATTTAAGCGTAGGGGCGGATTCTCGACCTGTTCTTATCCACAGGCCAAGAATCCACCCCACGTCGCATTAGCCCAACTGTGCATGTTTTCAAGATATATCTCTTTGGTATAACACCCAAATGCAGGTATGAAAAAACTGATTGTGCAAATATTTTTTTAAAAAAAGGGGTGTTATGAAGAAGTTATGAGGGAATAACAACATAATTTACATAGACAGAAATGATGGTCCTCTGCATCCACCCATATCAATGTAATAAGGACATTATGACATTTTGTGGGATCACCTACAAAGAAAACACCCTTCCTTTAATATAGGGATTATTTGTCAATGCATTGCAATATATTCAAGATGGAGTCTTCCTTAACCTGACCAGTGTTAAACTCACTTTCATTTCATTCAGTATATTCCTATTGGGGCTACATTTTGCTTGCAACTTGTTTCCCCAGCTTAACACTTCCAAATGTAAAAAGACTTGGAGAGCAAGTATAAAAGTTCATGGAGGTGCCAAATAAGGGCTAAGATTGGCTATTAGGTAGCCTCTATGCATACTATCAGCTTACAGGAGGCTTTATTTGGAAGAAAGTCTGGTTTTTATTCAACCGAAACTTGCCACCAAGTCAGGAATTCAAAAATAACTACCTGGTTTGGGGGCACTGAGAGCAACATCCAAGGGTTTGGTGAGCAACATGTTGCCTCCGAGCCACTGGTTGGGGATCCCTGTTTTATATGATGCATTATTGCAAAGGTGTGCGGTGGCTATACAAAGGGGGACATTCATCAAAGTACGAGTTTGAATTCCGAAATGGGTAAAATTCAGATTAAATACGATAACTTCTGATGATCAGAAATGTCACGAAAATGCTTACGAAAAAATCATAATAGTCACGATAATATCTCAATGGCGTTCCGAAAGTCAAAATTTTTATAATCAAACGATCGTACACAGCAGGAAAAACTTTCTGACTTCTGAATCTTCAGTGCATGATTTTGGAAGCCTCCTACAGGACTCAATGGCACTCTGCAGCTCCAACCTGACCCAAGGAAAGTCACGATACCGAAGCTTGAATGAATCCACAACTTTCGTACTCGTTGCGTCAAATACGATTTTGTCGCATAAATTTTGTCGTAAAATACAAAAAAGTTGCGCAGCTTAACGAAAAAATTGAAGAAAATATGTACAGTTCTATAAATTGGAAAAAATACTTATTTTTTGTATTCGGACTCAATCGTACTTTGATAAATGTGCCCCTAAGAGTTCTGGTAAATATGGCAATATACATCTAATTGAAAAGTGATTAGTCACCACATTTTGCTCCCATTTATTTGAATAGTAAATGGCTGAATAGTCAGAAATGATGATCACTAGAGCTGAAAAGCATTGGTGCATTCTGGGAGTTCTTTGTAATGAAATCTAAAGGGTGTGATTTTGAGTGCTGTTCACCTGGAAATTTATACTAGTGCCTTAACCACATAAATTATTCAGTAATTAGTTTTCTTTCTTTCTTCTGCTGATTATGGTTACTGCACTGGCACAAATGAGCCCCATTGCATTACTTTCTTCCCACATCTTTAACATCCCTTGCCAACAACACATTAGGGTACATTGGGTAGTATTTGTATGTAATGTGTAGGCTGAACGCGAGAATTCTTGTCAATATTTTTTATTTTTGATTGACTGAAAATATGACGCATTGGTCATAGGGTAGAACTGTACAGATGAATCTCCTAGAGTGGACAGATAATTTTGCATCCTACAACATTACATTATTGTATGGAGGATCAGATTTTTTGGCATCCCAAAAATTATCATGCATTTTCATGCAGTTACATGACTAGATCTGACAAAAGTGTTATAAATGTATTTTTTTTTTGTTTTTAACTTTTTTATTGGTGAGTAAAATAAAGTTTACAACAACATTGGTACAGTTGTTTTAAATTGTACATGGAGTATAAAAAATAAAACAAACAGTAAAAAAAAAAGGGAAACATTGTATCACTTATTGTGCAAGTGGTTTAGTGTTGGTTAGAGATTCATAAATGTATTTTTTAACAGCTGACCAGTAAAAGCTATGTCAGCTGTAGACTATTTATTACATAAAATCCAGCATGTAACAGTACAGCGTTCATGATGTGTGTATTTGCACATATGATGAATGAATACAAAAGATTTCATAACATTTTGTGCAGAACAAAGGAAGAAATATAGGATAACATTATAGCTGCATAGAGATATTTTGGGGGAAATGTAAAGTAATATGTCAGTTTATCAAATTACACCAGAATCAAATAACACCCAATTCACAAATGTCTTAACTCCAGTTTAAAATTTAGATCTCCTTAGATCTATAGTTTTTGCCAATTTAACACCATTTTTCTGAATCTGGTGTTTTTAATTCAAACACAGTGGGGGTTATGTAATAAAAGGCACTAAGTTTTCCCAGGAGCAGAAACCCATAGCAACCAATCAGCAGGAAGCATGGGTGCTTTGGGTTACTGCTGCTGGGAAACTTAGTGCCTTTTATTACATATGAGGGAATGTAGTTAATAAAGGCAAAAAAGTGCAACAGTTACTAAACTACAACTTTCCTTAGCAACTAAATAGAGTATATAGAGTATTTATGTTTTATCTGTATTTCATCTGTATTTGTAAATAAGATAAATTACAACGCCAATATAAGCTAAGGGAGATTTTATAGATACATATACAAGTGCTTACAATTTGTTTGACAAATCATTACTTTATTCCCACCTTAAATATTGTTTGTTTATTTTACAACTGACTGCTGTTCGTTTTAAAAAGTATTATTAGTATTAAAGGATAAGGAAACCGGGGAGGGGTATTTTGTTATATCCCAGAGACTCTAAATTGCTTACTCTGGGCTGACTTTTGAAAAGGTGTCAACAGGCCCAGACTGAGATTCAAATAGGATCTGGCTATGTTTTAAATACATAGAGGCCCAAGCAGCCCCCACCAGCTCACGAAATAGTGACTGTCTATGGCATATTATGGCAGCCTCTCTGGCATTTGCCAGGATCCACAGATTGCCAGTCTGGGCCTGGGCATCAGCATTTTCCGTGGTATGTCTTGTGTCTGTTCAGACGTTCAGACAGGCAGTCTGATATGCTAATAAGTAAGCAATTTGTAAGTCACCTGCCAGTGATTGAGGTTTTCCTTGTCCATTAATGACTGCTTTATAACTAGAGCTCAGCCAATGGTTACAATGGGTTTGTTAAATGAAGCACAGGTAAGTATTAAATCAGCTACAGGAGAGCTGCACTGCCATCTGTCGCATGATAGGATTCTATGTACTCAGGAGCCAATATTCTGTTTATGGTGATATGAGTTAGGATTGGAAAAGATGCTAGAAGATGGATAACTTGCTAAAAGTCCTCAAATAGAGAAAGCAATACATTATTTTTCTGTCATTATTTTTCCTAGGCTCCCAGCATCCTCATAGTGTCTTGAAACCACATTTCCCAAAATCCAGAGGGCTGCCTCTCTTTAATTTATTGATGAACTGCTTTTTCACATCCCCTCTTTGTTCTTCTTTTTTTCCACTCTTCTGATCTTGACATTAATTCCATTTAGGGATCGTAGGACTATCTGGGGGACTTTTTGGGGTTTATTGTCAGGGTCGGGAAACAGTTCATATCTCTGTAAGGTCAGTGCAACAACCACTTTCATCTCATTCATTGCAAAGTTCTGTCCGATGCAGTTCCTGGAAAAAGCAAAATTAAAAATTCTGTAGTGCACTGAGGTAAAATACTTTGTATCAAACTCATGGGTCTTTGTCTTGTGTGGACTGTAACTGGTATTATACCCAAGCAGCTGATGGCTGGCACAGAGGGATCTCTCTGTGTTGGGTGATTAAGGTGGCTGACTGTAATGCATATGGTACTGCTTCAGATGTAGTCAAGTGTAAGTACTAGAAGGATTTTACTAAGAACTCTGTGCCCGTGCTGGCCCCCTCTCCATATAATTTCAGGGCCCCAACCCTAAGCCATAACCTTAAGCCACGACGCCCCAGTGCATGCATGCTCCCTGTCGCTGGCTGCGAGACAGGAAAGTGACACTATACAGCAGACCCTGACACCAGTCCCGGCCATCACTCTTCTACTATAGTAAGGCCACAGTTTTTTTGGAATACATATTTGACATTCTAACTTAACACAAACCGTTAAGGGGTATGGTCCTCCCTGAATTCCCTAGGTAGCAAATTATTTTGACTTTAAGCAAATTTAGCCACACCAAATTTTTTACTGAGATTAAAGAAATTTGTGACCTTAAAGGCAATCTGCAAAGTGTAAAAAAAACTGGATCAGTGCTCCTGTTTCTTGGGCCTTTACAAACTGTCTCCCTGCTTTGCAAAGTTGCTGCAGCTTTCTACGCTTTGTTTGGAGCAGTTGCCCTAAAGAATATATTGTTGACTGTGCAGGTTAGGGAACAGCAGGAGACGCAGGCACACAGGGCCCTGTAAGGGCAGGATTGGACTGTGCCTTCCAAGACTGCGGCTTTCTCCTCGTGCTGGATGGAACAGTATGCAGCATTCCTGGGGCCACAAGTACATATAGATGAACACTGAGGGGCATGCTGTTGCACACCTTTATGCTCTAACACAGCGCTGCAAGAAAAGTAAATGACCCCCAAAGTGTTTCCATCTTTATCAACTGCCTTTCTCAGTGACCTGTACTGTAAAGCCGCAGCTGATGGTAATTACAGATATACAGTTAATATTTCTCAGAGGTTAAGATTATTTTGTAAAAATGGCAGAGAATGTTCCTATTCATACTGACTTACCTTGGACCAGCAGAAAAGGGAATAAAGGCATGGGGATGTCTGCTGTCTGAATTCTCTGGTGAAAACCTTGAAGGATCAAACACCTAGTAGTAAGATAACAAAAATTAAGTATTCATTTATGAAGGCAATGAGAACTGACATGTTATTTCTGTGGTTTTTAGAATTTTTCAGTTAAATGCTGGTTCAAAACTTGGTCATTGCCCCCTTAGTTAACAAGGGTATAGATAAAGGAAAAAAACATTGGTGTATCAGCCATTCCCCCATATTTTTAAGAATTTCTATGACAGCAGATCAGTTATCACCACAAACCTCACTTCATTTTAAAGGAGAAGGAAAGGTAAAAACTAAGTAAGCTTTATCAGAAAGGTCTATGTAAATACAGCCATAAGCACTCACAGAGTCATCTGTCAAAAGATTTGTTGTCTTTGTTTTCCTGCGCCAGAGACCCACAGCTCTCTCCTCTCTCCTAAGATCCCCCCCCCCCTCTTATGAATGTTGATCTGAGCCAATCAGCAGGAAACTTCCTTACAGTGTATCAGGACCGTAGAGAGTCGTTAGAGAAATTCGTAGGGGAAGGACCTCTCCTACACCTCCCACTGAAGCGACAGCCGCTGATGGTGGAGACAGGACTGGGCTTAGTGGAGGAGTGGCAGGAGTGCCAAACCGGAGCGTCGGAACCAATTCAGAAGGCAGGAGCGAGGTCAGGCGGGCAGAGGGTCAGTGCAGGCAGCAAGGGTTCAAAGTCAAGTCAGGCCGGGTCAAAAATCAGAATCTTGGTAGCAGAAAATAGAGCTTGGTGTTTTCAAACAGAAATGATCACTTAGCAGTGATCCTAGGCCTCAGCGTCTCTTTATACATTGTGCGCATGCGCAGGGCGCCGGAAGCGCGTTCCCGAGCGCGTGCGAACGTGCGCGCCTCCATGCGCGTCATTCTGGCGCGTGCGCATATTTGCCGGCGCCATGACAGGCGCGCGCATGCGCAGAAGGGCGCGCCGCGCGCCTGCATCAATCGGCGGCGGCGCCGCTTCGGGACCCGGCGGTTGGAGGCAACGGGCAGCCCCAGGTACCCTACACAGTGTTACTAACTGAGCATGTACACTGGTCTGGGTCTCAGTGCAGGAGCGAGGCATTATGGGAACTTTCTTTACACAGATCTGTTCCCTATGAGGCTTCTGATCATCTGTATGGGAGAAATGTGCGGAGACTTAAGGGCACTATTGAGAGAACTGAAGGTATGTCTGCAGCTTGATATTAACTCTTTATTTGGCTTATTTGGGGCAAAACACTCCTATTGGATTTTATTTCATGTTTGAATGATTTTTTAGTAGACAAAGTATGGAAATCCAAATTATGGAAAGACCGCCTATCTGGAAAAGCCTAGGCTCCAAGCATTTTGGATATAAGGTCTCATGCCTGTATAATGTATAATTGTTGCCTTACATTGGTTAAAATGAAATCGTTTATATAAATAAGATTCTGTGTAGCCATGGGAGTATGAATGTTTATTTAAATTGAAAAAGGGAAAAAAGGCGCAGGTTAAATAGGAGGTAGCAGATGTGCTCTGTAGAATACAATGGGTTTAGATTCCTGTGAACCAATTGTATTCTACAAAGCTTATCTGTTATTGGCTTTATTTTTTCTTAAATGGTTACCCCCATGGCTACACAGCTTTTTATATAAACTGTAGTAAGGTTTCTGTAACAAACACACTAGTTTTACTGGTTTAGGGCAACAGTACATAATATTTTAATTAAAACACCATGAAAAGAAGGAAATTACCAACTGCCCAAAATTCCCTTAGGGAATTAATGGTTGTGAAATATTATTGCAAAACCATGACATTCGGTGGACATTCGGTGGTTGTTTTCCCAGAGGGAACCTTAAATATCTTTCAAGCAGAGATGGAGTGCTTCTCTGTGTAGTTTTTTTTATGGCTAAGAGGGTAGTTTACAGGATGATTAAATGTGCCAGTGTTTATGATGTTTGCATGCAGACAGTGTGGGACTGGGAATCCAGGGGCCCACCGGGAAAACTTTAGACCATTGGCCCCATTCCAAATAATTTTCCCTCCTTTCCCCACCCAGCCTCTTTCTTCTCCTTGTCTCTTTTATTTACATGCTAGTATCTTTTCTTCCATCTGTTCTCCTCTATTTTCCCATTCAGAATTAGGGAATCACCATGAAACAGGCCAAATTGTCAGGAGCAGGAGGGCCCACTGACACCTGGGCCCACTGGGAGTTTTCCTGGTATCCTGGTGGGCCAGTCCGACACTGCATGCAGATTATCACTGTGACTGAAGAGCCTAGCTCAGGTTTGCTATGCACTATATTTGAACTATATTATATTGTAACAAGAGAACACGCAGTAACAGCAAGGGCAGGGAGCAGCATTATTGAAGAACCATTGGGTTGTAACTGATGCCAAACTTGGGTATATGTTTGTAAAACAGATAACTGGGGCCTCTAAAAAAGATTATTCTGTGAGCCCTAATAGCTATGAGTTACACTTCAGCACTTTAGCAACATGATAGGGCAGACATTGAGATGTTCAACCTTAGCTGCTGCTTTAAAATGTAAATTAATTTACCTCTGGGTCTTTCCAAACACTTGGAGATCTGTTTATTGCATAGATGCTCGTAATTACCTCTGTACCTGTGAGCAAGAACAGAAATAAACCTTTATTCACACAAACAGTTCAAAGTGGGCAACAAAAAACAACTTCAGGGTAAATTCTGTGATAAAAGGTGCATAACACAGTGGCAGATACAGATATATTAATTTTCAATTTTGTTTTCCTAAATTGCTGGAAATTAATCACAATTAAACTCAAACAAGTTTGTTTTTAACAATCACTTTTTTCTCAATTACTATCAATTACTATTGATGAATAAACTTGAATCACAAAAACATAGCAAAAATCATTTTTTCATTCAAATTTATAAATTTGTAAAACAGAATTTGGGAAAACTCAAATCTGAGATTTATTTTCTGCAATTTTCTCAAATCACTAAAAATACAAGATCTCACAATTTAATTTGATATTGAATATTGATAAATTTAAGGCACTTGGGAAGATGCTAACTAGGTGTAAATTAATCCTTCATGGTGAAGGACCTAGGGGTACTTGTGGATTATGAAGTTAGCCGAAGAAAGCAATGCCAGTTAGCAGCTAGACGGGTCAACAAGGTATTGTCCTGTATAAAAAGGGGCATAGATTTAAGGGAGGAATGGATAATTCTCCACCTTTAAAAGGTACTGGTAATTGCCAACTAGAGTATGCAGTGCAGTTTTGGTTTCCAATGCTTAAAAGGTATATTAGTATTTTTAGAAAGTGAGGAAATAAAAAGTTACAGAAATTAACTCTAAGGCTAATGCCACAACAGGCTGATTCTCGGCCTGTGGATAAAAATACGCAGAGAATCAAAACCTACTCTCCAATAAGCCTACCCCCGTGCCCGCACCAAGAGCCGCTGTGCAGACACAAGTTACACCAAGACACGTCAGTGTTCATTTCAGCGCCGAAAACCACTCTGTATGCCTGCATCCAGGCCTGATATATTGGTTCCAATTTCAGGCACAGGGTAGGCTCATCAGAGCATCGGGGCTGATTAAGTCAGCCTTGTGTGGCTGTAACCTTATTGCATTTGATCCATGTACTGGTCCTCTTGGGGTGCGACAGAGGCTTTAATTTGATAAACTTTTTTACTTTTCTTTGCATCAACCAGCAGTCAAACAAGTTTGAGTCAAAAAGGTTGAATTTCATGGACACATATCTTATTCAACCTCATCTACTTTGTAAATATGTTACCATTATTGTAAAGGGCTGCACAACATGTCAGATTTCTATATAAATGCTGGTCTGTAAATAACTTACTATTATTGTAAAGGGCTGCACAACATGTCCGAACTATACATAAATGATGGTCTACTGTAAATATCAGCACTATTACAACTAGTTAAACAAAATGAACCACATTATTAAAAACGGGATAATTAATGATGGTATACCTTTAAAGAGAGAGTTACCCATTAAATAAATTAAAATAAACTAATTATACACATTGTTGGTTGTCATATTTTATGGTTTTTAGATTATTAGCTAATTCTGCATATTTCTGCCTTGCAACTGAAAATGTTAATTGTCAGGGATACTGACCCCAGTAACCAAAAAATAAATTAACCATTGAGCTTCAATTTATTGTTGTTCTTATTATAAATGCTTATATTTCTGGCCCTCTACTATTCTTTTTCTATTTTGACTTTCTAACTGCTGGGGTAAATATGCCCTAGCAGTTACAATTTCAATCAAATGCATAAGAAAAAAATAAAATAAGAAAAGTATAAATCATCATAGATTACCACTGTTTAAATCATACTAAAAGTTAACTTTAACTACACCTTTAATGTTGTATACAGTAATGTTTTAAATGTAGTTTTAATTTCAAAAGAAATATTTCACCTAACAATACAAAAATAGTTAGCTGACCTTCTGGGAGACTTCTCCCATCGGAGAAGGTTATTGATTTGCTCAGTCGACGTCCAATTATTGGTACTGGTGGGTAGAGCCTAAGGCTTTCTTTAATGCACGAAGTAGTGTAAGGTATCTGCCCCAAGTCACCCCTAGGAATATTTAGTAGAAAAGACATATTAATAAATGTAACTAATTGACCAAATCATATGTTAAAATACTCAAATATGCAGGACGTCACACATTTTTTAAAATTTCCATACCTGTTATAAATGTCATGAAAAATCTAAGCTGTCAATCATATATTGCTTTCCCCATCTCTATGCCTCAGACATTACTTTCACTTTACATTTTTCACTCCTAGATGTCTCTGCTCTCCTCACATTTCCTCTCTCTACTTATTGTCTATAATTGTGAAGTCTGTCCATGTGCTTCAGATCCCTCATTCTAGTTAGGGATGCCACCTGTCTATTTTTCACAGACAGTGTGGTTTTCAGAAGGGCAGTCTGGTCAAAACTGCCTGGCTGTATTTCCAAATTAGGAGATCAGGACTTTAAAGTAAATGACACAGTGATTAAACAATTATCGCAGAGTCAGAGCCCTGCTCCATGATATTAATGGCCTGCCCCCAAATTATCACCGCCTACCCCCTGGCATCTCTGAGCTACCCTCCAAATATCACCCCGTGCCCAGACTACAGCAATTAAAATGGGGGCAACCCTAGTTCTTGCACATACAAAAGATTTTGGGATAATACAAAGCTTTGTCTTTATAACAGTGACAAAACAGTGCCTGCCTGTATGCTGTGATTGTAAATTCCAAGACTCAAGGAAACAAGATTCAAATTATTTGTATAGTATAGATAACGTAAATGTATCTCAACTAATGCAAAAATTATTTGGAATAATTTCTTAGGGTGACAGGTCCCATTGAAAATGTATCTAGTTCTTAAATGTGATTTAAAAAAACAAAAGAAAAAAAATATTATAAAATTTAATTTTGGATTGTAAGTGCTTTTTGGCAGGGCCCTATTTACCTCTTGTATCAGTTATTGGTTGTTTTTAAATCTGTATGTTCAATGTATGTACCCATTTAACAGCACTGCAGAATACATTGGCACTTTATAATAAATGTTAAAGATAATAATAATAGTATTCTCTGTTTGCAAAACTGCCTACATAGTGCCATAAAAAATTGCCATGGTCTTTAGGCAAACATCTCACAACTCACCATTAACTAATGCATTCTGCACAAAGTACATTGTGGTATCATTCATGCAGTACTGGTCATATTTGCAATTGTGGCATGGATTAACCATATTGATAGCAACTCTGCCCCTGGTGTATCATTTTATTATATATGGGTATGAAACAGACCATCTTAATCAAGATTTGAGGATGGTTGAAAGCTGTAGGGTAGTAAAGGGTTGGTGTGGTGGTTGGTTGTCCAAAAAAAAAAAGGTGTTGGTCCTCACCATTCCATGGTCTCTCTATCCCCAAGCAACTCTGTAATCTCCTCCCGGCATTTTTGCTGGTGCTCTGGGTATTTGGCTATACAATATAAGATCCAGGAGATCCCACTGGCTGTTGTGTCATGGCCTGCAAACATGAATGTGTCCACCTCTGCACGGAGATCCTCATCAGATAGACCCTTCCCATTTTCATCCTTAAACATAGGTATTAAGACATGGAGTCAGCAGCAGAAAGGCTGAGATTTAATATTTTATTGCATACATGCTTATAATAAATAACCACCGTATTACATACAATTTCCTAATGACTTCAAGTGACCAAAATATTAAGTATGAGGTGCTGAGAGACACAAGAATATGAATACCTTCCTGAATTCATATACTGTGCTAGTACTCCAAGATAGATGTTTTGAGTATTCTTTAGGAAAAGATTCAGGGACTATGCATTTTGTTTTAATGGAAAAAAAATGAAGGGGGGGGGGGGGTGCCTAACATTTTTACAACCCCAGTAAATCCACTTCAGAGTGCAATTTCAGATGAAATCACCTTCTTTTTCACCACAATGCACCTTTTTTCCCCAGAATTTCAGCATTATTAGATTCTCCGGGAGTAGTTTCACCTGATGCAGTTGTGGGCAATGCTGATGTAGCTGCACTTGCACTTTAAAGGGAAATGGATACAATTGCCCTAATATCCACTTCACATCACACACTTGTGAGTTCAACTATACAGAAGCGCACAGAGCGCATGTTGATGCAAGTAACTATAATGAATGGAGTTTTTAGTGCAACTGACTGTGGTTCTGGAACTGCTTTTGTGGTCTTAAATAACCCTTTATATGAACATGGTCATGGCTCATATGGCTATATATATATATATATATATATATATATATATATGTAAAAAGGGATGCAGAAATCCAATTTTTCTGCTTCAATAGCATAAACACTTTTATAAATAGTGCATCTTAAGCCATTATAAATGGAATGTGGGAAGTGTGTTAGCATAAATACCCCAGCAGTACAAATAAGTTTAACTTCAAATGTTACAATTTTTTTGTGGGAAAAAATTAAATTCACACTTTAAAGGAGAAGGAAAGGCAAAGTCACTTGGGGGTGCCAAAATGTTAGGCACCCCCAAGTGACTTAAATCGCCTACCTTTTACCCCGGGCTGGTGCCCCTGTTCAGAGAGAACTGCACCAGCCCGGGGTACCTGCAGTGATTCCTTCTTTCTCGTGCGCACGCATGCGCAGTAGAGTGAAAAGCCAAACTTTAACAGAAAAGTTAGCTTTTCACTCTACTGTGCATGTGCCGACCGCTGGCATTTTAGGAAAAGGAAGCAGGAAGGAGGAAGCACTCCGCTACAGGTACCCCGGGCTGGTGCTGTTTTCTCCAAACAGGGGCACCAGCCCGGGATACAAGGTAAGCAATTAAAGTCACTTAAAGTGACTTTGCCTTTCCTTCTCCTTTAAGAAATATTCCACTGGCCCAGCTGTTGTATATATTTTAATTTGCTTACCACAAGAAAATTGGGGCTCTGGGCCAAGATAGAAAGGAATAAAAAGCTCTAAATAGGTGTATTAACCTACAACACACAATCTACAACTAGACCTGCAATGCTTGAGTTTAGGTTATAGAAAAGTTGATAAAAATGGATACGAGTCGTAGTAGATTCAGTAAGTGTTCAGAGTGAATGCAGCAGTGGGTCAAGTGACTTGAAGAAAATGGCCAATATTTTAAACAGTCTAGAGCTGCAAAAATACAGACCTAAGGTGGCCATGCACGGGCCAATTCTAGCTGCCGATATCGGTCCTTTAGTATGGCCATTAAGAACGGGCCTGCCCAATTTAGTCGGATCGGGGACTGTATTGCTGCCCCCTGTTTGTCTCATTGAAATCTCTTTGTCTCCCAATATGCTGTGTCTTTTTTTTGGGAGGGGGCTAAACTTTCAGAAAAACACATACGGCACAAAGGAAATAAAAGGTTTTGTGGATGGACAGATACCACAGAGAGAAGGTGACAGTGAAAATTAAAAACTCTTCTCAAGGAGAAGAAGAAGAACTCAAGAACTCAACTAAAGAAGAACTCTTGCTCAAGGAGAAATATTAAAAAAGACATAAGCCAATTAAAAAAGACAAATGAAAAATAAAAGAACACATTAGGAAATAGGCTAAATTTCACGAAAAACAAAAATGGGCAAATGCCATTGTTCCTACCTCACCCTCCCTTTCTATTCAAGAAATGAGTTACTATTTCTAGTTCTTTTCTAAATCCATAACTTGACAGTATAATACCCCTTAAATAAACCCCATCGCAACTGTTTCATGAATACACTGAATGTACCTTTGCAAAAAGAAGAATATCAAGAAAGTCCAAGTGCCTTTTCTGGCTGATTTTGTCCAGTTCGGTTTCATTAATGAGTGATTCTTTTCTGTGTTTTATGACTTTATCTGGAACAGTACACAGGGTCTAATCAATTAATGGCAGAACTATTCAGTCAGGTTTCATAAGTCAGAAATAATTTCTGCAGTATCAGTATGGGATCTGTTATCTGGAAACCCATTATCCAGAAAGTTCTGAATTACAGAAAGGCCATCTTCCATAGACTTCCTTATAAGCAAATAATTCCAATTTTTAAAAATGTAATAATAAAACAGTACCTTGTACGTCATCCCAACTAAGATATACAGTAATTAATCCTTATTGGAGGCAAAAAAATCCTATTGGGTTTTATTAATGTTTAAATGATTTTTTTAGTAGACTAGGTACTGAAATCTATTATGGAAAGACCCCTTATCCAGAAAACCCCAGGTCCCAAGCATTCTGGATAACAGATCCCATACCAGTAGCAACAGAAAGATTGTAATAATCATGTAGGTCAAGGGAAAAAGTATTGCATCATATTTGAAAACTCTTTTGTAGACACAGTACCTGTATGTTGGTGCGCTATTGAGAGTGCTTTACGGAAACGAAACCCAAGAGGGCTCAGACTGAAAATCACATCATTGTGATACGGGAAGAAGCTAGATCTTTCATACACCAGGTAAGAGAGTTCATACACAGCTTTGATGTATTCATTATCTCTGCAAAAGTGAAAAAGTCAGGAGACAATGTATTGTAAATAAAAATACTATATAAACTGGTGCAACTTAGCACCTATGTCAGTAAATCAGCCTGTATATTTAAAAATGTTGTTAATATGTTAAAACATGAAACTCCTCCAGTGTATAATAAACCTGTTATTTTGGCAGCTGCTGTTGTAGCTGAAGGCACATTTCATGATAGTGTCCAGCGTCATCAGGCTGACATGGTGGAAAAGCTCAATTGACTTCTCATTTGGCATCAGCTTGTCCCATTTGTCCTGAAACAATAAAAATACCAAGGGAAAAGCATTGCACACAAATCTGTTTTACCCATAATGCAGCTTAATTTCCCAGAATCCCGGCTTAATTGTGGAACTTGACTTTGTACCTGTAATTATGTGCATGTTGCATTTGTGCTTTGCTGGTGTCAGTGTGATGTACAAACTGCAGTATTTTCAGTATGGTGAAGCTTATGGCAGTAGAAAAGGTATGAACATGCATTTTGTTAGGTGCAAGTCAGAGGAAGTAAAACTTTCTCAAGGCAAGTCTTAATTCCATGGCTTCATTACATGCATGTCTCTTGCCACACGTGGCGTTTTTCCGCTGCGTATTTTCTAATTCTCTCGGCGGCTGAAAAACGCCTGATATCATCATCCATAGAAATAGCTTGAAAATACGCGAAGCAAACCGCGGAAATAAGCTGGAAAACGCCGAAATACGCCAGTATTTGCAAAGCAAGCTATTCCTATGTATACGCAAAGGCAGCTGCCAGACCTAGCAGAAATACCCAGCGTTTTTTGCTATTTCGCACTATTAGCACCATGGAAACGGGATTTGCTTACATCACCAGTACTAGGCTGAAAAACGCCATGTGTGGCTTGTGCGGCATTTAAGGCAGAGAAAAAACGCAGCGGAAAAACGCCACGTGTGGCATCAGCCTAATACCTTAAAGTATATATAGTTCATACTGTCTTAAAGGAAATGTAACACAAAATTTTTACATTCAATATATCCTTTATACATACTTTTATTAGCAAATATAGCATACAAAGATTGCAATAGTATATGTGGTTTTTTAAAAAAAATTACTTTACCATTGATTTATTGAGCTCAGGCAGCACATCTCTCCCAAGTCTCGCAGCCTGCTTCCGTTCCTATCCCCCTACACCCCCTCCCTTTCCCAGTGCAGGCTCAGGCAGCGCTCCTCGTAACAGACACGCAGACCCAGCGAATGAGGTGAAAAGGTCCGTCTCCTGTCCCTCTCCTTACCCTCTCTGTGCCAGATCAGTAGAAGCCTATAAATCACTTCAAAAAGGACTCCGAAGAATGCACTCAATCAACTTCCGGATTAAACCGGAAGTCTACCCCATCGCCGTATCGCCTTTTGAGCTTGGTCCAGTAAGTCAGTGGCAATGTAATTTATTAAAAAACTATTTACAATATTGCATTTTTTTAATGTTACATAGCTTTAAAAAAGTATTTAGAATTGATCTCTTTAAAGTGAAAATTTTGTGTTACTGTTCCTTTAAACAGCTTTACACCTTTCATTAAAAGACATTACCAGCATGACTCTGGTGCAGTCTGACATTAAAGACACGTATTGCTTGAGTACATCATAATGAAATCCTGGAGTTAATAATCTTCTGTGTTGGAACCATTTGGGCCCTGATAGCACCAATAATCCTTTACCTGTGGAAAGGCAAACAAAACAGATTAAAAAAATCAATATACCCGTATATACTCGAGTATAAGCCGATCCGAATATAAGCCAAGGTACCTAATTTTACCTAAGAAAACTGGAAAAACTTATTGACTCGAGTATAAGCCTAGGGTGGGAAATGAAGCGGCTATTGAAAAGTTTCAATAATCAAAATAAATACCAATACAATTACATTAAATGAGGCATCAGTGGGGTATATGTTTTTAAATATTTATTTCAAAGAAAAACAGTAAATTAGCTCTGTAAGTGGAGAAGAGGGTCAACAAAAACAATATGGTATCAACAATGATACCTTAAAGGAGAAGGAAAGTCAAAATCTATTAAGCACACTATTAAATAGCACTACTATTGCTGTGTAAAAATGCTATATTCCTGGCTTGCCTAATGAAAGATTTACAGAGATACTAGAACTTACATACTTGTTTCAGTGAACGGCGCCGCCATCTTGTCCAGCGTGTCTGTATGGGCTGAAAAGCACAAACCAGCTCCCCGCTCCTGTACAAAGATTCTGCAGCTCCCCGCTCCTGCCATAAACCCCCCCAAGCTCCACAAACCCCCTCAAGCTCCACAAACCCCCCGGCTCCTGCCACAAACCCTTCTGAACGGGTGAAGTATGGGGAGACTTAAGGGCACTATTGAGACAACTGAAGGTATGCCTGCATCTTGGGATTAACTCTTTACTAGCCTTTCCTTCTCCTTTAAGAGTACTACCCCTTAGCTCAATCAGCAACCCAGCTAAAACACAGAATCATTCAAAACTATATATAGATTATACAGAATATAAAGTGCAATGTCTAGTGCAGAATGGGGCAGATGAGGATGCTAGATGGAGATGAATTGGGAGCGGGCCAGGGCAATGGAGCGTCTTGCGGGTGGCCTAATTTGCACACAAAGGATCACAGGGTGCTAATCTGGAGGGACCCATGGCACCCGACACGAGTATAAGCCGAGGGTGACTTTTTCAGCACATTTTGGGTGCTGAAAAACTAGGCTTATACTCGAGTATATACAGTAATAGAAAGCCAGATAGACAAGTCTATATAAAACTTAATTAAACATTTATCATAATACAGGCAGAGGACAACAAACATTACTCATGGTAAGACTTGCTACAATATGAACAAAAATATTATTAAAAGTTTATAAAACAATAGTGGTCTGTAATATGCTTGTTAACCATAGAGGTTTCTGAGGATCTGATTTTCTGATGTCTGCATGTATGGTTCAAATTACAGGATTTCTAAATTTTGAGGGGAAAATATATATATTGGACTAGACAGAACTTTCTGGGGAAAACTCTGCAGTAAAGACAGGCAGATTTTGGACTGGTATAGCAATGACAAGTTTCATTTTAGATTTAATTTTCTACAGGTACATTACATACTTTACAGTTTATTGGTTTACATACCAATCCACGGAACTAAATATTTGTATGCTGTGTCATCTTTTGGCTCTAAAACAATGAAATAGGATAATATTAGAGTTCAGCAAAGTCCAAGTTAATGTGTAAAATTATTTGTACAGGTCACCAAGATATTAATGAACATTTCATTAGCCATATGCTAATATGTGTCAGAAATCTGTTTCACAGACAGGACATAGTACTGTTGCTATGATCTTGGTTTTCAGTTATGTAGAATTTTGACTGTAGTAGTGAATCTAAATTAAAAACTGTAAAGAGTTGGAAGAAGAAGGCAAATAATTCAAAAACTATAAAGATCATCTGAAAAGTATCTTAAAATGGGCCATTCTACAACATATGAAAAGTTAACTGAAAGGTGAACTACCCCTTTAATATGTGCAGAGTTCACCAAATTTTAGGAAGGAAATTGGTATGTTATGTTCTTCATTAAAAACACCAATAATCTGCTTTTGTTTAACAGACCAGGTCAGAAACACAGTTATACTACATCAGTACATTAAGACTGTTATTATTTATGGAAAATACAATGAACATTAATATTTTTCTAACAGTGCAATACAAGAAAACCTTTATTCCAAATAAACATAACCTTATCTCTAGCAAAGTGTGTGGTTGGTAGGGTTGCCATTGTACTGGCCTCTCTGCCCCTTTTAGCATCACTCCACCCCTTTCATTGTGGCCTTGCCCCTTTTACTAATAGTGATAATGTAAAGGTGGCCATACATTATGATTCCCTCCTTTGGCAAAAACAGCAAACAAGCAGATCTTGTCCTGCTATGGCCACCTAAGCTAGCAGATATCCCCTAATTTCGTTTTTCATTTTTGGCCAGATATCGTTTGGGTAGGGCCATCAAAGCTGCCAAAATGTTCTAAAGGGCTTGAATAGGCAGCTTAAATCTGCCCATGTATGGCCACCTTTAGACAGGTGAAAAAGACATATGTGCAGGGAACAAGGAAAAAGTCTGATTATGTGTAACAGATTATGTCACCCAGGCATAAAAAGCAGTTTTTTCTTTTTTTATGAAAACATCTATACCTGTTATATACTTATTTAAAAATCTAATGTGTCAGTCATGTATTGCCTGCCCAGTCTAGATATCACTGCATTACTCACATCCCCCTTCCTCCTCACCGCCTATAACTGTGTAGACTGTACATGGGCATCAGGTCCTCCTTTTTGGTGTCTGTGTTTGATACTGGGATAATGCAAAGCTTGCCGTAATAACAGTTACCACAGGTTGCGCCCTAGGCAACCTGGTCGGTATGGCCCACCCCCCCCCCCCCATTCCCCACCGTGTGCGCATGCGCAGATGAGAGCACGCAGGGTGGCGGAGTTGCCAGGGCCTCTGCATTGGGGGGAAAGAGTCTGGAACTAGAGGTAGGTAAAAGAAGAGGTACCTGCCTGGCATCCCCCACTGTTGCCCCCTAGGCAGGTGCCTCTTCTGCCTACCCCTAGTTCTGGCCCTGGCTTTCATTGTGGATTTCCAAAAGAATGAAGGAAACAAAATTCAAATAATTTATATAGTATAATTAAAGTTTATTTTGATTGACTAACACAATAAAATAGAATTTGGAATTAGTTTTTAGGGTGACAGGTCCCTTTAAGAAAATTACATTTGAGCTAAAACAGTAAAGTGTGTATCCCCTTTAACAAAATTACATTTGAGCTAAAACAGTAAAGTGTGCATCTTTACATAGTTGGAAAATAGTAGAGATTAGTAGTGCTGAGCTTGATCTAGGGAGCCCATGTGAGAACCCCTTTCTACAACTGTCGATTATTATAGTCACTCAATATCCTACTCTCAATATAGGCAATGTGTAAAAAACTGTAAAGCATGTTCAATCCCACAAACCCCTGGGGAGGCAAGTGTTATAAATGCCTCTCCATCTTTCAGTAAAAAAGTATTGGAGGAAACAAAGCAAAAGCATAATAATGCAATAAACATAAACCAGAGAGCACAGCGATTACAACAATACAGAATTATTAGGCATCCCTAGAGACATATTTGGTAGAAGCTCAGTGCACATACCCCAGTAGAATAACAGCCTTACCTTGCCTTCCCAGGATAGCCTTAGCATAGTCAGGGTGTGTTACAAAAAGGGCAGCATGGAAATTTCCCAGCCACATGGAAACTCCATATGGATAAACCTGAGCCCAGCGAAGAATAAGGTCCAG
The DNA here is from genome assembly GCF_000004195.4 of Xenopus tropicalis. NCBI lineage: Eukaryota > Metazoa > Chordata > Amphibia > Anura > Pipidae > Xenopus > Xenopus tropicalis. The sequence continues at coordinate 93,856,791 of NC_030680.2, read as the reverse complement.
TTCTTTCCCAACCTGGAAAAACTGTAATGACAAATACATATAAAAGTCAGTTTCAGCAAACATTCTAATTTACCACAGACTGACCTAGCATGTAAAGGTATAATATCTGTTACCTGGAATGCTTGGGACCTGGAGTTTTTTGGATAAGGGATCTTTCCATAGTTTGGATAACTAGACTTTAAGGCTATTACAAAACATGTCCACATAGAATAAAAAACTTAACAGGATTGTTTACTATTATGAATTTATACAGTTTAATGTGACCATACACAGACAGATTTATGCTGTCAATACAGCTCATAGAGACAGAGTTAGCATCATATCTACCCATGAATGGTACCCTCTGACATGCCTGCCTGACCGATGCCTGGCCAAAAATCAAGATGTTAAATGGGCAGGTTTAAAAATCCTGTCAGTGTCCTTGTACCAGTGGCCTGCAAACTTTTGTGATCCGATCGTTTGTGCTTGGGTCAAACAATCAGATCAGCCTAATATGGAGCACCTTGATTATATAGTATATTATGTACAGGTATTATATACAGGTATGGTATCTGTTATCTGGAAACCAATTATCCAGAAAGCTCTGAATTACAGAAGGGCCTTCTCCCATAGACTCCATTATAATAAATTAATTCACATTTTTAAAATGATTTCCTTTTTCTCTATAATAATAAAACAGTACCTTGTACTTGATCCCAACTAAAATATAATTAATCCTTTTTGGACACCAAACAATCCTATTGGGTTACATTATTTTTTAGTAGACTTAAGGAAAGACCCCAGATCCCAAGCATTCTGGATAACAGGTCCCATACCTGTACTTAAATATCACCCAAGCATGGCAGAGTTCATCTGTAACTTATTAAATAATTTCACACACAGACCTACCTCATGTGCGTTCCCATACAGCCAGTGGCTTTTAGGACCTGGGAAAGGGCTTAATGCTGCAACCAGAAACCTCCGTTTCAGATAAAGCTGAGTGGCTTTATACAGTACTAGCAGGAGGCAGAGAGAGGCAGCCCACGAGTACAGCTGGGCAGGGAAAAGCCCAAACAGTATGTTGGATGCCATAACGAAGATGCTAGAGGTGCAGACTGTCACAGATTAGTAGTCAAAGTCAGCGACACTGCTGAGCATGCAGATATTTCATTCTACAATCTTCGCCCAGGTATTTATAAGAATTTGTAGGGGTGGAAACATGGAAATATGAACGGTCTGCGTCATAATAATGATTTGGGCTGAGTCATTGTGGGGGCAGGAAAAGACCAATCATTTGCTATCATAAGGTCATAAGAGTTGACAGGGTGCGTTTGGGCTGGTCCTGGTGTTGTTCTCTGTGCTTGCTGCCCAGTAGGTGGCAGCAAATGATGTTACACCATGCTACAGATTACTTGTTGAACTTGAAACTGTATTCTTGTAAACAATTAATAATGCTCTTTGCACATCCTACAGAACCATGTCCACTCAACTGGGAACTTTAGTCCAAGAACAGTTGGGGTGGTGCAGTTTGCACATACCTTATAAACTTATATATTGATATACAGCTGTACAAATGTTCACATATTATGCTAATTTTGGTCACTATGCCGCAGACACAAAATTTGCTATAAAAGAGTCTTAAAGAGCATAGTATGTATTCACCTACTTGCTGCCATCACCTTCTTACTGGTTTAAGTAACAATCCAATGCAGGCAGGATTGTTTAAATAAATGGGCAAAAGGGACATTTGTCCAGGATAGGGGACCCTCAGTCAGACCTTTGTTTGGTATCTGAGTGCATGAGAACTAGGTAAATGGGGGGGGGGGGGGGGGGGACAAAAAGCCTAGCAGCGCCCTTGATAACAAGTATAAAGAGCTTGACTGTACAACATAATGAATGGATTTGTAATGTACTTTTAGATAAGGAGATGCTAGATGCATAAAATAAGAAATATAAAATAAGGTATAGGACTGAAAGGTAACATTCAGTCCTATATTAACTGAAATACACATAATGCAGTCTAGCTGAATGCTCATTTGGTAGGCACTTGGTGAGTAACACATTGAAGTGTTATAATGATAGACTGCTGGTGCATGTGGCATGTAAAGGCAAAGAACATAATAGTATTGTAGGGATATGTAACCTTTCAAGGTGTAAAGAGAGTAAGCCTAGGGCCAGGGAGTGGAGATTTGAGTAGGTTATTATCTAGGATCAAGGCATTACGGATTTTAACTCTGATATACTGACATATTCTGTAAAAAAACACGAATGTGCTAGTGCATAATATTCTTTAAAATAAAGAGGAAATGTGCATTAAACAAGATGTGTTTTGGGCTGATTTAATTAAAATTTCCCAAAAATCCTACTAGTCCCACCCATCTACTCTACTTCCTGTTGCCTCCTTTCTAAGGCTGTGCAGGGGAGCCTGTACACACTGCACTCTGCACTTTAAGATAGGAACCAGTGGACTTAATAGGGAACCGAAGCCTGGCTTTGCTTGTGTGACTGCAGGGCTGTGATTGGCTATCACCGTCCTACTGTGCTTCTGACAGGTACTGTTAGGACACGCCCATCCCTCGATTGAAACACGGACAGGAAGTAACAGATCTATAGGGAACTCCAATAAAGGGGACATTTTTAAAGATAATATGAAGATAATATTCATTTTAAGCCCAGAGTGAAACCAGCACCATATTCCATATTATTCATTATTGCCTACAAGATATATCTTTCAGTGCATAGGAGGCCAAGATGTCACCACTAACTCCTCACTATAATGCGAAGGATAAGGAGGACATATTTATATACTTTATATATTCCTTAATGGGTGGGTGCTCTTATGTAAGGATGAATATCTTGCTTCAGTTTTCATTTACCCTAAACCAGGATTCAGTGGACACTATACTCAAGAAGTGTATTCCCTAAAGGTGAGCGTAGATTTGTCTCTATTTACTTGGACCCCAAAAGCCATACAAATTAATTGAACTGCAGAGTATTTTTTTTTTTATCTTTCTTTTATACCCAGGGGATATTGGGTCAAAGAATGACACCCCAGGGCATTAAATCTTTTTTTCGGAAGAACCATATCAGTTGAATTTCCCCCATCCACCTGCACATTGACAACATAGATTTGCACCAAATTCCTCTATTGGGTACACTAAAAAAGCAGCAGAAAGGCAGATCTTCTGGGATAAACATTTACTTTTATATACTTGAAGCAGCTACTGCTTTTTTTTTTTTTTTTTTTTAAATTCTACCCTTGCCTGTTTATAAATAATCCCCAATGTGTCTATCATCAAGACTTAAATCTTCATAGCTCATAGCAAGGAGGGGCGGCTAGTGAGGCACTGACTAATAAATAGTCTCAAAATATAAGTGTATTAAAAAATATCCTTATTTCCAAAGTTTAGAGGAGCATGGGAACTTCACAGTGTGGATAAAGATGCAGGGAACGCCCTGCTGGATGATGTTGTTTTGGCAGATTCTGTGAAATGCCTTTAGGAGTGGCTTGGATGGTATATCAAACAAGCATAATATCCAAGGCTATTGGGATCTTAAAAGTTACAGTTAGTATAGATATTGGTATATTTAGTTTATTTATTCGAGTGGCTGTGTAAATGTCTGACTCACTATTTGAATTTAAAGGGGAAGACCATCTTTGAACTAATTATTGTCACATGACAACAAACATTCTATTCACAGAAAGCAAATTGTTTGCAACATTTGAACTGGATTCTTAAGCGTTCAAGACAAAGACAATCAGAAATAAATGCCCATATGAGGCACTAATAGGCTTCCAATAAGCAGGCCTGCACTGGGATTCAAAATAGGTCCTGGCATTTCAAGTACAAAAAGGCTCAAACAGCCCCCCACCAGCCCACTATATTGTAACTAAGGTACCTTACAGCAGCCAGAATCCACAGATTGCCCATCTGAGCCTGCCCTGAACCTTAGATTTTGTAACATCTGAGGAGGCACCAGTTACTCATGCCTGATATAGAAGCTTTGGTTAAATTATGCAGCACTACATAAAACACATTTTTCACAGTTGGCAAGTTCACAGAATAAGATAAATTGACTGGCTGTACTAATGCATTTCTACATACTTATTACACAGGACACAAGGAATGTGATTGATAGCACTTTTTATTGTTATTATTAGACTTTATTTATATAGCACCAAGTTGCTATGCAGCGCTTTACATAGATTGTTTAGCATTCACATTATTCCATGCCTCAGTGGAGCTTATAGTTCATGTGCATACACTATGGTCAGTTTTATTAGGAGCAAATAAGACTACTAGTGTGTTTATAGAGTGTGGGAGAAAACCAAAGTACCTAGGGAAAATCCACAGAGGAAAGGACATACAAACTCATTGCAGATAGTGCCTTGGATTCTAACTCAGGAACCCGAGCATGCAAGTTGGCAGACCAACCACTGAGTCACTGTTTATCAATAATTATTTGCATCACAATATCATCTCTAATTGTATAAGGTTGATGTCTTCTGTTGGCATCAGTCCCCTCCTACTCTCTTCAGTTTTAAGTGAATTCCATTCAGTGAGCGTAGCACAAGCTGAGGGGCTGTCAGTGGCTCAATTCCAGTGTCAGGAAATAACTCAAACCTTTGCAAGGTCAATGCAAGTGCTACTTTCATCTCATTCATGGCAAAGTTCTGGCCAATGCAGTTCCTAGGGAAGTAGGAAAGAGATATTAATTAAGCCATCTCAGTTGCCAGGGGTTTGGGGGTCAGTGCTATAAGTTATTTATTTTTTGCATAATTCCTTATCCACAAAATTAATTTGATAAATTACCTTGTTTGAAGTAAGGATAAAGCATTAGAATTTATAAAGTGATACTGGCACATCCAAGTTTGTCATGAACATGTTAACATTCCTTGCAGGGGCTTTGGATAAATATTCCATAAAGCAGTCCAAGATGTTACTTTTGAAAACACATACCTACTGTTATTTTGGGTGTATAATGCAATGCTACTTAATTATTTTTGACACAACATGTCCCCTCTAAGTGAACTCACTGCTCCCCATTCTCAGAAGCAGCCTGATTCTATTTTTGTGCAAGCATTCATGTTATGCTATTTTTAAGTCCTAATATTTTGTACTTGTGAAATTTCAAAAGCTATCAGAATAGGCAAACTTTTCTCAAAAATAGGTTTTGGCGTATTATTCACGGGTGAGCTCAGCTTTGAAGAGAGTAACTTACCTAGATCCAGCGGAGAAGGGAAGAAAGGCATGTGAGTTCCTCTTGGCTGAATTCTCAGCAGAAAATCTCATTGGGTCAAACACCTTTAAATAAATGGCAAATAGTTATTTACATACTTTAACATATTAACCACACAGGGTGATCTTTTGACAGACCGGGCTGGCAGCTTATAGGCTTATATATACAGTAGGGCCAGTCAACGGTAAGATGTCGATCAGGCAAGTTTAAAAAATCTTGTTAGGGCTAGTAGTAAATTGGCTCATTAAGACAGGCTTTGCCCAGACGGCTTGCAACCCCTCAGTGTGATTGGGCCCATTTCATGGTGGGCAAATCGGAGAAAGAGCCACTCGTTTGGCTAATTTGCCAAAAGAGACGATCTTTCAGTGTATGGCTAGCTTTACCCTTCAGAATGCCTCTCTCAGCAATTTGTCTTTATTCACAAAAGAACGGAAGTCAAATATTGATGAACAGAGCAAATACATCATCCATTTGTGTAGACAGAGCTTTAAAAAATCGCTTACTGTGACAAAAAGCTGCAATTAAAGAAACACATTACAGTAAATAAAACTTGATTATTTCACAAACAATCATTTGTATCATCATTTCTATTATCATAGAAAGTTATCTAAGTTGGTCCATTTTGCAGTTGGCTCATTATGTTTGTTTTTAATATGATTTGACTTTCTTTTTGGCCTACCACTGAAATTAAATTTAAAGCATTATCTTGTTGCTGGGGTTAGTGACCCCTACCAAGCTGGCTCATAGTGCAGCTATTTTTTAATTGCTGATATTATTTTTAATGCTTATCTTTCTTTTCAGGCTTTTTTCTACCAATACATTATTGTGACACTGAAACTAATTCATGGTAGTTTTAGTGATCTTAGCAGCCAGATAGTTCTATTCTCATTTGGTGAGTTGCAGAACAACAAAATGTAATTTAAAAAATTGTGGAAAAAAAAAATAACCTGTCATACCATACCAGTTTCTGCACGGTCATAATATGCTTAATTTTGTAATATAAATTTTATGAAGACTTTCTGGGAAAGTTAGGAAAATGTACACATTTCTATGAACAAAAAATGTTCACACAAAACCTAAATACCTCTGGGTCTTCCCATATGCTGGAGCACCTGTTAATGGCATACAGGCTCAGAAGAACCATAGAATCTAACAGAAAAAGGGTTAAAAGTTAGAATGCTTACTGGTCCAGTATTTGCATTGTGCAACACATAGAAGTCCCATAAATCTGCTACATAGTTTTACAGTACATGGTTTTCTCCTATTAAAATTGTTGTGAGCAGATGGTGAGTCAGGGCTGTCCAACTGGAGGCCCATGTGGCCATTCATAGGATTTTATAAGCCCCAGTCTGCTTAAAGGCTCCATAGACTTTATAGACAAGGTATTCTGTTCAGAAGTCATTACACCTGACTTTTCATGCCTATTTCTATATGATGTGTGTATGTATGTATATATATATATATTTTTTTTTTTTAACATAAGTATGGGATCCGAAATCTGGAAACCTGTAATCCAAAAAGCTCAGAAATACAGAAAGGCCATCTCCTATAGATATAATTCAAGTTTTTAAATAAAATATTTTAAATTATTTTAAAATAAATAATTGATCCCAGCTAAGATATAATTCATCCCTATTAGAGGTAAAGAAATCCTGTTAGGTTTATTTATTCTTTAAATTATATTTTAGCATATTTTTAGTCTGGATAACAGGTTCCATACGTATATCTGAAAATGATGTTGTCTTGCAACTCATCATTCAGTAAAGGATTATATTTATGGCTTATAAAGAAATATAGCAAACCTTTTGGGAGGCTCCGTCCATCGCAAAAAGTAATTGGTTGGGTAAGTTGTCGGGCTATTCCTGGGACAGGTGGATAAAGCCTCAGGCTCTCCTTTATACACAATGTGGTATAAGGCATCTTTCCCAGGTCATCCCTGTCAACACAAAAATGCACCAATAATCTAAATATTTTTTTAAATGCCAGAAGATTTTTGAACATTTTATCCTTAGATAACCAATGAATCTATAAATTCTTCAGAACAACCAACTTCTGCCTGAAATTTTGTCCATAAAGGCAGAGTCATATTTATATAAAGGCACCTTAGGCAGCGGCCTTTGGGTGCATATTTAATCGCTAATTTTTCTTTTACAGCAAAATTAAAAACCTCCACAGCAGCAACCAGACTATCCTGCATAAATCCGTTGTCGATGGAGCTGGGGTATGTGATGGGTTGGAAGGCAATTTGGAGGTGATGTAACTTCCACAGACTGGGGGGCGCAGTTGGGTCTGGTATTTAGACCTGGCACCAGACCTAAATACAGCACTGCATATAGGACTCTTTTAAAGAATAAAAATGGAAAGCCCCATGTCTCTTGAACACGCCTATACCAAATATTGTTTTATGAGATTCCTAACTCATACAGATCATCAACCCAGAATGGAATGATACTGAATTTTTAATGAACTACACCAGAAATTAGCCTACATTTCATTGCCAAAAATGCCTCTAATATTCTGTTTTTCCCAGAATAGCATATACATTTTTGGAAATTACACATTCTGAGAAATTCAAAATAGGAAAATGTTGAGGATGTTTAGGTACTTATGGCTGATATTTATGGGAAGGGATCCTGAGCAAATCACCTTTTTATGGGCTGCTACTTGTACAGTTGATTGAAAAGCCTAGTGAAACATAGATTTTAAAGCCTAAGATGGCAGCTTCTCACCAGTCTACAGTTTGCTTTCCTCCTAGGACATCCCTGATCTCCTCCCGACATTTCTGCTGGTGCTCTGGGTACTTGGCCATGCAGTATAAGGTCCAAGAGATCCCACTGGCTGTTGTGTCATGACCCTCAAACATAAATGTGTCCACCTCTGCACGGAGATCCTCATCAGATAGACCTTTTCCATTTTCATCCTGCCAAGAGAAATTAAGACTTCTTTAAAAAAAAAACTTTACCTGTACATGTAATAAAGAAGACACTATCAAATTACCAATCATTACCTTCATTTTGAATTCATTTTAAATCCAAACTACATTAAACATTTTTTTATGACTGTATAGAAGAAGCTACTCTTGGGGGTACTGTGGTTAAATTATAATATGTGTATATACCTATTACATATGTTAAAAAAGAAGGAAATGTAAAAACTAAGTAAGCTTTATCAGAAAGATCTATATAAATATAGCCATAAACACTTACAGAACTGCTGATCTGGGTCCTCTGTGAAAAGAAACACCACATTTCTTTCCTTCTATTCTATGCATGATCTTCTGTGTCAGATTTCCCTCTCTCAGAAAAAAACCTTCAGGGCATGCACAAGCCTGGTTAGTTTGCTCTTCTCTCCCCTCCCCCCCCTCCCACCTTCTCCTCCTCCTAAAATGGCAGCTGCTATCTAAAACAAACAGAGGGAGCTTCTAGGTATGTATGATAAAGCATTCTATAGAATAAATATAGCATGCACTGTTGTGCAGAATAAATATAGCTTCCACTATTGTGACTAATCTATTGGCAATAAAATGCCTCAGTAGATTTTCTTCTCCTTTAAAGCTACATCTTAAGTATGCTTTAAAATAGACAGTGTAAAGTAAGCATATATATATATATATATATATATATATATAATATCAATATCCATCACCTTGGCACACAAAAGGATATCAAGGAAGTCCAGGTGTCTCTTCTGTTGGATCTTCTCAAGCTCATTTTGCTCATGCAGGGACTTTTTTCTCTGCTTAATTACTTTATCTGTTCAGAGGAACACAAGCACAAGTATTAATGTATTAATGTAAATGAGAGATACAAAATTAATCTACAGAGTGGAGTGGACTGAGGTCTTATTAAATTATTGGCACCGTTATGGTGTTTAAAGGTGGAATTGGCAATACAAGCTTTACCTGTGTTCTCTGTGCCGGCAGTAGCCACCAAGTTCCCATTTATATTGATGCTAAACAGCAGCAATTCGGCAACTGCATTCTAACTACCACAATTGCATGAAAGAAGGTGAAGGCAAAAAAAATGCAGTTTTATATGTGCACAAGTAATATGCAAACAGACAATTTTAATCACCATACATTACGGTAAAATTATTTTTTCTACAGTTTTCATAAGCCCTTTCTAAAAGCTTGCAATAAAGACAGAAAATGTGGAATGTCAGGGATTCTACACAGCTCTTACAGCCACAGCTTAAATTTAAAGTCAAAAGCCAGTTGGCGAAAAATAAATATATTACACCAGGGGTTATTCATTTCAAAGTGACGTGCCCCTCACACTAGTTGTGACATGTAATCATTGTCATGAAATTAGAAAAAAAAAGAAAAAGATTTTTTTTTATCTTTATGTTTATTGTATTTAGCATTTTTTTATAAAAATATACATATATTTGCATGTTACATGTGTTTGTTCATCTGCCAAATGGAATAAAGGTTAGTTATTGAAAACAGTGTTTTCATAATTAAAATGTATTTTTGAATGATTTCTGTCCAATATTCATATTGGCCTAAACTGACCCAGAGACAGAATTATGCAATTTCACCAGGGGCAATTTGGGGCATTTTTTCTTAATGCTTCACTACCTTAAAGCCACCTTTCTGCCTTAGGCCTTAGAAAGTGAGAGGAAATACCTGTGTGATCATGGGCTACTTTTAATGCTCTTCGGAAGCGGAACCCATGAGGGCTTAGGTAGAAAATGAAGTCACTATGATATGGAAGGAAGGTGAATCTGTGGTCAACCAAGTAAGAGAGCTCATATACGGCTTTGATGTATTTATTTTCACTGTCATGAGAAAGAAAAGGAGACAATCAGTTTTAAACTACTGTAATTAACAAGTAATTTACTATATGCCGTTTTATAAAGTTGCTGTGGGGCCACATAGGAAAGCAGGTATGTGTAAATGGCAGCTGTTTACCTGTTATTCTGGCAATTGCTATGGTAGCTAAAGGCACACTTCATGATGCTGTCCAGTGTCATTAAACTGACATGATGGAAAAGTTCCACTGGCTTCTTATCTGAGATCTCCTTATCCCATTTGTCCTGCAGCAGAAGGTCAAGATGAAACAAACATACAAATTGTGGCTATGTAATTAAAGGTCCAAAGAGAGCTCCAAATTTAGTGACTTAAAGAAACCATATCAGATGCTTGCTTTTAAATAGTACACCAGTATTCACTGCCATGCTTTAATAGATGAGGAAGATTATGATTTGTGATTTTAAGTGATTTATTTAAAAGAAATCATGAAAAATCTTAATGACAGCATGTAAAACCCATTAAAATTCCATGATAGTCAATGCATTTTTGTTTTAATAAACAATTACAGTTTTATGTTTTTTGTGTAGAAGAGCCTATAGTATCTTTCTTCCTTGCCTCTCAGGTGTGAGGGAGAGAGGTTATTCTATCCATTTGTCCTGGGGTCTCCTAACAATTTATACTATGAGTTTACTCACAATATCAAACATTTATATTTAAAACATCTTACCAGCATGACATTACTGCAGTCTGCCATTAACTTCACATAGGGCTTGAGAACATCATAATGGAATGCTGGAGTCAATAGTCGCCGATGTTGAAACCACTTCTGTCCAGACAAGACCAGTAATCCCTTGCCTACAAAATATGGAGGACTTGAGCTTTTGTACAAACAAATAGGGTCAATTAAAGACCTTATGCACCTTTTAGTACACATTTCAAAATAAAGAGGACAAATCTATTATGCTCCACCTGGATTTGTACAGGTATGGGATCCAATGGCCATTAAACCTGTTATCCAGAAATTTTACATATATGGCAAACTATTTTCTTTCTTTCTTTCTATCTATCAATCTATCATGTATCTATCATCTATCTAATCAGATTTTGCTTCTGATTTCCCCTCCCCCCAACTCTTACTTAAATTCTACTGCGGACTATAAGGTTCTCTTTTTTTATTTCCTACCAATCAACATGTGACACACAATCCCTGTTTGCATTTGTTTTTTATTTCTCTCTGTAAGGCTAATGCCAGACGAGGCGTAGGGTGGATATTTTCGGCTAGCGGAAAAGTGCTTGCTGAAAATTCCGCCCTACGCCTCCTACATGTACCTGCACCCGAATGAATGAGATATGCTCGGGTGTAGGCACATGGAGCCGATATACGCATAAAAACACGAGACTTTGCATTTTATCGCGTTTTCATGCGTATATCGGCTACATGTGCCTGCACCCAAGCGTATCTCATTCATTTGGGTACAGGCACATGTAGGAGGCGTAGGGCGAAATTTTCAGCAATCGCTTTTCCGCTTGCCGAAAATATCCGCCCTACGCCTCGTCTGGCATTAGCCTAACTCATCTTAACTTAATTTTGCTAATTAGTCTCTAGCTTCAGTTCCTTCTCCCAGCAGGTGTATTCCTTTCAACAGGATGCAGAAGCAGAATTCAGAGCAGGTGGTGGAGTGATATTAATGGCGGCATGTTCTAACAAGGTGGTCTATTAGACTCTTCCTCCTTACCCCATGCCCAGTGGGGTAAGGCGTATGTGTAATTACAGCTTGGGAGTACATACCTCTGACCCGTAGCCAGAAATATATTAAGTCCCTCAGGCCAACAATTGGATCATAACTGCCCCTATGCAGACAGTCAGGTTAAGTATTACATTGATGCAAATATGCGGTCCTCAATGCGACTGGAAAATCAAACCTGCCCAATTGACGTCTAGCTGATTTTCGGCAGATAATGGTCAGTTATTGTAGGCCCATCAGGCAGATAAATTGCCAAATTGGCTTTGAAGGGACTGAATCGACAGCTTAAATCTGCCTTTGTATAGCCACTTTAACTTGTGGCTAAAATTGTTTAGGTGTTCACTTACTGTGAAGCATAAAGGTTTTTCAAATGGATGCTGATTGTGCAGTTAAATCGAACTAATTGTGGTACCTGTTAGTGTTTTTCAGTAGATGCCAGGGCAGTGAGACAATCAAGTTCCCTGGCATCTGTCTTCATGCCTTTCACAAGTTTACACAGACTACATTGCTAGATCCAATAATAAAACAACAGACACGCAGGTAATTTTTCTGGCATACAGGTATGGGATCCCTTATCTGGAAACCCGTTATCCAGTTCTGAATCACGGAAAGGCAATCTGCCATAGACTCCATTATAAGCTAATAATTCAGATTTTTAAAAATGATTTCCTTTTTCTCTGTAATAGTAAAACAGAACCTTGTACTTGATCCCAACTAAGATATAATTAATCCTTATTGGAGGCAAAACAAGTCTATTGGGTTTATTTCATATTTAAATGATTTCTAGCAGACTTATGGAGCTATGGAGATCAAAATTACGGAAAGATCCCTTATCCGAAAAACCCCAGGTTCTGAGTATTCTGGATAACAGGTCCCATACCTGTACTGAAAACCCTTTACTTTGAGTTAGATCTGGAGAATGGGAAAAAAATATGTTTCGTATTCTGTGTGGTCTAACAAGGAACATTAAACTGACATATATTGCATATCAAGTTTTATATTACATGTTATATTACATAAAGAGACTGTATATCCCTTTTCATTATTGGTTCAATGAATAGGGCTTGTGCTGAACATACATTTTGCCTCTTCTTTTTGATTAGGAAATATCTGTGGTTTTTGTTATTTTATTTAATATTTAATCCAGCAGTCCACTAGGAGGTGTTTGTTTGTTTATATAAATAAACCACACCCTGTGTATGTTTTCCCACTGGCAAGTTACTTTATTGTTTGTGGGAAAGCATTTTGGGAGATTTGTCACCTGTGGTTAAATTGTGCTATTATAAGGAGCAGCTCATGATGCAGAGGATTCTCAGTGGGCTACTGATTTGTTTGACTTTGAATCTTAGGATCAGTAACTAGAATATAACATAAGATTTATTTTCTAATTTTGCCTTGCTTAAAACAACAAATAACAAAAACCATAGATATTTCCTAATTAAACGAATAGGCAAAACATATGTTCAGTACAGGCACCAATGTTAACAAAGAAAACATGTCATATCAAAAATATCCTACATACCAATCCATGGAGTTAAAAAGTAATAGCCAAAGTCATCTTTTGGGTCTGCAAAAAAAATGTCAATAAATAAGAAATAAAGTGAATATCAGATTACGTTGGGGGTTGATTTATGATCATGTGATTCTCAGGTTTGGGTAAACAAACTAATCTTTGTGCAGGCTTCTTTTTTAAAAAAAATAAAGCTTATTCACATTTTTTACTTAGTTTTACTAGAAATGATCATAAATCATCACCTTAGTGTTATGATTCCAGTCAATGCTCATGAAACATAGAGTTAAATATAAAAGATTAGTAATCCCCAAGATACTCACAAACTCAAAAACCTGTATAGCGCCAAGACAGAGTGGATTATATTATAAACTCAGCTAACCTGTATAGCATCACAGATAATGACTTACATTATAAACTCAGCTTACCTATATTGCATCACAGAGAGTGGGTTACATTATAAACTCAGCTAACCTGTATAGCATCGCAGATAATGACTTACATTATAAACTCAGCTTACCTATATTGCATCACAGAGAGTGGCTTACATTATAAACTCAGCTAACCTGCACAGAGAATGGATTACATCATAGGGTGGAAGTAAATATCGCTTGTCATGCTGTACAAAGGAGCAGGAATTTTTTTAGGTTTGTGCGACTATTAACAGTACATTCACCACAAAGGAAATCTGTGCTGCCAATACTGTGGTATAAATCATTTGTTTCATTTACAGCAGACATTTACCTGGCACAGAACTCGTGAATCAGTGGTATGTTTCTCTTACACACTCTCTAAAATACACAGATTTGTCTTACAATATGGACATTTCCAAAACACTGTTATTCTGTGTCACCCTTAGCATTATATGTTGGTTATTCAACCAACAGTGGTATTTAACAGTAGCTTAAATGAAGAGTTACAGTCCCCATTGCCCCTATTTAGACTATTTAGACCTCCTCCCCAGTCAGGTAGCTTCACACAGTAGCTCTGCAGGACATTAGGAACAGGCCCTGGTACATTCTCTACCATTGTACCCCAAAGATTTATACTAGTGGCGTTAAACCTAATCAGTCAAACCAGAAAATGGGACACTCCAATGATTCATAAATCATTACAGAACAGTACAAAATCCAAAGGTATATAACCCATATAAAAATAGGTGTTGTAGGTGATGCCTTCTGCCAAAATTGAATGGCCAAATGATTCTATACAACTCATCTATATCTTTCACCTTCTGTTCACTGAAAACAAGCAGAACCTCACAGCCCAATTCTATAAGGATATCTTAAGATAAAAATATCTCCACTAAAGGTACCAGCTTTTTATTAGAAAGAAAAAAAAAAGAAATCCAGTTATATTGTTGAGCTGTTCAAGATAATTAAAATGACTATTTACAATTTAGCCATGACTCTTAATCATTTTTTTTTTATATTTAACACTTTATTCAATTCTTAAAGAACAAGGTTGATAGTTGTAAAACATTTGTAATACATTTGTAGAGGCTAATAGGTAGCAAGTACGGGTACTATTGTACAATGGTTTCAGATTATTTCAAGTTTAGGAAGACATACATTAATGAATACATATTTAGAGAAAAAAACAATATAGGCAACAGGGTTTTCCATTGGTTGGTAATGCAGGACACCTTGGACATTCAGAGATGCTGGGTTCATTTAGGATGGGATTTTAGGAGTATTTAGCTATCGATGGAGTGCAGTACGAGGGTTTTCAAGCCAGGGACTCCTTACCCTGCCATATTTGTCTGGGTTTCCCCTGTTTATAGAAAATTTCTCTGTAAAGGAGTGCCATTTAGTGTTGGGGATTGTGTAAATAACCATTTGCTTGTTATGCATTTAGGGCTCTGGCACACGGGGAGATTAGTCGCCCGTGACAAATCTCCCCGGGTTGCCATCAGTTGCCATCCCACCGGCGAACATGTAAGTCGCCGGTGGGATGGCACGCGGTGGTGCTATTTCGGCAAATCGCCTGCGCAGCGTGTACCATCCCACCGGCGACTTACATGTTCGCCGGTGAGATGGTAGTTCGGGGCGATTAGTCGCCCGTGACAAGGGAGATTTGCCACGGGCGACTAATCTCCCCATGTGCCAGAGCCCTTACAGGTCAGGTAAAATAGTTCAGCTATTGCTTATACATGCATGTGTTAGGGTAAAGGTCTTTGATAATACAGTAGGCAGTATTAGGGCTCTGGCACACGAATTGCCATCCCACCGGTGAAAATGTAAGTCGCCGGTGGGATGGCACACGCTGCGCAGGCGATTTCGTCAAATCGCCGAAGCTGCCTCGCGAGGCATTTTCGGCGATTTGCCGAAATCACGCTGCCGCGTGTGCCATCCCACCGGCGACTTACATTTTCGCCAGTGGGATGGCAACTGATGGCAACTCAGGGAGATTAGTCACCCGCAAACAGGGAGATTTGTCGCTGGCGACTAATCTCCCCGTGTGGCAGAGCCCTTAGACAGTAGGCACACTGGTGATCCCATCACATCATGAATAACCTGGGTTATCTGCTTCCAGTAATTAATGAGTACCAGGCAAGTCAATATTGAGTGGTAGAAGTGGGACTATTTGAATGAAGTTTTGGAGAGTCAGGGGGGTTAAATGGGCTCTTTGAAGAATGTTTGCATTGTCCATTTTCTTGCATATGGGGAAGCATATTTGGCTCAAGGGCTATAAGACTCAAGGGCTTCTTCCCACTCCTCTTGGTCAATCTACCCAATATTTTCTTGGCATTGGGAAATGCTCCCTTTACCCATATATCAAAATGTTCCTGTAGTAGGTGAGTCTGTACAGTCAAGTGGAGTATAATTCTAAAGAGGGAGCACCCATAAAAACTTACCAGGAAATACCAGCTACAGTGCATTTGTTGTTAAAGCCTACATAATGTTAAACTAAGCGGAGAGTTAATTGACAGTGATTATTACAGGACAGTTCACCACCTTCGTCTAAGCATCATCCACTGGGGCCAGGGTCGTATTTACCATATAAGCACCTGAGGGCCCGTGCCTAGGGTGGCAACTTTCACTGGCACATAGGCGTGGGTGTATGGTCAATACTTAAGACAACATGGCACCTTGGTTTTCTGGGTTCACAAATGCACAGTACATCAGGACCTTCTGAGCATGTGCTGTGGGCAGCACCAGACCTAAATATTGACTTGATTGTGGCCTGTATTTGACTTTATATTTAATGTCTGTGTGCCTACCAAAAGCAAGTTTGGCTTCCCTTCTTCTGTACAGCTGCTATAGAATATCCAGCCTACAGCACTAGCAGTTGTACTTCAACAACAATATCAAGTTTAATCAGAATCTTGTGAATATTGCAGATGTACAAGAATGACTGTGAAGTGTATTCTCTTACCTTGACGGGATAAAATGGCTTTTGCATAGTCAGGGTGGCAGATAATCAGTGAAGCAAAGAAATTTCCCAGCCACATAGGGTAGGCGTATGGATATTTTTTAGCATAATTCATAATAATGTCCATATCTTTGCCATCTGTGTTAAACTAGATAGGGCACATAATTGAAAGAAATATTAATTTCCTTATTAAATGTTTGAGTAAGGTTTGGGAATTAATAAGATGTAAATGATAAAATGTGTAAAATTCTTACCATGTATTTATAATGTAGATAGTATAAGGGCCGAAATCAGTGCAAATGAGTAATAGAATGAATTCGGTTACACTGCATTTGTATCTGCCATGTCACTCTAACATGGTCCTGTGTAATTCTATAGGCAGGGAGACTTTATCAAAATTCAAATTTGTGAATGTTTTTTTTATTCGAATAAACTTGGAAATTTAACAAACAAAAATATGAATGTTTGCTTATTTATTAAAAAAAATGAACCAAAAAGGCTTCATTGAATAACCCAGCGAAAAAAAACCTTGAATGAATCAAATTCATATTCTACTCACCATTTTTAAAGGGTCTACAAACTCTGAAAAAATTAAAACAATTTAAAAAATTCTAATTAAAAAAATCAATTGCCCAGGACAACTCCCATTGACTTTTACAAGAACCCCAAGCTTTTAGATGAATGTTGATGCCTTTAACCCTTTCCCTGCCAACAACGTAGGTACTACATTGTTTTAAAAAAAAGCAGTTAAGTGCCAACAACGTAGTACCTATGTTATTGGTACCTAAGCTTAAATGTGCCCCCAACCCCTTTGGCAATGAGCCAAGGGGGTTGGGGGGTCAGTCTTGCGATGCAATTGTCGCAGGACCATCCTACAAGCAGCAGACGCGATCGCATCGCGTCTGCTGCTTGTACTGCTTCCTCCCGTGGACTGCAGCATGGAGGAGCAAGCAAGCGATCTGATCTTCAGGACAGGTAAGTGTGATTTTATTTTCATTTATACACACTTTTACACACACTTACATACATTTACATACACATACAACACACAATTTAGCACAGGTTTTTTTGTTTTTTTTCCACTCACAAAAACTTTTTACATTTTTTTTTAGTTTTTTTTCCCCCTAAAAACTGTTTATTTTGACAGCGTAACTATTGGATCAGATATTCTGACCAGTAATTATGCTGTCATGTGACTTATTTTGTTGTTTCATTGATTTGCACAATTTTTGTGGTTTTATTGCATTTTTATCCATATTTGTCCTGCTTCATGGTCATTCCCTATTTCTGAATGAAAACAAACAGGACACATAGATGGAAGAATAGATGTTAGCATATAAATAAAAGAGACTAGGAGAATAAAGAGGTTGGGTAAGGAAAGGAGGAAAAATAGTCTGGAGAGTGGGCCTTTTATCTGAGGTTTTCTGGTGGGCCCCTGGGTCCCAGTCTGACTCTGGATTTAATCATCCCCACTAGTGTAAGAAAATAAAATATAAGGTTGGTTTTGGAGATGTCTATTTTAATTGAATTGGGAACAAATTTGTTCCAGGAACTAATTTGCCAGGCAAAATTATCCATTGCTGTTTATGTGTTTTCACTTTGCCACTGTATTTATTAATCATTATTATCAATATGTAACCCCCTTTTGGCTGTAAAAGACAAAGTCTAGCTAGTGATAAAGCAGGGGGTACATAGGACACTTATAAACAAATGTATTTATTGTAATGGTGTATTTTAAGACGCTGCTACTTTTTTTCTCCACATATCATGTGGCACAGCCAAACAGAATTATATTTACATGGGTGGAGACTACAGAAATGTAGAACAGGTCATTGCAAGAGATGGTTCACACCTTAACAAATTCTCTTGGCCCTGATTACTGCTATGTGCACCCATCCACAACAGGATTTACAGTGCAGTGATGGGTTACTCCTTATTGTAAACTGGCAAACTTATATAGGTAAGCATTTTTAAGTGATTAAAGGAGGTGGTTCCTACCTTTGACAAACACACCTAAGGGAAAATAATCAGGTATTTGGAATATATATTTACAGGAGATGGTTCATATGTGGGTGCAGAAAACTGTAAAATAAAATGAAAACTTTTTGAAAGAAAACTGTAAAATAAAACAAAAAAATTTTGAAGACTCTTTGCTTCCCTACTGAGGTAGATAAATTATTGAACAGGCCTCTTAATTGCAGGTCTGCCCTCTGCCTCATACAGTTACCTCTGGTTCGCAAATCTGCCCTTAATCCCCTGAAATTGCCTGATTTGTGGATACACAAACAATATCTATCAGTAGCCCATAGTGATTAATAGTCAGAATTGGACAGATCAGCCTGTTTAGCTGTGCGGATATCCAGTAATCATACACTGGCAGTGAGCCATGAGAGCAGGTTTGGAAGTCACTGTACCATGCGTTATTACTCAACAGGTCCAGTTACTATAGATTTACTTATACTACATATGTATGTGTGCATGGGTTGCCAGCTTAACTAGCATTCTGGAAAACTGGCAGCACCTACTGGTCACATTTTTAAATGCAAACATTGTATTGTTTACTATGGGTAATTGCAGCTGCACTGCAATCTTGTGCCTTATTACATATGGTAATTTGTGTGTGTGCATGTGTGCTAGAGTGGTATGTGGTCAGATAATGTATACTTACCCAATATGTTTGCAAACTTCCTACTTCACCATAGAAATAGCCACTGCTGGTGAATCATAAAGGTGATTGGTTCAGCATATTAATTATTTTTGTTCACTTAATACTCATATTGTAATAATGATGGCATCTAATCAAGGTCTTTCACAAACCACGTGATCATCCCGTGCTATACAATCAACCCTCTTTGACTGTCTCAAATTTCTGCTGGCACTGGCAGTCTACTTTGCACCCTGCAAAATGATTCTCAACATAGAACAATCAATAAAACCTACCTCATGTGCGTTCCCATACAGCCAGTGACACTTGGGACCTGGGAAAGGGCTGAATGCTGCAACCAGAAACCTCCGTTTCAGATAAAGCTGAGTGGCTTTGTACAGTAGTAGCAGGAGGCAGAGAGAAGCAGCCCACGAGTACAGCTGGGCAGGGAAAAGCCCAAAGAGTATGTTGGATGCCATGACGGTAATACAGTCTGACCCTACTTAGTTGTCACCAGACATGTATATGCCATATCTAGCTGTGTATACTGTAGGAAAGAATTGGGTCTGCACAGGGCAAAGTCTGGACATAGAAATCTGCAAGAGGAGGGGCGGAAAGAAGAAAAAAGAATAGATACCGGAAGTAAATAAACTGTGAAAAAACATCTATCATTTATCGATCTACCTGTGAGACATAAGGAAAAGCATTCATGCAATCTTATTAATCAAATAAAGGGAGGTTGACTAGATTCAAGGTTTCTGTTATGCACAGTTGCAAGTAAAGGGGAGGGCATATCTTGGTAGCTTAATGCACAGACTTAAATATCTTAGGGGCATATTTATTATGCAGTGTAAAAAAGGCTGAGAAAATTCGCCACACATCGACAAGCATAGCTGTGTAAGAAACTGTGTAAAATCTTCATGATTTTTTTTTTATGTGTTTTTCTTCTGCTGGAGCATACATAAAATAACGGCGTAAAATCTGGCGTCCGGACAGCGATCCTCTCTGTTTATTTTACACAGCTTTTTACGCCATTTTTTCAGCAAATTCATTTTACACAACTTAATAAATATGCCCCTTAATGTACTATATATATTGATAATAAGTGAGTGCAGAGGACCTCTTGTAAAGTTCTGCAACCTGACCATTGCACTTGCTAATATGTTTGTGCCGAGGCACTGATTTGCCTGCAAAGTGGATGAAGATGGCTATATTGGCTAAGACTTATGAGCGTGTAAATGGAACTCTGGATGGCTTTCAGAAACAGAATACCCTTTACGCCTCACTATGGGTTTTCAAACAAAGCCTTAGGAGCTGGCAGTTATTAAGCATAAAGCAGTACTGCATAGAATTCAGCTACAACCTTGCATTATGCCTGTTTTGTAATAATTAATTTTGAGAATAGGGAGGTTGGTAATCATATATTACTCCAACTTTACCTTTCCTAATTACTAACCCCCCTCATTTCCTCTGCATGGCATTTATTCTCCCCATCAGACCAGTTAAACCCATAACCATTTCAGCTGCCCTTTACTTTTCTTCTTCAAGTGTACTAATCCTCCCAGTCTCTTCCTTTGCTCAAGTATATTTATGACTTACCCACCTTTCCTTTCCTGTTTACATACCATACATACCTCTTTTCTCCACCACTGTACATTTATGTGTGTCTTTTTCACCAAAATACTTGTATTATTTTTACATAATTGCACCCCCCTTTTATCCAAAATTGCACTTGGCATATTTCTTTTTAGATGCAAGTACCTTTACTGAATGTTGTCAGTTCACACAGTGACTGCAGAAATTACAGTATTTGCAACCACAACTGCATTTGTGCTCTGCAAATGAGCCCTTACTTTACTTTTGAACCCTCTTTTGTGGCGTACATGTTTAAATGGCAAAAAAGCACTGGCACTCTGAGCTGCAAACGGGACTAGCCCTTTAAAAGTCTATAAATAAAGACTTCTAAAGGGCTAGTCCCGTTTGCAGCTCTGAGTACCAGTGCTTTTTTGCTATTTGGATTTTTGGGAGGTAATTGAGGTAATAGATAGTGTTCCTAGATTGAGAAGGCAGTGGCGGAACTACCGGGGCATGGAGGGTGCAATCACATCCGAGCCCGCACCCCCTCGGGGCCCACCAAACACTTGCACCAAAGTGAATTCGGACCAAAGAATGCATCCGGGGGGGGGGGTGGCACGCCCTGCACCCGGGCCCGGGGATGACTAGTTACGTTACTGTGAAAAGGGGTAGTGATAGACTGACAACTTTGAAAAGAAAATATATGTTTGGGATCAATAAGTTATGCATGGTCTGGCCTAAAGGTTTCAGTAAAGAGTATGTAATTGTTTTGGTTATATAAAAGTTGACCTAAATTCTGATTTGCTCATAGATAACCCTCTAATAGGCACATGCTTTATGTTTTTGTATATGTATATGCAGACTTCAGTTTTGCTTTTATTATCACCCAATAACAACTTAAGCTTTCTGAAATATAATTTCAAGCAACTTTGCAATATACATCTATTGAAAAATATGCAGCCTTTTCATGATTTTTAATGTAAAAATATGGTTTAGAACAGTTACCTAAGCCTGGCCCCCTGTTCTGCTCATCTGGCTGACTACTTTGAAACTCAGCTCAGCTGTCCTGAGCCTACCCTTAGGCTGTCCACAATTCCCTGCACATGCAATGTCAATAAGGAAACGAACATCTCAGTGCAATGCATTGTGGGTTATGTAGTTCCTGCATGCTGTCCGTAACCTGTAGAGAATTTGTAACATCAGTGTTTTAGTCCCTCCTCCCCTGCTAGGATTTTAAATGATGCATAAAGAGAAGAACTATAGCTGGATTTCAAATGGTATTTATTCATACTTTTGGAAGGAACATATTACAGTGATAGGTATATTAGGTGTTTCTGTGTTGTGCGGGGCTCTTTAAAACATTTTGGTTTGGAAGCCAGAGTTTCCCTTTAAAGTTTCCATAACCCATAGGAAATGACATCCCAGAGTCTTAACAAAAACATAGATCAAGTATACAAATGAGTATGCTATTCCAGGAAATAACCTTTTTCCTTCTTTTCTTTTAGGTGTTGGCACAAATATGAACTTTAAAAAAACAATATTATTACAAAACTTATGGACATATGTATAATATTTATTTGCACTATTTTGATTGGTTTTATTTCAGTGGGGTTTGGTCCTAGTATGGCAAATCCCCTCTCTTCAGGGTATAAGTAGCTAGTTTGTTGTGCTAACAGCCAGGTTTGAAAAAGATCATATTAAGGCCCAAAATGTTTCTTGTTCCTTGACTAAAAAAAAAATATATATATATATAGCCTTTTCACTTTTACAAAAGAAAATTCTGCAGTGTAATTCTTTACTGGAATTCCTACACCCCATGCAAGGGCATTATTGCGTTTGCACCCAGGCACAAAGTTGCATTTTCAAATTTGTGAGACACTGGAGAAAGTTAGAGCTGGCGGCCCTGCTGAACCAGGTAGGAGGCTAGCATCACTGGGGTGGGTGGGGGATGTGGAAGATGCCTGACACATTGGCAACTCCCCCCTTTACAGTGATTGAGGTATTCTTGTCCTGTAAACCAAAGTTAACACATTTGCAATTATTAAACAACTTAAAGAGATACTGACACCAGAAATTAAACCTTTTTTTACATCTATCATAACATTGTCTTTGCATGCTATTTATTTTGCCATACAATTAATTGCCCAGTGCTTTTACATTACCTATCTAATCCCAATGTTTCTCTATGAAGGGGCTGCCATATTTGTGCAGCAGGAGCATAAGAAGCTATAACTGACAGGTTGAGAAGGGACAGTTAAGTTGGCAAAACAAAAAAATTCAAGTATGTAATGCTGCACACCTACAGAATCAATACAATAAGGTGGGTGCTCACTGCAGGGGTCCCCTGTAAGATCCCCCCAAAAAATCCAAAACATAAGAGAGGAGCAGGGCACATCCAAATGATAAAAAGTTACAGCTTTATTTTACCAAATGCGTTTCGACCCCCATTCAAAAGGAGGGGGGTCTTTGCCTGGTTTTTATATGTGCCCCTGACGAAGACCTGGATCCAGATTAAAAAAGAATAGATGGCAGCACTGTGTTCCTACAGTAATATGTTGGTCATTGTGGGAGGCCTTATCATTTTGACATCCCCTAGTGATTATGCCTTCCCATTTCCTTTAAGAAAAAACTATACCACCAGCATGAATACTTTGCCACCATATAATTTTATATCATATAAGCAACCTATTAAAGAATCTCTACAAATTGGTAAATGTGTCTTTTTAATATTTAAAGTTCCAGCTTTTTCATTTGGGATGTGAATCAGTGACTTACATAGGGGCTGTTTCATGTGATATATAGCAACCTAAAATTTTTAGGGGTGTAAAGTAGAGGAAATGTTTGGTCACATTTTGGTCATTTACCTGGTGATGACATCCAGTCTTTTAATGGTTAAAATGTACAAGGGCAACAAATTAATAGTTCTATTCCTTTATAAAGAACCATAAAATAAACCTGATTCTCATATTGCTAAAAACTAAACAGTGGAAGGTATAGCACATGGGGGTTGATTTCAAGATCATGATTTGTGCAAAATGCAGCAAAAAAAAATACAAGTTTTTTTCCTTAATCACGTTTTTTTCTTAAGAAATGTGTAAAAATTGTAGATACAGTAAAAACTGAAGATACAGTTTTCAAATGCGATTGACAAAAAGAAAGGTGATCGGGGAAAAATAAATGTTTTTTTCCTGATTAGCACAAATCACATCAAAATTCACAAAATGGAATTAATAGCTTGCTTTCTTTAGGTACACATGGATGCCGTTTTTGGAACGCAGGACCAGTTGTGGTGATTTGAGCGGTGCCTTGGACAGATCTGGCGACAGTTCATAACGGTTTAATGTTAGGGCCACGGCCACTTTAAGTTCGTTCATAGCAAAGTTTTGTCCAATGCAGTTTCTAGAAAATAAGATTGAAATTTTTTTATTGTATGAATTAGGTGAAAAATATTTCTTAATTATATATCTTGTCATTTCCTACTGCTCTAAGGCGAACTGTTATTGCTGCTGTTTTTGTATAATAAAGAACATGTAATTCTAAGCACTCTTCTAAAATTTAGTGAGTATCCGACTCATGAAACAATGTAGTCCTCCAGGTCTGTTAATCAGCTGGCTTCTGCTATATTGGGCCAGATATAATTTGATGGAAAAAAAAAAATCTTATCTTGTGATGAAAACTCAATAGAAGTCTATGGGGAAATTTGGAATTGAATTAGTAGATAAGTTTTTCTTATTGGATTGATAGTTTAAACTTGAAGGAATTTAAAACCATTAGTAGTCTTTCCTCAGGTTTTAATTTAGAAGACTTGCATTAATCAATTTCAAGATGGTTATTTACCTTCATTTAATTAACGCCTGCTTTATAGTTCTGTAGTGTCAACCCACAATGTCCTTATGTCGTTATGAAATCCCCATTTACCTGATTGTTTGTGCAGTCTCTTTTAAAATATTTATGATGCATTAAATATAGTTCACTTTTTATTTTCCTTTGCTAAATTTTCTTATCAGCTCAAGGAGGGCTATAAAGACTAAACTGATAGGGTGACAACCATATATAAAGCTAGAATCTTTAGCATGATTTCTGAGACAGCTGAATAATAGGAAATAACACAGACCTGAATTAAATCTACCAACATGTTTCTACCAAACATTATATATTTTATGCAAGGCTAGAGACGTCATAGTTTGACAACCATGTGCTTTGAATTAACTTTTTTTCCAGAATTATACCTTGGTCCAGCAGCAAAAGGAACAAATGCATGGGAGTGCCGCTTTGAAGAGTTTTCTGAGGAAAACCGGAGTGGGTCAAAGACCTATAAAAATATAATGATCACTTAAGGGACTTATAATAAAACTAGAAGAAGAAGAAAGCAGAAGAAAGAGGGGGCGATCAGCCGCAATTCATTTATGATTCAATATAGTAAGAAATCTATCCACTGATGACAGGGATAAAAAAAAGACAGAAGTCACTGTATGCCATACCTCTGGATCTTTCCATACTGTGGGATTCCGATGAATGCAGAAAATGTTTATGAAAATGACAGAGCCTAAAAGTAAGCACATTTGAGAACCAAATAAAGGAACAATGACTTTCAGTCATGAAGCAGGCAGTATAGGTGTGAATCATTCTGCATATTTGACAGAGGTATGTATGTACTGTAAGTATGTATGTGTGTATTTCTATAGCACTATTTAAATGCTCAGTGCATTTATGTTCAAACTGACAGATCAATACAGTAATAGAAAATAAATACAAAAATATGTCTGTCAGGATTAAATGTAAAGTGTTTACAGACAAGAACATAAACTAATGCCCAACTACTATCTGATATTCAACAATTTTTAAAAAAAAATTTGTATATTCAGGTAGTTTTGCTTTGGTCACTTACTTCCTCTACCAAAGGGAAGTGAAAATTATATTACTTCCCTCAATTTGTATGGGCCACTTGATATTTTATAGCAGGTACCAAGAATGCATATACAGTTGGAAAAACTTTGTGAACCTTTGGTATTACATGGATTGCTGCATTATGTACTCTGACCTGATCTTAAACTAAGTCACAATAATAGACAGATACAATCTGCTTAAGTTAATAATACATATCTTTTAGCAATACCGAAAACACTGTTTAAACAGTCACAGTCTAGGCTGATAAAAGTATGTGAACTTGAGGGCTAGGAATAGACAAGGGTTGAAATTACAAAGTGTTTCTTCATCTGTATATTAAAAAGAAAAACACTGAACAAAAATGGTATTAATGAACAGAAACCAAGGAGGAAAGCACAGCTCTCCAAAAGAACATTGCTGCATGTCTCAGGGTTTGCTAGAAATTACTTGAGTGTTCAGTCTTTTGGAAATGTGTTCTCTACATGGATAATTTTGAGAGGAAAAAGGCAGTGAATACTAGCACCAAAACCTCATCCTAAGCAGCAAGCATATTGGAGGGGGTATCATGGTTTGACAGTCTGGAAAGCTTTCAAACAGGGTACAATAAATTAAATATTGCATCTAGAAATTCTACAAGACAATAGCAGAGTTGTGATCTAT
The DNA here is from genome assembly GCF_000004195.4 of Xenopus tropicalis. Taxonomy (NCBI): domain Eukaryota; kingdom Metazoa; phylum Chordata; class Amphibia; order Anura; family Pipidae; genus Xenopus; species Xenopus tropicalis. Next base: position 93,830,422 of record NC_030680.2, on the reverse strand, counting down.
CACCTGGAAGCTTAGTTATGCAACAAGACAAAGATTGAATTAACAACAAATTAGCTTAAACAGCATAAAATGTATGTTTTGGGATGGTGAGTCCCGACCAGAACTGAGATGCTGTGGTATGACATAAAAAGTAAAGAATCACAGAAATATCAATCAACTAAAACAGGTTTCTTAGGAAGAATAATTTAAGAAATATTGAGAAGTTTAGTTTATTATTATTATGACAACTTACTTGAAGATTAGACCCCATTATTATTATTAGTGCAGAAATCCAGTTAATACCAAAGGATTTCACACCTTGTAATAATATATGAATATAATCTATCCGTACAAAAAGAACTTCAAGGAAAAATTTACGACCATAAGCACAGAGGGCAACTGAACTTTTCCTCACAGTTAGTTGTGCCTAAAACCATATTGCACTTCGATATAGTTGTGCTTGGCGCTGCTCAGACCTTCTTGCTCTGCCTACTGTTGCACATTTGCTGCGAAAGAATAGGGCACACATGTCAATCTGGAACACTAGAAATAGTGTATGCTAGACAGATGCCTATTTTGTGTTGAAGCGAACATGCAGTTGCGTCAATTTTGGTGAATTAGGCACAACTTTGGAAGGTGCAGCACAATTGCATCAAGCGAATTGCCTGTTTGTGTCTGCAATTATGCAAGAATTGTGGGGGAATAGTGCATTGTGGGGAAAAAAACATGGCAATTCTGCTTAAAATTGTGGGAAAATAGTGGGAAAAGTCTCTAGTTGTTCTTTATGTTACAAGAGGCATATAATGAGCAGTGGTTGTAAACTGCAATGAGTTGTAAACTACTAAATTAGAGAATTTGCCATTTGGGTTTAGAAGAACTAAACCCTAAAAAATATTTTTTATACTGAACTTACTACACCAGAATAAAGTTTCAGCCTCTTTATGGTAGCAAATATCCATATCTTTACAGATGACACAGATCCCCATCCTGGATCTTGTTAGAAGTGTCAGTGACACTCACATGCTCAGTGTACTCTGGGCAGCTGTCCAGAAGCTAAGCTTGGGGGTCGCTGCAAATCATCAAGTAGAAACTTAGGTTCACATGTCATAGAAGCTGATGCTACAGAGTTGATTGTCAAATTCTGATGCACTGCCATGTAATTAGAATTGGAATTAATTATTAATCAGTCTATATTTTGACATTTATATTCAATATACTGTATACAGTATATTGTGCATTGGTCCCTAAACTCTGTAACTGACAGCAGCACAGAGCATGTGCTGATTAGTGTTCTTTTAGCTATATGCACTAATTTATTTATGATGCCATATTCAGCAACTTTCAGCATAACTTTCAACTTATCGCAGGCTGTTATCTTATTTATTGCATGTAATAAACAGAACAAAGCATTTATTGAAGGGACAGGTACAGATTTCCTATTACCAAATGAATTCAGCTGTTATTAACACACCCTGCCTGAGTCAAGGTCTTTCAAGTTTATTTACAATCATTACCTTTCTGCACAGTGACCCAAGCAACTTACACGATTATAACCGCACAACCTCTACCCTGCTTAACCATATAAACAGTTTTCATTCCATACGGTCATTACCTTCAATGGTAACTGATTTACTGATATTTCACCTTTACACAGACTTAGGGCAGGGGACAGCAGCAGTCCCAGAAAAGCAACTGTTATTAATATGGACAGGTTTTTCTGCATTCAAACACATAAATGGGTGCTGGGATAAATGCCTCCTGAAGTGTCTTCATTCCTTCTAGGTACCATTAACTATTGATCTCCTACAACAATGCAGAAAATATGCAAAAAACTTTCCTAGTTTTATTTCCAAAATTTACTGGAAATCACAGAGAAATTCTAAATAATTTATTTTACCCATCACCAGACAGTAGTGAATGTTCGTTTCCCCATGAGGATATATATTTTTTTAGAATAGTAATAGAAAGTTTCTTTCTTTGAGAATTTTTAATTTTATGGTATGAAAATGATGTATAGCATGAGGAAGAAAAAGATCTGCTAGGCTATATTAATAGACCCTTTAGTATTTCAAATGAACATCTCAAAAGCTGTCACAGTTACAAGCAATACAATTGCCCCTTGGTGATACACAGTCAGAGAGGACAACTGTACTAGGTGCAAAAAAACCTGCAATTTGCACATATTATAATACTATACATAGGTTTTGCCCAACTTGTCTTGCAACAAGCTCCTATGTGTTTGTGTTGCCCAGTGCTCGGTGCTTTACACCTGCCATTGAGTAAATAGCACATATCTGGACCAGAAAAATGGGCAACAAGGTTCAGTACAGTAAATAACAATGTGTCTGTGCATGCTCAATATTATCAGGGAACTGCACCCAAGTAATGGGCATCTGAATGCTTAATTCCTGCACGGGGAATGAGAACTCTGCTATTTACTAACTGATGAAACTTTTGTGCCAGCTTTTAGTGGTGCAATAACAATACAATTTGCAGAAAATAATTGCACTGTGGGACAAAAAGCTATATATTATGTTTGCAATAGTTTTAATACTTTGATAATTGGTTCCACCTTCAGTAATTTTTTAGATAGAACAGAATATTTGTTTCTAGAAAATGAAAATCCCGAAAATGATAACATCATAACAGTATTCCTAAGAAGCAACTCAACACCATAGAAATAGCTGATCCTAAAATAGAGGTTCTTCCTTTGCTAACAAATACCATAGAGGTAAGACAACAATCATACCCACCAGCAGGTAAGGACCGTCCATCAGAGAATGTAATTGGTTTGTTTAGTTCCCTTGACACAGCTGGAACTGGAGGATAAAGACGGAGACTCTCCTTGATGCACATTGTGGTATAGGGTATTTTGTTAAGATCCTCCCTATAGGAAAGATAAACAATTGTTGATTGAGGAAATATAAGCTAATGAAGAAGTTTAACAGTTGTTTAGATATGAACTTACCATTCAAAAGACTCCTTTTCTCCAAGTACGTCTCTGATCTCCTCACGACATTTCTGCTGGTGCTCTGGGTATTTGGCCATACAGTATAAGATCCAAGAGATCCCACTGGCTGTTGTGTCATGGCCCTCAAACATGAATGTGTCCACCTCTGCACGGAGATCCTCATCAGATAGACCCTTCCCATTTTCATCCTAAAAAGGGCAACAATGGTAAGAACATGCAAAGTAGGTATGCAACACATTATCATAATGTAAACAAACAGATATTTGCAATACAGTTTTAATGCTTCAAATGGTTTTCAAGTTTGTCTGTTACACACTATACAGGACTAAGATGGAGGTATACAGAAAATATGTGCCAAAATCCATGCCCCTAATGAAAATGCTAATTCTTCTTCTACAGTGCTTACGGCATTCATTTTGAGATCATGTGACACTTTAATGGCAAACTGGTGAACTCCATTCAACTTATTATCTGCCAAATGAAGGCAATTGGTTGCTCTAGAGTTTATTATTATTATTTAGCAAAGAGGGTGAATACTTATACAATCAAGACTTTTCATTATTTAATTTATAAATAATATTGAAATTGGTGTAGATTTTGCACCACCTGCCAGTTATATCCATTTTAATTGCAATTGTAACAGTGAGGCGACAGGGACACCTGCAGCACTCCTTACCCTCCTCTGGCACGTGCAGTTCCTGTTCTTCTGGGTCTCTTGTGCTATTTTCACTGGCCAACATAGGTTATGTCTTGTATAGCTCCTGGGTGTGTTTCTTGTCTGATTCATGTGTACGGCCTCTGCCTGATTCCTGACTTTGACATTTGCTGCATGAACTGACCCTTCTGTCTGCTCTTCCTTCGCCTTTTAGATCCTGATTTGACACTTCACTGCTGATCTGGTTGTGACCTTTGCCTGTCTCTGTGACTTTGCCTAATTCTCCCCATTATTCCTGTGGTACACTCTGGTTCCCTCGCTTGCCCAGAACTTATGCCTGGTCCCATCTTAGTAGCGAAGGGCTTCTTGCTAAGTGAAAGGCAGCTGGTTTAAGCGGAAAAGTGAGTTCAGACCAGAATCTTGGCATTTGTTTTGGGTTTTGGGATAGTGTGCGTATCAGTAACACAATAAAATCCCATGTGAGATAATTTCTTACCCTGGCGCAAAGAAGGATGTCCAGGAAATCTGGATGGCGCTTCTGCTTGACTTTCTCAAACTCCTCCTTATTCTGTAGCAAGGTTTTTCTCTGCTTAATAACCTTATCTGCAACATTAACATACAAAAGCAATAGTTAGAAGGAACCAAGGTCATATGAGATATTGTAATTAATCATGGTGATATTTTTACCATCATTACCAAAATATTACTAAAATATAATTAGTCACTTCCTATTTAACAATTAATTTTTATCCCTGTTCTAAAAAGAATTGTCTGAATCTTTCCTCCCCTTATTTTATTTGTATTGGGGGGTATGCATTTTTGTCCTGTAATGTGCACTGACAGGCGGATGCCAAGCCTATTGGTATTATTATTATTAACATTAATTTATAAAGTGCCAACATATTCCTTAGCACTTAGTACATACAGTATTAAACACAGGGGTTTTCTCTGCCAGTGAATTTACACCTGCAGAAAGAAGGGTCATTCATGACTGCAAGTGCAGTGGACAAAGTGCAAATTTGAGTGCAATTGCCATGTTTTTTTTCCTGTAATGTGGCATTTTTTCCAGAATTCCAGTTGCACACACCAGTGGACATTGCGCCTGAAGCAATTGCAGGCGGTGCATTAAAATTAACTCAATTAACATCTGATTGATGTCATATCTAGTGTTTGGCAACTGCACTGTACAAGTTTACAGGTTTTATTATTTAAATACATGCTAACTATAATGGGCTTATTTATCAGTTTTCAAGATTGTGAATTTAAGTGTTTTTCTAAATCAAATAAACTTGCATATATAATGCTAATTACTTCCATTGACTTCTATAGAAACTTACAAGGTTTTAGATTGCGATGTTTTACATTCGAGTTTTCAGGTTTTTTGCACTTATTGAATACCAGAAATTCGAGATTTTGAAACAAAATTCAAATTTGAAAATCAACCTCCAGCTTCTAACAAACATTCCAGTCATTGTCTCCCAGTCCCATGTTCCACTTACCTGTGTGCTGGTGAGCTATTCTGCAGGCTTTACGGAAAAGGAATCCATGGGGACTGAGATAGTAAATTAGGTTATTGTGATAAGGAAAGGTACGTGCCCTGTGATGAGTCAGGTATGAGAGATCATATACAGCCTTCGTGTAGGAATTATCACTGTTAATGGAGAAAAAGACATTGCTTATTCTAGGTCATGCTAGGCTCTGCTAGCACTTATTTTCTAAATGTGCCATTTCATTAGAATGGATTCCACAGATCCCAACAGTTAAATCCAATTCTATTCCATTGGGTGTTACAATTCAGCTGCAGCACTAAACCGGCTTGATATATAAAGTCCCAAAAAAGAACAAAGATTGTATTAATTTTGACCAAAAATCAAAAAGAAGTATGCCAAAAGGAAGGTGTAATAGAAATACTACTCATAATCTAGAAACATTAATGTGTTTGTGAATCATGTGTTAGTTTTATTTCGATGTGATAATTACCTCAATTCAATAAAAATAACGCTTTGCGATAATGCTTTTTTTGCGCATGCGATATGCGTAGTAAAGCATGTGAAATGACTTTGATGAATCGGTACTTATTTATCGCATTCTTTTTAACGCAAAAAAGCATGCGATACGCGTTATAGACCTTTAGTGAATCGGCCCCTAAATGTGTTAAATGTGTTACAAAACGTGTGACAATGATAGGGGCAGTGAACAGGATATACATACACAGCATGGGTTACACAGAGACACCTATTCCAAACAAAATGATGTAATGTTTAAGAAAGTTTAAAATTAACCTGTTCTTTAATTCATACCATTTCTTGCACTTCTGCTATGTAGAAAACATAGGGGCAAATCTAACTGCCTGCCAAGGCCAGGCCCCCAGAAAGATATCACTTACATTCACACTGCCAGTGACACCCAATTCTTGGCTTGAATGAACATTTGTGGGAACAAATTATTAAGCAAAAATGGTCCCCAATATGTTTAATAAAAGACACTACTTTAGATATAGGAGAATGTTGGGACCTGGGAGGTTTTAGGATAATGGATCTCCACACCTTTAATGTACTAAAAAATCATTTTAACGCCATAAGATTTTATGTCTAGTTAAATAAAAGAGCCCCAGTCAGTGTAGTAAAAGCAGAGAGGCAGAGATGAGCATCCAACAAGTAATGATTGTTTTTATTCATCTATTTTGTCTTTTCTTTCTGTCCCTTTCCCTTTTCCCCCTGCTTTTCCACTTTCTACACTCCAAGTAAATTCAAGATGAACTTAAACCCTATTTTAAACATCATAAGGCATGCCTTTGCTGTGCCTCCCATGGGACATGTCTTTAAAGTTAAAGTTCTCCATGCAACCCATACAAGAGGTTCCTGTAAAACAGTCCATTCTCTTTTGGGCCATACTGGGGTTAATGTTAGTCGATGCACTTGCGCAACCAAGGCACCCTGAGAAAACTGATGCATTTATCAATCTAAAATTTAAAAATGTAAATAAACTAAATGAATAATGCTTAAATAAATGTTGGTGTTGTACATCACACCTAGTAAAATGAAAATTCTGAAATATTTTCATTTTGCTACACAGATATATCACCCTGGTGTTTTGGTATGTTCAACTGAAGAACAAGAAGTTAAATGCCTTGGCCCACAACCAGAGCTGTGCCTTCAGCTTAAGCTATGCCTGGTAACGTTAGAATATTGTGTAGACTGCAATAGTGAGTATGAGAATCTGGCAAAAGCCCAAATCAATTTCTTCAATTACTGGATTTACTATAGGGATAAAAGGGGGATGTGACATGTTTCTGGGTAAAAAGGTGGAGAGCTACAGCTATGATTATTTGTATGTATACTATATATACTAATGTATTTTGTACTATTATAATACACTGTATTTGATAATAAAGAAAGCTCACTATTAAGAACTGGAATATTTATCAACAGCGATAGTTATTTTTTAATAATAATAGCTGATATCCTGTAGTGTTATTTGCTTGTTATAGCTTTTTTATGATGGACTCACTTGTCAGTCTGACAGTTGCTGTGGTAGCTAAAGGCACATTTCATGATGCTGTCGAGTGTCATCAGGCTGACATGGTGGAAAAGCTCCACTGGTTCACCTTTATTGGAAAATGGAACCCATTTATCCTGAAAAAAAACATCTTGAGCATGTTATTGTGAATGTTGCTTTAGTCATTTTCCCACTGATTTCTTACATTACAAGTTTAGTGACTACATAGTACATTTAAATGACATGCAATGTACAGATAGTACTCATCCACAAAAATTATGTTGACATCAGCATCTTCCAATGACAAATAGTCTAGTTACAGTAGCAAGTTTAGGCCCTTCTAGCCCAGAATAAATAAGAAGGCAATATTTTAATATGAAACATAGACATTCCTTGCTCTTGGCATTGATACTGCTCTATGTATCCTATTCAACTTAAGCTAGTCAATTATTATTGTTACTAAGCTATTGGGACAATCTGCAAGCAGCAATGTGGACTGGAAGGATGGGAGGGTCAACCAATACTAGCACCTCGAACTCCACTGATGCTGGAAAAACCTACTTCAGAGGCATAACTCACAACTGTCCTGCTTTTCTCAGGACAATCCCGATTTTAAAAGCTCAGCCGCAGTCCTGGATTCTTATTGAAAAGTCCCTCATTTCTCTTTGATCTCCTGCACTGAGCACCAAAAAATAAACAAAGTTTCTCAAACTTAATAAGATAAGTAGGTTTTTGGCAGAAAGCCCAGAATACTCAACACCTGCACTTAGATACAACTGTAACTAATAAGAAGGTCTCTTGGAGGAACTGAGTCTTGCATCTTAAAGTGCAGTTCTACCTTCATTAGCAAAACTGTAATAACACATAAAACAAGGCCCCCGAAACCTCCAGAAATGTTTTCAAACTTTACATTACTTGCTAAATTTTGTAAAACAGGAGTGGTATTTAGGGGTGTGGTCACAAAAATGGGCGTCCGCCCGGCATTTATTTTTGTCCTTGTTTGCATTTTTCGAATGTTGGGAAGTATGCAAATGTTAAGCAGAAAGATGCACATTACCAACATGACCTTTGTTGAATCTGATATCAGTTTGGCGTAAGGTTTCAGAACATCATAGTGAAATCCTGGTGTGAGAAGCCTGCGGTGCTGGAACCACGTATCTCCTGACAGGACAAGCAAGCCCTTTCCTGCAAAAATTTGGGTTGCAAGGTTTGAAATCTTTTTGCTTTTTATATGCAAAACACAAATTTGCAGGTCTGTGCAATACATTGAAGAACAGTACTGTATAAACATGCATTATGAACAGACAGCTTAGCTCATACAATTGGTTAGTGGCTGACAGAGGGTAAGTTAATATGAATGAGGCCCTGCTTCCTGATAGAAGAGCAAAGTTCAGTTTTAGCTAGGCACTCTTTTTGATTTTCTAAAGCTTCATTTTATTAGGTTTACTAACTTATTAGGGGAAAGCTTATGTAATTCCAAAAAGGAATTAACAGCCTGACAATTTTAGGTTTGAAAGTTTGACTTCTGTAGTGGGAAAGTTATAAGAAAAATCATACAGGCACCTGATACAATTGATTCTACTGTGTGTGAATGTAATAGGGACCTAGATTATAAACTCAGAGAACAGGCATAAAGATTGCGTACAAAGTAGTTGTGGTGGTACATTCCCTCCCTTACAACTTTTAACCAATCCTGCACCCCATGCATTAGCCCCCTGGGTTTTCTCAACTCCCAGCACCTCCTTCATTAACCACTTTAGTGCCAGACAGGTTCTAAGTAGTTTGCAACAAAAGGTTTATGTTTGCAACATAAAAAACACTATGTAGGATAACTAAATTAATTCAGAATGTGTCATCCTTACAGAAGGGTTAATTACACTGGCAATCTGGGCACAAATTGGCAGATGAGATTCCATATTGATAAAGTGATAAATGTATTGATAAATGTAAGGTTCTACAGTGTGGGATATAAAAATGTGCAGTCTACTTACTTCCCTAAGGCTCATGGCAAACTAGGAGATTAGTCGCCCACAATAATTCTTCTCCTCCAAAAACTTTCCCATTGGCAATAAAGTAATCACTAATGGAAAAACATATTTTACACCTTGTTTTTCCAGTCACCTAAAGTTTCCTTCCGGAAGTTTGGGCGATTTTGGAAAAATAAAGCAATGCATAATGTAGTGTAAACCACTAGGCCACCACTCATTACTGTAGTTTTTATCCCAGTATAACTGCCATACTATAGGTGTGTTTGGTTGTTTTACTTTGCCTCCCTTAGCTCCATATATTTTTTTAACCCATAGCCTAGCAAAAGTCATTACACTGCAATTTTTTATACTACGAAAGAAGGGTAAAAATAGAGACTGAAATGAAGAGAGTGGACCCTCCATACCTTCTTATATCTACTGTCAAAGGCCAGTGTGTTAGAGTGCTAGAAAGCAAAAAGCCTTACCATTATGGTGACATTCATTAGGCATTCAGAGTAAACAGGAAAAGTGTGATTCTTTATTTAGTAAGATATATATAGGTCTAAATGCACAGTAACTAGCTATAGATGGATGATAGATAATATAGATGGATAGATAGATAGATAGATAGATAGCAATAAATATAACTACCTACAAGCAAAAGTCAAAATGGTATGCTATACATACCAATCCATGGGATTAGAAAATCATATCCAGTTGGTGTTTTAGGATCTGTAAGATGATAAAAAGCACCACAGTATATAAAGATATACAAAATAAATGACATGTTTCTGCCAGTGATTGAATTTGTGAATTTGCAGAGTTTGCAAATTCCAGTTACGCTTCTTCTTGTTTGTCATATCCCTTTATCTTATCCTACCTGATCTGGCAAACGCAGCTTTTGCATATTCTGGGTTAGTAATGACTAGGCTGGCGAAGAATTGTCCAACCCACAATGGGAACGCTTTAGGATATTTATTTGCCCATAGGAGAATCCTGTCCATATCTGTCCCATCATTACGGAACTAAAAGTGGAAACAGAAGAAAAATTCATTACGTGTTGCCTTCTTGGTTGTTAAAGTGTCAATTAAATTAAAGAGGAAATAAACATTTTAAGGGTTTACTGAATTTTTGTGCTTCCAGAAAAAACAGATTACAAATGTAATATTTATACTAGTATTCATGTGTGAGACATGCCATACTGGGCTGCTTTTTAGAGGCAGAAGTAAATACCAGCAGCACACTGCAATGACCATCAGCCTAAGTGACTAAATTATTATTATTAAAGATGATAGATTTCTTGCTTGTCTTAATCTTAAGGGCCAGCTATAGGATTGGGGGAGGGTATGTGTTCTTTGCCCTCAACAACTAATTTGCCATGGATAGCCTATATTTTGCCCCTTTGCTTTCTGTTGCATCAGTGTTAACTCTTCTACTTTTCCACCTGCAATCCACTACTTTGCACACCTAGCTCATTCCATCTACATGGTTTAAATTGTCCAGCCTTCTAGCTATCTTGTCCCACAGCACAAATAACCCCCTGTTTTTTGGGGATAATATCCCTCCTGTTGAGTCTGTAGCAGAAATGTTTATGCAGGAAATCATTTATTGTACCTTAAAACCCTGTGTTTTTTTTTCATCTACATCTTATTTTTCTCAAGTTGGTGCCACGCACGGCCAATCAGTTTCTGACTGAGCTGCAGCTTATATGTGGGATTCCTACAAGTTTGTATTAAATGGCAATCATCCCATCTGCAGCCAGCTTGAAGTTGCTCATTATCTCTGTAATATCTCATTGCCTGTCTAGTGCAGGGCAGGGTAGGGTACAGGTGAACCTTGTTCTCAGATCATAGATAGTTCTAAGAATCTCTACTCATACAAGTTTACCATTGATTTGGTTCCTGATACCAATAAACACCACAACCTCTTAATTTAATGTCCAAGCATTTAGGAGACAGCAGACAATTCAGAACTCATGGCATTGGAGATTGTTACTGTCTCCTTGAGAGATAATGCTAAATTGAAACGACTGCTGTAAACAATTGGGCCTTGTATTACCACGTGTGCAGTGTGCTCTCCAGCATACAGATTCATTATAACAATGTGCCCTTCTGCATCTAAAGCTGTAGAGAAGAGTTATTTTCCAGTGCTACAAACAATCACTGGAGGGTGAGGAAGGTGTTAGAGTTCTTGGCAGTCATCCCTGAGCGTGAATTGTTTCACAGAAAGCAATCGCTGTCATTCAGGATTATTAGGCTGATGCAACAAACTTACCTTTAACCCACTCAGCCACTCCTACAGCCTAATATCTATATGGCAATACCAGTAAAATGACTTTCTAATACATCATTAAATATATTACAATTGCTTTCACTATATATTTCTAAATGTTGTGCAACATCAGTCTGCCTGCCCATAACTATATGTTTCAGTCTGATTACATCAGTATTACCCTCTGACATGCTAAGAACTACATGCACTCCTTTTACCTCAATCCCTCTAGTTACCCCACCAGGTTTGTAGAAATTTCTTATCACATCGCCATCAATATTTATGAGTTGGCCCACAGTCCATCTGTTGTAAAAATGTTGGTATTGGGAATTAGCAATAAAAGGATACCGTCATTACACAATTTCCCTTTTCTACTGCACTACTTACAAATACCAGCTTATAACACAGTTTATGTATTAAATATTTGCAATCACAATTTTCTTTGTGTTTTTCAGTGCTTCACTATGTCAAGTGAAGCACTGAAAAAAAAGAATAATTTATTTTAGCAGACACTGCCTCTGTCTGACTAGTCCTCTGCTTGGTTAGACTTGCAGAAGTAGAAATTAAAGCAATGATTGCTTAAAGCCCAACACTTGCTGGACACATATTTTATAAAATGTTCTCTGTGAGAACATGAAAATATTTAGGTGGCAATACTATGTGAAAACACTAAATTATACCATATTGTAAATGTCAGTTAATACTGCCCTTTTATGTCTTTTTCCCTTGAGCCACCATTTAGTGATGGTCTGTGTGCTCTCCCTCAGAGATCATCTGACAGGAAATAATGCAGCTCTAACTGTAACAGGAAGATGTGTGGGAGTGAAAGACAGAACTTTGTCCATTTATTGATGTAACCTAGCATGTATGTTTGGCCTTGGTTTGTGTGTGAGCACAGTGAATCATATGAGCCAAACATCATCATAATGTTTTACATATAGGTCTGTTTTATGTAATATATTTTTATAGACAACTGCAGTGTTCAGGGATATAGTTTCCTTTTAATATACTAAATATTCTAAATACTTAATATACTAAAACTGTTGTGATGTAGTAAAGTCTATAAAATATTTGTGATTTGTAAAGAAAATACACAAGGAATGGTATGTAGCTAAAAATATATAGGCCACACCTACTTGTAAGCAGTGGCGTAGCGAGGGGGGTGCCGAGGGGGCCATCACCATGATATAACCTACCCCCAACAGACCATCGGCGGCGGCTCCTTCTCTCTTACAGGCAACAGGCGCTTTTATAAGGTTGCGCCCGTGCGTATGACGTCACACGTCAGCGACGAGGCGCAACCTTATAGAAGCGCCTGTTGCCTGTAAGAGAGAAGGAGCCGCCGCCGATGGTCTGTTGGGGGTATGTACTATGGGGGAAATTGGGGGCACTGTGTGGGGGCTACTGTCTATGGGGAAATTGGGGCACTTTCCATGGGGGGGGCCAGGTCTTTGTGGGGTATTGTGTATGGGGGCACTTCCTATTGGGGGCACTGTGTATGGGGCAATTGGGGCTCTGTGTATGAGGGCACTTTCTATTGGGGGGCAAGGTCTTTGGGGGGTATTGTCTATGGGGACACTGTGTATGGGGCAATTGGGGCACTGTGTATGGGGGCACTTCCTATTGGGGGCACTTTGTATGGGGCAATTGGGGGCACTGTTTATGGGGGCACTGTGTATGGGGGCACTTTCTATTGGGGGAACTGTGTATGGGGCAATTGGGGCACTGTGTATGGGGGCACTTTCTGTGGGGGGGGCAAGGTCTTTGGGGGGTACTGTCTATGGGGGAACTGTGTATGGGGAAATTGGGGCACTGTGTATGGGGGCACTTCCTATTGGGGGCACTGTCTAAGGGCAATTGGGGGCACTGTGTGGAGGGGGCTGCTTTTTTTATTTTGTCTATTTTTTTTTAAGAATAACTAAATAGAGGGGCGGCAAATTTCCGGTCGGCCCCAGGCGACGAAAGCCCACGCTACGCCACTGCTTGTAAACTATGCAATTTAACCCCAACCACCTTAAAGTTTGTCTTCACAAAGTTTTTAGCAGAAAGTGGGGTAGAGATGCTGCATAATATGTTTTGAGAGTCTGTACCAGCCCAAGGCAACCACAGCCCCTTGGCAGGGGAGATCTGTGCCTCTGATGATGCATGTGAGTGTCAAAAAGCCAAACAAAATCCAAGATGGTGAACTTCTGTGCAAAATTTTGAAGTCTGCGACCATAACTGCTACAGAAATAGTGAAACTTTAGGCTGGTGCAAAAAGTTCAATATATAAAATACAGGATTTCTACCCATATTTGTTTTTAGGTTTAAGTTCTGCATTAAGATCTACCCTTTCATTACTTTCTTTCTTTTCACACTGCTAATGAATGTGTATCAGGAGTGCCACTTGCAGTTCTGTTTGGACAGGGGCTGAACGGAACTTCAGAAGCTTAAGTTACAGATGCAGGAGTAACTTAAGCATGAGGTTTTTCTGTTCAGTCCTATCCAGCCTCTAGTGAGAGACATGAAATGCAAACATGTTAAAAAGCAAAGACCAACTGCCAAGCTGTGTGCAAATCATTCATCTATAGCAGTGTTGTCCAACTGGTGGACAATAAAAGCACATCTAGCAATTTTTCATCTGACATCAGTCAGAAAATTGATTGGGCAGGATTGAAAATTGTCGTCATTAGCAATGAAATTTGCCCATTGTCCAATTGTTTGCAGGACCAGGCAGGTAGTTTTCCTAGCTTCAACTAGACAATATTGCTTGAAATGGTCATTTTCATTGATGAACAAATTGAACTTTTAAACAAAAAAAAAAAAAGCTTGGTCCTACAATAACTAAAAGATCTTTTAAAAATCTTAACGTGTATGGCCAGCTTAAGCCCCTGCATATTCACACCTCAGATAGTAAGCCTACACTACATTTGGGAGATGAGCCTGGTGGGGGTTTGTTAGCATTTGGAAATAGTTGTTAGATGTCCCGAAGGTGTTTAATTATGTGCTGGAAGTTGCCCTTCTTTTACACAGGGTAGAAGGATGGTGCGCTACCATCATTAATTTGGATATGGTATTGAAAGTTCTTGTGATAACATGGGTGTGGTTTAAAGTGGGTGTGGTTTAAAACTAGGAGTGGTCAACACTGGCTTTCATTATCAGCCCTCCACCACACAGGCCAGAAAAATTCCAGCCCTCATTAACACAGAAGTTGGACAACACTGATCTATAGCATTCTAAATATTAGTACAGGTATGGGATCCCTTATCCGGAAACCCATTATCCAGAAAGCTCCGAATTACGGAAAGCCTGTCTGCCATAGACTCCATTTTAATCAAATAATTCAGAGTTTTAAAACTGATTTCCTTTTTCTCTGTAGTAATAAAACAGTACCTTATAATTGATCCCAACTAAGATATAAATAATCTTTAATGGATGCAAAACAATCATATTGGGTTTAATTAATGTTTTATTGATTTTTTAGTAGACTTAAGGTATGGAGATCCAAATTACGGAAAGACCCCTTATGCGGAATACCCTTGGTTCCAAGCATTCTGGATAATGGGTCCTATACCTGCACTTGCTTTAAAATGCTGTTTTGGCAGGGTTCCCAAAACGTGAAGTACGCAAAAAAATTTTCCTTAAAGTTAAAATAAAGAGGACGATACTCTTACAACAATATTATTACATAATAAATAACAGGGGATCTCTCACAGACAGTCTCCATTATAAGCAAGGCATATTTAATGTAAGAGCACAAAAAGGCACAGCGAAAGCTATTGTTTGATAATTTGTTACTATACAGCTAGACCTACTGTGGAATTTATACAAACAGTACTATAAACAGTCATATCCAAGCATGCTCACCTGATTTGCATTCCCATACAGCCAGTGTTTGGGGGGACCAGGAAAGTTCTGCAATGCATCCTTGAGACTTTTCCACCTGATAA
This sequence comes from Xenopus tropicalis, assembly GCF_000004195.4. Lineage (NCBI taxonomy): Eukaryota > Metazoa > Chordata > Amphibia > Anura > Pipidae > Xenopus > Xenopus tropicalis. Next base: position 93,815,152 of record NC_030680.2, on the reverse strand, counting down.
ATAGCCCACAGGCTTTTAGCAGCAGCAGAATCAGACACAACAGTGCAGCAAACTGACCAAACTGGTAAATATTCCCAGGTAGCCCAGGGGAACTCAGCACTTCCCATAGATTGGAAGCCATAACTCTGCTCTTTACAATTTCAGATGAACAATTTATTTGCTTCTCTGTCAATTGCACTTCTTGTTTATATTGACAGTTAGTATTTCATTAACCCACAGGTTGGGTACGCCCTCTGCCTGGAGGATAATACACTGAGCTTTGTATAAATACTACTGGTTCCCCTGCAATAAACTGATTGGCACTGGCTAAATCACTTGGTTTTACTTACTAAAACTTGACAATAAATTAGCTTTCATTATCTACCTCTAGTAAACTAAAACATGCTAAAAACTATTTGCCCATTGCTTGTAAATATGTAGGTTACCATCATATGATGCATGATGCTAAAAAAAAGGCTGGTAATTATTCTCCTGAAAAGGTTGCAATTCTGTAAATGAGCAACACTTGCCTTTGGAAATTCATTACAAACATAATTTTGCATAGCTGCAAAGAAGGCTTCTGCACAAGTGTGTTTAAACATTTAATTTTTTAGCACTGATAGTGTTTCTATATAACGGCTTTGAAATCTATCAAGGAGGTAAACAATAAAACATCAAATTTTGTACACTTGGCTGCATACTGTATACTTGGCTGCGACTGCATGGCAATGTATCCACTGCCATGTGACTGTTAGCCATCCAAAGCATTTGCTGTTTCCTTTCCCCTTATGACCACTTAAGCTAGGTTAAAAAGCCAGTCTGACTGAGCAAATAATCATTAGTTACTTGACCAATCAGGATTTGCTTATACAGACGGAAAGGTTGAATAAAACCCAAAAGTGGTGAAAGTCATACAGATTGACACATGCCATAGCATAGAAGGCTGAAGAAAAGCCAAACTATTAAGGGGTACCTATAACAACTCATTGTGATGCCCAGGCATTGGCGTGACTTACAGTACATGGGAATCCAGATTTCTGCATATATACATCTAGGGATATACTGTTTAAGTACTCCATTCAGTGTCGGACTGGGAACCTAGGGGCATACTGGAAATCCTTAGACCCCAAGCCCACTTTCCAAACTATTTTTCCTCTTTATTCTTCTAGTCTCTTTCATTTACATGCTAGCATCTATTCTTCCATCTAATTCTCCTCTTTCTTCCTATTCAGAAATAAGGAATGACCATGAAACAGGACAAATGGTCAGGAGCAGGAGGGCCTACTGACACCTGGACCCACCGGGAGTTTTCCTGGTATCCTGGTGGGCCAGTCCAACACTGACTCCATTTCAAGAACTTTTCAGAAGGCACTACAGTACTGTTACTGCACCTTTTAAAAGAAACAACAAGAAATCTGGCATATTAGAATTCCAGAATTTATGACAAAGTCTCATATCAGCCAAACCTGCATTCATTTGTCTTTCACGGCAAGTTTAAAAAGTCTGTCTAGGAAGGTGACATACAGTATCAAGTAGTAATAAATCTAAAGCAAATGTACTGGATAATACTTCATAAACATGCAAACCATTATTCTGATTACAAAGTTTTCATAGTTGTTTTCAAAGTGTCAGTATATTGCACAAAGCTGTACAGTACACTAACGGCAAAATGAATTTCAGCTTTAGTTGTCCTTTGATGGCATGCATGTTTCATAAAGATTTATTTTATAGAATAGCATTTTCCCTTTCAGTGTCATGTGGATGAAGATGCACTTTTCTGTGCACACAGTAAGCTACAGCATCCAACCAAAGTGGGTATTGAAAGGAACTTTTTTCTGTTAAACAAAACTGTTTGGGAAATTTCCAGTTCAGACTGAGGCACATGTAAAGGCACATGGGACCACTTGTAGTGATACATCACCAAAACTCAGTGGGGGGGAATGTTGTGCAACATATGTTAAAGGAGAAGGAAAGTCATGTTGACCACATTAGTGCCACCTAGAACGCTATATTTATTCAGCAGAAAGCTTTACTATACCTGAGTAAAGAGCCCAAGAAGCTCCCTCTGATAGCAGCTGCCATTTTAGCTTGGTCTTGGTAGCTTCCTGCTGCAGTTATAGCTCTTGGAAGCTCAGATCCCACATTCCTAAGGGTAGGGGAAGTGAGTTCTTATGCGTTCTTATGGGAGGGGGGAGCAGGAGAAGGGAGGGGAAGAGGAAGAGAGGAGAGAACTGAGCAGACTCAAGCCCAAAACCTGAAGGAGCCCTAAAAGAGAGGAAGTCTGATACCGAAGAACATGTTCCCAAAAAAGGAGACAACAAATCAAGTGTTTCTTTTGATAGAGGCCTCAGTGCAGTGTTTCTGTGAGTGCTTATGGCTGTATTTACATAGACCTTTCTGATAATGCTTACTTAGTTTTTACCTTTCCTTCTCCTTTAACGTTCTTCCATTAGTAACAGTAGATAGCATTCACTGGTCAGCTGTTTAAAAACAACCATCTGGTTGTTATGAGTGACTAGACCTGGTAAAATTATGCACCATTTATCACATTACCATTGACCTAAAGTTAGGGAGTTATGCAGTACATTATGGAGTATATAGCTGCTAAATGTCCTTCCAGTAAGCCCTTGCCAAATGCATCAATTAGTCTGTGGCATAGATTATATTTTGTATATTTTTATATTATATGTGCAGTTGAATGTAGTATGAATACATTTATTTGTTCCACAATGGGGGATATTTTTATTTGCTCGGAAGTCAATCAGCGTGGGTTCTGGGGATAGACATGGTATCAATGACCTACAAGGCAGACATTGTACCTAATGTTTCGAACAATTTAGTGTTCACAATTTGTGCATTAATGGTCTTAAACACTGTGCCAAAGCAGTGGTTCTTCCAAAGAGTGGTAGTGTGTAAATAAAATTTACTGTGTGCTCCGGTATTTCTTCAATGTGCTGGTGTCATTACCTGTGTTTTCATGCATGAGAATCTTGCTTAGAAAGAATACTGACTTATCCTTTCAGTTGATGAGAGTTACTTGTGAAAGGCTATTTTCAGTACCAGGATTTTTATCTTCCACAAATCTCAATTTCCTCAGTGATTCCACTCCTTAATAAGGATAATCCCAAATCATCAACTTTAAAACAGTTTTTAAAACAAGTTATTTCAATTAGATTTATTAAAACCTATTAAATAAATTAACACAAATGTATAAAAATATATTACAATACAATTATGCTTGCCAGATTTACATATGCAACACGAGTAACCATCCAGGATTACATAATTGGGTCCTGAGCAGAGAAAGCTGTATAAGACTGACTCATGTGGGAGGCTAGCACTAGGAAAGAATAAAGGTATTTTGTTAATCATAACTTTTGTACTCTCTCTAGTTAATTATGGTACATAGGTACGATGGGTTGATATTACTTCTAATGAAAGCTATGGCTTCTGTAAGGGGAGTACAGAGGGTACTTCAATCAGTGGGCCTAGTGGCAGATGGGTTGCCCAAGAGAGGGGAAGAGTGAGTGTGATTATTGAGTCAAAATGTAGGTGGGAGTGGGCATAGTTTGGTTGAAATGTATGCTGCTTAGGGTGCAATTAGTATGCAATGGGAAGGTCAAAACATGGCTATTCAATTACACTTACCCAGGGGCGGGCCAAGCCGACCGGGTGCCCTAGGCAACCCGGTCGGCCAACTCCGCCCACCTCCCCGCCCCCCCGAACGGCGCATGCGCACCAAAGCACAGGAGGCGGTGCAGGAGGGAGGCGGTGCAGGGGGGGCGGGGCAATTAGATCGGTCATTGCCTCCGCCGCTAATGACAAGCGGCGGAGGCAATGACAAAGTAGCACTAGGGGTAGGCAGGAGAGGCTCCTGCCTGGCGCCCCTCAATCGTTGCACCCTAGGCAGCTGCCTTTTCTGCCTACCCCTAGTTCCGGCCCTGCTCTTACCCCACCAAGCTTTAAGCTTCTATATGGCAAAGCCAGTTTTTCTGTGCAAACTATAACCTATGAGCAATATTTAACAAATTTATATAAACATGTGGAATAGATTTTTCTTTGATGTTCTTTGTTATATATGGGGGGGGAGAGAGGAAATAACAGATTTTAAAAAATCACATGCACTGAGGGAATAAAAAAGATTATTTAATTATACAGAAAACGGTTTTACTTTTGTCATTTCTGAGCATGGAACAGGAACAGTTTAGGATCCAAGATCTGAACAGGAAAGCAGGCCCAACCAGGCCTTTAACTGTAGCTACAAAATTTACCAACATATTGGAGAAACAAATGTTCACTAAGTTATAATAATGAACACAGTTTAAAATGTTTAAAAACAGTAGTTACTATTTACAACATAACATCATATAAATCTGAGGACAGTTTATTCATTTGGGTTTACAGCTCCTTTAATTAAGCTGCAGAGTGAAAGCAAAAGTACTTCTAAGCCACTTCCCAATATACGATAATTTAAAGTTATTTATTAATGTAATTGCAACTGAAAGCAGTATTTGATCTTTGCTATTCAAATGCAACTACCACCATGTGATTGCACACCTTTCTTAAACAGCCCTTAAATGAGTATTCTGGTGATGTATATTGTTACAAATGATTCAAGTTAGGCTTTTCCAAGACTAGTGAGATCTTATTAAAAACTAAAACCAGGACTGGACCATGCCAGACCGAATGCCCTGGGTCATTTGCCCTAATCTTGTTGACTTGTTTTCCAGGTCAACTTGCTTTTTTCAGATACACGTGGATACCATTTTTGGAGCGCAGAACAAGTTGTGGCTGCTTGAGGGGAGGCTTGGAAAGATCTGGTGACAGCTCAAAGCGTTTCAGAGTCAGTGCAACAGCCACTTTCATCTCATTCATAGCAAAGTTCTGTCCGATGCAGTTCCTGGAAGAATGAAGGACTGTAGTTATTGATATGCCTTTTTTTAATCAGTTATACAAACAGTTTTACATAGAAGATCTCCCCTGATGTCCATACCTTGGTCCTGCAGCAAAAGGCACAAAAGCATGGGAATGCCTCTTGGAAGAATTTTCTGGCGAAAATCGGAGAGGATCAAATATCTAAAGAGAGTTAAAATAAATTTCCAGACAATATAAGCCATGACAGAATAAAATCTCTACTGCAAAATGCAGGCATCACAGTTTGTAAAAGGAGCACTGGATGCATATGGTTAACTACTTAAAAGATTAAAGAATAATACCTCTGGATCCTTCCACACATTGGGATTTCGGTGAATAGCATAAATCTGTAGACTCACCAACATACCTGCAAGTATATTTATATAAAAAAAAAATTCCACTGCAATTCCACGGCATTTTCGTGAACCACATTATTTGTACTGCATATGTCCCCTTTGTTCACCAGTGCCATTAAATTTTTCTAAAACAAATAGCAGCATTCACCCAGCAGTCATTTTCCCTCTGACACATCATCAATGACATTTATATCTGCAAACAGCACATGTGCACAAAGACTCTTATTCAACATACATTTCATTAAAAATGCAGGCTTTCACAGACAGAACTTACTTTAATAAAAAGTTCTGCTGTTTATTAATGCTAGAGCAGAGTTTCTATGGAAACCAGCAATGTCATCTCTTCATTGGCTGCTAGACTATAGGGCATGTTTAGTAATCTGAGTTAAGAAGAGAGCATGCTCAGTAGCCAAAAGCCAAAGTAAATTCCTGAGGGAGAGGGGGTTAGAGGAGGAGAAAGCACATACCTGCTGGTAATGACCGTCCATCATGGAATGTTATTGGTTTGGCAAGCTCCCTGGATACGGATGGGACTGGAGGATATAGGCGCAGACTTTCCTTAATGCACATTGTGGTATAAGGCATCCTGTTAAGGTCATCCCTAGAGATAACAAAAAATGAATAAGTAGAAGCTTTTTAGCAGGACAAAAATATTTTATATTTTTATATTAACTCTAAAAAAATTATTTGCATTTATACCACAGAGCATAAATTAAATCAATATAATCAATATAAAATCTAATGCAATCAGAATATAATTATGTGCTACTATTCATGGGTTTTACTCTTAGTTATGCCTTTATTTGCAGTGCACTGTGTGCTATTAGAGGCCCTAAATAAGGACAAAAATACCATTCCATGGTTTGCCGCTCCCCCAAGGCTTCACTGATCTCCTCCCGGCATTTCTGCTGGTGTTCTGGATGTGTAGCCATACAATATAAGATCCAGGATATTCCACTAGATGTGGTATCATGTCCCTCAAACATGAATGTGTCTACCTCAGCACGCAGATCCTCATGAGTAAGACCTTGCCCATTTTCATCCTACAGTAAAAAAAGAAGGAGAGAAATATGATCAAGGCACATGATTAAAGGATGATTAATTGGTTGTAGCCAACCAGATTCCAGCAAGTGCTCAAAACTATAACAGCATTCATTAACATCCTCGTGCTTTAACTAGCAGCAATAAAGTATTAATATTATCCCCAACCCATATCACTAAATATAAAATGCAAAGTCCTTCAAAACAAACAAAGTAGGAAAAAATCCCCAAAATGTTCCATTGGTTTCACAGAAGTGTGAAAAATAGTATCAATTAAAAACAAACTATCAGATATTTGCTATTTTAATTCTGAATCTAGCTGGTAAATTGAAATTTGTTCTACGATATAATCCTTCAGTTAAAGCTACTGTAGTTGCTGTTCATCTGCAATTAACAGGGACCATGTACCAGTGGTACATGATACCCAGATACAACAGAGAATTTTGAGATTGGGCAGAATAAGCTGCAGGACACACTACGTCACTTCCACGAGGAGATTGAGACACGGAAGCGCCAGAAGTTTAGATGCAATGGTGCAGACTAAGAAAGTGGACAGGTATATTGCTGGCCCCATTCTGAGAGATATGGTCATTGGAAGCAAGCGCATGCAGCTGGACTGCGTGGTAGGCGAGAGTGGAGATGGAGAGGTATCTCAACAAGGGGATCGGATACAAATTCCTCATTAGCGGCGTCGCTGGATGTTCACAGTGGCTCACAAGCAACTACATCCGGGGAAGGAAGGGTGGATGGAAACATATGAGCAAGGAAAAGAAGTCAGCCTCAGAGAGTGAAGAAACGACCTGGTGATTTTTTTGAGCTTGATCTTGAACTGGCTGTTTATTTTATACTAATTTAACTTAAAGCAAATTTTGGGACACTAGAGAGTACACAAGATCAATCAGGTAATTATGGTGATAATTATGTAAAAATGTATTTACTCTTTCTATGTTTGATCTGCACCTAAAAAGTAATTTTACACCTGATAAAATACAGATATTATAATTAAAGCAGCAGAAAAAGGAGGGGCAGTGGTAGTAATGGACAAGACGTTTTATGTGTTCCATTAACCACTGATTCCCTCCCTAATATTCAAAAATTGATCAGACATATCATTATGGAGGCAATGGAGAATAAAGTTATTGATACAAAATTGGCAGTTTATTTACAACAGATAAACCCAGTTAGTCCTGTACTGTACATCCTGCCAAAAATTCATAAAAATCTCGAGTTGCTGTTTTTTTGGATAAGGTTCTATGTCCTTTTGTTAATTTTGGACACTAAGCATTTTTTACAGAAGTTGAGGGAGATGAATAATTTGAAAGAGGAGGTATATTTAGTAACTTTAGCTATTGAGAGCTTATATACCAATATACCACATATGGGTAGGCTTGAGGCAGTAGAACAGAGCCTCATGAATGACCCCTGCTGGGATGGAGCCCAAAGATGATTTATTATCACTTTATTAAAGGTTATTCTTGAAAATAATCATTTTCAGTTTCAGGACATATTCTACAAGCAATGCCATGGTATAGTAATGGGGTCCAGGCCCGGATTTGTGGCGAGGCCACAAAGGCCTGGGCCTAGGGCAGCAGAAATTTAAGGGCGGCATGCCTTCCTGCCGCAACTAAATTTTGACATTTTGCTCCCATACGGAGCAATAGGGACTTCTCCCCACTGCTCCGTATGGGAGTTTAAATGCCCGTGCATGCGTGCTTGCGTCAGCGCGGCGCGAGGTGGGTTTGCGTGGGGGGGTGGGGCGTGAATGGGAGGCGGCCTAGGGGCGCCCGGATATGAAATCCGGCGCTGATGGGGTCAAATGTGGCCCCTACCTATGCAAATTTTTTTGTAAATTGTTTTGAGGAGAAATTTGTATATACACGAATAATGATTTTCAAAGTTACTGTAAATCTTGGTTAAGTTACATTGATGATATTTTTTTGCTGTGGGAGGGTCCACATTCAACTCTAGAGAGACTTGAATGGATATTTACCGGCCTTGAAGTTCTTGATGTTCTCATATACAAACATGGAGGTAGACGTGAAACAGATTTATATGTGAACCCAACGGTTAAAAATACTCTGTTACTATGCTTTTCATTTAATCCAGCTCATATCAAGAGATCAGTGCCTCAGTCACAGTTCTCTAGAGTAAAGAGAATAGAGAAAGACAATTTGGCTGAAAGGCTGGATGAAATGGAGAGTAAATTTGTAGATAGAGGATATCCTAGAAAGGTTTTGAAAAAATGTAAAGAGGAAGGGATATCTTGTAAATTGAATAGTGAGTTTAAAAAAAGGGCAAAAACTAGTGGGACACACAGTGGCCTATTGTGGGACACACAGTGGCCTAATTGCATTTTCAGTTGTTGCAGCATGTCCCCAAACCCAGGGGGGGATAGAATTAAACAGCTTCTCAAATGTGTAGCAAGTTGGATTAGAAGACTAGTCTAGACTAGTCTTCTAATCCAACTAATACCCATGGGTCTTAATAAAGAGTACAAATTAGGTCCACTGATATATATGTGGCGCAGGTTGTTTTTAATTATTTATTATGTTTTTACTTTTTTATGCCTAGTGGCTACCGAGAATTAGCAAATACATGTGGAATAATGAAGCAAAGTAGGCTCCCTCTTTTCTTTACTATTTATGAGAATGTATTAACTGTTGCAATCTGTATATTATGAATTAGCTGGTAAAGGGTAACATTGTATGTTGTTAAGGGGATGTGTTGGGGATACTTTGTTTAAAACACTATGTAATTGTTTCAAACACTATATAACTGGATAACCACTATGGATCAATGTTATATTTGAATATATAAGTGAGCTGCAGGTGTCTTAAATGATTCTTTGTTAGCTTGAGAAAGGACCAGGAGGTCTGAAACGTTGCTGTGTCTGTGCCATATGTGAAATAAAGGCAGTTTTATGAATATGAAATGGGAGTACTGCAATTTCGATATACTGAACCATGTACCAGTGGCACAGAGCAAGAAGAGAAGGCTTAGTGAGGCTCTTTTAAAATTGAAGTGGAGCAGACACCACAAGGTAAGTGGTTGATTCTAGCTTTGATTTGAATTTAAATGGCAAAGCATTAATTTAGACTTGTTTTAAAATGATTATGATAATTAAAACTTTCCAACTTAAGTCTTATAAGCTAAATATTGGGGGTATATATTTCCTTTAACATATATAAGGAAAACTTCAGTTAGTTTCTAAAAAGAGTGTTTTGCCATATACATTTTCATGCCTTAACAGTTTCAGGTGCTTCAAATTCTTGAGCTATTTGTTTTTGTTAAGATGAAAAAATGTGTACTTTTACTGATGATCTGATGATTGTAAAAGTCCATTACAATTCAAGAAGCATTTCATTTTGGAAAACTTTTGCCAAATAAGTGTTGTGTTCCTTTGCTTCTCATTGGTTGTGTTGTTGCTCACCTTGGAACAGAGAAGAATGTCTAGAAAATCCAAGTGCCTCTTCTTTTGGACCTTTTCCAACTCTTCCTTGCTTTCCAAGAGCTTTTTCCTCTGTCCAATAACTTTATCTGACTCAAATGAAAGCAAAGTTAAGGTAATTAAACAGTGACATATGACATGTCCTATAAAAAAAAACTAATGATAATTGGTTAAACAAAGAGATGGCTAATAGATCAAAATTGTCTATTACACGGCTTTTTGTTTGACTGCTGTCTGTCCCTCTATTTTTCATACATGAGAAGAGGAAGACGTTGGGATTGTCATGTGCTCACCAGTGTGGAGATGTGCTATTCTGCAGGCTTTGCGAAAACGGAAACCATGAGGACTCAGAAAATATATTAGGTTACTGTGATAAGGAAAGGTGCGAATCCGCTGCTGAGTCAACCAGGACAGATCATATACAGCTTGAATGTAGTCATTATCTCTGTAAAATACAAAGACAGATTAGAATCTCTATTTCCTAATGTAGCACAGTTACAAATGTTAAAAAAAAGGAATAGCACAGGAAAGTTTTGCTTTACATATATATCTCCAGGTTTAAAGGAGAAGGAAAGGCTAATAAAGAGTTAATCTCAAGCTGCAGACATACCTTCAGTTCTCTCAATAGCGCCCTTAAGTCTCCCCATATTTCACCTGTTCAGATGATCAGAAGCCAAACAGGAAGAAAAAATGCTGAGCTGTGTAAAGAAAGTTCCCATAATGCCTAGCTCCTGCACAGACACCCAGACCAAGTAAACATGCTCAGTAAGTAAGACTATGAGTCAGCTTCCTGCCGATTGGCTCAGATCCACATTCCTAAAGGGGGGGGAGTGAGTTCTTAGCATTCTTGAGGGAGTGGAGAGCAGGAGAGAGCAGAGAGCTGCATGTCTTTGGCACATGAAATACAGACACAAGAAATCTTTTCACAGAGAAGTCAGTGCAGCATTTCTGTGAGTGCTTATGGATGTATTTACTTAGTTTTTTCCTTTCCTTTTCCTTTAAAGTTACACTGCAGGAAAGGGTGAAATTTACAGGTGTGGTCCATGACCCTAAGTTTCTTCCGTCATCCCTTCCTTATATTTAGCTGACAAATATCCAGACTGCGAAGGCAAACAGCCAGGGCGCTGCAGATAAATATCACTACACAAAGACACCTGTAGCACTAAGTCAAAAGTAATTTAAGTTACTGTGATGAAAGATGGATGCTTAAATCACATTGAACAGCACTCTAATGCAGGTTCATACCATATCACATTTTATGCAATGAAAAGCTTACTGTTGGAGTGATCACCATATACTCTGCCTTTATATATATTTTCCTTCTAGAAGCAAAAACACTTACTTAAACCACTTACTTGTCGGTCTGACAGTTACTATGGTAACTGAAGGCACATTTCATGATGCTGTCCAGTGTCATTAAGCTGACATGCTGGAATAGCTCCACGGATTCATCCTTATTGCTATAGACATCCAATTCATCCTGAAACAAACAGCACTATGTAGTCACAGCATAGAAAAACATGCAAAAAGGTAAAAAAAAAAAACTGTATGCAGCAAATCTCCCATGTTCTTTTGGGCCTCTCATGTTTTGGCACACTTTCTTCATACTGATACCAATGTAATATCCCAATCCCACACTTCTTGATCTTTTGTGGAAAGTAAAACATTTCACTTACCAGCATGATTTTTGTGGAATCAGATATGAGACTGACATAAGGTTTCAGAACATCGTAATGAAACCCTGGGGTGATCAGTCTACGATGTTGGAACCAAGTATTCCCAGAAAGAATGAGCAGCCCTTTCCCTGTAATTACAAGAGAGCAAGTTTGTGCATTACATTCCATTCACAATTCTACACTATACACTCCCCAGTCAAATATAGGTAAACCTGGGGCTGGGTAAGTCAAAGGTAGACAATTTTGTACTTTTTTTGATCCTGTGCTTATCAGTCTATGCAGTGATGGATATACACTGTATATACAATGCAATACACAGTGGGGCTTATAATTATATTACCCTAATAAATAATTCCAAACCCTTTTCTATCATGTTAGTTAAGCAAAATAAACTTTAAAAACACTATATAAATTATTGAAAATGTTTATTCCTTGGAATTCACAATGACAACAAGCAGGGAGGTGCCATTAGGTGGTTACTGTTATTAATATAAAGTTTTGCATCACTCCAAAATCCTGTGTATGCGCCAGAATGGGGAACTTAATGCTATGCCCATTCACAGGATACACATTTATCGAATGTGAAGTATGAGGGGGATGTGAGGAGTGCAGTGACATCCTGAGGCATAGAGGCAGGGCAGGCAATATATGATTGACAGCTCAGATTTTTAAATACATTTAAAACAGGTAAGGATGTTTTAATAAAAAAATCATTTGGGTTTCATGTTTAAGTTGCAAAGGACTTTTATTATACAGCTTTTTATGTCCTATAAAGACACTTCATCACAGCAAAACAGCTATTTTACTTACGTTTATATATCCATGACAGGAACTGATCTTTGTCAAATTAGTCCAAATGCATTATGGGAACTGCATTTTTTAGCAGATAATATGAGGAGAATTATACAAATGTAGTTAGAAGTGCTGACTTTATTGTTTATTGGCTACCCATATTCTTACACAGCTGTATATAGCCTTTACAAAAATACCTTTAGTGTATGGTCCCACTAGGCAGATTGTCAGCCTGCATATAAGCACAGTTCTTTTGCATAACAAAGAAAAAATTAATTCTAACCCAATGAGCTAAAGTAATTGTCATTTGTGTTAAAATCTGCTAATAAATTGCAAATTAAAGCAGTTTCTGTCTGTCTTTGCCTTCTCTGTTTGCTAGAATACGGAAACATGTATCAGAACTCAGCTCTTCTGCAGCCAAGACTCTAGTTCTGGTAACTGGGCATTATACATTTCCCATCCCAGCTACACAAAACAATGCATACCTGAGATATATAATTGAAATTGAAGTTTGGTATTTATTATTGTGTTCTAATTTTTGAATGATCCAGTAACCCTACAAATACACAAAGTGATATACAAATATATTTAAAGCACAATTTTAATGTGAAAATATAAACTAATGACTAATTTCCCTGCAGAGCATCAACATACAAATACAGGGAAGAAATTCTTTCTGATTTAATAGTAATCTGCATATCTCTAATATCTAATGCAATACCATAAAAAACATAACAGTCTAAACAGATACATACCAATCCATGGAACCAGAAAATTATACCCAGTAGATGTTTTGGGATCTGTAAAAATCAATGTAAAATGTGTGAGTGCATGTTGGTTCTAGGCATATTGTAAATATATGTAGTGCTGAAAGCAGGCCTGATCATACCTGATCTTCCAAATACAACCTTTGCATAGTCTGGGTCAGTGATGATAAGAGTGCCAAAGAATTTTCCAATCCACAAAGGAAAGGCGTTTGGATATTTATTCACCCACACCATTAACCTATCAAGATCTTTTCCATCACGACGAAACTAAGAAAACAAAAACAAAAAAAAATGAATTATTATTTATTATTAATAAAAGTACATGCTCAGTCTACATAGAATGCATAAATCTTATATCAGTTTTAGAATTTCAGTGGTCTGATGCAACTCTGCCTTGAATCTCAGTCTCCTTTGGTTATGCATGTGACTTATAACTATATGCTGAGGCCACCAACCAGGATGAGTGGCTAACCAACAAGGAACACATGTCCCAACTCCTGCCTCTGCCCTTCCCTAGGATGATATCCTTTCCATGTTTCAGGGCAGGTAGCTGTTCAAGCCAATCATGATACATAACAAGTAGCTTCCTCAACTGTATATCATTGCTGGGAATGCTCTCTGTGACATACTATACCTACTAACTGGGCAGGCTTTGTCAGAGAGCACTGACAATAATGACATAGGGAGCTGTCTGTATCATGTTTGGAATGAAAGGTTTGAAGACAGGTTATCTTCTATGCGAGGCATTGTCCTGCTATCAGATAAAGATAAATTATTTTATCTGCCTGCAACTCTAAGCATCACTAGTGGAAAAATCAAGTCCAACTGCTTTATGTTCTTTTTTTGTCATGTATTTCATGTATCATCAGGGGTTTCATGGCCAGATGTCAGACACTTAATATGGAGTAGCATTATTAGAATTATACCTCATCTTTGTTAAAATGAAACACATTTTCATTCCTACCTATGGGCATATTTATCAAAATGTAAAAACAGAGTTAACACAGTTTGGCAGAGAGCAATCCCAGGTTTTCTTTTCAGTCATATAAGATGGATTTTAAGGAGTATATTTATTGAAGGGTAAAAATAATGTCAAAAAACCCCATGTGATATTAGCCAAGTGGGCACAAACAATAAATGTCAGAACTCGCTGAATCCAGAAGTTATTCATGCTCTTCAGCCAGCATGCTTTGTTATATGTTTATAGTATTATCTGTACTGGATATCTGATTATATGAAGTCAGAGGTCATTAGCCTTGTTTCATTTTTTTATGTGTGTATGTGTGGGTGTCAAAATCCTTGCATTTTCAAGAGAAGCAAGGAATTTCGTTTATGCCTAAATGGGCACTTGAAGCACACGTAAAGCCCAAATCACTGAAGTGGACATTTTGGAATCTTACTCTATGGTGCATGCACGTGTCTGCAATAGTGACACCTGTATAATGTAAAAAACATGGTGGCACAGTGTGGCCTTACTTTATTCCTGATCAGTGCATTTTTTTCTAAAAAGAGCACTTGCCTGGAAAAAAATAGTGGATAAATATTGCATAAGTACTGGCGGCTTCTCAGTGATCTGGGGCTTTCCTTCTCCTTTAACCATAGGCCTATATGTAGAAAATGAAGTATCTCATAGATACCAGTTGTAAGAAACTAACATCTTGGTTTTGCCATTATTTTTATATATTTGAATAGGTTTATATCAACAATAACTTACACAGATATATGGGTTATATAACCTTCTAAAAAAACAGTTGTCCTGGAAGCTTACATTCCATGTCACATTCAGATCTATATTATACATATCAAAGGGTTTGGACTGTATATTTTCTACAGGAACTATAAAACTAATTTCTGTATGCTAGAAACTTGCTCAACAGGATCGGTTGGTATTTTAGCTGTGGGGGGGGGGGTATTAAATACCTGGAAAAATTGAATGTTGGACAGTAATGGGGGAGCAGCCTGTGAAGAGAGGGGGAGCTTGCTAAAGGACAGCAAGTGAGGACTGCACACCAGAGGTGCTGGAGGACATAAGGGAATCCATGATAGGAAGAATGAAGCTGACCTCCACTCTATAACTTTGGCAGTAACAATAATGTAGACTATAAATAATCTAGAAATGTATAAAGTGTAAATATTGTTAACATTTAAACATTTAATTTAATTTTCTTATTCAATATAGTTACTTTAATATACACTTTTTTATGTGGATTATTTGTCTGCTACCCCTAGTAAGAGGAGTAAATAATAACATTATTATTAATATTGTATCAAATATTACACAATGCTCCTTCATGCCACACTTATTAGAACACACACTTTGAACTTAACCAAAAAAGGATTCAGAGTAAAAAGTCTCACTTTTGGTATTTTTTATACAAAATGTGGCAACTCTAAACTCTTGTGCAGGTATGTGATTTGTATGGCTGCCTAAGGGTGAAGACACACTGAGCTACTAGTAGCAGCTACTTTTTCATGGCTATTAAACTCCAGAAAATACCCTGCCATAGATAATACTGAGAATTGCCTCTGCTAGAACCCACATAGACAATTATCAGTAAATGATCGGCATTGTCTGTGTTAGTAGCCACAAGTAGCTGCTAATAGTAGCTCCGTGTGTCTTCACCCTTAGGCAGCCATACAAATCACTACCACGTATTCATTTGATCAGCTTGCTGGTGAACAGACAGATGCCGTATAAGTTGTCAGCCTACACACATATACCAAAAAATACACAAATTATTATTAGTGTGAGGGTTTCCAGCAAGAGGTTATTAGTCTTTTTAAAAATTTTAAAATAGTGATTAATGACTGAACTATGTTCGTAGGAGTCCTAAATGCTTCTGTGTAGAGCCTTAGGGAACGGTCACACATTTAGGGCCTTCCATAAGTAAAGTTAACTGAACCTGCGGGCAGTGAATGATCTGCCAGGGTGTGTGCCAGAATGTCAGCTATTATTACATGTTATGAGATACTTGGTATTCATTACATAAGGGAGGCAAAGGAATACAAAAAAACTAGGTTTACAAAAAAAAGTTTGTGGTAAAACGCAGCACTAGCTCTTTAGTTTATGAAGGAATCAATATTTACATAAAATGAAAGTTAACCAACTACAAGAGTATAGAACTGGCCCATGTAGGAATTAGATATGCTGGAACACAGATCATAGGAACTTCTGTTAAATACAACCAATGGCAAACCATGATACTATGTTTCGGCATCATGACTGGCCGGGCACTCACCTGATTGACATGTCCATACAGCCAGTGAGCTGGAGGTCCGGGGAAGGGGACTAGAGCTGCGGCAAATCTCCTCCCCCTGCTATAGAGCGCATAGGCTTTTAGTAGGAGCAGCACCACGCATAGTAATGCAACAAATTGGCCAATCTGGTAGATATTCACAGACAGCCATGGGCTACTCAGCGCTTTCCACAGAGTGGACGCCATGGTCCTTTCCCACA
The DNA here is from genome assembly GCF_000004195.4 of Xenopus tropicalis. Classification (NCBI taxonomy): domain Eukaryota; kingdom Metazoa; phylum Chordata; class Amphibia; order Anura; family Pipidae; genus Xenopus; species Xenopus tropicalis. The sequence goes on along the minus strand of NC_030680.2, from coordinate 93,798,722 downwards.
CAGACTGATTCTGGCGCAGTTTCACTCGCTTTTCAGTAACTCCCTTAGCAATAGCAGCTTTGCGCAGGCTCAGCCCGCCCTCCCCTGCACCTGACTGCCGGTCCTTAACGGGATGCGGGCAGAAGGAGCTGCTAGAGGCGGGCCTGTTCTGTGCTCCAATGTATCACAGTTGAAAGTAGCTGTGACGCGCCTTTGCTGTGACAGAAAGGCGGGATTTCCGCGCCGGGACGTTTCCAATTACACGGATAATGTTTCATGCGCTCTTTCAGCAAATAAGACACTTTTCCGTATTACGGCTACCTCTCTAGGCTGCTTTCCATTCGGTCTCTAGCTCTGGGGCAGTGGGGTTTGTACATATCATTGGGTCCCTTAATAAGTTCATTTTAGGGCCGCTAAACCTTTAAAATGTTTATCTGTTTTCCAAAGATGAACATTTTAAAGTTACTGCACTCTATAGACGACTACATTAGAGGGGATTATAGGCATATAGGGGGTGTTCTTTTTCTCATAAAAACAATCAATGCACCAGAGGTCACCCCTATAGATTAGAGGAACAGAGCTTCCATTTGAAGCAGCGTAGGTGGGTTTTCACGGTGAGGGCAGTGAGGCTGTGGAATGCCCTTCCTAGTGATGTGGTAATGGCAGATTCTGTTAATGCCTTTAAGAGGGGCCTGGATGAGTTCTTGAACAAGCAGAATATCCAAGGCTATTGTGATACTAATATCTACAGTTAGCCATACCCCCCAACTGTCCCGCTTTTCGCGGGACAGTCCCGCTTTTTATGGCGCGTCCCGCTGTCCCAGATAGTTCCATGAATGTCCCGCATTGCGGGACATTCATGGAACTAGCCAGCACAGCAGGATGCGCTGGCTGGAGCCGGACGTTCCGGCTTCTACAGCGGCGTTGCTCGTTATGCGGCTCCTTGTACGGACGGGACGCACGGGGCGCAACCTTATAAAAGGGCCTGGCACCGCCGCATAAGGAGAGAAGTCGTAGAAGAAGGCAGAGCGCCTGTGGGGTACTGTGTATGGGGGGGGCCTACTATGTATAGGGGGCACTGTTTATGGTTGGGCTACTGTGTATGGGGGACACTGTTTATGGGGGGGTACTGTGTATGGGGGGCTACTGTGTATAGGGGGGCTACTGTGTATAGGGGGCACTGTTTATGGGGGACTACTGTGTATGGGGGTACTGTGTATGAGGGGGCTACTGTGTATAGGGGGCACTGTTTATGGGGGGCTACTGTGTATGGGGGGGCTACTGTGTATGGGGGGCTACTGTGTATAGGGGGCACTGTTTATGGGGGACTACTGTATATGGGGCTACTGTGTATGGGGGGGCACCTGTGTATGGGGGGGCACCTGTGTATGGGGGCTACTGTGTATGGGGGGCTACTGTGTATGGGGGGCTACTGTGTATAGGGGGCACTGTTTATGGGGGACTACTGTGTATGGGGGTACTGTGTATGAGGGGGCTACTGTGTATATGGGGCTACTGTATATGGGGCTACTGTGTATGGGGGGCTAGTGTGTATGGGGGGCTAGTGTGTATGGGGGTACTGTGTATGAGGGGCTACTGTGTATAGGGGGGCTACTGTGTATGGGGGGCTAGTGTGTATGGGGGTACTGTGTATGGGGGGGCAAAACTGGTACATAGTTATAACTCACTTATACCTGACTGCCTTCTCTCTATATTTGTATTTTTTTATGTAGGAGTTGCTATATTGTTTTCCTTAGGTAGTACAGTATGAGGGTATAGCACATTTGCGTCTGATCCCGCCATTTCATCTATATAAAAGGAGTATTTTTGTTTTTAAATGGGGTGTGGTAATTGGGGCGTGGTCACAAAAGTGGGTGTGGTCAAAAAAATTTGTCGCGCTGCGCACGCCAATCTTTTTATCCCTCTTTTCATTTTTCAAATGTTGGGAGGTATGCAGTTAGTGGTTGTATATATAGTTTATGTATGTGAGTGTATAGATTGGTAGGTGTGGGTTGTGTGTGCTGGGTTTACTTGGATGGGTTGAACTTGATGGACTCATTTTTTAAACCCTATGTAACTATGTGAGCACTCTTGTAATTAATGGCTTAATTTAACCACTTAAAGGAGAAGGAAAGTCAAAGTCACTTGGGGGTGCCAAAATGTTAGGCACCCCCAAGTGACTTCAATAGCCTACCTTTTACCACTGGCTGGTGCCCCTGTTCAGAGAGAACAGCACCAGCCCGGGGTACCTGCAGCGCTTCCTCCTTCCTGTATCGATGCGCGCGCATGCGCAGTAGATTGAAAAGCTGAACTTTAACAGAGAAGTCGGCTTTTCACTCTACTGCGCATGCGCCTGTCCCAGACAATCAGAAGGAGGAAGCGCTCGCTACAGGTACCCCGGGCTGTTTTCTCCTAACAGGGGCACCAGCCCGGGATACAAGGTAAGTGATTAAAGTTACTGGGGGGTGCCTAACATTTTTGCACCCCCAAGTGACTTTGCCTTTCCTTCTCCTTTAAGGGCAGATGTGGAGATTAGTCGACCTGTGACAAATCTTCGTTGCTGTGAGTGACTAATCACCCTGCAGTGCCATCCCACCGGCAAGAATGTAAATTGCCGATGGGATGGCATATGTGTCGCTACGATTTCCTGAAGTTGCCTTGAGAGGGAACTTTGGGTGACTTCGGGGAAATCGTAGCGACGTGTGGGATGGCATTGCGGGACAACCAAGTCTTGACTAGAGGGGCTGCGTCATATGCTAGTGTAACTTTGGTTTCTCCCACATAGTGGTCAGAGAACTCCTCACTGCATACATGATGTTACTTAATGCATTGGGTCTTTTGGGTGAACCAGCTTCATTGTGTTGCTGGGTTTAAAACAGGCAGGGATGCAGTGTTTTTTAGAATCTTGAGTTTTTCTGACACCCCAACTACATATGGGAGGACCATATGGAAAGCATGTTATGCTTTCCACCTTTACTGGTAGTTTTGTGTTATTGCTTCTTTTTTTACTAGTTTTACCAAAGGCCCAATCTGGATACCTGCAAGTTTTAAGGGCCCCTGTGAGATGTTCCAACTCTTACACCTTAGCCTCTGTGTTAGAGGGGATCTTGTCTGCTCTGTGGTGTAGGGTTCTGATAACTCCCAGTTTGTGATCTGATTAATTCATATTCAGTGAAATCTGTCGTGCTGCAATGTTTTTTCGCCACACAAATCAATTCACCCATCCCTACTTACTAACCCTGGCAGCCATAACACTATTGCTGGTAGTGGCTACAATTGTATTGATATTCTTACTTTTGGTTACATATCCTACTAGTAAAATGGAAAAAAGTCTATTAAAACTAAAAATGAAATGGTAGTTTTCATTGTTGAATCACTATACAACTGATTTCCCACCAAGTTCCTTATTTGCCACCCAGCTCCACCTATGAACTAGGTGGCAAATTGTTAATCAGTTGTGCAGTGATTCAACAAGCACAATTCCATAAACTTGATATAATCTATGGTATATTGATAAATGGGCTACCATTCCATTTTTGGTTTTAATGAATTCTAAGGTATTAATTGTATTGCCATCTGATACTTTCCACTGAATATGAATTTAATCATGGCTTCTAATTGAGTGCGGAAAAAAGGGTTAATTTCCCCTTATAATTATATGTTTTGTATTTTTTTTTTTTTTTTTGCAACCCTTCAATAAATAAGCAGCTGGCTCAGATTTGTACATTTTTTTACCATTTGGATAAGGCTATATCAGATTCTGGACAATTTTAAATGGAATTCAGCCAGGTCACTGTAATTTTTTTTATTACCTTTCATATTTGAAGCAGAACAGAAAGCTTATTAAGGTACTATTATGTATAAAGAGGGTGATGGTCTATTATTAGATTTTTATATGGAAGCTATAAGAAATACTCTTTCAAATAAAAACTTAGGAAATGTTTAAAGAAACATCAGATACAATAAGAAACTGAAAAAGTCCAAAAAAACTGGCACTTTTAAAACAAATCTCTGGATTACTCATTAGAAAATTGTTTGGAAATTGTAAAATTAGCTACACATATAGATTGCAGTGACACAAGGCTTGACCTGACTTCAGACTGACTGCACAAAATTATCCATAAAGCTTGTAGTTATGAGGCTTCACACAGCATATAATAAGCATATGGAGGGGCTGGAAAGATTGGCTTGTCTGTTACTAGATTTGTAGCAAAGATTAAAAAGGCATTTCAAAACATTTATAATAATGACTTGCACAATTTTATCTCTGTACATAAAAGTTTAATGACCTTGGACTTTCTTTGTTTACAAACTGTTATAGATACGGCAGACATTCCATTTCATTTGAAATCCTATTAATCTCAGTGAAAGAGCATCTAAAAAACTGAACAGCATATTGACTGAAAGATCCAAGCAGATGTAGAGGGAAAGAGGCTAATGTGAATGCTTGTTTCATTGGACTTTAGTAAGGTGCACATGAATTCCATTCTTTGATTTCAGGACCAACTGTGGTATTTTGATGGGAGGATTTTCTAGGTCAGGTGCAAGGTGGAATCTGTTCAGTGTAAGTGCCACAGCTACTTTCATTTCATTCATGGCAAAATTTTGCCCAATGCAGTTCCTGCAAGTAAATAGCAATACTTTAGGTACAAATGAGCGAGTGTACAGTTTGTCAAAATAAAGCATCAAGAAAATAGAAACCTGTTGGCTTAGGATTTGTAATTTTAACTGTTCAGCATGGAGTCTGATAGTTGTATGTCATTACATAAGCCATAAGACTATAACTACATGACCACAATCATTAACATATGAAGCAAGAACAACTGAAACTACATTAAAAGTCATACCTTGGTCCTGCAGCAAAGGGCAAGAAAGCATGAGAATGTCTGTTGGCAGAATTTTCTGGGGAAAATCTCAGGGGATTAAATACCTGAGAAAACAGAAAATGAAATCACTGGGTGACACAATATAAAGCTTATAAAGACAGTTTTGACACAATATAAAGCCTATAAAGACAGTTTTAAAATCAGGAAAATGAATTATGGACATATCACAAGATTACTTAAATATGCATAAACAGGGAAGCACAGTCAGATTTCTGTTTGGCAGAGGCTACCAACAGAGTGCTTTTCACTGAAGAACGTATAATTATATTTAAACATACAGCATTCTCTCTTTTTAAAGGGGCTAAATTGTCATTATTTTCTACCTGGATGCATAACCTTAGAAATATGCTCTTGACCATTATGTGCTTTTCTTTTACTTTCTTAAAGACATGGCACTTATAAAAGGAAAAAGGGTACCATATTAGAGAACCCGTCCCATGGGCATCATTACTCACCTCAGTTAGGCTTACATGAATTGTCAGACACAGTGAAAATTACCATAAACCAATCACAGTATATTTGTCTTAAGGTCCCATAACCCACAGAGAAGTAAAAAACCAGTGCAATAAAATGAAACATGACTTTGTATTGAGATACAAAATAAAGCATATCTTAAAGGCCTAGAGCATTCTCTCAGGAAAGCTCTCTGAATTTGTCTATGCAAATACATCAGCATTCTATTTGACAGAAGTGCTATCCTTATCCTGTTTTTATAATGAAGCATGTAAAAGTAGAAAAAAAATATATTTTCAATTCCATCACAGAACAAATGTTCCATACCTCAGGATCTTCCCAAACAGCTGGGTTTTTGTGGATGGCATAAATACTCAACCCAATCAGCGTTCCTGAAAAAAAAACAAGAAAAGATTATACGATTTGTTTTCTCAAGAGAAAGACCAAGCTAACATTTATTTTGTTGTAAATGATGTTTACTATAAAGCAATATTAACATTTGCGGAGTAAAATCCTACATACCCTCCTCACTAAAATACACTTAAGAAAGGTTCTGCCCAAAACGTGTGCTGACACTGCTAATAAAAAAGCACTGCAGTTTAAATTACTGCCTGGAGCCATTTAATTTACTTGTACTGATTTGGTTATACTGTGGTACACGGTATTTTGACTGCCACCGTGCTCAGGCAAACAAAGGTGGGTAAAATGCCCCTATATACCGATAAAAATATGGTATACTCGTCAGCTAAAGCAGACATTCATGATGGCAGTAACAAGCAAATCATCTGCTCACAAATATGATAGCAAGTGTTTTGCCTTTCACCATCATTTTCTTTCTGAGCACCGCTGCAATAGAAATGCCCCATGTGCCATGGGTATAAGGACTGTGAAACATGAAGCTTGTTACCTCTACTCAGAGCTATAATTACATTGCAGGATGCTTCCCACTTTCTACAACTGAGACCACCATAACAACTCCCTAGTAAGCATTTGCTAACCAAAACCAGGGACTTTCAAGTTTCAGGTGACAACAGTTTGCTGAAAACTACTTGTAGCACTTCCCAGTGAACTGACTGCCATTGCAAAAAAAATGGCTACATTGTACCATACACCCTGAATCATAGTCCTAGCTGTGCTTAGGGGAATATTGAAGTCCTTGATCAGCCAGGCAAGTTTGTGTTATCAAACTATTTTTGTTGCATTTTGTATGTTTAAATGTATGGCAAACACACTGTTTTTTTCTGGTGGAGAGAATGCTGCTTACACCAATTCCATGACCCTGAGAGTTCAGAGTGCCTCTGTTTGCTCAGATATTTGCACTGCCTGCATGTTGTTGGATTAAATTGAATCCACAAAAGATATAATTGCTGATGTCTTGGTGATGTTTGTAAACCCCTGCCATCTCACACCTGTATGCCTTCCAAAAAAAAAAATATATATACCTGTATATATAAAAAATTTAAAAAAAGAGCCAGTGCATAAAAGCTCCGGGGAGAAAAGAAATTAAAATGATACAGTGTAGTATTTCTTATAATACATAAACCAGCACCCTTTAGTGTTTTGCTGAACCGTAGATCACTGTAGGACATATAGCGCTAATAAAACATTGTAAAATACCTATTAAAACCGTAATAGGTTAAAAATTCACCAACACTTTCCTTCTCTGCCACAGTGTCAGGTAGAGGCGCCTTCTGATGCACCTCTGAGAAAGTCATTTCACAGATGAAACAGCAGACATTCATCAATCCCACAGACAGACAAATGTAAATGAAATTCAAACTTTATTCTAGGCAAACAAGAAACATAGCCTTCCTTTGCGGAAGTCAACTATGAAAACGATGAACGATGAAACCTGTCAGTCCATAATGTTGCCAGATGGTGTTTTTATTTAATTCACATTTAAGCGTGCTCTGAAAATGTAAAGAAACTAGCCACATAAACTGTGTACCGTGTTACGTCTGGCAAAGTTTAAATATCACTTTTAGTTCATTTCTGAAAACTTTGGTGGATTACTTTTTTCTTATGTACATTAGCTTGTTTGAATTAAGAAAATGAAATTGTCCAAATGAAAAATTTTTTGACACGTGACACCGTTTTGGCAATATACCTCTACAATCAGATAATACCTGCAGGAACAGAGCGACCATCAAAAAAGGTGACAGGATTTCGAAGTTGTCGAGCCACTCCTGGTACAGGGGGATACATACGCAGACTCTCCTTAATGCACATATTGGTGTAGGGAATCTTACCCAGATCCTCCCTGGGAAGAAACAAAGAATTTGCACTGACTGAGAAAATGTAACATTTTTTGGATATTTACATACTTTACATTTTTTTTCAATGCACTTTTGAACAAGAACGGGTTTCCCTGCTTTAACTCATGTCATGGCACTATTTGATGCATACAAACAGCAATTTCCATTTTGACACATGCCACAAGACTGAGTTATTCTTGAAGGACAGATTAGTCTTAACATGTTCAGATTAGTTCCTAAATCTAAGGCTCATATCATATGGGGAGGTGAGTAGCGGCTACTAGTAACAATATTAATGAGGGAGAGTTATGCTCACTACTATACGATTAGTCCAGGTTGCAATGAAGCTGTGACCACTGGAAAAAAAATGTAAACTGATTTCTGGCCAGCTCAGTGTAGCAACTAACTAGTGTCTCTAGCATAAGCAAGTATCCCACTGTCTTTTTATTTGGCCACTGATGACACTCTACGGGTTGTTCTGGAAATAAACATTATGGCAGACACCACTGTTATGAATAAATATACACTGGCAGGTGAACAATATTCTGTGCTCAGAACGATGCATGTTAATTAGTTTCATTGGACATTTACTGTAGGTTTCCCTTGCACAGGAGAGCTTTTTGGGTCTACCACTGTAAGTGTATCACCTCTCATTCCCCTGTTTCTTCCCTTGCTGTCTCCCTTATTCCTCACCCTATCTCCCCCACCCTTGATAAAGCTGACATTTTCGCCTCTTGTTAACTTGACATAATTATTAAAGTTAAGCAAAGGACTGGAGTAGATTTCCAGTGAACTGCCTAGTTTTTACATAATATACATCGCATGGATGTAAGGCTATGTCATTTAATTACCCTGGCAATAAAAGGCTCACCATTCCATTATCTGTCTGTCTCCCAGGACTTCCTTAATCTCCTCCCGACACTTCTGCTGGTGCTCTGGGTATTTGGCCATACAGTATAAGATCCAGGAGATTCCACTGGCAGTTGTGTCATGGCCCTCAAACATAAATGTGTCCACCTCTGCACGGAGGTCCTCATCAGATAGACCATGGCCTTTTTCATCCTGTATGAAAGATATGCACTGACCATAAGGTTGCTGTAATGATGATCCCAGAAATATGTATGTTGATGCAATTATCAGAAATTCCAATAAAATACATTTGTTCCTTAATTGGTCATGGTAAATGTATTCATGCAGTGGGCATAAACAGACTATATAAGATTTTCAGGTTTACCTAATAAAGGGCAAAGAACATTGCAGCTCCATTTCATATGTGTCAATTCCCTGGTAAGTGATTATAAAAGAGCTATTTAGATGTTAACATTTAGTTTTTTTCCCTTGGTTAAAAACATTACTGTTTCGAAAAAATACTAAAGGCTAGTAAATCTACTACTGTAAAAATGAAATCACAGACCCTGGCAAAAAGAAGAATATCCAAAAAATCCAAATGTCTCTTCTGCTGGATCTTTTCCAGTTCCTTTTCAAGCTTCATGGATTCTTTCCTCTGTTGTATCACTTTATCTAGGTTAAAAGAGGAACGGTCTTAAATAGTTTCGAAGGACAACTAAAACTCTAATTTATTAACTTGTATGCTTGTCTGTCTCGGGTAATGTTTTAATGTCTAAAGTTCATTTTCAAGTTAAATACTGCATTCTTGGTAACTGATTAAATTATAGTAAGACTATACTCTATATCTAAGCGCACAGGAGTTCATTTCATTTAACAAAATACCTAAAGACAAACTTATTTAAGGGCCAGTGCAAAGTTATTTAAGGGCTGATCAACTGGAAGTCCACTGGTAGCGTGCAACCATCCATGGGATTTTTATAGCCAACTTGCCAAAGAAGTATATTGAGCTCTTTGTATGATGCTCTCATCATATTCATTTTATTGTAATACATTTGAGGTAGAGAGAGACAGCACTGACACAACCTGTAACCTTTACTTTACTTTAAGGTACCTTCCTGGATTAAACCATGCCTTCACAATACCTGTGTGCTCATGAGTTATTCTGCAGGCTTTTCGGAAGCGATACCCATGAGGACTGAGATAGAATACAGTATCATTATGATAGGGAAAGCATCGAAGCCTGAGATTTGCCACGTAGGAGAGATCAAAGACTGCTTTAATGTAGGCATTGTTACTGTTGGACAAAAGGAAAGAGTATGTGGTTTGAATACTGTGAGGTGAAAAAGTTTTGCAAACTGGTTTAAGTATAAACTCTATGTTTTCCTTGTTGAAACAAAAAAAAAAGCTATTCTTTACTATTATGTAATTAAACAATGTCATTTTTTAAAAGCAGTGATTTGTTTTACATATACTTTGACAGATATGAATACAATCAGCACACTGATTTATGAAACAGTAATGAAGAACCTAAGCTGTTACAAAGTATTAAGTATATCTGGATTTGTTGTTCTAGGCTTTATTAGTCTCTGGATTTATAATAATATGTACAGATATTGCCCTTTCTGGGAACTTACCTGTCCTTCTGGCAGTTGCTGTCATAGCTGAAGGCACATTTCATGATGCTATCTAAAGTCATTAGGCTCAAATGCTGGAAAAGCTCCACTGTTTTTTGTTTGGTAATAAGTTTCTCCCAGTTATCCTACAAAACAAGCAAAAACATATTAACAGAGCATGTGTTTGTTCAGCATGGTTGCCCAGTGAATAGCACTTTTGCCTTGCATTGATGGGTCCTGCATTCCATCCCAGCCAGGGCAGGGGCATGGGTTTTCCTCCACACTCTAAAAACATACAGGCAGATTACTTGGCTTCTTACTAGAATTGACCATAGTTTGTGTAAATGCAATAGGGACCTTAGATTGTAAGCTATTCTGGGGCAGGGACAAATATGAATGATGAATAATCACTGTAGTTGTGTTGTGAAAATATGTCAGGAAATAAAATATAAAATTTGTTTAAGAGTTTAGTAAGCTATTAAACTTGTTCAAGAGGAATGTAACTATTAACAATGATTCAGTAAACAAAGCTGTGGCGCTGGCAATCAGATGCTCTGGGAGCCCACTGGGCATGAAGGCATGAGAGTGATAATTGTGCTTTCTGATGCATTAAAGGGACAGTTCCCATTTAAGTTACCTTTTACTTTGTTGCTTAATTTTTATATATTTTTATAATTTTTGAATTATTTGCCTTTCTATTATTCTCATTTTCAGCTTGCAATTATTGTTATTTTGTTTATTATTTACCTTTCTAATCAGAACCTCTCCAATACCTCTTAGAGTCTGTCACTGAAGCTACTGCCTGGTTGCTAAGGCAAATTGGATTGCAAATTGTCCCAGAAAGTCACTGTCTACATAATACTAAAAGTTAATTTAAAGGAGAAGGAAAGGGTTGAAAGAGCGACCCCCCCCCCCCCATAACTGGAAAGGCCTCATGTCCCTGTAGCTGATCGCTACCTTTTTTTACCTGAAAGCCAGTATATTGCCTGCACTTTTTGATTTTCGAAAACGCTGTATTTGCTCTATTGCGCCCGCCATGTTGGATATCCAACATGGCGCCGCGTAAGGAAACACGCATGTGCGAACCTTGTACCTCCCCCTAGACGCGAGCGCGACCTACTCTGCCCAAGCCGCTCCTGCTTGTGAGATTGAAAGCGCGCTTACAGGGTATGTTGAATGTGCATGCGCTTACTCAGTAGCTGGTCTAAGTGTCCGTGCAGGAGCGAGGCATTCTGGGAGTCTTCTTTACACAGCTCAGCGTTTTTTCTTCCTGTTTGGCTTCTGATCATCTGAACAGGCGAAATATGGGGAGACTTAAGGGCACTAATGAGATAACTGAAGGTATGCCTGCAGCTTGAGATTAACTCTTTACTAGCCTTTCCTTCTCCTTTAAAAGTTAATTTAAATGTAAACTAGTATAAAGCTTGGACTTAAGCTTTCATTATATATGCAATAAATACATGCAGGTTGAAAATCACATGAATAAATTTCAGTGATTCCATGCCCCACCTAGTAATGACTATAACATCAGTGGTTAAAGGGAAAGTTTAGTCAACAATACCAATGCTTAGAGTAGTTATCCCTAACCAGTGGCCCAGGGGCAACATGTTGCTCACCACCCCATTTGATGTTGCTCCCATTGGCCCCAAAGTAGGTGCCCATTTTTAAAATTCTGGCTTGAAGGCAAATTTTGGAAGCACAGAGACAGTTTTTCTCCAAGCAGAGCCTCCTACAGGCCAGCAGTCCACGTAGGGCTACCGAATAGCCAATCACAGTTCTCATTTGGCATCCCCAAAGAACTTTTTTCATGCTTTCATTAGTGTGTTTTTGGCCTATAAAATCAAAATAAAATCTCTTACCAGCATGTCTGTTGTGCACTTAGATATCAGATTTACATATGGCTTTAGTACATCATAATGAAACCCTGGAGTGAGCAGCCGACGGTGCTGAAACCACTTTGGTCCTGTTAAGACCAATAATCCTTTTCCTAAATGAAAATATTTAAAATCATTAGCATATTTATATAAAATTACAAAGAAACACAGATTTGTGCAGACCAAGGTCAATGCATATCTTTATACAGTCATAAGAAAAAGTTTGGGAATCCCAGCCTGCATAATAATTTACTCCACTTTCAACAAAAAAACATAAGTGGTATGTCTTTCATTTCCCAGGAACATCTGAGTACTGGGGTGTTTTTTGAACAAAGATTTTTAGTGAAGCAGTATTTAGTTTAGTATGAAATTAAATCAAATGTGAAAAACTGTCTGTGCAAAGATTTGGGTACCCTTGTAATTTAGCTCATTTGAATGCATGTAACTGCTCAATACTGATTACTGGCAACACCAAATTGGTTGGATTAGCTTGTTAAGCCTTCATAGGCAGGTGTGTCCAATCATGAGACAAGGTATTTAAGGTGGTCAATTGCAAGTTGTGCTTCTGTTTGTCTCTCCACTGAAGCTTGACAGAATGGGATCCTCAAAGCAACTCTCAAAATATCTGAAAACAAAGATCACCTCCGAAGACCTGCAGGAACATTTTGCTGCAGATGGCGTATCTGTACCTCGTTCTACAATTCAGCTCAATTTGCACAAAGAACATCAGTATGGCAGGGTGATCAGGCCCGGATTTGTGCAGAGGCCACAAAGGCCCGGGCCTAGGGCGGCAGAATTTTAGGGGCAGCATGCCACCCCGCTGCAACAAAATGTTTAAATTTGGCTCTCATACGGAGCAGTCGGGACTTCTCCCCACGGCTCCCTATGGGAGTTTAAAGGTGCGCATGTGCACTCGCAGCTGGCGGGGGGTCGCGCGTTCGCGCATGCGCACGGGTGGAGGGCGACCAACAGGGGCAGCCTCGGGGCGCCCAGAAGACAAATCCGGCCCTGAGGGTGATGAGAAAGAATCCCTTTCTGCACTCGCTTGTTGTATGCAAAAGTTCATTTAGACAAGCCACAGTTATTTTGGAACAAAATGCTTTAGACTGTGTGGCTAGTTCAGGCACTGGGGCCCTTGTTAAAGTCAAGAGTCGGATGAATTTAACCTATTGTCAACAAATTCTTCAGGATAATGTTCAAGCATCAGTCACAATGTTAAAGTTACGCAGGGGTTGGATATTCCAACAAGACAATGACCCTAAACACAGTTCGAAATCTACAAAAGGCATTTATGCAGAGGGAGAAGTACAATATGCTGGAATGGCCATCAAAGTGCCCCAACTTGAATATCATCGAAAATCTATGGGATGATTTGAAGCAGGCTGTCCATGCTCGGCAGCCATTAAATTTAACTGAAGAGATTTTGTATGGACAAATGGTCAAACATACTGCCATCCAGAGACACTCATCAAAGGCTATAGGAGGTGTCTAGAGGCTTTTACATTTGCAAAAGGAGGGTCAACTAAGTATTGATGCAATATCTCTGTTGGGGTGCCCAAATGTATGCACCTGTCTAATTTTGTTATGATGCATATTGCATATTTTCTGTTAATCCAATAAACTTTATGTCACTGCTGAAATACTGTTTCCTTAAGGTATGTTATATATTAAAAGGAAGTTTATACTTTGAAAGCTCAGCCAATGATAAACAAAACTCCAAAGAATTATGAGGGGTTCCCAAACTTTTTCATACCACTGTATATAGGAAAGTAAGGGAGTATGGATTTTGCTCTCCCCCTGGCTCTATGTTAGCCCTAACTGTGGACTAGGCCTGTAGAAATATGTGGCTGGTGTGTTCCTCATTCAATTTATACAGGTGTATTGGAGTCAAAAATTCCACACTGACCATGGGGTGTCTGGTGGTATCCCCTAATCAATATAAGTAAGGAAATACCTGTGTAAGCTCTCTATGGACTCTACTGGCTGGAAAATGCTGGATAGTACCAGGAGCCTGAGGCCTCAGCAGAAAAAGAGAAAAAGCAAAAAACAAAGTAAAGTCAGAGAAGAGGGTCCCTGTGAATACGGAACAGATAGTTATACACATAACTCTTGTTAAAGCTCACTAGATAGTAGAACAAAGGCTCCTTCGAGAAGAGTAGGAGATTTAGTACTCCAGGCAGGATCTGTGACTTTAGGGTTATACACACATACACAGAGGGAGACAGTATTATAGTAACACTCCCCAAAAAAATAAAAAACTGATAGCCCAGGTGCATCCAGTGATATATATATCCATATAGTAAAACTCATAAGGAAGACCTTTCTCAAAATGTATATGTATGGCTTAGTTGCCATCAAGTTCAAGATACTGTTAAATTATTACAAAGTAAAAGGAAATTAATTAAAAAAAAACACATGCTGGTATTGCTTAATCTGTGCCAGAATGGGCAATGTGTCAGAATGCAATCAATTGATGATATCAGTCAGACAAGATCTGATCCTGCAAAAGTGCCAGTTTTTTGAATTCACACATCCAGCACTGCTTTACTGAATTACAGTATAATATTCTGCAAAACCTAAATCCCACAAATGATTTCTTATTGACTTATTCTTTATTTTCCCTTTTAAAAAGATTTTCAGTTTATAAATGTAATCTGCACAAAATCAGGACAGAAAGAAGCTCTTACATACCGATCCATGGCACAAGGAAATCATATGAAATGCTGCTCTTTGGTTCTGTAGAAAGAAAGGAAATTTTTGACAGTTTACAGTTGGTCTTTAGTTTTCTGATAATCAGTGTATGTAAAATTAAGGTTTCACTGTATTTAGTCTTTTGTTTAGCAGGTTCCCAGTTCGAAATTAGTAGCTATCTGGCTGCTAGGTTGCAGGCAGTGGTTTGAATGAAAGATTTAAAAATGAACAGGAGATAGAAAATAGAAAAGTAACTAATAAAAAGAGCCAGTAACAATACAATTGTACACTCACATGGTGTTTTTGGCTGAAAAACTGGAAGAAGCAGCTAAAGGAATCAAAAGATTTAAAAAAAAAAAAAAAAATACAAAAAAAAAATATACTAGCTAAAAAGATGCTATGAATTACATACTTAAAGTTAACATAAAGGAAAACTATCCCTTAGGGCAGGGATCCCTAACCTTTCTTACTTGTGAGTCGCAGTCAAATGTAAAAAGACTTGTAGAGCAACACAAGCATCATAAAAAGCCATGGAGGTGCCAAATAAGGGCTAAGATTGGCTATTAGGTAGCCTCTATGCACACAATCAGCTTACAGGAGGCTTTATTTGGTAGTAAATCTTGTTTTTATTCAACCAAAACTTGCCACCAAGTCCAAGAATTCAAAAATAACTACCTGGTTTGGGGACACTGAGAGCAACATCTAAGGGGTAGGCAAGGGCACACAGTATGTATATCCGCTTCTCTCAGCTCGGCATTTTTCCTTCAGGCTGAGAAAAGTGGATCCACTTGCTTAAGCTGCACCGTATGCCTGCAATAAAATCTACAGTAACTGCCCGAGTGTGAACGGAGAATGGAGCAGATCGGAGGTCGGCCTGAAAAACAGCTGCTTTCACGTTTTTCAGGCCGACCCCTGATCTGCTCTGTGTCTGCACTCAACAGTTACTGTAGTTTTTAGTGCAGTCACATGGTGCAGCGTAGGCAAGCTGATTTGCTTCTCTCAGCCTGAAGGAGAAACACAGGCTGAGAGAAGTGGATATGTGCACCGTGTGCCCTTGCCCTTAAACATAGTCTCTCTAAACGTAGTCTCTTGCTTTTCTACATCTTGGTGTGCTTTTCTGGAGCATAGCACATGTGTAGTGTAGGTACACACTGCATGAATTATTCCTAGGCTATAGAAAAGGAAGGCAAAGCCAGAGGAACCCAAAAAGAAAAGTTGCACATATGTAAGGAGTTGTAACTGAACAGAAATTGCTGCAGGTTATGGTAACAGGAACCCCATACCCAAGGCAAACTTAAACAACTAATATTTTATCCAAGCTTTTCTAGTCCTTTGAGTGCTAGAAATCTCACCTTCTCTACCAAATATAACTTTGGCATAATCAGGATGGGTAAGGAAAAGGAATGAAGAAAAATTTCCAAACCATACAGGAAAAGCACCACCATTTTTGTGTGTCCAGTTCACCAGCAAGTCCAAATCCTTTCCATCTCGGCGTATCTACCAGGAATTATATTGACTTTAATATTAAATTCTTACACCTCAAAAATAACATATGTAAACTTTAAACAAATGCTAATACTTCATATACACATACACACAAATGCACATCTTTCACAGAATATATGAGCTTAGCTTAGGCACTATATTGCATCACTGCAGATACTCATGTGTATGACTATCTAGCAATCAGTCTTATCAATCAGTTGGATCTTTGATTTCATTTTTTAAATTGTATTACACTAGACAAAGCATATTTTGCTAGGCTTTCAATAGATAGCCATGGTGGTATAATTAACAATTATACTGGGTACCAGGGCAAGTCTGTCTGCCCTGAGACTGAGAGCACCATGTTCAAAATAATGAACAATAAATGTGCTCTCTCGATTGGAGAATCTCCCATACCTACCCAGATTCCAAGAATAAATCTTATTTTACAAATCAGCAGTTTTGACTTCAGAAAAAAGGCACTAAGTAAGATAGTGATATTATTAATAATATTATTATTTATTATTATTATTCTTTTTAGTAAGGTGAGATGCAAAACAAGGTACTTGTGTAACAATTAATGTAGAAACACACATATTTCTGTTAGCATATAAAATTAAATTTGTAAAAGTGTAGTTTTAATAGGAGATTGTTTGCTTCCAACTATTACTTTTTTTATTTGCATGGGGGGTTGAAGTTTTTGGATGCACCAAACCAGTTCAGGATTTTTATTGATTATTTATATTGTATTGTACTGTACGTGAACACATTTTTGGTTGCTAGGATTTGAGATAATAGAATATGAATTAGCCCTGCAGTATGCATAAGGAAGACCTTGTCAGCCCTTATGTTGCTTGTTATATAGCATTTTAGCAGAGTTAGTGATGATGTAATGGATGCTGATTGGTCAGATGTTAATTGGTGGGGAGGGATTTAATGTTTTTAAACCTGTGTTTGTTTGGAGCTTCTTACTGTATATGATTAAGTACCATGTAGGTATGAAATTCGTAAGGCTGCAATCTGTGGGCTGGTATGTATTTTTTAACCTGTGTTTGTTTCGGAGCTCCTTACTGCGTATGATTAAGCACCATGTAGGTATGACATGCGTAAAGCTGTAATCTGTGGGGCTGGTATGTATTTTTTAACAGGGCTTTAATAAAGATATCTTTGTACTTTTAATTAGGAGTGCAGAATATGTTTATGTGGGACGAATGCCCCACGGATATTGGAGCTTTCTGTGCACTAGCACCAGGTGAGCACTTTATTACCCCTCAGTCTTTGAACCAATTCAGTTCAGGATCTCGCCAAATTCCAGCACTTTTTTCAGGATCTGGCTAAATCCTAAATGCCTAACCTGACCAATTATGAACGCCTACTATTGTGTGACTTTAAATTACTAGACAACAAAAAGTGATATGTTTTACATATAGTGCAAGTTATGGCAGATCTTTGTCAAAAATGCATATGCAAATTAGCATCTGGATTCAGTTTGGTTTTTGACTAAACCCTTTTTAGAGGGTATGATTGTAAAATATTAAGGTTTGAAAATTGTTCCTTACATCAGCAATGTCCCTAAGCAACATATGGACTGGCCAATGCATAAGGGTGGGGGAGGTGTATCCGATTGAGGGGGTATATACAAAGTAGAGCCTGGAACACAAGCACACAGACACAGAAACGCACAGACACTCTCACACACACAGCTAAGACACACACATTCATCCACATAATACACTTTTTAGAGATCAGATTAATACATTCATATATTCTGTTTTATAGTTTTGGTAGGCTGTCGATGATATATCTGACTGGCTAAATATTTTATAAATTGTATGTATTTTTCTGTAACATTATTTCCACACATTAAATATACTTAAAATATCACCCTGGTGAGAGGTATTTGTTGACCATAGAACTTACACAAATTTAATAAATATACAGCAGTGATTACAATGATTCTTTACTGAATTATCAAGGTGCCCGAACAAGGGCAAGACATTAATGCTGAATCCTCATACAGAGGTAGAATTCTTTTGTTTCTACTTGCATATCTCAGATCTCTGAGATCTCAGCTCTTATCATTAGTAGAGAAAACGAAATGGCAGTTCTTGGTAGCTGACCTTTGCATCCTACTGAATCCCATAAAAAGTATGTATTATAACTTTAGGTGACAGCCTAGAGAATTAGTTACTTGCAAATAAGTGTTCATGGCTGATCTGGGATATATACACAGAAGGAACTCCTGTTCCAATTCAATTGATAATGTAAAGAGAAAAAGCTACTTGCAGTCTGTTCTTACCTGATCGACATTACCGAGCAGCCAGTGACGGGGAGGGCCGGGAAACTGCTTAAAAATGTTCTCTTGTCTCTTTTGGCTCAAGTATAGCTGAGTTGCTTTCAGCAGGACAGCGAGCAGACACAGTAGCGCCGCCACCTGCTGCCAAACCAAAGTGTTCCACATGCTGCCGATAGCTGTTTGGTACACCATGGTGCTGTCACTCTCCCTGCCTCAACTTCACAGCTGCGATCTCTCGTCTCTGTTTATTATACCTGCAGGGGAGGCACCAAGGAGAGTGCCGGTCACACCCCCACAGACACGCCTCCTTTTAGGAGCTGTATGGTACAGTCCAAGCCTCATTCTTTTCACGTAAATGAACTTTTTGCAGTTTATCGTTTGTTAATGTTCTTTGGTTATTTGTTTATAGTTATTTTCCCTCCCAATCGGAAATATAACCTAAATGTTTAGCATGTGGTGACTGTCAGTGACAGTTCCATCTTTAGGCTGATGCCACACGTGGCGTATTTTCTAATTCTCTCAGCGGCTGAAAAACGCCTGATATCATCATCCATAGAAATAACTTGAAATGACTCGAAGCAAACCACACAATGCGGAAATATGCTAGAAAACGCCTTAGCACGGATTTTTCAAGCGTTGGCTGAAATACGCCAGTATTTGCACAGCAAGCTATTCCTATGTATACACAAAGGCAGCTGCCAGACCTAGCTGAAATATGCAGCGTTTTTTACTATTTTGCACTATTAGCACCATGAAAATGGGATTTGCTACGTCACCAGTACTAGGCAGAAAAACGCCATAGTTAGGGGCTGTGTGGCTTGTGCGGTGTTTTTAGGCTGAGAAAAAATGCAGCGTAAAAACGCCACGTGTGGCATCAGCCTTAGTTGACAACACGAAGCTCATAAAGTCTGTGTGCCTGAGCCAGTATAAGGCTACATGCAGTGCTATTTGCAGCAGTTATAGTTCTGTACACCTGTCATAATGATCAAGATCTCTTGGTTTAGCTGAGAAGTACAGTACAACCCCAATTTTACGTCTTTCAGGGAACCTGTAAAAATTATGTAAAATCTGGAAAATTGAAAATGACTATTAAAGCAACGTATTCCTCACGCAATGAGAGGTATAAGCACAAGCAGGCACCGTCTGGCAAGCTGTGGGTTCTGGCAAATGCCAGTGGGGTTACTGTAAGATGCCATAGACACTATTTGGGGGGGGGGCTCTGTGGGGCTCTGTGTACTTGAAATTCCAGGGTTTATTTTGCATCCCAGGCCTGAGGATAGATCCAGTTTTAGTCTGACATATGATATTTACCAGTAACGTAACTACCGTAGTCATCCCCAGGCCCAGGTGCATGGCATGCAGCCACCACCCCCTTCCCTTGGATGCACTTTGTGCTCCGAATTAGCTCTGACACAAGTGTTTGGTGGACCTTGAGGGGGTTCGGAACCTTCCACACCCCCAGTTGTTCCACCACTGATATTTACCATGTTAATAACAAGGGTTAAGCAGTGTAGCATTATTATTACACTAATGGGGAGCATGAGTAAGACATCTCTGACAGCCAGCATAAAGCAACAAGTGATTTGTGCATGACTGTGCATCATGTGCAAGCTAAATGGAATTGACTCGTTACAGAGAGAACCATGGCATAGCATACTTCTGGTTAGTATTTTAAACCTCTTCATTTCACTGATAAAAACAGCCATTTTTGAGAAAATCAAATCAAAATTTTGATGTAAAATGTGGGAAAACATTATGTAAAACCAGGGAAAAAACACACATTAAAAGTTTTTGTAAATTGGCATGACAAACAAAAAAAACAGCATCAAACATGGGAAAACTTAAAATTAAGGTACGTAACAATGGGGTTTACTGTAATTAGTCCCTGCAACCCTTTCTTACTGTACCTAATATATATATTAGGTATATATTGATGGGGAATTAAACTTCAGGAGCCAAATTTCAGCTGTGGTGAAACATTCCTTCTTTCACCTAAGGAATATTGCAAAAATTAAACACCTCATTCCTTCTGAGGTTCTTCCAACCCTAGTTCACGCCTTCCTCTCATCATGACTGGACTATTGCAATGCCCTCTATGCAGGCCTTCCAAATAAAGACCTAAACCGCCTGCAGCTAGTACAGAATGCTGCCGCAAGATTGCTAACAAGCCAACCCCGCCATTGCCACATAACACCAATCCTTCGCTCTCTATACTGGCTACCCATAAAATGGAGAATCCTTTTCAAAATTGGGATGCTAACATTCAAATCCCTACATGGCCTGGGCCCCGGATACCTGGAGGACTTGCTGCAACTACGTCACACCTCCCACAATCTTAGATCAAATGGATCCAATAATCTGACCATCCCTAGAGTTCAACTGAAAACCTTTGGATCCAGAGTTTTCTGTCATGCTGCCCCTACCCTGTGGAACGCCTTGCCAAACGGGATCAAGACAGCTCCAACCTTGGACACGTTTAAATCAAAACTGAAAAGCCACCTGTTTAGCCTGGCATTTATGTCCACATAACTTATCTGAGACAAGCTTATGCGCTTTGGGTCCCACGGGAGAAAAGCGCTTTACAAATGTTTGTTGTTGTTGTTGTTGTTGTAATAGGCATTTTATTTCCAAATGCTTTACAATAGGGTTTTCCAAAAAGTAGGTCTTGAGTTTGTAATGAGAATGTCACACCAGCACAATATTCTGGACATTGCATGCAGAGCTTTACAACATTTCTGCTTGTTGATGTTAGGTCAAGGTTCAACAGGTTTAACTCTTGTTTTTGCCAAGTGATCTACACCCCTGGCACAACACTGAGCCTTTATACTTTATATTTCTTTATTGACATTGGCTTGACATTTTCAGTTTGAACTAGAGTCTGACCTCGGCCTAGCAAGTACTACCTGATCTACAACAACATGTGTTCTCAACTCTGCCTTGCCTGCCAATTATGCCTAACTGCCTTGGACTTTATTTAAATATTGCTGAAGCTTTACTCAAGTTGTTACTAGAAATTCTGTCACTTCACCACAAACACCTACCTGTACTGACATTTGTAGTTTCTCTTGTGGGAAATACAGGAACTTCATCCATAGCCTCAACTCAACATTTAACACACTTTGGCATTTCTTTCTGTGATTTGAGGTTTTTTTTTAGCTAAAAATTATAATTATAATAGTCTAAAAAATATGAATTTTAGGTATTTATTAAGAAAAAAAAATACTTTTGCATCTGTAAGCTCTGTGTAGCCAAAATGTAAACTATATATTCAATTAGAGTTTTTAGGTTTTTGTTTAAGGTTGTCAAACCATTAAAAATAATCAGTAAATATATATTTGGCTCAAGGCAACCCGATTAATATCAGGTAGATCAAATAGTCCATTAAACTGAAATGGTAAAACTTAACCTTTATTGTTAATCATTAAAAAAGGAAAAAATAGAAAGATGTGTGTACTCAAATCCCCTTTAAAATTCGCAAAAGGTGATAATCAGATATAGAATCCACTATGAGATGTGGTAGGGCAGCTGATATCTAGCCTTTCAGGTGCACAAAATTACATAGTATCAAAAAAAATGATACAGTGAATGCCAAGGCTCTCAGCACTTAAGCGTTCCTGTAAAGACAGCTAGAAAAAAAAACCTTTTAGTTTGCAACAAATGTTGCCAATTCGATGTGCGATTTTAACTGCAGAGGTGTTATAAAGACTAACAAGAGGCCGGGTGGCTATTGATATTGGGAAGGTGGTGGGCTGATGAATATGCTGGTTTATAGCTTAAAATTCGAGCATATGTGCACTTCTAAAACATATGCTAACAGGTTCCGTTTTTCTTGGTGGGTAAATGAGATGATGGGCAGAAACGCTATACCTTTCTCTCTATGAGGCATTTTACTGTCAATAGATTTGCCACATTAGTGCCACCTTGAACAATATATTTATTCTGCAGAAACCATAAACATACCTGAGTAAACAGTTTTAAAAGCTCTCTCCCTTTGCTTAAGATAGCAGCTGCCATTTTAAGTTGCTTCCTGCTACAGCTCTAGCCATTATAGCTGAGATCACACATTCCTAAGGGAGGGGGGAGGGAATTCTTAGCATTCTGGTGGGAGGGGGGGGAGCAGGAGAGGGGAGAGAGGAGAGAACTGCGCAGACTCTGGCCCAGGGAATTAAGGATGTTTCAAGAAACATGAGACAAGAAATCCTGTGTTTCTTTTGATAGAGGACTGTGCAGCATTACTATAAGTGCTTATGGCTGTATTTACATAGACCTTTTTGATAAAGCTTACTTAGTTTTTACCTTTCCTTCAACTTTAATAAAATTGTGCTTCCCCTAGTGGCAAAGAGACTATAATATAGAAGCCATCTAAAGGTGGCCATACACGGGCAGATTTTAGCTGCCGATTCAGATACTTCAGACTGTTTTGGCATCAACTTTGTTGATATGTAATTATAACACAATACTATTAAGCACAACTTTGTTGATATGTAATTATAACACAATACTATTAAAACAACTAAAAGTAGAGAAACCCCCATATACCCAAGTAAATATACGCATATACCCAAGTAAATTCTATACACCAGACCCAGACTGGAATCTGTAATCAGATGCTTGAGAGGTTACTGTAAGATATTTAAACATGTTTAAATTATTTACAAGGTTATTAAGTTTATAATAACAACAGGGGCATTTATACAATATTATGGTTTTTGATTGAAAACCTTGCTGTCTATCTGTACAGCATAGAACACTGCTGAGCCCTGAAATGGTAAATCAGGTGTCCTCAGCACATTAAGCACTAAAAAAAACAAGATTTAGTAACCAAAAAAAAAAACAAATACCAAGCATTTTAATTAAAAGCATAATAATAAAGTACTTACTTGAGCAGCAAGAAGAATGTCCAGAAAATCAAGGTGCCTTTTTGCTGGCCTTTATTCAGTTTTTGTTTTTGCAGAAGTGTCTCTCTTCTTTGTTTTATTATATTCACTTGGTTAAAAAAATGGCTAGTTAATGTTTTTATTTTTCTTTACCTCAATTTCAGAAAAAGCAGCAGTTATGGTTTTATTTACATGGCCCATTTTTGTTCTCTGCAACCTTTTTCTAGATAAAACCATGCTTACTAGAAAACACAAGCTCATTAGCATTTTTCTGCATGTTTATCTGGTAAATTGTTATACTGTATACCTAAAGCCTAGACTGAGAAAGGTGATTTTTGGATGAGCTAAACGTCCTCCTTTTGTGTAGGGGTGACATTTTAAAAGTTTTGGTGACTTTCATGTATTCTAAATTCCAGATGTTGATTATGTTTTAGGTGTCTATACTTAACAAGGCCAAAATCTAATCTACCCAATCAGTTTGCATCAAGAGACACGTAGGTTCCATTCCAACAAGTAGTGTTGGCTGATTGCAGATTGTAGTCTAT
This sequence comes from Xenopus tropicalis, assembly GCF_000004195.4. Classification (NCBI taxonomy): domain Eukaryota; kingdom Metazoa; phylum Chordata; class Amphibia; order Anura; family Pipidae; genus Xenopus; species Xenopus tropicalis. Next base: position 93,774,919 of record NC_030680.2, on the reverse strand, counting down.
TGTTAAAACATTTGTGAAGTACACAAAAGTATCTAGTACATATTTGCATTTACCTTTTATCTTTTACCAAGAAATATTACCATTCCAAACAGACATGCACAGTACAATGCTAATCTGTAGTTATTTTACATTATTCCATAACTAATTAAAGTTAAAGCTGACCAAGGGTTTTTCTTCCACAGCAGCCTTGCTCAGACTAAATTTTAGCTTACAGATTTCAACTTGCAAGAGTTTTCCAGTTAATTAAATCTTTGCATAATAATAAAGACATTTTAATAAAATGCGCAGACAAGGGAGGGGCTGTGGTGATTCTGGATTAAAGCTACTACAGAACTGAGCTGTTGTCCCAACTGTCATTAATAATTATGGCAAACGGATGCAAGATCCCACCATTAAGTTTAAAGGAGAACTAAAAAAAAAGCTTATCGATATGGGAATAGGCAAAAATAGAAGAAAACGGCAGACAGAGATAGAGTCCAGTAATGGGCTAATAGTCAGGACAGGCAGCAGATAAGCAAAGTCTAGGAAATAGTCAGAACCAAGGAATCCACTAGAACAGGGCAAGGAAGGGTACTGGAGCACAGGAACAAGGCAAGGACTCAGAATCAGAAGGGTTATCAGGCATTGGAAATCATGAACCACAGGGTGGCAAAATCACAGCAACAGCTTAATGACCAAGCACTGAAGAAAGGTCAGGGGCAGGTTTATAAAGGGTCTTAATAGATTAAAGAATTGCACATGGGTATAACGAGCTGGGTGGAGAAAGGGAGCAGATGGCAGGAATACAAAAGTACATATCAAAAACCAAAGAGAACCAGCACAGAAAGAGCCTTCAGTGGCTCAATTGGGAAGTACACCAGCAGTCCAGCACACAGTCCAAGGTTTGAATACAGGCAGATACTGAACAGCAACAATAGGAGTCTCTGGTAGAAAAGCTTATGCTTTCTGAAGTCTCTTCCTGCAGGCAACTAACTTGCTCCGTGGGCCATCAGCCTAACAGTTATTTTAAAGTGATACATGATGAAATCCATGTCTTTTCACTTACAGGATTGTATACATTGTAACAGTCCAGGAGAATTACATGTTATGATCACTGAAATTGTAAGTAAGGGCAGTGACACACAGGAAGATTAGTCACGCCGCAACAAATCTCCGTTGTCACGGGCGACTAATCTCGGCGGTGGGATGGCATACGCCGCATAGTCGTCGGCGCCGCGTATGCCATCCCACCAGCGATTTACATTCTAGTCGGTGGGATGGCATTGCGGGGAGATTAGTCGCCCGCGACAACGGAGATTTGACGCAGTGCGACTAATCTCCCCGTGCGTCACGGCCCTAATGCATTTAATTCTATATCAGTTATTTTATGCATATATGTGTTTTACAACAGTGACACCTAGTGGTAAAGGTGTGGTAGCATCTTAAGGCTTACGAAGATAAGGACTATAAATGAACAGATAAGCTTTATGATGGACTTTTGATGTCATTAGGTGCCAAAATTTACACTTTTATATTTCATATAGACAAAAAACATTTTCCAGTATTTAGTGGGGGCATCACAGTTGTTTTGCAAATGCTCCTAAGTCAATTTTAGTGGCAGTATTCTTGGCTGGATTGATTGGCTGTGATTTTTTGCATTTGTGGGAGGAAATAAAGTAGTGTTTACTGCCTTGGGTTTTTACACTGCACTGGTAGTTTTAGAGTGTATTGCTTGCTTTTTAATAGTTTACTATTGTTGCATGCTGTTTTTAAGTCATAAACAGAGAATTTTGTTGCATGAAGAAGCATTATTACCAACATAACCTTTGTAGACTCTGCCATCAGATTTACATAGAGTTTCAGTATATCATAATGAAACGCTGGAGTCAGCAGCTTTCTGTGTTGGAACCAATTCTGTCCAGATAGAACTGATAATCCTTTACCTGTACAACATAAATTATGTTTTATAGATATGTTACATGTATTTTAATGAGTAACAAGCAAAAGGGTATTTAGTTCTAGCCATTAGTTTAGATAAGCACTACATTATTTATTTAAAGGCTTGTCTTCTTTACAGAGTCAAGTGAAACTGAACTGAAATAAAGTCAACTAATATGCCTCTTTGTATTTGCTAATGAAAAATGAGATTTCCTTTACCTATCCAGGTAATTAAATGATGATGAGGTGATTTACAGATTTACAGTTCAAAGTGTAAAGAGGATGCCTTTTTTTGCATAATGCACATTGCATTTTGGCCTTTCTGCCTCTTTATTACTGCAGGTCTCTGCACTCCAGTTCAGAGCACTAAAGGATGTGCTCTAGCACTTGTTCCTGCTTTGTACAGCTTTCAATCTAAAGGTGGCCATACACGGGGAGATTTTATTGTGCAGAATGAATGATTTTAGTATAATCCAATCAATTATCTACCTATTATCATACTGATTTATTTTTATTTTGAGGGATGGGTTAAATGTAAAAGTAAACAAAGGAACAAACAGCCGTCGGTTAATATATACATATGACAAAGCTTACCAAAGACTTGACCTCTCTATAAGTCTCTAGGGCAGCGATCCCCAACCAGGGACTCGGGGGCAACATGTTGCTCACCTACCCTTTGGATGTTGCTCCCAGTGGCCTCAAAGCAGGCGCTAATTTTTGATTGATTGCATAAAAACCCAGTGTAATTGCCAAACAGAGACTTCTATAGGCTGCCAGTCAGCATAGGGGCTATCTAGTAGCCAATTATAGCTCTCATTGGCACCTCCAGGAACTTTTTTCATGTTTGTGTTGCTCTCCAAAACTTTTTCCATGTAAATGTGGCTCATGGGTATAAAAGGTTGGGGATCCCTGCTCTAGGAGGTCCATAATGCTACTAATGGGATTGCAGGTTAGTGCCCTTTACTATTGTGCACTTTGCTACTTAAGTCCTTTGCCACTTGCTTCTTATCACTATGTTGTTATGGTTACCTACTGATAAGCAGTTAAGATGTACCCTTCCCTTGAATTGCCGTATGCCCTACAGTACACAGACTGTATATCTTTATATTTTGATACATTTTTGCTACACAATTTCTTTGCACAACATGGTTTTCTTTTTGTTCTTTTGTATGTATTTGCACTTTAGTTCTTATGTTTTTTTGCTCTATGTGTACTACTTCTTTTGTTGTATGTTGTATGATGTCACTCACAGCCCCTTTCCTACCCTTTCATGTTAAAACAGGCTGCTAGTTCACTATGTTATAACTTTGAAAAAGGCTAGATTGTCAGAACGTCAGTCCCTACTCAGTAAGTTTTACTGTGATGCTTTATAAGTCCTGTGGGTGCAGATCTACTTCTATCATTGTCTATATATATATATATATATTTATATATATATATATATATATTTATCCTAATCTTTGAGTCCTAATGGACCGAAAAATCACATTTTTTTTACAGGGTGTGACCGTTTTAATGTAATAATTTTTTGTATCTTTAATGTAACTGTTTTTGCATTTGAGTGCGGATACTCTAAGGACTTTATTTATATATACACACTTAGGACAAATTTTGCAAAAGTTAAAGGAATACTGACATGGCAAAAAAAACATTTTTCAAAATGCTCCAGCAGAATCCTGCATTAAAATCCATTTGTCAAAAACACAGATTTTTTTTATATTTAATTTTGAAATTTTCCATGGGGCTAGCCATATTCTTCATTTCCCAGGGTGCCACAGTCACGTGACCTGTGCTCTGATAAACTTCAGTCACACTTTACTGCTGAGCTGCAAGGTGGAGTGATTTCACCCCCCTCCCAGCAGCCAATCAACAGAACAATGGGAAGGTAGTAAGACAGCAGCTCCCAGTAGATAGCAGAATAGCACTCAACGGTAAGAAATCCCAGTCCGGTTTTGGAGTAGAAGAAACAATAAGTTACCTTAAAGCAGTTCTAATGTGTAGCGCTGGCTCTTTCTGAAAGCTCAGACTCAGACACAATGCACTGAGATGGCTGCCTATACACCAATATTACAGCTAGAAAAAAATATATTTGTTGGTTCAAGAATAAAATTATAAATGGTAGAGTGAATTATCTGCTATGTAAACAGTGTAATTTAGAAATGAAAAGTATACCATAAAAATCACAACAGTATCCCTTTAATTCCTTTCACAAATTTTGACCAGTTATGTTATATCAATATTAGTTTCTGAAACATATTATTGCTTCTGTGAAAATGCACAGAAGTAAAGCCTATTATTGATTGGTTCAGAATGTAAAGATACAATTAATCTTGCATCTCAGTAAACTATGACATAAGTTCTAAAATCCATATTATGACATAGTATAAACATACAAACAGTTATGTAAAATTGCAGTTCGAGTTCCGCAATTCATAACTTAAAGGAATTCATGAAGCATTTTTGTGGCACAGATATAAGAGGGGGTAGTTTATCATACACAGATGGAGAAGACTCACAGAAATGTCAGAATCATCAAAGTAGGGAATAGGTAGGACTGCATCATGTAAGTCTATGTAAAATGCAGAGCCACATGACAGACTGGGCTAAATAAAAAACAGCGTGGAGGCATACCACAGTCATGGGAGCAGGTTCAGCATTAGGGGGCATAGTTATCTACTAAAAGATCATTTTTATCATCAGATTATGATATCAAATTATGTATTAATGGATTATGGAATAAAATAACATTTAAAATGTTCACTGCACAACTTACTTGTATAGGATTTAAAGGAGAATATTTTGTATATGAAAATTGAATCTATATATTATTATAGTATAACCTTTACCACGTTGAAATAACAAACTGTCTAAGTATAATCAATTTAAAATATTGAGCTATTCTTCCTTATCCCCAGCACTTCAACACAAACTGTGCTTGAAGAGAGACAGATTGCTGTGACAGAAATACAGAAGAGTAACTTGATTATTTCAGTTAAAAAATCTGTAACATTTCAGAAATAATCCTAATTTTAAATTTAAATGTTGCCATGTTTAAGGTTGAGAGAGCAAGTATGTTCAACACAACCTCCATTCATTAAACTCATGTAGAAAAACAGGGTATACTGGATATTTAACGCTCCTGATTTTCTGGTCTGCTGGAACCACTGGTAAGTTTCCTAACTGGAATAATGCTCTAGATTTGAGAACAAAGAAACAGAAGTATAGGTTAAGAATACTGTGAAAATACCTGTTCTTGAAAGTAAAGCATTGGCATAGTCTGGGTGAGTGATGTTCACATATACAACAAATCTCCCAAACCAAACAGGGTTTGCATATGGATATTGCAATCCCCAGCTCAAGAGTCTGTCAAGATCTAGCTCATCCTGGTGAAACTAGCGAAGAAAATAATGTTATTAACATGTTCTTTCCAACAAAAAAGTACTTTGACATACACAGACTTACTTACATATAACAATAAACATTGTCCAAAGAGTTAAAATAATCAGTAACTGTGAACTGCAGATACAGTAAATAGGTCAATAAAACAGCAAATGATTTAATGATTTAAGGTCTCACTACCAGACTGACACTTTTAAGGATAATAAACACCATAATACTACAGTCTCAAAAATTACCATTAAAAGTACTATGGTCCTAAATGTTATATTTTACCTTGACATGTTTAATTTTAGAGAAAGCTTAATAATAGCTTTAATGCACATTATCAGTTGTGTAATGTTAAGCATGATAGTAGCTTCACAATGGCGTAAGCAGTTATATCACTGGGGACATTAAGTCCAAAGATTGCTTTTTATGGCTAAATATCAACAAGGGAATATGAAACCATTTTACAGTACATAAACAAGGGCACCTATGTGCAAACACTAAATATGCACACTGATAAACAAAGTTAGAACTGTTTTGTATGTATGTATGTATAACTTTATTTATAAAGCGCTACTTATGTACGCAGCGCTGTACAGTAGAATATATTAATATAAACAGGGGTATTAAAATAGATAAATACAAAGTATTACAATAAGCACAAATAAATACAAGATACAGTTTTTGGACAGTAGTTCATCAGAAGCTCATTGAACCTTTTTGGGTGGCTGTTGAGCACAGAGTGCTTGTGCCTCAGGAAGACTATTCATCCAGAACGGCATTATCTAATCTAGTGGTTAGTTGCAGCAAGGTGTTAACAACTTCAGCACTAAGCCATTGCAATGGATTATTCTCATGTTTTACTTACATGCTGGCAATAACAGTTAATATATATCCTTATATTTGTTCATCATATTGCTTTATAACTATTGCTGTATACACCAACAAACAAGACTTAAAAATATATTTGCTTAATGCTTGACATTCCTGTCTCTCTTACCTCATTAGCCTGTCCATACAGCCAGTGGCTGGGAGGGCCTGGAAATGCTTTTAACGCTTTACACATTTCTGTACGCCTTTGGTACAACAGAATTACCTTTACCAATACCGCAGATAGACAAAACACAGCAGCAATGTGCACAACCCCTTTATATATCCACAGAGCAGATAGACTCCAATAAACCCATTGTATGCTGACCCCTTATGGACTTGTTCTGCGTTTTCTTCCTATCTGCATTCCGATCTATGCTGTCAAAGCATGGCATTGCATAAACAGTCATTGGTGTGTGCGAACACTGCCAGCTCTTTTCTTCCTCAGTAACTGTCACTTACACTGCCTTCTAGTGGTGCCAGTTTGTAGCACAATTTTCAGAAAAGAAAGTGTAATTCTAAGCAATGGTTCTGTTTGCATGAAATAAAACTGTTTAAAGTTTTTTGTATATGTAACTGTAATCGAAACTTGTTGTTTTTCCCTTTCTGCCTTTTCAAGACTCTCCTGAAATAACATTGTCAGCTTTCCTCCAGCCAAAACTCCAATTTCCAAAATGCCCTGGATGCTTCTTTATAGGTCTGTTATCAGCTTCAGTTAGATCAGGGCTGTCCAACTGGCGGCCCGCGGGCCGACCCCCCTCTGTGTGGCCCCCCACCTGTCTGGCTGCTTTGATGGCTTACCTTTGTGTATTACCTTTCAATGGTATCAGTACTGAGATTAACTGGCCCCCCTGCATTGCTCACACCTCAGATTCAGGCTGTAATCCCCCTGTATTGTTTAATCATGTAATCCCCTGTACTGTTCACACCTTTTAATCCCTTCTTTGTTTTCCCCCTGCAGTGTTCACACCTCAGGCTCAGGCTGTAATCACCCACATTGTTCCCCTGTTCACACCTCAGACATTCCCTCTGACACATCCAGCATTGTGTCACTGTATGCTGCCTGTGTGTGCAATAGGGCAGGCATAGTATGGCACACATAGGCAGGGGTGGGCAGGAATAGTATGGCACACATAGGCTGGGGTGGGCAGGCATAGTATAGCACACATAGGCAGGGGAGGGCAGGCAGAGTATGGCACCCACAGGAGGGGTAGGGCAAGCAGTACTCTGCCTGCTCTATGCTTCCCCTATGCTGCCTGTGTGTGCCATACTCTGCCTTCCCTATGCTGCCTGTGTGTGCCATACTCTGCCTTCCCTACCCTGCCTGTGTGTGCCATACTCTGCCTTCCCTATGCTGCCTGTGTGTGCCATACTCTGCCTTTCCTATGCTGCCTGTGTGTGCCATACTCTGCCTTCCCTATGCTGCCTGTGTGTGCCATACTCTCCCTGCCCTATGCTGCCTGTGGAAGGTGAACCTGGCAGGGGTTTGTTCCTGGAGTTTGGCATTTGGAAATAGTCATTATATGGTCCCTAAGGGGTGTAATTATATGCTGGGAGGTTGCTGTGCTATGCACAGAAGAGGAGGAGGCACATGGATTTAAGTGTATGACATAATATAATTCTTTCATATATAAATGAAGGGTGATATCCCTTCAGTGAGCACCAACCATTGGGTTTTTGCTGTGTTGCCACCATTAATGTGGGGATGGTCTTAAAAGCTGTTGTGATAACATGGGTGTAGTTTGAAGTTGGTGTGGTTTAAAAAAGGGGAGTGGTCAAAACTGGCTTCCATTATCGGCCCTCCACTATGTAGGCAAGAAAAATTCCGGCCCTCGGTACCACAGAAGTTGGACAGCAGTGAGTTAGATTATTCCAACAGTCAGAACAACCAAGAGAATTGTAATGGACAGACATGATACTACGTTAGATACAGTGACATGTTTTAAAAAAACTAAATGCAAAATAAAAACCTAAAACAGAAAAACATTTAAATGTAACATTTACATTTGTTTTTCACATAAAACATTTAGTAAATGTACAAAATAAACCTGAAAATTGTTAAAGAATGTATCAGGATTTTCAGGCCAAAATCTACCCATAAATGTGTAAGGACCATCTACATTATAAATGGTTTTTGCTTTACTTTTAATTGCTATCTGGTTGTCAGCGGCATTGACATCAACAATCAAAAAATGTATTCATACATGTCTATTGTTACTTTTTATTGCTTATTTTTCTGTAGTGGTCCTTTCCTGTTTTCTTCCATTCTGCCTTCTAAGCACTTGTGCAAGGTGATTTTCAGGGTTCCAGCCAGCACAAGGGTTGGAGACATGTGGCAACCTGTTATTTTCAGTTGTCACATCCTCATGGCAGCACAGATAGCCACAAGGGTGTGGTGGATATGAAGCATACAGCACCCTCCTTTCAGAGGAAGGTTCAGACACCTCTCTCCCCTGCGGTCATGGGGGTTACTGTTTGGTAGTTATGCCACTGCTTCGACACCAAGTCTGGACTGGGATTCAAAATATGACATGATATTTAAAGTGCAGAGAAGCCCAAACAGCCCCCACCAGCCAATAAATAGTAACTGTCTATGGCAGTGATTCCCAACCAGTACCAGTGGCTCAAGAGCAACATTTCAGATGTTGCTCCCAGTGGCCTCAAAGCAGGTGCTTATTTTTGAATTCCTTGCTTAAAGTCAACTTTTGGTTACGCAAAAAACAGCTGTAATGCTAAGCAGAACCTTCTGTAGGCTGCCAGTCGATATAGGTGGTAGAAAATAACAGCCCTTATTTGGCACCCCAGGAACTTTTTTTATGCTTGTGTTGCTTTTCACCTTTTTTTACAGGTTTTTAAAGGTCGGGGACCCCTGGCCTATGCCATCTTACAGCAGCAACTCTGGCATTTGCCAGAGTCCACAGATTGACAGTTCCAAACCATTTTACATAAAGTGCTTGTTTTACTAAACCATTTCTAGTTCCCTCCTCTTGAAAGGAATATTTAGGGGCCCATTCATGAAACCATGAATTTTGTGTGGTTAAAATCACGATTGGAAAAAATTCAGAGAAACCACAATAATTTCTGATGTGCGAAAATGTCAAGAAAATTATTTTCTTGGTCGTACGAAAAAATTGTGGTTGCAATCCGAAAGTAACAACATTTTCGGATCCGAATGATAGTAAACTGTGCGAAAACCTTTCTTGCTTTGAAACCTTACATGCATGATTTTAGAAGCCTTCCATATGACTCAATGGCACTCTACAGATCCAACCTGGCCAAAAGATAGTCATGATATCAAAGCTTGAAAGAATTCTGAAATGTTTGTAGTCATTGCGAAGAATACGACTTTATCGTGGAAGTTAACGAAGACCACAAAAAAGTTGTGGAATTTTTACGAAAATATTGTGGACATAACGAAAAGTTCTATAAATTAGAAAAAATAAATTGTGGTTTCATAAATAGGCCCCTTAGTCACTGATATTTAAGCGTACTTTGGAAACACCATGGATATGCATACTGTATATCACACTCTCAGAGCTGTTAAGTCTTAATGCTTGTTTCTAGGGAAAATCTTGCTGTTTTCACGAAGGGGCTGTGGGGGGGACCGGGTCCGATGGAGAAGAACCAACATAGGGGCAGATTTACTAATCCACGAACGGGCCGAAAGTGTCTGAACGCGTTTTTTCACAATGATCGGTATTTTTGCAACTTTTTCGTATGTCCCACGATTTTTCATCGCCGTTACGACTTTATTGTATATTTTCCGCGACTTTTTCGCCGCTGTCGCAAAAAAAATCGGATTGGTTTTTCCGCAGTTTACAATTGCTCAATACGAAAAATCGCGACGGCGATGAAAAAGGTGAGCAAAATACGATAAAGTCATGACGTCGACGGAAAAATTGCGCAAAATACAAAAAACGCGACAGCGACGAAAAAGTCGCAAAATTTTCGTTTCCGATTTTTTCCCATTCGGGATTCGGATTTGTGGATTAGTAAATGTGCCCCATAGTGTAACTCCCCAAAAATATAGGGGGCATTGACAGCTCTGCCCCTACAGAACTCCAACATTTGAGAATATGGGCTATATCATTTATTTTCTAGACACCTGCAACCTTTAACGAAATGATTTCGCTTTAAGAAGCAATGAAACATATCCTACATTATTCAGCAATTCCGATTAGCCTTATCACTACTGAGCGGTAATGGGATAGCTGCACAACACGCGTTTAAACTATCTTGGAAACTACAGGGAGTTGAGGAAAAGAGGCGTGGCGGGCGGAAGGGGACAGAGAGCTTCCGGTGTGACGTGCATGTAGTCCCTGGGCCATACAGGAACAGTGTTTGTGCAGCTGACAAGCAGGCAAAGTCCTGACACAAGCTGCGGGACACGCCTAACTAACCTTTCTAGGAAGTCTTCCAGGTCTCGATGTGAGTGGCCACCCCAGCCAGCACGGGCAGCGGCCTGGCTTCAATGGGCTCTGGAGCTCTGTCCGCTGGCCCCCCGGCCCCCCCTACACCGCACAAGAAGATGAAAAAGCGAAAGGAACTCAACGCGCTTATTGGTCTCGCTGGAGACGGCGGGAGGAAGAAGGCCAAAAAGGGCAGCGGCCACCGACTGCTACGGACAGAGCCGCCGGCCTCGGACTCGGACACGGATACAGAGGAAGAAGATGAATTCGGCTCATTGGAAGATAGACATGGGCGCTTCGGCAGGTCAGTGTCTCAGTACAGTACTTCCACTCCTGATCCTATAGGCAGTACTTGGTGCTTTCCTTGTATGCCACCAGTGCAGTGAGGTGTAGTTCAACAGTAGCTGAAAGGCCGCCGCAGGGTCATTCTTAAACGCTGATTACAAGCAGTGGCTCTGCTGCCCTTAAAGGGATAAGCAAACAAATTGTATGATAGTGAAATGTGCACTTTATATTTGTATAACATGCTATGGCTGCTAGGGTGTTGACACACAGAGCTACTAGTAGCAGCTACTTGTCATGGCTACTAAAATACACAATGCTGATCCTCTACTGAAAATTGCCGCTATGTGTGTTTTAGGGCCGTGACAGACGGGGAGATTAGTCGCCTGCGACAAATCTCCCTGAAATGCCATCCCACCGACGAGAATGTAAATCACTGGTGGGATTGCATACGTAGCGCCGAAATCGCAGAAGTTTCCTCAACCGCGGCGTATACCATCCCACCGGCAATTTACATTTTCGCTGGCGGGATGGAATTTCAGGGAGATTTGTCGCGGGAGACTAATCCCCCGTGTGCCACAGCCCTTAGCAGAGGAATTCTCAGTATTGTCTATGGCAGGGTATTTCCTGGAGTTTAGTAGCCAAGTAGCTGCACTAGTAGCTCCATGTGTCCCCATCCCTCCCTTGTTCTCTAAGTTTAAGTGGAAAATAAAGCTTTGGGCACGTCAATTTCACATCAATTGGAGTTGTCACATATGCAGCATGCATTCCTTGTAAGACCAGTACTTTTTTTTAATATAAGGGTGAAGACACACAGGGCGATTAGTCGCTGTGACTTTTAATCCAGTCGCGGCAATTTTTCGCCCATAGTGTATAATTGTGTCGCTGCACACATTTTCGCCGTGCGGATTAGTCATTGCAAATTTTTTTAAAAGTCGCCCTGTGTGTCTTCGCCCTTTATGAAGCCTAACGTCTGTTGATGTGGCTTGAATGGATGATTGTGAAGTTGCTACAAACTCTATCACCCGCTTTAACTTGTTTCTTGCAATTGTTCCTTGGGTACTTGACATCGCCAGACAGCAATACAAGGAGCTGGGATCTTAGCCCAATTTATCATTGTAATGGGTAGTGACCCTGTGCTGAAAACTGTACTTTGGAGACATGCCCTTTTTGGGTTTGCCCCCCCCCCCCCAAAAAAAACCACATGATGAGTGTTTTCCACTGTGAATTCTATTCTATAATGCAGTAGCATAATTACTTCAGGTCTCTTGCAAATCTGTCATTTAGTATAATTACATTGTAACATACATAGTAAGTTAGGTTGACAAAAGACATACGTCCATCACGTTCAACCATAATGCCTATATATAACCTGCCTAACTTCTAGTTCATCCAGAGGAAGGCAAATACCCCATCTGAAGCCTCTCTAATTTGCCACTGAGGGGAAAAAATTCCTTCCTGACTCCAAGATGGCAATCGGACCAGTGCCTAGATCAACTTGTACTAGGAGCTTTCTCTGAGCTGGTGCTCCTTTTAGCAGAAGCTTGTTCTGCACAATCCTCTTCCTTTTCTCTGGGCCAGGAAGTGCATGCGCAGTAGAAGGGAAAAAAGCCAGGTTTTGCCTTGCCTGGACTGGAACAGAGATGGAAGAAGATGGTTGAAATGAGCATCTACAGAAGTACCCTGGGCCGGTAAAGTTTTTAGTGAAAATGATCACAGTCCAGGGTATCTGCTAAGCAGGTAACATTTTGGCAATCCCCCATAATTATACCTTTCCATCTCTTTTAAAAGAGGGTGACGTGTATTACCTATTGGTGTTGTGTAGACAGTAGTATTCCAAGACAAGCTGCAATTAGTCTTCATTTAGTCAGGGGTGTGTCTGGTAACCACTGGGAAGTAGTCTGATGACCATTCCTAGCAGAAATACCATAACACACATATGTTTTATATTGTACCAGCCACAAGTCTTGGTAATAATGTACCTTTTGGGGGGCTGACGATATTTAAATATTTATTGAGACTTGGTGATCCACAAGAAGTGTTGTTGTGTGTGCAGTATAACCTCATCCTAAGATGGGCAACTTGGCAGCTTATCGTCCTGTATAAGGGACATTTGGGAGTCCCTGCCCAGTTGAAATCTGGATGAAAACCTGCCACATATTGATTAGTCAAGGTTAAAAATCTGCATCAGTCCTCTCCCAATGGGTCTGTAGGCCCCATTATGATCCAAATTGATCATCCCGATTTAGCCTGCAACATTGGTGGCCAAGTGGGGTAAAGAGGTTGCAGAAGTGTTTATTTAAACCAGGGGTCCTCAAACCTTTTAAACAGGGGGTCAGTTCACAGTCCCTCAAACTGTTGGGGGGCCAGACGACTCAAACTACACCCCCTTCCCCCCCCCCCCCGTATCCTCACCCCTGCCAAATACCTGTCTGTGGTCACGTCACCACGTCACACCAGCCGACACTAATGACGCTGGGACACTGAGACAAACAGGTAGTAGCCAGGGGTGAGGATGCAGCAGGGGCCGGGTAAATGACCTTGGGGGCCGTATCTGGCCCGCGGGCCGTAGTTTGAAGACCCCTGATTTAAACTTTTTTTTTCTCCCTTATGGGACTTCAGATATTTAAGGCCTATTTTCCCCTGCAGCTGTTCATCACTGTGAATTCACCCAGTATGATATTTCTTGGACAGAATAGACAATTCTAAAATAAGTTTCTTTTTAAATCATTTTAAAAATACTTCATGTTATGCTAAATGAGACATTTAAATGTGAATTAAAGTTTACAGAAATATGCAAGTTAAATAGTGACATTTAGCTCGAACTTAAAGCTGTCAATTCTGCTTTCCAGTCAACCCAGTCAAGTTGTTCCCATCTAAGAAAAATACTATCTCGTCTGTTGAGAAGCAGACACTCGGCTGCCCAAATCTAATGTATATCTATAAATAAATGCATGTTAATAGCAATAATATAATAATAATTAGGCCTGTTTTCCTCATTTAAATCAAGTTAGTCCACACAATACCTATATTTCAAAGTCTACAAGCTGGATCCAGGATCTTTCTCACCTTATTTATAGCAGTTCAAACTTCAGCAACCAGTACTCAGTGCAACGTGAAGGTGGGAGCAAAGGCAACAATTTCTTACAGTAATATTGACAATCTAAATAGATAACCATGTGAAGTATGCTCAAGCTTCATGAAAATTCCTTGTTATCAGTTTTTAAGGAATATTTCTATTTGAAAGCATGTGCTTGTGCCAACCAATAAGTTCCATTTATATTATTCAGGTTTTGGGTAGTGGCACCATCCACTCATAGTGACTTCAAGACACTCCAGTGCATTTCAGCACGTCCAGCTTTATTATCTTAACCCCTTCCCTGCTTTACTACATCTTTATAACTTTTTCAGTGCTAAATCCACTTAAAGTCTGCTTACTCTCATTTTGTAATTTTTTCTTTTAAATATAGGGAGCGTATTAAGGAGTTCTTTCTGATTTGAATAGTGTAAATAGTGTATTTGTAAAATAGTGGCTTTAACTTTTATTGGCCATCACCGTGGCTCCCTTTTTCTGCTTTATGTAGTTATGTTAATTTAATCTTACTAAGCATAGCACTTCTTAAGTTTGCAAGCACAGTGTTTGGATTCCTCAGCTCTATCTACTACACATAAGTGAATAAAACAACCTTGATGCTAATTCTGAATTTTTTTTTTTACATTTTGTTGTTTTTTGTTTTTTTTAGGGGAAGCTTTCTACAGTGTTGTAAGATATGCTACCCTCTGTGTGGTTTTGTTGTGTTAGCTGCATGCGTTGTGACTTGCATTGGCTTGGTTTGGATGCAGGTTGTTCTTAAGGAGAACATGGATGCTCTTAAGGAAAAATTCAGAGCAAGTAAGTATCGTGTTTGTAACACATATGGGATCTGTTATCTGGAATGATTTGGATATGATGTCTTTGTATAATGGGTTTTTAGCTACTAAAAATCTTTAAACACCAAACCAAACACCTTATTTAATTCGCTTTCTCACTTTTACAGCATTTCATGGATCAACTTGTATATCAAAGAAGACTACATGTGATTCTCTTTAGGCCAACATACAGCTTTCTAAATATGTCTGAATTCATTTGGAATTCCCGATCTGGAATACATAATATGGTTCTAAACCTGTTAATTAAAAAATATTGATAATAACTGAAATATCATATAAAGCTTTTCAAAAATAGCTGTGTCCTTATTATAAAAAGTCCATTCTTAGAGTATGCCAATAGTATAAGTTTTGTGTAGATTCTTGACATTAAATTGCATAGCATACTTTAGACTGGTACACTAAATACATAGTAAATTCCAAAATATTCACCTATGATCTATATTTTGTAAAAGTAGACATCCCCTTGAATTGCAAACCTAATACAAAAAAATTGAGTGTTACCGGAAAAAATACTCTTACTTAACTGTCAAATAAAATATTAAAGGGGTGGTTCAGTTTAGTAATAACTTTTTTACAGTTATTTCTTGGCACAAAACAACCATTTTACTAATTTAAATTCATTATTTAAAATTTGCTGAGAAAACAGACCCACAGAATGCTCTTCAGTGATGATTGTCACATGCAACTAGAGCATTTTTTCTGTTTGTTTTTTTTTTTTTAAAAAAAAAGGTTGCGAGGATGCTGAGCACAGTTTTATTACACTAAACATCATGATAGCGTAAATTTTGTATGAAAGGTGAATTACCCCTTTAAAGCCAGGAATGTGGCTTCTAGAGACCCCAAAATATAATGAGTGCATTCATATTCTTGCATAACGCATTGGCCCCTGCAAACAAACTCAATTTTAGTTGTATATGCATAGTGAAAACCTGAAAAAAATATATTTTTTTTTGTGAAAAATACCAATTCAGAATTATTCAAAAAGTGTAACTCTTTGTACACACAATAACTGTACAGCAAATATTTGCTAAAATTAGTTTGTAAAATCGGTGAATAGTTGACAGTTTGAAGAATCTTTCACATGCTCCAGGATAGACAAACACTTAAATATGGATATCCTGGTCCTCTGAATACTGTGATACCACACATGCATATGATTATTTAAGCTACATTGCATGAAGAGATGATTCTTGGGCTCATACCTATTACACATGTGGGCATTTTATGCTTTGTGAGCACCCCTAACAGTATAGTCATTTAGAGATCCTTCACATACTAGGAAAATTCCAGAATATTTAAATATGTATCTACTCAAAACTAGAAACTTAGACCCTTTCCCAAACATAGTGGAGCACAAGATGTCGGATATGCCTGTACCATACTTTACAAACTACAATAATGTCTAGCAGACATAGTGCAGTTATTTTTTTATATTTTAGATTCCAAAGATTCTGGGATTTTGTCACTTGAATAGTTTAACTCAGTACCACCATACATAAAATTCATGCCTGTAAAACAAACATGGATACTTTTGTGTGTGCACCGTAAATGGTGACACTTAAACAGGTTAAAGAATGTTTCCGTTAATATATGTGTCAAGATGTAGCAGGTTGTGCAACTGTTAATCTATATTTTTCTCCTTGGTGTCTTTAAACAATAGAGAACATGCACTGATGCTTTTTGATTGTTTTACCCTATTTTGTAGTGGAATCCAATCAGAAGAGCTCTCTAGAAGAGCTTCCAAAGATAAATGAAGATTTGCTTTCAAAGCAAAAATATCTGGAGGATATCATGACTGGGGAGAAGGGACTAAATAAGCTCTGGACTAATATTACTGAGATGAATAAGCAGGTATGTGATCCTTCATACTGGTCTGTACGTTTGAAGCTCATAACACTTCCTTCTGTATATGAAAGATTAAATGTAAATTCACGGGTGTTTTTAACAATTTACTTGCTGGTGCTGTAGACTTTACTGTTTCTGGTTTCCTGTTTTGCTGGCAAGAGCAAAAGAGCCAGTCACAGAAAAGAGCTTATTGATGCAGTCATCACAATCCACCTTAGTTGGGCACATCAGAGGAAAGACCCTTTCGGTGAAATCGCCAAACCAGAGGATCTTCTAGTGTATGGCCATCTTTATCTGGCAAAAAATTGGCCAAATATCTATTGGGAAGGTATAAAAATGATGTCAGATAAGGACAACATCACGTCTAAGCAGTCTTTATCTGATGGCCTCTGTAGGTCACTTATGTTGCAAGGTAAGCAACATGTATGACCAACATTAATACTTAGGGGGAGATTTATTAAGACACAAACGCTCCGAGCGTATTTTTGCGACTTTTTCGTACACTTGCGCGAAAAATTCGGAAAGGTTCTGCCGCTGTTTACAGCCGTTCAGTACAAAAATTTTGTGACTTTCGGATCACCAATACGATATTATCATGACTAATACGATTTTTTCGTAAGCATTTTCATGATATTTGCGATCTTCAGAAATTATCGTATCTTATCCGAGTTTTTCCCATTCGGGATTCGAACTCTTGTTTTAATGAATCGGCTCCTAAGTGTCATCTAAAGTGGTATAAACATCATCACAAATTTTTGGAGCAATGAATCATGTTTCACCATCTGGCAGTTAGGAGAATGCACCTTACCTAGAGTTAGAGCCCTGTTTCCAGTGTAAGCAAACCTTAACTCTACAGAGTACAATGATGTTCTTGTTAATTTTGTGCTGGGGGTGGCCCTTTTCTGATTCAGCAAAACAATGTACCCATGCACTAATTAGAATTAGTTTGCAGAAATCATAGTGGATGAGTTTGACTGGCCTGCAGAGAAACCAGCCTTAGCCATGTGAGCACTTGTACGATATATTGGAGTGAACTTTAAACCAGGATGAATGGAAGCAAATGCTACCAACAGTGTTCCAACATCTATTGGAAAGCCTTTTCAGAGGAGTAGGGGCATTTTTATATTAAAACCCTTTTTAGTGGGATGAAAATTTATTATTCAATTTGGCCACACATATATGGTTAAATTACATAGATCTCAATTTCTGGCCCATGTGGCCGAGCAGGGGGATCTTTTGTGTTTGTCTTACTCAGGGTTGGCTGGTGACCCCATACATGTGCCAGTGTCAGTCATACACAAACCTGCCTCTGTTTGGGCATTCAACTTTGATGGGATTGAAAATATAAGACTTGGTTTAGCTGTTTGGCTCTGTCTTGCTACTGTTTAAATTTGTTACATTTAATATTCTTGTTACATTTTCTATGGTCTTGTTTTAAAATTACTTGCATCTTTCAATGAAAAGAACAAAGGAATTGTTAAAAGGATGCTAGCAGGAAACCCAGCAGAATGGCTCTTTCATGACCCCCAGGAAAGAGATTGCTATTTTTTACTGGGTATAAGGAATTGTAATTATATTCAAGATTACAAGCTGCACCTGGAGTATTGTTATGTGTAAAATACAAAAATCTAGTAGCCTAGACACAATTGAAAGTATTGTAAAGATTATATGGTTTCAGGATACAAAACCATTTTTTGCTCACTTTTACAATGGTGTGTATAAAACAAAATCACCACTCATGTTACTATAAATCTTGCATATATTATAAACTGTTGTTAAAAACTGCGCAGATAACTTCTTCCACATGTAAAGCAGTCGGTCAGTAATGAGGGTAGTTGATGGAGGTACAAAAACCAAACAATGTAAATCTTTGAATGAACCTAAACCAGAAAAGAAGATGGCAGTGTCTTCAACCCAACGAATGGTAACATATGTTTTTGACTGCATATAGGAGTCTTCCTGCTATCCCGTTAAAATATGGAGAAAATAACTTTGCAGGGCATTTTTCTTCTTTCTTTTGTCCCACTGTTTGTCCCATTAAAAAAAGAAAAAACATGGTTGATGAGTTATTGTGCGACTGTGTTAATTGTAAGGAACTGCTTTGTACAACATTGCTTTAACCTCCAAGTTTCCCTTCCTTGATTAATGTAAAAAAAATAATAGATTGTCTACCTGATCTCTCAGCAAAAATCCATTGCTATTCATACAGAAATAACCTATTTGTTTCCAATCCCATATTACTTCATTATATTCCTTCCTTTATTTTTCCGTTGTGCAGTAAAGATTTTTCTTTTGAGTTCCTATGTGCTTTTTCAGGTTTAATTATAGTAATGTAGTAAAATTCTGTATTATTAAATGAAAAATTATACAGGGCTCATTTTTTCTTGCATTTCTCCAAGGTGTAAAAAAAAAAAAAGATACACACACATATATAATTTTTTTTTTAAATATATTATTTATTTATTAACCAGGACTTTCATTGGGAATAGGAAACAAACAGCCTCCAGAAACAAACACACACATATACACACATATATACCCCATCCAAAATGGCTGCCAAATGGTTACTAGGCAACTTTAAATGCTGACAGAGCTGTAATTATGCTATAGTGACACAACACATTAATTTATCACTGTTATTGATCAAATGGAGGAGTAGATACATCAAAAAGTGCAGGGAGGGTGTGTACAGACGAAATGGAGTGTAGGCACAAAACCTGCTGATTTAAGAAGCGCTTAAGTTTATTACCTGTATGAGTCAAAGTGAGAGGGATCGCCAGTATCCAATATAAATTGCAGTTGTGAGTGTGTTAACATACCAAACCTATGTAGTCTTTTGAAGCTGACATTGTTACTAGGCACGATAGGCATACCTTATATAACCGGGTTCACTGCATAATTAATTGCCTGTGTACATACCGCATCCAGCTATATCAGCAGTGTTGAAAGGAGAATAATGCATACCAAGTTACCTGATGTACCAGGTTCCTAAGACTTATTGACCAACACACAGCCAGTTAGTATATACTGAGGTTAGATGTAAAAAAGCAACCTCTTATGTACCTGACAGGCCAGGCAAAGGTACACTTTAGGGTTCCTGGTGACGGTAATATGACACAAAGCTCTGTAGTTGCTAAGGCTCTTACAGTATTTAATGAGGAAACTGCCAACAGGCATAGTTAGCAGCAGTGTGACCCATCTATAGGTATTGCAGGAAAGGGATAAAGGAGAAGCCGAGATTGATTAAAAAAAACTGCAATGGCACATAAGTTAATATCAAAGTCAGTATACATAATGTGCATGTATATAGTCATGTATAAAGTACACAAAGTAAATATGGTTTATGCTTATAGGATTCATATAAATATTTTGTTATAGTGTGCTGTGAGACCTTATAACAGATGCCAAAACTTTGAATTCTTATTGCATTTTTTTTTTTAAATTATTTATAATGTCTGAAGGGTACTGTCAAGCCTGGAGCTGATTTGGTTTGTGTGCCCTATTAGAATTTGACTGGAATGTGTCATCTGTTTCAGTTGCCAAGAGTGTGTTACCACATTATGTTAGGACTTTTGGCCAGATTCAGTTCCATGAGAAAACATTATTTTATGGTTTATTACCTGAAAATGTATGCACAAGTTTCAATTAATTCAGTTCCAGATTTTCCCATAGATTTTGGGCTTTCATGTGATAAGCAGAAATAATTTGTTCTCATTGAATTGTATCTCACTCTTTGGGAAAATCTGGAATTGAATTAGGAGATAAGCTTTTCTCATCAGGTTGAATCTGGCCCTTTATGCACCAGAGTTTCCTCCAGTATCAGTTATTTTTTTTTTTTTTTTTTTTTATAAACTCATGAATGACTTTTAGCTATATCATATGTTTGGCACTTATATACATTTTATGGATCACTGTTCAAGACTTTGCTTAAACTTTTTTTTTTATTGTTAGATTGCTGTGCTGACCTCTGCTGTAAACCATCTGAAAGCCACAATAAAATCCGCTTCTGAGCTTATTAATCTTCCTAACACAATGGCAGAACTGCAGAAGGTAAGCATTCATTGTCCAGTCTTATATTTCTTCTGAAAGAGAGTCAGAAAAACAGGAAGCGTTTTGTTTTTAAAAATGTTTTGAAATGTGTATTGTACCATAGTTAATCCTGTATATAAGGGTTTTTTACCTCTTTTTTTTTTTTTGCATTTTAAATTTTGTTTTACATATAAGGAATGTGCTCTAAAGACCTTATTGTTTAATAGAATTGTATAAGATGTCTGGCTTTAGAGTAAGGCGCGCACACAGGTGTATGTCAACTGAAACATTTGCCTCAGAATTAGAAATGCAATAATTTCTCAAACTCACACTGCAGTCACAGGAATGTTAAATAAAAAGATCAAAGTTTGCCCTCTCTAGTAACCCCTAATGGCCATTGTTTATTATTTATAGTAATTAAATGAAAGAAAATATTTGATTAATTCCTATTAGTTGCCAGACCTGTTCAATCTTTTGCCATTAAATTAATTAACATATTTGACTGGAGGAAGGAAATATCTGATTAATTGAACCAGACAATTATGTTATTAAGTTTTAATCTGTAAGGCAGGTAGTTCCACAGATCATGAATTGGCTGTTCAGTATAAATCCCAGCACATCATAAAGAGGCTGTGCAGGATTCTTTGTTTTTGGTGGTTTCCTTCTGGCATGTCCTTTCCCCATAGGCTTAAAGGAATGTGAGAAGCTTCATGTGACCTGTGAATGGGTGTTCTAGCTATTAATAACATGGACTGCATTTGTCACATTTTTCTTCACTGTGACTGATTTTCAGTTGCTCCAATCTTGTTCAGATGCATAGTTATGAGATGCAGCCAACTTTTATTAACCCTGTTGTTGTTATTATTACTGACCCTACAGGATGGTACTATGTTGTATGCAGAGTGGTGACATTTTAGTATAT
Organism: Xenopus tropicalis; assembly: GCF_000004195.4. Classification (NCBI taxonomy): domain Eukaryota; kingdom Metazoa; phylum Chordata; class Amphibia; order Anura; family Pipidae; genus Xenopus; species Xenopus tropicalis. The sequence goes on along the minus strand of NC_030680.2, from coordinate 93,753,331 downwards.
GTTTTTTAGGTGATGTTTGTTACAAGTGCCTTATTTCTACTGGACACAATTGGTCATCCTAAACTTAACTCGCTTGACATGTTAAGTGGTCCCATTAAATTACAGTTTTTTTTTTCTGGGTAGTTTGTGAATCAATAATCTACTCTCTACTTTTTGCAGTCTTGTTGAACTCTGCTTTTACTAGCACACTAGAGCCCTTCTCTAATAGGGATTTTACATTGGATGCAGTGCAGTAACCAGTTTCTCATCTTAGTTTATTATTGATTCAAGTGCAGTTTGTCACAGTAGGGATATATGTTCTTCCTGTGGTATGGTTTAACGAAGCTTACATTTTTCCTTGTTGCTTTTTCAGAGTGTTGCCACCTTGGGTAACACATTAACCAGTGTTCACAATGATGTAGAAACGATGCAGGCAGTCACTGAAGAGCAAAAGAAGAAAGTAGAAACATTGCAAAAAGATATGGTAAGTTCACACTTTTAAACTATTACAGCATATGTCTGAGGTGCCACTATACCTTCTTTTTTAATGTTTTTTTTCCCTTAGTAATTGTGTAAGAATAAAAATATTTATGACTAACCCCCATATGTGATAAATTGCACGAAATCTGCTTTTAAAAAGGTGACCAGTAAATTCTGACTTCAGATTAGTTGGTATGGGTCACTGCTCCTGGGAAAACATTGTGCCTTTTATTATATAAGCCCATAAATATGTGATTTGTACCTTTTGAACTTTTTCAAATTTGCAGTTTTAGGCTCATGGCCAATGTGGAGACTAGTCACACGTGCTTAATCTTGGCTACCACAGGTAACTAACCTCCCCTAAATGCCTTTCCACCAGCAATAAAGTGAATCGCCAGTAGAAAGTCATACATGTCACTTAGTTTTCCAGAGTTTCCTGCAGTAGGAAACATTGTGCGACTTTAGAAAAATGAAGCAATTTTTCACCAGTGAAACAAAATGAATCACCAGTGATTCATTTTGTTGCAGGCAGAAAGGCGTTTAGGGGAGATTAGTCGCCCAGGGTAGCAAAGATTTAACTGCAGGTTGTCGGATATCAGCCTTAATTATTCCTATGTTTTATTGTGTGGCTGCAGCTTTTCCTTATCATCTCCCATTTCCCTCTTACTGTTTAGGGATGTAGCCAGGTATTTTGATAACTGAGATACCATGGCTTTGTCTCATTTACCTGTTTATTGGCAAATTCTGTAGGGCTAGTAATTATATATATATATATATATTTTACAAATGGTTATATGTACTTGAACCAGCAGGATGTCCTATTCCTCCAGAACTCTGTTGATGATATGAATACCACTTTGCAACAGTATCAAAGACAGAATGATTTTAAATTGTACAGTGTTGACAGCGTACTCTCAAATTTAACCCAAAGAGTTGCCCTCTTTGAACATGAACTGCATTTTGCAAGCAAGAGAGAGAACGTGTCTCTCAATTCGGTAAGTGTGATCAATGAAAGGTAATTTACTTTGATTCATAATAAAGCCAGACATTCCATAGGGGCTATCCTTGAAAGGCACCTAGCACATGGGTCGATTCTGAGTGGTTTGTAGAACTAGCCATTGTATTCAAATGATAATTGCATCACAATGGGTGCAGGCAATTTCTATAAAAATAAATGGGGGCTATGGGTTTTGTCACCCACCCATCAAGATGGAAAACACTTTGGGCCATTACCCTAAGGGTGGATTGTTAAAATATTGTGATATTTGCCAGTAGGTGGTTGACATAATTGTTCTCTAACTGGTTAAATCAGTATTAGTGGTGATAAACTCTGGTGTCCTATTCATATGTGTTGTGGTTATCTTAAAGGGACATTATATACTGCTAATTAACAAAAACAGAACCAACTGAGTTACCTAACTAGCACTAACTAGCAATGTAGTATAAAATTAAAACACTGTCAGGGTGTAGTATTGCAATGTCAGCATGTAATAAAGAACTGTGATGCTGTGCTCTGAAACTGTGTCTGTTTCTACATGCCTAAATAAGGTAATAATATTGCAGGTATTTGTATTTCTTTCACTTCCTACAGTTCACCTTATTTCCTGTTCAGAATTGTGTTTTGCTATTGTATAGGAGATAATTGGAAATGCAAACAAAACTGTATTTTTATGGCTTTAGGTAGACAGTACAACATCCCCATCAACCGTAGCAGATCCTGCAAACAAAACAACTCAGACAGAATTTTCCCAGGTAAAGAAAACCAAATGATTCATTTTGTTTATGTAACGTTACTTATGAAATCATGTGCAATATTAATGTGTAGCAGCAGCACCTAATACTAACTACAAGGGGATGCAAATAACTGCTTAAGCTTATGTGTTTCAGGTAAGAAGTGTTGTATGTGTGCATGGATCAAAATAGCAAGTTCAGGCCTTAGACTATGTGAGTTTCCTAAATTGTGGGGCTGCACTTCGGGGGTTAAAGGGTGAGATTGATAAGTGAATACTTATTTACGCCTGGGATTCCACTCTGAAAGTCATTTCAGGTGAAATTTGTGATGTAGAAATTCTCACCACAAAGGGGAGAAGAAACAAATGCACTCATGCAAAAACCTGGGGGATGCACATTTTAGTCACCTTTTCCAGGCTTGGAGAGTCTCTAATTAATTTACATTTTTTTTTAGAAAGTGCAGTCAGCCCTTGCTAAATGGGCAGCCAGTCACAGTATGGGTCTCTCCTTTCATGAAGATGCACATTATAAAACAACTCTGGTGCTTTTGTAGTATGGTAGCAGTGGAAGGGAAGCAAATCAGGGCTTTCATGATATAACGTTTTCATTTGTTTTCTTTTATATAAACAGAGTAGTGCAGCTCACAATTTCAGGGACTGTATATTGTATAAAAATATCTGGTGGAGGTTGTAGTTATTAAAATAAAAATTAATTACCTATGTAAATATTTGTTTAATTTCTTTTAAGAAGGTCCCTGGCAGTGGGCAGCCATCAACACTTCAGCAGAAGCTGCAGCTTATTCACGCCCTGACAAACCAGCCAGAAATTGGCAAGCAAGGGGTGAAAGACCCATCAGGTGAGACACTTGTTTGTTTACTGTTAAAATATAACAGATCATAGAATCTACAAGTCATGGAATGAAAAGGTGATTTTACATCTGCTCCTTCATTCCTTGCTCCTAGGCAAAAAGTGTGAGGGAACTAGTTAGCTCTGGGATCTGATTACTAGAATAGTAAAACTGGTGTTTCTGACCACTGATCTCTGCAGGTTTTATATGATTTTATTGCTTTTTGTTTTGTTCAAGGTTACATGGTGGTGTAAATAATTATGTGCTGCAAATGTACATGTTCTTAACCACTACTGACAAGTTCCTCCTCTGTCTGTGTAGAGAATATGGTACTGAGGGCAAGTACACTAAGCAGCCCAACGAAAATTGAATGTCAAATTCTAAATCTAGATGTTTAATGCTGTTTAAAAATTCAGGTGGTGAGGCTTTGCCATCACAAACTACCCTTACAAGAATGGCACCAAGATCTGTCGGTTGGTCTGGGCAAAAATTACCAGGAATTTCCACAGAAAAAGGTAAGACTGTGCTGCTGATAAAGTTCTCAATGTTTGCCAAAGGCATAATAGCCTATGCCTTTTTTCAGTGAGTGCGGAATTGTTATAGTTTGTGAGTATTTTTTGAGGTTAAAAATTCACATCAATTTTGTACGTATTTACTTCTGGATGAAGAAGTTAAAGCTCATCCATTCCATTCAGTTTTATTAATTCTTCTGAGGCAACTAAACCAGTCTCTGGATAAGTTGTTTACCATCCATATTAATAATACAGGTATGGGATGTGTCATCTAGGAAGCTTCAAAATATTGAGAAAACCATATCCCATAGTGTCCCATGTCATCTTCATGTTTTTGCTTGATAATAACTAAGCTTGTATAAATACACGTTGATCTTAAAACAGTCCTATTGGTTAAAATGTTTTTATTGTGGCCTTAAGGCATGGTGCCCCATATTAAGGAAATTCGTTTGATCTATAGATCCTATAATAGTCACTTTGGATTCATCAAATGTAAATTATACAACAATTCTGTTTTAGTTTTTCCATCCCTGACATACGAATGTACTTAAAGGGGACATATAACATAATTTTTTTCAATGCAGTAAACCATGTAAAATAGAAGTGCTTTTATTTTAATACCTTTGGGTTTAAATATGTCCATAACTGCTTGAAAAATATGCTCTATCCAGACTCTTTGCCAGCTTCCGGGTTAGACTCTTCAGTATGTGGCTCTGAGCCGCCGCCCTGATAGACTTCAGTAAGGCAGCCTCACCTACTTAATGTGCAGTGAATATGCATAGGGTGCACAAGCAGAGAGAGACACAGAAGGAGGAAACTAGGAGGGGTTTTCCCTGCTACTGTTCAGTAAAGCCTGTCAGTCAGTGCTATGACCACTCCCTGTGGGAGACAGGGAGACACTCCCATGTTTCATTTTACTCTGGCTTCTGATTAGAGGTTGTGTATGCAGCTCTCATATAATGACAGTTTTAGGAGGTAAAATGCTTTCAAAACATCTTTCTTTCTGCATCATTTCACACTTTAAGGGATGAATATTATAACTGAATATGAACTTTATATAAAATGTCTCCTTTAAAGTACTTGTTTGCATGGTTGGTTCAATAAGGTCTTTGACACTGCACTTTTTTCCCTTTTTCCTTTATATAATGTAGTAATCTGCTTTTACATTCCCTTTTTTACACATGTAGATCTTGAAGACCTTTTTAACAGGTCAGTGAAGGATGTCAAAGGGCAGCTGTCATACAAAGAATTAGAAACCCTACTTGGTCCCGGTGTGCCCTCATCTGGATATCTCAAGCAGTTTGATGCAGATGGGGATGATCTATATTCCATTGCAGAACTGAAAGCACTTTTAAGTGCACAGCAGTGACAGCTCAACAGCAAAAAATATACAGGCAGAATAAATGGATTCCTTTCCATATTCTTCCAAGATGTCTCTTATAAAGATTTTCGGAGCTTGAAGTGACATTGCTTGTTTCATGTTTCTTTTAAGACAATTTTATAACCAGTTGTAATGGATGCAAGACATTCTGGAGGCAGACATCCTTGTGCTTTTAGATTATACGTATACAGTTCCTACTCCCAGTGCCCTCCCCATTTTAAATTTAGATTCCTAATTTTATAGTTACAAATACTTGCCTTAAATTAGGAAACCGCACTTTACAGAGCATGGAAGTGTTCCTTGATGGGAGGACCTCTGACATGAAGAATTCTATGCACACACAGAGCTTAGAGCTGCAAGGAGCAAACACCACATTTGTAGGTTCCAGTGTGTGTGCCTTGGAAGAAATGACACTGATGTGTGAATGTGCATACAGCTTTACTGTACCGTCTATGCCTTTCTGGGCATCAAGCATGTTTTCTTATTGGCAATCACGTGGGCATACCCAATGGCGTATGAATGTACAGCACTGAAAACATTACTTCATAATCTGTACAGTGTGCTCAGGATACAGGGAGTCTAAACGCAATTTGACCCTCATGCTGGACAAATAACTGCAATGAATACTGCTTTATTTAATTTTCCTTGTGAATTAATGGCTTGTTTTTCATACAGAATAACGGCATCTTTTACACTCTTAGAATGCAGGTAGCTATGAGTGTGTGGCTAACCAGTTATTCTTTCCCATCAATAACTTACCAGCTGTAACTGTTTAGCAGATGTAGCTCAGTAACTAAGCTATATGCAGTGTGATCACAGCTGCTGTTTATATTATTTCATTATCTTCTGGAGCTGAAAGTAATAACTATTCTGCAATGTAGGTCATGCTCACGGAAAAATACTTAGTTTCTTCAGAATTTTCAAGATCATTTTTAAATGCAATGTAAAATATGAAATCATACCAGTCAGATATGTAAATGTCTTTAATAAATTATTTGTATAGTTGGAATGGTTTCAGAGTTACTGTCCTTATAAACTTGAATGTATTTAATATATATGACATGAGTAATAATAGGTGCTAAATGGTGTTGCTTGTCACACGAGTAATTGAAACTTCTGTGTTATTTTAAATGTCATTTACAATCTTTCAAGGAAGTTGGTTATTTGTAAATACTGTAAAGCCTGCACTGGCTTTTTTGCGTTCATAGTCATAACCAGAAAAGATAAAAAGGGACAAACGTATTCAAATACACACACAATATATTTCTTTTTTTTAATAGCAATTACATTTACAAACAATTTTTTAAAGGGGAGCTAAACCCAAAAAAATATGGGTAGGAATGGCATATTTTATATACTGATATAATAGTGAAATGTTCCAGGGATAACGGGTATAGAAACTAGCCTCTTCCACTGCCAGTGTATATCAACATAACAAAATAGAGACAATACAGGTATTATCTTTATTTTATATACAGAACTCTTTACACCAGCCTACATTTTCAGAATCTCTATAACAGAGAAATATTGAGTGTTGGTAGCACTTCACATGTTCAGTGTTCTCTGGGCAGCTGTTGTGATGCTGAAGGCAGGGGTCCCCAAACTTATACCTGTGAGCAACATTCAAATGGAAAAAGTGTTGGGGAGGAACACAACCATGAAAAATTTTTCTTTGATGCCAAATAAGAGCTATGATTGGTTATTTGGTATCCCCTATGTGGACTGGCAGCCTACAGGAGGTACTGTGTAGGCACACCTGATTTTTATGCAGCCAGAACTTGCCTCCAAGCCAGGATTTAAAAAAAAACAAAAAAACAAGCACCTGGTTTGGGGGCACTGAGAACAACATCCAAGGGGTTGGGGGGCAACATGTTGCTCACAAGCCACTGGTTGAGGATCACTGTGCTAAGGTGTAGTCAGACTCTTGTGTTGTACAGGGCTAAATATTAAATTCTAATGCAAATGACAGGTTTCAGAGCTGCAATGTAATGAGAATCTGTATTAATTGCTAATTAAATTTGCATGACCTTTATAATATATATCGGTGCTGGTCAAAAAATTCAATAGGCAAACAGAGTACCGCACACACAGGGACTTTATGAAAAAACAAAAAAGGTTTATTGAAAGAGATCCGACGTTTCGAGCACCAAACTGTGCTCTTCCTCAGGGACAAACCAAACCAGGTTTGCCTATTGAATTTTTTGACCAGCACCGAGGGCATTTGCTTGCCTGAAGGGTGTGCTACTTTCTGTTTCTGTATATATGTATATATTACATTACATTACATTAACATTTATTTATAAAGCGCCAACATATTCCGCAGCGCTGTACAATAAGTGGATATGTATGTATATATATATACAGTGGTGTGAAAAACTATTTGCCCCCTTCCTGATTTCTTATTCTTTTGCATGTTTGTCACACTTAAATGTTTCTGCTCATCAAACACATTTAACTATTAGTCAAAGATAACACAAGTAAACACAAAATGCAGTTTTTAAATGAGGGTTTTTATTATTTAGGGAGAAAAAAAATCCAAACCTACATGGCCCTGTGTGAAAAAGTAATTGCCCCCTGAACCTAATAACTGGTTGGGCCACCCTTAGCAGCAATAACTTCAATCAAGCGTTTGCGATAACTTGCAACAAGTCTTTTACAGCGCTCTGGAGGAATTTTGGCCCACTCATCTTTGCAGAATTGTTGTAATTCAGCTTTATTTGAGGGTTTGATGGTATGATGTTCTTTTTCTGAAATGCTGTTACTTTTACGCCAGATGTAACGGGACACGCACCTTCCAAAAAGTTAAACTTTTGTCTCGTCGGTCCACAAGGTATTTTCCCAAAAGTCTTGGCAATCATTGAGATGTTTTTTAGCAAAATTGAGACGAGCCATAATGTTCTTTTTGCTTAAAAGTGGTTTGCGCCTTGGAAATCTGCCATGCAGGCCGTTTTTGCCCAGTCTCTTTCTTATGGTGGAGTCGTGAACACTGACCTTAATTGAGGCAAGTGAGGCCTGCAGTTCTTTAGATGTTGTCCTGGGGTCTTTTGTGGCCTCTCGGATGAGTTGTCTCTGCGCTCTTGGGGTAATTTTGGTCAGCCGGCCACTCCTGGGAAGGTTCACCACTGTTCCATGTTTTTGCCATTTGTGGATAATGGCTCTCACTGTGGTTCGCTGGAGTCCCAAAGCTTTAGAAATGGCTTTATAACCTTTACCAGACTGATAGATCTCAATTACTTTTGTTCTCATTTGTTCCTGAATTTCTTTGGATCTTGGCATGATGTCTAGCTTTTGAGGTGCTTTTGGTCTACTTCTCTGTGTCAGGTAGCTCCTATTTAAGTGATTTCTTGATTGAAACAGGTGTGGCAGTAATCAGGCCTGGGGGTGACTACAGAAATTGATATTGAAATTGAAAATTGAAATTGATAAACCACAGTTAAGTTATTTTTTAACAAGGGGGGCAATAACTTTTTCACACATGGCCATGTAGATTTGGAGTTTTTTTTCTCCCTTAATAACGTAAACCTTCATTTAAAAACTGCATTTTGTGTTCAATTATGTTATCTTTGACTAATAGTTAACGGTTTTTGATGAGCAGAAACATTTAAGTGTGACAAACATGCAAAAAAATAAGAAATCAGGAAGGGGGCAAATAGTTTTTCACACCACTGTATATATATATATATATATATATATATATATATAATAATGGGACAGCTGCACAGAGCATGTGCAGTGAATCAGAAAAAAAAAAATGGGGCCATAAATGGATTCATGGTGGCCTTGGGCAGGTACAGAAATCCAAAATCAGCCCGGGGTAGCAGCGATCTCTTCCTTCTTCCTGATCGCATGCGCAGTAGAGTGAAAAGCTGAACTTTGAACAGAGAAGTCAGCTTTTCACTCTACTGCGCATGTGCCTGTCCCGGACAATTGGCTGCAGCGCGAATAGGGAAGAAGGAAACGCTTGCTGCAGGTACCCCGGGCTGGCTCTGTTCTCTCCTAACAGGGACACCAGCCCGGGGTACAAGGTTGGGGGTGCCTAACATTTTGGCACCCCCAAGTGACAGACTTTCCTTCCTTGTCCTTTAAGGTCTACCCACAGATTTTTTTTTAATGATGTTGGTCAGGGGACTGAGGCCCATTCCAAAACCTTACGCTTGATTTTCATTAAAGGAATACTGTTTTTAATGATTTGCACAGAGCCCACCAAGTGTGTCATAGTCATTTATAACACAAGATGGTGAGCCGTTACCAGGGCTGTGGAGTTGGTATATAAATCTTTTGATTCCAGGTACCCAAAGTTGCTTCTGACTCCATAGCCCTGGCTGTTACAGCTTTGAGTTCTGGATCATAACTGTCCTAGCCTAAAGGAATGTTTTTAAAAAAAAAAAAAAAAAAAGTAGCAGATAAAGCCCCATTATATTCAGAGGTTCTGTTAAGTGACCTGTGACTTCTTTGAAAAGCTGTCCCATGGCTACACAGCAGCTTTGTTTATATAAAATATAGTCTGAGGCAACAATACATTATTAAGAGACATATATCCTATAAAAATTATGAATGTACCAGTGAATTACACTCTAGATATAGAAGGATTGTGCTTAAAAAAAAAGTTTGACTGATTTGAGAAATTACACCAAAACCCCACTAGTCCTGCCCATCTGTTCCACTTCCTGCTTTCATTTCATGAAATAGGATCATGATAGGATCTATAGGGAGCTCCAATAAAAGGGGCCATCTTTACAGATCGGATTCATTTTTAGCACAAAGAGAAACCAGCACTATATTATTCATAATTGCCTACAAAATTAGCCACCACACCCCCCCCCCCCCATTTATCAAATAGGTCTCCTTTAAGGTATCTTTTTTTGTGTTACTGCTCCTTCACTGCTACTTCTAACATTGTCTTGGGAAACATTTTCTATTGAAAGTGGCATATGTAATTTAACTTCTAGTTAAATTTCTTAACTAGAAGTTAAGCACCCAGTTAAGGCTTCATTAAGTATGTGTCTGCTTGTTTAGCCAAAAGAGTCAAAAATTAGTTAAACAAAGTGATTTGTTTTGGGCAAATGTTAAAATGAGCTTTATTAAAAACACAAAGTAAAACAAATACACTATTTACAGAAGCACATGGTGCCAAACAATCCAGTTATAATTCACACCAGTCCATCACATGAGTGGGCGGGCCAATTCCACAACAACATCTGATCTCAGCTGGGGGATCATGCTGATCTTCATTTGTTTGCTGCTGGCATATTTGTTCTTAACAGTCTGAAAAGAGAGTTTACGTTTAGATCCCAAATAGTCATCTGTTGAATAGATTTGCATACTGAACTTTATTCACTCCACTCAGTTTGTAAATACAAGCGTTAAGATCCATGAAATCTAGCTTCATTTTTAAACCTCTCATTAGACCCAGATTGTGCAATTCAGTTAGGCTAAAGCTTACCAGGTGTTTGGTCAGTCCCTTGTTCACCTTAATGATGTTCTTGGCCATATGTTGCATAACAGGGACAAGATCATCTTCAAAGTAAGCCATATAATGATGCATTGTTGGTGTCTGGAAGATTAGACAGATCATGTAGACCTTTATCTCCTTCAAGTAATAGAGAATGTGGGACAGCTGTCTGAAACACTTACCCATTCACCCGTATTCAAGATTTTAAGAGACAAGCAAGAGGCAGCAGCTGCTATTTGGGAAGGCGAGTAATGCACCATATCATAATCCACCATTACAAGTTCCATTAAATATTTAGCCAAACTGTGCTGTTCAGCAGTCACCTAAAAAAAAAAAAACCCCTATAAGTTTCTAAACATTTTCATGTACTGGACCACCGTTTTGCACACAGGTGAGCTTGCTGTGCAAACCAGTCTCCATATACATGCCAAGTATGTCAGTTTTGATAATGTTATAACAAAGCGATTACCAGTTTATTAAAAAAACAAAAAAACACACATGCAATTAGGGGAAGTCGAGCCCTTCTATACAGAATTTAAACAGTACTTGACTTGCACCCAGACAAAATAGTCTGTTCTCTGCGTTTGTCAGAGGATTTCACAAGCAAACAGAAGTTTTAACCTACAATTAGTTTACCTCTCCAATCTTAGAAGCTCTCCGAAGAAAGTGCAGAGGTAATGGTCGGCCTATTGCAAACTTAAGCACCCGAAGCACCTTCATTTCCATGTCCCTAATTTGAGCCTTTGTGTATGTGTGATCAGTTACAAATGTAAAGTCTCCGATTTCTGGTGGGTACATCTCTTCATATTTAGCAGCAAGGAACATAGCTGTGACCCCCACAAGCTGCAGTTGGTTTTTAGGAACTGGATGGTCCTGAAATAGGAGAATAGCAGTTAGCCCTAAAATGCAATTTCTGCTCTGGAAAGACTAAACAGGAGTGGTAAAAGTTCATCCAACATACCTGCAGAAAGCGATCAATTATGCCAACAGTCATGAACATAGTCTCCTGCAGCAGACGAAATTTCATTTGCACCTGGACCAGCCAGTCAATCAATATGGCACGCATGTTGCCTGTGACTTCCTGTCCATGTAGGTAGTTTTGTCTGACTGCTTGTGCATTCTGAAGAGATATCAGAAACATTAGACCTTGTATGAAAATGAACTACAGCATTCTGCGCCACACAGTATAAGCTTAGATTCCATAAAGGGCAGCCTGTCAGTTACATGCAGGGTATACAAAAGGTTATGCAGAAGACCATAATCAAAGTCATGGCAGTCTGGCATGGAGGGTTTATGGAGAAAAGTTCACACCAATCTGGTGATACATAGACAATCCATCCCTTTCAAAAAAAGGTAATTCAACTTGCAGTTAAAAAAAAAAAAAGTGCCAACCTCCAGGCTCCTCAGGTAACAGTAAATGTCCTTCACATATTCACTGCACAGCATTGGATTGCCATCATCATCAGCATCAACATCTTTAACTTGAATCAAGACATCAGAGAAGGCCTGGCAGAGCTCATCAGGGAGGCAACCAGATGTTTCCATTGGGCTTGGTGAGCTAGGTTCAACCTGTCAAGATTAAAGCTGCATTAGGTACCAGTGCTTAAAAACACATGCCCTGTATGTAACCCAGCCCAGGAGCTGCAAATTATAGCAAGTAATAAGGACCATTAAAATACTACTCAATTAGGTTTGTCTAGGCACAGCAATCAGTGTTTTATATAAACACATAAAAGGAAAGCTATACCCCCAAATGTAGGTCTCTTAAAATACATTACATAAACAAGCTTGCACGTAAAGGCTTGCTTCATCACAAACTATGTTAATTAAGCAGTATTATATACTTTTGGGTAATCCTAAATAGAAAATCATTTTAAGAATTAAGGGGCTGCCTCCTGGGATCATAGGATTCTCAGTGCACACAAACAAGCCAAGGCACACATGCTAGGCCTATCTGCCAATTAATGGACAAAGTTCTGCCTTTTGTTTCCATACCACTTCCTGTTACAGTTAGAGCTGCATCATTTTTAGTCATGTGATCCGAGGGAGCACACAGCCCATCACTAAATGGCGGATCAAGGGAAGAGGTATATATTTATATAAGCTTGGCGAAATTCTTTAATAGTTTGGTTAAGTATTCATTCTGGGGGTGTAGTTTTCCCTTTAAAGTGCTGTATATCCTGTAATAAATTACATACTATAGTCTCATATAGGGCTCTAGTGATGCAATTGCACCCATTCCAAACACCGAACAGAAAGCCATGGCTGGTTATGCACTGCAGAAAAGTGGCTACTTAATACTTCAATGTTTGAACATTTGTACCAGATTATTAAGATGTTGCCACGGCTATGCAAAGAATTTTAGGTCTTTAAAGTGATCTTGATACCAATTTTTTTTTTTTTTTAAATTATGAACCTAGCTATAGGTCAATTTTGACAGTTTTTCCCTAAAAGTCCTGTTTCTCTACATAAATCCTACTGAAGATCCTGAACCCGTCTGGTAACCCAACTGTAGCTTCTCAATCTGTCAAAAGGACTACATCATAAACTGGGAAGATTCAGCTTTGTTTGCTTCAAGGAGCTCCCCCTCCCTCAGAGCCTTGTGAACTAGATAGCAGACAGGCTTGATCTTTCCATTGCCTGCCTACTTCAAAGGGCTGTGCCCCCTCTGCTCTTCCCACGAAGAACAGGCCAGCTTAAGCTTTCCCGTGCGTGCCTGCCCCCCCGATACAAATTAAAAGAGCAGGTGTAAAAAAGTTTAAGTGGCCGTCAGTATCACTTTAAATGCTCAATCCTTCCTACATACAAGGCTACCAATTGGATGTTTAATGTTTCACATATTGCTACAAGCTGGACCCAAGCCCAGTGTTATACCCCTTAGTTTGGCGTCAATATAATTCTGCCCGTGTTACCAGTCCAGAAGTAACCCAGAGATCCATTTAGGATTGTTACAACTGAGACTTCATAGATTATATCCATATCTATTATAGCACAGATATCCATGTCCAGCTCTTTGATAACGATCTCCACTGGGACTGTACTGTCTGTTACAACCTTAAGTTGCAGTACAAAAATAAGTGATAGTTGTGCAGACAAAGGCAGAGCATACCATCACCTATTAAGAGTCTCAACCACAATATTCTTCCCTGTTACCATATAAAACCTCTGGCCACAATGCACTATATAAATATTCCATCATAAGTCTAAGGTTGACCACTAAAATCTATAGGGGGAAGGAAAAAAAAAAACCATTTGAAGCCATACCTGAGCAGGTTTGGGGCAAACATTCTCTTCTCTAACTTTCAGGGGCTCCAACACTTTGTCCACAGGTTTTACCTTCTTGATAGCTTTTACTGCTGGCTTCAGTTCCTAAAATACACACAAGATGCAGGATTGAAATACAAGCACACTTGTACGAGACATTAGGCAAGTATGCAATTAAAACAAAAACAGTACAAGACAAACATTGTCACATAATGTAATATTAGGTACATGGTAGACCCCCACCTTTTTTGCTGGAACTTTTAGCTCGGCCTTGTTTCCTATGTCTCCCAAAGCTGTACGAGGCCTCAAAACTGGTTTGGTTGCAACAACCCTCTTTCCAGCTACAGTGGTTTTCACATTGTTTTCTGCATTTGCCATCATGTTCTGTACAATTAAAAAAAAAAAAAAAAAGTTAACATTCCTATATGAAACCAGATTCAAAACTCAGTTTCCAAACATTAACTGAAGCAAAGCAAACATAGGATGCTGTAACCATTCTGAGGCCACTCAAATGTTCCATGATATACATATCCTGGAGAAACACATTGGGCTTACTTTAAATCGGTTATCATGGGTTACTGCTCTAATGCAAATTTCCCCAATCACATTTGAGTTCATTCTTCCTGCAGCTGGCTAAACAGATCTGTCACTATGGCTATTGCCCAAGTGAAAGTCAGACCAGTTAGTAAATGACAACATAGGTTTATATTATATGGCATAAGCACAATGGTAGTTTGCCAGTGTAGTATATTTTAAACTTTTCGGCAACAGACCTTGCAGAGCAAGGTGTAATAGTTTACCATAATGAAAAGTTAAGTATTGGCCATTTTGAATAGATTACATCAATGCCTGCTGACCCCATTCACTGCCTGGCATTCCCACCTACAACCAGGTTCTAGTCTTTTAGAGTAGAGGTTTAGAGTCACATAACTACTAAATATATGAATTACCTTAAAAGAAAAGAATCAGCTAAAACAAAAGTTATCGCCCAGAGAGTTTTGTTTAAGTAAATTCTAATTTTAAGTGTACTGCCCCTCAGTAAAAAGGAGAACAGTACTTGTACTTCATGGTAACCAAGTTTCATAAATCCATGTTGGTAGCAAAGAATACTGGGTTTGATATGTAGTTTTTAGATTTAAGGTATGGTGATCCACATTACAGAACACACTTAACCAGAATGTTTGAACTTGGGTTTTCTGGATAACAAGCTAATTTACAAGCTAACCATGAACCAATTTTTAAAAGAAATGTCCATCTTAAAGATGTCACCGCTCTAAGCACCATTCTCATGCCCAACAGCTATTGCAGAAATGAAGTAGCAGATGTTTTTATATATTTGTTTTAAGATCATTAACAGTACATTGTAATTAAACACAGAAAGCCATGCCTTCAATGTTACAGGCATTAACTGAATGCTGCAGTGGATTCCCTGCCTGGTTTGATTTAAGATCATGGATTTATCTAGTCTGGAGGCAATAGGAGGGAAATGGACACCCCATTTTGAGTTGAACCCAACCTTTTAGTTTCCATAACCAGTAAATCCCACATGTGTGGTTCTTGGGCAGCTGCAGACAAGTCATGGTGTAGAACAGTGTAAGGGACATCTTGCTCACCACGCCCTTTGGTGTTATTCCCAGTGGCCTCAACAGACCCATAAAATGGTGGCTTAAGAGTTGAGAAGATGCAGATTTACTCCCAACAGAACCTTCTGCAGGCTGGCAGTCACGATGGGGCTAAACTGCCAATAATCGCCCTTATTTCACAGCCTCTTGTAACAATGGCTCTCAAACATTTTACATTTAAATGCGGCCCCATGGGTAAGACAGGTCAGGGCGGTAAGTGAGCCAATCACAGGGCAGCAGCAGCACCCCTCAATACAAGCCTTCATCCGATACAGGGCTGAAAGCATGGGTGCTGGGTAGGTGGTTGGGCCAACTGAGTCACTCATAGGTTTCCCTAAGGCAGCGGGACGTGCGAGCGGACATACCGGTTACCCACCCCCACGCCTATAACCTACTCTTACCGAGTTGAATGGGAACGACCACCGGGCGCCCGTTTAGTTACTGCTGTACTTAAACTGGCATAAGGAGAGCCTTAACTGGCAGCCATTTCATACATTACGAAGCTTAGACGATATCCTATACTCAATCCTTATTTTTAGTGCCGTTGTTTTCTACCTTTATATTCGCCTAGTACTGCTTACTAAGCACCCCATTTACAAAGTGCAGCCACCGCTTTGTATTTCTATGGTAGTTGGTGAGAACTCGCTACACCAGTGCCCCCTCTTGTACCGCAGTAAACAGCAAATGGCATGAAAACACAGACATAACTCATCTTACTCACTCTGGTGATACGCAGCGACATTTTTCCAAACTGGTAACGGCAACTGATTCACTACAAACCTCTCCGCCACACGCTTCTAACCTCCTACTTCCGCACACTCAGTTTAAATCTCCCGCAGTCCGCTTCTCATTGGTCCGTTCAGAACAATCTGCCTCTTCTTACTGGCTAGTGCGGATTCACTTCGAATGCGTTCCCATGGAAATTAGTGGACGTGAGAGGTTTTTTTTTCGGAGGCGGGGCCAATGCGTCGTGTGGCAACAAAGCGTCCAAAGCTGCGAAGGGAGAAAGGCTGGTTTTGAATTGCAGAATTTGTCTCTGTGCTGGTTGTCAGGAGGCGGTCTTTTGTTTCTCTTTTGTAATTTGTATAGTTGTTTAACAGTAATTGGTCAAGGATGCAACTTGTTTCAGAACATCCTGGTTTCTACAGGTCAATATACTGACATAGAAATGATTGCTGCAACTGCATAATCTTCAAGGTGTCACCCTGGATCTAAACATGGCACTTATGATAGTGAATAAACGGAATAGGTAAAACTATGACTAATCTGACTTCTGAACTTTTTAGTATACCCTGAATTTAATGGTGCAGTGTCTCTCAAAACAAATGGGAAATGTATAGACCAAGTGATCAGATCTTTGCTGAGGCCAGAGCTGCCATCAGAAGGCCCCACACAAGTTATTTATATAGGTCCCCCATGAACACGAGCGCGCAATACCAACATTTTGGCCGCACAATATAAACAGTTGGGGGCCCATTCATTAAAGGAGAAGGAAAGGCTAAGTCACTTGGGGGTGCCAAAATGTTAGGCACCCCCAAGTGACTTTAATCACTTACCTTGTACCCCGGGCAGGTGCCCCTGTTAGGAGAGAACAGCACCAGCCCGGGGTACCTGTAGCGCTTCCTCCTTCCGGCTTCGTTTCGCTGTGTCTAACAAAATAGGTGCAGTAGAGTGAAAAGCCAACTTCTCTGTTAAAGTTCGGCTTTTCACTCTACTGCGCATGCGCGCGCGATTGATACAGGAAGGAGGAAGCGCTGCAGCTACCCCGGGCTGGTGCTGTTCTCTCTGAACAGGGGCATCAGCCCGGGGTAAAAGGTATGCGATTCAAGTCACTTGGGGGTGCCTAACATTTTGGCGCCCACAACTAAGATATATTCATCCTTACTGGATGTAAAATAATTCTATTGGGTTTAATTAATGTTTTATTGATTTCTTAATAGACTTAGGGGCACATTTACAAAAGCACAAATGCTCCGAGCGTATTTCCGCCGATTTTTTCGGGCGTCCGCACGACTTTTCTGTACGGCGCACGACTTTTCCGTACGGCGCACGACTTTTTCGGACGTTTGCACGAAAAAATCGGAAAGGTTTTACCGCTGTTTACAATTGTTCGGTGCGAAAATTTCGTGACTTTCGGATCGCCAATACGATATTATCGTGACTAATACGATTTTTTCGTAAGCATTTTCGTGATATTTGCGATCTTCTGAAATTTTTGTTTCCAATGCGATTTTTTCCCATTCGTGATTCGGATTCGTGGATTAGTAAATGTGCCCCTTAGGGGCTGATTTACTAATCCACGAACGTCCGAAAAGCGTCCGAATGCATTTTTTTCGTAATGATCGGTATTTTGCGATTGTTTCGGAAATTGTTGCGACTTTTTCGTAGCCGTTACGATTTGTGTGTAGCCATCGCGCCGAGTACGAAAGTTTCGGATTCATTCAAGCTTCAGTATCGTGACTTTCCTTGGGCCAGGTTGGAGCTGCAGAGTGCCATTGAGTCCTATGGGAGGCTTCCAAAATCATGCAAAGTCTGAAAGTTTTGCCCGCGGTTTACGAGCGCTCAATACGAAAAAGTCGCGACAAGATACGAGCAAATCGTAACGGCTACGAAAAAGTCGCGACAATTCGTGCAAGTCGTAATGGCTACGAAAAAGTCGCAACAATTTACAAAAAAGTCACAAAATGTTCGTTTTCCAATCTGAATTTTTCCCATTTGTATTCAAATTCGTGGGTTAGTAAATCAGCCCCTTAAGGTATGAAGATCCCTTAAGTTACCCTTGGGCCCGAGCATTCTGGATAACAGGTCCTATACCTGTAGTGGTTTCGGTGCGTCCTTCATTTTTCATTCCCTTCCCACCATGGGCCCACAGATAACCTGATATCATTCATGGTATCTACATGTGAGTAGTTCATTGTTTAAATATAAGTAATTAAAAGGCACTGTTTTTTGCCCACTAGATACCAGTTCTGTGGTAAACATTTTGGGGCTAATTCTAAGAGGGTAGCTATGACAAGATGTGTGTGAGAGCACAGCCACAGAGCAATGCAGTGGATACAGACAGACTGAAGAGGACGGCACAGACAGACAGTGTGCAGGATGAACATGTCTATTTCTGTGCTGTTTTAGTTTTTTCTCTCCCATTTACACTGTGCAAATTCTTTCTGAGAAACTTTCCTTCCAGCTCTGTATAATTAACAGCCTATTGCTTATCAGTGGCAATAAATTTGGCTTCAGCCATTATCCTGACCCCATGATTCCATACCAGATTCCTGAAGAACAAAAGGTGGCCATACACTGTGCGTTCTGCTCATTTGGCGAGGTCACCAAACGAGCGTATCATCTCCCAAAATGCCCACCTAAGGTGCGCGGTATCAGGGTAACATTACTGTTTGGCCCTAAACGGCAGATACATGGGTCATTGGACCGAGGACCGCATCAATGAGCTAATGTGGTCCCCAATCCAATGGGAAAATCACATTTTAGGCCAGATATCAGTTGGGTAGGCCCGTACACGAACAGATAAGCTGCCGAATCGGTCTGAAGGACCTGAATAAGTAACTGAAATCTGCCCGTGTATGGCCATCATTACTATCTTTCTTACTCTTTTGGTCACTTTCAGGTGACCTTTCTCAGGGGCATTTCACCAGATAAACTAAACCTTTATATTTATATTATGAATGTCAAGAGCTATGGTTGGTAAGTCTGAGTGCAGTACTTTTGTTTATATAAGTAGGTGTATAACACACATTGTGCTGGTGCAGGGAAGCCATGTGCTTAATACTTGCATTAGCGATGTAAAAGGCTAACATTACATGCTACATCTAAATTGTATATACATTTGATATTGCATCACATAAATTGTTAAAGTGTATGCCTAGGTCCTGCCCCTGTACCAAAGATTCCCTTGCAGAACTTGGGCCTAATTGTCTGCAATTTACTGACTAGTGCCAATGTTTGTGTCTATGTTATGTGGCACAGAACTTTGCAGAGGGGAAGAAGCACACCAGTGTGTTGGCAATGCCTTTAAACATTTATTTGCAGAACTGAACAAACAGCACAAGCTTTCGGGGGTGACCCCTTCTTCATGTGAAATAAATTATTTAAAGGCATTGCCGACACACTGGTGTGCTTCTTCCCCTCTGCAAAGATACATGGAGAAAAGGCTTGGGAGCGGCCGTGGAAGTCAAGCACCCTCTGAGAACATGTATGTAAGTGGCGTGCTGAAGATTTTTCTTTATGTGGCACAGAACATTGTGGCTGATTACAAAAAACAATGCAATTTTGGAAAATAAAAAATTTTATGGTAGATTCCTCCAATATCTGCACTGTTTTTAATGTTATTTTACAATTCGAAAATTGGCCCAAGGTTTATGGAGTATGTTTGAAAATATTAACTATCAACACTACAACACGTTGCTGCAAGAACTGCATTGAGTTTGCTACATAAAGACTGGTGGTTGCCCGAGTAGGCGGAACTGTAGCGCTGCTGTTAGTGGTTTCTGGCGGATGGATTTTTCTTTACTCTGGATGTTGCGGGAAAGTCACGGAGACATGGCGGCTGCCGTGGTGCAGATGTCAATGGGCTACAGAGGGCTTTTGGCAGTCCGGAATCGGGGAACTGGTCCTTTGGCTTTGGGTGTTGTTTCTTCGCAGTTGCGGGCTTTCTCTGTGCGAAAAGAGCCGGAGCTGGACGAGAATCCGTACTACGGGAAATACCGGGACAAGATCCAGCAGCTGCGCCGGTGTGTGGTAGGGCACAGAGCTGTTGGACTCTGTGTGTGGTGGCAAAAGCCTATAGAGGTGTTTCAGTGTATTTACAGACAAGCAATGTTTTGGGGGACCCACAGCCCCATCACATCTATTTATCAGTCACAGGATATCATTTGTACTAGTGACCCTGGGGTGTTCTGCATGGTTTCAAACTTTCTTAGCCAGCCCTTATATATAAACAAATGCAACCCCTTGTGTTTCCCCCTGCAGGGACGCTGGTACAATAAGAGTCTATAACATAGATTAAACCATCCCCCTTTATCATAGGGATGCAGAAATTTTCCTTCAACATACTTATATTTGTAATTTATCAAAAGTTTAATGAATGACAGCACCATTTTCTGACAGAAGAGTATTTACTTAACAGGAGCAAACCAGCTTTGAGCAAACACCATTTCGGTGGTAATTCAGCAGTACCGGGAACTATCATAAGTTTACTGGATTTGCAAAGCAAGATCAGGGGACAGATGGCCTTTTGTTGAACATATCCCAAAACTAGATGGCAACCCTACACTATCATCTGTCTTTGCTTTCCAATGTCAAATGCAGATGGGGAGAAAGGATTTGGGGGCACATTCATCAAAGTACAATTGATTCCGAATACAAAATATTTGTATATATTTTGTAAGTTTTCGCACTGTGTGTGTTTTTTGCGACTTTTTCGTTAATTTGTGCAACTTTTTTGTACTTTGCGACAATTTGCATAACAATTTGTGCGACAAAATCGTATTTGCTGCAACGAGTACAAAAGTTTCGGATTCATTAAAGCTTCGTTATCGTGACTTTCCTTGGGCCAGGTTGGAGTAGGGTGCCATTAAGTCCTATGGGAGGCTTCCAAAATCATGTACAGAAGGATCAAAGTCAGAAAGGTTTTACGATCATTTGAATACGAAAAATTTGTGACTTTCGGAATGCCATGACAATAATATCGTGACTATTATGATTTTTTTTGTAAGCATTTTCGTGACTTTTCCGATCAGAAGAAAATCGTATTTAATCCGAATTTTTCCCATTTCGGGATTCAAACTCATACTTTGATAAATCTGCCCCGTGGTCTCTTTATTTTCTGCACAGGAGTGACAACAAAATGACATTAAAATCTTCCTGGGATAGTGAACTGCTGCTTGTTTGTAGCTTATATGTATAAAGAGTGATACCTATGCACATTTGATAAAGGTAACCATGAAACATTGCCTTTTTTTTATTTTTTGGCCTGTGATAAAAATTATCAATTTATATGGTTTCTTGGCATGGCACACGTAGCATTTTTGTTGGCGCACCTTGGAAAATCATTCCCCCTTACAGGCAATTAAGCACTTTTTTACTGTGTATGAAACTCCTAACTTTATCTGTGCGTATTATGAATGAGGAGTATTAAAGCTTAACAATAGGGGCCATAACCAACTTATAGGGAGAACTGGATATACTGAGTGGTATACTTATGTCAATTTGAGAATACTGTGTATGGCCACAGACTGTGCCAGATTTCTGTGTAAATATGAAAACAGATTCTTTACTGTTGTTTCATAAACATTAATATAACAATAGGGTTTTATATGTTTTACACGTAAAATTAGTCAAACTTGTTTTATTGGCTAAGCTAATGCTTCAGTGATTACTTCTATTTTTCTTTTTCTCTGTGTAGAACCAACCCATCAGCTTTTGATGCCCGATTGGATAAGCGGAAAGAGTTGAAGCAACAGCCGTTGGGTTATTCGAAACAGGCAGAATTTGCAAAGACAGTAGAGGAAAAGGTGTGCATGTAGGCATTCTTTTAATGGAACTTAACAAGACTGTATAATGTATGATTTGGAATTTTAAAACTACTTGATAAGAGTCAAAATTGCAAATTTTAAATAGCAATTTCGACTTTTCTAGTACAGAGAGCACTATTAAACGGCCCCTCCAACCCAAAAAAACCTAATCGAGGTGAGGGGGAACATTCCCTAAGCTGCCTCCGAGTGGCACTAGGGGCCAAAACGCCCCTGTTCTGGATAACCGATCCAATACATGTAGTAAGCTTTCTAATTCATAATTTTTACTTGTACTAGAAATTCTCTAACACACTGGGGCTGGTTCATTAAGTCCGAATTATGACTACTATTTATGACCATTTGCATTAAATACAAATATTTCTGATTGCGAAAAGTTGCTTCATGCTTGTACGAAAATATCGTGGTACGATCCGAAAGTTACAAAATCTTCATATCTGGACAATCGTGAACGCCGCGAAAACCTTTCTGACTTTGATCTTTTAGTGCATGATTTTGGAAATCAATAGCACTCTGAAGCTCCAACCTGGCCAAAGGAAAGTCCCGATACCAAAGCTTGAATGAATCTGAAACGTTTGTACTAGTTTTTGCCACAAAATTGTCGCAAAGTACGAAAAAGTTGCACAAATTAACGAAAAAGACGCGGAAATACGCACAGTTCTAAAAGTTGCACAGTGAATTGTATAAGTCAGGATTACCCAATGGTACATACATGCTAGAAAATAATATTTTTTATAAAACTCTCTAGATTTAGCAGGTTTTTACAAATGAACTGTTTTATGCAATTTTTATACAGATCTGCAATGCTTTGGGGTATTACCTCTTTTAAATCAAGAAGGTAATCAAACAACTGTAATTTTCATTCATCACCAAACACAACGTAAGCTTTTTGGAAAGTAAACATAATTTCAATCAACTTTGCAGTTGATTTTTTATGATTTTTAATGTAATATGGTTTGAAATGGTTTTTTTAAGCCTGGCCCCTTGTTCTCCTGCTGATCTAGCTGACTACTTTGAAACTCAAAAAGATGTAACATTAATCGACTGTCCCTAGCCTGCCTTCAGGATGCATACTCCATATCCCACAATTCCTTGCACATGCTATGTCAATAATGTTATGTATCTCCTGCATGCTGTCTGTGCTGTTATAATTTTTAACATCAGTATTTTAGTCCCTCCTTCCCTGCCTGGATTTCAAATTATTTAGAAAAAGAAAAAATTGTTTTGCAGATGGATTTCAGCATATAAAAATGGTATTTATTGAAGGAACAGATTATAGTGATAGGTATATTAGGGCTTTCTGTGTTGTGTGGGGCTCCCCTTTGAAGTCCATACAATTAAATATCAGTGGCATCCACAACACATTACAGGATTATTCTTTTATAGTCAATTTAATAGTACTCACTTATAATTAAAACCATCATTATTTACAACTTTTTTTGTGTTTTTAGGTCGGAACAGCTTCTGGTAAAGGATTCTCAAAAAATAAGGTAATCTGTTTGAATACACATCTTTTTATTATCATTACAGAATAAAAATATTAAGGGACTTTGTGTTTATTTTGATGCCACAGTTATTTATCATTGATATCTGAGCGTGCTCACACACAATAGTTTGGTGTGTGGGCTTAAAATCATGGGCTGTGTCAATCAAATCCATGTTTACATGGATTTTGATTATTTGGTGATAATGCGGCCATCGCTTGCATCCTGTTTTGTATTTAGTCATAAGCTGGCCTAGAACTGGTCTAGTTCCTGTCAGTCCAGTTCTGGCCACTATGATCCACCAAACTTGGGGCCAAATTGATTTTCTTAGAGATCAAGTTAAACAGCCATATACAAGAGTATCTGCATATTTTTTGCCTAATTTATACATACTGATTTTGCTCATGAATGCTCCTTTCAGAATCCACAAAACTTGTAAGCCACTACAATATTTTCAGTTTCCGGGTTATATTTACCTTTAATGCAGCTCCAGTTATCTTTAAAGGAGAAGGAAAGGTAAAAACTAAGTAAGCTTTGTCAGAAAGGTCTATGTAAATACAGCCATAAGCACTCACAGAAACGCTGCACTGAGTTCTCTTTCAAAAGAAACTGGATTTCTTGTCTGTTTGTTTTCCTCTGCCAGAGACACACAGCTCTCTTCTCTTTCCCCTCTCCTGCTCCCCCCTCCCTCAAGAATGCTAAGAACTCCCTCCCCCCCTTAGAAATGTGGATCTGAGCCAATCAGCAGGAAACTTCCTCATAGGCTTACTAACTGAGCATGTACACTGGTCTGGGTCTCGGTGCAGGAACGAGGCATTATGGGAACTTTCTTTAAAGAGCTCAGCGTTTTTTTCCCTTTGAGGCTTCTGATCATCTGAACGGGAGAAATATGGGGAGAATTAAGGGCACTATTGAGAGAACTGAAGGTATTGAGGTTAACTCTTTATTAGCCTTTCCTTCTCCTTTAATTGTACCCTATATTATGTATAAAGAGTTTTTATGATACAAATTAAAATATTATTCTTTGGTAAACCTGAACATATGTGTAGTTACACTAAAGCTACATTTTTGCTTATCTGTTTCAGACCTTAGATTCTATTCTAAACATAGAGCTGATAAAGGACAAGGATGCAGATGAAATCAGAGAGGTAAGATTTCAGCATAAGAAAAATAATACACTGCGACTAAAGCTTTGTTTTAGTCTCTTTTTCCCTGAAAGGACATGTCAACTCCCCAAAAAATGTTTTTTGCCTAATAAAAGCAATTCCAAGCAACTTTCCAATGTGAATGTATTGACATTTTTTAGTGGTTTAAAACTTATTTGTAAATGTAATTGCAATAGAAAGCAGCATTTGCTGAACTCTGGTTGTTAATTTTTAAACAATGTTGCAAAGGTCAGTCTCCTCCTGCAAGACAGGTCTGTCAGTCTGCTGCCTTGTATTACGTTATTTCAAATGCTAGAGCCACCAGGGCAGAGAATAGAAAGGACAGAAAAACACTACTTCTAATAGCAATTATATATACAAATAAGTAAAAATACATTGCAAATTTGTAATGAATGTATATTGCAAAATTGCTTAGAATTATAATTTTTTTTTATTAGGCAAAAAATGTTTTTGTCCTTGAAAAGCTGCAAAAATAAAACACCCCAATATTTTCTTATATGCCATTTGCTGTAAGGGTGTGTATTACATTTTCTATAAAAAAACCAAAAGACTCTATATAAAATACTTTGGGGTAAAAAAAAAATGTACATTATATATAACTTTTGCAATCTATCCTATATCCTATTTGCAGCTGCTGAGATTATTATACAGAAAGTAATTACATCACAGTAACACAAAAAAATTTATTATATAATCCATCTCTAAGGCTGATGACACGCGAGAATATACTTTCCCATTGGCAATAGAGTAAATCACCGGTGGGAAAACATATGCGTTGCTTTGTTTCTCTGAAGTTGCCTAGTGAGGAAAGTGGCGCGTATGTTTTCCCACCTAACTGAGGCGTAACAATTAGTAATTATAATCTCTTACCACAGACCCTGCTTTTCCCAGGGGTAGTATTCTAGCAAGTCTCTCTACATCTTATTGCAGAACAGTGTCATGATAAATAATTTAGCTGTTGTCTTTTTTTTAATGCAGATTTGGAAGCAGTACTTTTCTTTAAGAAACTCTGTGTATGCAGTCATACCTGTGAGTAGTACTTGTTGCCTTATTTTAGTTATTTCTAACATTAGGCTTTCCTAAAGAAAATTGGCATGTGCATGTTTCATGCTTAAATAAACAAAAAGGAGTAAATGAACCCTAATAAATTATTTTCAATTATAAATTGGTTTGCATGTTAGATGTACTTATTTGTCCACAACATTTTTCTTATCAAGTCTGGTTTTGTTATACAAGAAAAGTTTGTACTTGGTAGTTAATAACATGTTTGTGTTTTTCTTTGCATTTATTAATTTCAGCTTTATCTCATTTTTCTTTTTCCGCATTCTAAAGGGAGAATCTTTTGAACTCATATGGCGGCGAGCCAAGACCTGCCCCTCTGTAAGTCTGGATTATTTCTCTCTTTTGGAGCTGCTAGTTAAGGACTGTGCCCATATATATTAGTACACAGATGGTTTCATGTTTATGTTATGAGCAGTGGAAATTTTTTTTAAAATATTTGATAAAAATGGAGTCCATAGGAGATAACCTATCCATAATTCGAAGCATTTTGGATAACGGGTTTCCAGATAATGGATCCTATACATGTAGTGTGAACAACTGAAATATAGATCACAGCCTCTCTACATCCTTCAATTAATAATAAGCTTTGCTTCTATACAAACAAGTTTTATACCTTTTTACAGTGTCCATTAGCAGTACATGTATATTTTAATATACATATATAAATATTATTTCATATATTATTTTTTTGGTCCTTCATTATTTGTTTACTATACAGCAATAGCTTTCCATGTTCCCTTCCCCCTGCAAAATAAAATGTTTTATGGATTGTTTTCTGTATTCCATGCAGTTCTTGTATGCACTTCCAAGGAAAGAAGGATATGAGTTTTTTGTGGGCCAGTGGTCAGGAAGTGAGCTTCATTTTACTGCACTTATTAATATCCAGGTATGTTCTTCTGCTGATATCCACAATGTAACATTGTAGTCTGAAGCCATACTGTTTCTTTGCTGAAACAATAAGGGGCTGATTTATAATGCCTTGTTGGACTTTTGTCTTTTTTTTTTTTTTTGTTTGGTGAAAAAAAATATATACATTCAACTGGTTTAATGTGTCAAGCTTTTCATGCTTTGCAGAAAAAAACAGTTTGTGTTTTAGCATTTTTTTTACACAATCATTAAAACACTTATCTTTCCTGCAGTTGTTTTTCTCAACAACATTTGTTGAGACATGATAAATTACCCATTTAGAATTCTGAAGTACCATTCATTAAACCCCTACTTTAACAATGTCTTTTTAAATGAAAAGGAAAGGTTAATCACTGGGGGGTGCCAAATATTAGGTACATCTGCTTTTTGCCATTAGCAACTTTTTGCCTACCTTTTTGACTAGAGATTTTGGTTTAAGTGTTTGTTCCAGTTAATAATTTGAACTGAAAATTTTCAGATGTACCTGCAACAATTTCATTAATAAAGCTACAGCTTCCTGATGTCTGACATGCTTGTTACAAAAGTATGCACTTCCTATTGAAGAATCCTTATATTTAAAGGAGAAGAAAAGCTACTGAGGCAATTTTGCCAGTAAACTAAATAACAAAGAGGAATTTTTGTGTTTTCGCCTTAAAATATAACTTTTATTTTATAACCTTAAAAAAAAAAGAATAAATTACACCACTCAATAAATAGATCAATAAATTAGTAAAAAACCACCTGACTATCCTAAATCACAGTGGAACAATTCATGAATCTAATGGTTAGTTAGAGTGAATTACTTAAATTTACACTCAATAAATACACCAAACAATTAAGGATATAGTCCAATTCATGTTAAAATTCACATGTATCAATTCATTACTTAATTCCCATAATTATCTTAAAATGGTGAGAAGGAGAGGAGAGATGGGGGAGACACCAGTAGTCTAGTCACAATAGTGCAAGCTAGAACGCTATTTTGTTCTGTAGAAAGCTTTACCATACTTTAGTAAACAACCCTAGATTTTCTTTGTTGGTTTACGATAGCAACTGCCATTTTAGCTTAGTCTGAAGTCACTTCCCTGCCTGCATCTCTCCTTCTGGCTTGTCTCTGGCTGTTGCGTGGAAGCTCTCTGTTCATATTACAACAGGAAGGGGGAGAGAATAGCAAACTGCGCTGGCTCATGCCCGTGCCCTGATGGTTTAAAATGAAAGAAGACAGTCTGGCAGGTGGATTCTGTAGGCTGACAATCCACCCCTACGCTTAAAATATCTTCTAGTCATGTCTCTTCCCATAAGCACAAGCACTGAATTGGACCGGGTGCAAGCACACGCAGCTGATATTCGCCACAAACGGCAACTCACGTTTGTTGGTGGATATTTCCTGCGTGTGCGTGCACCCGGGTGGATTTAATGCTTAAGGGCGCAGGCACATCTGAAAGCTTAAGCGTAGATTGTTAGCCTGCGCTGACAATATAAGACTGACAATCTGCACCATGTACCCTTGCCCTAATACTGAAGCCCATATGTACAGAAAAGAAGCAAAGGAATGCTGTGTTTCTTTTAACAGGACTCCAAGCAGCAGTACTGTGAGTATTTATTCGATAGACCTTTGTGATAAGCTTACTTAGCTTTAACCTTTACTTCTCCTTTTAATACATATCTATGAATATAAAAATGTTTTTCTGCTGTTTTCATATATGTATTGTTTAAAGATTTACTCTCTATTTTAGACAGCAGGAGATGCTGCCCCCAGCCAGCTGATCTTATACCATTACCCTGAGTTTCAGAAAGACAAAGGAATTGTTCTGATGACCTCAGAAATTGACACCAAATTCTTGGTAAATGCAGAAGTATTTTGTGGAAGCCTGGGTCTTATTTATTAAAGTGCTGCAAAACAGAAATATATTTCAACTATGTTTTCAGAGATATAAACTGTGTTTGTTAGTGCTTTAGTTTCTGTGCATGCTTTAGCCATCTAGCGATAGATAGATGTAAGGGTGTACTCAAGGGATCTAAATATGAGTGGGAATACTTACTGATGCATTCCATATTTGAATGTATGTATTAAGCACAGCTAATATACTGGCATCAGCTGGCAAAACTGTGTGCTGTGTGTGTGGTTACCTAGAACAGTAATTTCCAACTCGCAGGTACACCTTATGAGGCCCAACCTCCCTCCCTCTATCAGCTAAAAACTTTCCTGTGCACTCCTGTAAAATCTTGTTCTGCAATCCATTGATTACCTTTGACTCTGACATCAGACATAATGAATGAAGCAAGGAGTTAGAGTTTTAAAAAGGTCAGCTGTAAATAACCCTGTCACCCTTATAGGTGAGAAGCAATTTCCTTGGTCATGACCAAAGTGGCAGAGGTGGTGGTTATGTACAGTGGGAGAGGGAAAATAATTTTTAATGTTATTATTTAAGGTAATCCAGTACATTCTGTGTACTGTGTACGTGCTATTTAATGCTTTATGCTACTTTGCAATTAAATGTTGGATGGTCAGTTCTTGTGATGGTGGATGTAACTGTGACATTTAGGGGCACATTTATCAAAGTACAAATGTGGACATTAAAAAGCACGATACAAAAAATTCGTATTAAATCTGATATTTTCTGATGTGCACTTAAAGAACAAAAATTTTGTATCGGGGTCATAAGAAAATATTGTGGTACGATCTGAAAGTTACGAAATTTTCGTATCCAAGCGATCATAAAAAGAACGAAAAACTTTCTTTGAACTGACTTTGAACTTTCTGTGCATGTTTTTGGAAGCCTCCCATAGGACTCAATGGCACTCTGCATCTCCAACCTGGCCGAAGGAAAGTCACGATACTGAAGCTTGAATAAATTCCGAAACTTTCATACGATTTTATCACACAAATTTTTGCAAAGTATGGAAAAAGTTGTGCAAATTAATGAAAAAATTGCAGAAAATACACACAGTTCTAAAACTTAGAAAAGATACAAATTTTTAGTATTTGGACTCAATCGTACATTGATGAATGTGCCCCTCAATGTTGGGTGACCAGTGCCACATGATGCTGGACATAACTGCCATTTAATGTGGTGGTCAGTAAATTATGGTACTAGGAGTTAATTTGCCATTTAATATTGTGTTAGTCAGTCTCTTGCAGTTTAAAGGCAGGTGTGGTAACATGGGCATGGCTTTAAGTGGGTGTGGTTTAAAAACTGGTCTTGGACAATACTTGTTTGCATTATCGGGCATCCACAACATAGGTCAAAAAAATTCCAGCCCCTCGTACCATAGAAGTTGGACACCACTTACCTAGACTAAAATATATTAAAATTGCCAGAATCTATGTGCTGGAATTCAAACATAAGTTAACAATTACTTTGTAAATTTTTCCTGAAAGAGTGAGGTTTATGGCCCCTTGTCTTGCACTTTTACTCTAATTACAGCTTGTAGATAATATGCTGCTAAAAATAAGCCATTCTAGCTTCAAAATGAATGTCTGATTATTTTCACTTGCGTCAAAGTAAACATAAAGCTATAAAAAATAAAACTCTATAAAAATATATTATGCAAATTGTATTGTAAAGGACATATAGGTTCTCAGACTTAAGCTAGCCAAAGAAATGGTGTGCAGTATATTTTAATATACCCTGCTAATTGTGTTCAGTAGCTCGTTTTTTTATCTCCGACTTTGTTTTATTCCTAGAATGTCCAGGACGCACAGTGTTTGGCAAATCAAGTGCAGCTGTTCTATGGCAGTGATGGAGCAGAAACATTTGGATTAGTGGAAAAGTTTAATCACAAGTCTGATGAGTTCAAATACATGGCTGTAGTTTCTTTCTTGGAGCAAAGTGGGCTGGGAAAGAGTTTTTTGAACGAACAGGGCCATAATAAAGAAGATAAGTTGGAATGAGAATAACATAAATGAACTGCACACTTGGAATGTATGAAAGACTGATTAGAAAGTAAGACACCAAGAAAAAGTAAAGGCTACTTTGCAATTCTGTTGCCTTCAAGGTGAAAAGAAAAGTGTATGTAAATCACTTTACTGTACATCATTTTGTGAGAGCACACACAAGGGATGTTGAAAGCTGATGTTAAAATTGTAGTGAAGGAACAACTCAACCTGCCTAGATATTTAAACTGTAATCACAATACAGTATGTTTGTAATAAATAATATATTAAGTGCTTTTGTGGTCCTTTTGATATCTAAAGCTGGTTAGGTTACCACATGAGTGGATATTTCCCCAATATGCCCACCTTGAGCACAGGTAGTCCCCAGGCAGAAGATTGTCAAAGATCTGACCAGTACAGACTACCTGCTGATTAATTGCTAGACTAGACTATTAGTGACTAGACCATTAGCAAACTTAATCCATTTTTAACATAACCTGTATTTTGCTTTCCATGCCCACATGCTGCTTTTATTGGGCCATCACAGCTGACTGAATTATTAAGAATAGTGTTAAGGTGAAGGCGAATCCACAGTTGCAGACACACGTGGGACACTGAAGCCAGTTTAAGACCATGGATGCAGTAGAACACCTTTTTTTGGTTTGCAGAGCTGTTATTATTAGTTCATTGGAAGTGAACAATTAGCATATTTTCAGAATCTCTGCCCCCCTCCAAATTTACAGTATATTTATGCTATAAGCAGGTTCCTCTGCTGCTTAACCTGAGTTCCAGCCTTAGGGTACCACCATCTTCATCAGTGCTTTTCACTCTTTTTCTTCCAAAGCCACATACACTCCTCATAGCAAAATCAAATACCACTTCTGAATGTACATTTTAATCTAAAGGGGACTGTAGAACTTACTGTTGTAGACACATTTAATTTTCCACAGAAGACATTCTGGGATGGATTGCAATATTCAAAATAGACCATTAGGGGATGTTACAGCTGCTGCAACTATTTATGAGGTGTAAAAGAACTCTGCTTCAAATCTTGCAGGAGCTGCCTGTAAGTAAGCTGCACCGTTAACAGAACACTGGTTGGTGTACCTTCCCTTAAAACTTGAAACCCTTCTGCTGCCATAAAAACCTCATGTGTATGTCTATAACATTCCTAAATAGTTTGTAAGCTCTGTTCTCTAATCACTGCTGTTCCATTCTCCATTCCATCAAGTTATGATTGCAGAAAGTATGAAAGACACACACTCCTGTGTCTTCCCACCCCCCTGCTGTATAAAAAGCAAACCGTGCATAGTGTTAGTTGGTTGAGCATGTTAAGGAACAGTAACACCAACAAATATTTTAAAATATAAAATAATGTTCTGTTGTCCTGCACTGGTAACAAGCATGCAAATGTTACATTATATTTTAATTACATTTTCATTTCTTAGAGTTACTGTTCCTTCAAAAAAAAAAAAAAAAAGAATGAGAGTAAAGATATCGGTTTCACTTTAATTTTACAGCCTCTTTAACTTGATTAAATGAGGACGCACACAGACAGGTCTATTTGCTTGCAGCTGCAAATTTTATGACCAGTATTACCGAAGATCTGATCCCCTCTCACACAGACGGCTCCCACCTTTTGCTTTTCCTCCTGCAATGTTTTCAAAGATGACAGTCATCCACCCCCACCCCAGTAACCCAGCAAACATACGCAATGTAACATTATATTTACTGGTTAAAAAATACTTTCTTACTATCTTTTTTTAACTGCAAAAATATTAGGAAGGAATCTTTTTAATGATCCATTTTCTGTTTTGCTTTGCTTCGGCTTCTGCATAGTTTTATGTTGGCTGCTTATTCTTTCCCTGGCTGGGCCTCTGTATGGACTGCAGTGAAGAATTCCTTGGCCCAGCATGCATGCAGACAAAACAGGAACAAATCAAGGAGGTATTTGCTAACCATTAAGTTTTAGAGAAAAGCAGAAAGTATTGCAGAAATAATAATGCGTCCACAACAGAAAAAATATGTTCTGTATTCTAAAAGTACAAAAATGACTTATTAGCAGAAGGATGCATTTTATAATAACTACATTCCTATGCAAGGAAATGTTGGCAGGTTAATGGAATGCGTACCAGAAAGGATGACAAGTAAAATGGAGCTTCAGCAAAGACCAAAAGAAATTTCAGTTTAATTAATAATACTGAATAAATGTTTAAATGCAGTTGCCTCATTTATATACCTTAAGTATATAAAGAAAGCATCTACAGAGAAGTTGATCTGGAGGAGATTTAAAAAAGAGATACTTGGTCACATCCCCTTACACCCCCAACAATGCTTAGATCCCTATGTCCCCTGCAAACCTACCTGTTCTGTTCACTAGCCCTAAAAGGATAAAGACAATTCAAAATATTTTTAAAATGTGGATGCAGACCATATATGATACAACTGTAACTGTTTTAAAAGAAGAAAACCTACTGTTTAAGGGTCAAGCATGTGTACATTGGATAGGTTTTTATTAATATATTCAAAATCTTATTAGTAAATAAAACATATGCCACAAGATGGCACACTTGTGTTTTTAATATTGTCGAATGTGAACATACTTCTTTGTCCAGAAGTAATACATTAAATTAGGAGTATTTAATTAAAAATCCTACAAAGTTCTGCACTTAGAAGCAATTATTGTAGCCCATTAACATGTATTTATTAGTCCGTCCCTGGTTTACAAGCAGTCTGGGTACCCTTAGGCTAAACTCAATCCCTGATATGTGATAAAAGGCACAACATTTGCCTAGGTTTAGTAACCCAAACAGGAGACCAATAAATGCTTCCTGCTGATTGGTTGCTATAGGTGAGAACAATTTTAGCAAACTTTGTACCTTATACGATAACCCTTATATTAGAGAGGATATTCCCAGGTTTGGTTGGACAGTTTAACATATATATAAATGTGTATGGCCCCACCAGCAATATTCATTTAGCCACCCTTAAATTTGTGTCCTCGCCACAAATCTGGCCCTGATCTTATTGCAACCCCTCTGGCATTTGCCAGAACCCACAGATTGCTGGAAAACCAGTGTTGAGTAAGATGCCCTGGAGAGTCACTATTAGTGGGCTGGTGGGGGGCTGTTTGGGCTTTTGTGTGCTTGAAATGATAGGGCCAATTTTGAATCCCAGTCCAGGCCTGAGACAGGGATATGTGTGCACCTGGGGGCGTACCGAGTAGGCATAAGTAGGAGTTGGGTATTAGCGGCAGAACTGTCTATTTAGAGTTAAGTACTAATTAGTAAAAGATATGTGTCATTTTTATTTGGTTTTAAATCTGCCACACACACAATGAAAGCAACATTCCTGATCCTTTAAAAGTGTCAGAGGATTCAGTCAGATGCACACGAGAAAGGGCAAGAAGATAAAATGTACATAGTGCTCTGTGTCCGTTCTGCACTGTCTGCTTCTATAAATGCATCGAACATGCAGCCAGTGTACCTGTAGAAAAGCAGATGCAGGCTTATAATGGATAAATGTCTGGCCCTCCGAAGCAGCCTAAATGTCGTTTATGATTATTCTGTGGCAGAATTGTGCTTGTAATATAAAAGCTTGGGCTGCCATCTCTTAATCGCTTTCTCTTCCCTAACAGCCACATCTTTGAGAATTAAATCTGACCTTCATTTTAAACAGACCTATTATAACTGTAATTACTGCCAAATCTCAAATCTCTTTATGTGTTTATTGTAGGAAAGTTGGAATGGAAGCTTCTGCATGTTGGGAGATGAGAAGACAGAGACAAGTAAACAAGCACGTACTCCAAGAGCAGCTCCTCTCCTGATATGACACTTCTAATGAAGCTGTTCAACACCACCATCTGGCCTCTGTGGAGCAGAACCTGCTCATATCTCTCTGAACTCAAACAGAACAACCCAAAGAGGCAGTTTCAAGTGGAATAAACATATATTCAGTTAACTCTTTATTGAAGTGTTTCCCGATAGATATGCAGCAGGTATAAATAATGCTAACGCTCAAAATGCTAAAGACTGACTTATCAACCATTTCAGGTTGGTCTATATGTTTTATGCATTGTGATTTATTTTAATATTAGCTGTCAGACTCTTCCATCAAAAGAACAAGAATGATACATTATTAATCCCCATAATACTCCAAGGGTAAATATATTATAGTGATCAGTGCATATAAGATCCTTTCATAACAACAGCCTGTGCACCTTACCCCTCTGTTATTCGCATGGTGCACCTATAGGCTCACAAAATGGAAAGGAAATGTTGTGCCTTTTTATGCATGCAGTGCTAGTACTGTGTGATATACGTGTGGCACACTGCACCTGGCAGATATATGTCTGTAACCCTTTATTTCTATGGCAAATTGGTCAACTGTCAGGAAAATTAACCCTTGCATGTTAAGGTATTTTGTCAAATTTGGTTCATTTTTGATAATACGATCGTCTGTATGTGTCATTTGCAAAAAATAATCAGCACTGTTAGCTCGCCTTACAGTGATGGGGATCTCAGAGTTTTTAAAGGAATATACACAAACACAAATAAATATATAAGCACATCCATCTTAAACCACAGTAACACTCATATTTCTCACTGATTTCCAAACAGTTGTTCATGCAATATAAACATACATAACAAACATGATAACAGTAAACACCAAAATACTAACATGCCTAAAAATGCTCCAGTGATATTAAGCATGTGTGTGCTGAATGTAAGTATTTAACTGTATAGAGATGTGGAACTTCTTGTAATTGGCTGCAGTTCTCAACTTGTTTCCTTATATACTTATCTGTATGTGTTGGCTAAAGTTGCATAGTCATGTATTTTGCCAGCATGGCAAAGTTCCAGGGTCATATATCCCCAAATGTTTGTTGATGGGGCCAAATGATCTGTGTCCAGTGCTAAATGTGTCCTGAACATAAGTTTCCATGCCATCCCTTGACTAATATATTGTTATGGCAGCCTTCAGGCAAGAAACTATTAAGAAACTATTGTATACAAAAATATGACAAAATGTAAATGTACATTTTATAGAATTTTGACACCTGTTTTCAATAGAGCAGTTATAATTTCACTGGGGCCAAAGAAGAAGAAGAAAAGCTGTTTTCCATTGAATGTGGAAAGTGTTGCTGAATTATCCAGGAATTAACATTGATTATTATTTGCCAGTTATTGCTAGCATGTAGGGATGCACTGAACCCTAATTTGCTTTGGGAATTCGGTGAATTTGTGCTTTTTTCAGCAGCATTTGGCTGAATCCAAGTGCCTGAAAGAACCAAATCTGAATCCTTAAAATCATGTGAAAACCAGAACATTGAACATTTTTTGCCACACGCTATGTGCACTTTTCTTGTTAACCCTTACCCTAATTTGCATATGCAAGTTAAGTTTCATTTTGGTTAGGGATTCGACTGCATCCTTCATGAAAGATTCAGGATTTGACTGCAGTGTCAGACTGGGGTGTCTGCTTGAGTGCTCCCACCCCAGCGAAGAAAGCTCCCACCCCAGCAAAGAAAGCCCCGACATCATCACAAA
This sequence comes from Xenopus tropicalis, assembly GCF_000004195.4. NCBI lineage: Eukaryota > Metazoa > Chordata > Amphibia > Anura > Pipidae > Xenopus > Xenopus tropicalis. The sequence continues at coordinate 93,717,474 of NC_030680.2, read as the reverse complement.
TCCCACAGTCACACCCACCATGTACCCCTGTAACTGTTACTCCAGTGCTGTTCAGCTGAATCCCAAAATAATGATTTGGTGCATACTTTTTAGCAAGCCTTTTTTTATTATCAAGCAGCATATATTCCAGCAAAAGTAATTGGATATATACAGCAATTCATACAATAAAAGGATAAGGCAGTCTGACAAATTAGATGCCTAAGATTAGGTAGCTGAGGTCCAGCTGGCAGCTGTAGTTATAGAAGAGCTTTCCATTATAGTATGAGATGATAGAGAGCTAAAAAGACTGAAGGTATGTTTACCAACAGAGGTGCAGGTGTTAAAAGTGCTGATAAGAATGGAAACTGGGAGGGAAATTCAGACAGAAAGAAGCAGTAGATTGAGGTGATTTCAAATCTGAGGTGTGGCAGTTTAAATGATTTCATAGATAACTTGTGATTAGCAAGGGTATAGGAAAATAAGCAGTGAGTGAAGTGGGTTTTTTTTGTTTTTTCTTCAAACATCCAACCAGTAAATGCTACCTGCTGATTTTAGTTACTAGTCCTCAGCTCTTGTACTTTTTTAGTACATTTCCCTCAGTGAGTGCAAAAAAGAGCAATTAAGATAACCTTATCACATCAGATGTCTGTACTAAACCCCATGCTCTTTTTGATGAACAGGAAGAGGAGAGAAACCCACAAATAGGAAGTACAGAGAATCAGAGTGCTGATTATCAGTCATACTACTGGTAAATATCACTGATCTCCACATGCCAGCCCAGCTTCTACTTTTTCTGATGCACCTGGATTTTGATTCTAAGTGGTCAGTTATACACACTAGAAATATGAATTAATATCGACTGAAGCTTTCCAGTACACGAGAGGATAGGGTTAGATTTCTTTACTACAGTGGAAAAATGATTATGAAGAAACTATGTGTAAAGATGATGTAGGTGACAGATAATTTAATACTTACATGGTTGTAAAAGTGAAAATCAATGGAAGAGATGGGTTACAGGCACAGGTTATTAAGTAGCTCATACACAAGACTGTATAAAGGGACAACAGTTTTTAGTGGGATGGCAGAGGATATCTTGGACTAAATAGTACCTTGTTTTGTAGGAGAACAAACATTGGCAACAGAAAGAAAAGCCTCAGGGCTTCTAAGCCAACATACATCAGTGATGAAAATGCACTTTCATGTTGCTAAAACAAAAAGTTCAAATTGTTGTAATCTGTGTGGGAAGCTAAATAGCCTGAGGTTTTGCAGAGCCATAAAATGCAAGTTAAAAAATGAAGAGTTCAAGAGAACAAGAAAAGCTATTTTGGCTATACTTTTATTTAACAAAGGCAATATGTTCAGACCAACCATTTATTGTCAAGGTAACCTGTTATAAGCCAATGGTTATATTGCATATTCTTCAGGAACCTAGTGGATCTCGTTACCTGTTCTCTTGGACAGCCTTAGGACACAATACTAGCACTATCTGTTTATGACCACTAGAGGTACAACTCTGTGGTTGCATGGTTTGCCATGATAGTGGCAAAACAGCTGCTGAGAACTTCTCCCTGGAGGGCTGAGTTATGTCTTTCCTGATTGGCAGGTGGCGCTGTTACAAAATTCATTATATTTGCTGTTTGAAACAAAGAAAACTTTAATGTACATTACAAAAGCACCCTGAACAACTGATTTCTTTAAACAGGGTTGGTAATTTTTATTTTTGTTTATGTCCATACTGAAAATGTCTTCGCTAACGCAAGTACAATTTATGTGTGTGTGCTAATTTTTTTATATACTACTGTATAATAACATGAAAGAAATATGATTGTTTCTGACAAGCAAACAGAGGCAATTTATACCTTTAAATCAGTGTTATAATTAATTAAATAACTACTTAACTTGTTTTGCACCCACACTATAAACTTTGCAATTTGCATTAAGTTTTCAAAAATGTATGACAAACACTAAGCATCTGTAGCTGTGTTTGTGATGCCACCAGACCATTTGTTACTGTGTCACACAGTGTCATCCAATAATAACATCCAAAAATAGTGTTAATAGAGATCCTGATGCATCTGACATAAACCTAAGCTGTATCACAAGGTATACTAAAGCATAGCCATGTCAAAATGGTTGCAGTGTTAATAGGCACATTTGTGGTTATTGCAACTATACAGAAGTGCAAGGAGCTTGTATAAAAGCAAGTCCCTATAAAAGGGTAGTATAACTTTAATGTAACTTTTATTATCATGTAGACAGTAATATTCTGAGACAGTTTTCTATTGGCCTCCATGTTTTATTTTTTTATGGTTTTTCAGTTATTAAAGTGATACTGACACTAAAAAAATGACTCCTCAAAATATGAATGTACATAAAAAGTTGCCTATAGGTCATGTTGATTGATTTTCGCTGAGAGATTTGCATTTGGAAAAAAATTGTTACTTGAAGTTCCTAAAGCTGACTGTTTTGCCAACCTGACTGTCCCTGTCAATTATAGCTTCTAATGCTAACGGCCTCCTGCTGGACAAATATGGCAGCCCCCTTATAGGGGAACATGGGGGATCAGACAGGTAATATAAAAGCATTGGGAAAATACTTTTATGGCAAAAATGAAGGTCATGCAAAGACAATGTTATGATTTCTGGTGTCAGTATCTCTTTAAGCTTTTTGTTTAGCAGCTCTCCATTTGAAAGCTTGAATAAGGCAAAAAGGAAGGCAAATAATTTAAAAAACTATAAAGAATAAATAATAGAGATAGATTGCAAAGTTGCTACTAAAGGGACATTTCATAACAGGGATCCCCGACCTATTTTTACTCGTGAACCACGCGCTGATCCCCAACCCTTTTTTTCTTGTTAGCCACACAAGCATGAAAAATGTTCTTTGGGGATGCCAAATAAGGACTGTGATTGGCTATTTGGTAGCCCCATGTGGACCGCTGACCTGCAGGAGGTTCTGCTTGGAGTAGAAATGCATCTCTGTGCTTCCAAAACTTGCCTTCAAGCCACAAATTTAAAAATGGGCACCTACTTTAAGGCCACTGGGACCAAAATCAAACGGGGTGGTGAGCAACATGTTGGCCCTGAGCCACTGGTTGGAGATCACTGCTCTATAACATTTTAAAAGTTACCTCAAATGTGAACCAACCCTTAAATAAATGGGGTCAAAAAGTACTACCTTTGCATAATTTTTAAAATGACTGCACTTGAAGCTCTGTTCGTAAAATTACTCCAGTGGTTGGTTTTAACATAATAAGCGAACAGTGAGTCTAACTGAGAGAGAAGGATAATAACACCTTTATTCCTGAATTAATTGCTAAAAATTATTATACAAATAATAGCCAATATTAATTGTGTACATGAATAATTTGATAATGCATTGATAAACTGCTAACGTTTACTTTATTAGTGTGATTTATTGATAATTGAGATAAGTTATTCATTACTGCTGTCTTTTGCAAGATATAGAGCAGAAACTGGAGTGGGCCTTAAATAAGAACCAGAAAAATAACATCTTGCAAGAATTAGCTCTTATCAAAATAATGCCGGCTATGTTAATACAAGTAAAGTGCATTCCACATTGTACAAAAATATTCAGTTTTAATTGGTGAAGAGTTATGTTTTAATGAATGTTATTAAATGAGTACTTTAGTTCACCAACTTCCACTTAGCCTGTTACCGTGCTGCACACTCTGTATGTGCTGCAAGTACACTGGGTATACTACTGTATAACTGCACACAGATACCACACAAGAACGGCACAGATGCTAACTACACAAAGTTATTGTGCAGAAAAAGGGTTACTTTATTAAAGTAGTAAGGAATCACTACTCAGTTGGCATCATGGCCACACAAGCATCACTGTGATTGTTTTCCTCAGCTAGCTGCAAAAAAGCCAGAGCTGAGCTGTAATCAGCCAGGTGATACAGGATCTTGCTTTAGGGTCATGCTGGGATGCTGTATCAAGGTCGCTGTTTGCAGTATAGATCAGGAAGCCAATTATTACCTTAGCAAATACATAGACACTTTGTTATTAAGTAAACTGCAGCTTAGCAGTAAATAATAAAACAATAAAATAATTGTGAACTGGGTCCTTTTCATTCTCTCCCTGATGTAATCCTCCTGCACACCCTTGTCTCCCCAGAACATGTTCATGTTCTACCTCCCAATGTTCACTTAGTTGCCTGAAAACATCCTTTATTTTTTCCCACTTTATGGCTTCTTACAGCTGATTGCAAGCTGCTGTTTGAGCATATCTTCCATTTTCCCTGACCTGTAACAGGCAGGCAAAGTCAGCTTTTTGCATTATAAACACTCAGCAGAAGATAAAATTGAGCATTTCCATGTTGTATGTATTCAGTGGGATGTTCCTGTCAGTACAGTCTACATAAGGAAGTCTTTTAAAAGGAGAAATATATGTTCTGAACAAAAACTTTTACACAAGAGAGTATACAGATCAGTATACAAAGTCATTTTACACCATTTGCCTTGAGCCACCATTATGTGATATTATCAGTGTCATTCACTGATCACCTGATAAGCTCTAACTGTAACAGGAAGAAGTGTGGGAGTAAAAGTCACAGCACTATCTATTCATTAGCTGATGTGACATAGCATGTATTTGGGCATTTGGTTTGTCTGTCAGCACAGTGACACATATAAGCCAGAGGGATGGGCTGTAGCACCTAAAATGGCAATTCACCAACATGGCACATACTGCTTGAAAAATATATTTCGCACCCCATGATTACCTTTCCTGTACTGGAGCTGGTCAGAGGGACTGCATAACTAGTGCAATTTCGCTCTCTGCACTATAAGAGCTGAATTTCCGGTTTAATAACCAGAAACTTGTGGGGTGCTGCCACTGCCTGTGATTATAGTGTAATCACTTAGCTGATAACCCGGGTCCTTGCTCCGGTTACCAGAAAACTGCACAGGCCCAGAGAACTTCTGTAGTACAACGGAATGATTTTTTTCTGCTTCTTTGATCTTCAGTGGCCTCGGCCGTTGCATGTGTAGAAGAGTGAGAAAGCCGGCTTTTTTATTAAACATTTCACTCTACTGCAAATGTGTACCTGTCAAGAAGAAGGAAGAAGCAGGAAAAATATTGCAATGTGGTGCTCACTCAGGGGTACCCTAGTTTTCTGCTAACACGGGCACTCCCCTTGGGTATATGGTAAATGATTATAATCACTAGGGGGTGCCTATATAGGCCAAGACTGGCAATCTGTGAGTTCTGACAAATGCCAGTCACTTATTGATTGGGCTGGCCATGGGCTGTTTGGGCCTCTGTGTACTGGAAATGCCAGGGTCTATTTTATATCCCAGTCCAAATATGTTCCTAACATTTGGCAGCCCCTGGTGATTTAATCTCCGAAAAATGCTTTCCCACCAGCAATAATTGCCAGTAGAAAAACATACGACTGTTTTTTTCAAAGTTGCCTCAAGATGAAACTTCGGGGGACTTCAAAAAAAGCCTGCGTATGTCTGCCCACTGGTAAACATTATTGCAGGTGAACTGGTGGAAGAGCATTTTTGTAGTTACATCTACTTTACCTTGTGCAAAAAATGCTTTTGTCTGCCATCCCCCTCACATATATATACTGTATGAAAAAGCAATTCAGTAGATATTTTGCCTGCCTAAGATATTTATTGCCCTCTTTGTATTAGCAACACAGCCAACACATGATCTGGTTGCTATGATCACACTTACCCTGGTTACCTGGCAGGGTGTTAGTGGAATACATAGAGGTGTCCATAGCCTGTAATTAGTCTACATTACAGTAGACTAATAACCCTGGCAAGCTGTAAAACAGGCAAAAACCAACAACCAAATGACATGTTATGCTCTGTGTGGCAATAGATAGATTTATATTTTTGTGTGAGTTTGTATAATAAGGTTTAGCTAGTCAGTCAGCACACGCTGGAAGAGCACAGTGCGAGTGGAATAGAGTGGGAGCGGGCTGCCTGCAGGTTGTGACACGAACAGCTGTACAGACTTCTAGACAAAATCAGGATGTGACATCACTGACAGGAAAAAAGGCAGTTTGTTTAATACAAACTTCCCAAAGCTCCGAGCTCACTGTGCCGTCATGCAATTACACCACAGCCGACAATAACCCGCTCCCGAACCATTGGACCCAGTTGGTTCCACCAGTTCCACACGTTCGGAAGTGCCTGCAGGACGGTGAGTGGGAGACTGGGGCAGTGCAGGGGCACAGCTCCTGTGGCAACAGCTAAATAATCAGCACATGATTTCTGGCCCAAGACCCAGTTCCCACGGTGCGCACCCATGTGGCCCGGAGTTACAAGAGTTAAATAAAGGGGACACGCACCAGATCAATGCGCAGTTATTATAGTGTGTTTGGCTTTAGCGTCTAGGTTACCGCTCAGCGTGAAGGAAGTGAGGTGGCCGTGGCAGGCTAACCCAGGCGCTCGTCTACCTGCTGCTCTACCTGCTCAGATCGCCTTTAAGCTGGCCAGGACTGTATTGTATGTATTGTTATTATTAGAATAGCATCGCAGAGGGCTGTTCGATACATTTTCTCTGCTGGCAGCTGGTACATTTCAGGAGTCAAAGTCATCAAGCAAAAACAACCTGTTTACTATTACTAGGCGCCAAGTTTGTAGGAAACCAGTATTTACAACTTGCATAATTGTATGACTAGGGTGACTTTAAGTAGAGAGTATAAAATATGAAATTCTGCAATGATGAGAAAATTTTGGCCACATGCACTTGGACACGCTCCTAAATACCACACACAATTTACCAAAACAATCACTATATAAAATAGATAATGGATATTTGAACCCAAGACATAACAAGTATAATTACTAAGGAAAATTGACAACCTGCATATTAACCCAAGGTATGCAAGTAAAATTGCTACAAAAATGCATAATCAGCATATTAACCCCAGATGTGCCAGTATAATTACTACAAAAAAATTGATAATCTGAATATTAACCCAACGTGCTTGTATAGTTACAACAGATAATGGAAATCTTTACTTCAGATGAGCCGGTATAATCACTAAATAAAATAGAAAATGGGCATTTTGCCCGCAGATGTACCAGTATAATTACTATGAAAAATGGATAATCTGCATATTAGCCTGAGATACGCCAGTATCATTACTACAGGAAATGCAGAATCAGTATATTAACCCCAGATGTGCCACTATAATTATTACAGGAAATAGTTAACCAGGATATTGAGCATTCCATTAACTGTGGCAAGGAATAATTTCCAACAGGTAGCTGCCTGTCAGGAGTAACATTGCCCAGTAGGGAGGGCAGAGCTGTATTGCCTGTATCCTAATTTCTCTAATAAGCGTGTAAGGGAAAGAAGAGGAATACAGTACAGCTCTACCCTGCTCTGCCCTCCCTACTCGATTCTGTGAGGTATACAGAATTTCAGGGGAGGACACTTGCCCCTATTTGATGTCGTCCACACCTAGGTGGGTATCGGGCTCTCAGGCTAAAATGTAGAATAGGGCACAGATATGGCATTCTTGGTGAGATGTCAGGATGCCTGACCTTGGTAACTGTGTTCAATGGAAGGGAAATGAATGACATGCCAGAGATGCAAGGCAGTTGGCCAACCCATTGCTGTATGAATAATGAAGCTAGTGGCCAAGAAAGAAGTCACGTAATTGGAAAATCAGCTTCATCAGGGGAGTTTAATGTCACAGACCATTATTTCATAGGCCAGCATAACAAATATCAGTTTGGCCAACAGAGGGCACTGTTTCAAACTGGGTTTTTCAGTATTGTTCTCTCATCAGTGCAATCCAGGCTTTGTTTTAAGACAAAGAAAACCCACCATATAAATGCAAGTTGAAATAACAAACAAGCAAAGAAGAAGAAAATAGATAGTAAGAGGGTACCATGGAGCAGATACATTTTATCAAGTAGAATTATCAAGTATACCTTAGGGCAAGGGTTTCTTTCCATCTGCATTTTGTAGGAAAGTGGAGAGAAGAGGATCTAGTCCTATATGCTCCTGTGTCTAAGTGAAGCTACACAGATCACACAAAAATGAGAATGCATGCATTTTTGGGCTTATCTCAGCTGTGTAGCTGCAAACAGGCCGATGCTACAAAATGCAGGTGGAGAGAAGTGGAGAGTGTGCCCTTGTCCTAAGACAACTTTTGGAGATGTGACTGTGGTGGCATCTGCTGTCTCTCTCTCTCTCATCTTAGTTAACTTAACTATAGAATGTTCTGTGCTGTTATTATAGTTTTTGAAATTATTTTTCTTCCTCTTCTATGAAGAAGCCACTCGGATGACTGGTAAATCCAGTTGCTTTAGACTTAATTCTACTACATCTGAAATGCACCGTCAGGTTGCTAGGGTAATTTGGACCCTTAGCTGCTAAAATTAGAGAGCTAAGCAAAAAAAAACACAAAAAAATAAAAAACTAAGAGCATTTGCAAATTACTGTCTACATCATACTAAAAGTTAATTTAAAGGTGATCTACCTCATTAAGCAGATATATATTGTGTTTCTGTGAGTGGACGCAACCAATTAGGTAACCTCTTTCAAAAATTCTTAAGCAGAAAGCATTGTACAAGTATTTGCAACAATTTAAGAAATTTTAAGCACTGATGGGTCATTCAGTGACCCTTGTTTTAATGATAAATACAACTTGGAGGAAAAGGTAGATTTCCTGTTCAGTGGTTAGTCTGAAATGATTGAATTCATACCACTTCATGGTCTGTCATATGACTACAAATGGTTGAAAAAAGCTTTCCTGTTTCTTGTCTCTAAATGTAATATAATTTTTATTAATATGCTTCTAGGTTTCACTTACTTCCTTTATTTGTTTAAAGGTCAAGTGCTTATTCCCATACTGCGTTGTTATTGTTTCATGTGGCATGTAAAAGCTCTGGTCTGCAGTTTTATTTGTGGGTTCCTTTAAGGCCGCAAGAGAGGACATCTGTCACTAACCATTTCTTTATTAGTTGCCCTATTGCCAAAATGCATCTTTTTATAAAACAAAATCACATGCAGGATTCAGTGGCTGCACATTTTTATTTAGATGATGCAATTGTCTTGGCTTTTGCTTAAAATGAAATATGTAAATAAGGGTTCAGATTCAGTTTGTTAAAAGGACACACCGCTCAGATTCAGTTTGTCCAAATCTTTGTATTTGACCAGTCCTAAAGTTAGGGACTTGCTGCTTCGCTAACATTTTTGTCAAGTCACGTCAAGTGCTCTTTCCATTACACAACATATCATTGGGCTGTACACTACAGACATGTTAAAATAGATAGGCATATGTCAGTACTGCTTATAATCAAAAGTTTCAATCTTTTGTTTGGAGAAATGCCCCTAAGCAGTCCCCAGCCCTGAAGTACTTAACCCTCCTGTCACTCAGGCAAGCCAGAAGTTGCCTCAGTATGAGAAGTTCCATTTCTCACATAAAGCTTACATTTGTACTCCAACTTGTGCAAGGCAGCCTTGCAATCGGTTATGCTCATGTTACTTAGCCCACACTGATGGCTTTAATGCCAAATCAGGGATAATATACTGTATAGTTTTTTTAGCTATTGCTGAACTGTAGCTACTAAAATGCCCCAACATAGACTTTATCACAAAACGGCATTAAAATGATGAACAGGAGGTTTGGCGCACTGTTAGCCAAAAGTAAGAAGTGAATATTCAAGGGGTTTGGAATTGGCATGATATTGAACCCTTTGCACTTGAGTTGCAGTTTTACAACAACTAGAAGGTTACAGGCAAGAGATAAATATGTAGGTCCTTTATGATGAAGGTTAAGTAAATTGAACTTCCCTGGCACTGTAAACAGTTGAATGTTAGGTTTGCTGTTGAAGTGATACAAAAGTAACAGAATCCAGAACTAGGAATTCAGTACATAACCCCCAAAGTATCTAATTTAGCAGTGTATTCATTTCATGTTCTTTTTTTTTTTATGGAATTTACCTGTATCTGCATGATGTATGTACATATCTTTTCCACTCCATTCACATGTATTGATTAGCGCTGATTGATAATGGTATGCACAGTCTAAAAACCAGCAAGAAATGTCAAATCCAATAAATATATAAAATGTATTGGGCAATCTAACAGTACCATAATGCCCATGCCTTCATAAAAAGCTGGGCTATATTTATAAAACAAACTGCAGCTATTTTGGGGCAAAGTGACCTATCCATATTTATAAAACAATATTGCTTTGGCTGCTGTGCAGTGTTTTCAAAGTATAAATCAAATCCAATCACTTTGTTGCAGAACAGCAGCTCCTGCAGTATAATACCTATTCAGCTCTTGTTTCTCTATCTACTGTGCCCAGCAGGCAAGTTTTAAGTCAGTATTGATGCAGTGATTACCATGAATAGCTGGAAATTTATTACTAAAAGGGTGTAGCTTTGTTATAGGCACTGTGTGTTGCTGCATATAGAGCAGAGTACATGTAGCCTTTGAGGTGTCTTAAAGGAAAATTAAGCTTAAATAAATAAGTAGGCTAGAAATGTTGTACATTATGTTTTGGGTTTCTGTACTATCCATTACCCCAGCCCTTTAGCATGGAAGATCTGTGCCTCCAAAGCTCCTCATCTTCTTTTCTGCTGATTCACTTCACATGCTCTGTGCTGCTTTCACATACTGAGCTAAGGGACCCACTTACAATATACTATATATAGAGAATATCAATGTCACAATATAAGTCTGATTAGTAATTAATACAGATAATTACTACATGGCAGCTCAGAAACCAGTGCAGTTAGCATCAAAATTTAATAATCAGCCATGTAGCATCAGCTTATATGTAAGGCAAACCTCATTTTCACTTTGATAGTTTTTGACGACCTCTAAGCTCAGCTTCTCAACAGCTGCTAAAAGATGCTCACTAAGCATGTAAGATGGTGACCTCCTGTGGCATGCTTGAAGTCCTAGACCATGGCTACTATTGAGATGCTGAAACTTTAGGCTGGTGCAGTAAGTTCAGTATATAACATATGGAATTTTTACCCCTATTCATTTTAAGGGTTATTTCCCCTTTAAGGTTTTTTTTCTGTATATTTTTAAAGTCTTTCAGTGTGTTGATATTTTGGGTACAATGAACAGTTGTGTTGGTGCAATAGGATACCCTTGTGCTATAGATACTTCCTTATACAGGTATGGAATACCCATTCTGAAAGCTCTGAATTATGTGTAGGCCATCCCCCAAACAGTTCATTTTAAGCAAATAATTCTAATTTTTAACTTTTCCTCAGTAATAATAAAGCAGTACCTTGCACTTCAGGGTAACTTAACTGCATAAATCAATGTTCAATCCTACTGGGTTTGTTAAATGTTTAAATTATTTTTAGCAGAGCTAAGGTATGGTGATCCAAATTACAGAGGTTCCCATATCTGGTAAACCCAAAGCTTCCAAGCATTCTAGATAGTAGATGCTATTCCTGTAATTCTTGTCCAGCATTAGGTCCAAGTCTGCAATCCTTTTATCTTATAGCAAAGGAAAGAAATATGTCATGCTGAGTAGATTTGTAAATGATGTAGCTTCATATATATGTGAGTGAGATACCAACAACCCATGAATCCAAGAAGGCTTATTTTTTACACTGAAAAAGTGAAACACTGGTACCCAGGAAGTGTGGGGGGGTGGAACGACACATGGGGTACATTCCACCCCCTGACCATTTGTATGACTGATTTATATAATAATATATTTCAGCCCCCCAAACATGTTATCTATTTTTTGCACTGTACTGCTATAAAGTCGGAAGCAGAAGAGAAGAGCCCTCTAGTTGATAACAGGGTGGCATATGGCACTGTTTATAATTCTAATGCTGGCAGAGCTTTAATCTACATAAATATTCATTTAGGGAGAGTCCCTTTGCAATAAGCACTAAAATATGTTTGGTTTCAATTCTGCAGATTGTTTATTCTAAGGCTGTTTAACCTTTAGCATAACTGCAAAGGAGTTTCTAAGAACAGATTGCTTTTGGTGCCTGAAATAATGATGGCTGTCCGATGGGTCTTAGTGCATGACACCTAATCAAAAATTTTCTTGATATTTTTACTTTCTATTACTTCTCTTTCTATTTTAGCTCTCTCCTATTCATATGTCAGTTTCTTATTTAAACCTAGGTTGCTAGGGTTAAACTGTAGAGAAAAAAGGTAAATAATTCAAAAAACACAAAACAAGAAAAGGAAGCCCAAATGCCTCAGAATGTCACTTTCTACATCATACTAAGAGAGAACGTAAAGGTAAACTACCCCTTGAAGCATGTTTAATTTTTTAAATAATGGTAGGCACTCAGCATTAACAGGCTTAGCAAATTATATGCTCCTTACTTAACTCCCTCCCTAGTTAAAAAACTACAAATAATAAAAAATGAAGACCAATTGCAAATTGCTCAGAATATTACTCTACATCATGCTAAAAGTTAACTCCCAGGTGAACAACCCCTTTAAAGTTTCGTTTTCACCCTCTCTTGTCTCCTTGGAGCAGCTCTGGTTGGGAAGGTCACCGACCTGTTCTAATTTCATACATTAGTTGATACATTTCTTATCTTTAGCATAACTCCTGAGTTTCATTAAAGGCAGCTGTTATAATTAATACAATAATTACTAACATACATAGATGGTGCTGGGAAATGTATCAACTAATGTAGCAAATGTCACAAATTCCTGGATTACTTAACTGCCAGACTAAAACGCCAGAGAAAGGAACATTTAAATTTCAACAAAAATGGTGAAAAATAAAAAATGGAAAGCAAATTAAAAAAAAAAAAGTCTTTATTTTTGGTGTTACTACTTGAACGGGAAAAATAATGTTTGTAAGGTGAAAACCTGCTCCTGTTGCTAGGGTGTTGATCTGAAACTATTTCGGTAATCAGAGTACCGTATATACTCGAGTATAAGCCGATCCAAATATAAGCCGAGGTACCTTATTTTACCTAAGAAAACTGGAAAAACTTATTGACTCGAGTATAAGCCTAGGCTGGGAAATGCAGCAGCTACTGCTATGTTTTAACAATCAAAATAAATACCAATAAAATTACATTAATTGAGGCATCAGTGGGGTATATGTTTTTCAAAATTTATTTCAAAGAAAAACAGTAAACTAGCTCTGTAAGCGGAGAAGAGGGTCAACAAAAACAATATGAGTACTACCCCACGCTCATTGCACATTGGCAAACTGGCAGCAGACCCAGTCCCGGAGGAGATGTAAGGGGAAATAAGTATTGCTAGTGGGAGCCTAGGCCAGGGCACTGGAGGGTCTGGTTGCAGGTGGCCTAATTTGCACATAAAGAAGAGAGGGTGCTAGTCTAGAGGGACCCATGGCACCCAACTCGAGTATAAGCCGAGGGTGACTTTTTCAGCACATTTTGGGTGCTGAAAAACTAGGCTTATACTCGAGTATATACATATATTTAAAAAGTAAAAAGGCCTGATGAATTGGAATTCTTTGTTGAATAATAATAATGGGAAACAGCTGAATATGGATACAGTCATACATGCCCAAATGCCAGAATGAATGTTTGTTAAAGCAAGTGTGGAAATGCAAACACAGTGTTGTAAGGAGTGCTGATGTGTCTGTTTAATCCTTGGCACTTAAATATGCTTTATAATAATATTATTTAATAATTATTAAAAAATAAATTTCCTTTGTGCCACAATTCATTTACACTGTCCTATTGGGCACTGTATCTTTTGGGCAGTTCCCACACCATGATACAAACAATGGGCAGAGAGTGAATATGCTGGAGGATTTCCTGTGCTGGATCTGAAACTTTAGTGCCTTGCAAGGTGAAGGGGAAGGATGTGATCACAAAGGCTTCCAAGCTGATCAGGAAAGGGTATGGCTGCAGAACAGCAGGTTCACAGAACATCATGTGGGGAACAGCAGGACATTATTTGGGTCTCTTTGAGGCTTGGTTTACTAACCTGGGTCACAGAAGCTACAGGGATAGAAAGAATAATAAATGTTTCTTATATCAATGTTACTTAACTGCATAGATGCATTACCATTTTAGCTGTATATTTCTGTATTGCTGTATACAGCCTGTATTTGGCAGACTAACTAAAATGGAGTTCAAAGGGCTGCACCTTGCATTGAATGTTGAGCTGCTTGAAGTTGCATTAAAAATGAGAGGTGGGCAGAACATGGACTTCCTATGGAATGCCCTAATTCCCTTTTTCAAGGTAATACTTTTGTATAATACCAAAGTGGGTAGTTTCAGTCCAACAACAGCTTGAGGGTTGCAAGCTGGACAACCTGGATGGATGGATGTATTACAACTATCTAACAATTGTTTTTTATTCTCCAAGGAGCCATGTGGTGCTGGGGCTTTGGGTAAATGCCTCTCTGTCTCTATACCTTATCAGGCTTAGAGGAATACAAGATTTATATTGAGAGCAATGAGTAATAAATAGAATAAATAGAATATTATAATCAAAACTATTTACTTTATATTGTATATGTTTGCCAAAAAAAAGAGCTTATTCCATCTCTCTATTATGCTGTTTTAGGTGCGAGAGTGCAATGATGCTTTAATAAAATGCTGCAAGTCTACATTATTATTATTATTATTATTATTATTAATAAACATACATATGTATATAATGTAAAAAAAAATCCAGTATGATCATGGTATGAGCAAATTGTTTTATAAATAATATATGAAGAGGTTGGACTGTATTGCTGATTAGAGGCCTGTGTCTGACACTGCAGTCTGTAAATCCCATTGATGTTCTTGCTGTAGGAATACCTATCTAAGAAATCTGTTGAGACAGTCGCATTCCAGTAGCAGCCTTACTTTAATGCTAGATGTCCTATTGCTGTTTAGCTCTACACACACAAAATATCAAAAGGTGGTACTGTTTGTTAATTGTAGAATGGTGTTGTGAATCTTAAGGACTGTGTTGCACAGAATTTAGAGACACTGCCCTTGTGACTGAATGCATTTCCCAGTTGTAACAAAATCATTCATTGTGGTCAGTGAGAGGAGGCTTAGCTGCAGGGGCTGGTTATCTGGTTAGAGCACGGGCACCCTGAAAGAGTATTGTGCTGCAAGAAAGTGATATGAACTGTACACTCACTTCCTCCTTGTATAGAGCAAAAATCCCCAGCAGCCACAAAAATGGACCTACAACCTCATCCTGAATAGGAACATGACAATGAAATCCCCCTTTTTTTTAAAAGGAACCCCCCTTACAGTTGTAATCATTCAATTTTAGTATTGGTCTTCCAATGTTTAAAATAGTCACTGAGAGCTCAATGCATAGAGGGTATAAGAATGGCCAGGGTAGAGTAGGCAGGCATATAAATGCAGGGTTAGTAGCCTGATCACCAAAATGGAAGAATAGAATTTAAGTCCACCTTTTTGAATTTGCTGTTATTAACACAAGCAAAATGGAGTTTACAAAGCTAAAAACATGCGTTGACCTCATGTCATAAACTGGTCTGACAGATTACTGCAAATCATACAAAAACACTACATTTATAAAAATTTGAGACTCTGTGGATATTACTTTTTATAACAGTTTTTCTCAGTTAGTTGTACTTACTATTATACATATATATATATATATATATATATATATATATATATATATATATATATATATAACAAAAAAAGGGAAAGTTGTGCTCAACCACTAAATTTTAAACCATTAGGCGGGGGTGCAATGAGGTTGTGACCACGAAATACATAGAAACAACAACAAGAGATCCTCTTGTTGTTGTTTCTATATATATATATATATATATATATATATATATATATATATATATATATAATTTACTCTACCTTTGTGAATAACCCCTATTATATTTTTGCAGAAAAGCTAAGCAAATTTGTTGTCCGCTAAAACCCTGCTTTGTTTTTTTATAGGATGTTAAGCTGTTCATGATACTTAAGGTGAATTTATCCCTTACCAGTTACATTTCTTACATAACTTCCCTTACAATTGCATTTGGTTTATGCAGATATAGGTCTATGTACATGCAAAGGTCTAATATCCTATTCTGTTTGTTTTCACCCTGTACAGAATCAAATATGTACATTGTTAGGGACCTTGTTATGTGTTGGCATCTTTATTATTGTTTGTTCTAAAATACGCAATAATGAATACATGGAAATGAAGCAAAATGTATGGTCAAAATTCTAAAAATGGGTATTGCTCAATAACCAGGGCACCATATGGGATACATTGGACCTACCAATGCATTGGATAGAAGAAGCACTGGTTATCTTTGTACTTCATTTAGACTGTAAACCTGACCTAGAACCTTTTCTGTTTTTGTTTTTTTGTATAGGTTAATTCTTTGAGAGTGATTCTTCATATCAGCTTCTGGAGTCTGCTCTTTATGCAGTGCTCTCTAAACCGTGATGGCTCTATGCCTTAACCAAGTGTTCAATAAAGACAAAACGTTTCGTCCCAGGAAGAAGTTTGAACCAGGAACCCAACGCTTTGAGCTCTACAAGAAGGCCCAAGCCTCCCTGAAATCTGGACTTGACCTTAAGACTGTGGTCCAGTTACCTCCAGGAGAAAATATAAATGACTGGATAGCTGTGCATGTGGTGGACTTTTTCAATAGGATTAACTTGATTTATGGCACCATGTCTGAGTTTTGCACAGAGAGGAGCTGCCCTATTATGTGTGGTGGTCTAAAGTATGAATACAGGTGGCAGGATGATAACAAGTACAAGCGGCCTACTAAGGTCTCTGCTCCACTCTATATGAACATGCTAATGGAATGGATTGAAACATTAATAAATAATGAGGATATCTTCCCAACCAGAATGGGTAAGTGACTGACCTATTTATACCTAAGGTGGGCTGAAGAAATTATAATTGACGATAAAAAAAGAAGTATGTATTTTTTTCAGACCTTGATATCTTTGACAGCTTCTGTCTTCATTCAACGTTTAGTTTTAGTTGAATATCACTTCTTCTCCAGCTCTTGCGTCCTTTGAAAGGATGAAGATATTTATAGGGCCACTGTGAAGACATATTCTTTTCTGCAAAAGAGAATTTCAGGCCACATATTTGCTATCTGTTGCTAGGGAAATGACTTCATTCTGGCACTGTCCTTGCTTCTTTAAACTGAAAGAAGAAAAATCTCCAGAAGTATTTATTTATTGATGTGCATGCCATAAAAGCTGATCCTTTGCCTTATGTGATGCCTGGAAAAATGAAAGCAATGTTCATTGTTTTTGCTTAGAGTGCTTTTGTTGCCCACAGAGCACAAAATAAAATTGTACAGCATTGCATGGTGGGGCCTTTCTGCTGTGAAGGGTTTAAAGGCGAACAGCAGATTTATCAGCTCTGTCTTTCTGGAATTAGAACTGATCTCTACAAAAGCTACTTACGCCTTGTGATTAACAAAATATAGCAGCAGGCTTTCTTCTATTGACTGATATTCAGAATAAAACATAAAGGAAAGTTAGCCTTGTATAAATGAACAAGCTGTGACATTCAATATTTACTTAAAGTACTCTTTACAATAAATATAATTTTCATTTTTGTGCACAATAAATTAGGGTCGCCGTTCATTATAGGAAGTTTGTGATTTTGTGTTATAAGTTGACCATTTGAAGCGAGACATATCATATAAAAATTAAGAATGTACCAGTGAATTATACTTCTCTAAATATAGAAGGATTGTGCTTAAAAAAGTTGTGTTTCGGACTGATTTATTGAGAAATTTCCCCAAAACCCCACTAGTCCCGCCCATCTGTTCCACTTTCTGCTGGCTGGATTTGTTGGATGTGCAGGGGAGCCGGTGGCTCTCAGTACATAGCACTGTAGGATAGGAACCAATTAGCAGCTAGGCTGACCTGATAGGGAACTGAAGCCTGTCTTTGCTTGTGTGAGTGCAAGGCTGTGATTGGCTGTCCCCCTCTTGCTGTGCTTCTGGCAGGGACTGTTAGGACACGCCTACCCTTTATTTGAAACAAGGACAGATAACTGATAGGATCTATAGGGAGCTCCAATAAAGGGGCCATTTTTACAGATTTCTGTTACATTATTGAGGTATCACAGGAAAAATGCTGATATCCTAAACCAGTGCTGTCCAAGTGGCAGCCTGCAGGCCATTTACATTGTGCGGCTCACGCCTTGCGGTTTTCTCTCCCATTGTGCAGACCCTCCCTGCCCTGCTGCTGATGTAGGAAAGTGCTGAAAGTCTCTTTGCCTTTGAGACAAGGTTATTTATGATGTATTTTCACCAGTGGCACACTGATCTCTTTAAAAGTTCTTCTTGCATTTCTCCTTGCATCTGGTAAAAACTTTCTGTGTAATCACTTCTGTGAAAATGTCTCTTGTGCTCCACTGATTACATCTGATATAAGATTACTATTTATTTTGGGGTCACTGGTGGAAGTTACTTTGCCATTTAATTCTGGATGTTACTTTAGAATTTTATTTTGGGTGATCAGTGCCATTAGATGCTGAACGTTACCGTGCCTTGTAACGTTGGGTGGTCAGTGCAAATGATGCTGAAAGTTACTGTGCCATTTAATGTTGAGCAGCCAGTCTATTGCACTTTGGGCTTAAAGGTGGATGTGATAATATGGGCATGGCTTAGAGTGCCTGTCATTTAAAAACTGGGCATGGTTAAGACTACCTTCCATTATAACATAAACATTCCCTTTGGTCTGGCATCTTATTAGCTGTGGCAAAAAACCCAATGTAGGAAATAACCTTTCATTCACTAGACTCAAATGTATCTCCAGGTCTTGGGTGTTGTAATGATACAACCCAAATATGGCTGTAAATAATAATAATAATAAATAAATAATAATAATAATAATGCTTTAATAGTTGCAAAGGTTTTAATGATATTAGAGTATTAAATTCATGGTGATGGTTAAAAAAGAGGAATATTTAGAAAAGCTGACACTCTCAACCTGAATAATCAAAGATGACCAACTGTGGCATCCCTTTATTTGGCTCTTGGTGTATGCTGAGAGTTGTTGTACAGCATCTGGAGGGGTTAAGATGGCATATCTCTGCTATAAATCTGTGTAATAACGGTCAGTCGCTGCACTTTAACTTTTAAATATATACTGCATATGTGTTGAGATAGCCCTAAGAAATGTCTGAAGAGCCTTGGTTGTGAGAGAATAATGTAATAATCTGTAGTTTTATAGAGATATGTGGCTGAAGGTTACTACCTCCTGTGTCCTGTGGTTTTCTGTAGGTTTCCATGACAACCTGATGTGCTTTACAGGTGTTGGCAATGGCACAGTGGCAGGTAGAGAGATGTTATAATGTAGGCTGCTGTGGCAATGTGATATATTAATTTAAACAGTTGTTGCCAGTCTCTGTTTTAATGGATTCATCTACCTGCTTTTCCCAGGATTGAGGATAAGACCATTACATTGTTAAAGTAAAGGATGCTATGTGAATGATTACAAATTGTATTAGTTTAAAAGGTAAAACTAAAGGTAAAATGATTGACAGGTGTACTGAGCATATTATAAGGGCTGGTCAGCTAAGCTGGGCAAAAACACCCTTGTCACCTCTTTATTTTCTTTCTTACTGGGGTAATACTACAGGATGTGCAGAGGTTATAAAGTGCAGTCTTGTCATTACAAGCCCCATTGAGAAGAATGCGTTAAGTTAACTCCTGCACTGACGCGGTGGAATGCATAGAATAGCTGCCACACAGGGTAGCTTTGCATCAAGCAAAAATGTCCATGTGTAAGAGCTCTAAACCTACAATCTTTGGAGCAAAGTGATGCTTCCCAGTAGGGCATTGTATATTTTCTGTACTTGGTCATGCAGATTTTACATTTTGACCATTTTGGCTTTTATGCAGACTGCAAAATGGCATGATTTATCTTTGAATGTGTATTAGAAAGCCAAGATGTTTTAAATTTATTTAATCATTAGGAATTAGTATTAGCACAGAAACTGGTTAGAAAAAAGTGGCATATTTTAGCTAATTTTACCAGACTGCTAAAAATGTCACATCAATGCATATTCAGCTGGGCTGAAGAAAAGATAAAGTAAGCTCTGCTTATCTTTATACTATCATCAGATAGTTTGGATACACTAAAAAATATTAAGCCCCTTGTGATTAAAAATCTCTATATTAAAAAAAAAAAGCTATATTTATGTTAGCCTTTTGAAATAAAAAAGTAACAAAAGTGGTATAAAGGTGCTTTATTGGCTAAGATAACCATAGCAAGCTTTCAGAACATTTTAATTCCCTTTTCAAGCTGATTACAGTAAAGCTGTGGTGCTCTCTGATATACAGTATATACAACATTCAGCTCATATATCAAATAACCAGAAAAAAGCAATATCCATCTGTGTGGAAGGTGTTAACAATGTCATATACAAGGGGGACTGCAAGGGACACACAGATAAGGTACAGAATAATGTGGATCAAAGTGGCTTGATACAAATTAGGGTAAGTTACTGAAATGTGAAGTAAAAGGAATTCTCTCATCCTTATGTAGTGTACACTGTAGATCCTTGGCTTTTTTTCTGAGGGTTTTTAGTTGGGGATTGTATGTGACCACTAGAGGAACTTATTTATTTCTGTTTTTTGTTTGTATTATAGAAGTCGACAGGAATCCTGGTGGCTGTATGGATGTATTAATCCACAATCCTTGGGTTATAGCCCCTGCTAATAAAGTCTGCTTTGAGTGTTTTTAGGTGGTGATCCCTTTCAGAAGTGTTAGAACATATCCGATTATATTGTAGAGCCTGGCTTTAGATGATGGAGTGTTTGGTGTGGTCAAGGTAAAAGCTATCATACATTAGATGATGGTTTATCCGTTGGGTTTTGATATATGGTGGTTTGTATACTATTTTCCCTGATATGAATAGCTCTATCTAGAAAGTGAATGTGAGTAGGGGAGTAGTTCAGTTTTAAATTGATAGTTAGTTGAAAGTCATGAAATTGTTTGTGAAACTGAATCAGTTCTTGTACAGTACCTGTCCAGATTATGAATATGTCATCTATGTAACGGAGGTACATCAAAGGCTTGGTGTTACAGGGGGAGGAAAAGTCCTCTTCTAGTCTAGCCATGAAAAGATTGGCATACTGGGGTGCAAAGCATATACCCATCTTCTGTAGATATATTTCTTGGCCGAATAAGAAGTAGTTGTGTGTCAAGGTAAACTCGGTTGTTTAACTGTATGAGATGGTAGGCTCTTCTTTTCCAGAAATTCTTTGCAGGCGGCTACACCATCTTTATGTGGAATATTTGTATAAAGTGATTCCACATCCATTGTTGCCAACATGGTGCCCTCTGGGAGTGGTCCTATACCTGCAAGTTTGTTTAGCAGATATATGAACCGAAATGTTGAATGCACAAGACCTGTTGAGTGCTGGATGCTTTGATTTCCCATGTGTATATATATATATATATATATATATATATATAAGGTACATATCTTGATAAAGGTCCCGGGTGAGGACCGAAACATCGATCTAAATAAAATAAGTATATTTTTTTGATAATATTTTCCTGGTGTGCATCAGCATTTTTTACATATTGTTATTGTCTTTCTGATTTGCACACAGGTTGTAATCCCTATAAGTGTGTGCCTCAGCCATTTTCTACATATATATATATAGACATACAGGTAATCACAAAGCAATACCTTTTAAACACAAACTACATCAGACTGCAAAAGTGGGTATAAAATTGCTTTAAAGCATTAAAGGTTAGGATATGTATACTGTTGATATAGTGCTTTCCGACAACCATACCATCTTTACTTACTTTAATGTTGCTGTTCCAATATCAGAAAATGTATTACATTTTCTGTAACACTGACACTGTTAGAAAAATATTCTACAATGTCATAAATTTAGTTTACTAGACAGTGCAGTGCTAGTGCAAGGAGCAAGGGGCAGACTGAATACCAGTGTTTTTTGTAAGCATTTAGCACCAAAAGTAAAAATTAAGAAAGCTTTATCAGAAAGGTCTATGAAAATACAGCCATAAGCACTCACAGAAAGTCCTCTATGAAAAGAAACAAAGGATTTTGTGTCCTTTTTTGCAAACATGTTCTTGTGTATCTGACATCGTCTTACAGAAAAATCCTTCATTCCTGGGGCCAGAGTCTGTGCAGCTCTCTCCTCTCTCCTGCTCTCGTCTCCAATAAGAATTCATAAAACCCATTTCCCCCCACCCTTAGGAATGTGTTATCTGAGCTGTAATGGCTAAGCTGCAAGCAGGAAGCTACTTAAAATGGCAGCTGCTATCTTAAACAAACAGATAAAGCTTCTAGGGCTGTTTACTCAGGTATGGTATTTTGCAGAATAAATATAGTGTTCTAGGTGGCACTAATTTGGCAAATCTATTGGCAGTAAAATGCCAAAATGACTTTCCTTCTCCTTTAAACATTCCATCTCAGCCAATCCTTGCACTGGCTACCTGTCATGTACAGGATTCAGTTCAAGATTCTTGTACTCGCCTACAAAGCACTCAGTGGTACTGCACCACTCTGTTTAACCACCCTAATCCCCAAGTACACCCCCCGACGTAACCTTCGCTCTACACATGACATCTTTCTCACTCTCGCATCCAGGACTTCACACTCGCTGCACCCATCCTCGGGAACGCTCTTTGCTGTCCCATTAGACACTGTCAGAGTCTCCAAGCCTTTAAATGGACTCATGAAACTCACCTTCTTATTTAAGCCTTTAACCTTAATCCTCAGAAATGCGATTACCCACTGAGCACCCCTAATCTTCCCTCACTCACTAACCAGTGGTTTTCACCTCTCACTCCGCACTTACTGTCACTTTACACACCAACATGAACTCTAACGCTATGCTAGTTACCGTGAACTTATGTCTCAGCCGCCCCCTCCCATTTAGAATGTAAGCTCTTGCGAGCAGGGCCCTCCGCCTAGTGTCTCTAATCCTCATTGAAATGTAACTGTAAACCTTTTTTGTGAATTGTCTATATGTACATGTTAACTGTTCTGTTGGCTGTACCCCTTTATTCTGTAAAGCGCTGTATGAATTGATGGCGCTAAATAAATAATAATAATAATTAGACTGTGCTTTTATATTTGAGTATAGACTTACCTTATCAAAGCAGAATACCAAAAACCTTTCTTTTGTCCCAAATCAAAGATGGCTGTACATTCCACAGTGGAAAGAATTCAAAGCTATCTTTGATTTATTTCAGCTGACTGAAGAGCTGCGAGCATTGTCGGCTTGCAGGTTTGGGCAGGCATTGTAAAGTCCCTGACGGTGGCCCTGGGGTGCTGTGGGGGCCTTATTTATGCCACTTGAGAACCAAATGTCCATTAAATGGGAAAAAAAACGTAATTGAAAATAGAGTTGTCATACTTCCTTCCCCTTTAAGAATTTCTGGCGCCAACATTTTTTTTGCATGATCCTACCCGCCTACACCCACATAGTGGGGGCCTGCCTGAGGGTCTGTGATTGAATAGCATGCTTTGTGTAGGTGGACTCAAAACTGAAAAGATTTCCTGAAAAGATCTGAGCTGACACATCACAAATTTAGAGTGTTAATGAGTGCGGAACAACCATAATTCATAAGAAACTGTTTACTTTGGCATGTACAGTTTGCTGACAGTGCAGTGCATTGTTTCCACATGCTAAACTCCATTCATGTATTCCTGTGTTTCTGTTCTGGTACATTAATGTTCTTAGTGTTCAGGTCTAGCTATTGTCGAAGCAAGAAAAATAAAAAATGATTTTGTTTATTTCCCAAAACTGGTGAGATTGATTTTATTGCTGATATTTAGTTACGAGGCTGATGGCACATAAAGCACTTAAGTACCTTAGGTGTATCTTAATCACTTAAATTGAGTAACATATTACATAGTAACTTTAGGAAATACCATCTTTGCCTGTGGTTAAATGTTTACCATCCATATTGTTTGGACTTGTGTATGACTGATTCTTAGCTCAGTCTCCTCCATTTCCAGCAGAAAAGTATGATTTGTCTGTCAATGAACTCATGCCTTATTCTGAGTAATGATGTAAGGGAATGCCCCTGACTGGTCTGGAAATTGCACAACATTCTACAAATTGTTTTTCACAAAATTTGTGGTTATTTTAGGTTTTTTTTTTGTAATTCAGTGGAACGTAGTAAGCATACCCCCCCAAATATCCCGCTTTCCACGGGACAGTCCCAGTTTTATCCTGCTGTCCCAGATAGTTCCATGAATGTCCTGCATTTCCGCTGGCTGTATCGGGGCGTCCTTCTTCTTCAGCGGTTCCTCTCGTTATGCGGTTCCTTGTTCGGCGGCGACAGGCCCTTTTATAAGGTTGTGCCCCGTGCGTATTGATGTCACACGTACGCACGGGGTGCAACCTTATAAAAGAACCTGGCTCCGCCGTATAAGGAGCCACATAAGGAGAGCCGCTGAAGAAGAAGAAGCAGCAGTATCTATGGGGGGCACTGTGTATGGGAGGTACTGTCTATGGGGGGCACTGTGTATGGGTGCAATTAAGGACACTTTCTATTGGGGGCATTGTGTATGGGAGTTACTTTCTATTGGGGGAACTGTCTATGGGGGCAATTGGGGGGGTACTGTCTATAGGGGCTACTGTCTATGGGTGCAATTGGGGGCACTTTCTATGGGGGCATTGTGTATATGGGGTACTGTCTATTGGGTCATTGGGGGCACTGTATGGGGGGGCAGAACAGGTACATAGTTATAACTCACTTATAACTGACTGCCTTCTCTCCTGTTTTCCTTAGTTAGTACAGTATGAGGGTATAGCACATTTGAATCGGATCCCACCATTTCAACTATATAAAACGAGAATGCAGCACTCTTCATCCTGCTGGGATATTTAATCTGCTGCAAGATGTAGAGCTCAGCAAGGGCCTGGATGCAGGAGCTTTCTGAATGAGCACTAAGGGAGTAGTACAGGCATGGGATCCATTATCCAGAAACCCATTATCTAGAAACTTCCGAATTATGGGAAGGCTATCTCCCATAGACTCCATTTTAATAAAATAATTTACATTTTTAAAAATGATTTACATTTTCTTTGTAATAATAAAACAGTACCTTGTACTTGATCCCAACTAATAAATAATTAATCCTTATAGGAGGCACAGTACCATACCTGTACCTGCAATCTGGGTTATTAATAAACAAGACCTGTGTCTGGGGTATTAATAAAGCATGGTTGCTAAGGTAAATTAAACCCTTACAACCAGATAGCTGCTGGAGAGCTGCTGAAAATAAAGGCTAATTAATTTAAGAACAGCAAAAAATAAAAAATGAAGACCAGTTACACATTTTCTCAGAATATCACTGTCAACATCATTCCAAAAGTTAAATTAAAGGTGAACTTCCCCTTTAATTTGAAGTGATATACTTGGGCTCTGTTGCCTCTGAGGCTGGCTGCTCACAGCTGGCCAGGTATGGTAGCACAGGCCAGTTCTGGGGATGAGGACATATTCGAAGAAGAACAACTCTGATTTCCCAGTACAAGAGATTAATTGAAGTAGATGATAGCTGTCCAAGGAAATCGATTAAGCAACAAGGGCAATGCTGCGTGCCAGCAATATCAATGTGATTCACTGATTTACATCTGTAACAGACGATTCAACACAATGCACAAATTGGTGTCTAATCACAGGTATTCACTTGTCTGTAGCTGCTGATATGCTGTCAGCTTATCATCCTTCAGCTTTAGTTTTTAACTGCAGGTTGCTAACCAGCAATATTCCCAGCAGCACCATATTCCCTTTCAATATAAATGTAAGTAACCTCAGGACACAGAGCTGGCAGACACCGCTGCATCTTTAACGAATTGGCTTACATTTTAATAAGCTTCTTGGAAGCATCCGCTGGATCTCTTCCACTGAAAGAGCATCTGACCTCCCTCGATGTTCTTCTGCATCTGCCTCCAAGCTGAACAAATTAATGGCCATAACAGTTTAACTCCTTCTGTAATTTGGAAAGCAGATGTGGACCCTTTTGGCAGAAAAATCCTTTACGTTATATCTAATTTAATGCTGTATGTGCTGAAAATAAAAATGCATTCACAATGATTCCCTGCCCTGTAGAAGCTCATTCTTAAGCTGGCCATACACGCACCGATGATATCTTTCATACGATATTTGGTGCATGTATGGTGGCTCGATGAGGCAACCGATATCGCACAAGGCTGTGGATATCAGTCGACTCGTCGATTGGGTGGGTTGGGTGCCCAAGCAAAATCTACGTTCAGGGCTGAATCAGCAGAAGGAGGTAGAATTTCTATTGTTGAATCTGACGATTTAGCCCTGATTGTCTGTGGAGGGTGGGAAAGATCGAAAATTGGTATGTGTATGGCCACCTTTAGTGTCTTACACAGGGATTTGTCTGAAAACATCAAAACCTAACAAGGAAACTTAGTGTGTTTTGTAATTAAGTGTAAACTATATATATAGTCATAGTTCATGATGTATTAAGAGGAGATTGGGAGATATTCATGGGACCCTGGCATACATCCCATCAAAACATTTGGGAACAGTGATTGCATTAATATTACTGTACTGAATCTTTATTAAGATGTAGACTGAGTAGATTGTTTAGCTAGGGGCTATATAATTACCAGGCCCGGATTTGTGGAGAGGCCACAAAGGCCCGGGCCTAGGGCGGCAGAAGTTTAGGGGCGGCATGCCGCCCCGCCGCAAGAAAATTTTTAAATTTGGCTCCCATACGGAGCAGTCGGGACCTCTCCCCACTGCTCCGTATGGGAGTTTAAAGTAGCGCATGCCCACTCGCGGGGGGTTATCACGCGTTAGCGCATGCGCACTGGGGGGGGTGCGTTTGCGCATGGGTGGAGGGGGGGGCGACAAACAGGGGCGGCCTCGGGGCGCCCAGAACAGAAATCCGGCCCTGATAATTACTTAGTATCACAAGAAATATACTGTACGTATAATAGGTTGCAGAATAAATTTTCTTGGAAAAGGTGCTCATTGGAGTACATGGTGGGACACAGCTATCTCAGCCTAATGTAAGACTGGTTCATCTGTATTAGAGATTAATATATAAATGGTGTTTCTATCCAATGTGTTTACAGATCAGATCTACAGAAATTTGAATGCAGCTCTGCTGGGGTTATACAGCATGTGAGTAAGTAGAGTTGCATCTCAACTTCTGTTCTCATCTCTTAATATTACTTTAGACAAATACAAAAGGAAAGACGTTACAAAAGGGAATGTGTACCCTTAAATTTGATTTATGTTAGGGTTCAATACATGAAGGGTGTGAATCAGGTGGCAAGATGAAGACTGGCAGTATAAGAAGCACAGAGTTGTGAGATGGATATGGGCAGCCTAAAGCTGGCCATACACTGAAAGATTTGGCAACCTCTTTTCCAATATAGCGGTTATTATTTTGATCCCAAGGGCCAAACAATGAGATCACAATGATGTGATGTAGGCCATCGGGATGAGGACTGCACCATTGAGCCAGATATCAGTTGGAAAGGCCTGTCTTAGGGCCCCAAAAGCTGCCCTGTTGTCCATCACATCTTTTATAGGCCCATGTATGGCCACCCTAAGGGGCAGATTTACTAATGCACGAACGGACCGAAAGCATCCGAACGTGTTTTTTTGTAATGATCAGTATTTTTGCGACTTTTTCATCGCCGTGGCGACTTTTTCGTATGTCCTGCGATTTTTTCGTCGCCGTTATCGTATATTTTCCGCAACTTTTTCGTTGCCGTCGTGAAAAAATAGGATTGTTTTTTCCGCCGTTTACAATTGCTCAATACGAAAAAAACCGCGACGGCGATGAAAAAGTCGCAAAATTTTCGTTTCCAATCCGATTTTTTCCCATTCGCGATTTGGATTCGTGGATTAGTAAATGTGCCCCTAAGAGTCAAACATTACCTTGTCAGCCCACTATAAGGCATATTACTTGTATGCTTTTGATTGTGCTGTGATTTTTCCTGATAAAAACCTAAAGACTATTCCAGACATACTAATACATTTATATCATCAAACTTATCTGTCTGTGGGGATTTTCTTTGATAAATTTTATTTTTTTTGCACCTGTGAGTGCAGTCTATCTATCTATCTATCATCTATCTATCTATCTATCTATCTATCTATCATCAGCATTTACTTTTGTTGGCAATTATTCCTTACACATAATATAACCTTGGATCAATGTCACAAACAAGCAAATTAATCATAATTACCTCACTTAATAATTATTTTTCTGATGAAAAAACTTACTGTCTATTGTTATATTTATTTAACACTGGTAATTTGTCCAGGGAATTGAAAAGTAGCCGGATTAACATACAAATTAAAATGGTTCTGTACATTTACTGCTAAATGTAAAGGAAAACAGGAATACTGCATAATAAAAAAAAAAAGACAATGTCCGCCTGAAGCTGGGGAAACAGCTTAAAAACAGTAAAATATGCTGGCATTTAATAACCCCTTCAGCAAATGCTACATGTATTTTTACTGTTAATTATAACCAGAAACATTGCTTTATATTACGTATGTTTATATGTTCATTATACATGCTCATTAACGTGTTACCTTGGGTTTATACTCTACTCTCCTCATGCATCAAACACTGTTGCTCTTCATTGCCTCCTCAAAAGCCTAATTGGTTATTATGTTCTATATTTTAACTCAGAGGAAACCTGTCAATGGTAAAACGTTACATTCTTCCTTCCTCTCTACTATTTATGCATTTTGCTAAGGAGGCAGGAATGCTAGCTTATTTGAAGAATTTACATACTCTGTAGCCCATAAAAGGAAAATGGTGACGTGGCAAATTGGTTTATCTAAAAGTTTTCTTCTTTCTTAACTCAGCTTCTGAGGATTATTTAGTTTGCCAAAACAATTCTGAAGAGTGCACATATTCATTTAGGCTGTGTAGAAGAAAAGTCCATGAAAAACAAACTAAAAAATTGGTGTTCTTCATTTTCACTGCAAAATTGCATATACAGATTGGGATGTCTAGGGACCTATCTTTACCCCCTTCATTAGGGATTTGTAAGTGGGTCTGGTCATTTGCTTATGCATCAGCATAACTTTAACATGAGTGTTTAATATGCTGAAAGGTTTTGTAAAATTTTTGCATGACAAGCTTTATTTAGGTCTGAGGATATTATCCTGGAAAGACCTGAATTCACTAATATGAAGCGTATTATAGACAGGCGGAAAAACAGATTTATTTTTTTTCCCACTGGATAGCATTTACATCTTGTTTACACACATAAGCATTGTTTATCGTTCACTGTTTTTGGAAGGAAGCCCTTTTTGTAAATCACTATTTCATATCCATTTTGTAATCATTCCACATGTCCATTCTTTGCTGTGTGTAAAATGCCAGATTTCTTCCAGTATTTCATGATTATGCTTCATGTCTTAGGCTAAATAAACATCTATCTTAAATATGTTGAAATCTTTGGAAAACAATAAATAAAAATATTTTTTGCCTAATAAAAGGAATAAGCAACTTTGCAGTATACATTCATTACAAATTTTCAATGGTTTTTGAGTTATTTCTATATATAATTGCTATTAAAATCAGTGTTTGTCCTTTTCTATTCTCTGCCCTGGTGGCTCTGGCATTTGAAACAATGTAGCACAAGCTGGCAGACTGACAGACCTGCCTTGCTGGAGGAGACTGGCCTTTGCAACATTGTTTAAAAAGTAACAACAGGGAGTTCAGCGAATGCTGCTTTCAATAGCAATTACATTTACAAATAACTTTAAAGCACTTAAATCATTAGAGGTATGCCCACCCTCAACAGCTCTCCAAGTATAAAGTTTGACAGCCCCCCAGTTTGGACTAGATAGTTATTTTGCAGGCATAATATTTAAAAAACATATATGTTTGAGATTATAATATTCTGTACTAGAGTACCTATTTCTGAGAATACAGATTTTGGAGCAACATAATATGTTACTAATTCTGTAACCAAAAGCAGCCAACGAGCCAGTAGGATTTAAGATTCTGCTATATTGATGTGAAAGACTATTCGCCACCTTCTTTATCACTGAACAACATCTAATATTAGGTAAACACATGACACATTTTTTAAAGTTCTTACTGCATTTAATTAAGAACAGAGTCACCTGGCACCCACATCATCTGCCAGAGTGATAATCTGCAAATAGAGATTTAAATATTAATGTAAAGCACTGCGTAAATCGTTGGCACTATATAAATTATTGATAATAATTATTATTATATTGTGTCCATGTGTTTTTTTGACTGTGATGACTTTGCTGGTGTAACATCTCATAAGACTACAGCTAATTTCAAAAGGTTAAATATCTTTAAGCCTATTGTCAGTTTTAAATGTTGATTTACCACCATTTAAAATTCACACACACAGTACTATATATACATACTATATATATATATATATATATATATATATATATATATATATATATATATATATATATATATATATATAATATATATATATATAGTAGGCTGTGCTTTATAATATCATTGAGGTGACTTTCATTAAAGAGGGCTGGATATTAGGAAGAGAAACAGAAGGAGGTTAGTGAATTCTTGTGCCCTTGCCTAAGCATTGCACATTATGTTTGTTCTGGGAAATTAAGGGCATGTTATAGGTGATGAAATGCAATTTACAGAAGATGGAGAGAAAGAATAGCATAAATCCTAGCATCACAACATCACAACATTTTTAGACATTTATTGTTCCTACAAATATGAGGAAGATAATGAAAAAACATAGATCACAATGGCTCCTGTGTACTAGGCACAGTGGCATATTTACTAAATCAGGAAGGTACTCCAGCTACTTCTAACATGAAGGCATTATGGGTGTTGCAGCAAAAGGGACACAGGATGAGTGGGCTTGTAGCTTCTAATGGCTTTGTAAGGTTCTAACATATTAAATGAAATAATTTAAATTTTCACACCTTTCAATAATCTAGCCTATCTAGACAAAAAAAGCTTGACAAAAATAGTTCTCTTAAAGGAGTAATGGTAAAAACTAAGTAAGCTTTATTAGAAAGGTATATGTAAATACAGCCATAAGCACTCACAGAAAAGCTCTGTGAGTCCTCTATCAAAAGAAACACAGGATTTCTTGTCTTCTTTTATGTAAACATGTTCTTCTGTATCAGACTTCCCTTCCTCTCTGTCAGGGCACAAGTCTGCGCTGCTCTCTCCCCTTCCATAAGAATTTGTAACCCTATTTTGGCTACTGTTGTACTTTTAACACGCAATCACCTGCGTGTGGCTACAGGAGCCCTAAGCCCCCGCTTACTATGGGGGACAGGTATGATGTAAATGAATGGCGTGCCTCCACCCAGGGTAGGTATAGGTAGAACTATATGTCTCCTCCCTGGGAAAACTCTATGGGGTCCTCCTTGGACCAGGACTACCTGCAAATCCCGGTACCTTGCCTCTCCCTTGGGGATAGCTGCTTACCAGGCAGTTGAGGATCCTCAGTATACAAACAGCCAAGACACCTGTTATAATGATGAACCAGATGAACTTGCTTTATTGATTGATGCAGGCAGGACTTTCAGAGGATGTCACACAGACGGGTCAAGTCACACTCTCTTTCTTTGGGCTACCCCCAGTACTCCCGCCAGGTGATCCCACCTAGGAACTCAGCCCGGTCCACGCGTAGGGCCCCTTAAATGGGAACACTCCCAGGTGCTGACTTGGCTCCCCTTACTGTCTATATATTTAGCGGCTGAGCAAAACATTTTTGCTATAGCTCTCAGTCAGAATGCCATTAGCTCTGTTGTTTGAGGCTTCCACTTTTTATCTGAACAAGAAAAACTCTGGAGTGTATTCAAGTCTTCCCAAAGAAAAGTTTTTTTTTTTAGAAATGTCTTTGTTTTGTTTTCTGCCAGTAAATATACAAGCTGTATTTGAAGAGGGTTGTGGAGAACAGCAGGGTGCATTTTCTCTGGGTTACCCAATGCTATTGATTTTCACTTCCAGTGTTCAGCAAGTCCCATGTCTTTTCAACAATGTTGTATATGATTAAACAAAGCATTAAAATAGGCAGCAGAGTGAAAAAAAAGAATTCTAAAACTCTTTTCTTTTTATGGTGAGATGAGCATAAAATGAAGCAAAAGGAAAGCTTATTTAGTAAAAAAAAAAACTGGTATTAGCAGTCTAAAACTGTGTAAAAGTGCTACTCTCCCAGAAGGCACTTAAAACAGAGAATTCCTGTTATTTGCTAAAGTGCTCAAAGAAATAAGTTGTATTTACAATTATTGGGGGGGGGGGGGGGTTGATCTCTTTTTAAGGGTACAATTGTTCTATTTACTGGTTACCTGTGAAAGCTATAATCTGATTGCTGGTTGCTGTGGTTTATAAGACCTGGACACACTGCCATTTACCACAGCACAAGTGGTAAGAACAGATCCCAGCTGTGGACTGCATTTCCTTGTGCTCCCTAACTTGTGCCTCTCACCAGCTGCCCCTCTCAGACAGCACTGGTGAATGCAGACTGCACTCCATTCAGTGGGCTAGCTGCAGATGTCTGTGCTCCAAAACACTGGGCAGGGGTGTGCGGCAATTCTGCAATTGCAGAAGGCAGTATAAAAGGCGGCCCCGTAAAAAGAAATCATACTTAGGTGCACAAAAACTCTGCCCACTCATTATACTGATACTCATTATATTTAGGATAAAATACATTGATATACATTGATAAACAGGATAGATTTCCCCTCTAAAGCTTTGTGTTTGAATTAACAGATCAATAAGCTGGTAATTCATGTGAAAAATAAAATAAGTACACTAATACTAACAACACTTATCTGTTTCTAGCTTGATTCAAATTACATTGTGCTACCTCACACTTGGATACTGTGTCACACATGAAAGGCAGCTATCTAGTTTCAGTCTGACTAATTTTGCCTGCTGATATATGGGGGTAACTCTAGAAGGTTACTGAGAGGACTGACTGAAGACTATGTAAATGAGCAAATTTATTACTCTAGTCCTCACCTATTAAAAGAAAAAAAAAATTAAATAACAATATAACAATAATATGCCAAAAATAACAGATGTACTCAGCTTGTGTGCCGCACGTATCGGGCAAAAATGTATTAAGTACTAAAAATCTGGCAAAAGCAAATGATAATTTGGCATGTTCATCATATTATTAGTCATAATATTAGTCATTCATAATGTTCAGTTTTCTATATAAATGCTTTCATTCCAATCCTTAAAACCAAGAAGATAGATTTATTATAAGTGAAGATTGGAAAACTGTGTGTATGGGTTATATTAGCGCATGTAAAGTGCTATAGGAAGCTGAATTGCTCTCTAATTCTAGTTTTACCAAAGTATGAAGATACAAATCACTCAGTTCAGGGAGAAAAGCATTAAACACATGTAACACCCTGTAAGGTCTAACACACATATGTAATAAAAGGCACTAAGTTTGCTCAGGAGCAGCAGCAGCAGCATCCATAGCAACTTTTAGATATGTGACCAGTAAATGTTTCCTGCTGATTTGTTGCTATGGGTGACTGCTCCTGGGTAAACATAGTGGGGCTGGCTCATTTATGAACAATGGGCAAATTTTCCCATGGCCATAACCCATGGCAACCAATGACATTGTTGCATTCATTGCTTTACCTGCAACTGTCTTAAAAAAGCTGATTTCTGATTTGTTGCTATGGGTTACTGCCCACGGGCAAATTTGCCCAGTGTTGGGATTTAAACCATAACTTTCTGAGATCCAGTCTTAAAATCTGTCAAATAAAGTTTTCTTTTGAATGCTACCATCAATTCTATCCACTTGTCCATGTCACTGTGAACCTGGAACATGTATATTCTAATGGATTTATAGAGAATAAGCTTAAAAGAACAGTTCAGTGTAAAAATGAAAATAGACAGGCTGTGCAAAATTAAGTCACTGATTGGTTACTGACTGTTAACAGCTTAGAGAGCTGAAAGCAGGAAGTACTGTTCTGGCCATTATGTTATACATCTTCTCACTCCAGTCTTTATAGATTATATTTTTGACTAACTATATTGAAAACATCTTTTATTTTTTTTTTCTTGTCTGTCTGTTTTGCCCAGTTTTATTTTGCACTGAACTATTACTTTAAGTTTTCTGTGGGCCAGTAGTCCATAATAATATTTAACTAACATTTAATAAATTAAATGGGAAATTGTGTACCATTATAAAGCCATCGATTTTATAGACTAGAACATTTTGTTCAGATAAATAGCCAGTTTTACTGACTTTGAGTGTATGTTATCTTCAAATTTTGGATGACAGTGATACAAGGTGTGATGACAATCTCAGTTAATGATTTCTTGCATGCTGTAGAATATAGAAAGTCACATCTTAAGAAAAAAAAGAGAGAATTCACGGCCCCCTTTATTATTCTTGGGCATAGTGCTATATCTTGCAGTATCACTTTCGGAGACACAGATTCCAGTATTGTGACCAGTAATCAGGCTTCCTTGCTAGAAGATTTCAGCATTAAGCATTACCTGTTACCTTCTTCGGTATTTATAACACAGCAGGCATCTAAGTGCAGACCATAAAACAAATATGCCCTGTTGTGTTATCTTAAGAAATACTGACACTGAGCGAGTCATTAAATGTGTTAGCCATAAGCTATTTAGCATAGCTTGAAATTTACCCTACATAATATCAATAGCTTGTGGAGAGTATAGCACTTCTTGCCTAGTTAAGTCTGCACCAACATGGTAGACTGCAATTTCAATACTCATACAAAGTATTCAAGTTTTGTTTTTTCATATATATTATTATCAATGTTTAATCAGTTAATGTCAGATGGCGTGCCACCGTTTGCATTAGCATGAGAGATTTTGACTCCTCCCTCCATATCAGATAAAAACCCAAAGATCAACACATCAAAGCAGTGTCTAGATGACAGAAGGATAAGGAACTAAGAAAACTGTGGTCAGTAAATAGGAAAAGGAAGGCTTTTCTGATGTAAACATCTAGCTGCTTGTACTGCTTCAGGTGATCTACAGCAGCCACACTGGCTTTTGTAGTACCATATTTAGAATAGTGCCACAAGTTAGTTTAATGTATCCTACCACCAGCCCAATGGGTATTCGCTTAACTGTTGAGAAGCTAGTTCAATACCTCATGAGGCTCTAGCATTGCAGGACCCTTTAATGCAAAGTGCATGCAGCAAATTAAACACGTCTGCTGTTTTAAAGGGACCTGTCATCTTAAAAAATAATTATTTTCTACCATGTTAGTTGAGCAAAATAAACTTTACTGTCACTATATAGATGTTTAATTCTTCTTTCCCTCAGTCCTGGAATTCACAGAAGCAGGCAGGTGCCACTTTGTGGAAACTGTACTTAAAGAATAAGTAAACCTTTTTTTTTTCTATAAGTAAAATTACTCTAAAAAGCCTCCAGAATTACCTACCTTTGTCCCAGCATTCTCTCTGACCTGGTTCCTCAGTCAGAAGGTATTCTTTTTGGTTGCTTCCTTGTGCAGAGTGAAGCTCCGCCCCCATTTCCTGTTCAGTTCTCTCTTCAATTGGACAAGGTTGTCGGAGTGGAGAGCCTTCTGAGCATGCCTGGAGGCAGCAGGAGCCAGTCTGTGCATTAGCCGTTTTTGTTTTTTAATGAGAGACCTGAACAGGAAATGGGGGCGGGGCTTCACTCTGCACAAGGAAGCAACCAAAAAGAATACCTTCTGACTGAAGAACCAGGTCAAAGAGAATGCTGGGACAAAGGTAGGTAATTCTGGAGGCTTTTTAGAGTAATTTTACTTATAAAAAAAAAAGGTTTACTTATTCTTTAAGACAAGTTTTGTATCACCCCAAAATCTTGTGAATGCACTTGAAGGGGGGATATAATGCCTATTCTCATGCACAGGATACACAGTTATAGACCTTAAGGGGGGAGGGGCAATGTGAGGAGTGCATTGACATCTAGGAAGTGAAATGTGAAAATTATTGCCCCTGTAACTGGACCTTTAAATGAAAATAAGTGGCCTCTCTCTCATTAAGTCCAAGAAAAGGATGACATTCTGAGTATATCATAAAACAGTGCATAGCTAAAATTTTCACATAAATAACACATCGTTGTGCCTTTCTTTGTCCATTCAGGAGAGGGACCTGTTTTAGCAAAGACATTTGGTACTACTGCCTTAATAGTGTAGCATTGACAGTAGACAAATGTGTAGCATTATATGGGTAAATATATACAAGTCTAAATCTGAAATGTTTTTGCATAAAAGAAAAATATCTCTCAGTTCTTACCATATCTATTTCCTGTTTTGCAGGTGTTCCCTTTCCAAAGAACTTCCAACAGGTTTGCAACAAGATACTCACCAGGCTCTTCAGAGTTTTTGTTCATGTTTATATTCATCATTTTGATGCCATCATCAGTGTGGGAGCTGAAGCTCATGTCAATACCTGCTACAAGCACTTCTATTATTTCATCACAGAATTTAGCTTGGTTGACCACCGGGAGCTTGAACCACTGGTGAGGAACACACATTTTATTGGCTCAGATAGAATGTTAACACAATGACCCAGTCCTGAATGTAAAAACAAATGTATTTTGGGTAGATTTTAGATTTAATGGGGTACATTTATCATGCTGTGTAAAAAGTGGAGTGAAGCATTACCGGTGATGTTGCCCAGGACAACCAATCAACAAATAGATTTCAACAGAAAATCAAAGCAAAGCATCTGATTGGATGCTATGAGCAACATCACCGGTGATGTTTTACTCCACTTTTTACACAGCATGATAACTATACCCCTTAATGTCTTTTAATAACCCCTGTCTATTTAACACCTCTAGAATGTCTATAAATAGGGCCTGGCCTTCTTCATGCAGGCAAATCTGCCTTTGAATAAACAAACTCAGATGGAGAGATTAGTTGTACAGCATCTCAGCTACTATGGGCCACTGATCTCCCTGAAATTTGTTTCCACCAGCAATAAAATAAATCACCGGTGGGGAAGCATGCGCTCCTCCTGCAGGGATCTTTAGGTGACTTTGGAAAACGAAGTACCTTGTCTGTTTGCCACCGGCAATTCACTTTGTCACCCGAGGCAAAGCATTCAGGAGAGATTTGTTTCCTGTGGTAGCCGAGATTTAACCTCAGGCAACAAATCTCTCTCTGTGTGCCACTGCCCTTAAGCTAAAATTTTTAAGCAGTTCATTATCAGAGGGAAAATCAGGGGGCTGAGAATGAATTAGTTTAATCAGCTTCTCGTCCACTCATCAGAATGATGAAGAGATGGGAAAAGCCAAAGTGAAACTGGTTTTATTGTTTTCTTTAGTGCCAGAAATAACAAAACACAGATATTTCTTAATCCAAACAATAGGAAAAAAGTGCAGCACAAGCCCTATTCATTGAGCTCATGTTAAAAAGGGGAGTATACTGTTCCATTAAATAAAAAAAGCATACTACTATTTCATAGTGATACTGACACAATTGCTGTCATTCATAGAGGTGTGTTAGTATCACTTTCAGCTAAAAATAATTTAGTGTGTTAGTATCACTTTCCACTAAAAAATATTAAGTAAAAGAAAAATTTAAAAATAAATGGAGTGTGCTATTGACCACCATAAAAGAATAATTGATGTTTGGGGTATCCATGGGATGCTTAATGAATTACTCCTAGATTAATTTAGCCCCACCCCCGTGACGGCAACAGCCCGCCCCCCCAACATTATTGCCCCGACCAGTGATGTCAGGCCCCACCTCCCTGCCCAGATTTTCTGTGCAGTGGCAACCCTAAGTAATGGTATGTTGCCTCACTAACTACTTATAATGCGTCAGAAATATTCTAAATTAATGTAATGTTTTTGTTGGTGATGCCTAAAAGAGAATCCTAATATTATATATTAGATATATATATTAGATATATAATATATATCTTACAATCATTTTATACGATGGGCAACAGCACATATAGTGACATCTACCGAATAGAAGTTTGCTAGTACAGATGTTCGTGCAGGCTTTATTTGTGGCCTGGATTAAAGGGGACCTGTCACCTTAAGAATAATTCCAAATTGTTTTGTATTGTGTTTGTCAAGCAAAATAAACTTTACTTACACTATATAAATTATTTTAATCTTATTTTCTTCAGCCTTGGAATTCACAATTGCAGTAAGCAGGCAGGCACCCTTTTGTGGGCACTGTTATCAAAGCAGGCATTGCACCCTGCCAAATTCTTGTTTCTTTGCCAGTATGGGGGGACCTGATGCCCATGTCCATGCAATGGTTACAAAATTACATAGTGAGGAGGGAGGGGGGATGTGAGGAGAGCAGCAACATTTCAGAAGTTCTGAATTGAAAGTGAAAGTAACTGTCTGCCCCACCTCTATGCCTAAGGCATAGGGGGAGAGGCATATATGATTGACAGCTGGGATTTTTAAATGCTTTTATAATGGGTATGGATGTGGTAATAAAAAAATGATTTTTGGTTTCTTGTTTAATTTGAAAAGGGCTTTTATTATACTGCTTTTTATGTCTAGGTGACAGGTCCACTTTAAAGCAGTAAATGTCTCTGGGATACTTCTGTTTAAATCAGACCAATGAGTTTTGTGTATGCTACATCAGCAGTTTTACATTATGTACAGCCACACAGTCAATACAAGGTTTTTGTACTTTCAATTTAAATGAATGCCAGTTTTATCTGGTGATCTCTTATATGATTACTGTAATAACATGCTTGTGGGTCACTAATGAATAAAACACACACTGCATGTATAAATTGGTGTATCGGAACACTTTCATTTTTTCCATAGCTGAAAGTCATTGGCAAGTTCATACAGCTGGACAGGGAAAATACCTTAATGTGCTTTTATCTTTAATTGCTATGGAGCATAATATTTATCATAGATCATATGGTCTGCCCTGTTCTTAATGCTTCTAAGTACGACACTCTCTGGATATATTATAAAATGAAGTTCTTTTTGAATAAGAAATGATGTCATTTAATGAATCATTCTTCCAATATATCAAATGTACAGCTTAGGAATCACATTCGTGTGCAACACATGTAGCAAGGACACCTTCACTCATGGCAAAAAACACCCCTGATCATTACTGGCAAAATGTATATCCTTTGATACTTTAAAAGGGTGGTTCACCTTTAATATGTTATCGAATGGCAGACTAGCAACTTTTTCTTTGATCTTTATTTTTTTTATTTCGTTTTTTGAATTATTTATCTTCCTCTTCTGATGCTTTCCAGGTTTCAAATGTGGGCCTCTGTGAGGCTACAATTTTATTGCTGTTGTTACCTTTTATTGCTTCTCTTTATATTTAGGCCCTTTGTTATTCATTGCATATTAGTGCAGTGTGGTTCAGGACAGTCAGAATTGTTTTTTAATAAATTGACACATTTATCAAACAAAATATCTGTGGCAATTTGTCTAAATGGCTGAGCAGTAACACTCTATTCTGTTTAATAGGGTGTCAGCACTAGAAAATAAATTGTTAAATCTAAAAGTATTGTTAATGTTTTACTATCTTTAAACAAAAACAAATCTTTAAAGGGGTTGTCCACCTTTGAGTTAACTTTTAGTATGGTGTAGAGAGTAATAATCTGAGGAAATTTGCAATTGGTCTTATTTCAGTTTTTGTTCAGCAGTTCTCCAGCATGGATTTCAGTGGCTATTTGGTTGCTAGGATCCAAATTACCTTATCAACCAGGGAGTGATTTGAATGAAAGACTGATATACGAATAGGAGAGGGCCTGAATAGAAAAATAAGTAGCAATATAAAATAACAATAACACTAAAACTGTAGCCTTACAGAGCAATAGTTTTTCTGGCCCATTTGAAAGCTGGAAAGTATTAGCAAGAATTACTAATACTTAATACATTTTATGCTAATGTATGTGATTATTATAGCACTTTGAGAGTACCTTTGAAATACATGAAATACAATCCACAAGTGTCAATAACATGTGTGTGTGTGTATATATATATATATATATATATATATATATATATATATATATATATTAGCAGCCAGCACACATTATACAACTTGCACCTTATTTCAGTGCATGCTGCCAGGTAAGTATAGAACTAGAAATGGACATATCGTGTTCTTATTGCTTTGCTTAAAAGGCAACTTGGTGTCATGTTTCCCCTGTGGTGTTATATACTGACAAGGTGATATGTAAAGTAAAAGAAGGACTTAATATGGGAATGCAGGAGTGTTGTATAAATAAGAATGAGCAAGAGTTTCTAACCACTTTACTGCATTTGTCAGAGCTGAAATGTCAAGCTATTGAAAGTATTCCCAGCATGATAAGGCAGGAAAGTACTTCAAGAAGCTGTTTAAACACAAAACATTTAAGATACTAACTATAAAAAATTTAATAAACATTAATAAAAATCCCTTGTTGCTAAATTGTGCACCCTAGTGCTCA
Organism: Xenopus tropicalis; assembly: GCF_000004195.4. Taxonomy (NCBI): domain Eukaryota; kingdom Metazoa; phylum Chordata; class Amphibia; order Anura; family Pipidae; genus Xenopus; species Xenopus tropicalis. Next base: position 93,677,161 of record NC_030680.2, on the reverse strand, counting down.
GTTACAGCACCTGTAGGCGGGGGATTGGTGTAGAACCTACTGACTGCTCCTTTCTATTTTTGCTGAATCCCACGCTAGGTGCAAGGAGCAGCACTGCAGGTGCAACACAGCCCTATACAGAACTCAACAGCATCAAGTTCCTGCACGCACGTCTGATGAACCCTATTATCTTTATCTTTTTAACTGGTAGTTTAGCCACTTCTGGTTCTGCCTCCAGAAATAATATAGCAGTGCAGCCTGATAAATAGAAAAGAACTGATCTGGGTTACATGGGAATGGGATAAATAAATACTGCTTAAAATAAATACTAGCCCCCTCCCCGGTGCAAGCATCACATAAGGAGGCAAAAGGCTTGCAAGGGCCCTGCTCTCACCAGTAATGTTTTACTTCACTTTTTACACAGCATGATAAATATACCCTTGGGGTATATTTATCAAGCTGTGTAAAAAGTGGAGTGAAGCATTACCAGTGATGTTGCCCAGGGCAACCAATCAGCAATTAGATTTCATCAGTTGAAAACCAAAGCAACGCATCTGATTGGCTGCTATGAGCAACATCACCAGTAATGTTTTACTCCACTTTTTACACAGCATGATGTAGTAAATTGCTAAGATATGGACACTTGAGAGGGGTTGGATGAGTTTTGGGTGAAGACACACTACTTAGTAGCAGCTACTTGTCACAGCTGCTTAACACCAGAAAATACCCTGCCATAGTTAATACTGAGAATTGCCTCTGCTAAACACATGTAGAGACAATTATCAGTAAATGATCAGCATTGTCTATTTCTGTAGCCATGGCAAGTAGCTGGTACTAGTAGCTCCGTGTGTCTTCATCGTTTCCTATAAAGAGCATGAGAGTGACACAGGCAAGCAAAGGGATTTATAGACGTGCTACTTCATGAGAAAAGCCATACACACAGCTTGTTTATTTCTACAGAAAAGTCTAATTTTATTTATCTTGATTCCACAGAAAGAAATGACTGAGAGAATCTGCCACTAAACCCGGAGCCAAGATACTTTGGTTACTATATATATATATATATATATATATATATATATATATATATATATATATATTAATATTCACAGTGCGGGCTGGAAGATGGAGCCTTAGAATGTCTGTTCCAAGAAATGTGAATCTGTTTTTTATACAACGACAAGCTAAAGCTTTTTTATAATCCTTTTTTTAACAAGGATAACCCAATTTATTTATTTATTCAATTTTCCACCCACAAGCACACTTTTATTTCAGTTATTATAGCATCACATCAGTATTTTATATACTACAGACTCAAGGAAACTAGACTATTTTTGATGCATGACTGAAACAAAACATTTCTAAAAGACCTATATATTAGGTTGTATGATAACACAAATGCACAAAAATGACTGCTTGTGACAAGATCTTTCACGCTCACCAAAGCACCGATGGATACAAGTACTGTCAAAATACTTTCTGGTAGTAAAAATATTACTGCCACAGGATATACAAGTGAATAAACCATGCACAAGGTAGTTATCAAACAAACTTTTATTGCCAACATTACAGTATCCAGTTAAAAATGAATCATATGTTTGTTTCTTTGCTTTTCTATGGGTGCAGTCACTTTTTATAAACTGTCAAGAAAGCCCACCTGCCCACCAGCACAAAGGGTCCCAACATCAGTCCTTTTTACTGCAGTAAAAGAAATTCTATCTGAGAAGAAACCTTCGGCCACATTTTATTTAAGCATGCACCTGTAAGCCAGCAAGAGTTAAAACAGCAGTTTGTATATTGTTGATCCTATTAACCTTTTTTCTTACATATTACACTTTCTTTTTTGCTTACATATTTTGCAAGGAGAAAGTAGGTATCGGCATTAGTGTGTGTTTTGGTTGCAGCAGGTGAGGAACATATATATGTGTATGTATGTATATATATATATATATATATATATATGAAAAATATAAATAGATGCCGCACTCACAGGTCTTAGTGAAAGAATAAAAATGTTTTTATTGTGTCAAACGAACGTTTTGGCTGTCTCCAAAGCCTTTCTCTAAGTGAACAAACAATACAGCAAACCCACTCATAAACCCAAAATGGCGCCAAATTTCAGCTGATGACGTCATAGACAGTGTAATTAGTGATTACCCACCCACCGTGCACTAAGCAATACAAGAAGATACACATGATTGGAGAAAAAATATTAGTAATCCAGAAAAGGAATATACAAGGAGAAAATAGATTATGTGCAGAAAGATATAGAAGTAGTAAGAAGAAATAACGAAAGGAACCACCTGTTATAGCTGAACTGCAACTCCCACACTCACTTGCAAACTTCATTAGTATGTGGAGACTCAAAAAAAAAAAAAAATTTTATTCTTTCACTAAGACCTGTGAGTGCGGCATCTATTTATATTTTTTGTATGATACCAGTTTATATACTCCACCCAGGCATCTGTGACTCCAGTTTTACGTGAGTGCCTGCTTCTCTATTCTTTTATATATATACAGGTCCTTTTCAAAAAATTAGCATATTGTGATAAAGTTCATTATTTTCTGTAATGTACTGATAAACATTAGACTTTCATATATTTTAGATTCATTACACACAACTGAAGTAGTTCAAGCCTTTTCTTGTTTTAATATTGATGATTGTGGCATACAGCTCATGAAAACCCAAAATTCCTATCTCAAAAAATTAGCATATCATGAAAAGGTTCTCTAAACGAGCTATTAACCTAATCATCTGAATCAACTAATTAACTCTAAAAACCTTAAAAAGGTTCCTGAGGCTTTTAGAAACTCCCAGCCTGGTTCATTACTCAAAACCGCAATCATGGGTAAGACTGCCGACCTGACTGCTGTCCAGAAGGCCATCATTGACACCCTCAAGCAAGAGGGTAAGACACAGAAAGGCACCTTAGTGGGAAGTCTGTGGGAAGGAAAAAGTGTGGCAGAAAATGCTGCACAACAAGAAGAGGTGACTGGGCCCTGAGGAAGATTGTGGAGAAGGACCGATTCCTGACCTTGGGGGACCTGCGGAAGCAGTGGACTGAGTCTGGAGTAGAAACATCCAGAGCCACCGTGTACAGGCGCGTGCAGGAAATGGGCTACAGGTGCTGCATTCCCCAGGTCAAGCCACTTTTGAACCAGAAACAGCGGCAGAAGCGCCTGACCTGGGCTACAGAGAAGCAGCACTGGACTGTTGCTCAGTGGTCCAAAGTATGTCATTCGGAAATCAAGGTGCCAGAGTCTGGAGGAAGACTGGGGAGAGGGAAATACCAAAATGCCTGAAGTCCAGTGTCAAGTACCCACAGTCAGTGATGGTCTGGGGTGCCATGTCAGCTGCTGGTGTTGGTCCACTGTGTTTTATCAAGGGCAGGGTCAATGCAGCTAGCTATCAGGAGATTCTGGAGCACTTCATGCTTCCATCTGCTGAAAAGCTTTATGGAGATGAAGATTTCATTTTTCAGCACAACCTGGCACCTGCTCACAGTGCCAAAACCACTGGTAAATGGTTTACTGACCATGGTATTACTGTGCTCAATTGGCCTGCCAACTCTCCTGACCTGAACCCCATAGAGAATCTGTGGGATATTGTGAAGAGAAAGTTGAGAGACACAAGACCCAACACTCTGGATGAGCTTAAAGCCGCTATTGAAGCATCCTGGGCCTCCATAACACCTGAGCAGTGCCACAGGCTGATTGCCTCCATGCCACGCCACATTGAAGCAGTCATTTCTGCAAAAGGATTCCCGACCAAGTATTGAGTGCATAACTGAACATAATTATTTGAAGGTTGACTTTTTTTGTATTAAAAACACTTTTCTTTTATTGGTCGGATGAAATATGCTAATTTTTTGAGATAGGAATTTTGGGTTTTCATGAGCTGTATGCCACAATCATCAATATTAAAACAAGAAAAGGCTTGAACTACTTCAGTTGTGTGTAATGAATCTAAAATATATGAAAGTCTAATGTTTATCAGTACATTACAGAAAATAATGAACTTTATCACAATATGCTAATTTTTTGAAAAGGACCTGTATATATATATATATATATATATATATATATATATATGTGTGTATGTATATATAATATATATATATACACAACCATAGGAATAAAATTACTTCTTGTTAAACTTATTTATTAAACATCTGATTCAGTTTAGTGGATTTTTATAAAAGCAATCTTTAGAAGTGAATTAACCTGAATGTTTAGGAAGTGTAAGGAACTACATAAACTAAAGTGAACTGCATGCAGATGGCCCTGGGATTATCCCAAGCCTAGAGCACTGTGATACAGAATTAGCTGCAGTACTACCCCTGGAATTATTACCTTAAATAGATATATACTGTATCACACCATTATTGGCATTGCTGATGTATATGTAGAGTAAGTAAGTACTGCCAGTTTTTTTGGGGGGTGGCTTGTCTATCCTTACCGAGCCCACATCTTTCTTAAACAGCCATGGCATGTTTAAAAATGCAATGTAAGATCATGTGGTAATATTTATACTTCTGTTGTGAGAATCCCAAAGAATTAGGGGGAGCTAGACCTTAAATCATTATTTACTTTTGTCACGATTGAGTTGTGAGATGATTTACCTCTTCACCTGACAAAACATCAGCCTGGAAAAGGAATAATAGCATCACATCATACTACCTTCTGCCATGTTAAATCACATTTTTATTGGATCAAACCTGCCTAATTTGGATAAAAAGTCTTTTCATTGGTCAACCAGCAGTTCCACATCCTTTTATGAGAACTCTCTGAAGTGCAATCTGTATGTGATTTTGTTCCTTCTATCACTTAAAACTTTCTGGGAAGCTGTTCCAAGTCTCAGCAAAGGCAATCCAAGACATACAATGGAATGTTTTATTATTGCAAAACCTTTTTATCTCTGTGAACTTCTGCATATTTGTTTTGATAAAAGTGCAATTATTCTATTTTTGTATCTACAAAATATATATCTAAAACAAAAATTACATTTTGTTGTCTTTCTTTTCAGTGTCGAATTTACCTCTATGCCACAAAGAAATAAAAGGCCATATATGTTAATAAACTGTCATAAAACTCTGTTTGTATTTGTTTAAGCGCTGTCACGTATTGGTGAATACTTAAAAAAAAGTTTTATTTGAACAGTCCATCTAAATTAGTCTCATGCTCAGTAGAACATTTTCAGGCTTTTGGCAAGAATTTGGGGGTGGCCGGCATATTTGATCTCTCTGGAGCGTGACTAATTATCACTGAGACTTTGTATGTATTTATCTTTTGTTCCCATAGACACAAGGACAAATTTCTTGCTTCAAGAAGCCATCTTCTGAAAATGAAACATTTGGTTCACTGCTCATTCTCACATACAACAGCTCTAATTGCTTTCAAAAATAAACTTATAATGAAAACCAAGCTATGTTCTTATTTATCTTGTGCTATTTATTTTAATTAATTCAGAGAACATGTTTTGGTCTACTAATCCAATACTACGTGCCCAGAAGTTCAAAGAGTTCAAAATATTGGGGGAGATATACAGAATACAAAAATGCTTCTGTGTTACCAAAGGGGCTCTTAGAATAAAGATAGAGAAATAACAAATGCTATGACTGGCTATTCCAGCATGTAGTAAAGTAAGATAACAGTATGTTTTCACTTTGGAAAACATTTGCCTTTCATAGAGTTTAATACAGAAAGTAATCCTAATCTGAAAATACAAAGTATAATTGTAAACAGCAAGGTCTATATTGGAAATAGAAAGCAGCCTATAAAATTGTAAAATATAATGCAATAACGAGTTCATTTTTCAGTAACACAAAAGAAAAACAAAGCTCATATAAAGCAATAACTAGAAGCAATCATGGTAACTACATGAACAATAAAAACTACAGCAGGAAAAGAATTGCTGCCTGTTCCCTTGATTATTATCCAACATGTGAGACTAACCTTGTGAGGGCACTGCTGTCCACGAGAGGTGCAAATATTACTACCCCTCAAATACTACAGCTAATGCTCACAGTATATGTATGAGGGTGTTGGTTGATACTACTACTGACATTTCAGACAATCACCTGAAACTTAAAAGCATAAAAAAACCTGATAGGAACTGTAGCTCACCCAAGTTGAAAGGCAGACTATGATTTTTTTTTTTTTAAATTCCCTCTAAAAGTTGATTTGAAGGAAACATGCATAAAGAGAGCATTAGAGGCAAATTTGAACTCACTATGAATGTCCAGTGAATCATTAAATCATTATAAAATAAAAAAATTTAGCACACCACAGGAGCATTATGCTTGGCACAAAGACAAAGACAAAGATATGCTGGCACAGTTTGTATTATATGGTATTAATCGGTCATAAACTTATAACCACCACAAGGCAGCTTCTGCTATCTTTATGGAACAAGATTCTTACACTAGTCATGTCCTGTGTTGGAAACATGCACAAAGCGACTGCCTAAGATTACCCTAGTTGGACCTGGGGCATTAAGGCCTTATTAATAGGGCATTATAAAGTTGAGTGACCTGTCAATAGTTAGAAAACTACAGGGCTCATGCAGGTTCATTAGCATTACCAGGGTTTGCAGGCAGAAAGGATTTCATGTCCTCAAATCATCTGGAGGGATGTTTAGCACCTGTTGGTATTTTGATGTGAGCTGTGTATTAGACTGAATTGGAAAGATTTCAGATAAGCCACAGAGCCACAAACAGTTGCATCATCTACTAATGGCCCTATAGTAGAATCCCTTACCAGTAACTAAAGGAGAGATAAAATGCAGCATTTCCAAGGGGGGGATCCAAAGCTCAAGGAATGTATTCCTTTATTTTGGTTTGTATTTTTTTTAAATAAAAAATGCACCTATTATTTAAAGTATTTCCATCTATCTTTAAAAGAAATACTAATAGAAGAATTTGCAAAGTTGCAGTAGGTAAGTGCCACTGTGCAAGAGCATAACACAGTAAATAACATAACTTAGTGGCATAACCAAGAATGATACATATAATTATTTTAAAATTGAACTTATCTGGCTAAATGAATATCTTGTAAAACAGATCTCCTCCCAAGCTTACCATACTGTAAAAAGCATTCATTCACTAAAGAGTGCCTTTTTGCTGCTGGGGTATTTAAATGGGGATTAAAATCTCATTTACAGCTTGTCATTGCTTGTCACGCAGTAGCAGCCTGGAAAAAAATAATGACAAATTCATTATGCAAACATTTGTCAAAAAAGACACATATTTGGTTACTTTGTACAAATGTGCCCTTGTCCTAGGAAAAAACTAAGTGTATCTTTCTGAAAGAGAGACCTCCTATTAATTACAGTGCAACCAAATGTGTTTCTTTTTGACTTCATGCAAGTAGTTTTCTTGCTATCTGTATAAAAATGTGTTTTTTCTCATTTAAAGCTACAAAAGCAAGGTAGTGCTGTGGTAACATATTGTATTTACTCTTACATCAATTACTGTTTGCATATAATGTGTATGTTTGTTGTATTTTTCCCCACCTATTGCACAGAGCTGTGGAAAATATTGGCACTTTATAAAAACATGTTAGCCATTTTGCACCCAATCTTGTCCCATAAAGCTTTGGATAAGCGACATTACTTTTGCAACTATACTTTAAGTTGGAGGGAAAGTGCCAGGCTCCTCCTGCCTTGTGTTACAGTGTTTCAAGTGCCAGAGTCACCAGGGCAGAGAATAGAAAGGACAGGCAGACACTGCTTTTGGTAGCAATTATATATACAAATAACTTAGAAACCATTATAAATATGTAATGAATGTATATTGCAAAGTTGCTTAGAATAAAGCTTTCTTTTATTAGGCAAAAATTATTTTTGGGGTTGACATGTCCTAAAATCTATATGGCTATTTACTTATGCCCCTGTCGTAATTGCTGAAGCAGAATGACATGAAAGTTGGGGACGGGAAGGGTGCTACCTCCACTTCATGCCTCCCCCACCCATCCTTTAAGAATACAAAAATGTAGAGCAGTGATCCCCAACCAGTGGCTGGTGAGCAACATGTTGCTTACAAACCTATTAATTGTTGCTCCCAGTGGCCTCAAATGAGGTGCTTATTTTTGGGTTCCTGGCATGAAGTCAAGGTTTAATTGCATAAATCTATGTGGACTGACAAACAGAACCTCCTGTAGGCTAGCAGGCACCCCCAAGAACTTTTTGCATGCTTGTGTTGCTCTCCAATGTTTTTAACATCTGAATGTGGCTCATTGGTGAAAAAGGCTGAGGACCCCTGATCTACCTTATGCCATTCAGCAAAGTAGAGGGCAGGGTGTAAGTGTGTAGGTGTGACGTAGGAATGGATCACCAGCTAGTAAGTTTACGTTTACTTGAATACTTTGCCTGTGAACAATGGAGTACCGCAGCGGCATAACGAGAATGCCCCAGATCCCCCAGCAAAAAATTCTTTGGAGGGGTCCGGAGAACACAAGTACCTAGCTGCCCCCCCCTCCCTGGCACTCTTACATGCGTGCATGAAAATATTAAGCAGTGGGGGCACATAACTTCGGCAATGACAACAGCTATAGAGGAGCAGACCCCACGGTCAGGGGCCAACTGCCCCCCCCCCCCCGTCCCGTGACCGTAGGGTCTGGTTTCTCTAAAGTTACGCTACTTGAGTGCAGAGGTAACGAATGTAATGTATATAAAGTACACACACGTGGTGGGTGGAGAACGACATCTGTTGAAAGGAAATCCACCTCTGTTATTCTGATGCATTCAGGATGAGAGAGGAAGAATGTGACACTGCTGATGAAGTCATTCCAGCAGATTTTGTGCAAACGCAGGCCCATTATCCTTTTGACATTTGGTTGAGCTTCCACATTTTAGGGTTGGAGCACAGATGAGCCAGGGTATGTGCAGCATTTTATCAATATTCTATGTATGCTTTGGTATTTTCATTGTTTATGGATCATGGGATGCTTGCAGATTGAACATTCCTAACTTTAAGCTCATATTATAGCCACATTTACAGAGTGATGTACTGGTGCAAAAAATCATGGTTTACACCCTCTCTCAGCTAAAACAGTATTTTCATGTAGCCCCTATTAAATTTCCATTAATTTTAAAGGCAGACTATACCTTTAGAGTGTATGATATTATTATAAGTACAAACTGGCACATATACATAACAGTGAATATTTCCCTTTTACAGATTTCTTTTTAGCCACCATTTAGTGAAGTACTGTGTGCTCCCTCAGAGATCACCTGACAGGAAATAATGCAGCTGTAACAGGAAGACGTGTGGGAGTAATAAATACAGTTGTACCCATTCATTGGCTCATGTAATCTAGCATGCATACGTGCCTTTGCTTTAGAGATGCACCCAATCCAGGATTCGGTTCAGGATTCAACCAAAATTCTGCCTTTTTCAGCAGGAATCAGATTCGGCATAATCCATAGTCCTGGCCAACTGAATCCAGATCCTTAAAATCACGAGACTTTTTGTCACATAAACACAGAAGTTGAAAATTTGTTTGCTTTGGCTCTTACGTTTCCTAATTTTATTATGTAAATTAGGATACAGATTCGATATTTGCTCAAATCCAAAAATAGCGGAGCTCCCAGTAAAAATCAGAAAAGCTCTCAATAGTAAGAAAGCCAAGTCCAGTTACATGGGAGTAGGAGAAACAATGGGTTACCTGAAAGCAGTACTAATGTGTAGTGATGGCTCTTTGTCAAAGCTCAGTATCAGGCACAATGCACTGAGATGGCTGCCTACACACCGATATTACAGCTAAAAAAATGTATTTGCAATGTTATTTAGAAATAAAAAGTACACCATAACAATCATGACAGAGTCGATGCAAAGCAAAAAACTGTCAAAATCCACCATTTTTTGCACTTTACACCTTGTACCCTGCTTACCACCTTCAGTGAATTGCTACAGGTCTTTGAGCCCCTTAGTGCTCTTATGCCTGGGGCACTGTAAATGAGCTTTTTTTTTTTTTTTGATAATCCCATTTTGTTTTTGTTGTGTTTTAAGAATTACTTTTACTAATCTAAATTCTTTAAGACAGGGAGATTTTTGACTTAAATATTTTGTAAACTACTGTACTATAACTTACCAAATACAGTATTTTTGTCAGGTAAGACATAACAAAAATTATAATAAATAAACAAGTTTAATTATACAATGATGAGGTGCCACATACATAGTTAAATTGGGTTTAAAAAAAGATAAAAGTCCATCAAGTTCAACCCTTCAAACCAAACCCCAACCCACACACAGAACCATACCAACCTATCTATACACACACATATATAAACCATATATACAAACATTAATACTAACTGTAGATATTAGTATCACAATAGCCTTGGATATTATGCTTGTTCAAGAACTCATCCAGGCCCCTCTTAAAGGCATTAACAAAATCTGCCATCACAACATCACTCAGAAGGGCATTCCACAACCTCACTGCCCTCACCATGAAAACCCACCTACGCTGCTTCAAGTGGAAGTGTTGTTCCTCCAATCTAAAGGGGTGACCTCTGGTACACTGGTTGTTTTTTAGGCAGAGGGAATTATCTGCCTATAATCCCCTCTAATGTACTTGTACAGAGTACAAAGACACAGTAGGAAGGAAGTCCCTGCCCCATAGAGCTTACAAGAGGAGGGCAAATGCACAATTATAGTATTTGCAACAATTAGCATAATAACAATACATCTCTCAATCTGTGGGACAGCTAGAAATATGGCTGCCCTTGGTAGAATTACACATCTCACATAGTGGACTTCAATTCAATAAGGGGACTTCAATGTACAGCAGAAGTTTTACTGGCTGTAAACAACTATATTGCACGTCCAGGTAACTCTGGATATGTAATCTGTCTGGCTGTGGGGGTGGTATGAACTGGTAGATCCACTCATTTGGCACCGTGGCCCAATGATTCATATGAGTAGGGGCACACTGAATGGTTCATCTATTTTCCTCAGCCTACATTTTGTACCCAGAAGGAAAAAAAGCAGATCTGCTTTCATCTGCTCTTTCATGTAGGCCTATTAACAGGCATGGTGTTGGCCCGTGTGGCGCTATACTGAGCTGATATTGGCGTGAAAATGCAAACTTTCCCTTTTCCCTGCTCATATCCGCTCAGTGTAGCTCAACATAGGTCAATGGTGTGCCTGTCATGAAAGAATGGGTGACAGTGGATCTGTTTTCCTATACCTGTGTAAAAAACATAGGCTGAGGAAAGCAGATGAGCCCCCCACCCTAAACCTGTCTAATTGATATCTGGGCTATTTTGTCAAAATGTGGTCTTTTAAATGTTATTTAAAATCATTATACAAATAGGAGTTATAAAAATCAATTGCTATTCTATCAGATGTTATTTAGAATCATAAATAGTTTTGATAAAACTAAGTACTCATGAGTGTATTCGGTCAGGATCAGGACCTGGTTTACATTAACCTTGCTTAAAGGGGATCTAAATTCAAAAAATACATTTATGTAAACTTACCCTGAGTACTTCTCTGAGAACTTTTGCAATTTGCATTCATGTTATATTTTTAACAGTTTTAGACAGTTGTATACTCCTAGACAGGCTTTAGTTAAGCAACTCTCTTTGAAGGCCTAGACGAGAGTGTCAGTGACCCTGTATATGCTTGTTCTATGCACTTCCTGGATCCATTTAACCCTTGGATTGCTGATTCTTAGCCAAAAGCTTAGTATTAGCCATCTAACCTCAAATATTTGAGAACCTGTTAAAAACAGAAAATGATTGTAAAATGCAAAATTGCTCAGTGTTGACAATTTGTATGAGCTAAACCTTCCTCTTTTATATAAAAGAAGGTAAATACTTAAGAAGTTTATTTGCTTTTTCAGTATCTGCTGAAACCAAAATATTTCCATTTTTACCAATAGTCTCCAGGCATATATTTTTTAATCCAGTTAGGCAAGTTTCACTTTCACATAAAAGGCTGAACTCTATAGACAAATGTCTTTTTTCAAACTATATTACTATGTAAATGTAATCAATTCCTCATTTTCTATTTCTGCCTTGCTGCTTCAAACCACTTACTGTAAAATGTATGTCTTTTCTTTATATCTCGGTTAAGCCACATAGGTTTGTGCATTTATGTTATATCTATTTTATAAAATAAAATTACTAGTTTAATATCATTTTAATATCATTTTAAAAGACAACCATTTGCAGCTGCAGGGCAAATAGCTCAGCCAGCAGCATTGTTCCTACTCCACACGAGGTCCCCCAAAGCAGCTCCACATGAGATATGGGCTGCTAAGCCTCCTCATATGTGTGGGTCACTAGTGCCTGTGTCTGCATGATGTAGTGTTGTGCAGATCTTGGTTATTAAAAAACTTGATGCAAAGTGTGTACATTGGGTGCTTGTCGAAATGAAAGGACCTGGTTGTTGGATTTGAGATTTTAGCAACAAGAGCATCCAGAAAAGATGAGCCTAAAATTTCCAACAGCCTAAAGACTTTATTACTCTTGTTTTTGTACATTATATACATTGTCCACTTCTTAAATGTATACAGGCATGGGATCTGTTATCTGGAAACCCATTATCCAGAAAGTTCTGAATTACGGAAAGGCCATCTCCCATAGACTCCATTATAAGCAAATATTTCTAATTTTTACAAATTATTTCCTTTTTCTCTGTAATAATAAAATAGTACCTTGTACTTGATCCAAACCAAGATATAAAAATCCTTATTAGAGGCAAAACAATCCTGTTGGGTTTATTCAATATTTAAATGATTTTTTGGCAGACTTAAGGTATGGAGATCCAAATGACGGAAAGATCCCTTGTCCAGAAACCCCCAGGTCCCAAGCATTCTGGATAACAGGTCCCATACCTGTATATAGTTTCTTATCCACTGGAAACTGGTTTGCAATGAATGCATCTTGTAATCTAGAGAAGGAAATACTAAGAAAAAAAGGCTGAAATGAGGGAGGAGGCAAAAAGGGAAATAGAATGAATGAAAGATAAGAACTATTTTATGGAGACAGAAGATAAGAAATCATGTAATGCAGGCTGGTGTACAGAGGACAGAAATGTAAGAAAGTAGCAAAGGAGAAAGGCAGACATAGCAAATGCCTTAATCTAGTTCTGCTTAAATCCAACAGAAGTAAAAAGAGAAGGTACTAGTGGTAAACTTTCAAAGTAACTCCACAGCATTCACACCTCTGTGAGTTTCAGATGTCACCTTTCTGAAGAGTTACATAGTGCCATTGTGATTGGATTAGTGGAAGAGTATATATGCTGAGGACTTCCCATACCAGTCAGTTGAACTGAAGAAGCTGCTCGGATGAGTAGTGAAACGTCTTCAATGATTACCAAACAAGTCCAGTTGCTTCAAATTTATTTATACTAGATATACCATGACCTGGATGAATGAAAATCTTCATAGACGTACTAATGACATATAAAGGTGTTAATTTACAACATATAAATGACTATACAATTAAGTGACTCAATTACCCAAAACTGCATTTAATATGAAGCAGATCCTTATTCCTAATTTACAGAGTATTTATTAAATTGAATATTCTGTTTGTTCTGTTTACATAGACAAGAATCACATGAGCACACTCCTCTCTAGTGCAAAAAACCGTGCAGCCTGTAACATGCATGTTTTATACCTGGCACTGAATTTTCAAGCGATCTGCAAAACCTACACTAAATTAAAGGTTGATCTTGTTATGTATTCTGTAAAGCCATTGCTCTAATCCAAGCTATTTGAGTCTCAGACTGTCATAAGCCATAACATGATTGCTGGAAGACGGTACACAGCAACTTTCAGAATAACCAGGCAAATAAACCACCAAAGCAATAAAATGGGTAATTTCGTTTTATTACTATTTTTTTTACTTTTGTAGCCAGACCAGTACAATATAGGAAATCATATAGAAAGTCCGCTAAGTTTTGTCTAAATGGCTTTGGCTACAAAGGTTCTATATCTGTCACAATCACTTGAGGGTGGTGATTCCAGTTTCGTGAAGAAACTCGGAAGCTGATATTTCACTGGAATTACATCAGCAGCTGCTTTGAAAAATAGCCAAGCAATGGTGCGCTTGCAGTTTGCGTTCCACGCTACTTTTCCGCATCACGTGGTGCCTCTTGCCTCAGAAGGCGGCGAGATGTGTGATAGTGAGGCGTGGTGCGCGTTTCCGGAATTGCATTGGGCAGAGTTTGTGTCCAGTGGTTTAGTCGCTGAGACTGTCATCTGCGAGTGGGGGCCGAGCGGTGCCGATGCCCGCAGGTAAGATACACTAGGGTGGAATGGGAAGAAGAATCGGGGGGAGGGGGTGAGATAGGTGGGTCAGAGAGGTAAATGTCCTGGTTGTTGCTGTACACCTTTAATTTCCTAAACAGTAGGGATGGCTGATCTGTCCCTCTTGTGCTGTAACTAAACACAGCATCTTGTCTACAGGCCCATGTCTGTGAAAGAGTTGAATTCAGCAAATCCTTTGGTCACATTAACATTCCCAAAGTTAGGGGTTTCCCATAGGGATTCATTTCCGAGTGAAAATTGAGTAGACATTTCTGTTGTGAATAATCCAGAAATCAGAAAACTTTGAGTCTGGTCCCATAAATCAAAAATGGGTCCTTTTGCTCTTTAAGGTGGGTCACCAAAATACCTATGGCATTTGGTCTTACAGTAGAAAATAGTCATTAAAATGTGGTACACAAACCAATTGGTGGGTTGCAAAGATAATTATTCAACTTAATTTGGATCCCCTGAGACAAAGGTTAATTAACACTGCTGCTATAGTTGGTTGACTGGGACATTCACACGCAAAAGCCATAAATATCCTCTCTATCCTCACATATTATATTAGATAATTAGGTCATATCTTGGCATTTTTTCAATCTTTCTATTATCAGGTAAATAGAAAGTAAAACCAAATGTGCTGATTGAACCTTCCTATCAGTACTGTGATAATGCATTAGGTATTGCCTTGGAGAAAGCCTTTTCCGACACTGGTTAAATTGAAGTATGTCATTGAGAATAAAATGGCTTCCCTAGCCTACTGAAACACCGTATGGGAAGAAACTCTTACTTCCTTTCTCTATGGAGGTATGGAAAATGTTGCTATTCAGATTAGGTATTCTTATACTTTTAACTAACTGTAAGGAATCCTTTTTCCTGATTTAAGAAAAATGCTGACAACCTCACAGTTTGTCAATCAGCTGTAAAAATCTCTGCAATCAAACAAGGTTAGCGGGGCTGCGCAAGCTGCCTGCCTCCATTTCTGCTCATGTTCTATAATGACCCCAACCCCTACTGAAGCTGGCACTGAAAAAGCCTGCCTTGCTTCATATTGCTACCTTATATCAGGGAAGCAGGGCATCTTATAGAGGTAGAAGATATGATCATTCACAGTGTTTAAAAGGGTCCCCTTGAGTTGCAAATACATTGAAGCAGGTATCTGAGCCCCTCTTGTGCCAAGGGCCAGTAATTAAACTGCGTATAATGTTTATCTGCTTTACAGGCTTTCAAACGCTCAGAATATCCCATTAAAGTTTGGGGTCATTATGCTAATACAGATTACAGCACCATAAATGTCAGGAATTTTTCCCACTTGAACAGCATTAATTTTATTGACAGGTAATGCTATGCAAGAATGCTTTTGCTGTAACCCCTCAATCAGCGAAATGTGCTGAGCCTTTGAAGAGAGGAATTTGAAGTGCTTATGGCTAAGACCAGGAGAATTAAAAAGAGCAAATTTCTAGAAAATTTTAACTTGCTAAATATGCCCAAAGAAGTTTTTTCCCTAGTACTGTTGCAGTAGACTGCAGCTGAAAAAGAATTTTATGGACAGAGTTCAAGTCGTCTAACAGGCTTTTCAAAATCAACCATCCCTGTTTTTGGCACATTGATGAGTGGGGAATACACATGTACTAATTATCATACAATATGGTTAAAAATAGACTGTGCACATATTGGTCCTTTGATTTAAAGGACAAATCAACCCAAACTAATTTTTTTGACTCATAAAAAAAACCATAATTGTAAGCAACTTATTTGTATATATCATTGCTATTAGAAGTAGTGTTTGCCATTCCTTTTCTATTCTCTGCCCTGGTGGCTCTGGCATTTGAAACAATGTAACACAAGGCAGCAGACTGACAGATCTGACTTGCTGGAGGAGACTGATCTTGATTTTGTTTATATTGAAAAGACAATACAGTTATTCATCTTTTGTCTTTTAAGACATCCAGGTTGTAGGGGGCAGGTATATATTGATATATTAAAAGTAGCTGTTGCTTCTTTTAGTCTGAGACGTGAGAACCTAAAGTTAGCTTAGTGACATGTTACAAGACTTGGATAGTACTGAGAATCTCAGGTTGCGTGATGTGTGAAGCTGTGGCATGTCTCTAGCTATTAACAAGCTTGGGAGCATTGCCTGTTCTTGCTTGTCCAGCATGTCAGCTTGTGTAATATTTTTTTCAGCAATTCATAAGCGGAGCAGCAGAAAAATGTCACTGTTAAAAATATTTGGATCACTCTATGAATACAATATATTAAGGTTTTAAGTGTGAGATTTTTATGTTTTCTAAAAACCTGATTGTGGGGAAAAAGAACCACACAAAGCAAAAAGCAGTCAATCTCAGAATATGTAAGTGAGGAAAAGAGCTCGCTCATGACATTATATCTCCCGAGCCCAACCCTTGACAGGTAAAATATGCCCCCATGAGGAAGCATACTCATTAATCTGGGTCAGATGAAATATAATGAAAAGTGATAAGTACCTCTATCTATATTAATCAGCAGACCACTTGTAACTGTGCCACTTGTGTAACTAAGACCACACATTGGGCATTCCTGGAGCTGTCTAAGATCTCACCATATTCCAGCATTTTTTTAGTTTAGTTAGCTAGTTGATTCACCTTGGTTGGAGTTTGTGTTAATTATTAAGCTGGCCTTATCATGCAGTGATATGGCATGTACCTATTACCTAATTATAACTTTTTCATTTCTGTTTGGGATGGTCACTTCCTACATTTGTCCTGCAGCTGTTGCAAATAGCATGTTAAAGGTGTAAGATATAGAAACAGCTTTTCTTTGTCAAGCAACAGGCACTTCTGCATTTGTTTCCTACTGCCTTTGTCCATATGAATATTACATATGATTCTTATTTACTGGATGCATGCTACATGCAACACATTGAGAATTTTACGCAGAAACCTACTTTCAGACATTAAATAAGTTCTGTTGAGTTACAAGGAAATTGCACAAGAACTTTCATGTGGCTACAATAATCCTTTATGCAAGTGACAGCAACGCTTTCCAACCCTTGCAGCTGCATCTCATTGACAATGAAATACACTTGTTGTGGCTGCAACTGATTTCATGGCTCTGATCCGCCTGACAACTCCCAGTAACACCAGAACCCCACCCACAATCCACCCAAACTTCACTAACTCCCCAAAAAAGTCCCATTGAATCTACTGGGCCCCTGACTGGATTCCACCCTGAACCCCTATGACAGCTATATTTCTTAGGGACATCAGAGAAAAAACAGACCACTTCTAACTGTGCCACTTGTGTAACTAAGACCACACATTGGGCCCAAATCCGAACTCCCTGCAAAAGGTGAAATTTTTTTAAAATTTCTGTGTTATGTGACAAAAAGACATGTGATTTTAAAGATTCTGTTTGGCCATGGATTCACCCAAATCCGAATCCTTCTGAAAAAAAGGAGAATCCTGTATGCGATGCATCCCTACATTGAAGATGTTAAACTGGTGACGTGTCAGCCCATTGTTAGTTATGGTAAACTGCATTCTGATTCTTTTAGAAAGAACATTATATTTTAAGCTCCACTGAGAATGACGTATAATAAAGCACTACGGAGTATGTTGTCACTGTATCAGTCAATCCTAAGGATAATAATAACGTATTGACCTTAAACTGTAACTTCTAAATGCTACTCATAATTTAGAACCTTGTTATGAGCTAACAGTGAGGTTTTGGCATTTGCTTAATGTTGCATCTTCAAAGAGAAGCTTCCCTTAAAAGAAAAAAAAACAAAAACCTTAAAGCTTCATCAGAGGAAGAATGTGCAGGATGAATTTGGTAGTGACAGCAGGCTTAGCACTTAGGAGTTAACTCTAAGCAATCTTCCTTGTTGCATAGGGTGCAAATGCAAATGGCAGAAGTGCACTAAAGGCTAAGTAGTCTAGCAGAATTTCTTGTAAGTTCACCATTCTACCAAAGAAGGATGAAGGTTTGGAAGTGGCACAAGCGAATTACCATTAGTGGGTTACAGATTATGTGCAGAAATGAAACTATAAGGGCAAATAAAATATGCAAATCTATTTATAATCAGCTATCGAAATTCCCCTTTTAGTGGCATCATAGAGGAAGGTCTGGTCATGTCCTGTTTTTACTCTTTTTCTGCCTCTGTTTCCAAACTAACCTAAACTCCAATGCTGATGCAGGTTTGTTTTGACCTAGAAATGGTGAGCAGTCAGCCTGTCCCAATCGATGATGGAGGCAAAAGGAGAAAGAAGAAGCGGAGGACTAGAGCAATGGAGAGCTTTACCGGGAAGTTTGCAGGTATCTCCTCTTGGCATCTTAGTGTGCTGGTGTGCTTCCTAATTGCCTACATTTACTTTCCATAGCTACACTGTGATCTGTGTGCAGAGCCAAATGCTACTACTCACCCAAAATTCATTAATTACTCTGAAATCACTGCAAAGCAGTTTGGGCTTTTCCACTGTTTCTAGCTGTTTTTGTGGCAGTTATACATGTTTTAACTTGTGTGTGTGTTCCTATATTTGTTAAGTACTGCATAACATGTTTCCCATCATGTCTAGAACTGTCTTGTTTACTCCTCAAAGTGTTCTGCAGCCAAGGTGCTCTCCTTGCATAGGACAATGCATATATACAGAAAGCCAAATATACACGAATGCTGGCTGACAGGAATGAGCAAATGTACCAATAAGATTCCCTTTGGGCAAAATAGACTGTTATGTGTAACAAAAACTGCCATATAGTTTAGACAGCATGTTACCCTTTAAAGGGGCTTTTGAGTCTGAAAATTGGATCGATATAGATATGCAGGTTTGAATTAAGCATTTGACACACATGAAAATGCAATGGTCTGCTGTATACCCTGCACAGTATTTTCTAATAAGATTTTCATCTGTATTTCGCTTAGTGCCTTACCATAGCTTGTCACTTTAGTACAGTGATTTGTACTAGAAATAAAAGTGAAAAACCTTTGCAGTCTTCTTGTTTTAATATAAGAAAGCTGATGCTACCTTTAGTTGTTTTTATCCAGCGTAAATATATGAATTGTTTCAGTATGGCTTACAATAGAGCGCTTCTGTCTCTATACTGTTTGCGTCAGTACCCTATGAAAGCTTTGTTGCACTGTTTATATTAAGGTTACTGTAAGTCTCTGCTGAGAAAGCAAACATAACAGTAATGTATTTATAAAAGCTGATGTAGCCAGAAGTAATATTCGTTGAACCCCACTAAACTGCTTATTTGAATGAAACTGAACCCCATTGATAAGAAGTTTGCTTTCTCTGTATTTAATTTTAAAAGTTCTGTAAAATATATAGCATATAGCATTGGTCATTCTGCACCAACACATTGCCTGCACATTTGCCTTTATTCACATGAGAGGGGCATAGGAATGGTTGCTAGCCTTTGAACTAAATATCAGTTTGCATAGGTAAGGATGTAGCCTTGTAGATCAGTGATGTAAATGTGTGAACATTTTTGTCTAGAATATTCAGATAATGTAGATTTTGTGCAACTCTGATTTTTTTTTTTTTTTTTAAATAGTCAGTGCCCTTTTTATTGGTAGTTTTATTTTTTCCCCCTATTTCTCTATAAGGCACTGGGAGGGAGAATGGAAGCAAATTATCATTGTCTCCTTATGCAGAGTTTTAGGAGATGGTTACAAAGTGGTGTACTATTATAAAATAACTATACAGCTTTTAACAAAAAAATGGAAATTATATTAACTATGAGGCCGTCTTATTTGTATACGGTATCTTCCATTTGTGCATGTAACACCTCTGTATGAGGAGTGAGTCATTGCTGGGGTGGCTGCTGGTCTGCTCATGTGTTTTTCCCTTGGCAGATCTGTACAGACTGACTGACGAGCTACTTGGAGAGGGAGCTTATGCTAAAGTTCAAGGCTGTGTCAGTTTACAGAATGGAAAAGATTACGCTGTCAAGGTAAAATTATTCCCGTAGCATTCTGTTTGTCCGTGTCTCTTGCATGATCTCTACCTGAAGCATCAGTGATTATGATGACAGAAACAGGCAATTTGGCCACACTGAAAGGAAACTTTCTGGTGCCAGATCATTACAGTTGCACTTCAGAATGTTCTACGTGCTCCCTCAGCTGTGTGTAATAGTCCTCAAATGTCTTTTTTTATTTCAAAATAAGGTTGTCCCTGCATTGCATATGTGTTGGGTCTCAAAGTTATTATGTATGATTTAGGATTAATTATTATTTTGTATGTTTGTTTGTTTGCTGTGCCTCAAAAAGTGTATCTTTTTTTTCCATTTGTCCCCTACATGTTAAAAGTACTTAAATAAATCAATTTGTCTGGTTGGCCTCAAAGGTCATCAAAGTCCCATATATTGGTCTTGAGCCTTCCTACCATAAGCTCTGATTCATGGGAAATTTGGTGAATATGTACAAACATTGGTAAGTCACAATGTGAGCTGGAACCTGTGCATAACGACAACCATATTTAATCACAAATAATTTAGTTATTACTTCTGTTGTTGCAGCATTGCACTTTTGTGTTTCCTAAAAGTGCTGCTAAATCTTTTATTTGTGGTCAGTTTCCAGTGCTTTCTGTCCTTACCAGTCATGCCTGAGAAGCACTGCTCTTGGTGGAAAAGTCTTGGTTTGCTTCTCTAAGATGTATTTAAAAAAAACCTCTGCACATGTTATACATATACTGATTTAGAGAAAAACGAATTTCTGTTTTAAAAGAAAAGTTTATCTTAACCTTGACTTTTAGTATATTATATATAAACTTGTTCTAAGTAAGTAGATTTACTAATCTGCTTCCTTTAAATACTGCATCTAAACATAGTCTGGCTGTCAGGGTTAATAACAAAACCCAGAGTCATTCAGCATTTTATTTTTTTAAAACTGGTCTCTTGCTATTGTTGTTAGTTAATGGCTTACATCCCAAGCATCAGATCTGTAGAGCAAAAAACATAAATAATTTAAAAAACTTACTTATCAATGGTGTCCTGTTATTTGTTTATAATGTTTAGTAATGTCTATTGAAAGTAAGCATACTGTTTTCTCAACGGCTTTTTCTAAGTATGAGAAGGAACAAAACACCATAAAAAACACCATAAAAGAGGCAGTAAAAGAGCAGAAGTAGAATAAGCTTGGATATTTACCTTTTTAAATATGTCCGCCTGTCATTTTGGAGCTGTGATGACTGCCAGAAAGGAAGAAGCCTGTTTCCTCCAGCACAAAGGTCTCGTCAGTAAATACTGGTGATGGGAAGGATACTGGTCCCTAAAGTAAGGGCATGATACTGACTGACAGTGGACCCTAGCAAGCTGTGCTGTACCAGTAGGAAGTGGCTGTTTCCCTCTTTCTGACAAGCCCAAAAGGACAGGTTATTTTCAGCTCAAAAAAAATATATATATTGAGCACTTTTTATTTGCTTGTTTTTAAGATATGTTCATTTGTTTGAGGAGTTACAAAGCCTTTGACAAACAACTACAAGGCTTTGGTTTGACATCCAATGAAACCCGTACACGAGAAATGAAACACATACATAAGAAATATGAATGCTTTACCACAAAAAACGTATGAATGACAGATAAAGCCCCCTGGAAACACATAACCTACTGTAAAGTATCTGGTTTTAAAAACCATTCTTTTTGTCTAATACACTAACAATCCTTGCAGCAATTAAACCAATCAATTTGTTTTCTCTGTCTTTCAAGTCAACTTTTTTTTTTTTTTTTTTAAATGCTGAAACACATTGTTGATAGATGATGCTACCAAAACACTTGTTGCACTGGGATATGCAATTTAATTGCTTGCCTAAGGTCTTGTCTTTATTATTTATTGGAAGATAAACTTTGGGGCACAGATCCTGGAATTTATAATAAGCCACAGAACTTTTAATATGCAGAATTAGCGTGGGAAGGCACAGGTACGAGTTGAGTGCCTGTCCTACAATGGTGGGTTTAGGTTTTGTGGGTTGGGTTTTTCTGACCCTCACATCACTACTGGATAATGGGTCCTTACCTTTAATTGAAATCTAAATAATAAATGTTATTTAGTATTTTATTCTTTTGGCATATAGTTTGTGCTATCAAGAAAACTGTCTAAATATGGCTAGCCTTTATGAAATAGGGTGTGATTTGCTTTTGGTTTTGTTTAATTGTTATTGTGCTTTTCACAGTTTTTGCTATGCTCTTTCTGCAGATCGTCGAAAAGAAGGCTGGGCACAGTCGCAGTAGAGTATTTAGAGAAGTGGAAACGCTATACCAGTGCCAAGGCAACAAGTAATATTCACATTCATCCACAATTTTGTTTATATGAATATTGTGTAGATAGGTTCATGCACCTATGTACACAATATTGCATTGTGTAAACAGCTGATATGCACTGTA
This sequence comes from Xenopus tropicalis, assembly GCF_000004195.4. Lineage (NCBI taxonomy): Eukaryota > Metazoa > Chordata > Amphibia > Anura > Pipidae > Xenopus > Xenopus tropicalis. The sequence goes on along the minus strand of NC_030680.2, from coordinate 93,654,556 downwards.
TGGCAGGAATACCAGGCAGCTTATAAGATAAACATACTTGATTTCTAAAATGTTGCAAATTTTGCAGATAAAATCCCATCATTGATCATGCACAGGTTTCCAGCTAAGGAACCATATTTAGGATATAATTAGATTTCTTTACAATTGCTGTACATGAATGTTAAGCTTATTTTAAGAGGTACAACTACCAACCAATTAGAACTTCAATTCTATTGCTTCAAGGGCAGACTGTAGAATAAACACAGATAATGGAAATAATGTTAGTTTCATGTACCCTAATGAAAGGATAAACCTTACTCACTCACTGCTACTTCTGAGATCAGCTGACTACCATATAAAGTAGAATGTCTTTTGACCGCTCAAAGCAGTCAACACATTTTGATGAATTGCTAATGTTGTCTGAGACCCCCGGTTGGATGGATGTGGTTGAATTGACAGATTCCATCTTACCTGCAGTATATACTTCCACTTAAAAGACACTTAAACTTGTAAACCCAGAACAGCACATGTGCTGGTAATGCAATAAAGAATGCAGGCAGTCTGAACTTTAATAAAAAGTCCTGCTTGGATTGAGCACTGTATCAGTTAAGCTGAGCTCAAGACAGGAGGATAGGCTGAAGTACAAAGTTTTTTGAAGCGTAGGGTTGTACTCCCGGCAAGCTTTTTTCGGCTTGCCAAAAATACACTACATGTGAAATTAGCCTAAGTGATTAAGGGGATGCTGCAGCCTTACTATTGGTACTGAGAGATTTCAAAGAGGCTGTTTATTGATTGCATTTTTTATGGGGGTTTACATGTCCTTTAAAAATGAAAAAAACTACTCTTAAGGATTTTATATTTAGGATTCTTAAATTAAAATATTTTTTTAAAAAGTTGTATTGTTTCTGTTTTAAGCAGAGCCAGGAATTGGCATAGGGTTGAATTTAAAGCTTGTAAGCCCTGCACAGCTTTGGATAAAGCACAAAGGGTCCCCTGGTAGAAATGCTGCCATGGTGCAACTCTCTAATCACTAAATAGATGAGTGTGTAACAGAATATAAACTAATACAGCCAGTAAATGGAAGCGAGTTGCACTGAGCCAGGTTGCAAAGCCTGATTTTTCATTATTTAACAGCATTTCGTTATTTATTTACATTTAAATCTTGGTTTAATGTGACTGTGAAAGACACAAGGAAAGGGATACCATGTTATACTGTATATTACACAATTTCTCACACAGAAGAGCACTTCTTTTGATCTGGAATGAGGATCTGACTAAATACTCAGTTTAGCATTGGCTGACTTAGGTCTTTTTGCAATTTGAAGAAAGTTTCATTAGTACGTTCAGGGAGTCTCACAGCAGTGATTGTTACTGATTAAGACACTGGGAGTTACAGTAGGAGTGTTTACAAGTAGCAGTAGATTAGGCTCAAACAGCACAGTAATTAGCAGTCATACATTACTTCTAGCAGTTGCAAATTAAAGGGACAATAAACTTTTTTTTTTTTTTTTAACATGAACAATATATAGAACATTATAGTGTGTTTTTTTTTTTTCCATTAAAAAATTTTTTTTTTTTTTTTTTTTTCAAATTATGAAGCAATTGCAGAGCATTATTTTTATTTCACACTTGCTATCTTCCCTATAACTAGAGGAGTCAGTTAAATGGTATAAACTCGTTATGTGTACTAGCCGTAAGATACAGAGCTGGGGAAACTAAGGTTTTGCTTTGCTTTCTGACTTATTTTTTTTTTCTCTTTTAGGAACATCTTGGAGTTAATAGAATTCTGTGAAGATGATGCTCGTTTTTATCTGGTCTTTGAAAAGCTGCGAGGAGGTACAGTACAGACTTATTTCCTGCTTATTCATCACCTTGAGTAGCACATTTAAACCGTTTAAAATGAATGTGTATTGGCAGGTGAATGTACTGCAGCCTTAATGAAGCAGGAAAGAGCTGAAGGGCAGGAGACAGGAGTGTCCGATTGTGTAATGTTTGGAAGCAGATATTGGAGCTATCACAAACCATTTCAAGTCCATGAGTAATGGACGCATTTTCCATCTTTAGCTAGTTTGGAAAATCTATCCCTAAAGACTTTTAAACATTTCTTAAATGTAAAATATCAGTTTCTAAGTATTTCGAGGCTAAAGACATACCTCTGCTGGCTTCTGCTTTTGTACAAATGTATAAATAATGTCAAAAACTGCTTTAGACTGGAAGTAAACTGAATGGGTCTGAAGTGTCTCTCTGTAGCAGTTGACTTGCATGCCCCACAACCAAGCCTGCAATGTATCCAAAATGGTACTGCCATTAAAATAGCTGCCTTCGCTCCTGTTGCCTTAGGGCTCAAATACAAAAGTTATTTTAAAGTAATTTAAAATTCTTTTAACTACAATTATGGGATGCATTCTTTTTAAAAAAATTTTAACTACAATTATGGGATGCACTATCAGTAAACCCGTTATTCAGAAAGCTTTAGATTACGGTAAGACCATCTCCCATAGACGCCATTATATACAAATTATTCTAATTTTTAAAAAGAATTTCCTTTTTCCTATTGGGTTTAATTAATGCTCCAGATTATGGAAATATGCCTTATATGGGAAAACCCCATGTCTTGAGCTTTCTGGATAACAGGTCCCATATTTGTATTAATTTTTAATTGCTTTGTTCTGCAGCTCTGTTTGCTAATTAAATACTAGTATAGCCTCTGAATGCCATATACAGTATATATAATAATGTACTTAATGGGCAAGCGAATTAGTCTTGGTGGTACCAAGCTTTAAAACCAGACAATCCCATAAATGTTGCTTAGGATCAACACTTTTTATAGAAGAAATTTTGTGTTGCATTTTAGATTAGGTGCTGGCTTTTTTTGGATTAATGCTGTGCTGTTTGTTATTAATGCTTGTTTATTTAATTTGTTAAATCTGAGACTATGCTTAAAAAGCGCTGTTAAGGAAATACCATCTGATCAGATGGGCTTTGAGGAAGGTTGTATTGTAACTGTAATTCCTTCTGAATGAGGCTCATTAAATGCATCCACCTTCAGTTTTTCAGACCTGTCCAGTGAAAAGTAAATTCCATTTCTGGAAGAAGTATTTAGTAGATAAGAGTCACATGCTGCCTCAAATGAAAAAACTATTTTACCATATGAAAGATTGGAAAAGATATTTACTTCACTTTGATCTGACTTAACCTATTTGTACCTTTTAGATGTGGGGAGTTCAAACAGATATTATACATTCTAACATTAAATCCCAAAGAGTATGGTTAAAGGTCATGCTTAAAAATTATTTGGAGATGAAAGATCCAGAATGTGACTTTCCTTGGTACACTGCTTATTTTTCAAGCCAAGCAGGTTTTTGCTGTGTCACTATTACAAAAGCTTATAAGCCAAAGTCAGGTAAAGTTCACAGGCAAGTCTGGCTGTAAAGAGGTTCATTACCTTAGTTTACTTTCAGTTTGTTGTAGGACACAGGTTGTCTGACTTCTCCCCTTTTATGTTTCAAAACTCGACTTACGAAAATATAAACATTCATATATACATATAAGAAGAGAGCCGCACACACAGGGACTTTGCAAAAAGATAAAGCATTTATTGAAAAAGATCCAACGTTTCGAGCACTAACTGTGCTCTTCTTGAGGTTTGTCCCTGAAGAAGAGCACTGTTAGTGCTCGAAACGTTGGATCCTTTTCAATAAATGCTTTATCTTTTTGCAAAGTCCCTGTGTGTGCGGCTCCCTGCTTCTTTATTATTATTTTTGTCAGCACCCAGGGCTTTTGATCTTTTGGATGGTGTGCTCCGTTTGTGTGTGTGTGTGTGTGTATGTGTGTATATATATATATGTAAATGTATATATATGTATATGTATATGTATATATGTATATATGTATATATATATATATATATATATGAGCCTGTGATGTAGACTATGATATGGTAAAATAATAGTAAGAAAGTTGAAATGACTCCTTAATAAGCTTTTACGTGTTTGATATCTTTCTAAAGTTTAGTCGATATGCACCAGTTTCCCCAGCTGCATGTTCATCGTTACTGTCTACTGCTGATCACCCAAAAGACGCATGTCAACTATTTTATATGCCAGTTACTCAACAAACTTTGTATTTGGATATTAAACTGTTTAATATAAGCAGGTATTTGAATGTGTTCTCTTTCAGGATCAATACTTTCCCATATTCAAAAAAGAAAACACTTCAATGAAAGGGAGGCCAGTAAAGTGGTTAAGGATATAGCCTCTGCCCTTGATTTCCTTCATACGAAAGGTAAGGGAAAAACAAAAATTATGGCTTCTATTTTACTGCTTGGCACTGTTGTAATTAATTGTGATTAATGACATTGACTTATGCACTGTACCAGTTTCCTGCTGGCTAGAACCCAGCAGTCTCGCAGCATATTGTGCTGATACCCCTACTGTGTCTATTTGCTTTATAAGGCCTTTCTTACTTTAAAGGCATGCAGTGTAAGTAATTACAGTGGCTGATTAGCTTAAAAATAATTTAAATGGAGGAAAGAGTAGAATGCGTAAATCTAAATCAATGGGTAAGTTCGATATGCTTTCTTAAATGTGATCCGTCACTATTAAAATAACCTCTTACCTGCAGTGGATGTTTAATAAATCCATTTATTGAACAGCAGTGTGCAATGCACAACTAGCAAGTAGCGTGAGTTGCGCAGCAAAAATGTATTGTATTGAGGAAGCACACTAATAAAGCACTTATAGCTCAATTTATATAATAGAAAAAGAATAAAACCTCTTCATAAAAATAAAAATCTATCATTCACTACAGTTTGGTTGCAGGTTTGTATCAGTCACAACTCCCCTTCAAAGGGGTGGTTCACCTTTAACTTAACTTTTAGTATGTTGTAGAATACTACTACTATTTTTTTTTCTTTTTTTTTTTTTATAGTTTTCGAAATTTTCACTTTCCTCTTATGACGTGTTCCAGCTTTCAAATGGGGGTCACTGAGGCAGCTAAAATAATGATTACTATTTGTTAATTGTATTACTTTTTTACTCAGACCCTCTCCTATTGATATTCCTGTCTCTCATTAAAACCACTGCCTGGTTGCTAGGGTAATTTGGACCCTAGCAACCTGATAGCTGCTAAAGTTCCATACTGCTAAGCTGCTGGACAAAAAAAACTAAACAAATACCACAAATAATAAAAAAAATTAGGACCAATAGCAAATTATCTCAGAATAGCACTCTCTTCTACAACATTCTAAAAGTTAATTTAAAGTTGACCAACCCCTTCGAAGTGAAGCTGTGTTTTTCTGCACAACTCTCTTTTAACATCCTCAACCAGTAAGCTGACATTGGAACTGACTATTCAAATTCTGCACATGGATTACTAAGATTCCAGACTGTAACAGCAAAAAGAGGAGCATTAGAGTTTGTTTTAATTTTAGAAAAATTGTATAAATAAAAAAACAAAAAGTAGTTTTAAAAAAAGTTATTTCTGTACTATCTGAAATTACCTGCTGGTGCCCCTTTAATTGGCTAGCAGCCACTGTTTCTCTGACAAGAAAATCTCATTTTGAGACTGTAATAAAACAGTGTCAACCACGGTTGGCTGCTTTGCTAGACTTCACAAATAAATAGCATTTGGAGTATGCATCTTTCAAACATTGGATTATCTTGTTTTTCTCTCTTTTTTTTTTTTTTTTTTTTTTTTTATCTGAAACAGACAAGTGTGGGCACATTAAGGAATCTAGTGTATGGACTAGAGGGATTAGTAGTAGGAAAGGAGATGACTACAAGATAAAATAGAATAATACACCTTTTAAATATATTTATAAAAAAAAAAAATCCTCAGTTCATTATATTCTCTCAAGCACCTTTTGATAGAAGTCATAAGACTTCTCAGCCGCTTTGTGTTTTAGGATGTACTTTAGGATGCATAAATGAACACTCAACTAAGTTGAGCCTGAGTTCATTTCTCAAGGTACAAATTAGTTAGTGAATGAATACCGGTAAATAAATCTAATAATATATTACTGGCTTTAGGGACACTGAATTAATGCTAATACGTACCAAATAATTACCAGAGGTCCGGGTGTATAAACCCCGAACCTGTCGCTCAATGTCAGGTCCCACACTCCCAAACAGTCAAAAATCCAACCTAAAGAAATATATGTGCTCACCGTTGTCCAAGAGTGGCCCGGGTGCTCAAAGCCCCGAACCCGTAGCTGGAGGGAGAAAACACCAATTTTGAAAGAAGCATCGAACACATCGGACGAAGAGAGTCTGCTAAAACCCGATCTTTAATTCTTCATTTTAAAAAGCAAGGTGCCTGACGCGTTTCGTGCGTTAGAGCACTTAATCATAGGCTTGCTTGCTTTTTAAAACGAAGAAATAAAGACCGGGTTTTAGCAGACTCTCTTCGTCCGGGGTGTTCGATGCTTCTTTCAAAATTGGTACTTTAGGATGTAGCAAAGCCATCATTTTTGGATTTGGCTAAATACCAAATCATCTTGTAAGGAATTCTGTCATGATTTACATGTACATTGTATTTCTAAATTACTCTCTATACATAGCAAATATATTACTCTACCATGTAAAATCTTTTTCTTGAACCAACAAATGTATTTTTTTAGTTGTAATGTTGGTGTGTAGGCGCCATTGTGCATTGTGCCTGATTATGAGCCTTTAGAAGGAGCCAGCACTGCACCATAGAACTGCTTTCAGATAACCCATTGTTTCTCCTGCTCACTATACTATAAATATGACGCAAGGCACATAATAGTAAAACAGGGTTTCTCTACCACCAAGTGGTAGCAGTTCAAACTAGTGATGTGAGGACTAGCCGATACCCACTGGGCTTTTTTCACAGAAAAGACTTCATTTTTGTATTTATTTTTTCATTTATTACGTGTCAGAACAGTGAAAAATCCTAAAGTAAAACCATGCCATTTAAAACTTGTCTAGGTCATGTAATAGTCACTGGGCTGCCCTGTTTCCAATTGAAATATCTTCTTTTGCTTTGTGGTATTAGAAGTTTTCGGATTTTTTTTGGACACTTCATTCATTGAAAGACACAAAAAAAAAGAAAGTTGTTAGAAGGTTGCTACTCTAACTTATTGATTAAATGTGCTAAGAAGAGACATGGCAAAAAGGCAAAGTGCTTAAAGGAAAAGTAACACAAAAAATTTTTAAGTAAAAAATCCATTCTATCCTATAATTGCCCTATCCTGCAAACCATTTATTATTTTGAATGCTGAAGTACAAAATACCTATTAAAAGTTGGCGATACGGCGATGCAGGTGAAGTATCGGGGGAAGCGTCCACTATGCGGCAAACGATTGATTGAGCCTAGCTTTCCTTCTGTAGAAGAAGGAGTCAGGCTAGGCTCGATCAATCAATTGCCGCATAGTGGATGCTTCCCCTGATACACCGTATCGCCTTTCTTTAAATGACCAGAAAGCTAACTTTTAACAGGTATTTTGTACTACAGCATTCAAAATAATAAATGGTTTGCAGGGTAGAATATATTTTTTACTTAAAAATTTTGTGTTACTTTTACTTTAATAATCTGAGCAAAAATCCCTTTCTGAGTGTTCCCTAGTACATTTTGTTAGCTCTTCTTTACACTCTGCCATCTTCTTTTTGTTGTTAGGTATTGCTCATCGTGACTTAAAACCAGAAAACATATTGTGTGAATTCAAAGATAAGGTATGTAATTTTGTTCTAATTTATATTGTTGGCTTTTTATGGTGTGTTTCTCCATAGTTCTTTATTTTACTATATCGCTGTACATGTTTCAGTCCCCATGGGGCACTTTATCAAGGACCCCCATGGGGACTTAAAAGAAATAACATACTATATATAGTTTTTTGTGCTGTTGTATGGGAAACCTTTCAGCTCAGAATTCTGTTTACTGTATATTTATTTTCTCTCTTATGTATCTATTGTCTAAAGGACAAGTAAACTAAAATGACTGTGGGTGCCAGTTTGTTCCAAGCTTTCCTTGTTCTTTAAGGTTTCTGGACATATTTTAGAAGTTCCTAAAAATGTGTGTGCCGCTTAATAATCTATATGAACTTCTATAAATGCAATAAAAGGCTATGTACTCTTCTGTGTACTGGAGCTCTTATCTATGTATGTTGAAATAGAACCTTTGGAGCCATTCAGTTTAATTTGTAATTAACAGAAAATAGCTGAAACCATCTGGACTACATTAATTGATGTGGTCCTTGCCTGGCGTGATTTTTAAACCTTTTAAATAACCAGCCAATTTTTGATCTTATCATTTGAGCAGGCCATTGGGTGGACCCCATACATAGGACTATAAGCTGCTGACTCAGTCTGGAGGGGGTGATTTAGCAGCTTTAATCAACCTGTGTATAACCACCATTAAGGTGGCCATCCGGTTTAGATTTTAAGCATCTTGCAACAATCATCTTGCGAGTATCATATAGTTTAATACAATGATCTAAAACTAATATTCAGATTGAAATTGTCAGATTAGTCCTACAAATAACAAATTGGGACGTTGTTCTGAATAATTGCCAGACAACACGTACGAAAGTTATGTCCCAGAAATACATTTTAGGTCACACAAGGATATTGCAATACATGCACATATTATTGTAAAATTTCTAGCCTGTCTGACTAAACAACCGATCACCATGACATGGAAATTGTCAACACGATATTTTGGAGCCCGCACACTGATCTGTGGCTTTACACAGATAAAGGAAATGGTTATATTATAGGGTAACTCTCTTTATATTTGTAAAATGCACTGCTTCCTTACAGTTCCAGTTTTAAGGAAGGATAGAGAGTGTAATTAAACTGGCTGCCATCCTAAGTGTAAATACTAATTACAGGCTGTTACATTGTATAATACTGCTATAAGGCACTTATAGCATTCATGCTTGGAATGGCCGACATCTCCCAATGTTTTACCAACAGCTTAAGGTTATTGAGAGTTGTGATTCGAGGACAGCTGGCCAGGGACAGAGTTTCATTACTTCTGGTCCATATCGTCTTTTTTTGGGGGGTCTTGTACTGTATTTCTAGTTCAAGTCTGGCCTAGATGGCTCACCTATGAAAAAGAAATTTAAAAACACCATGTTTATACAAAGAAGTAATTATTTGCCACATTAGTGCCATCTAGAACAAAATATTTATTCTGCAGAAACCATTACTATACCTGAGTTAACAGCTTTAGAAGCTTTCTCCATTTGCTTAAGATAGTAGCTGCCATTTTAAGTAGCTTCCTTCCTGCAGTTTAGCCATTATAGCTGAGAGCACACATTCCTAAGGGAGGGGGAGGGAGCTCTTAGCATTCTAGTGGGGTGGGGGTGGGGGGGGGGGGGCTGGCAGGAGAGGGGAAAGAGGAGAGAACTGTGCAGATTCTGGCCTGGGGAATTAAGGATGTTTCTGAGAGAGGAAGTCAGACACTGGAACATCATGTTAAAAAAAAAAAAAAAAAATCATGTGTTTCTTTTGATAGAGGCTCAGTGCAGCATTACTGCTTATGGCTGTATTTACATAGACCTTTCTAATAAAGCTTACTTAGTTTTTCCATTTCCTTCTCCTTTAATTATTTGTTAACCTAATTGTTTGATTTTTTTTTTTATATCCTTGGACATGCAACTGTCTTAAAGTTTGTAAAGACAAAATTGCAAAATAATTTTCACAATTTGTAATATTATCATTCTGTCTTTAGGTGTCACCTGTGAAAATCTGTGACTTTGATCTTGGAAGCGGTGTAAAACTAAACAGTGCATGCACCCCTATAACCACGCCTGAGTTAACAACACCTGTAAGTAGCAAACATGGTTTTTTGGTACACTTATAGGGTTAGAAATGCTTTTTGATGTGTTACTGCATTCGTTCAACGCTTTTAAATAAAGTTTTAGGGGATCTTAAAAGCTTACAGTCATAAAACTGCTATCATTCCTTAAATAACCATTGTAATGAATTACTAGTCTATGATATTTTTTTTGTCCTCAATGAGTTGACACTGCAAGCAAAATTTTACCTCTAACAGCAGGTAAAGCCTTCAGCTACTTATGTGTAGTGCTCTGAAATCCATAACCATATTTGATGGTTGAATTTTTTTTTCTCCCTCCCCTTCCTTTTTTAAGGATAAAAGCTATTAATCCCTAAGGGTACAAAACAACTGGGTTGCTTTTTCTTATGAATGGGAAGCAGTTGCAGACAGAAAAAGGCATTTTGACTGCCCCATTTCCCTAGGAATACTGTAATGGTGAAAACATAACATACAAATTTGCTTTAGTTTTGTAAACATTAACAACCAGTCGGATATTTACATTGATCAAAAGTTGCCATGGCTTGCTATAGTGAAGCATTATGAACAGGATATTATTATTGGCAGACTAACTTAAGTTCCTTTCCATATGATTCTCATTTACAGTGTGGGTCAGCAGAGTACATGGCTCCAGAAGTGGTGGAAGTTTTCACGGAGGAAGCTACTTTTTATGACAAGCGCTGTGATTTGTGGAGTCTGGGCGTAATTTTATACATTATGCTTAGCGGGTATCCTCCTTTTGTGGGCAACTGTGGGGCAGACTGTGGTTGGGATCGAGGAGAAATGTGCAGAGTTTGCCAGGTAAAGTACTTTTAATTAAATGTGATTCTGTACAATGGTCTTTATTGTTGAACAGGACAATAATTCTAGAGCTAATGATTATTGTAGCCTTGAATGTTATACTTGTCTAACACCACACTTCAAAGCATTAATAGAATCTTCCATCACTACATTACTCAGCAGGACATCAACAACTTTACTGCCCTCATTGGGAAGAACCATTTGTATTTCTGCTTTGTTAGTTTCTATGGGGAAAAAAATTCCCCATTGTCTGTCTATAATCTCTACTAATGTACTTGAAAAGAGAAATCATGTCCTCTCGCAAATGCTCTTTTTCTTAGTTGCACATCTCTGTACTTTCTCTAGCTCATTAATATTTTATGGACGGTGAGGGCAGTGAGGTTGTGGAATCCCCTTCTGAGTGTTGTTGTGATGGCAGATTCCTTTAAGAGGGGTTTGGATGATTTCTTGAACAAGCATAGTATCCAAGGCTATTGTGATACTGAAATCTATAATTAGTACTGATGTTGGAATATATAGTTAGGTCAGTATAGGTTTTTGTGTGGGTTCAGTTGGAAGGGTTGAACTTATTGGCTCTGGTCTTTTTTCAACACAACGTAAGTATGTAAGTATATTCTGAGACAATTTGCAATTTCTCTTTTTATTTTTGATGGTTTTTCAGTTATTTAGCTTTTTGTTCAGCCACACTCCATTTGGTATTTTAGCAGCTATCTTGTTACAAGGGTCTTAGGTTCAAATTAACTTTTTGCATTATAGAGATTGTGCTATTGGCAGTGCAATTGATATTCATGTTTTAAATTATTTAACTTTTTGTTAAAAACCTCTCCAGTCTGGGATTTCAGCAGCTATCTTGTTACTAGGGTTGTAGTTACCCTAGCAACCAGGCAGTGGTTTAAACAAGAGATGGGAATATGAATAGTAGAGGGCCTGCAGAGAGAGATAAGTAATACAAAGTAACAATAATAGTAAGCCCACAGAGCAATCGTTTTTGGCTGCAGGAGTGACCCCCATTTGAAACCTGGAAAGAGGGAGAAGAGAGAGTCAAATAATTTAAAAAAAATATATAAAAAAGAAATAATGAAAACCAATTGCAAAGTTGCTAGGGATAGGGCATACTATAACATACTATAAGTTAACTTAAAGGTGAACCAACCCTTTAGTTTAATCAGTAATTTTCTGTGTGCTGTATCATATGCTTTTGCAAAATCTAAGTAAGATGTAAAACATGATCACTGTCTAGGCTTCTGCTCACCTACTTACAGAAGGCAATTTAATTTGTCTGGCAACATCTATTGTGTATAAAACCATGCTGGCACAAAAATTATATTGTGATTTGTATTTTAGCCCTAATTACCCCCTCCAAAAGCTTTCCTACAACTGATGTCAAACTAACAGGCCTCTAGCTTTCAAGCAGAACGGGAGAACTGGACCCCTTTTTAAATATTGGCACCACATTAGCAATTCACAGTTAATCATGCCAGACATCAAAGAATCCTGGAAAATTAAGCAATGTGGTTTTGCAGTGACATCCATAAATTTAGAAAAATAGTACACTGTACAGGTATATTGCAGATTTGTGTATTTTTTGTATTAATCGACGTGTCAAGTTATTCTTGTCTGTTTTGAATTTGATTGCTTATTATAGAACAAGCTATTTGAAAGTATCCAAGAAGGCAAGTATGAATTTCCAGAAAAGGACTGGTCCCATATTTCCAACTCTGCTAAAGATTTGATCTCCAAGCTTCTTGTTCGGGATGCCAAAGAGCGACTGAGCGCTGCTCAGGTTTTGCAGCACCCATGGTTGCAAGGGGTAAGCATTGCGATCAGTGTTTGAGAAAATGCCTGTCCACTATCACCATGGCGATATGTGTGAGTACTAGAGAGCTAATATCTCGGCTGAAAGCCATATATTCGTCTGTTATTTTGCTTTCTTTGGTTCAAAATTTAGATTATTTTTACTTTTTTTTTTTTTTTATACCAAGACCTACAGATATAAAGGATTTTATACACGTAGACATTTTTGTTCCTTTTTATATATCGTCACCAATGCCTGTATAACGGTTAAGAAACACACTTTGATGTTTTTTTTAATCCTTATTTTCTTTCAAGGATGCTCCAGAGCGAGGACTGCCCACCCCACTGGTGCTTCAGAGGTACTATTTTTTTTTTATAAGGTATCACAATGAAGTTCTGATTGAGATGATGAAAATGAGCTTCTGTAGATCATTCGTGTTTTATTTAAGAAGCATAGAAACAAATTTCTGTAGCCATAAAGGCAGATTAGGTCTGTGCAGCAGCTGTGCTCTTCTTCCTTCCTTTCTGTGAGGGGAGGGCATAGGCCAGCAGGCAAGTGCAAATATGTCACTTCTGACATCCTACCAGACTTCATGCAGATTCTTGTGCTTGCAGAATTAGACAAACCACTAATCTATGGGGTGCAGGCGATTTTATAATGATTTCATGATGAGAGCTATATGTTGGTGTCATCCATAATAGCCATCCAAAGACATTCATGATATTTGCTGGCGTTTGCTTATAGGAGTTTTTCCTAAGAGAGAGTGATTGAGTGAACAATGATTCTGTAAAGGAAAGTTTATGAACCACGCAATAAATTGCATTCATAATAAATAACACTGCAATATATTAAGCTTCTACCCCTGTTCTGTCGTGACAGAAACAGCAGTACAAAGGACCTGACTATCTTTGCAGCAGAAGCAGTTGCCTTAAACCGTCAGCTCTCACAGCATGACAGTGATCTGAATGAGGAGCACGAAAGCTTCATCCACACAGTCTGCTCTATGAGACTCTCACCGCCATCAAAATCTCGACTTGCAAAGCGTCGGGCCCAGGCCCATGCACGCAAGGGTGGCTCCCATCTTACCCATACTACTGTGACAAGCCAAGGGGCAACCTAAGATTCTCTTGACACCTTTCCCTATTTGCAGTAGCAATGTGGGTTGTATAGGAACTATTTGTCCTGTCACTTTAAAAATCAATTTTGATTTTAAAGAGCACTTTAAACTGGTGCTTTTTATTTGTTTTGCTCAAATAGTGCTTCCCTTTAAATCTCAGGTGCTAATTTAGCAGCAACAAATTGGAAATCCTCTCTGAAAGTAAAAGAGGTTAATCCAAAATCTGGTTAAATAACTGTGACACTTAACTCTGTTTGTTTGTGTGTGTTTCTCTGTTATATGTAAAAAGATGTAGTTTTACAATTTCATTTTATTGTTAAGTTTAACATAGAGCTCTGCCTAACACCACGGGCATAGCTAGAGCATTCCCAGGACATAACTGATCCAAAACGAAAAGTAAGAACAAAACCAGAAAATGGTAATAATAATCACTGGTTATTTATTAATATAAAAACAAAGTCTATTTAACATAACTGCCTCATTCTTTAATTTTAAAAATTGTCTTTTTTTTACATGTCTTACAAAATGTGTATTTTTACATGTATTTTTTTTATTTAAATTATGTGTATACATTGTCAATACCATAGGGTCATTTATTTTTGTCTCATATCAAAATGTTGGGAAAAAATATATAAGTACTCATATTTTTAACATTTTGGTAACCATATTATTTTCATATGGGGAATGCACAATCGAATGTTTTGTATAGAGCTATAACTGTAAATGAATATGTAGCTGTCACATTAACTGTAGCAATGTGACAAGCTGTTAAATATTCTTATTGACAACGTTGTGTCTACTCCTGAAGAGCCTGGAAATGGAGTTGGTTCGTCAATGTTATTTAATACAAATGCAAAGAAATAAATTTACTTACTTTTTAAGTTTTACAAACACATTTTTGTTTTGGAGTGATTTTGAGTGCTAATGAGCTCACTGTGTTCCTTATGAAACAGCTGGCATGAAATCCAAAGTGCTATTTGCTTCCTGCATTTTCTGTTGTATGTTTTGAAAAGCGATGACATTCTAATGCCTAATAAAATATAAAATTAATGCACATTCCCTGGTTCCAAGTTTTAGGAGTGTAACTTCTCTAGGCAGGAAGATTCCAGCCTATAAAAAACAGGAGGTAGGTAATGTGCATTCTTCTCTTTTTGTAATAACTTTGGCCAGATTAATAGTGCTTACAATTTGTTTAGCCTTTGATTGGCCTCACAATACCTTGAGTTTTTCTTACAATACATTTATATGGTATTATGGTCCCTAACCTGCCCCTTTAAAGGTGTTCATATGAATTTAATAATATGTTTATCTTGGATTACTCTGTTCTATCAAAACACACAGCTGGGGGGAGGATAAGCTTGTAGGACCAATAAATTGGTAAGGAGATTTGTTTCCCCAAAACAATGGATCCAGGGAGTGGGGTGCCAGCCAGTGGAAATTATGACCAGTAAACCAGCATTAAATCCATGTTCTGGACTAGGGATCCTTTTTTACTTGTGAGCCACATTCAGATTTAAAAAAAGTGTTGGGGAGCCAAACACGCATGACAGAAGTTCTTTGAGGATGCCAAATAAGGGTTGTGATTGGCTATTTGGTGGCCTATGTGGATTGCTGGCCTGGAGGAAGCTTTGCTTGGAGTAAAACTGTGTCTTTGTGCTTCCAAAACTTGCCTCCAAGCCAGAAATGTAAAAATGGGCACCTACCTAGGGAGCAACATCAAAGGGGGTAGTGAGCAACATGTTGCCCCTGAGCCACAGGTTTGGGATCACTGTTCTGGACAATATATGACCTTGTAAAAAAAAAACTTGTGGAGAGAGAGTTTTAAGAGAACAAATAACTTTTGTATAAAAAATTTGCCCAAAGGTGAAAGGCTAGAAGTTTCAGAATGAATGTAAACTGCATTTTTCTAAAGCAGCCCTCATTTACTTACCATGTACTTTGTTCTTCCAGAAAACAAGCATATTTTATTCTGACGATAGACATGTGGAGGTTACTTAGATTAAAGTGAAATTTTACCCAACGGGTTAAATATGGGAACAAAGTCTGAATCTAATTGACATTTATGACAGTGACAAACAAATGAGTCAGTTTGAAACATAATAGTTAAGTAGTTCCCCCAACTGTAAAGCTGGAGTCTCTATGATGGCTCAAAGGAATGATTGGGTAACTCAGTTAGGGTGGAAAAATATTTTGCTCTCCTGGATGTTTATTAAACTATTTTTAAGTTGACTTAAAATTATCTTTTTATATATTTTATAACTTTAGCAAGAGCTGATTGGGTGATTGAATATATTTTATTCTGGTTAGAGGGGCATAAACGTACACTGTCAAAAACCTTTGTCTTAAATGTTCCAGATATGGAAAGTTTATGGGGTGAGTATTTATGTAAATCTCTACAGCTCTTCTATTTACATTTCATGTATGCACTGCTTGTGGCAAAATGTGTTTTCTAACATAGTGTTTGTGACCAGAATGTTTCATATATATTCTGCAGCATGTTTTTATTTCATTAAATCCCTAGAAACATTTCTGCACCATATGTTCCTGTGGCTTTGTAAAGATAAATGTAATAAGGAAAGAAAATGAGTTGCCTTGCTAGGCTCTGCTTACCAAATATCAGCTTGATATTCTTCCAATAAAACAGGATGCACAAAGACAAAAACTTAAAGGGGAACAATCATGAAAAATGTTTTATAATGTTTGAAATATAAAGTCTAGACAATCAAAAAACCTGCTCCTGGTAACCAAATTTTTAAAGCGCATGGCGCGCTTTCTACACTAGCGATGCGACCTCCCCCCAGGACCCCCTTTGGCGGTATAAAGCTAAGCGCGGGGGCTGCATCAGAGGAACTGACTCAGGGGCCAGAAACGCCCCTGAGAATGACTATGTTATTGCACAATAAGGCAAATTGTAGTTTTATGGGAATGTGTAAGTGGATGCCCTAAAGTTATTGTTTCACTACAACTCCCAGCAGCACCTGCCAGCTCACTTGGCATGTACAGTGTGCTTCAAATTGCTGGGTCTTTGTGCTAAATAACTTGATTGCTGCTGCTCAAAAAAGCAAGTGGCACCTTTCATGCTTTTCTCATAAATAACCAAGAAATAATGTACTATGTGTTTGTTGGAACTTGGTAAGTGAGAAGGAAAGTGTCTGACTATGTAAGGGTGAAATGGGTAGAATATTTAGACCTTCTTAAAAGTCTTTTCCAGGTTTTTTTATCAGATAGGAATGATGGGCATGTGGGAGTTGAACTTAAGATGTCAATCAAGAATGGCTGGACCTCTCCCACTCCTCTCCTCAAAACACAAGCTGCCTGTCAGTACCGAGCCAAGTTAAGCACTTATCTATTCATGATAGTTCCCCTTTAACTATTATTCTTAACATATTTAATTTACCAGTGTGGTAGTGTCCTAATCTCTTCATCTTCAGGATAGTCAGGGTTACTAGTAACAAGGACACTAATTACAGTTGACCCATTTTGCCCCCTTGATCTGATGTTTCTAAAAGCAGTAGGTACCCCTCAAATATTGCCTAACAAGACGGCTGAATTAGCCAAATCTATTATTATTATTATAATATATATTCTGCAGCACTATTTATGGTGCAATCATATGTGAATT
Organism: Xenopus tropicalis; assembly: GCF_000004195.4. Classification (NCBI taxonomy): domain Eukaryota; kingdom Metazoa; phylum Chordata; class Amphibia; order Anura; family Pipidae; genus Xenopus; species Xenopus tropicalis. Next base: position 93,637,441 of record NC_030680.2, on the reverse strand, counting down.
AATAGCAGTTAGCTCAATCAGCTGCTCTCATTCCTGCCTAGTCACATTGGAACAAGGTGGTCATAACTTCCTGAGGTGCCTGGCTTGCCTATTTGAGCTTTTAAATCCTTGCACTTTTTTTCTTGTCAATTGTGCATCTTCTGTAGCGATTACTGGCCAGTACTTTATATAGGTACCCTTGCTAGCAGTACGTAATTTTTAGTATGTGTTGCTTTTAATGTGTATATATAATAAATGTAAAGTTATAGTGCCCCACTATTGGGAATTATAGGCTGAGGTAATTGGAGTGGCCAGTGAGGCAACTAATATTACATAGGTAGTATCTTAGTTTTTAAATTGTATTTTTCTGTATCTGTTATAATCATACACCTCTACAATGTCCCCTGTTGGTGTGATTTCTGATTCCACACCATTGGACTTATCTATTCTGCCTGGTTCCCATGGCCAGCTTCCCCCTTATTCTCTGCTTCATTGTGATTCTGACACTTACAAATGCACATAAATCATATGCTATCGTTGTCTTAAATATCTCACTTTAGACACACATTCTATGGAATTTCATCAGATCCTTTTATTAAAAGTTGTCACTCTTTAAACCGCCTGCTTAATGTTTTGATCACACAAAGCAGCCTCCTGTTAATACATAGTGTAACTCTATGCTTATAAATCCTTCATCTTATGCATCATAGACTGTCAAATGCTGTAAATGATCTCAAAACTAATGTACGTTCCAGATGGCATGAGCTGATGTTCACTCACAATGGGCAGACAATCTCTACACGTGGTTAATTAATTTGCTGGAAGTGGCATGAAATTGTTCCACCAGAAGGCACAAAGTTTGGCTAGGTGCCTGTCTAACACTTCATTAATGCTCACAAAGATTGTGTTATGAGACCTAAACACATGAAACTGTCTTTCCAAACACGGAAACTAAGATGAAAATGGTACCAATCTTGTGGTGATTTTGCATATAGAGCCTTTTGCTTAAAATTGTCTCTTGTTTACTTGCTGGCCAAGTGTGTTGGTACAAGAATTTGCTCTGGGTTTTAGTTACATTTGCACCTAGTTATCAGTGGTCAAGTGTGAGTTAGCACATTAAAATGACAGGGCTTATTAAAAACATTAAAATGTAGATGCAGAACAGAAAAGGATGCCTGATATCATTTGGTTAAAGTACTTTTCTACGTAATACAAGCAATGCAACCCCTCTAAGCTGATTTTTTTTAAAAACTGTACCCCAGTTTTTTCCTGCTAACCTTATTAGCCATAAGCACAGCTTATGGGCCAGAACAAATTTTAATTTTAATATGTTATATTCTAGTATATTTAGTATGTCCTATTCTTAGCAACTTTATAGTTTCTGAATTATTTGCTGCCTTCTGTCTCCAGCTTAAATGAGGGTCACTGACCCCCTCTGCGAGAGTACAGTTTTATTGTTATGACTTTTTACTACTTAATTTAGGTCCTCTGCTATTCATCCTACAGTCTCTATCATTCAAGCCACTGCCTAGTTGCTAGGGCAATTTTTACCCTAGCAACCAGATAGCTGCTGAAGTCCCAGACTGGAGAGGTTTTGAGCTAAAAGCAAAATAATTTAAAAAATGAATACCAACTGCACTGCCAATAGGCACCATCTTTATAATACAAAAAGTTAAGTTAAAGCTAAACTACTTCTGTAAGACACAGCTTTCTCTGCCTGTTGGCCAGCTAGCAGGCCGTTATCCCAATGAAGTATTCTGCCTGCGATTTCTGTGTATTGATGGATCTTAATAACATCTGTGAATGTAACCTAATCAAGGCTTATGTGGATACTGCACTGCCTAGGAAACCAGAAGGTATGGCAGTATGTCTGTCAGGCACAACCTTTCCGTTTCTTCTCTCCCAGCTGCTCAGATATTCTTTTAAAAACTGATTTAAGGTGATGCATTTATAGACTGTCAGTTCAGCGATTGCAATGTAATATTTCTTGGCATTGGGGGGGGGATACCATACTTAAATAAGGTTAGATATCTGGCCTAAAATTAGCCAAATGTTGATTGGGCAGGTTTGATTGTCCCCCGACCATTGATGTGGCCCTTGCTCCGTCAGCTCCACAGCACAGTATTTATAACCTTGTAATCTGTCCATGCTCATCTATACAATATCATTTGTCCCACTTGTTTAGGTTTGGCTGTGAGCAATATGATCCTTTGGGGAACTTTGACTTGGATATTATTTTGAGATTTCTTTTAGTAAATAAATATTTCTCTGTGTCACTGCAAAACCTTGGAAGCCTTTTTATACAAGCAAGGCTGGCAAGCTTTCATTTTAGGTTTGTGCATGTCCTTAAATGCCCTCATATTATTGTCAATATGACATGCATTAAATGTGCATAAAACTATGGTTTAGGCTCAGAAACAGTGTTTTCTTGTCAGTACTGTTTGAACTTTACCAAGCATACAGTACAGTTCCGGGCTATAGAAGTCCTTTTTTTCTGAATTTGAAACTTCCACAATTTCTAAAACGAGATTGGAGCACCTCCGTGTTCCCTTGAACAAGTGTGGCTTGCTTCCATGGAAACCAATTGCCATAGCAACTAATAGAAGGGAGGTCTTGAAGGGAATATTGAATAGTCTTGTTGGCTGAAGGGATCCAGGCGTGATTTATTGTTTTAATTTTTTTGTAATGATCTACTGTCAGAACTAGCTTAACAGCTTGGTGGTATCTATCAAAGCACAGCATTTCTTAATAATGAAAGAGGAAACAAAGGAGGAGCCTATAAATAGTGAAATTTGTGATGATAAGGAATAAAAGAAGCGTTTTATATAGCAACCCAGTATACATAATACTAGACAAAATAATAATAAAAAGAATAAACACATTTATGGGTTAGTTAAAACCAAGCTGAAATATCAAATGCAACATGTCAATGTCTGTAAGAAAAGAATTAAACCCCGAGAAAACTGCTGGGCCAATGATAACTGAGCATAAAGCAGAATTTTTTATAAGAACCGCCATGCATATATAACAAGGCTAATGACCATGCTTAATGTGCTCACTTCTGGTAACAATAGTTTTCAGACAACAAGCAACTGCCAAGGACATATTTTACCATTCGGCCACCATTTATACAAATATATATTTTTTCACCAAAAAAGCCAAAGATTTTACCAAAATATCTGGAAGAAAAAAAGTTTCAAGTTAACCTTCCCCCAGGTCAACCGCAGTAGGTCGAACAAGAGTTAATAGTTACCCTCTACCTATAAACTATTTAAACAGGATATCGGGGTTACACATAGCTTGTCCCAACTGCATACAATCTTATCCTTGTTTTCTGATGAGACCACGTTTGGTGCCAGGTATTTATGAAAATATTTCATCATTCCTTTCCAGTTTAGTAATACTAATAATTAATACTTCTCTTTATCATCTTTATGTATTAATAGTTCATGTCAACCCTAAAAATAGGAATTTCATATTGTATATATGAACCACAAAAATTGTGTTAATTGGAAAGAATATTATTGTCTATGTAAAGTTATTTAATTTGCAGATCAAATAATATTAAAGAAGGTTCCAACTTCTCTATGGATTTTATGGCTTATTAAAGTGTTTATTGCATATCAATGTTTGTGTTGCTTGCAATTAGTGATGAGTGAATCTGTCTTGTTTTGCCAAAAAGTTTGCAAAACTGCTGAAAAAATAAGCAAAAAGCAGCCACTGTTGTGCTGGGGGTTGCTGTGCTAAGGGAGGAGGCCATATGAAATTAAGGGTACAGTATGTCTTAATGTGATCTATCACATATGAGTGAATGGGGCTATCCCTGCAGTGATTACCAATTATTTTTTTTTGGTGTGCTACCACCATTTATGTGCATATGGTCTTAAAAGCTCTTGTGATAACATGGGTGTGGTTTTAAAAAAAGGGGAGTGGCCAAAACAGGCTTCCATTATCAGCTCTCCACCGTGTAAGCAAGAAAAATTCCGGCCCTCAGTACCACAGAAGATGGACAGCGCTGCCTTAACCCAATACTTTATCACATCCTCCACCCAATTCCATCCACAATCACCGTTTTAAACTTTTGGTCTTTATTTACACAAGCACTAATTTTTCAACCGCATACCTGACAATCTGAAATCTGGCTTCTCAATTGCTGAGAAGCAATGTTCTACATCCCCCTATATTTAACCACAAGCTATTTTGAAAGTCCCTTGATGTGCTCGATTAAAGTCAAAGGGGGTAATGTAGTAAAAGGCACAAATTTTGCACAGGAGTAGTAACCCATAGCAACCAATCAGCAGGTAGAATTTATTGGTCACCTCTTTAAAGGCAAACCTCTAATCGGTTGCTATGGGTTACTGCTAATGGGCAAACTTTGCCTTTCATTAAATATGGGAGTAAGATTAATAATGAAACTTTCTGACGCTCCTTCACACCACATGTTTTCCTATTCTGACTTTTACCTCTCTCCGACTCAATTCTTGACTTCAAAAGTTCTCTCAGGAATCTCCTGCCTTTCATAGTGTTGCCACCTTTTTTTCTATAATTCTGGACTTTGGACCGGGCCGTGATGTAATTTTGGGGTGGGGCTATGATGGAAGTGGTAGGAAAATAGGGGTGGCAGGTAAATGGGCAGGGCAGTAGTAGGCCTGTGTGTATAAAGGCTGATCAGTGTGGAGAAGGTGAGGAAAGAGGGGAGGGGGTGATTTATAGGGTATTACAAATTTACTGGCAAGTATATTGTCTGCAAATTTGTAATACTAGTGCCAGCTGTAGCTGGTGATTTATCAGCCAGGCCGGTTAAATATCGGTCAGGTGGCATCTGTAGCCTCTCCTCTGGCTTATCACAAGTCAGCATACCATAAACATAGATCTCCAATTTTTCACAGATTCCAATATGTCACTTGTTCGCCATCCCGTTCAGCTACTTTAATGTAAGTCACCTGTTATTATATTGCAGTAAATCACAATTTCAATGTATTGGTTCAATAGAAATACTGTAAATGTTGATGATGAAGTGCTGTAGTGGCACTGCCTGGAAGAGATCTACCCTAGCACCAAGAGAGTTAATATAGTCCGGTATAAAATAAAACATTTTTTAAACAAACTTGCTTATTTTTCATACAGATGAGTGAGACTTTTCTTTTTGCTGTTGCTATCATGTGCTAATTTTTGCTTTAGATCTTATGCTGAAAGGAAAAACTGATTGTGCTCCAATTGACATTTCATATTTGAGACAAATTGCTCTTCACAGCTGTTCAGAGTTGAAAAGGGAAACTGAGTAGGAAGGCAAATATTTTTTAAAAGGCTGAAGCGTGCTTAGCGTGTAAACACACTTATAAAATGGTTATTATGACTTTAGTTGAAAGATAAAGAGTTCAGTGATGTTTTTTGGTATATATTCACTATAACACAGGTGCAAAAATCCAACTTAATAGGGCTTACTTACAAAGCACAACTACAGTTGTGGTTCCGTAAAGAGGTCACTTTTTTTGCAAATTGGTACCATTCATTAAAGGTACTTGCATCTAAAGCCAGTCCTTGCACTTGTGCATTTTGGGAAAAAGTACGTCTGTTTGGTTGAATTGCTCACAATGCACCTAATGATGTAGGGGAACATTAGAGGCCAGTGTGGTTCCCAAGGTGGCCTGTATCAGTAGATGCAACTTACTTAACCTTAACTAATCATGCACAGACATTTTAATGCTGAGCAACAGAAATGATGACATTCTAGTACCAAAGATTTTCAGTGCAATTGCACCAAGAGACTTGGCAACTTAGGCTCAAAACGGCACTATGAATATTGCACCACTCTAGGATGCAGGGCAGGTCTGCCTCAGTTGTAGTGGGCTGAGAATAATGACATATTAGTACTTTTAGCATGGAAAGTATCCATAAACAAGTTGGTACCATGGTAGAACTGGTCAGTTTCTAGAGGAGGCCATAGTGCTCATATCCAAGCAGAACTGTTAGTAACACATAAGTACATTACAACAGCAGTATGCACTGTGATAATGTCTTGCACCACACCCTCCCTGCACTTCATGCCCCCAGGCAGGGGCACCCCACAATTTGGAAAACTCTGGTCTACACCTCACTAAAAATAATTATTTTACATCCTTCACTTAGTCATATTCATACTTACTCTCAAACCACTCCTGGGCCTAGTCATACACACCTGAAAAGGGATTATGTCCAGGAGATGTGTTTTTAACTTAAATGTAATAGATTCCATCAATATTCACCCCTGGATTAGGGATATTTCTGTACTTTGGGACAGGATAATTTTGTCACCAGTAAGGATTAATTATATGTTAGTTGGGATCAAGTACAAGCTACTGTTTTATTATTACTGAGGGTAGGGAAATGATTTTTAAGAATTAGAATTATTTGCTTATAATGGAGTCTATGAGAGATTGCCTTTATCTTTCTGCTTTAATTCTCCAGCTCTAATTTCAGCTATTTCATCTATTTTGCCTCTTGATACATTTGGACTCTAGTTTAAAAAAATACTGTTTTAAGGGACTGCCTGGATTCAATTCTTGAACTGTGCAATAGTTTATTGATGCATTTTCCCCCTTAAGCCACCTAAAGCGTTGCCAGCTCAGCTTCTCTAGTAATACGCCACCCTATGATCTACACTGCCTGCGTGTTCCATAGCTTCTGTTTATCCTAAAGTCATGCTTTGGTTCCTGTGGTCCTGAATTATTCTGTGGCTTTGTTGGTTCTGACTTCTACCTGTTATTTGCATTCAGTCAGCCAAGACTACAGACTGTTATTGGACCCTGCATTTGCCTGCCATGACTCCAGTATGTTAATGTAACTTTGCTTCTGGGCCTCTGTTTCTGCCTGCCCTGACACTAGCATATTATTGGGACTCTGTCCCTGAATATCCTAACATTATTGGACTCTGCCTGCCATCTCCCCTGACTCCTGACCCCTGAATGGTAATCACTGTATACCCCTGATGGAGGCACTGGTACGATCATACCATTAGCATCCTTATCACTCTCAACCACCAAGCCAAATGTAATTAAAAGCAGAGCAACAGGACCCCTATTTACTGGGTGGATAGGGCGATGAAAATGAAAACTCCAACGATAGCAATGATTATTTTTAATTTTCTTCAGTAGCTACAGTTTATACAGAAGAAGCGTATCAGCTTATATATTTCTGTATTGCGTTTAAAGAGATTGCAAATACAGATTCCCCTTACATTTAGTCACAACTGACTAAATAGAAAAGCCGATTGCAATAATGTGTGTGTACATGTTCGTCTATTGAAGCAAGACTAAGATATTTGTACATTTTCTCCAAAGGATCATAAAAACAGAAGGTGTTGCTTTTTGGCACATATTTATGCTAAAAAGATGCAATATTTGCTTTTGTCGATGTGGCATTTGGACAGTAACTCAAACGGTTATAAGTGGAGAACAAGTTATTTTTACCTAGAAGAAGAAAGTAAATATATTCAAATCAATTTAGAAAGGAGAAGATTAAAAGAAGCCTATGAGCCAGGGTAGACAAATTACACTCTCAGGGCATATAAGTAAACCCTTTAAAACCATGTAATTTATAAAGATATACCTCTGTAGTATATTGTAATATACAGTATATTATACAGTTCTTCAAGGCTTAATGGTAAACAGATCGCTCAAAGTGAGTGCAATGCAAATGGATGAATAATAATAAACAAACACTATCACGTGTAAATATTTGGTTAGTGGCTTCCATGAACTATGATGAAGGATAATTGATATTTTGTACTGATCTCTAATTACATGTATAAAGACATTTATAACAAGTGAGGTTGAGTATTTGGGCGGTCTGAAGGGATCTGTAATCACTGTAATCTGGTCCTACAAAAAGTATTAATAAATGCCATTTTTTATGCTGAAATCCAGCAGAAAAACAATTCTTCTCTTTGTGCATCATTTGAAATCCTGGCAAGGAGGAGAGACTAAAACACTGATGTAACAAATTCTAACAACTTCTCCACAGCTTGCAGAAGGCATGCAGTAACTACATAACCCACACTGCATTGCACTGTGACAAGCCTTTCCTTATTGACATCATGTGTGCGGGGGATTGTGGGATTTGGAGGATGCAGGCTGAGGACAGTCGACCGCTGTTCCTTTTTTTTTTTTTCTCTTAAGTATTCAACCAGATCAGCAGGAGAACAGTGGGTCAGGCTTAGGTGACTGTTTCAAACCATATTATTACTTTAAAATTCATGAAAAGTCTGCAGATGTTTTAGTGGATGTATATTGCAAAGTTGCTTTAAATTATGATTTTTTCCCCAAAAAAGCTCAAGTTGTATTTGGGTAGAGTTACCCTTTAATGTAGTTAATCTAGTAAGAAAGAAAAGACCAGCTGAGGTTACTAATACATGCTGTTTTAGGTCTGCCCCCTATTATGCTAGGATTTTGGGGGAAACCCTGGTTTGTATGTAGAAGATATGTCCATTTGCATGTGTTTTTGGAATTTTCATATTGCATTTGTAAATAATCTCTTAATTGTGTGTCCACTTTAATTAAAAATAGTATTTTCTTTTGGCATGAATCGTCATGATTGTTATAACTAGATTCTGTCTGGTGACTATAAACTATACAATTAAACCTTTTTTCGGTTGCTACAAAGCAACTGCAAGTATAATACACCCATAGCACTTATTAATACACCACTAAAAGCCTGTTCTTCACATCTTTAAAACGTTGCATATATATATATATATATATATATATATATATATATATATATAAATTTTATATTATATATACAAGGCTGTTAAAAAGCCACCATTGCCATTCAGTTCTTACTGCGGCTGTCTGGCTTCTGGTATTTATAGAAGAGCTGTGATTTCATAAGTCCATTAGGAGAACCTCTTGTAGTTTAATTTAGTCTCACCCCAGCAACCATGTTCTGTGTCAGAATGACTGAAAGAAAACATTACATCTAGTTGCCTTAAGTCTCAAGGCTCTCTCGGTTGTACATGAAACTCTGATAGCATCAGAAGCAGTCATGCTTTAACCACTTGAAGTTATAAAAATATCTTATAGTGGGTATTAGCTATTGTGGTTGCAACCACATATTTTATGTAACTTGGATTCTATATATTAAATGGGACCTATAGAAATATTTTTGTGGTGAAATTCTTAGATGTGTAGAATTAGTATTAGGCAGTTGTATGCTTCAATAATGTTGCATTGATAAAATACAAAAATGTTTCTTTCATCCTTTACTCCCCCACTTTTCTACATACTGTATTACCTTTGCTTGTCTGCTATCAAGAGCATTGGAGTCCACCCTGGAACAGCCATCCTGTTGCTTCTGCAGTACTGGATAGAGGTAGCTGAGATGGAAGAGGAGGAGTATTTGCTATTTTAGGCTAGAGTTTTGTACGGAGAATGAGGATACCAAGGTGAGTGGTTAGTTAGTATACCTCCCAGCATTTGAGAGAGGGACAGAATGATCTACAGTGTGCAGCGTCGCCACAGGGGTCCCAGCCATCTGAGGCAGCTAAGTTGCGTTTAGCTTTTTCATGTCAGAGGGGGGGCCAGAGGGGACTGCATTGCAATTGCGGTCTCTGCACTAGAAGAGCCAGAATTTTGATTTAAATATCGGAAGAGCAGCTTTTTGCCTCATGGCAGCAGCACCCATAGCCATGGGCAGCACAGCCAAATTTCCTGACCACACCCACTTTTTGCCACACCCCTTCAAGCATATTGTCTCTTTTAAAACTTAGGGCCCATTTCTGCCATGTGTATCAGCCGCATTGCAACTAGGGCACATTACGCACAAGCCTCAGATGCCAAAAACCTGGCAACACCAGGACACACCAGTCTAGAGGCTCATGGAGTGGTGTCAGTTTAAAGATGTGATTATCTTTAAGTTGAGTTAAAGGCATCCTGTCATATACAATATCAAGAAACACATGCATAGCCTGCAAGCATTGTATATGATCTGTGGTATGGGCTACTACTCTAACCCCCACAGCCACAGATTGAAGGCGTATCTTTAGTTTTTATTATGCAAAATAATTATAAACTTGCCAGACAACGGCACCTCCCTTCTGCAAGGGAGTATTTAAAAGCATTCTGTACTAGGTAGTGGCCCTGGATTAGTCTTGTGGCGTAAAAAGCGACTTAATGAATAAACTAAACAAATCTTACCAACCCTTTGGCACCAGGGAGGCAGCAAATAAAGGCTGCACACTCAGAAACAAATCCCAATATGGCTTGTGGCATAAAAAGCTACTTTAGGAATGAACTGTACAAACCTTACCAACCCTTGGGATCATCAGCATCAGGGAGCCAGGAAATAAGGCTGATCCCCACAGATCCCCATAAGAAGCAAATAAGGAACAGGTCCCTGTAGTACTGACACCTAGTGGTTTCATTTAAGAACTGCAGATGAGCTATAGTCACTTGAGGAATATTTAACATCTATGTATGTATGTATGTATGTATATCTTTATTTATAAAGCGCTACTTATGTACGCAGTGCTGTACAGTAGAATACATTAATACAAACAGGGGATTATTAAGATAATAATAGATAAATACAAAGTATAACAATAAATACAGATGGATACAAGATAAATACAGTTGCAATAAGTTAAGAGTCAAAGACACAAGAGGATGGAGGTCCCTGCCCCGTAGAGCTTACAATCTATATGGGAGGGTAACTTACAGACACAAATAGGCAAATATAAGTGCTGTAGGTCACAGTGGGTGACACTACAATATAAGTGCTGATTCCCAGATCAGGTGCTGGGTGAGTGCTCCAAAAGGTAGTCTTTAAGTTCAGTTTTAAAAAGACTGAGGGAGGATTCTCTCCGGAGGAAATCAGGGAGTGCATTCCAAATGTAAGGGGCAGCAAGGCAGAAAGGTTTAAGGCGGGAAACAGCAGTAGGAGTGGGGGGCGCAACCAAACGATTGCTCTGCGAGGAACAAAGGAGTCAGCCAGGAACATTCGGAGACATAAGAGAAGAGATGTAATGAGGAATGTCTAGTGGTTTTTGTCATTGCAGGGCATCTACATTACAATTTCCAGGCAGCAGGCTGTGCTAATAAAATCGGGACTGTCCCATGAAAATTGGGACTGTTGGGAGGTTTGAGTTAGATTAGATAGTTTATTGTGGAGCTCACTGTAGGTAAGTGGTGGGTAAATTAGTAAATTAAAAGCACCAGTGCCCTGGCAGTACCTTGCCTAGATATGGACCCAGTGGAAGAGGGACTAGGTTAAGTAGAGCCTAGTGCCTCAAATGCAAGGCTTACACCTGTGCTGAAAGTGTGTAAGGGCACAGTGTCCCAGCAGACAGGAAGGAAGGAGCAGGGAAGGTAGGCATCAGACTGGGGCCCAGTGGCCTGTGATACCCAGTTCTGGTTCTATTGTTCATTGGGAAGTTTGTGTGGCAAGTCTCCCCTGTGTGTACCGATGTTGTAAATATGATTTGGGATGATGCAGGACAACCATGAAAAGTACATTACACAGCATAGCACTGAAACAAAATTATTAAAATCATTCTTGCAGCACAGACATCATAATTACTAAATCCCTAAATATGCAATTTGTAGAAACCTAAATAGAGTGCCTGTGGTTGGGAAAATTTGATCTTAAAATGAATCACAGTGAGCAGTGATATTATAGTGGGGCTGCATCCTATGTTGCCAAATCACAAATGTAGTGTGGAACACAGGGAACAATTATATCTATTTAAGATTGCTAAAAGGCTCAGCTGCAATAAAAGGGTATGTTTTCACACCAAATGATATGTACAATGCAGTAAATTCTACCTATACACAGCTGTATTGGTCCCAGTACTGTTCCGAAGTAGCTGTTGCTTATTATTATTATTAGAATTGCTATTTAAGATATTTAAGACTTTTATTTTTATTTTATTATTGGAATTGAAAGTTTAAACCACAGATCATCATAGATGCCAGTAAATCATAAAACAATCTTTTTTGCTTTCTACAACAAAACCTTTTTTTGTTTCAGCAGGATAATAACCCCATGCACAAAGCAAGGTCCATACAGAATTAATTTGCAGAAATGGGAGTGAAAGACTTTGCCTGACCTGCACAGAGCCCTGACCTCAACTCAACTAAATTGCTGTGGAATAAATTAGAACAGCAACTGTGAGCCAATCTGTATTATCCCAGCCCAACCTGAATGCAAACGAATCCCACCAACAATCTTTTACCATCTTGTGGAAAGCCTTCCAAGAAAAGTAAAGGGTAAAGACCACAAACAGACGACCACTATCATTAACACGCTTGGTTTGGGAATGATATGCTGGCTATGCAGGAGTCTAATTCTTTTAGCCATATAGACTATGATGCTCTGCCTTTTGCAGAGTATTTGATCAATTTAAAATAAATGCCCACAGTTTCAGGATAGTTCTATTCTAATTAAAAGAAAATGCTTTAATGTCATACAAATCCCCTGAGCTACTTTAGAACATACTATTTAAGGACTAACTTCTATAGAGGCTTCAGATATCAGCAAGCAGCTCCAGCCTATTTAATTGCTAGTAGACTAAAGGAAATGATAGCAAATTAGAATCATTTTTATCCTTCTACTCTTTGCTCTTAGCAGTTTTTTTCCCCTGTACTAAAGCTCCGGATGAAGACCATACACCATCAGTTGATTACCATTGGAAAATCCTAAACTAACAGTATCTCTGTTCTTAACATCAGACACTTTAGGGCTCATTTATGATGGCAGTAGAAGATGCGAAGCACAAAAAAACTCAAAGCCTGTTTTATGCACTTTGCTTCTTGACCCTCTGACATTTCCTGTTTGCTTTTATAGCTTAAAGTCTTTGTATTTGCAAGATGAAGTGCAAAGAGTTGTATCGGGTTCTGTTTCAAACTGGCAGAGGCTTCCAGGGCTGCATACAATCTCTCCCTGGCTGCACACAGTCATTCACCCCGTGCCTTGCGCATCATTCAGGACACACAAGATTGGAACACCAGCAAGGGAGCCCTATACTGCTGATTCCAGCTTTCACAAAGGGTGAGCAAGTAGTAAATCCATGGTCTCTAACTTCCTCAGTGTGATCATTGCAACCTACTCATTATAAATTAACCCTTTTGTATTTTTTTATTTTTTATTAATGTTGCTAATTTATTGGCATGGTCTACCTCTCTACACTAGGCCTAGGGTCACTCCTGATTATGTTCTCTCTGTCCAGTCTTTCCCCCTCTCTTTTTTTCCCTTTGTTTCATATATATTATTCTCTTTTGCATACTAATTTTAACCAGTGAAATAAGAAACTCACCATTTGCCACAATACACCCCACAATTTACATTGCAGAATAAATGAATCATTGCTAAGAAAACAGTCACAACATATCAATGTCATAGATGCCTATTAAGTGAATAGTTATGTAAGAATGGTACTGATATGTTGCTGATGGAGAACTACTGTCCTGTTTGTAAATAGCAGGGCTAAAGAATTGAGGGCACCTCGTGTAACACTATTTTAGGAAGTTGTGGTATCTTACACTCTGAATTACCCCAAATGGATTACCTTGAACTTGGCTGGGCAAGTTACAACTCCTTGCAACTCCCATTAGAGAATGAGTTACATGTCATCCTTTTTCTTTTAGGTGGGCCCTCCCTGTGCTAGTGGAAGGTTAATCACACAGGTTAACACATCCTGTGTTCAGGGATGGTTTTTGCAGTCTGGCATAAATGGCCTCTTTTACACCTCTTTCAAACCATCTATCCTCTCAGTCCAAAATATGCACATTGCTGTCCTCAAAGGAGTGTCCCTTTTCCTTGACACAGAAGTTTGTGCTCCCTAAAGATCCAACACCAAAGCACATTAAAAGTAATGCGGTCTATGCTGTTCAGTGTAGTGAAGAGTGCTCAGATCTATACATTGGGGAGACTAAACAACCGCTCTGTATGAGAAAGCCCTCATATGTTGGGCCAATCTCTTCAGGACAAGATAGGGCAGTCTATCTACATCTCAGGTTCGCCTGTGTCTCCAAATGTAGTGAACCTTTACATGGAAAAAATGGAAAAGAAAGCCCTGAACACCTTCAAGGGAACAGAACTAAGTCATTGGTTCAGATATGTGGATGAAACCTGGGTCACAATAAAAGCACACAAGGTTCCAGCCTTCACTGAACAAAAACATCAAGTTGCCTATTGGTAACCCTGGCTTGTGAGTATTTATTTGTTTCAGTGGTTGCCTATTGGTAACCCTGGCTTGTGAGTATTTATTTGTTTGTCAGGACAATCTCCCCACCTGCCTATACAGTGGTTGCCTATTGGTAACCCTGGCTTGTGAGTATTTATTTGTTTATTCTACCATTACTCCTTGTAAAAACATATTACACTATTGGGGCTCTTGGTGTTCCTTTTTGTCATCAAGTTCACAACGAATGATGTAAAAGACAGAAGACTGGCATTTGTGGACTGTGCAATACTTATCAAAGAGAGAGGGGACCTGGACATGAAGTATACAGGAAACACAATCACACTGATTAATATTTGCTGCTTGATACCCATCACCCTTTGGAACATAAACTGGGGATTATAAACACTTTACATAATCAAGCTGAAACTGTGGCAACAAATGCAGAGGCTAGAGAGAAGGAATACAAACATCTGAAAAACCTTGCTATGTTGGAGTTGCCATGGACCATGGTTCACAAGAATATTACAGAAAGTTGAAAAGAAAGTCTAAAAAAATAATAATTTAAATGACATATTAATGACTTTTATCTGTGCTAAATAGCCAGAGATGTGGTTTAATATAGATGTCTGCATGACAAATATCTGCTCCCGAAACTTATTTCTGTCTTATTAAACAAAGACAGTTTGGTATTTAATCTATGTTACTAAGGCCATTGCTAGAAGCACATGAATTTGAAGAGATGATTATGAAAAAAGGGCAACTTTATACAGGAGTGAGAAGGCCAAGGCATTTATTAAGGTCAGCCACTTGAATTCTGGGTTGACAGACTAAATAGAGACATTTGGAATGTAATATATGAGAATAGTGTTTCTGGGCAGACTGAGCAGAGTGCAAATTATTTACTACTGTACAGATCCTGTTTCAGTTTGTGCAGATAAACAAATTGCTTTTCATTAGATGAAACTTTGCCCTGCAAGTCTGAATCTAACAATTCAACATAATCTTTTAAAGGACCTTCTCCCCTAAAGTAACCTAACACATAACTTTAAACTTTAATAGGGTAAAGTGAATGGGAATGAAGGATCATCAAGGCTCTAAGTTTTGCACTGTTAATCAACCAAGAACATAGACCGAAGGCAAAAAACCTTAAACATGCACAGAAATGAGTGGGTGCTAATGAGATTTTGCATTTTCTAGCATTTTGCAATGCACAGCAATCAATTTTTGGCTTTAGCATTTTCACACAGCCTAATGTGAAATATCTGATATTATTAACCTTTATGTATGAATCCAGTCAGCACCAATGAATATTATGGTCTTCGGGTAGCTAGTGCTCTGATTGGTATAGTGGCTGGGAGCATCATTGTGGGAGTCTCAGATTCGTGTGGAGCAGCTGCGGTTGGAGGAATATTCCTGGGTGCAGCTGGATTTGGTAAGATAAAGATATATATCTTAATAGCCATTTTTTAAATGAAATCTTACATTTAACTGTTCCGATAAATATGACATAAGGACTTGATCTTGATCTAAATATATTGATATTTGTTAGTCCTAGGAAAGCTTGTTTGGTAGAGATTCCTTTCTTTACTAGTACTAGGGAATGAGATTTTACATGTGCATCTGTTGTAAATAATACATTCAACAAATTCACTTCCAACATAAAAATGTCAACTATATATGTGTTATGTGTCTGCTCCACATAGAAGGGCACTTACCATGGTGTTAATATGAAAAAGAATGATGTAAAACAACAATAAACATCTCACACTAGCAGTGAAACCTAGAGCGCAAAAAGTTATATTGGTTCTTGTTTTTATTTCCCCCCCCGTTTATCTCCTCCCTTCCCTCTCTCCTCTGCATTTGCCCCCCTCTCATCCTTCCCCCCTTCTCTTCCTACTATGCACATAAATATGCAACAAACTGAATGTAAGAACTACCTAAGCTTAACAATGTATCTAGCAAACAATATGCTATGTTTATAAAACGTGTCAAAAATCAATAAAAATGAAAGTATACAAAAAAAAAAGAATGATGTATACCTCATTATTATATCAGGACTTGGCCTTTAATTTTCTCAATTTCCCCTGTTATTTCTGTGTATCTTATATATATGTAGAAAGGTGCACCTTTTCTTCTCTCCTGATGGAAGCCCCTGTGGGGGACAGAAAAGTTGAGTCACTATGGGACATTATGGGACAAATGTATTGACATTTCATTTTTTTTTTTAAAAATCCAGTGAGTGCTCACTATTTTTATTTCAAATACTTCTGTAGCGCACCCAGGTTTGCTCTTTGGGAGTGGTGCGCACCATTTTGTCTCTCGCTATATATATAAATTATATTGCTTTCTTTGTTCTTCCTCCATTCTTGAGTACTTGAAGCAAAATTACCAATGGAAATTGCTGGGCATTGTTCTCATTTTACAAATATATATTTATATTGGATATCTTTTCTGGGTTGCCTAAATTTTAATCACACATTTAAGCTAATGTGACATGGTGCAATTTTACTTCTATTATGTATTTATACAAGCTATGTGGGATTTTTTGAAAGCAAAAGAAAGTGGCTCATTTATTAAAGGAACAGTAACACCAAAAAATCAAAGTGTATAAAAGTAACTAAAATATAATGTGCTGCTGCCCTGCACTGGTAAAAGTTGTGTGTTTACTTCAGAAAGTCTACTATAATTTATATAAATAAGCTGCTATGTAGACATGGAGGCAGCCATTCAAAGGAGAAAAGGCACAAGCACATAGCAGATAACAGATAAAACACTATTGTATTCTACAGAACTTATCTGTTATCTGCAATGCAACCTGTGCCTTTTCTCCTTTTTTCCATCTTGAATGGCTGCCCCCGTGGCTACACAGCAGCTTATTATATAAATTATAGTAGTGTTACTGTAGCAAACACACCAGTTTTACAAGTGCAGGGCAACAGTGCATTATATTTTTATTACTTTCATTTTTTAGTGTTACTGTTCCTTTAACACTAGTCAACTCTGCACATGGCAAGTGACCTATAGAAATAACCCAGTGATTAGCTTTTCTTAGCCAGCCATTTTGGATTTTAAAGGACATGTAAACTCCTCACACAAAAATGTAATCAATGAACAGCTTCTTTGAAATCGTTCAATACCTGCCCCTCTGGTTGCCCAGAGGTTAATAGTAAGGCTGCAGCATTCCCCTAATCACTTCGATTTCCTTCTCCTCCTGTAACCCACTCGGCCCCCTCCCTCGGGAATTTGCTTTGACTTCTGGCTTGTGGGCATGCTCAGTTGTTCTAAGCTCAGATTACTTAATACATCCTCCAGTCTAGCAGCCAGTAAAGAGATGGCATTGCCGGTTCCCATAGAAACTCAGCTCTAGCTGTCTGCTTCAGGTTTTTTCTCCTAACCTCCTCTCCTGAGCTCAGCTCAAACAAA
Source organism: Xenopus tropicalis (assembly GCF_000004195.4). Lineage (NCBI taxonomy): Eukaryota > Metazoa > Chordata > Amphibia > Anura > Pipidae > Xenopus > Xenopus tropicalis. The sequence continues at coordinate 93,619,881 of NC_030680.2, read as the reverse complement.
GCAGAACTTTTATAAAAGACAGTTCTGCCTGTGTGAGCCTGTATTCTTGATGAAATGTTTGCTGAATAAGAGTCTTTGTGTGTGTATGCTATTTGCAGATTTAAATGTATCTGATTATGTATCAGAGGAAAAATGGCCACTGGGTGAAAGCTGCAATTTGCTTTAGGAAAATGTGATGGTGCTGGCAAGCAGAGGGCATATATGCAGTACAAATGATGCTATTTGGGTGGGGGAGACGTGCCCAACTGATATACATTGTAGGCAAATGTAGGCTTTACATGTTTTTTAAACACTAATACCATCTGTGCTTATAAAAATGATACATTAAGAAACAAGACTTCTCGTTGAAATAGGGACTGGGGGCAATGTTGACATTTAAATGCTGAGTTAACCCAAATGTAAAGCTGGAACACCTGGGAAAGACATTTAAAACACACAATGAAAAATCCTATCATTTTAATGTATCTAGTTACATCAGTACAAATTAAGGTTACTAGGCAATGTGAATTTTAATAGTATCATATCCTGCTCTGCTGAAGAACCAACCAAAAGCTGTATTTTCATCAGCCTATGGGACAAAGCAGAGGTAGATTCCTGTGACCTTTGATGACAATAGAAATGGAGAAAGTTTCATTTTCCATTATGTACTCTGCGTACTAGAGTATACAATTACTCTGCCCTGTGAGAAGTGGAAGCTACTACTGGCTATTCTAGAACTAATAAAAAGTCTGAGCTTATTTTATATAGGCCAGGTTTTGCAGAATGGGTCTGCGTTCAACAAATAACAACAACAGTCCTCATGATGTGTCAGGATGGTATCATCATCATCTCTTACCAACTTCTGACTTTTGGAAGTAAACCCATTGAACTGAATCTTCTCTACACTGAGGGGCACATTTACTAAGACACGAATTCGAATCCGAATTGGGAAAATTCCGATTGGAAAACGAACATTTTGCGACTTTTTCGTATTTTTTGCGAATTTTCGGCGCCTTTACGACTTTGCGGAAATTGTCGCGACTTTTTCGTTACCAATACGATTTGTGCGAAAAAACGCGAGTTTTTCGTAGCCATTACAATGCGCTCGTATCTTGTCGCGACTTTTTCGTATTGAGTGCTCGTAAGCGGCGGGCGAAACTTTCAGACTTAGCATGATTTTGGAAGCCTCCCATAGGACTCAATGGCACCCTGCAGCTCCAACCTGGCCCAAGAAAAGTCTCCCATAGGACTCAATGGCACTCTGCAGCTCCAACCTGGCCCAAGGAAAGCCTCCCATAGGACTCAATGGCACTTTGCAGCTCCAACCTGGCCCAAGGAAAGTCTCCCATAGGGCTCAATGGCACTCTGCATCTCTAACCCGGCCCAAGGAAAGTCTCCCATAGGGCTCAATGGCACTCTGCAGCTCCAACCCGGCCCAAGAAAAGTCTCCCCTAGGGCTCAATGGCACTCTGCAGCTCCAACCTGGCCCAAGGAAAGCCTCCCATAGGACTCAATGGCACCCTGCAGCTCCAACCTGGCCCAAGGAAAGCCTCCCATAGGACTCAATGGCACCCTGCAGCTCCAACCCGGCCCAAGAAAAGTCACCATACTGAAGCTTGAATGAATCCGAATCTTTCGTACTCGGTGCGAAAGCTGCGAAAAATTCGCGACTTTTCGCGCAAGTATTAACGCTACGAAAAAATCGCCAGATTTTGCGCAACATTCAGAATGGCAACGAAAAAGTCGCAACAATTATCTGAAAAATCGCAAAATACCGATCATTACGAAAAAAATGCAATCGGACGCATTCGGCCCGTTCGTGAGTAAGTAAATGGGCCCCTGAGTTTTGAGACAAGGAAAGCCTTATGCCATTGCTCTGCATTTTCTAAACTGAGAAACATCACAAGACTTTTTCTCAAAACCTGAATTGCAAGGTGCTGATGTTTAAAATGTATTAAAAAAAATACAAAAGTACTTAGATCTACTTTTTTAAATTTACATTTATTTGTTTCAGTGGATTATTCTTGAAAAAGTTCAGTATAGACCAATTAGGAAATAATAATATGGGATTTCTAAGTAATGTATATTGTCTGCCTATAATTACCTTGTGTTTAATTGGACTCTGAAGCTGCTAATAAATTGCCTAACACAATTTCCTCCTATGACCTTGTCAACGCAAGCAATTGTTTGCATAAGTTGGAACGTATGTAATATAATTGATCATTGGGAGCCATCTGCCTCTGTTTTGTTTCAATGCAAGTCTGCAGCTCTATTCTTTTTAATGTACACAAACAATGCTATTCACATTTTTCTTATACTTGAAATCTAAATCTAAACTAAAACATTTTTCTGTTTATTAGGTTGTGTACATTACTATGTATGTATAGAACCCATCAGATCTTAAAAAGTGTTTTTGGCATCTGCTACTTAACTCATATGGTCAACATGTTGTGCTTTGTCCTCATAATACTGGTTGATACAGCCATTTTTTTGGTTTCCAACAGCTCTCTTTATTTCAATAAGCCCATTCATTAAGGCATGGTTGAACTTCAATCAAATGCTGCCATTCCTAGGTAAGCTATTATCTAGGTAACAGACCTAAGTAATCCATCTTATTTTTAATTACCAACTAATCATAAATGAACGAAGATGATTGCTTAAAATGAATCATGTATTTAATTAAATCTATACCTGCCAAATAAGTTATTATCCTCACAGGATAAATGGTGGGGACTGTGTACATATAATCAAGCAAGTGCTCAGTATGTAATGACTCCTGAAAAAAAAGACTAGAGAAAATGGCACGGTGATATCATTGTTATACAGTTTATCATAACACATTTTTAAAGTAATTGAATAGATTCTTAAAGTCTTTAATTAATTATTGAATTCAAAACTTCAGAACGCACTTTTCAAAGGCATGCATGCTTAAAAAACTAGTGCAGATTGCCCAAGGCACTATACTTTTCCAGCATTCTAGAGTAATCATTCCCATTGTAATGATGCAAAACTTTGCCCCTCTAGAACTGGGTGCAAAGATTTAACCCTTTGGAACCGGTCCAGTTAAGCCAAGTAGCGAATTGCACATGTTTAGGAGAAAGTTGTGCCACGAGGGAACATGGGAGGCTACCAGCATGCCCCTGTCTTGCATCGTATTCTGAGGCATAAGACCAAGCACTTTAGCAAAACCTACTTATTGGAGTTCCCTTTAGATCTGCTATGGTCACTATCCCTGTTTCAAATGAATGTCGTTGGTCCCCCTAAAGGAGGCAGCAGGAAGTGGAACAGTAGGGCTTTTGGAGAAATTTTTAATAAATCAGCCCTAAACTTTTCAAAGCTCATTCCTTATATATTTAAAAGAGTATAATACCCTGACATGTTCTCATTTTTTTTACACAATTTAAACCCTTTAAAAAACAAAATATTTGCAAATATTAATGCACAGTTACATATTATTTCTCAAACTTAAAACACAGGAGCAAAAAAAAAAATAGTAATTGTGGCTTGTACAAAAGTTTTGACACCCCTCTACTTGTTCAGTTTTAAACATTGATTTTGCAAGGTCCCTAACACTAATTAACACATTAGGCCTTAATACCAGTTAGGAATTGTCACCTGTTAGGTGACAGGAAACAGAACAACATCCATGAGCCGTAGGAGGTGTTTTTTTCTAGGTATTTACAGTTTTTCACTCTCATGGTAGAAGTTAAAGTGTATTTGAAATCAACTCTGGGACCCCAAGTTTTAGAGCAGCCACTGCTTTTCCCCAAGGGGATGGGGGTGATGGGACACACGTTTGGAATCCAGAGAATATGCTGGTGGAGCCATCTAGCAGTAAGCTCCCTAGGGATACTGTCTATGGAAACATGCATGCTAACTGCAGAACAGGCTTTAGCTTCCCTTTAAATACATTTCCTTTTTTAAAATTTTTATGTGTATAAATCAAGTGAATAATAATTGGCAGTTGAAACAATAGCTATATGTAAATTAAACCAAAAGTATGTGTCATGGTAAAACATTTCTTTCTAGCTCGCAGGTATCTAAGCATTGTATCCACACATAATTACATTCAGTGCCGCCTGCAGTGGAATGTCAAGGTGACTCGCTTTGTATTCATCAGCTACCCAAAGCAGTTTTCTCTATTATCAATGCATCTTCCTTTATACAAAATGTTACACTCCCTTTTATAAAGACCTCTCAGTTAGAGAGCACCTTGCCACCATGACACCTGCAGCAATACTACATCTACAATTAAATTATCTTGCTATTACTTCATGTAAAGAGAAAGAACAAAGCTTTCACTCTCCAGCTACTGCTAAACTCTAATCATTCTAAATTTCCATCATTCTTAGCCAATGAGATTTGGCTGAGGATGCTGGGATTGTTATGGAGTATTGCTAGTCTGCACAAATGTCATCCTGAAATACCTACATGTTACTTTTTCCTATCTATTTCACTGAACAAAATGTATTTCTTATATTTTCTTATGCATTTTCAGGTGATAACCCATACTTTGGCATACTTATGATTACTACACTCTTTATTAATTTCATTTAGGATACAATTAAATCTAACATCCCTGACCTTCAAAGCTGTCCACAATGTCTCTCCACCTATTATGTGTAACCCCATCTCTAAGTATTCATCTAACCACCCTTTTACTTCTACTCATCTACTTGTCACCAGTTCTTTTTATTACCTTTTGAAACGCGTATCTTCCAGATTTCTGTAGAGGTGCACCACTTTTCTGGAATTCACTTTCACATTCCACCAGACTTTGCTTAACTCGTTGCTCCTTAAACATGGCTCAGGAGGAATGAGGTGAAAGGATACAAGTAAAGGGTTAAAGTTCCTACCTGGTAGGAAAGTATGGCTCTTTGGAAGAAAATAGGGGATGAGCTAAGGATAGCACCACTATAATGATATACTGTAAGATCCTATAGAATAAAATATATTTCAGTTATTTGAATCACCCTGAATAAGTAGGATGGATGTGAATTCAGAGGTTGCTTAATATAAGCCTTTAAAGAAGAGATTCAGTCTGGAAAGAGGACCAAGTAAGTAAGGTTAAAGTTTGCAAAGCTAGTACCAAAATTGGGGCTCGGTGTTAGAACTTGTGCGCAACTGAGAACTATTAGTGGGATCATTACTCAAGTGGCTATCATTAGCATAGATACTCAAATTGTAAGTATAAAGGTTGAGATTAACCCCATTGAAAAGTTCCAAGAAAGCCCTGTAGAGCCAAGTCAATGCTATAAGTATTGTTGTATTGATTATCTTGATATTGGTTATTATTAGGGTAATGATCTCCATTATAAAAAAGTTAAGACATTTATTGAACATCAAATACAGTCTTCTGTACTTGTTTTAGGGTAGTAACAGTTTGCCTTTGAAAATTTGATATCACATATTTTCTTTATATACTGTATGGTACATATTTTTTTAATTTGATTGAGCCAAGGTATCTGTCATTTCTTGGAGATACATCTTTTTAGCTGTTGTTCCATTCTATATGTCAGTTTTATCTATCACACAACTTGGCACCTGTTTTAGTGCTATGGGAAAAAACCATCAGTGATATTGTAAGCTATCAACTTCTTTTCCAACTGGCAAAACTATTGTATAACAAATCACCCAGAAATGGCAGACTCCTCTGTCTATTTTGTAGATTACAGTAAAGAAGACTGAAGTGGCACAAACAAGGGCCATGACAAGCACATGCTGTACATCACACCAGTGTCCTCATCTATACTGCACTTCAGTCATAAGTAAAAAACCAATATCTTCTTCTAAATGTAGAAAAACTATAGCGTGTTTCTGTAATTTCCAAATTAATCAAAATGATAAAAATTGAGACTGCATATTAACTAACGATGGTCTAACAAATTCTTTGCTTTTTATTTTTTTTAATGATATTTATTTCTCAAATTTTAGGACATTCAAGGATTCAACCCTATCCATCTGCAAATAATGAAGAGATGACAAATGAACCAGCAAAAAGGGAAAGTAAGAAAAAGAAAAAGTTCTTGCGGCTACTTGTGACTAGTTGTCATGGCTACTAAATGCCAGAAATACCCTGCCATAGACAATACTGAGAATTGCCTCTGCTAAAACACATGTAAAGACAATTATCAGTAAATGATCAGCATTGTCTATTTTTGTAGCCACAAGTAGTTGCTACTAGTAGCTCTGTATGTCTTCACCCTTAAGGGCTCTGGCACACGGGGAGATTTTGCCGCGGGCGACTAATCTCCCCGTGTGCCAGAGCCCTAAAGGAACAGGCAGTCTGGGAGTACAATCAGGGCCGGATTTCTGTATTTGGCGCCCCAAGGCCGCCCCCGTTCTGCCGCCCGTCTACTTCGATCGTGCATGCGCGCACCCACACCATTAGCGCAGCCAACCCCCTCCCCCCCAGTTCGCGCATGCGTGCCACTTAAGTCATACGGAGCGGTGGGGAGAGGATGCGCAAAGTTTCTCCGCATCCTGTCCCAATTGCTCCCATGAGAAAAATCACAATGCCTACATATCTTCCGCCCTAGGCCCGGGCCTTTGTGGCCTCGCCACAAATCCCAGCCTGAGTACAATTGGTACACAGTAACCATTAAAATGATCACTAACCTGAATCTGCTTTATAGTATAAAGAGCTGTAAAGGTGTTTTACATGGGCACAAAATATACAACATTTCAATCATATCTTAATGATCCTCTCTATTTGATCCCCCATGTTCTTCTATGAGGGGGCTGCCATATTTGTGCAGCTGGAGTCCGTTAGCATTAGAAGCTATAACTGACAGTCTGAGAAGGGACAGTCAGGTTGGCAAAACAGTCAGGTTTAGGAACTTCAAGCAACAATTACATTCAAAACCAGCCCTATCAGCAAAAAAAGATCAACATGACCCATAGGTAACTTTATATGTAGATTCATAATTTGAAAAGTCATTTTTTTGTGTCAGTATCACTTTAATGGCATATTTACCATAAAGTAGCACCAGCTACCCCCCTCTGTGTGTGCATTAACGTGGCTGACAAACCTGGAGACTAATATGTGCTATTAAAATAAATGGTCATTAGGTTTTTGCATCCTTTTCGTCTCATGCATGTGTCATGTGTATGATTACCAACAATGTTTGCCCTTCTGGGAGGGATTGTTTGTCGATATATTGCAATATACTTCAAGCTACGTCAAAATCATCCCCGGTCTGGCCAGTCCTACACTGACTTATCTGATTCATGAAGAATTCTGCTACTTCAATATACATTTAACAATGGGGCTGAAAAAGCAACTTGCTTGCTTTTAAGGTTAAAACACCCAAATGGTTACCCTTTTATTGGCCCATTGGGATCACCTGTAGCTGGGAATGGTGGGAGCTACAACATGGAGCTGGACACTGCTCCTCTGTAAACTATAGCAACTAAAGGGGAAGTTGTGCTCACCACAACAACAAGACCATTTATATTTAACTATAATATGTAGGGCACATCATATATATATATGATTTAGTTTGAGCCTGCTAAAATTAAAGAAACTTCATGTGGGAAATAGAACTAAGGTCACTGTAGGCTGAAGCAGTATGTGTATTAATGCAGTGACACAAAGTGACCCACAATGCCATTAAATAACAGCTCTGTGTTTCCACGCTAATTAATGCTCCTTCTTCCTTTGCAATCCTATTTCACTGAAAAAAATATCATTTGCAAATTAGGTATACAAATACAGTTTATAACAGCTAAACAGTTTTTAGTTCACATTGTTATTAATAAGTTCAAATACTTTCAAATGATTAAAAGTATTTGATTTAGGTGATTCTTGTGTGTCTACAATTCATTCTACAGAAGGCATGTAAAATCCATAACAAAAAGTACCAACCCCTGTATATAAGACACTAAGAGGTCACCCCTTTAGATTAGAGGAACGGAGCTTCCATTTGAAGCAGCGTAGGTGGTTTTTCACGGTGAGGGCAGTGAGGTTATGGAATGCCCTTCCTAGTGATGTGGTAATGGCAGATTCTGTTAATGCCTTTAAGAGGGGCCTGGATGAGTTCTTGATCAATCAGAATATCCAAGGCTATTGTGATACTAATATCTACAGTTAGTACTAGTGGTTGTATTTATAGTTTATGTATGAGTATAGATTGGTAGGTGTGGGTTAGGTGTGCTGGGTTTACTTGGATGGGTTGAACTTGATGGACACAGGTCTTTTTTCAACCCTATGTAATAATAATAATAATAAAAAAAAAGTTTGCCCAGGAGCAGTAACCCATAGCAACCAATAGGATGTTTGCTTTTAAACAAACTGCTCCTGGTCAAACTTTGTACCTTTTATTATATAACCCCCTTAGGAAAGTAGAAGCGTGACATGCATCCATTGAATGCCTAGAACAGTGTTAAATGAGCAGCAATGACTTTCTTTATTTCTTTCCATAGGTTCTTTGAGCCCAATTAAAGATACATCAGATGGAAAAACACTTAACAGTGGTCCCAGGGATCACACGCTTTCTCCAGATGAAGGGTGAGAATTTCTGCTTTTATATTAAAAACAGTTTTTCTGATATTATATCTGGTAAACATTTTATTAGAAAATTTTGCAGGATTTTAATACACTAGTTTTTTCAAGTTTCAGCTCCCTTAAGTCTTCCAACTTCTCTAAGTCAATTATACCCTCCACTAATAAATAACTAAATATATTTATAATGTATGGGATGCAGGATGCTTAGCAGATGGAAAGAAAATGGGAAGAGGGGAAATTAAACTTAAAGGCAAAGTGCATGTGAATTAGAGTTAAAAAGAAAGAAAAAATTGTATTTGGAAGCAAGGAATTGGAATAACAAGAGGGAAACATCCAGTAAAGGTGCCTAGAGGAATACTATTTCTTGTACAAATGGCACCAAAGCAGCAGTGGTAATGGGGGAGTTAGACTGCTTTGACTTGTGGGACACTGGCTCTTGAGAGTATATCTCTATACCCTGACATAGAGAAAGTCAGAACTTGTTTGCTATAAGGAAGCAGTAATAGTGACATGAACACCAGGGAACAAATTCTGCCAAGTATAAATGAGAGAATATCTTTTTTTCGGAAGTAATGTAAAACTTTTTTCTTTAAAAATATGTTGTACTTTGTTACACAGTATCACACCTCAATAAAAGGCAAAAAGAAACACCTTTTTTCTGGTTACAATAACTGTTAATTGTCTTCTCTCCTTTTTTTCTGTAACAAATAAATTGCTATCTTGGGCTAGAAATAACTTCCTTTTTGTGTCTGTTTCAGGACATCATCTGGTCCCCCAGATTTAATCGCCCAGAAGCCACATCAGTTATCCACAAATTAAGGCAATATCCTGTTCAGATTGATATAAATTTTACCCACTGAGGAGGTCCATAATGTCAGCATGTATTATTGCTATTGTATGTATAAATATATATTATGAGAATGGCAACAATCTCAGTAAAAAAGATAACCATATTAATTAGAAGAAAAACTGGTTTGCAAATATACCATAATGTAGCTCCAGAATTGAGGGGGGGCTGTTGATGTTGGAGTTTCGAGAGGGAGCCACAACTTGTCTTGTAAAGTTCTGTTTTGACATCCAAAAGGTTAAGAACTTAGCATTATAAATTGTAATGTTTGTAGCGTCATTTATAAATTACTAGTAAACTGCCTGAGACTGCATAAATGATTTTCTTATTTTCCTCATTAGTACCTTGTCCTCTGTTTGAAATGGCAGCACAATGTCTGATCTGCATAGAGTTGTATTTTCAGATTGGAAAGGTTGATTAAAGAAGAAGGAAAGGTAAAAACTAAGTAAGCTTTATCAGGAAGGTCTTTGAAAATACAGCAACAAACACTTACAGAACTGCTGCTCAGTGTAAATAAACACCACGTTTTCCTCCTATTCTGTATACATGATCTTCTGTGTCAGACTTCCTTCTCTCAGAAAACTCCTTCTGCTCTCTCCCCCTCTCTTCTCCCTCCTCCTCCCTCCCATCCCTGCTGTAATCTGAGCTGAGAGCTGTTCCATGGAGCAGTGTGCAGGCAGGGAAGTGGCATCAGACCAAGCTAAAATTGCAGCTTCTAGGTCTGTATGGTAAAGCATTCAACAGAAAAAATATAATGTTCTAGCATGCACTATTGTGACTTTTTTATTGGCAATAAAATATCTCGGTAGCTTTCCTTCTACTTTAACAGTTATTTTTCACAACCAAAAATTTGTCTCATAAATCAGTCAGGGACAAAATTTTGAAGAGCACACAAATATATCTTTATATATAATCTCAACAAGTGGGAAACCCGTATGAAACATTTGTTAACCAACTATCTTTTAGTGGATTGCCTCTATAATAATAGTCACAATCAATGTCTCTAAACTTAATCCTGGCCCATTTTTTCAAGTTGGATCTAGCTGAATGCAGGCTTGGACCTCATAAAAGGAGATATTGTGAGTACAGGAGAGGTACATTCAGGCAATCCAACAGGGGGCTGGCAGACACAAAATAAGCTAACATTCATAGCTGGGAATTTCTAACCTGAAGCAGAAATTTCTGCTGCCCAGGTATGGAGTGGTTTATAGCTGTAAGCCCTCTAACTACTATATTTATCTCTGAACCTGCAGGCGAGAATTTTCCAGCAACATTATCTGTAGTTGTAGGTTATTAATCCTACCCTTTACATGGGCTTGCTCTGTTCTTACCTAATGGAAAGAATATTTGCCCTCTGCCCCTGTATGTATGCCGTGCAGCTCAACAGTTCTTTCTTGGCTGGATTGTCATGCTTGCTTCACACAAGAGAAACCCAGAGCTGCCTGATATCTACTGCCATGTTTGTCTTCCACCCTCATTCAATGGCAGGTGCAGATATGCCCAACAGTGTGCAATAGCAGTAGGTCCTCCTTTTATCTTGGCAAAAGACAGATGTCAACACAGTTACCTTTAAAATACAATGGATTTCCAGTACGCTTATTGTAAGTTTATCAGAGGGGTGCACGCAGCATCATATGTTCACCTCCACATACCTTTAAACTTCAAAATATCGAAATTGCAGCACTCCCATTTCATACTCATAAAACTGCCTTTATTTCACATATGGCAGTGTTGGCACAGCCATGTTTTTGTCTATAAAACACTTCCTTGTGCTTAAGGTAAGTGATATTAAGACATAGGTCCAGTAAGGAACAAACTTATTTTGGGATTAGCTTTGTTCTGTTGCAGAGGGAGGTGTCTTGTTCCAGCCCATCTCCTCACTTGCCTCGGTTATGGCTATGCATGTGACTAGAGATGTAACATCATAGGACGCCATTTTCTCATCGATCTCCAGTTTTACCCCATGAACTTTGTTGACAAAGTCAATGGAGTTCTGAATGTGGTGTTCTGTTATGTGGTGTTATGGGATGCTGTTGATGCTGCAGACAATAGACTTCAGATGGGCTCCATTCTTCTGTAAATTTGGGAGTCTATATAGGCATAGAGTGGCTTCACCTGGGTAGAGGTGGTGATACAAAGCCAGACAGCAGGCCTTGGCCTTCTTAAGCTGTTGCAAGCATTCTATAGCTTTTTTCTTGTAGCTGCTCATAGGATCCCTCTTGAGTTGTTCATATGTATCAGAATCACTGTGTAGTGTGGCAACTTTGGAGTGGTAGTCTGATGTGTTCAGTAACACTGTACACCTCATCCACTTGAGTGGTAAACTGTTTTAAACAAACCTCAGATATTCCAGTTGCTTTAGACTTAATTCTACTAGCAACTGTATATCATGAACTGGATGAATAATAGTCTCATAAACATAATACTGTATACATATTATATAATTCATCTATAATATGTTGCGCTGTAGCTAGACAAACTTTTCCCACTGGAATGTTTAGATAAAACTGTATATGTGAAGCTGATTTGCCTCATGAATTGCAATGGAGTCCAATAGCATTTGTACAGACCCTCCCACTGCAGTTACATGACTGTAGAGACTCCAGTCTTTTGGGAGTATATGTCAATAAACCTACCAAGGTCACAAACTACAAAATATTGGTGTGCTGCTGCCATGAGGTGAATTGGGAGATTCTCCTTAGGTGGCGCCGTGCAAGTTAACAGCGGGGGCAATTGCCACCCCTGCTCTACCCATGTCGAAGCACCGAACAGCAGGCGCAGGGTGGCGGCATTGTAAAGCCCCATCCAAGGGTGGCCAAGGGCACAGAATTGCCTCATCTGTGATTGGTAGAAATTATAAAATGCATTAACTGTATGTATGTGCAATGTGTTTATCTGTTCATGTGAATCTATGTAACTTCTTGGGATAAACAACACAAATGTTGAGTTAAAAAGAAATCCAACATGCTGTAACTTTAATGAAGCCAGGAGAAAGGTGGATCAAGCACAATATGTGAGTGATACTATACTAAATTATACATATATAAATCTAAGAGGCATATTCAGTGGAAAATATATTTGGCCTGCCATTGGGTATATAGTAAGTTTTGTCAATAAGCTAGCAAATATATTATATATGTGTGTATTTCCTATCCTTTCTGATACTTGGAGCTCAAAGACCTCTGCCTAGGGGAGCTAAGTACAGGCTAGCGGTCAAGCAGCAGAAACCATGGCTATGTTTCCCACCCTGCCCAGCACTTTTTTAAAGAAACCTTTAGATTCTTACTTAGGTGTTTAATGCTGAGAACTTGTTGTCAAATATGTGTTGTATTTCTGCAATACAAGTTGTCATGCAAGAAAACAAGATATTACCATTTATCTTGAATTCATTTAGAATGTGTGTGTGTGTGTTTTTATTAATCACCCAGCTGTACTTGGCACAGCGACTAGAAATTTGACATTGTTTTTAGAAAAGGGGATCTGTGCTGCTTACTTCTGCATGGCTATTTAAAAAATATATTTAAATATTCTATTATTGTTATTTAGCTTCTCACTATTGACACATTTAGGGGCTGATTCATCAAAGTACGAGTTTGAATCCCGGAATTCAGATTCGATACGATAATTTCTGATGATCGGAAATGTCACGAAAATGCTTCCGATAAAATCGTATTAGTCACGATAATATCGTATTGGCGATCTGAAAGCCACAAAATTTTCATATCCAAACGATTGTAAACGGCGGGAAAACCTTTGGCGGGCGGGAAATCCTTCTGTGCATGTTTTTGGAAGCCTCCCATAGGAATGAATGGCACTCTGCAGCTCCAACCCGGCCCAATGAAACGAAGCTTGAATGAATCTGAAACTTTCATACTCGGTGCGACAAGTACGATTTTGTCGCACAAATTTTCATGCTTTTTGTCGCAAAGTGCGAAAAAGTTGCGCAAATTAACGAAAAAGTTGCAAAAAATACACACAGTACAAAAACTTAGAAAAAATAAGATTTTTTTTTGTATTCGGAAACAATCGTACATTGATAAATGGGCCCCTAAGTATGCAATACAAATATAACACAAACAATGTAATTCTGCAAAATGGGGCTCTTAAACCCTCAATGGTGAATGGGGCCTAATGACTGGAATTATGTTTACATTAAGATATGTAGTGAAGCTGATTTGATTCAGTGTTTATGTCCTACAGAACTCATGCTCATTAGAAGCACGGCACCTGGACAGCTCTTTGCTAGATAGGGGCTGAGCTGGGGAGACCCCCAGATCCAGATTTCCTTAATTTCATGTGGTCTTGAAAAAATATAGTCAGAAATAGAAGAGATATTTACATATTACTTTAAAATTTAACCCATTAATTTGTTTGTTTAGTTTCCCTAGGAATATACGTGAATCAAACCTCTTGGAAAAAAGAAAAACTTAGCCTAGTTACGTTTTGGTCAACATTATTTTGCTGCATTGAGACAATCTGTCTTTAAATACTGGATCAGTCCCTTGGCTTCTACTAAGATATCTTTAGATATTTACATGACCTATGTTCCTTTAAGAGCATCAAGGTGTTGCATTCATGATTAGGAAATAAAAGGAATTGAAAAAGAAACTTCGAACTAAAAAGATTAAAGTTTTTCAGTACAAGCTCCTCTAAGGTTAAATCTGGTGTTAAGACAATTATTGTAACATTTCCTACCATTACAAATGAAAGGCCAGGCAGGAACTCTGTTTGAGTCTTTTACTGTATTGATTTTTGATTTAGATAAAATCAGCAGATTTATTATTGCACAAACCTAATATTAAGTCACTGGGAAGCAAACAGCTCCTATACAGTAATACCAATGCAGGGTCAGACTTGGCTGGCGGTAAACAGAGAAAAACCCCGGTGGGCCCCAGGTCTTATTGGTCCTGTCGACCCAGACCCGATCGGAAACATATGCCTCCCCTGCTGACCTCCCTCCCCCAATTACGTTAAAGAATAGGGTTTGTACACTTGGTATGGGGGGTTGGGTGGTCAGTTTGTGGGGGTCCCTGGGGAGTTTGATGATCCCTGAGTTGGCAGCAATGATAGGCCCTGCACACCCCAGTCTGATGCTGTACTAATGGAATGTATATGTATAAAAGGGGATCTTCACACAAAAATATTTTTTTGCATATTGAAATAAATCAAACAAATCAAACTAAACATTTTCATAGGTTTTAAAGTTATTTGCAAAATGTGGCATCGATTCAAATGTCAGAACCAGAGAACAGAAAGGGATAAACAAATATCTATATCAACAGCAATTACATTTTCTTCGAAACCACTGATGTTTTTAATTATTGCCTATTGGAAAGTTGCTTGGCATTACGTTTCTTTCATTATAAATAGATAAAGGTTACATAAAGGCACAAAATTTAGATACATTTATGAATAGAGATCTGATACATCAAAGCATAATGAAGATACAATTTCCAACAATATTGTTCTATGTTTCCTACAACAGCCTTTCTCTAGAACTAGAAAGAAAAGCATTATAGAAGCAGTGCTTGAAAGTAAAGTATGTGATGGTGAGGGGGTTAACGAGGGTGAGTGGCGATTTGACAAAATTAGAAAACTGGGCAGCAAACTGGAAAATGAGGTTCAATGTTGACAAGTGCAAAGTTATGCACTTTGGTAGAAATAATATAAACGCAAACTATCTACTGAATGGTAGTGTGTTGGGGGCATCCTTAATGGAGAAGGATCTAGGGGTTTTTGTAGATCACAAGTTGTCTAATTCCAGGCAGTGTCATTCAGTGGCTACTAAAGCAAATAAAGTGCTGTCTTGTATAAAAAGGGCATTGACTCAAGGGATGAGAACATAATTTTGCCCCTTTATAGGTCCCTGGTAAGGCCTCACCTTGAGTATGCAGTGCAGTTTTGGGCTCCAGTCCTTAAGAAGGATATTAATGAGCTGGAGAGAGTGCAGAGACGTGCAACTAAACTGGTAAAGGGGATGGAAGATTTAAACTATGAGGTTAGACTGTCGAGGTTGGGGTTGTTTTCTCTGGAAAAGAGGCGCTTGCGAGGGGACATGATTACTCTGTACAAGTACATTAGAGGGGATTATAGGCAGTTGGGGGATGTTCTTTTTTCCCATAAAAACAATCAGCGCACCAGAGGTCACCCCTTTAGATTAGAGGAACGGAGCTTCCATTTGAAGCAGCGTAGGTGGTTTTTCACGGTGAGGGCAGTGAGGTTGGGGAATGCCCTTCCTAGTGATGTGGTAATGGCAGACTCTGTTAATACCTATAAGAGGGGCCTGGATGAGTTTTTGGACAAGCAGAATATCCAAGGCTATTGTGATACTAATATCTACAGTTAGTATTACTGGTTGTATATATAGTTTATGTATGTGAGTGTATAGATTGGTTAGTATAGGTTGTGTGCTGGGTTTACTCGGATGGGTTGAACTTGATGGACAATGGTCTTTTTTCAACCCTATGTAACTATGTAACTATGTAATGTGCGATGGTGACTAGAAGGGATGCATGTCATCGCTCTCTCAGCCAGTCAGAACTAGGGGTAGGCAGGTAGCTAAGGTATGTACCTAGTGCCCCCTCTGTTGCTCCCTAACCATGTACCCCTTCTGCTTACTCCTAGTGCTGGTTGTACTATTATACTAAATGAGAAAGAGTACGGTACCCCCCAATATACTTAATTAGTTAGCACTAGTGATAGGCGAAATGTTTTGCCAGGCATGGATTCGCGGCGAACTTCCGCGTTTCGCCGGATGAAAAAATTTGCCGTGGAAAAATTCACTGCGCGACAAAAGAATAGCCGCTCGTGACAAAAGAATAGCCGCAGGCAACAAAAGAATAGCCGTGCGACAAAAGAATAGCCACGGGTGGCAATTTTTTTTGACATGCTACATTTTCGGTGTTTCGCGAATTTTCTGCCGTTTCGTGAATCTTTTGAACAAGACAGATTTGCTCATCACTAGTTAGCACAATATTCCTCTTTAGATTAAATCAGAGAGTGCAATATTTCCCAACAGACTAAATCAGAGTGTACAGTATCCCCTTAGAATCATGCCAAGCCTGAAAAACCAGATATATCACTGTATCCTCTGCTGACCTTACCTAGTGAACATTCTTCGTTGTTCTGAAAGGCTTGTAGGCGGGAAGAGAAATGAACTGCAATAAAAGCTGAGAACCAGTGGATTCAGTATGCAGATTATGAATTATGAAGCCGTTCATTGCATTAATTCATTCTTTTCTAGCCCTAAACTTTCATCTGTTCAAAGGGTGTTGTTAATTCTATCTCTGCCGCTGCTATTAATATGTATTAATGTTCAGCAATCCAGAGACATTTATAAGGGATTTCTTAAAACACAGAAACACTAAATTCATCCAGTAAGTGTGATTAAGTGCGATTAAAAAGAGCATTTATGGAAATGCCACACATTGATTCTCTTTTTGAGTTAGGCAAGTTCCTACAGTTAAACAACCGCAAAAGATCCTCTGCACTCACCCATTATCAATATGTAGAAATAGGACATTAGCAAGCATGTTGCAGGTAAAACTTAGTCCCTTTGCTCAGTCTTAAATTACTTATATAGGTCAGTATAGGACTGGCCAGAAGGGATGACTTTGACCTAGTTGGCCAGCTTGAAGTATGTTGCAATGTATGGACAAACAATCCCTGTTTTGTGTCTGGGGGGGGAAGGCATTTCTTAGTAGCTGAATGCACAGAAATGTCCTAATGTCCTATTTCTTCATATTGATAATGGGTGAGTGCAGAGGATCTTTTGCGGTTATTTATATGTATTTTGTGGTCACAGCCTCATTGCACCCCCGCCTAATGGTTTACAATTTAGTGGTTGAGCACAACTTTCCCTTTTTTTGTGTTATTGTTTATACAGGAGCAGTGGCCAGCTCCATGTTGTAGCCCCCACTATTCCCAGCTACAGTCAGGTGATCCCAATGGAGCCAATAAAAGGGCAACCATATGGGAGTTTTAACCTTATAAGCAAGCTTGTTGCAGGTAAAACTTAGTCCCTTTGCTCAGTACTAATCTTAAATTACTTATATAGGTCAGTGTAGAACTGGCCAGAAGGGATGACTTTGACGTAGTTGGCCAGCTTGAAGTATATTGCAATGTATGGACAAACAATCTTTTTTTTGGGTCTGGGGGGGAAGGCATTTTTTAGTAGCTGAATGCACAGAAATGTCCTAATGTCCTATTTCTACATATTGATAATGGGTGAGTGCAGAGGATTTTTTGTGGTTGTTTCTATGTATTTTGTGGTCACAGCCTCATTGCACCCCCGCCTAATGGTTTACAATTTAGTGGTTGAGCACAACTTTCCCTTTTTCTTGTGTTAAGTTCCTACAGTTCTCTGCAGTCATATGATACTGTCTTCAAACAGCTACACTTGATAAAGGCCTTTAAATACAGGTATGGGACCTGTTATCCAGAATGCTGAGGACCTGGGATTTTCTGTATAAGGGGTCTTCCCGTAATTTGAATTTCCATACAAAAAAAACAATTTAAGCATTAAATAAACCCAATAGAATTGTTTAGCCTTCAATAAGGATTAATTGTATCTTAGTTGGGATGAACCATTATAAACCATTATATTGCCTATTGGTACATAGTGACATAGAATTATTAAATTTTTTTGTAGTTAACTTGAGAACTCATCTAAACAAAATATTTTTGGAGAATTTTGGATTTTTGGAGAATTACTATGTACAGAATGTGACCTACAATGTGCAGTGTAGTTTGTAAGGTCACTAGTGAGTAACTTATGTGTAGATGCCGTTAGAACCCCATAATTTCTTTAGTAACAAATACATTAGATTTATTCTGCTTTTTATTTTTTTATTCTGATTTTTTTTTATTGCCTAGTGGTGCATCCTATTGGCTTATCAATTTTCTAGCCACACAACGACAGTGTAGGGCACCCTTCATTAGGGTTACATTAGGCATTTCTAATAATTTAGCTGCTAAAGGACACTCATAATTAGAACCTGTATATGAGTTCACATCCTCGGAACACTTATGTCTGCTCCTTTTCTGGTATGAATACGGTATATACTTGAGTATAAGCCAAGTTTTTCAGCACGAAAAATGTGCTGAAAAACTAAGCCTCGGCTTATACTCGAGTCAATATATGCTACGCTGGCATTCGTCGCACACTCCAACAGAACACTGCTCTGATTGGTGGGAGATTCAGTGCTTTGCTCACAGTAGGTGCTTATCAGAAGCTCTAGGCATGGGGCACAGCCTTCCAGATGGGAGTGAGTAAAATTATTTTAGGCTCCATCCATCTTTCCCTAATCACCTTTCCCTAATCTGCAGCTGCCAATATTATATATTTATGAAGAGTTCACAGGGGGTCATGCTGAGTGTCCTTTATTAATTTGATTATTGAAACCTAGCTGTAGCTGCTGCATTTCCCACCCTAGGCCTATACTCGAGTCAATTTTCCAGTTTTGTTAGGTAAAATTAGGTACCTTGGCTTATATTCGGATCGGCTTATACTTGAGTATATATGGTAAGTGATATTAAAATGTGTTGCTCTGTACATTGGTGCATAACAAGTATAACAAGGGCCTTTAATGGGGGGGAATTCCTGGACTGCTGTAGAAGGTCCAACAAATTTTTGGCCTATTAGACCTTGCTGATACTTACAGCGTTCATGGGAGGTTGGCCATTTAGCAATTTGGGAACACAGTATTTCTTATGGAGCATACAGTCCAACTCAGGGGAAGTGATATTTTGAAGGAGAGGGTGTGTCTTCTACAATGAGTGTTTAAAGACCTATTCAGCAGCTAATCGGCCCATGTATGGGCACTACCGACGGTCCTGCCCTACCGATATCTGGCCTGAAAAACAGCCAGATATCGATCGGACAGGTTAGAAAATCTAGTGGGATCGGGGACCGCATCGGCTTGTTGATGCGGTCCCCGGACCGACTTTGCCTATACCCGTCGTTATAATTTAATCGTTTGGCCCCAGGCCACATCGCCAAGCGAGCAGATCTGAAGGTGTATGGGCACCTTTAGCGTGTTATAAAACAAAAGGCTATGGAAGGCAAGAAGGAATATTATGTCCAGGTGGCCATGATAATGCCAGTTTAGGCAATGCTAAAATCGGTAAGATACTGACAACTAGGAGAAAAGGCAAAATAAAAATAATTATCCATTAACCCTTTATATTCAACAAATGCAACGTGAAAATTAAAATGAAGTACAGCTAAATAACTAGGTGTAGAGAATGGCCAGTTCTTAGCCTTGTTATTATTTAGAGAGAAGTGGTCATGATTAAATTCTGTACCTTTTCTGTTCCATGCAGATGTTGATAAGATGAGATTCTGAAATTCCCTATTTTCTGCTTTATATACATCACAAGTAGATCAGATTAACTGTTTGCTTCCTGGCACTGCTTGCTCCCTAGTAGATGTGAAACCATACGCTGTAAAGAGGAGTCTCTGCCAAGCTTTATACAGTATTTGCTTTGAATGTGAATGTAAAACATGTGGCCCTCCATAACAATAAATGTCACGGTATGAGTGAAAACCAGTATGTATTATACCACTGCAAGGCTGCATAGTGCTGATAACATATTCAAGCCAAATGAGCAACTGGGAAACACAGCTGTTTGGATGGAAATGCAAGAGCACTTTAACAGGGGAATCGTTCAAATGCAAAGCCTTAATTGTGACATTTCTATTAAAACATATGTACAGATAGGAAAAAGAAAAATGGTGGGGGGGGGGGCTTGTTTAAATGTACAGTAGTATCTTTCAGGGTACAACTGTCTTTTGATACATGTTTTATGGAATTTATTTACACGGCAATGCCCATGGGTAACATTATTATCTGTTCACACTGGAGGATTTTTTCACTGACATGCTTCAGTATATATCTATATATGCAAGTAATTTATTATGTTATTAGAATAATGGTATTTTTGATTCAGAATTTTAAAACTGATTTTCCTTTTCTCTGTAGAAATAAAACAGTACCTTTTAATTGATCCCAACTAAGATATAAATAATCCTTATTGGATGTAAAATAATCCTATTGGGTTTAATTAATGTTTTACTGATTTTTTTTGTAGACTTAAGGTATGGAGATCCAAATTACAGAAAGACCCCTTATCTGGAATACCCTTGGTCCCGAGCATTCTGGATAACGGGTCCTATGCAAGGAACATGTTTTACAGACACAGCTCGAAAGGGCCCTGAACCACACCTAGGACACCCTGCTCAGCAAAGAACACACACAGACTAACAAACCAGCACCAGTAATTTTTACAACCACCTACTCATCAAACTCCCGGGCACTAACAGAAAGTATCAACAAAAACTGGCCTATGGTCAGTTAGGATGAATCATTATCCCTCTACCAGGCCCACAAGCCCCTGATTGGCTATAAGAGGGGGAGTAACCTAAAAGACCTGCTTGTCAAAACTGACTTTAAAAACCAGGACAGCAAACAAAAGGACTGGCTTTTGTCATACAAAAAACTCGGGTGCTACAAATGCCCGGATTGTGTTACGTGTAGGTGCCTACTGAGTGGCCCGTACTTTCCACACCCACATACTGGTAAAAGGTACAAAATCCTTCACAGGCTTGGCTGTCTCTCCACCTTTGTCGTGTACATTATCACTTGCCCTTGCGGATTATATTACGTGGGCAAAACTGTCACCACTTTGAGGGAGCGCATTGGGAACCATCGCTCTGCGATCAGCAGAGCTCTCAAAGAAGGTGAATCGAATCAACCAGTGGCAAGACATTTTCTAAACATGAGACATTCTCTGCCTACATTTAAATGTATTGCGATTGATCATCAGCCTCCCCTAGCGAGGGGGGGCGATAGGGCCTTGGCCCTACTTAGGAGGGAGTCCCGGTGGATACACAAACTGGACTGTGTGGCTCCACGGGGCCTAAATGAGACTCTTCCATTAGGATGTTTTATTTAACGTGTTGCAATGTATCAAAAACATTCTTGTTTACTGTTCTACTATAATTGTGTATCTTCCATCATTAGAGAGACTATAACAAGGTCTCATCGGGCGTAGCAAATTTTACACTTTATATTTTTAGGTCTATTGGTCAGTTACTATGTGACACCTCCTTAGTAACTATGTTGCTATTTCACTGCTGGGCTTAACCATAACATTTTTTGAGTGAGAGCACGACCTCTGGTGGCAACATTGCATATTACCACTTCTCTCTATAAGGCTTGCCTATGGGTAGCAGGTGTACCCAGGCCCCCTTATCCGTGGGTAGCAGGCGTACCATCCCCCCTTTGTGATAACATAGTATCGTGCCCCGCGGGGGGGCATGCTAAACACCCCCTCTGTCTGGATTGGATGCACTGAGCTAATGGGGTCTTTAGGCGATTCCCCTCCCCCATGCACCCACAAACGCCCTGCGCAGGGCTTTCAGCACCTTGTCATATTCTATAGGTACCACACACGTGAGTAAGGTTATAAGCAATACGGAGCCCTCACTGAGCAGGTTGCAGCATATAGTGCTGATCTGCTGCCCTTTCGCAATAGCACTCCACTCTTTTGTGGGTGCGCCTTTTAAGGTATGTACAGCTCTGCGAGGCCGTGAGCACCCCTCCGGTGACTTGGGCACTCGCTGCTGATACTTCTTCCTCCGTTTATAATGTTGTGTGTGCACACGTATTGCTGAGACCGCCCGGGCGGTGGATGCCTGCTCACCACTATGTGGTTGCCTAGCAACGGCAACGCTTCCATACACTCTGTGCCCAAGTAATTGTGCCTCTGGGGTTGACAATAGCACACATGGCACCCATCCAATATCGGGGGGGGGGGTCATAAAATATGGGGCTTCTTCAGTGTTTGGCTCCTAAGTATTAGATTTGGTGCTTGCTATATGTCACTCAGGTTTGTGCAATCGCTCTCCCATTAACACTGGACATATTGTCCTTATCAACCTATGTTTGATGTATATACATTTCTATGCACTTTTGGTGTTCTGTTTGTGTCGGTTTTTGTTGTTTTTGTCACATTTACTGTTTGTTGTGGGTTGCCTAGCAACAACATTGGCACCATTTTGGGCTTTTAAACGTGTACTGTGCACTATGGTGTGACTGTCCCTGATGAAAGCTCCAGCTAGGAGCTGAAACATCGGACTGAATAAAGCCTTACATCTTTAAAACTACAAGACTCCTTTGTGAAAAACCCGCGTGTGCTGTCATTTCCAACCCTGTATTATATATATATATATATATATTTAACTGGTCACTTTCCTATGTAGTGATGTAATTTCCTGTCTCATCTCATGTTGTGCGAGTGTATATACGCCTTGATCATTATTGATGATCATATGTAAGGGTGTCTTGAGAAAGGTCTCAATGGGAATGTCACAATGTTGTACATATACTTTTAATACACAGTGAAATGTAAATTCCCAGGTTTGCCGGTCTTCTTTCTTCATATGTATTTATCTGTCCCTTTCTTCATATGTTTATAGCTATCTCTTTCTTAATATGTATGTGTATATATATATATATATATATATACACTGGAGGCTCCCCTAAAGTGTACTGAGGTACAGGTATGGAAAATATTTCCAGTCATGTTGTTACATGGTATAACAACCACTTTTATGAGGATGTGTATGTGAGTGGTTCCTAAACATCAGGAGCTCAGGCAGTCGCAGGGTGTTCCAGTCCAACCCTGGATTTACTAATTGTTACATCACTTATGAATCTGTGCCACAGACACAGCCCCTGGTGCTCAGTCTCAGGAAATGCTAATAATATTTCAGGAGCACACTGGGAAGCAACGTTGTTTAGCTACAGTCCCTGCATCTGTATGTAATATGTTGGTGGGAGGGCTGCCTTCAGCTTCAGAGCAAACTGCAGCATAGAGGATGGAGGGAACTCAGCATCTTTCCTGACAAAATGGATTTCCCGCGGCTGCAATCCTAATGCAGTCTCTGCTTCTAGGAATTTACTTTACTGACTGAAACATACCTACACTTGGTTCATATGTAATACAACTGCATTTCTGAGCAATGTAAGGAACTGTACTCTTAACCATACAGAGGAACTGCAAAACATTGGTAATAAAGGATATTCCAGCTGAAGTGACTTAGCAGAGTAGCCTGTTGCAGGCAGAAGCCTGGGCTTCCCTGACACTGGTACAGTCTGATTCTCTACATTTACAAGTATTGTGATTTGGCACAATAACAACCTTTAATAATTAAATATCTGCATTCTGGCAAATATAGTATTAACTGATGCACATGTGAGTAAGTATCTAAATAAGAATAATGCCTTAATTAACCTTCTATCTAAAATGAGACTTTAGAGTTGAGTTAATATTAACATTAACATTTTGATTTCCTTGCATTCATTTTATTGTTTAAAAAATAGGTGTAGGGATATGGAAAGGTACAGTGTATCCAGAAATACAGTGCTAATATATATATATATATATATATATATATATAGAGAGAGAGAGAGAAGAGAAGAAATGCCGCACTCACAGGTCTTAGTGAAAAAATAAAGAAAATTTATTCAGGCAGACTAACGTTTCGGCTGGATCCCCAGCCTTTCTTTTGAGAAAGGCTGGGGATCCAGCCGAAACGTTAGTCTGCCTGAATAAATTTTCTTTATTTTTTCACTAAGACCTGTGAGTGCGGCATTTCTTCTCTTCTCTGTATATACTTACCTATATACTGCACCCAGGCACTATTGACTCTGATATTACGTGAGTGCCGGCTTTTTTCTACATATTATATATATATATATATATATATATATATATATATATATATATATATATATAAAACAGTCGGTTGTACATGCAATTATAATACACAAGAGATTTTTTGAAACACAAAGACCCTTGGTGCTGGCTGTTTTATTTTGATATATATATATACCTTGTTCCAAAGACGTTACCGTACTCCTCCTACAGCACATATTCCGGTGCTCAGCAACCTCAGGACGCCGTATCATCCCTTTATCATAGATACAATTGAAAAAGAA
Organism: Xenopus tropicalis; assembly: GCF_000004195.4. Taxonomy (NCBI): domain Eukaryota; kingdom Metazoa; phylum Chordata; class Amphibia; order Anura; family Pipidae; genus Xenopus; species Xenopus tropicalis. The sequence goes on along the minus strand of NC_030680.2, from coordinate 93,595,544 downwards.
GCGGCACTCGGATAATTGCAAAAAAGTGTATTAAAAAAAGAATCACATATGCGATGTATATACAGTATATACGTTGCATATGTGATTCTTTTTTCAATACACTTTTTTGCAATTTTGCGTTTTCTGGATAAGGGATCTTCTGTCATTTGGATCTCCACACCTTAAGTCTGCCAAAAAATCATTTAAACATTAAATAAACCGAATAGGATTGTTTTGCCACCAATGAGGATTAATGATATATTAATTAGGATCAAGTACAAGGTACTGCGGCCATCTCAGTTGGCTCACACATGTGCCCCCTTGTGAATTTTATAGTTTTTACCAGTGTGTGGTGTATGTAATAAACATTCTTAATGGAAAAGTTATGTTTGTTCCAAAAAAGTACAAGCCTTAAAAGTGTGCTATGAAAAATCTAAAATTGGCAGTGTAATGACCTTGTGGAATACAAATTTTTTTTTTTTTTTCTTTTTATGACTTTTATTACATTTTCCCCAAACAACCAAGGTTTTATATATCTGAACTCCAATTTTTTGTACACTCAAAACCAGTAATAATAGATTGAGAACATCTGTGCCAAATAAGCTTTAACATCTAACCACTGGATGTACAATTATATACAGTTTTCTCATTAAAATAAAAAGGTACAGAGGGCATACAAACAGTGTGCTAATCTACATACTGTAGAACAGACTCTGTTTAGCCATATCTGTGCAATTAAATGAGTAGGATGCTATTGCTCCCTCAGTAGATATATTCCTTAATATTTGCAGGCATCAGTAAACAAGCTTTTTTTATCCCTCCAGTTGACAGAAGCCACAGTCACAAATGCCAGTTTATTCCAGTCTGTAAATGTCTAGCTGTTAAAGAATAGTTCCATCAGTAATAAAAAAAAATTAAAAATGTGTGCAGATGCAGTTTAACTGCTTTTTCTAAAAGTAAATTAATATTCTACTATAATGTCTCAAACACTCTAGGTCCTCAAACACTCTAGGGACCTGGGGTTTTCTGGATAAGGGATATTCTGTAATTTGGATCTCCATACCTTAAGTCTGCCAAAAAATAATTTAAACATTAAATAAACCCAGTAGGATTGTTTTGCCACCAATAAGGATTAATGATATCTTAGAATCAAGAACAAGGTACCAGGTATAGGACCCGTTATCCAGAATGCTTGGGACCAAGGGTATTCCGGATAAGGGGTCTTTCCGTAATTTGAATCTCCATACCTTAACTCTGCTAAAAAATCAATAAAACATTTATTAAACCCAATAGGATTGTTTTGTATCCAATAAGGATTATTTATATCTTAGTTGGGATCAAGTACAAGGTACTGTTTTATTATTACAGAGAAAAAGGAAATATTTTAAAAAAATGTGAATTATTTCCTTAGAATCTATGGGAGATGTCCTTTCTGTAATTTGGAACTTTCTGGATAACAGGTTCCAGGATAACCTGTGTATATATCCAGTATATATACTGTAAATATATATATATATATATAATTGTACAAACTGAAGTGGAGCTAACGTACCAGTCTGAAGACCTAGTCCAAACTCACGAACAATACATATAGAAAGAAACAAAAAGGTCCAGACTCATTTAAATGAAAAAAGAAAAATCTTTACTGCATTATGCAGAACAATTGCATTACTTACAACGTTTCGAGGCTCCCGCCTCTTTATCAAGTAGCAAGATATGGAACACAAAGCACACAAGGTATAAATAGGGGCAAGCCCATAGGTCACTCCCCCAACAAATTACTGGATCCAAGTAGGGACATTCCACAAAATAAAAGTGCATAACTTGTAACATTCCTAATATAAGCAAGAATTTTCTTATGTTAGGAATGTTACAAGTTATGCACTTTTATTTTTTGAAGGGGGAACCCTGGTTTATGGGTATTCTATAAGTAGGATTGTGTAATGTCCCTACTCAGGGACTTGGTGGAAAAGAAAAAAAGTTTACTGAAAAAACTCCAAAATTTCAAGTACAAACAGTACTCTTCTTCGGGTCAAACCAGAAGAAGAGTACTTTTTGTATTCAAAACGTTGGAGTTGTTTCAATAAAATCTCTGAGTGTGTGTGATACTCTTTCTCTATATGTCTATTATTTGACCTGCACCCAGGGCTGTTATTTTGGTGACGGGTGTGCTCCACTCTGTTCTCTCCACAATTTTAGCATTTGCCCTAATACCAAGTCTGCCACAAAAGATTTGACTGAATATCAAACTGAAATCCCAATTTGCTTATACATAAATGAGCAAAATAAAAAAATTGTAGGATGAAAAAAGAAATTCTCCTTTATCTGTGGTAATGTTATGTGATATGCAGAGAGATTTGTAGTGTACTTTACTGTTGGATGAACACTTGGGTCTAATATACTGACTGAAGAAGATTACTTACTTTTAGAATGAGATGAAAAGCAGATGGGACAGAGTTCTATACAGTCGTGAAACTAGATTTCATTGGACTCCACAGCAAATTCAATTTAGGTTCCCAAATAATTGGTAAATTGACCTATTCTACCAATATATATTGAAATTGCTAATTCTTTAGGGCCTTAGTCGGTCTTCTACAATTCTGGGCCCACCTGCAAATGTAGGGTCTGCTATCTCTCTAGTTACGCCTCTGCTCAACATATACTCTATATTACACTACCTTGTTAGAGAAGTTTCTTTCCACAATGCTACAACTTTTCTTCATAGCAAAAAAGGCTCCAATGTTGCCAATTCTTTCAGACAAGGTGCCCAGACAGTTGCTTGGATAGACAGGATGAGAGGGATGGGGAGGAATCTGATCCCATTGGTTGATGTAGAAGGCAAGGGACACATAATAATGATGTTTTTTCTGTGTCTGGTGAAACAGAACGCATGGGTCAATTCTGCCTTATTTACCAGAAGATTTTTACAGAAGACACAAGAATATCTCTTGGGATTAGAATTTATTTTTAACATAATTCACCACCATTATATATTCTTATCTGTAAGTGTTTTGCATTCATGTAATACTTGACCACTCCAGTTCACGAGCCTGTTATGTTGCTCTTTTTGGGCCCCACCTGTATTCTTACTTGCACATGTACTTCTTAGTATATTTTATGCTGATATTTTCTCATTTTCTGCCTTGCTCACATACATTTTCTCTGCTGTTATTCGACTCCCTTAGTACTTTCACATTTTCTTCTCTCTTTCCTTTTATGACACTTTCTTCAAGGACTGTCTTCAGTCTGCTATTCAACAAACAATGAGGTCACTGGGAAAAGAAGGCAACAAAATACATACATTAAATAATACTACATAGCAATAACAACCTGTTACAACCTTGAGGTCTAGTGATTTTCTCCACCCCCACCCCCATATACACAGGTACACTCATATACAAAGAAAAAACATACTGTACATACATTTAACCTTATAAATGTTTTAATCATTAAGAATGATTAAAACTTATCCTAAACCAGATAAGGCAAATTATGGACTGATTCTAATCCGCATCCATATACTTATTAGTTGCACAGTTTGTGCCAGAAAAGCACAACACTATTATTGGATTTTCAAAGTTAGTATCCAGTGAAGTGGCTGACTCACTTCTGTCTGGTACATGAGCGAGGTGAGTGCCTTATGTGATTATATGATATCGTGCAAGAAAGGACACAAAATTATATGCCGTATGTTAGAAAGGTAATCTCTTGCAAAAATGCAGTTCTTCTACAGCAGTGCTGTCCAACTTCTGAGGTACTGAAGGCTGCAATTTTTCTGGCCTATATAGTGGAGGGCCAATAATGGAAGCCAGTTTTGACCAGTCCCTTTTTCAAACTACAGCCAATTTAAACCACACAAACATTTTAAAGACCGTATCTACATCAATGGCGGTAGCACACGAAAAAGACAAGTGGTTGGTGCTCACTGCAGGGATATCACTTATATTTGATAGAAGTTGATTAGGTCATATTAATACATACCCTTATGATTCCTTACCCATGGATAGCACAGCAACCCCCAGCACACCTTAGGGACCCCCTAAGAAATAATTCCAAAAACTAACAATCACTCTTACAATCACCTTGGATGCTAGTATGGTTGCTTGATTTCAGAGTGAATATGTGGACAGCTTTGATAATTACTAGAATTGATAGGGGCAAAGATTATGTACTGTAGTGATATAAAAAGTCATTCATGTCTGGAAAGGCAGTTTGCAAAGTGCAAGAAATGGATGCAGTCTGCCACCATCTATGTTACTTGAATTGTTGCAGGTTTCTGGACTTTGTTTCAGAGCACAAAGGATACAGTTTTATCTACATTTGGCAGCGCTGTATTCATGAGGGGCAGGAAGGGGGGGGCATGTAAGAGTCCCTTTCCACCCCCTACCCACCCCTTAACTTGCATACACAGCCAAACACACCAGTTAGTAAGTGGTTGCAGGATACCATGGGGCCCTGTACATTCTCCCTGACACTGTGCTCTGAACCTAGCACCAGACTTTTTACCCAGTTTTGCATGAGCACCTCTGGGGCTCCCCACCCCAGTTACAAGCTTTTCTGTAGGGCAAGATCAGAGGATAATCTCAACCTCGCCTCACAAACACACATGTGCACGCCTCTTTATGGATGCTATTGGGGATGGAGGGGGAGCACCCTTGAGTATGAGAAGAATAAAGGAAAATAAACTGAATGCACAATGCTGTTTAAAGAGTATGTACCATTTATCAATATGATGCATATTTTATATCTGACCAATTAATTTTTTCTCTGTAATTATCTAACTATTATCATAGCTTGATGCTAACTACACTGGCAAAAATGCATGCTTATGTAAAATTATAAGGTATGGTGCTACACATTACAGAAAGATCCCTTATCTGGTGCATTCTGGGTATGAGACCCTATACTTGTATTAATACAATGTAATATAAAACACATTTATCTGGGCCAGCTTTTTCCATCACTCTGTATCATGAATTGCTGTGAATAATATCAGATTACAGTAAGCAATTCTATCATGAGATGTGCTGCTAAGCTCCCTACCATTTATACAGGGCTTCTTATCTGCCAGAGAAGAAAAAAATGACTACAATCTCTCAGGTAGCCCTTTTAGTGTGTGTGGCAATTGCTCTCTCTGGTATAATTTTGCTGAAGCTGATAGAATTCAGTAGGATCGTCCCTTCTACAGAGGGAGAACGTTGTATATTACTCTCATTAAGAGGACGATTATGGTTGGCATTGTACATAGATACTGCCCTGCATGTTGCCTTGGTTACATCAAGTAAGAAACAATCAAGCAAACCCTCCAAGCCAAGTTTCTCATTAACCCTTTAACAGTTTTACAAGCCAATATATCTAATAGCCACCTATAGATCTCTCTCACCTAAGATACATGATAGGCACATTGTAGCTTTTGTCACATACAAGTAGCTTGTTGCCTCCATCTCTACTACTAAAAAAGTATGTTCTTATCAAAATAAATGGCTTAATTAGATGAAGCAGGCTTTTACATATGAGCTTGTTTATGCAATATATTTTAATAGAGACCTACATTGTTTGGGGGTATAGTTATCCTTTAATAAATTTTAAACTTTAAGCTGCACTTTAATGTCTTATTAGGTAGAGTGTCTTTTTTCAATGCTTCCGTTCTGTTACTTTACCTTATATTATGATTGGAAGCAGAAGGCAGTCTTCCTAAAAAAAAGGACAAAGAGATATGCTTCCATAGGAACACAGCTTTCTGGCCATTTTTCATCTTTATTAGTGAATGGAGAAAATAGAAGTGGAAAGAGGCAGTATTTTTTCCTCCAAATTCATTTTAACCTCTGCGCTCCCTGCTCTCAGTGACATTAGGTGCTAACACCAATAGGCACAGAATAAGAGACTGCTGAGTGCTCAACTCAAGCCAAAATATTATGTCGCATCTGTTTGAAGGTTTCCCTAATTTCATTCAGTCTTCCAGTTGGTAAATACAGGAATATAAAGCCTTATCAGTATATTACTCTGGTGGTACCTAGCATTAGATTGCTCGGCAGCTGCAGGATTTCCTGATTCAACAGTTGCTTCGGATATTTCCTATATTTGTCACATCACTGGCGCTGACAAGCAATCTGGCAGCGAAGCGTCTCTGAGCGCCCCCTAGCGATCACTTGCAGAGTAGCGGGAAGCGCTAATAATATTTCAGGACCACATGGTGGACAGCGACGTGTGGTTGCGCTCCAGTCCCTGCGGCTGTAGCGGTGGGAGGCTGCCTGAAGGCGCTGCTTACAGATGGAATGAAGTCGCAGCATCTTCCCTGACCCAGTGCATCTCCCGCAGCTGCATTCCTACCTGCTGCACATTCTGCTATCAAAGATCTGCCTTGTACCGCAATTCCTAGAGCTGAATTTCCTGCAAAGAAATGGCTGCGTTTGGTTCATGTGCGATACAGCAGCATCTCTGAGCAACATAAGGAACTGTAGTCTGAAGTCTAGATACAAGCTAATACACATTGGCAAAAAGGAATTTTTCCAGTAATGACTTGTGACAGCAGAGCAGTCTGTGGCAAGCAGGAGTCTGGGCTTCCCTGGCACTGATACAATCTCATTTCTTCTTCTTAGTCTCAAAGTTTGCAGGTATTGGAGCTCGGATCAGGGATCTATAAGGCTGAAAGATAACTCTCTTCTGTTCAGGAAAACGTAATTATCTTCACTGGCAGCCACAATCCAGTCCTGTACTTCTCATGTGCAGCTGCACTTAATTCATTGCTGCATTTGGTCTGGAAACCTGTAAGTATCTAGATAAGGATAATTCATTCAATAACCTGCTATAGACACCGGGTCTCTCATAGTGGGTTGCACTAACAGCGAAGCCTAATGCTCCAACTGCTTCATTAAGCCCATTATGTGTGCATGCTGTCAGTTCTTCACAATGTTTATTTTGAAAGATACTGTAAAACAAAGGGTATAATATAAATATAAGCTAGAAAATTTTTACAGTGCCTATATATATTTGGACTATGTTGTTTTACACTGCTTTGTGCTATTTTAGAAGACAGTGAGCAAGAGTTATTGCTAACCTTTGATTTACACAAATTATTATAAATTCACTAAAATACTTTGAACTGGAGCTGCCAAAACTGGGGATAACGACACTGTACCATGTAAAATGTGGAGTTTTTTATTTATAAAAAAAATTAGATGGTCATAAACAGCACCTGCTTTTTAATCTACATATAAAATAGTACAATGGTGCACTTATTATTGGGGTGATCAAGTACAAATATTCCTACAATTGCTATGTATATCTGATGTTGCTACTGATTCTGTTGTGATGGCAGTGGCCTTAGAGCAGCTGTGAATATGCTGTGTATCAAATAACCTGTTGAATAGAAGTGTTGTACTCTACGATGAACAGTTGGGGCTAATATTATTCTAATGCCCCTACTCGCTAGGGGAAATGGGCTTATTTCTTCAATGAGACTGAAAGCAGATGAGATTCCTGTGCAGAAATATTTCCCCTCAGAGAACACTCTCAAATAGTTTTTTTGATAAGCTTATGGACTGTAGTTATTACTATTTAATATTCAATCTGTTCATGGTTCTTTAGCTTGTATTAATAATTGTTTTTCTATTACAATGTCAATGGGAAGTATCGCTTTTATTGTCAAATTCAAAATACATTACTCTGCTCAGGGAAAATTAATCAAGTACACTACGAGCAAACAGAATAGGGGTCTTTACCATTACTTATAATTGGAATGCTCAGGATATATTCATTTCTGCTTTATTAGAGTGAATCAGGCCTGTCACATGCTATAGAGAGTAATGTGCAGATTCTGGATAAAAGATCAGTCACAAGCTACACTGAAGAGATAACAGGGGTGAGTGAGGTTCTTTTACTTAGAAATAAATACTAACATTCCAAGCAGGATTTCTTCATTAGAATCTCACGTTCTAAGGTGAAAATACTTTTCAGATAGGTACCTCTAAACATCAATTTAAGCCACATATCTCCACTATTCATGGGAAATGATTACAAGGGTCTCCACAATTGTTTTAGCTAAAGAGTTCCTATGGGTAATGTAGTTATACCTTTTTATTAAAAAATAAATCAGCCAGTGTCCCAATGAAAGCAAATCCCCTTGGTACTCTTTCCACTTCCTCATGCTTGGTCCAGATTAAAGTCTATTCTATCTAGAAGCCCCTGTGTGCTCAACAAAGGTTAGTCAGATAAAGAATTCGCCATTTTGGATCATTATAGATGGATAAAGGGGTAATTAAAAAGCCTTGCATTATATAATGATGTCCTAAAACAAACTCATTCCATTTTGCTTTTATTTCTGTTTAAAAAAAGCTACTTTGATCACTTTTGAGAAATAAAGATATGGAGTTGTTTTGTTATAGGTGACATAGCATGAAAAGGCTTTTTCAACTTAGTACCTTGTCTGCAAAGTGTATGGAACATCTCTGGGGGGGGTTGTAATTATGGGGTCTTTTAAACAGATTTAGCTTCCTCACTAAGTTGGTTTTGCTCCTTTTGCATAATGCACAAAGTTAGGCATTTTATAAATGAAATGTCATGCAGAACGCAGGCCATAGTCAATACATCTTGACGTGCTGCTCTGGTTCTATGTGGCAGCACATTAAGGAAGCATAATACAGATATTTATTAACAGGGGTTTTAATGAATAAAGGTAATATCAACTTAAACTGACATCACTTTTACTGATGAGCGAATCTGTCCCGTTTCACCAAAAAAATAGTGAAACCTTGAAAAGATTTGCAAAACAATGAAAATTAAAATTGTCATGCGTGTAAAAAAAATTAAAGCATGTAAAAAAAAATTGTTGCACTTATAATTTTTTTTACACCCACGTCTAAAAAAATTACACGCGTCATTGTTTTTCGTTGCACAGCTAATTTTTTCATGCCAAATTTTTGTGTCCGTTTCGCAAAACAATCCACCAATGGCGAAACGCGGAAATTCGCCATGAATCCATGCCTTCACGGCTCATCACTAATCACTTTCCATTTGCCATTAAAGACTGCTTGTGGTTTACTGGTGATTGTTTAAATTTATTAAACCATAGTTTAGAAGTGGCAAATTAGATTCATTGTAGGAGTTTACTGGGAAGCAGTAATGATTCAGAAAAAACACTACCAACAACATTATTTTACTGGAGAAGTTTCAGAAACTAAATAACCAGATTTATTATGATGATTTGACCTTCCATCAAAAGACTTGACTCACTAGACTTGATTACTTTAGATGAGAAGTGCTCAAAGTCCATGCACAACTGGGTATTTTTATTGCTGTTGGTTCTCACTATATTATATGGGCAACTGAGATAAAAGGACAAACTGTCCTTCCTCGGAGAAAGCCAGCTCATTTACTTGAATGGAGAAAGTGCTGTGATGGTGCTGGATGTGGGTATTGCCTAGGATCTAAGAAGTCAGCATTCATGAGTGATGCCAACCTAAAGACAAAATAATATAGATTGAATGTTTAGGTCAATTGGTCAGCTTATGGAATTCATTGGCTGAATTACTATACAGTAGGCACAATTATAAACACAGTTTACTTGGTGCCAAAACACTTAAAACGGGTTGCACCTAGGACATATATGTCAAACACAAGACCCGGGGGCCAAATCTGGTTTTATGTGGCCCTTGGTGAGTGTGTCTGACCATCCAGCCTGATAAATTTCCATTTTCCTCACATAGTAACTAAGACTAAGGGGTATATTTATCATGCTGTATGGAGTGAAGCATTACCAGTAATGTTGCCCAAGGCATCCAATCAGTAATCCGATTTCAATAGTAGCAAAGCATCTATTGGCTGCTATGAGCAACATCACTGGTAATGTCTTACTCCACTTTTTACACATTGTGATAAATGTACCCCTTAGTATCTTACTAAGTATATTAATAAAAAATTTGGCCCGCGACTGTTTTAGATTTCGGCCCCCTTATGTGATTGAGTTTGACACCCCTGACCTAGGATAACATAAACACTGTTTTCAATGTTATATACATATATATGCATGATGGAATTTCCCTTTGCCATGGGTGTAGCATACATATTAGTAACAACCTATAGCTATTGTGTACAATGTACTGGTCTCTATTACATTGCTGTTAATCTTCAGGGGTGTGCCTATGGAGGAAGGAAATTCTGTAACCACTGGAGGACCCATGAATTGTAGGGGTGTATACATGTCGCAGGTGTATGCATGGAAGTTAGTTTTTGAACACTGCCCATAGAAGGTAATTTTTGCTTGAATAAACAGATTTTACATTAACACACTATAATATATGGAAACAAAGTATAAAAACAACTTTAGTCTTTTCACACACAAGAGATGTTCAGTTTGGGTTAGGCTTGTAGTTAGATATGATCAAGGTGCCCTCTAGACTAGTGGTTAGGACCCCAGTTAGAAGCCCATAATTTACTCTTTGCTACTTGCTAAGTTCAGTTATGGCATTCAAGGCAATGTTGTGGAATAATGGCTTTTATGGTCCCTTAATACCCGATTGCTGCCCTGCCAGGTGTTTAATAACTTCGTTTTTATAATTACAGTCAATTAAAAATTCAATACCATGTTGCAGCTGTAAACTTTGCCTTTAGTTAGGAAGAAAGGGGTGCCATATGTGGACATCTTTTTATTTGGGCAGATTTTGGACGGGTTTTAGGCTTAGGTGGAGATGGTATTTGTCCTGGGCATTCACAATCAGAGGGGGGCATATTATACAGTGTTATCATATCTAGCTCCTTTCAGTATATGCGGATGGTATGAATAGCCAGTAGGCTTCCAGCAGCTCAGACCCATCTAGAAGGCCATAAGTGTATGTAGAATTGTGGCCAAAAATTTTGGTATCTTTGCCTTTTTTCATATATCTGTAAAATAACTTAAATAAATTGATCTGTTGTACCATTAAGATTACAGAACAAATATTTACCCAACAAACCTAATATTTGGTAGCACACCCTGATATCAAGTGCATCCTGTAGTCATGAACAAGCTATCTAAAATTGTTTAATGAATGTTGCTCCAGTTCTCCCCGACTTGAAGAATGCCTCACCCAACTGCAGTTTTTATATCTCTCTTTGGGTCATTGTTCTGCTGGAAGACCCATGATCTGTGAACACGTTTTTGACACTGGGTTAAAAACTGAGCTCCAAAATGTCTTGATAATGTCTATGCACAGGGGCAGCAGAACAACAAAATAATTTGCTTGTTTATGTGTGTTTTGGGGAACATTTTTCTTAATAGAAAGCCCCCCTTTTTATGAGTTGGTGACAGATGGTGCAAGTTGATGGTGCCATATTGTACCTTGCGTCTAGTTGTGCTAGTTTAGATTATTTAGGAATCATCTACAAAATGTTAGGAAATAAATAATCGTGTACCACTACTTGCATATAAATTCTACTTCTCCAGACTTTCCCGGACATTGCGGATGTGCCAGAGAAACACAAGTTCTGGGGAATCTGTGCCATTAAGAAGTGACACAACAGTAGCCCTGTGATCTAAGGTTTTTAAAATGGATTAATTCTTAATCAGGGAATCCTAGTTATTCTGTACTGTCCTGGCCTCCTTTTCTTTGTCTCTGGCCCTGTATGCATTACCCACTGAGTAGCTGGGTAGCTCGAAACCATTTCTTTATCGCATTGCTGTGTCTCTGTACTTTTGTAACTTGCATTAAAAAAATCATTGTATTCTTTCTTACTATGTTCATGTGTCACCACAAATCTTTTTGTTTACTCCTGTTTGTCAGGAAACTGGAAATTAATCACACATTGCATAAAGTAGTTTGCCTTCCTACACAAAAGCTTTCTTTTTATTGCCTAAGTGTCGCTGAATCTTAATAATCATAATTAGATTTCCATTTGGCACTTTTATTTGCAGAGTTTGTACACCAAATCCTGTAAGGTCTCATATTCCTATCAGTATTCAATATGCAATATATTGTGTTTTTTTAAGTATTTATTTGTAAAGTGTGTTGGGAAAAAAAACAGAAAAGAGTGGAGGACAGGAAACCAATGAACAAAGACAGTAAGGGGCCAATTCACTAAAGGTCGATAAAAGAGCGATCTTCTTTGAGTTATTTAACACACGATGAGCGATTTTCTTGCGCTATTTTCCGCCGTGTGTTATTTTACGCCACGCAGTATATTTCGCTGAGTGTGATATTAGCGCACAATATTACGCACGTAACCATTACTTTCTGAAAACTACTGTTCTGAAAATTACCATTTCCCTGAAAACTGTAGCATGTATCACTCACTGTATTTGTGAATCTTGCGTTCATACTATTTCTATTTGCTAATAGTGAGGAGCGAATCTGTCCCGTTCCGCTTCGCTGAAAAATTTGCGAATCTTTCAAAAGATTTGCGAAACAGTGAAAATGTTGCGTGGCAAAAAAATTTGTCGCCCGCGCTATTCTTTGGTTGTGCGGCTATTCTTTTGTCACCTGCAACAATTTTTGAACGTGCTGCAAATTTTTCCGCTGTGAATTTTTTCATCCGTTTCGCGAACCAATCCGCCAATGGAGAAACGCGGAAATTCGCTGCGAATCCATGCCTGCCAAAACATTTTGCCCATCACTATTTGCTAATTAACGCAATACGTTAGAAATAACGCTTTGCAATGATGCGGTTTTTTGCACATGCGATATGCGGATTAACACATGCGAAATGACTTTGATGAATTGGTACTTATTTATTGCATGCTTTTTAATGCAAAAAAGCATGCGATAAGTGTTATCGACCTTTAGTGAATCGGCCCCTAAGGCTTAGAATGCATTGTGATAACAGCAAATATAACACAGTCATATACAATTTAAAGTCGCAAACTCCTGGAAAATCAAATTATAACATGTATGGTATGTAGGTAACAGACCTGGATGGAAAAGAAGAGTTAAGACCAGGGCAGTTCAAGATATGTGAATTAAAGATACTATTAATATCTTTGAATGGAAATCCAGCCATGGGGCCAAGAGTTTTTCACATTTGGCAGGGCAGTTGCATACTTTAAAAGTAAGTCTAATGGAGGGAAGAGCTTTAGTGTTCACCCAATGTCTATTTGGGGGGGTTCGGATAAGAAACTTGTACAAGGTACACAGCACTAAACTGTTGGGGGGGGGGGGTGTAGGACAGAGCCCTGTTGTACATTGCATCTATAATTTGCACACTACCTCTATACATCTGCGTATCATCTTAAGTTTTATTAGGAGCTGTATCAAGCTATATTTGTTATTATTAGAATGCATATGATTGGACTAATGCTGTTTATCATACCTGCCATCTGTCCAATATTTCTCTTTGCATTGGAGGAATGCAGAAAGTTTGCTAGGTTCGCTAGGCAGCTCTTAGGAATACCAAACCTCTAATGACTGTAAAAGGATGGGAGGAGCTTTAGATTGGTTACAGTTGTAGTCTAGATTTGAGTATATATTTCATTCAAGTGTCGAGATTCTGCTGTTCTATAAAACCAGAGTCTATAATTATAGTGAAATGTTCCAGTATAAAAGCTGACCTCTTCCACTGTCAGTATATGCAAACCACATTTAAGTTCAGGAACACCCCATTGCAAGTTCTATTAAACCAGAGGAAATCCGAAGTAGCACTGCCTGGTCGAGTACATTAAATTCAAAAGCACTAATATTCCTTGCCCATGTTTAAGACTACACTATGGCACCATTAATTATTCCTCTGCCATTTCTCAGCCTTTTTTTCTATTTGCCAGATCTATATAATAATTTTAACAGGATATACCATACCATACTGAAATCACAGGAGCAGATACAACCATAGATATTTTTTTCAGATATTATCAGTTTGTAATAACACCAGGACAACAAAGGGGGATGTGAGATAATATGACAACACTTCTGTGTACTTAGGAATGACTTCCTGAATATGCTGTTCTGTGCTTTGAGGCTCGCATCCAAGGAGACTTCCACTGAAACCACCTGAAGGCAACTAAATAGGCTTATTTAAACAACTTATCATCTAGGTACTGCAGAATAGTTCCTGGCAATATTGCTAATGTTGCAGTTGATACATTCAGCATGTAAAATCTCTGTTATGCAAAGTCCATTGAAATTAATCCGAACAAACACCTGAGTACTGAGAGCTTGCATTTTTGCTGCCATAATTAGTAATTTTTTTAAGGTCAGGAAGTTTTGTACACAGCTTTGCTGCACCAGTTTCTACACCTTTTTACTGCAAGTGGCAGCGTTTGAAGTTTTATAACTTTCTCAGTTTTCACGTGACCTGCAATGTGGCACTGTATTGTATTCCTGGGCTGCTCTTTTAAATGCATTATAAATGAATATGGTGCTAAGTATGCTTGGGCCCTGGAGAAGTATCAGGACACCGACTCTAGGGTAGGATCCAACTCCTAACTCAGTAAAGTTCTTGCAAGGTAAATAATTAAATTACTGGTATACAACACCCTTCCTTCACCCTTTTTTTGTATGGATGGGGTTATCTGTGCATTGGTAATCTTAAAGTGGCCATACATGGGCAGATTTAAGTTGCTAATTCGAGTCCTTTAGACCAGTTTGACAGCTTATATGCCTGTGTATGGTGCCCCCCAATGGGCCTCTCCGATCCATATCTAGCCTAAAATTGCCCATGTGCTTGGCCCTAGGACCAAACTATTAAATTAACCTGATATCACCCACCTTAGGTAGTCAAACTGGGAGAAGATCCACTCATATAGAGGATCTACCTTGCAAGAACCACACATGTATAATCTTAAAATATAGTCTTTCTTATTTACCCTGTTTTTCTCAAGAAATAACAAAAAACTTGTCTATGAAGATTCTCATTCATCCAGGTTGTGATATACATTATTTAGTGGAAATTAGTAAGGGAATTCCCTACAACAGGGGAACTGAAGAAGTCACTTGGATTAGTGGTGAAAAAATTTCAAGATAACTCAGAAAATCGAGATGCAAAAACCATAGATTTTTCCCAATTATTCAGCACAAACCCTATTCATTGAACTCATACTGAACAAGTGGTTATACTTCTCCTTTAAACTGTATGATTCAGTGTACTGTCCATAGTAATTTTTAGTACTCACGAAGGTGGAATGTTATTGTGCTGTACTATTATGTGTAGACGGTGATTTGGATTTCTCTGGCCTTTTATTGGGTGTTTCATTTCTTATGTCTCTTTAGTCAAAGAAAATTTAGTTACTAAGGAAACAAGCAGAGCTATACCCAACATTCATTTAGTGCTTATTACTTTTTCAAAAACAATTCCCTATCATATTTTTGTGCAGATTAATAAATAATATGATTACTAAAAGTTTAAAATTAAATAGAATTGTGATTGCTGAGGAAAAAACAGCTAACAAGAACAAAAACAAGTTGGATTATATGACTTTCCACAAATGGTTTCTTCTATACTTTAATGCTTATGTCTCTATAGTAAGATATATTGGTTGCTGTACTAAAGAATGAGATATACACTGTCATGCCATATCTCATGGCATAAACTATCATGGCCATATATACATATAGGCACCTGTGGGCCTGTGCCTTGGGTGACAGTTTTATGGGAGAACCACTACATGGTAGATACCTATATTTTATATTTATTGGGCTGGGGGGCTTTTTAGGCCTCTGTGTACTTGAAATACCAGGGCTTATTTTGAATCTCAGCCCAGTCCTAGAAGAGGAGGTCCACTGTGTCCAGTGATTGGCACATGTGCAAGACAGATAAGCCATGTGCACATGCACTAATCACTGGACATAGGAGGGAATGGACTGAGGTCCAGTGTCTAGGGCAGTACCAGACCTAAATACAGCCCAGGAAGTTATGGAATAAGGCATATATCACAAAGTCTGTTTGGCACCTGCTTAGACTGTCAGAAGTGGAACATTCTATTCTGTCTGTTTCAAGGAGCAGGAGAAAGTATGATTTATAAAGAAAACAGGGATAAGTAACTGTGGGTAGGAATTGTAGTACATCTGGCAGAAAACAAGAATTCAATTTGAAGGGAGAAAAAAAGATAATGAATTGGGAGAAGAAAAAAGGCATTGGTAATAAAAAGAAGTTAAAAAAGATGAAATATAAAAAACTGAAAGGAGACAATGAAAAAATGTAAAATGAAAGAAAAGAGAAACAATGAGGATAAGGTAACAAAAGATCATGAAATACTAAGGAGGGAGAGAAGAGAAATGGGGAAGGAGGTAAGAGATGAAAGAGATGTAGACAGAAGGAAAGCAGAAGAAGAAGATAGATTGATAAAGGAGAAAAGGTCAAAGAGGAGAAAAAGGAAAAAAAGAAAACAGAAGGAGCAGAATTGGTAAATTCCAGATGGAACAGGTTACACTCAGCTCACTTTTCCTCTGATTTACCTGAATTTATATAATTTGATATTTTATTATCATGATTGTTGCAGCCTTTGTGCATGAATTTACATTGGTTCTTTAGTTAGCTCTAATCTACTATGTCACTGTCCTTCCCCGTTGGTCTCTGAATTGGGATGAGCCACTCATAGTTTTGACCCATGTGGATTATGATCCATTTATAACACCTCTCTATTTTTTAACTCAGCTGGTGTAACAGAAAAAAGAAATGCAGCTGCTTCTGCCTAGCCGCTTAAATGTAGGCACCAAGCTGGCATGTGGATCAAGATGCAGTCCTAAAAATAATTGTGTATGTATGAGTATATTTTATGTCACTTTAAGTATTACTGCTCCTCCCATATTACATTATAGTAACAGTATAACATTGATTTCATTTGAAAATAAACAAGTAATAACTGTATAAAGTTGGGGTTGTTATTTGAGTATACAAAAATATGGAGTGTGTGAGTACGATTTCGGCATGTCCTTGTGGTTTAACTTGCTCTCTGCTCTTGCTTTGTAATTTAGAAGACATATCCTGCAACTTCTTTAGTGGCAGAGTGAGATTTCTCTGTATATGGGAAGAAATATGCGGTTCATATGTTTATTGTGGGCACATAAGTGGGCAACTGAGGCTGTCCACTTCTGTTTTTGTGTTGCAAATGATATACAAGCAATGAAAAGCTAAATTTGATGTACTTTCTTCCTTTATAAAAGGTCATTTTTGTTGAACTGGCTTGATCCATTTTTTTCATAAACCATAAAATGGTTTTATACTTGTATTACTTGATGATAATTCCAATTAACAGGGTTTTCAGAAATTTGATCTTGGTCTTGGATCTTGTTTCGGTCTTGTAGGGGAACCACAGAGGTAATTCCCTTATTGGCTTTGGTATAGAAGTCCAAGTTGAGCCCTTGGATAACTACCTATGCCTTGTAGAAGTGGGACAACCAGTCAGGGAGTCCCTTGTTTAATGAGACTATACTTCACAATTTCTATCTCCTTGCCGGTAACATATGCATATTTGACTGTATCTTGCTTATCCTTTGCTATAATTCTTGTGTTGCCTCATTATTTGTTGTATTTTCACCCAATCATTTCTAAAAGAGTTAAGCTTCCATCACCTTATAATATTGTTGCAGGGTAACCAGTGGCATGCATGTGCAGCGGTGCCCCACCCCCAGGCATGCACAGTAACCCATACCTGCCCATACCCCCATTTCCACCCATCTGCTTGCTTGTGTGTCACCTGAGAGCAAGCATGGATTTCTACAACTATAGAGGAAGCAAACCCTGCAGTCTTGGTCCACCTGCTTCCTCTATAGTTACGTCACTGAGTGGCATCATGTTCTAGATGTCAGTGGCTGTGGTATGTGAAGGGGTTGTATTTGCCCCCGCCTTTTGCCCATTGCAGTCTGTTTTTCAGATTGAATTGTATTATTACATGAGCATGCTGCACATTTCTGTGCATGTAGGCAGTCTTCCCTTTGGTGAGAGCTGAAGTCCTACACACATTTGATTCATGAATCATGACTCACTATTTGTGTGGATGCTTCTCATCCATGGGATATATTTGGACTTTACAAAGCCATCTGTGATACAAAGAATTTATTCAATGTCTTTTTCAGTTTGTGGATTTTTAAAAGATTTCTATACTGGACCCCAAGATATCCACAGGCAGTGAATGTATCTTCTAAAGGCAGCTTTAGATTCCATAAGGATTTATATAAATTATATTCACTGAATTTGTCTTCTTTGTGCACATCTCCACTTATTCAGCAGGAGATTAATTAAGATATGTCTCCTGTTAACACGATAATAACATAATGAATCTCTCAGATCTTGGATAGAAAGATAAACAACAGATTTCCCAGGGATCCAAGCTCTATCACAAACATTTTATGCATTGCATCAAATACATTATTTAAAAGGTAACTATAATCATGTTATTTTACATTTATTTAATGTTATTGAACAGTCATACATATGGCTGTGCTCAGAGCTGTCTGACTCAATAAAAAATGATTTCTTCCCATCAACATTTCCCAGTAAGACATGTCTTTGCATCCACCACAAACCAACAGAAATAAGTATACAGGACCAGCTATTGTAAAACAAACTGGGCACTAGCATGATATTTCATAGAGAGAGGATGGTAGCCATGCATCAAAGATACCCCACAACAATAATCTCTAACTGGTACATTAAATACAATGTCCGTAAATTCTTTATTTTATTTATGCTTTTATTTTCTTATTAATGCGTATACATATGCAATCTTGGTGTTAGCAGAGTGGTAATACTATGCAAACACCATTACCGGCACAAGCAATAAACCCAACACACATTATGTAATTAAAACACACATACTTACAGCCTACAGACCATATCCTGTAATGAATATTTACAACACCATATTTATAGATGTGCAACCAAGCAAATGTATTATGAACTGATTTAGTACCCTGTGCACAGTTAATCACAGAACATGTAGAATCAGCTCCAAGGACCCAAAAAAGTTGGTCTAGAACAGATTATGTACAATGTTTTATTTAAATTTTGTCTTTAGCAGGAGAACTTTTTACTGTGTTCAGGGAGATTTTGGTGACTGCACCCCAAAACAGTGGTTCACCAGTTTTGAAAATAAATTTGTGTCATTTTGCAACCTATAATTCTTCCCTCTAGCGAATAAGTAAGCCAGGAGACAGACCAACTCACCTACCTCCAAAAATGCCCCAGTAGCTCCCCATCTTCTTTTCTGCTGATTCACTGAACATGCTCTGTGCTGCTAAGCTTAGACTTACAATATACTGCAGGGGTCCACAACCTTTTTAACCCGTGAGCCGCACTCAAATGTAAAAAGAGTTGGGGAGCAACACAAGCATGAAAAATGTTCATGAGGGTGCCAAATAAGGCCTGTGATTGGCTATTTGGTAGCCCCTATGAGGACTGGCAACCCACAGGAGGCTCTGTTTAGCAGTACAACTGGTTTTTGTGCAACCAAAACTTGCCCCCAAGCCAGGAATTCAAAAATACAACATGTTGCTCACAAACCACTGGTTGGGGATCACTGATATACTGTATATACAGAATATAAATGTCACAATATAAGGCTTAATACTAAGTAATACAGATAATAACCACATAACAGGCTACAAACCAGTGCAATTAGCATCATATTTTGTAATCAGCTTATATGACAAACCTAATTTGCGGCTTGAAAATTTGTGACAACTCCTAAGCTTAGCTTCTCAACAGCTGCCAGAGCACACTGGGCATGTGAATGTCATTGACATTCCTAACAAAATCCAAGATATGGAGCTTCTGTGAAAAATTTGAAGGCTCAGTTTAACCTTTAGGCTGGTACAACAAGTTCAGTATATAAAATATGGCATTTCTACTCATATTAATTTTTAGCTCTTCTGAGCATGCTCTCTATGTTTCAGTTTGATAAATTAGTTGCTACCATTTCTCATATGCTGCCGCAATAATTAGCAACCAATGTATTAAATCAGTGCTGTCCAACTTCTACGGTGCCAAGGGCCGGAATTTCTCTAGCATACATGGTGGAGGGCCGCTAATGGAAGCCAGTTTTGACCACTCCCCTTTTTGAAACCACACCCACTTCAAACCACACCTATTTTATCACAATGGTGGTAGCACAGCAAAATCCCAAATGCTTGGTCCTTACAGTGGGGATATCAACCATCATTCATATGTGAAAGAATTATGTCATATTAAGATATACCCTTAAATTCCATATGCCTCCTCCTCCCCTGTGGATAGCAGAGCAACCCCCAGTACATAATTACACACCTTAGGGACCATTTAATGGCTATTTCCAACTGCTAACAAACTCCCACAACAAACCCCTGCCAGGTTCACCTCCCACAAGCAGCATAGGGCAAGCAGAGTATGGCACACAGAGACAGCATAGGGAAGGCAGAGTATGGCACACACAGGCAGAGTGTCATACTCTGCCTGCCCTACCCTTCCTGTGTGCCATACCCTCCCTGACCTATGCTGCCTGTGTGTGCCATACTCTACCTGCCCTCTGCTGGCTGTATGTGCCATACTCTGCCTGCCTTATGCTGCCTCTGTGTGCCATACTCTGCCTGCCCTATTCTGCCTCTGTGTGCCATACTCTGCCTGCCCTACCCTGACTGTGTGTGCCATACTCTGCCTGCCCTACCCTTCCTGTGTGTGCCATACCCTCCCTGACCTATGCTGCCTGTGTGTGCCATACTCTACCTGCCCTATGCTGGCTGTATGTGCCATACTCTACCTGCCCTATGCTGGCTGTATGTTCCATACTCTACCTGCCCTATGCTGGCTGTATGTGCCATACTCTGCCTGCCCTACCCTTCCTGTGTGCCATACCCTCCCTGACCTATGCTGCCTGTGTGTGCCATACTCTACCTGCCCTATGCTGGCTGTATGTGCCATACTCTGCCTGCCCTATGCTGCCTCTGTGTGCCATACTCTGCCTGCCCTACCCTGACTGTGTGTGCCATACTCTGCCTGCACTACCCTTCCTGTGTGTGCCATACCCTCCCTGACCTATGCTGCCTGTGTGTGCCATACTCTACCTGCCCTATGCTGGCTGTATGTGCCATACTCTACCTGCCCTATGCTGGCTGTATGTTCCATACTCTACCTGCCCTATGCTGGCTGTATGTGCCATACTCTGCCTACAGTACCTATGTCTGAGGTGTGAAGAAGTGAACAATGGGAGTGATTACAGTCTGAGCCTGAGGTGTAAACACTGCAGGGGGTAGAACAATGCAGGTATTAAAAGGTGTGAAAAACACAGGGGATTACATTTTTAAACAATACAGGGGGATTACAGCCTGAATCTGAGGTGAGAACCATGCAGGGGGCCAGTTAATCTCAGTACTGATACCATTTAATGCTTACTCAAAGGTAAGCCATCAAAGCAGCCAGACAGGTGGGGGGCCACACAGAGGGGGGTCGCGGGCCGCATGCGGCCCGCGGGCCGCCAGTTGGACAGCACTGTATTAAATTGTAGCAGATCAGAAAGTTAGTATTGTAAATTACAGGAATTCCACTGGGAAACATGATAGTTGGGCATACAAATTAATTCACAGGGGAAACTTAGTCATTTTAAAATTCACATTTTAAAAAGACTGGTAGAACTAAAAAGCTATTGGAGAGAGGAGAGAGCATTATATATATATATATGTATTTATGATATGGAACTCTGTTCAGCCTCCCTTTTTCACATAAAAAAACAATGCAATTATCTCTCTTTTCTGACCAAGCACTTTCAGCTTCTTTTGTCCTCTTGCTGGCATGATATTAAGTGCAATGTCTAAGCTGATATTGGAGAGCATTGTGCAGTGAATTCTTAAGCCTGATTTATTTCCTTTTTTTACGCAGGGATCTTGGAGGGATGGCAAGAACAGATGAAATGTTGCTGGTGAAAAGCCTGAAAGAATAAAATTGTTTGATCGCTTAATGGAATAAAATGATGTTCACTGATAAGAGCAACTCATCACTGGCCCAAAAGCCTGCTCAGAAAAAGACAAGGCCTCACGGACTTCCCTCGCCTGCCTTGTGCTGTGCCTGTGGACTCTGCATAATGTTAGCGGGCATCAACATCACATTAGTAGGCGCATTTGCATTTGGGACTTTTCTGCCTGTGAACAACCCTCCCATTATTATTGGGCCTATCTTGCTTGTGGTGGCATTCACTTTCTTTGGAGCTTGCTGTATATGTAGTCGGAGACCTCCAGCCCATGGCACAAGAAAGTCTAAACCAGGTTCTAACATTGGTTTTATAAAGCCAGGCAATGCAGCCTTTGAAATAGAAACAAGTGAACACACAGTACAGGACACCACTGCTGTTCAGCTGAGCCCAACTAATTCTCCCGTGTCCTCGCGGAAATCATCACCTGTACATGAAAACTCAAAAATGTGCAAACTTTTCACCATGGAGGCAAATGGGCCAGCTGCTAAATTTACAGCAGGAGGGGAATCAATACAGCTAAATTTACCCAGAGATCCTGTCACTTAACTACAGCAAGGCCATCAACGCAGTGGCAATGATCTTTTATCGCTGTAACATTTGTGTTGCAGCCACAGCCTAGGGTCAGAGTTCTACAGTTATGACGGTGGTTTCAGAGATAGATAGCAAAGGTAAAAATGAAGGTGAGGAAAAAAATCTAATTTGCAACGACTGATTTGTACCTCGTTACGGTTTCTGAATCATGGATCTTGGGCAAATAGACAATGGTGAATGAACCTACCAGGCTTAGAGTGTCCTCTGTTCCTTTTGTCCATTTTCTTCTGTGATTGTATTAAGTATTTTAACTGTAATTGTCTAAAAAAGTCTGGGCTCTTAGGTGTTTTTGTTAAGTCCATGCATAATATAGTGTTTCCCTGCTGTTAATTACTTGACACAATATTTGTTCGATGAGTTTTGTGTAATGGAAGTAACATAAGAATTCCTTTGTTTAGAATAAATTCATTTTAATGTCACGTTCAAAACCTCAGGCTGATGAAACTGATATTTTACTGTTTTATGGTGCAAAAGGACCTTTAAGATGTGCAAAGCAAAACAGAGTTGGTGAATCTGTTGGTGATATTGAATTTGTTGCTACACTATTCCTAAAGAAAACTGCATTACTAAAGTCTAGGAATTGCCTCAAATCATTCAAAAGAGAGGCAGGTGGGTGTCACCTAAAAATGTTGTCCTGCATTAGTCACAGACCTGTGTCATTAGCCCAACTATATTCCACACGCCATATGCCCTATTTTCCCAAAGATCAAAAATATCAGGTTCAAGCATTTTACAGAATTTACAACACATAGGGCCAGATTCATCAAAGTACAAGTTTAAAGATCATGAAAAAAATGGTTTTTAAAGTACAAATCATTTAATTTCGACAAGAGAAGCATGGTACTATATAAATAATCAGCACACTTACTGCAGTATCTTCACATATGGCGATTGTTACATTTCAGTTGTTTTATGTCTCAATTTAAAGTCTCCTTCATGTGCCCTGTTACATCATTCCATATTATACACCATAGCTTGTTTAACCTTTACTCTCTGTTTCCTAAATGCACAACCCCAGGGAGGTAATGTGATTGTTCTTCCTTGACTGACCTTTGCAGTAATCAGACTAACAGCATAGGAACAGCTGAGTATTATCTGGTGGGTGTATTTCATTATTTTAATATGTTTGCATAAATAAATAGTTGTATGGACAAGCAGTATGATGTGTTTTTCCCACTAACACTATTATGTCATCATTATTTTAATTTGATTATTTATTAACTTGCAGCATGCAGTGGTCTGCACATTTCTATCCTCCTTCTAAGTAGCTTGATAGAAGTGCCTACATGTGCACAAGTCTGGTTGGGCAGTTTTACTGGATTTTGATAAAAGTGTGTTACATGTGTTACCAATGTCCCTTCTCAGTAGGTTGATGGGGCATCAGCATTTGTGCAATGAGTCGTAACGCCTCCTTACTCTTTCAGCTATTTTTTTTTTACTCTGTCAGCTATGCTTGTGGGCAATGAACAAGAGTAAAAAGGATATTCTTGATTGAATAGAGAAAATCAGTGCAATTTATTTTTGTCTAAATTAATATTATTATCTTGGCAAATAAGACGGGAAAGCTGTGGAGCCATCTATAGGCATGTACTGTCTTCTGATTAAATTATGGTCAAAAGGGCCACATTTAAAGGAAAACATGATCTTTATGGTGTACATTTTATTTCCAAATTACACTGCTTACATAGCAAATAATTCACTCTACCATTTAAACTTTTATTCTTGAACCAACAAATGTATTTTTTTGTGCATTGTGTCTGATTATGAGCTTTTAGAAGGAGTCAGCACTACACATTAGAACTGCTTTCAGATAACCTACTACTCCCAAGTAACTGGAAGAGTCCCAAGCCGGACTTGGATTTCTTACTATTGAGTGCTATTTTGATAACTACTGGGAGATGCTATCTTGCTCCCTTCCCATTGTTCTGCAGATCGGCTACTGGGAGGGGGGTGATATCACTCCAACTTGCAGCACAGCAGTAAAGTGTGACTGAAGTTTATCAGAGCACAAGTCGCATGACTGTGGCACCCTGGGAAATGAAGAATATGGCTAGCCCCATGTGAAATTTCAAAATTAAGTATAAAAAAAATCGGTGCTTTTGGAAATGCAGGATTCTGCTGGAGAAGCTCTACTGATGCGTTTTGAAAAAAACATGTTTTCCCTTGACAGTATTCCTTTAGCAACTTTTATAGAAAGATTTATATGGGTGGATTTTTATCAGTGGTTGAAATTTTGAGTTCACCATTTGATACATATGTCTCTAAAAATCCCATAGAAATGAGTAGGGAGCAGTGAAATTTAACTGTGGTGCGTTCTAATTTCCCACTATGATAGATTTGCCCCATAGTATCTCTATACTTCAGCAACAGATGTCTCATCAAGATCCATTTTAGTAGATACTGTAGGTTATGCAGTATCATAAACTGATAAAATAATATAAACCAAGAAATGTACGTGCATTTATATTTGCCATGCACATACGTGATTCTAAAAACATAAGTATGTTCATAGATTCAGTATTAGACTTTGTGGTAATTAAAGGCCTTTTATAAGTTTCTAGGTAACTTGCTTAAAACATGGGATAGCTATTATCTTATTTATTTTATTAGTCCATCAATCCACAAACACACACATTTACAAACACACTCACACAGATATATAATGCTGAGATCGATTTATTAGAAGGCAACATAAAGGGCATTCTGTGTTTCTGTCACCAGCTCTTCCTCAAAATATTATAACCAATTTAAACAACAATAATGTGAATAAGTAGGAAATTTGACCTAGAAGTAAGATGTTATCACCGTGGAATTGTTTATAAACATAAAGCACACATTCCATGCCTTTATGTGTAATCTGTAAAGGTCATAACAAGAATATACAAATATTTAAATGTCAGGGTATGCTGTAATGCTATAATCTTCCATGTCGGTACTAAAAGGGTATGAAAAGATCATAGTCTCCCTTGAGGCCATTGGGCCAGAAGGAATGCATTTATTTATGGTAACTGCGGAGCCCATTCACACTTATGAGGTTGTACCCAAAACAACATAATAAAAACGATCAGCTTGCGCTCATGCTGTGATTTTATCCTGCCATAGAGAGGCCCATCAGTTATGAAGAAGCAGCAATAACTTCATTTAACCAGTCATTTTTCCAGCATTTGCTTTGCATGGGAGAGTCACACAGATGTATAACAATAGCCAGACACATAATCGAGAGTTAGCTTGGAATCTGCCTGACAGCAACTTCCTGAAGAGGATGGCACTTCTGTCTGCTGGCAACATTGGTATCATTCAAGGGCTTTCCTTTTCCTTTAAGCAGGCAGGTGACACCGTGGGGGACTTACCTTCTGGTCTTCTTGTTAGAGCTTCTGGCTCAGCTTGACTATAAATGGTCACAGAGGTAGAGATAAAACTGCTGAGTGCAATATATTACCAACTTAGTTTCCACCAAATTTCATCATAGCTATGTGCATTGATTTCAAGAAAAACCTCAGCAAACTCTTCTCCAGTATTTACTTGTCATCAGTGGGTAAAGAGATTCTGCCAAATTGCCACCTGGAATTACTAGAAAATGTCATTTTTTTCACACTTTGCAGCCTTAAAAGATGTGATAATTTTATTGCCAGTAGTCTAGTCAGCAACATACTGTATTTATCATGGTGGTGTAAGCTTTTGCTTGATAGTTAGTACTGTAACAATATCAACAAATATAAGATACCATTCAGTAATCACTGGCTATTAACTGCCATACATGCCATCTTACAGCATGGTGTGTTCATGAAAAAAGAATAAATTGGGGGTTCTGTTACAGGTTTACTTGGAAAAAACATTCTGGTTAATAGAATATAATAGCATATTGTTATTTAGAAAACTATAGAGATATAAAATATTTATAAGGCAATTTCAGTGCTACTTAACTGGGGTTCTTGGTGCATAGTTAGTCAAAGGGACATATAAGGAACAATTTCCATGTTTCATGCACAGTTCTACAAGTTATTTTCTTGTTTGTATGAGGCAATGGTACTCATATACTCATATACTGTAGCAGGAGTCATGAATAAGCTCAATTTATAAAAATTATACTCTGGGGCATGTATCACCATCAATAATGCTCAGTATTTACCTGGAACAACACAAAGGAAACCCTATACTTGTCACCTAGTCAAGGTAGGTGTAAAATCTTCTGTACCTCATACAGCAAAATGTGTACAACTAGAAGATTGGCAAACTGGTGGTGGAAGCACATTAGTGGGCATGTGCTGTTCTGCTTCTTTTTTATCGCTTAGACTCAGCATTGTGTTTATGATTTAGCCTTTAGGTCTTTTTCATGTTGTTTAAACCTTTGTTGTAAAGTATGCCTCCTTGCTCCAATAATAAATGCACAAAGAGTGGCATATAGCTCAAGTGACAAATATTGTTGTTAGCTACACACTTTTTTTTAATGCTATAGATAAATGTACAGTAAAAGGCATTGGCAGATTCTACAATGAATGGGTGACTGTGCCAGTTAAGTTATTCAGAGGCGCCCTGTTGTTTTAGCAAGTATAAACACAGCATGTGATTTACATGAGAGATGGAAGTAATATAGGAGATAAAGAAAGGCTAATCCTTAGAGCAGTTTATTTCCAAATGTGACACATTAAGCACTTCATGAACCAGACACACCACTGTAGTTTTACATTTGTTGAACTATTAAATATTAATCAGGCTTCTCAAACTGTCCCATATTTCTCTCACAGACTGTCAAGGATTACAGGGTGAGAAAAAGCCCTCCAGGCTCTGTTGTACAGTGTTTATAATCAACTTTTAATCTATAATTCCATTATGTCCTTCTACCACCTAGGGTCTGTAAAGCTTGTGCACCGTCTTGTGTCCTGGTTGCTTGGTACAATGTCTACTTATATTCCCAGCAGGGATCCTAGAAGGCTAGGTTAAGCACTGAGATATGTTTATTCAGTACATGGGTGGCACAAGCTTCTGACATAACTTGAGGTCTATTTGCTAACTAGCATAAAATGTAAGTCTGAAGCAGAATTAATTATAACTAGGGATGCACCGAACCCACTTTTTTGGGTTTGGCCAACCCCCGAACCCACCCTGATGGATTCTGCCGAATCCTGAACCGAAGGGTCAAAAGTTGCCGCCGCTAAAAATTTTTCCCCCTAAAATGTAACCCTTTCCGAATGCTAATTATCATATGCAAATTTATGCTAATTAGGTTAGGTGACTTAGATTAGGCCAAAACCGAATCCATAAAAAAAAGGCTGGATTCGACCCTGCATCCATAATTATAACCCATCCTGCAATTAGGAAGGCATTGGGGATTTTTAGAAATGGACATGTAATAGGTATCAGAAACTTTTCATGCTTAACACTATTAATTTGCTCTTATGTCTTCAATATGCTCTGATCAACATAACTACCCATGAAGCTAGTAGGCAATTATCGCAAAAACACCAAAAGACCCTGAAGGCCTGTACTAGACAGATCTGGTGAACTCCTTCCATCTAGGAGTCCATAACATGGCCAGTAGGCTTCTATCTGTAACATGCCTATACTGACCCATTTCCCATGAAATGTAAAGTCCTAGGTATACATATAATCAATGCGCAAACATGATAAACCCAGGCACTCTGACTCAAAAGGGAAACTAAATGGTAAACTTGCAGAAGTTAAAGAGGAAATGTCGAGATTTCAGAAAAAAGACACATCTAGTTACATGGTTTCAGGCCTGAACGGGCAATCTGTGGACTCAGAGGGGCTGCTGTAAGATGCCATAGACAGTCAATCTTTAGTGGGCTAAGCTGGTGCTGTTTGGACCTCTGCATACTTAAAATGCCAGGACCCATTCTGAATCTCAGTCCGTACCTGCATGGTTTGTACAAAGTATGCATAAACTGTTGCTCCTCATCAAGGCAGTGTCTTGTGTCAATACTAACTAAGTAAGGCATTATCCTTGGGGGGAGAAAGACCATAATTGATTATCTCTCAATTTGGCATGACCACTTCCAAGGATACTATGGGTTTTTAGCTTCTTAACTGCAGACTTGTTCTTAAAGGGGCAGGGATTGGGAGAGCTGCCATTAACCGCATATGCATAGACATGCACATTTGAATACAACAGTATTCAACAATTTATTATTGTTTTTCTAACTTCTTTAGTCATTAAAAGGACATCTCTAGTCTATAAAGCAGAGGTACCCATGTGGAGACTACTTTCAGTGGAGTTATTGTGTCAGACCTTCATTGCATTACTTAGAGATATCAAATATAGTGTTGTATTGAAATGAAAACCATACATTTCTAAAGCTGTAAGTTTAAAAAATCTGAGCAAAGGGAAGTGCCCAGAAACATGAGGCAACTTAACATGCAGAGTTTCCAATTCAATTGATCCAGGGCAAGTGGTGACAAAATGCCTCGTATTCCATATCCCTCACTTCTAGAACAAGTACAGCAAATTCCTCCCCTTTACTTCCATGCAGGGTCGGACTGGGCCACTGGGGCATGGGACAAAACACGGTGGGCCCTGGTGGCCCAGACTCGATCCTTTCAGCCGTGGTGTCCCTCCCCTGACGCGTTGAAAGTGAGTTTCACACTCAGGGGAGGACGTCGGACGGGTGGCGGGGTCCCCTGTGAATGGTGCGGGGCCCCTGGTGCCCCCCAGTCCGACCCTGCTTCCATGAAGTCATGGCAGTCATTACATTTTAAGAAGCTGGACACCAAACTTTCACATGGATACAAGTCAAAGGTACTATTCAGATTCTTCCAGTCTGTTGTCTGTTACTACTTTCTAATTTAAAAAAAGGTACTATGGAAGATGGAACTATCTCACTATAGATGGGTTGTATATATGTGTATGTGATCTACATAATTATTCTATAGTGCTATATGATAGTACACAAAGATAAAATACTTCACACATAAATATTATAGCTCCCTTTCTGTATAGTAAATATATTTATGTGTAATACAGGCTGCAGACACAAAACAACAAAATGATAGAAAATCACTGCATGTAAGGTAATTTGAGTCAAGATCCTTTAAAACGTGAAATGATTACAGTGTTAGACTTGTGTTGTACAATTAGTGCAATTAGTACAATGGGGGAAGCAACTACAGCAAGAACAGAAAGGTCTTATTACTTTTTATTTTCATTTGCAGCTTTAACAGGTTTTTTACATCATTGCTCACACTGGAACTTTAGTGCTTATTTTTAAATCAGCGTTAAAATGAGGTGCTCATAAATCTATAAAGGTGTTACATTCATAACAAACAAGTGAGAAAACCAGTTGCCGTAAGAGGCAATCAATGAAAGGCCAATATCTCACTTTTATAAAATCGCATATATGCTGATGCTGAAATCCATGCTACCATTGTTTATAGGCTAGCCATGTCTTTAGTTAGGAAGTATGGAAGGAAGTCTAATTGCATTAGACAAACCAGTAATGGAAAAGGAATGTGAAATATTGAAAGATAACTTGTTTGCAGCAGTCAGTGCCAGGTAGCAACTAGAAATGCCAACTTAAATGTCAGTGTAAAAAGGACATTCTATTCTATGGATGCAAGAACAATGCAGCCTTTGTAACAATCATTGTTTATTAAGTAATCAAATCGACAATAAAATCCATAAATAAGAGCAGAACTCCCCAAAATAGAAATGTAGGTCCATGTGCACTTGCCCCACACCTTACTGCATAAAGGAGAATTAAACCCTGAAAATGAATATGGTGAGAAATGCCATATTTTACATACTGAACTTACGGCACAAGCCTAAAGCATCAGCATCTCTATAGTAGCAATGATTCAGGCCTTCAAACCTGCCACAGGAGCTCCCCATCTTGGATTCTGTTAGAAGTGTCAGTGACGCACATGCTCAGTGGGCTCTGAGCAGCTGTTGGGAAGCTTAGCTTAGGGGTTGTTGCAAATTATCAAGCAGAAAATAAAGTTTGCCTGTCATATAAACTAATGCTACAGGGCTGATTACTAAATTCTGATGTTAATAACACTGGTTTCAGAGTTGCCAGTACAACCAATCAGAAGGTAGAATTTACTGGTCATCTGTTTAAAAGAAAACAGCTTATTGGCTACGGTTGGTTACTGAATTTCGGCTGTAACTGTATTTTGGTTTTTATAAGTAACATAAGACATAAGACATAACATTGTGACAAAAGAATCCAAAGCGTCAAGGGGGTGGAAGAAATTGTCCCATTTATGAGAAAGCAATTCATGCACATTGTTATTGATATCTGAAAGCATTCTAAAATCCTAATGTATTCAGTATATTGTGCCTAGTATGGAATACTTTTTTATAGGTTATCTCTGTGCATGGTCTGTTAGATATTTACCATTATTTGAGGTCTAGTAACCTGTAGCAACCTACCAGATCTTGGCATATAGTGTTCTGTTGTAATTTAAATAATACAAGCAAACATCTTGATTGTTGTTATTAATTACATGACATACAAATAACCTTTTTAGAGCTTTTTACGTATTGCTGTGTGCTTGCTGTTATTGCTGGCCTGCTGTTACTTATTCTTTCAGCTTTGTTCATGCCAATAATAACAGCATACCATGCCCCCTTCTGAAAGGCATGCCTCCAAGTTGTTTTAATGCAAGGCAATCTGGATACATGGCTATAATGAAGGGCTGTAGGGAGGAGAAAAAGATTATTAAATAAAGAAATATTATGACTCTAGACAAGGTAATACAGGTATGGAATCCATTATCAGGAAACCCATTATCCAGAAAGCTCTGAATTACAGGAATCACATTTTTAAAATTGATTTCCCTTTTCTCTGTAGTAATAATAGTCTCCATAACCCTGTATTGCCTCACCCTGTAAAAGCCATCCAACCCCTTTATGAAGCTATATAATGTATCAGCCAGTACGACTGGTTCTAGGAGAGACTTCACAGCTCTCACTGTAAAAAATCCTCTCCTTTCTTCTTATGTTAATTCTCATCATATTTACATTAGACAGGTACAAATAATTAAGGTATTGTGCCTCAGAACAACTGGAATATCCACAGAACCTGCCATTAATAGGGTTACTTATACAAAGTATAAGAGATATGTGAGGTACACTAAGGTTGCCAAAAAACCTTTCTATAAGTGGCAATAACAAACAGTCAATATAGAGAGTTTTGTGTAAACCCATAGGTAGGAGGAATTTATACACATACACATTTCCATTCAAAAACAAGAGCTCTCTCTGTACTTACAGTGATGCCAGATAAAGGCAAGACATATACTTTCCCTTAAAGCAGAGTCAGTTTGAGAGGTTATACAGGCATCATGTGTAATTATTAAACAATAATGTGTAGGGATCATAAGTGAATAAAATGCAGGGCCTCCAAGAATATAAAGCAATTATAGAGTGGGAAACAGGCATAAGTGGCTTTCATTTCATATTCAAAGATTCATATACCAGATGTGCAACATTAAACACAAAATGTCTGCTGCTCAAAAATTAGCCAAAAATATTATGCCTGATGATGAGGAAATTACTTTTCACGTGAGTATAGTTTACAAGTGGCCTAATGAATGAATGTGAATCAGGAGATCATGCCTTGTGTAGTGTACGTAGTGAACATGCCTTATATTCCATGCTTAGGGCAATGGCACATGATTTAAGGTGAATGAGCAGTTTTTCATGAAGAATCAATAAAAATTGTCCCACCCTGTGGTTTAATGTAATTTAAGTTGCCAATAATATGCCAATAGGTTCTCCTAATGGAGATGGCATTTGGCAGGGTGTTTATTGCCCCCTCTCCTGTGTATTTACCCTTAGTA
The DNA here is from genome assembly GCF_000004195.4 of Xenopus tropicalis. Classification (NCBI taxonomy): domain Eukaryota; kingdom Metazoa; phylum Chordata; class Amphibia; order Anura; family Pipidae; genus Xenopus; species Xenopus tropicalis. Next base: position 93,563,338 of record NC_030680.2, on the reverse strand, counting down.
ACTACCAATATACTCTAGGTTTGGGGTCCTCATTTGTCATATAAATTCTTTGTGTGCATGGAGCAATGACAGCTCATATTAAAAGGTACTTTAGGACTTCAGCAAAAAAGTCATTACATTTTAATTGCATATGTGAATCCATGATTCCATGATTCCATTAGTGTGTTTGGGAACAGCGAGAATATTCTGTGAGCACTACTAAGCTGGATATTGCAGATATATTTCATCACTAATGACACAGCACAGCAAATGCCAATAGTCCCTCAGGCAGAGAAAGAAAGAGACAAACAACAGAACCACATTAAGTCAACCATTATTTTTCTGTATTCATATATTTATAAGATTTGTTCACTTCTGTCTCCAAAAATGTTCCCTGCCACTCTTTACCCCATTGCATCTGCTCCTCTTGAACTACAGGACGCCCCTGTGCCAGTGACTGCTACTCCAGTTATGTTTACATTTTAGCTGGGGATGTAGTATTACCTACAATTTATGGGTAATATCACAAATGTATTGTAATCAGAACCTATTTTTGCACTCCTGTATTAACCTAGTTTTTACTATATACTTTCCCACATTCACCTATAAGTAGACATGATACTTAGCTTGGTCCATATTTAAAAGCAAATGACTTAAGCTTAGCATTAATTAAAGGGTCTCTCTAATATTTATAGTGGCCCTTAATATGTTTTACCCTTTTATTGTGCAGAACACAAAAAAAACTGTATGTTCCAATGTACAGAGGGCCCAAGCCTGTTGAATAGGATAGTGAGACTGAAAATCTCTATAAAGCACTGCCATGAGTTCCTAATGAGAGAAAGGCATTGAGCATTGTGAGTAGTGAAATACTGATTGTGTCCGTTGCTATTAATCGCCTGACTGCTAAAAAAATGCTACTATTTAAACACTTGAAGTAACCATGTACAGTCACTCAATGAGCAGTCCTCAAGGAAGGTGTATAGAAAGTCAAGTAGAAATGTATTAAATCAGTACAGAGGTAGCCTGAGCTCCTCTAGCTAAAGGCTCAGGGGGGTGCACCTGGCCCTCCTGACTTTTTTTTTTACAGGCTAATTCATCTTTGTTTCTAAACACCTGACACAACCCAACATGTGTGTAGTGGTAAATGTCATGCACCTCTACCAGAGATGTGAGTGCCCCTTCTAAGTGTCAAGCATCAGGAATGATTAGATTGTAAGCCCTTGCAGGAAGAGCCTTTATTACGCCTACTGTAGCAAGCTGCATGCCATTTGTTATGTTCTCTTATATTAAAAAAAATGCATAATATGTGCATGACAATAAAGGAGAAGGACGCTCAGAACAATGTTTACCTGCTTTACATTAAAGGAAGGTGTTTAACCATTTCAGTGATAAAATATAAAACAATAAAATCATAGAACACAGGTTTCTCAAAGAGAATGTTTGCATGTGAAATAAAGCCAGGGTTACCCCTACCAGTCAGCTAAAGAACAGTATAAGAAAGAAATAACTATAAATATGTGTTATTATCATTAATAGGTAAATATAAAACACCATCATACTCTCTAGTACTTTACAATAGAAATGTGTATAGATCAAACATACATATTCAAATATTGACTGGTACAAAGACAAAGAGGACCACGTGAATTACAAATAGTTAAAGGGATAGTATACATTTAAAAGCACCTTTTCTAAAAATGAACACAAATATGACTTGTGTTGAAATTACATTATGCCTATTGTTTAATTTAAAAAATATATATATATTCTTATTTTTTTGCCATCCTAAATCACTAATGTGGAAGTTAGGCTATTTTCACTGATATTACACCTTTCCCCTTACTTTATAAATGAGAAATTTTCTTCAGAGCTATCTACCTACCAAACAAACAAACAAAACTCTGTCTTCTTTTAGCAGAAGCCTTTGAGCAGCTCATTATCGGGGGCTTCTCAGTGGACTGGTACTTAAATTTGCCCAGGAGCAATAACCTATTACAACAATAAGATGTTTGCTTTTCAACAGTTGACCAAGAAATGCTACCTTCTGATTGGTTTCTATGGGTTACTGCTTCAGGGAAAACTAAGTGCCTTTTATTACGTAACCCCCAAAGTATGTTCAGCACCTGCCATGTTGAACTTGTGGTGCAAACTGTCCCTTTAAAAAGCAACCAATCCAACATATATTTGCAGAATTTACTGATCTAGTTTGTATGTTATCATTTTTGTATCTTAGTGCCTTCCTGTTAATACTAACAATAACATTGCGATGGGAGGTAAGTCTATTCATTCACACTTGTATTTCTGTATCTAACAGCATGCTTAATTACTATGTGATATGCAGATTAGCTCATTAGGCAAATAAGGAATCAGTAGGGCTATAAATAACTGTTGAGATCTGAAAATCCTAAGGGTGAGTGATACATGTCCTTCGCTCAAGCCTTTGTGTTCCATGCTGTGTGTTCTGTTTCTTGGAATCAAGTCACTTGTTTGCCAATGAAAACTTGCTAATTAATTTTGGCTCCTGCCTTCAATCACAACAGCCTGTCAGTGATATATTTTAAACTCTCTCTACATATTGAGATACAACTGCCTGGTGTTTACTATGTTGTAAGCGTGCATTCTAAATACTCAAATGTGTTGTGTACTTAAAGGGAAAGTTAACCTTTAAAAATGTCAAATATAAAAGTATTTGAAGCAACCATTCTGTTGTATAGTTTTGTATTATTACCATTTCTATTATGGCTCTTTTCTGCAGCAGCAGTAAATGCCGTCTGGTTGTCACTGACCAGGGCACCTAAAAACATACTGACTGTGTGACTTCTGTGGTTCTGAGGTGTTTGAAGCACCAGCTTTCAGAGCAATAGATGTGTATAAAAGAAGAACATGATTCAGAAGAGCATGGCAAGGTCAGTGATCTGTATAAAATACTGGTTTGCTATCACCTTGACATTTTACTGTCTTTTACAGTCTTTATAGAATGAAAGGTGAGAAGAACAGTTAAAGGAACTTTATGATCATATAGACACTAAATCAAATGGCCAATGCAATAAAAGAATGAACATATTTTATCTGCACATGTTGTTGTGCATAGTAATCATAAAAGTATTGTCTTTGAAGCTTATATCCTGTTTTTATCATATTTGCTTGATATCTAAGAATAACTTGTATCTATACACAAACTTACCGAGTCGGCCAGAGAGCCATCAATTTCAATTTTATTTGGTAATGGAATACAAATGGAATTGGTAAAAAAAAAAAATGCAATATTTGTATAATTTTACCTCTGTATAGATTTAATGCAAGTTTTATGAGTCTGTACTGTCCCATCTATTCACTGAAACAAGATTGTGCAGTAGTTTGTACCAGTCGGCAGTGAATGTGATATAACTTACTGCTAACTGATAAAGCAGCTCTTCAAAATGCGTTATGGGTATTTACAATGTATAGTGTAATAACCTGTCTAGTAAAAATATTACATTGCAAATGTGATTTTTGCTTCTTTTTTTTGTCAAAATGAATTTCATCACATTCTGTCAGAACAAAAATGAAATTGATAGTTCCCTCCCCTCAATTTATACCCCAGGGGGCAGGGACATGCTTTGCAATCCAACAGGTTTCTGAGGTGCATGTGCATAGCATATTACAATTGTCTGTACCTCTTTAAGAAAACAAAAGGTACTAGTATGTTGGCTGCCTCTTGATTGGCCACAGGGATTAAAGAAGAGGGAAACTTAAACCTAACAAGTTTGAAAAGATCTAGATTATAGTTTCAAATAATACACAAAACAATAAATAACTAAAGATGACCCAACACTGACTGACCCTTCCAGGTATCTATTTACACATAGATGACCAAAGCCATCCATGTTTTACTTTGGCCCAACAAATTGAAACTATGATAAAGGAGGAGGACCTGTTGCTCCCCTTCACTTCCTCACATGCCCATGCACCACCTATCGCCAAGATTCACTGGTAAATACATTTTTCACATACATCAGCTGTGATATGAAAATATCATAGCATGATCTGTCAAATATAACCCTCTGTTTGACATGCATGAGCATGTGGGCAAGCAGAATAGTTAAAATCAAAACTGTCATGTCCAATTGTAGGCAGGTATAGCCAGCTTTGCTTTTAAGCTGACCTTTCATGTAAAGATCCCCTCATTTTTCAGGAGACCAAATGGCTGGTAGCCCAAATTTGGCGGATCTGATATTATGATCTATAGCCAACAACTGAATTGCAGTGGGGACATGTGCTGGGTATTAGCTATGGATCTCAGCTACAACCAAACACAGTCTTCCCCCAATAGACTTCTCCACTTCACTGGCCTCATTAGATATTGACTGGGTGTTTTTGGCTCCATAACTGCCTGTGTATGATGAGCTTTACAGACAATAAGTACAGTAGAACTATCATTTCAGATTATCCAGTTTTGCAAATCCTTTTTACAACCCAGAAAAGAAAACTTTCATGCCTCTCTTTTTTTGTAAAGGAAGTGTGAAGGCTGCTAAATACCTTGTATTTGCTTCTGCATTGTTCCTTTAACCATCACAGGAACTGGCAGTACTACGAAATACGTCAGAACATTCTTCATGAGTAATTTCTATAAAGAAATAAAGTAGAAGATATACCTCTGGCTGACTTACATTTACACCTGAAAGCAGTTTATGGTGCTGCAGGAATACAAATCGCCCTAAGCTGTGGTTGCTATGCAATTAGTTACTTTAATGCAAGCTACCCCAAATGCAAAAATAAAGTGTAATTTGAAACTGTCCTACAGCGACTGTAATTTAGGCATTATCATTCAGAAAAATCTCATTTTGATTTCCTGAATAGCTTCAATTTGCAGAGTATAAAGTATTTTTCTTTCATTGTGCCCTTCTGTGTTTTGATTAAAAGAGCTCTGTAGGGCCAGCAATACAATTCCACAAAGAGCAGCTAAACATAAGAAAGTACTGGACAGCAACAATACAGCATGCATATACTATTTATGGACTTGTCCTCATTACCCATTGCCTGTATTACAGTCTTGGGAAATTATACGCAATTCAATTAATTAAAAAAAGTTTCTCCATTTCTTATGAAAAATGTTCATAGCTTGTTTTTAGTAATAAAAATTTTTCTGCATAGTTTATTTATTACAATATCTGTACTTTCTGGATCACCATGCGCCACATTACATAGGTACCAGAAGTGCCATTTTTTTGCATACAAAATATGAAGTAATAATCAAGTTTTCTTGATATGGGCCGTTCCTGTAACTCACATCCTTGTACCAAATAGAGATTGTTTTGCCACCAATATGGATTCATGCAGCTTAATAACCAGCAAGTACAAGGTACTGTTTTATTATTACAGAGAAAAGGGAAGTAGTTTTTTAAGTGTTTGCTTAAAACGGATTCTGCAGTAGATGGACTTTCCAGAATTTGGAGCTTTCTGGATATTGGGTTTCTGAATAAGAGATTCCATGCCTGTCCTTCCTGTTCTTTAACATTTAGATTCAAAAAGTTTAACAAGGGCAACCACAGATTTTATTCACTGATTAAAAGCAAATGTTGATTCTGGAGATTCATTACTTCTCTTTTACACGATTTCAGTTACAACTGGAACTTCAGTGAGATGAATGTCCATGCAATCCCACTATTTGGGTGCCCTACTAAACACTGTCTGACAAGATGAACAGTCCACTCTCATTAAAAGGGGCAGTGTTTGTCTTGTTTAAAGGGGACCCAAAAGCTTTATTTCCTGCAGCCTTCTGGTAACAACAACTTGCAGCAAAACACTTCAAGCTATTCTCTCCCTCACTTAGGCTTCTGTCCCTGAGTCTTACACCACCAAAATGGCCACCACCTCACTTCTGCTTCCTCCTTTCCTTATACTATTTGATTGGCCAGCCTTATAACTTTACTATTAATGCTGAAGCAAATTACAATTCACCTCTTTTCAAACACATGAAACAACCCTGCACATTGCTTCTCTGCTGTTCAGAATTCAGAGCACTGGAGTTACCTCAGGTGTAAATGATTCAATTTGGATTAGACCTGGGCCCTACTTATGATTGCTCATGCCCTCGGGCTAGAGTAGTCATAACTGAAACCTTGTGTGAATTTGCTAACTCATGCTTGTTAGGAGGTAAAATAAAGAATTAATTTTATTAATGTAAATGAGCAGTGTGCAGGACCAGCAGGTGGTGCCAAGTCCCCCTGTAGAGCCTATAAAAGGCAGTGCCTTACTAAGTCACTTCCTGTTTCGGCCTGATAAGATCTGCAGACAGAGAGATGTCACTGAGTTAAGCCAGGTGCCAGAGATAGAGGGTGATAAACAGCTTGCTCTAGGAGTGAGATGTAGACAGGAAAGCTAACAATGTTAACGTGAGTGTACACCAGATAGGGGTTGTGAGTGTGTAGGAGTAGGGTAGTGGCCTTGTAGTAAAAGTGTAGAGTGACAGCTCGGGTGAAGCTTTGCCACCATAAGGAGACAGGGGTCCCGGAGGCTTCAGAGAAAACGCACTGTGTGAAGCTTGGGCATTATAGGAGACAGGGGTCTTGAAGACTTAAAAGGAAGATAGACTTTGTGAAAGTGCTAGTGGCTCACACTCGTGAAACTGAGAGAAAATTCCTGGTTGATTTACTCTAGTTAGTCCCTACTCTGCCTTGTGCTTTGTGCAGTAAATTTCTGGTTCAATGCACTTTGTCTGGTCATGACTAACGTTTTCAGCAAAGGCCTACACTGGTCCCGGGAGGAAAAGGTAACAGCCATGGGTACCAACTTTGCATGATGGGTTTCGGGTTTCTGATTTTGTTTTGTACCTGAGCAGGCTTTTGTTTTAGGTGCCAAACTTTTTTCTTACAACAAAAGCCTGCCCAGGTAAAGAAATCATCAAATCATCAACTAGAACTACCTCTAGGCTCACATTTGGCAACACAAGAATGCACCCTTTTACTAAAAGCAGGGTGCAGGATATCTTATCATATGAATGTTTCTTCCTGGTAATCACATCCATTATTTACACCAACCATTTAACTAAAATGGCATTATTTCCAGAGTAATAAAAGGATTATACACTGCAGCCTTACTGATAGAACTGTTAAGGAGTACATGTTTTTATATGCAGATTCTCTTAATGATTATATCTTTATCTCAGGCTTATCAATATCACCTTAGAAACTGTTCCTTCTGCAACAGCAGTCATCTGAAATGTCTATCACTGTAGTTCCTGCTAACATATCCCAACCATTATCCTTGCTGGAATATTATTAAAGGTTCCTTCTCTCACTATAGTATACAAAATATCGGGTAGCTGGCAGGTCTTATACATGATGCTAAGCATTAAGGAAGTTAACTGATAAATTACCCCAGCGTGGGGGGGAACAGATTTTTCTGTTAACTACATATGCATTTTGTATGTTACGTATGAGTTGAACCATTTCAAACAAATTCCTGCTCTCTAGCAGTTCTGATGTGCACATTAACATCTGCAAACCGTGAAATCACAGGAACAATGGAGTGCTCTTTTCTCAGTCACAGTGTATCTGGAAACTATCTGTTACTGTACATGATAACAATGTCTTGGGCTATGTGTGTGTGTTTGTGTGTGCTAATCTCTGCTTTGATTTTATAAAGAACATTTACTGAAATGGTATTGATTTCCTTCTTGTTCTTTTGAACTGAAGTGATAATAGATTCATAAGCATGTGTATCTCCAGAAAATCACCCTCTTGAGATTCATGGTTATAAGTAAAAAGCTATAACTGTTTAATCCTAAAGGGCTAAACTGCCTGCATATCCCCTAAGGGTAGCAAAAAGTGCACAAGTGATGATTTAATTCTAAGTATGCTGCTGCTTTAAATATATGTCTCTATACTGTTAATACAGCCACTAGCTAAACAGCCACTAGCATAAACAAATTGAATTTATTGTAGAATAATGAGATAAAGGTATCAAGTAACTTCATAATGGTAAATACAATACAGAATATTTAGGTACAAGGATAGGCATTATTCTAGTACAGGGGTCCGCAACCTTTCTTGCTCGTGAGTCACAGTCAAATGTAAAAAGACGGAGAGCAACACAAGCACCATAAAAGTTCATGGAGGTGCCAAATAAGGCTTATGATTGGCTATTAGGTAGCCTCTATGCACACTATCAGCTTACAGGGGGCTTTATTTGGTAGGAAATCTTGTTTTTATTCAACCAAAACTTGCCACCAAGTCAGGAATTCAAAAATAAATACCTAGTTTGGGGGCACTAAGAGCAACATCCAAGGGGTTGGTTGAGCAACGTGTTGCTCACAAGCCACTGGTTGGGAATCATTGTTCTAGTAGATACAGTAGGATAAAGAAATGCCTACAATATGGTACATTGTCCATAATAATGTTTTACCAACATTAAGAATTTCTTGCATATTTCTGATGATATCATTACATACATTTTCTTACCTCTGTGCAGTAAACCTCTTGTTTTCTTACCTCTTGTCTGAGCAAAAAAGGTCAACATATGTCTGCACAGTATATATAAAGTTATTTGTTCTTGATTTAAATAACACATACACAAAGCTCCCTTCTATTTTTTTTTAAATTTCAGACTTCATTTAAAGGTTGTTTTTGGTTTAACAAGTGGTGACCTCTCATCCAACATGTAACATTCTAGTTAGATAGGAACCAGGAAGTTGGACCACTGACGTACATGTACAGCAAGTATTGTGGTCTGAAAAACATGCAGAAGGAAAACCAGAAAAAATGGAAAAACACAACAAAACAAGGCTTAGCGGGATATGAGGTAGCTTGGGCAAAGAGAGAATGAGAGCAGAGATTTAAATAGGGAGTTTTGGGGCCAAAACATAAAAGGAAGTGAGGAAAAAGGAAGCATTGAAAAACCAAGATGGCGCCTTTGTCTTCAAAACATACAATCATGCATGCCATGATGTCATCGCGCATGCACAACAACGCAGCAACGTTTCCCTGTGCACGTGCATGTGCGAATGCACACAGAAGTCCTAAGACACGCCCGCCGGTCAGCACAAGCCAAGGTAGGGGAACATGCTGGTCTGGCGGTGCGCCTTACAAAACGTCCCTGATAAACATTATCTTGCTGTGGAGTTGTTTACTAAAGGCAAGGCTAGAATATGTATTAAAAACACACTGTAGTTTTGTTGTTAATTGCTGCTCACATGAGAATTACATATTAGTCATATACAGTTACTTCCTGCTTATCATTACATTAGCAAAGTTGCCTTAGTGACGTAGAGATGTGAGACTTTTGTATATAAGGTTAATAAGAAGAGTGTTTGATCAACACACAGACTTTAATTAAACCAGCTTAGTAAAGTTGACAAATCATCATGCTGCTTGGTTAAGTGATATTGACCAGCTTAGGGACCCAAATGTTAAAGACTTTTAGTAGAGCTGATACAAAGGAAATATCCTTTGTATAGTTGAAGGTGGAACTGAGTGCAAGTACTGCAACACATGTGTATGTGAGCAAACTATTGGTGTATTTTTACTCATATTAACCGACCTAAGGTAGAACTAAAGCTTAAAGGAGAATGCAAGTCAAAATTTAAAAAGCATACTGCCCAATAGTCCTCCTATTGTTTAGTAAAAACGCCACACTTTTGGCTCACCTAATCAAATATTTACTCAGTCACACTTACTTCACATTTTCTAGAACAGGCAGCCATCTCTAAAAAGGTATTCTCTCTTCCTTTCCCTCCTTGCTTCATACTGCACATGTGTTTCATTCCCTCCCCCCCTCCCCTCTGCCAGATCCGCTTCTGATTGGCTGGTGGGCATGTGTAGCTCTGAACAGGAGACAGGATCAAGTTACACACATGCTCAGAGAATAGGAAGGCTGCCGCTGGCACCTACAGGAAGGACAGAGAGATTTCAGTGATGTCACTGTAGTCTTCACACTACTGTAGGCTGCCAGCACCATATCTCAGAGAAGCAAGCAGGGATCTGGGAATTTAGATATGCAGTAAGTACTTAAAAAGAATGCCTTTAGACTTACTTTTAATTTATATTTACCTTTCCTTGTCCTTTAAGTAAAGAGAAGGCTAGAAATGTTGTACATTAAGTTTTGGGTTCTGGAGATTCCCCAAGTAGCCCCCCATTTTCTTTTCTTCTGATTTACTGCACATGCTCTGTGCTGCTCTCAGTTGCCTGAGCTTAGGGGCCAACTCATACTATGTATATACAATATAAATGTCATGTTACAAATTTGATTAGTCAATTAAGATTCTCACCATATTTAAGTTGGTTCTGTTTCAAGTTTTCTGTATTGCAATACCTGCAGCATCATTTTTAACTTTGTAAGGTAAAGTGTAAATTAATTGAGTTTCTGTTGGAGTTACATCAACAGCATTTCTGTGCAGTTTAACTTATGCCCCATTTCACCCCCCTTTTACTTTCAAAATGCCACTTAGCCTAGCCCCTCCACCAGTTATATTAGATGCACATTTTCTTTGTGTACTCTATTGTATATTTGCCAAGGTTACTGGAGATTTCTTATTAGGTATGCATACAGGTTTAACCATTGCCACATCTTCCTAAAAAACATAGTAGCTGCACTTTCTATTGGAGCTTTTACTTGCTGCTGCAAGTTCCTTAAGAGGAAGCAGCTCCCCAGTGAGCCAGGGGAGAGGGTGGGGGTTCTGAACTGACCCCAAGGTGTCATCCTTCAAAATACTGGCTAATTGTAAGAAAGTAAAAAACATCCCTTGTGCTTGCCTCATATGGCAACTCACCAACGGTGCAGCTGAATTACAGTTAGTCCCTGCCACTGAAAAGCTTTGCTAATGCACCTTGATTTCCCCAGAAAACAATAAGCAGCCTATTTATTATGCTGTGCAAAATTAAATTCACCAACATATGTAATGTGTAAAAAGCTGTGTAAAATAAATGGAGTTTGTATCAGATTTTACACCTTTACTTTACGTAAGTTCCAGTGGAATAAAACACCCATAATAAAATTACACTGATCTTACACCATTTTTTACACAGTGATGCCTGGCGATGTGTGGCAAATTTTGGCGCCGTTTTTTACACAGCATAATAAATTTGCCCCCTAGAGTGGGGCAGAGTGGGAAGTGTGTAAAGGGTATGGTAAGGGTGACCTTACCCTATAAAGAAAGCAGTGATTCAGAAATAAGAGCTGGATATTCACACATGTAGGCACAATATGTTACATCTATATAGCATGTACAGGCTTTTGTACATGTGTTTTTTTAAAACCATTAGTTGAATACAATTTAAGAAGAAATTTAAAAGGAGTACATGTAAAATCAAAGACAAGGAAATGTTCAGAGAAAGAGAGGGCTGTATTGCCATTTTCTAATCCCACTATGGTAACAATATTGTCTTCTTCTTCTAAGGAAACTACTCTCAGCAAGCAAAGACCTCCTGGTGATGAACACTACCATGGAAACTGCTATACTGAGCCTTTTCTGACATTTGTTATAATAACCTGTGGCGACTGATGAACTTTGATCGTCAGTGTTTGGTGTGTACACTGACTTGTGCCGTAATTATGAATGCTGAAGGGCTTTTTCGTTATTGTGCTTAAGCTGACAGGTCTCAGTACTCCATAGAAACCAACATTTTCTAAAACCCTCTATATGGTTTATATGTTTCTCATTAATGAATTGATCTGCAAAGGCTCAAGCATTTTTCAGACATTTGGGGAATTCAGTTTGACTTATTGTTAGACACACAATATAAAAGGGTGACATTATATTTGTATACACACACATACATCGATGCTTATTTTTAACCTTATAAAAACCACCATTGTAAGAGAGAATAAGGATTCTTATTCTCAAGAATATCTGTGCTTGATGTCATCTGGGTTTTACCCCTTTAACCCTTATTAGATGTCCTTTAACTTGCTTATTAACTCCTATGTATAGTAATGATTTTTTTTTTATTAAATTCATAAATACTTATAGTGCTATCAAAAGACAGCAAAAAAAAGCAAATATTTTTAAAGGCTTTTTTTCAGAAATTTCAGCTTAAAATTTACAAATGTAGAGAGAACATGTATTTATTTACATAAAGACATCATCATAAATACATCATTCTAAGAATCTATACAATATGTACAGGTTTTATAAATACAGGTGTAGCATATATTTATCTGACTTGTAGTTTTCAGGTAAGGGATTGTATTGCCACCAATATGAATTCATACAAGGTACTGTTTTATTACAGAGAAAAAGGAAATAATTGGTAAAAATGTAATTATTTGTTGAAAACGGACTCTCTGGGAGATGGCCCCCCTGTAATTCAGATAAGGGATCCTACATTTGTGTATATACATCTAAATTTTTAAACCTGCCGACTGAGATCTGCCCGATTTCAGGCCAGATATCGGTCGGGCAGGCCCATCGTTAGCGCCCATACACGGGCCAATAAGCTGCTGAATCAGTTTAAGGGACCGATATCGCCAGCTGGAATCGGCCGTGTATGGCCACCTTTAGGCTCAGCAATAGCTTATACGTGCCCTACCATAATAGAGAAACACATTTTCACTATGCTACAACTGTTCTTATAGAGAAAAGGCTCCCAATGCTGCCAAACTTCCAAATATTTTTTTTTCTGATGCATGGTGAAATTTAAGTGTGTATTCTGAGAATATTCAGAGAAATCTTCATTTTGGCTGAAACCGCAAATTTCGCTTACCTAGTGAGTAGCCCCCTTGCTTAGGTTTTTTTGATGGATTCTTGGTACCTTAGTTAATCACTGGATAATTCTGTCAAGCCCTGTTAATTTATATAAGACATACAGTATTTAGATCTTCTCATTTCCACTGAAATGGAAACTTGAGCATGTTTTTCCAACAGTGAATAATTGATCTTTCTGTGCTGTTTGTAGATTGTAAGCTCTTTTGGGCAGGACTCTCTTCACCTCTTGTATCGGTTATTGATTGCTTTATATGTTACTCTGTATGTCCAATGTATGTAACCCACTTATTGTACAGCGCTGCGGAATATGTTGGCGCTTTATAAATAAATGTTAATGTAATGTAAATGTAATGTCTAATAACATTATCTAAAATCCTAATCATGTCGTATTTTACATATCAGGGATTCAATTTCTTCAGATGAACAAAGCAAATAATGTTATGGCTAAAAACAAACACAAACATCACTTAGCCACAGTAAAGACATAATGCAGTGTAAGCACAGCTAAAAAGGTTTCACTACTTATATTTTTCACCAATATTATCCTAACTACCTTAATACCTGACCATATAAAGGAATGCAAACAGTCAAGTTGTTTGGGCTGAATGCCAGTTACGATGACTAAATGTCATCCTGTAGGGAGAACCCAGGTAATAACTCCTTAAAGGGCCATTGCCCTTACCTTTACTTGATAGGCCACCCGACGCCAAAGGAAGCACTTCCACGTGGTAATGCAACAAAAATCACTTTAATCACTCGTCTTATAGGGAGTCACAGCATACAGGTAGAATCACAATGTTCAAACAGGCTTTCTTCAATCATTCAGTAAACATGTACCATGCCAGTGTACAGAAACTGTTGTTCTTACCAAGGGTAGCTACTTTTGGCGCTTCACCTCTGTCCCCAGTCTCTATGGGATCTCCTGTCCCCACCTGGCTCAGCAATCCGGCACTCCCTGTGGTGCCCCTTTGCTATTCCAGCAGGCCTTTTACTGGCAGACTCTTAGCCCGAAGCTCCTTGAGCCTTCCCTCTAGCCTACCCCTATCTGCTTGGGTTCCTATTCTGTGGATGATCCACTGGAAACACTGTTCCCTCTACACTCCTAGTTGGGGCAATAGGCGGCCCATACTACATAACCCTGACTCAGACACCTAGTGCCTGCTCCACTTCCAGCTGCCCTGTTCTGACCTTACTCTGTATGCAGTTCTTCTTCTCCTCCAGCTGGCCTCTTCCTGTGTTCTCCCATAAAGACCCTTAATTCTGGGTGTGGTCTCCTTTTTATACATTCCACCCCACACTGCCTCTATTGGTCGGGTGTGAACTACACTCATACAATTCCAATAAAGATTAACCAAATTCTACTGCCATTCTACTGTGTGCCTAGTGGTCACACACAGTAATGACACATTCCCCTTTCGCACATACAGATAACATCCATTTTTCACCTTCTTACAATCCTACTCCAACCTCCTCTGGGGGGTGCAGTCCTACAGTATGATTAAACAATATGGTTACACAATAGGTTCTTGGCTGGAAAAGGTAAAAATGGTTGATAAATGAGCCCCACTATTACTACTATTACTACATTAATAAACTACCAAAAAGTGGTGGTATATTTGGACCAATACAGTCCAAGGTAGTGCACACCTAAGACAATGAATAGTTATAACTTTGTTCTTAAAAATAGCAGTAGTTCAGAAAGGTTTAGCACAACACAGGATTTAGTAATTCATATTGAAAATGGATTAAGTGCATCATGAAGAAACCAACATTTAGCTCCACTGGAAAGCCTTCATCTGGGTGATGAAAACCCATTCTAGATCATTATGGATAGCACATTTACAGTTGAAGGCCTTTACACCTTAGTGAAAAACACATAACCCCTTTTTGGCTGTAAAACAAACAAAGACCAGCTAGATAGGCTATAGAGCATGGGGTACACAGGACCCTAACACACAGGATGGGCCTATGTGGAAGGGTCAACGGGGAGGTAGTGCAACTACAATTCACTTACTCTGTGTGCAAAAATATAAGAAATAAAGGACATCAGAAGGTTCTTGCAGCAAACTCAAACAGAACTGGTTTATTTGTCCAAGACAAATGATCCACAGGGTTAGCAATACTCACAATACTGAGGTAGAGCAAATGAAATGGCAGGTTCAATAGAATCAGAGGAAGAGTACTGTTCTGTTGCACCACTGTGGAGAGTAGTTGGTAAGCGATTTATAGGGTTTCTATCTCTAGTAGCCTGGATCCCAAACAGCAGACGTAGAACAGGGAGAAGACTATTCCTGATACCCCTGTCAGTACTGCAGTCCCTTCACTAAGGCAGCAGAGCCTGTAGCTCTGCTCCCAGCTATCTCTCCTGGTTCAAGCTAGAAAGCTGCTCTTGCTAACCAAAGCTGACTATCTCATGTTTTTTGAATGTGCTATTACACAAATTATACTTCACTTACTAGATTCTCATTCACGGGGTCCCAGCTCCCAGACTTCTCCAAAGGTAATGGTCCCTCTGGGGCCTTTAAAGATGGCTTTACTGGGGCCTTGTTGATCCCAGGCACAGTGAACATCCATCTGGTTCAACAGATGCAGGCCAAAGAGAAAGATCCACCTCCTGATAAACACTAAATTACAGTGTGTAGGAAATGATCATAACCTATGGGCCAATAAAGAACAATATGTAAATATGAAAATAGATACATGGGCTTCTACCCAGCAACAATGGATATAAGGAAGGTGATTGTTAATCCTATAGGTCCATATATCTGTATAATACAGATTATATATGTGAAAAAAATAAAAAGCACTTTCTTTATGACATTTTAAAGGGTTTGAGTATATGTAAATCTCTGTCCTTGTGCAGCACCTGCAACACAAGTAGTTGAGGTTTTCTATTTCTGTGAAGAGAGAGCCAACAATTAAATCAGTGATTCACCCCTAATGGTTGATGAGGATAATCTCTGGCATTGCTGATGTCTTTTAGAATGAAACAGGGTGGTATATTCTTCAGTTTGAGGACCTAAATATACATGTCCTGATGCTGTTTAAAGCCCATGGAAATCAGAATCATTACTGTATGAGAGATGCAGAGACAGATGGTACTTAGCGCACATACACATCTGATCTCTGCTATAATAGTTGGCTAACTTAGAATACCTGGGATTCTGGCACCAGTAGCAAAATAACATATTATCTCAGTAGTTAGTCATTATAAACCACAATCAGGTTTACTTTCCATGACTATAATGCTTGCCAGTGCACACAGGAAGTAAAGTGGGTCTTAAAGTTCATATAAAAATATAGGTTATTATGCACATAGGTGCCAATATCTTCAACTCATTATTGGCCTCTGGGATTTCACCTTCTTTTTTCACACAGGCCTTTGTCAAGCCTATTCTTAAAAAAGGCAGTGCTTGCCACTGTCTCCCGTTTGCCAATTGCCTTTAAAATTCTGAAACACTGGGGCTCATTTATACTGGGCAAATTTGACCTTGGGCAGAAACCCATAGCAACCAGTCAGTGAGTGCAGGTAGAACGATGAATGCAGCAATCTGATTGGTAGCCATGGGTTACTGCCCAGTATTGATAAAGGACCTTGTGTTCTCTTATATTACAATTTTTTTTATAGCCATAATTTGTTAGACCCACTGCAATCTGGTTTCTGGCCTGCACACTCTACTAACAGTGCCTTGTGCAGAGTTTTAAATAATCTTCAGGCTGACAAAGTCGAAAGTCACTTCTATATCCTAATCATTCTTGACCTATCAGCTGCCTCTGATATGGCTGGCCACTCCCTTCTTCTGAAAATTCTGCATGCACTTGGTATCTGTAAACAGGCTGCATTCTGGCTCTTGTCTTACCTTCCAAAATCCTTGTCTATTAGTATAACAAAACATTATCACCAGTAGAGATGTAGCGAACTGTTCGCCGGTGAACTAATTTGCGCGAACAACGCCTTGGTTTTTCCGCCGCGTTTTTCCGCCGTGTTTTATCGCCTATGCATATACATAGGAATAGCTTGCGGTTTTTTTTTGGCGTTATTTTTTTGGCGGTTTTTTTTTGGCGTTTTTTTTTTTTTTGGCTTTTATTTACAAAGTATTTTTCAGAGAAGTTTTTGCTTGATCCCCCTCCTGCATGCCACTGTCCAGGTCGTGGCACCCTTTAAACAACTTTAAAATCAGTTTTCTGGCCAGAAATGGCTTTTCTAGGTTTTAAAGTTCGCCTTCCCATTGAAGTCTATGGGGTTCACAAAGTTCGCGAATATTCGCGAGTTTTGCCGAAAGTCCGCGAACGGGTCCGCGAACATTTTTGGCGATGTTCGCTACATCCCTAATCACCAGTCCCATTTAATGTAGTGGTGGGCGCCCCAAGGCTCTGTACTTAGTCCATTGTTTCTCTTCCTATACGTTCTGTCTTAAAGCTATGATAAATGGGGAGATTAGTTGGCGTGTGACAAATCTCCCTTGTCGCAGCCGACTAATCTCCCCAATATGTCATCCCACCGGCTAGAATGTTAATCGCTGGTGGGATGGCATTTGTGGTCCGGTGATTTGCCGAAATCGTCGAATTTGCCTTGCGAGGAGACTTCGGAGATTCAGCGCCGCATATGCCATCCCACCGGTGATTTTTATATTCTAGCTGGTGGAACTAATCTCCCGGTCTGCAACAGGCCATAGTAAGATCTCATCTTCTCATTTGGCTCTAAATATGGTCTATATGGTATGCTGATGATATACTTGTCAACCAATCCAATTAACAGCTGAAACTGAGGCTCAAATCTCTTATTGCCTTCTAGCAACCTCCAACTGGACGAATAGACACCATCTCAAAATCAACCTTATCTTTTCACCTAAACCTGATTCTTCTTCCTTTACTATCTCTATTGATGGCATGCTCATTAACCCTGTCAATTTAGCACAACTTAGCTGCACAAGAGTTACCCCACATGCAAGTGCTCCATTGTGCTGGTGTTTTGCTAATATTGTAATAATGCTATTTCCCCTTTAAAAAAAAACTGATGGTATCTTTGAAGTTATGTATACAATAAACATATGCATGAATAAATCATATTAATATTTCTGCTCATTATATAAAAATGCATCTTCCAGAAGCATTTCTTGTTCCATTGTTTTTATGCTTCAGTTATAAATGTAATTATCAGGCAGTATATGGAAAAAAAAGGCTTTTGGTTGTCACTTTGGGAGATTGATTGGATTGTGAAGCAGAGGGTATATCATTAAAAGAAATCCATCATGTAAGTGAGGAGCTGCAGGGAGCTCAGCTAAATGGGAATGTTTTCTGTTACAATGTTTTATCTATTTTTTAGCAAAGCTTAGCAGAATAAATACTTTAAAAAGGGTTTGCAGCCATTCAGTATGCCTCATCATTTGAATCTCAACCAACAGAATCTCAAAACTGTGCTGTATTGGTTAAACAACTATTTCTTGATAACTAGCACAAGCTTTTATCACATTTCCCCATGACATTTAGAGCATCGCTATATCAGTGTTTTCCAAATAGGTTTTAAAAGCCAAAGGGCTCATTCTTGCAGGGTAGGCACAAATGCTTAAAGTGCTAATGGGCATAAAGGTGCACCCATTTGTAAACTATTCATTTAATATTTGTGTCTACTCCACTACAATGTATTGGCCTTTGTGTGGTTTGGGTTTGCTCAGGGAAGTGGCAGAGCTACTCCATCCAGTGCCAAATAAATACTAGTAAGGAGAAAACATTTGGAAGCCAATTGTCTGCCCATGAGTGACAAGAAAGGTCACTTGGTAGAGTTTGTTTTAAAGGAGAGAATACCTCTGAGCATGAGTGAGGTGACAAATTACAGGTAACATTATTTGAAGTGGAGTACCCCTCTCTGAGAAAGAGTAATGCGAAAAGTCACTCAGTAGAGTCCCTTAAAGGAGAAAGAAAGGTAAAAACTAAGTAAGCTTTATCAGAAAGGTCTATGTAAATACAGCCATAAGCACTCACAGAAATGCTGCACTGACTTCTCTGTGAAAAGATTTCTTGTGTCTGTAATTCCTGTGCCAGAGACACGCATTTCTCTGCTGTCTCCTCTCTCCTGCTCCCCCCTCCCTCAAGAATGCTAAGAACTCACTCCCCCCCCCTTAGGAATGTGGATCTGAGCCAATCAGCAGGAAGCTGACTCATAGGGGCACATTTACTAATCCACGAATGTCCGAAAAGCGTCTGAATGCGTTTTTTTCGTAATGATCGGTATTTTGCGATTTTTTGTAAATTGTCGCGACTTTTTCGTAGCCATTACGACTTGCTCATAAATTGTCGCAACTTTTTCGTAGCCATTACGATTTGCTCGTAAATTGTCGCGACTTTTTCGTAGCCATTACTACTTACTCGTAAATTGTAGCGACTTTTTTGTAGCCGTTGTGCCGAGTACGAAAGTTTCGGATTCATTCAAGCTTCAGTATTGTGACTTTCCTTGGGCCAGGTTGGAGCTGCAGAGCGCCATTGAGCCCTATGGGAGACTTTCCTTGGGCCAGGTTGGAGCTGCCGAGTGCCATTGAGCCCTATGGGAGACTTTCCTTGGGCCAGGTTGGAGCTGCAGAGTGCCATTGAGCCCTATGGGAGGCTTTCCTTGGGCCAGGTTGGAGCTGCAGAGTGCCATTGAGTCCTATGGGAGACTTTCCTTGGGCCAGGTTGGAGCTGCAGAGTGCCATTGAGTCCTATGGGAGACTTTCCTTGGGCCGGGTTGGAGCTGCAGAGTGCCATTGAGCTCTATGGGAGACTTTCCTTGGGCCAGGTTGGAGCTGCAAAGTGCCATTGAGTCCTATGGGAGGCTTCCAAAATCATGCAAAGTCGCAAAGGTTTGCCCGCCGTTTACGAGCGCTCAATACGAAAAAGTCGTGACAATTTACGAGCAAGTCGTAATGGCTACGAAAAAGTCACGACAATTTACGAGCAAGTCGTAATGGCTACGAAAAAGTCACGACAATTTACGAAAAATCCCAAATGTTCATTTCCAATCCGATTTTTTCCCATTCGGGATTCGGATTCGTGGATTAGTAAATCAGCCCCATAGTCTTACTAACTGAGCATGTTCATTTGGTCTGGGTGTCTGTACAGGAGTGAGGCATTATGGGAACTTTTTTTTACACAGCTCAGCGTTTTTTCTTCCTGTTTGGCTTCTGATCATCTGAACAAGTGAACTATTGGGAGACTTAAGGGCACTATTGAGATATTTGATGGTTGAGGCCTGGATTTACAAACCCAGATGCACACGCACTACATGTTTTTTTTAATGTAGGGAAAATACAAGACCAGTCCAGACCTACTAGAGTGACAGTTACTAGCTGCTTAAAAATGAATACAATTGCTTTTCTGTCCTATACTACTTTGTTTTGACTACAGTCACGTTACTATGCTATGGCCTCTATTCATGCTGCATCTAAATAATCCTCACTTACTGCTACCTGCTCAAAATATAATATGGCGACCGCATACTGTAGAATACGAGATTAATGATATAACGAATTTTGTGACGTTTATTTACATAATGTTCAAGTCTATAACTTTAAAACTACTAAACCCCTCTGCTTCTCCCACCTGGGGAAGATTTTATTCAGACTTTGTATTAACTCAAGGTCACTCCAGCTATGATGAAAATAATGTTTCAAAAAGCTTTCTGTTTGTAGAAATCCTTGAAATGTCTATGGGAGCTTAGCAGAAGAACACACAGCGACAAGGAGTTGAAGGTTTGATAAGTGTGGACAATACTCTGCTTTGTCACTAATGGATATAAAAATCAGTCTGACTGGCTTAATAGAAAATAAAATGAATTGAACTTGTGGCACCTCTAGTGCTTTCATACCTTTATAAATTAACTCTTCCCATAGTCTAGATCTGTGGCTCTGCAGCTATTAAAATGACTATTCATCCCCTCCCTGCACTATAGAATGCAACACAAAGTGGTAATTGTGCATAATGTATCATTAGCAGCCATTACATTTTATTAAAATAAACATGGAATTTGCTTTGCAATTTTGTGCTACTAATCCATTCTAACTGTAAAAGGTGAGCTGGTTCAAAGAATTGTAAGATTTGTCTAATGAAAGGCCATATATCAGTCTCTACAACATGATTTTTTTTTATTTATACATGTTGCTTGTATTCTGGGTGATACCCAAGCTACCCCTTAGTAGACATCCACAGATCTACCTAATACAGATATAAAGCAGTACAACGTATGTGTGCTTTGATGATGGCGCAAGGTTAGAACTTTGCCTTTGGCAGCAGTTACCATTAGTGGCAAAGAGGTTCCCTTAGTAACTCTAAAACGCAAAATTTGTCTTTTTTAGTGCAGGTGGTAGAGCAGTGCTTAAAACCGCCATTGCAGTTAGAAATGCAAGACAAATCTGTTGTACATTTAGCTAGATCAGCTACACTTCCTTTGTACTGTACTTGATGCGGCTGCAGCACCCCTACATCTTTCCCTTTAATGGTGATCTAATGCCTTTTTAAATATGTGTTGATCTTGGAGATCTCTCCCCTAGAAAAGCTACAGTGGGTGAAGATCAGCCTGTGAGACCAAATATTAGTCTCACAATATGGGATTTACCTTGACGTGGTATGGTGAATTGACAGTTTTACTATCATAACCTTGTAATTATATTGTATTACATTGTAATAATGCATGCAATTGCACAGATACAAAATTATTAATACAACAGGGGACTAGAGAAAGTGATTTTGTATGTTTGTAGTACATTTGTAAGTTTTCACAGTGTCATGCTGGCAAAGCCAGAATTAAGAAACATATTTTATATGAAGATTAAAATGACTCAAAATAACAATACAATCAAACCCCTATTTTAGGTTTTTTAGGGGGCTAGAAAAATCCAGGAAAATGTATCATCAGGGAAATGTCCCACCAATATGTAATGCATAATATTAGGGTTTCAGGGTATTTGAAACTGAGGTTTCACTGTACTTCAATAAGAATTTTATTTGCTTAATAACATAGAAATCAATAAAGACAACCAGAAAGCACATATAAGAATAAAGGATAGCTGTCTCCTGGTTTTAGTGCTTAACTGTTGGACACACGTTAATGAAATCTCCTAAAGAGCAGCTGAGTCCTGCTTTGTTGAAGATTTTCAGTAGACTCAGTTAGATGCAGAGTTCCAGGCAGTATTGTGTTTTTTAACAGAGAATGTTCTCAGTACTAATATATTCATCTCTATCCTTACCTTCATCACCAGCTGATTTTTGGGCTTTTATTGGACCTTTTGGGACTGCTTGTACTTGGTCTATTTTTTAGGAGGAAATTATTAGCCAGTTTTAAGTGAACATGCTAATAATGCTGGCAAAGCATGAGCAATATTAAAAATTAGAATAAAAAAACACAGTTTTAAAGCCTTTAGATTCTGCCAGGAGGAATCTTTCCAGTAGTGCTGCCATGTGATCAATAGAATGGAATCAGGTTACCATCAGTCCCCGGTTCAGGAAGATCGACTGATCCATTTCAGATTCCTTTTCTCCATGGAAAATTGACCCCGACATGCATCCCCCATCTCTGAAAGCTGTCCCTGCTGCAAAAGGGCTGGCCCCCAGCCAAACATTGCTTTTACAGGACAGGAGGAAGGAATGAGTGATCTTCTGTCACCTGACCACCTTCTTTCCTCCCAGCCAATCCCTTGCCAGCTTTTCTGGTTCTGAAGGAAGGAATATGTATACAATTATTTTGGATCTTTTCTAGGGAAATATATCAATATTAAAATGTGTGACTGTTATACACAATGGAAACAGCTCATGTTCAGTAACTCTCTGCATCATACTTGCTTTTGATTTTGAATAGTGATGTCATATATATATACTGTATATATATATGTAGGGTTCCCCAAAATTTGGGTCCCCTAGGAAGGTTGCCCCAGGATAGACCCCAAGGGAGGGTAGTACTTTAGTAGTGGGACACCTTGGGTGGTTGGCACTATAAGGGTTAACAGGGAGTTAGCTTCCCTGCAGTTCAATAGTTAGGCCACAAGGTGCACACAGTATATAAGGCTGTGCAGCCTTGTGTAGCCAGGTCTTCCTGCCTGGGACCCCTCTGGCTAGAGGATAGTGACAGGCTAGGTCTAGTGAGTTAGATGTGTGTTATAGACCATTCTAGGAGTGGTAGACAGGAGTATTTAGCTGGGCAGCTTGGCCCCACCAGGAGGCAGATGAGATTAAGATCTCCCAGCACTGATAGCTGGAGTCAGGGATACAAGAGCTAGGAATAGGAGTTGCCTAATCCGGGGGATAGCCGGGTGATATTTCCGGAGTGAGGTCTCCAAGGGGTGTCCGCTTGGCGGGAGTACCGGGAAGTGCCCTAGAGAGGGGCTTCTGGCGAGAAGTACCGGAGGGAACCCCAAAGGGAGGGTCATTTGGCTGGAGTGTTACCGGTATCCCAGGAGAGAGGGACTCCTGAGGGAAAGAGAAGGTATCCTGACATATCCTGTGTATCCTGTATGCCAAAGCTGTCTACCACTCTGCCAATAAACACAACACTTTGTTCAGCATGTGTTAAAAATCTTATCACTTCTTATTTTTCGCTCGATTCACTAAAAGGACACTTGTCATAATTAAGAAGCGATGTTCTTGGCGTTATTTATCTTACGATGACATATTTTCAAGCAACGTGCTGCGTAATATGTTGTGCACTGCGTAATATATTGCTTGAAAATATGTCGTCGCAAGATAAATAACGCCAAGAACATCGCTTCTTAATTATGACAAGTGTCCTTTTAGTGAATCGAGTGAAAAATAAGAAGTGATAAGATTTTTAACGCATGCTATAAATAGCACTCCTTATTTCGGACTTTAGTGAATCAGGCCCTATGACTGGTACAGCATAAACATCATAGGAGCAGCATAATAGTGTAGAGGTTAGCGTAGCAGTGCTGGGGTCCTGAGCTTGCATCTAACTATGGCAATGTCTGTATGGAGTTGGTATGTTCTTCCTGTGCTTAAATGGGTTTCCTTCCACATTTTTCAACATACAGGCAGGCACAGTGAATGTGTTAGAGACCATAAATTCAAGTGGAACTAAAGGATAATAGAAATGACTGGGTCAGTTGGGCATAAAACAGGTCTTTAGGTTTTTAGTGGTCAATATTGGTCAGTAGTCAAATTGTTTTTTAGTTCTAGTTACCCCTTTAAAAGTCTCTTGAGTGGGCTACTACCCCGAGGCCCCCCCGCACCCCATTAGGAATCCACCCTGCCCACTCACCCACCACCAGCAGCTCAACCCCCCCCCCCCCCGCAAGCACACCAACAACACAATTGGGGTGGGAGGGCAGCAGGCAGGGGAGTGACAATATTGCAGGTGGGGATTGGATCTATGTCAAGTTTCTTGGTGTCCAGCTGTCCCAGTCCAACCCTTCTCGCGTACTGTATTTGTTTTTTTTTCTCAGTGAAAACAAATCATATGCATAGATTTATCACCTTTTATATTGCTGCCTACAAATGACTGTGTTCCTTTTTACAAGATGGAGAGGAAAGACAAACAGTGCAATGGGCAGCACAAAGTATTACAAATCTGTTTGCTCCTAATAACACATTTCCTATGGAGATGTTTCATGCCAAGGTTTGCATTTAGAGAGCTAGAGGACATTCTGCCAGTAAAGCCTGTTTCCATCATTGCAGCATAAACATTAACACTGAAAAGGTTAATTATCCGATTTGTTTTGCTTCCTTCAATCATTTCAGTGAAGACCGTAGTAAGCTGTCTCCATTGGTTACATGGCTCTCTTCTGATTCGCTTCAACATGTAAAATATATTTATAGCCTCTCTTGTCTATAGGATGTTTCCACTTCAGTGAAATAATATGCTCATTAACTGGAAAATACACAAACACAGATCTCACAGGATCTACCCTGTGCTCATCCAATTGTTCCACTATAACTGTCTCTGGTCAGTGACAGGGTGTTGGGGGATACTGGCAACATCAGCTTCTGGGATACACAGTGGGCACCCCTGTCATAGAAGAAGGGAAACCCTCTCCATTTCCTCTCCAGACTGCCATTTACAAAGCACCAAGACACTCTGGTAACTAATTACACAGATATTGCTGCCTATAAGCAAGTGCAAATAAACCCTTTATATAAAATTATTTTGATTGTGCTCTTAGCCCAATGTCTCACTGTTATCTGCACATATTGCTCTTTGTGTACGTGTATTGATTACATTTATTAGCACCAGAAAGTGCCGACAAATTCAAACATTTGCCCTCATTTATATTACACACAGGAAGCCCATGGGAAATTACTTTCTGCAGAGCAAATGCAATTCTATGTTTTATTTCTGTTTTTCTTTGCTCGTGTGCACAGCATTGAGAATAATGCGCGGAGCTAACTTTAGAAATCAAAGCACAATGTGAAATTTAGAAAACAGAAGGAAATTTGCAGCATTGACAAATGTCTTTCATTCTTAGAGAATTTCAGTCTTTTTGATGTTAAAAATGTAGCTATAATTGCTTATTGAGGAGCAAGAATACATTTTGTGTTTTCTTTTGTTTAATTGAGATTTTATAAAAAGCCATTTTTTCTAAGACTCCTGCTGATATATTGAAATATTTAGATCTTGCTGTATGTTTTAGCTGATCATGAGTACTTGAAAGATAATTCAAAAATTGTTCTAAACTGATTAATGTTAGGCAAGAATTATTGCTGAATTCTGATTTAAGGTTAACATGGCAGCTACTGGTTTAACCCAATACAGTTTATCTACATCTGGACTTGGCAACACTACCATAGGATACACTACCATAGGATACACTACCATAGGAGCCATCAATTAGACTTCACAGTCATTTTATTGATTTGACTCACTTACTGATTTTGTAAAAAGCCACAGAGTCTTAGGGTGGAAGACTTGGATGAACAGCAAGACACTGGAGGGCTGATTCACTAAAGTGCGTTAAAAGGAGTGCTATTTATAGCATGTGTTAAAAATTTTATCGCGTCTAATTTTTCTTACTGCACGATTCACTAAAAGGATATTTGCGTTAATTTAGACGCGATGCTGTTTGCGTTATTTAAGTCGCGAAGACTTAAATAGCATTAGTCATTCTTTAAAGGTCTAAGATCATTCGTTCAGCCTCTGAATTTTGAAAACAGTTATTGCATCTTATATTGGGTGGAGTTCCCCCTCAATAACAAAGAAGTTATAATCCCTTAATAACTGGTGGATATTACAGTCTAATCTGCAGGGCCGGATATCTGTATTTGGCGCCCCAAGGCCGCCCCTTTCTGCTGCCTGCCTACTTTGATCGCGCATGCCCCCCCCCGTTCGCGCATTCGTGTCACTTAAGTCATATGGAGCAGTGGGGAGAGGATGCGCTAAAGTTTCTGTGCGTCCTGTCCCCATTGCTCCGTATGAGCAAAATCACAATGCACTACAAATCACTACATTTCTGCCACCTTAGGCCCGGGCCTCGCCACAAATCCGGGCCTGCTAATCTGGATGTCTAAATTGCCATGTTAATAATAGTAACATAGTAAGCTGGGTTGATAAAAGACATACGTCCATCACGTTCAACCATAATGCCTATATATAACCTGCCTAACTTCTAGTTGATCCAGAGGAAGGCAAAAAACCCCATCTGAAGCCTCTCTAATTTGCCGCAGAGGGGAAAAAAATTCCTTCCTGACTCCAAGATGGCAATCGGACCAGTCCTTGGATCAACTTGTACTAAGAGCTATCTCCCATAACCCTGTATTCCCTCACTTGTACTGAGAGCTATCTCCCCTACCCCTGTATTCCCTCACTTGTACTGAGAGCTATCTCCCATACCCCTGTATTCCCTCACTTGTACTGAGAGCTATCTCCCCTACCCCTGTATTCCCTCACTTGTACTGAGAGCTATCTCCCATAACCCTGTATTCCCTCACTTGTACTGAGAGCTATCTCCCATAACCCTGTATTCCCTCACTTGTACTGAGAGCTATCTCCCCTACCCCTGTATTCCCTCACTTGTACTGAGAGCTATCTCCCCTACCCCTGTATTCCCTCACTTGTACTGAGAGCTATCCCCCCTACCCCTGTATTCCCTCACTTGTACTGAGAGCTATCTCCCAAAACCCTGTATTCCCTCGCTTGCTAAGAATCCATCCAGCCCCTTCTTAAAGCTATATAATGTATCAGCCAGCACGACTGATTCGGGGAGGGAATTCCACAACTTCACAGCTCTCACAGTAAAAAATCCTTTCCGAATGTTTAAATGGAACCTCCCTTCTTCTAAACGAAGTGGGTGCCCTTGTGTCTGTTGGAAGGACCTACTGGTAAATAAAACATTAGAGAGGTTATTATATGATCCCCTGTTATATTTATACATAGTTATCATGTCACTCTTAATCGCCTCTTCTCCAGTGTAAACTGACCCAACTTGGCCAGTCTTTCTTCATACCCTTTACCAACTTAGTTGCCCTTCTCTGGACCCTCTCTAACTCAATAATGTCCTGTTTGAGCATTGGAGACCAAAACTGAACAGCATATTCTAGATGGGGCCTTACCAGCGCTCTGTAAAGGGGAAGAATAACCCCCTCCTCCCGTGAATCTATACCCCTTTTAATACAGCTCAAAACCTTGTTTGCCCTTGCAGCTGCTGCCGCCTGGCATTGCTTGCTACAGCCAAGTTTATTATCTACAAGGACTCCAAGGTCCTTTTCCATTATGGATTTGCCTAGTGCAGTCCCATTAAGGGTATAAGTGGCTTTCATATTTTTACATCCCAGGTGCATGACCTTACATTTATCCACATTAAATATCATCTGCCACTTAGCCGCCCAGATTGCCAGTTGGTCAAGATCCTGCTGCAGGGATGTCACATCCTGGATAGAATTGACTGGTCTGCAGAGTTTTGTGTCATCTGCAAACACTGATACATTACTCATAATACCCTCCCCTAAGTCATTTATGAACAAATTAAACAAAAGTGGACCCAGTACAGAACCCTGAGGGACCCCACTGAGAACCTTACTCCAAGCAGAGAATGTACCATTAACAACCACCCTCTGTACCCGATCCTGTAGCCAGTTTTCTATCCATGTGCAAACGACTTCACTACTTCAAGGCCTTTGGAATATACAGGTACATACAGGAATATACAGGTAAGTCTGTATTTGAAATACTCTAGGGGTACTAACCTTTCAGTTACTTGAATGGCCTATATCCCTAGGTACTAAGGTAAGTAGGCCGTTAATTGTAGCTGGTTTCGCAGTAATGGCCTGATTAAGAAAAAGCCCTAGGGATCCTCTGGAAAATAATCCATACACGTGAATAAAAGGTTAAGGGTTAAGACAGTACTTTTTAGGTTCAAGGCCCTGTTTGAGGCCCAACATTTGCCCAGAGCTCCACCTTGTTCATAACAAGGTTGCAAACTATATGAAAACTGAATCATTTAACCATAGTTCCAAAAATATTAGGACATCAAAGATGTGTTCACTGCAAGTGTTTCTGTAATTGACCTCGAAGATGGGCTTCCAGGAATATGTAGACGCACAAAAAAGCAATCTCCTGAAATGTATCCCTACCTGGACTTCAGGCGGGGCCACCAAACAAGATATTAATATTAGTCTATAAATGCAATATATTATATCAATAAATCTGCCTCTTAGCTTTCATCTGTTTTATGCTGTGAGTGATATAGAGCCTATTAACTCTCTTTTCATTATAGAAAATAATAACTTGCATAATTATTTAATTTCTATTGTCTATATGTCAACTAGAAATGTCGCACGGCAACCAAATCAGATGTCATAAACCAAGCAAATGCTTTTGGCTGCATGATAGGCAGCTGGTGCCATCTAGTGGCAATGCAATTGTTGCATTTTAATTTATGGTAGATGTTCTTCACCTAACCCAAGCACATTATTTTGTCTAAATGTCTATGTCCTGACAAAATGCATGATGCAGTGGTCCTGGGAAGAAAAGCTGCAATTTAATTAACATATTGCCACCCCCTAGCAAATTAGGATTTCTTTGTTCTTTAAGGTCTTATGTAAGAGAAGAAATATTTTCTGAAATATAAGCCCATCACATCATATTAAGCAGTATTTAATAAAACAATCTGATTTAGATAAATCTCAAAGATTATAAAATTCCTTATATAATGGGCTGAAAGATATGTACAGCCTCGGGTATGAATGAAAGTTCAATAGCATTAAAGATTTAGGGCCAGTAGTGGGATGTGATATGGCCTCACAACATGGCAATACACCCAGCTAATAACAATATATTGACCCAGGAGCATGTAATGGTACAGAGACCCCCAGCATATATTAGTACTGTGGACCCTGTATATAATGGGATAGTGACCGGCAGCATATAACAGTGCAATGGGCCCAGCATATAGTGATAAAGGTATTGGATCTATCATCTAAGACCCCTTATCTGAATAATAGATCCAAAACATGTAGTACACACATGAAGTGCATGTAATAGTACAATGGTTCCAGTACAACAGTACAGTGGTCCCAGCATATAATGTCACAGTGACTCCTAGCCTGTAATAGTGTAGTAGCCCACAACACATAATAGTACAGTCACCTTTCCACCACCCATTATTATCACATTGCCACTCGTCTCTGTTTAAATTACAACTGATGGTCGGCAACTCTCTGTGTACAGAAGACCAGAGGCTGACTCAAGCAAAATATAATTATTTGAGCAGAAAATCACATTTTTGCCACTCTTTTTGCTCTCAATTATATGAAAGTTTGGCTGGACACAGACATGGAGTTGGAAGTGCATCATAGAAGTACCAGACCCCATATACTTAGGCTCCACCAGTGACTTGCTCCAATTACATTCTATTATGCAGTTGGTCTATGCAGGAGATGCCATCAGACCACTGAAATACTTTCATGAATTTGGTGAACTAGATATAGGTTATAAGATTCTATATAGGATTCTAAATACAATATAATTTTTGGACACCTGACCACTGAAATACTATGCAAATCAGGCTTAAAGCTGTCTAACAAACACTTTCTGAAGACCCTATATTTCACATATGTCAAACGTAAGGCCCACGTGGCTGTTTTATGTGATGAGTGTTACTGACCGAGCAGTGTGACCAATTGCCTGACTGCGCTGCTCAAGGCGCTCCAAGTGTCCGCTCGGGTTCTGCCCTGCAGGGTGCGTGGTGCGGAATGATGTAATTCGCACCACGCACCCTGCAGGGCAGAACGTAAGAGTGGCCACTTGGAGCACCTTGAGCAGTGCAATCAGGCAATTGGTCACACTGCTCGGTCAGTAACACTCATCACATAAAACAGCCACGTGGGCCTTACGTTTGACATATGTGAAATATAGGGTCTTCAGAAAGTGTTTGTTAGACAGCTTTAAGCCTGATTTGCTTTATTTCACATTATATAACGTATAACCTACTTTTACGTGGCCATAGAAGTATGTCAGTGATCTGGTAACCACTTTGCTTAAATGGAATACAAATCCTTAAAAATTATTTCTCGTTCAGGTACAGTGACAACACCACGGGGACTGAAGCGGCACTGTCAGGAAATGAATCACGCTGCAGCTGCACAGTCAGGCACAGTCACAGTGCCAATAGCTGGAGCAGTGCAGTTAGCAGTTGGTCCGCACAGTCACACACAGTCAGGCAATTGGTCAGTCTGCTGCATGGTCAGGCACAGTCACCACGGCCACATATTAAGCCTCTGCTCATCCATGGCCTAGGTTGACCAGGCTCTTATCCAGTCCTATCCCATAGGCTCCCATCTGGTCCTGGCTTGTCCTTGAGCCACTGGCCATGGCACCCAGCACTAAGTACGACCGTGCCAGAGTCCCTGCACCTGCTGCCAGTAGCAACATCACAGGAATGGAGTCTGCTTCAGTAGTAATGTCCCCAGACTCAGAGACATGGGCCTCCAACTCAGCAAGATCAGTGGCTCCATTCTCCTCACACAGTAACTAAGGCTAAGGGGCCGATTCACTAAAGGTTGATAACGCTTATCGCATGTTTTTTTGCGTTAAAAAGCATGCGATAAATAAGTACTGATTCATCGGTCATTTTGCATGCGTTAATCCGCATATCGCATGCACAAAAAAACGCATCATCGCAAAGCGTTATTTCTAACGCATAGCGATAATTAGCGAATAAAAATAGTACTAACGCATGATTCATAAAAGCATATGAAGCGTTAAACGCGTAAAAAAATCACGATAATCTGTGCAAATATTAACACCTACTTGGGGCAGGCGGTACTTAAAGTAAAATTGTGGTTTGTGAGCTTTTGGCAACACAACATGGAGTTTGCATTGGGATTTTTCCAAGTATGTGTTGGTCCTAGAGTGATGTAGCCTCCATTTTTCAGAACAGTAGTTTTCCGAAAGTAATGGTTACGTGTGTAATATCGTGCGCTAATATAGCATGCAGCGAAATATATCGCGCACGGCGGGAAATAACGCAAGAAAATCGCTTATCGTGAGTTAAATAACGCAAAGAACATCGCTTCTTAATTATGACAAGTATCCTTTAAGTGAATCGAGCGTTAATTCGCAAAAATAAGAAGCACTAAAATTTTTAACACATGCTATAAATAGCGCTCGTTTTATCGTCCTTTAGTGAATCGGCCCTCTAAGTTTCTTGATAAAAAAATTTGCCCACGACTTGTGTTTTAGATTTCTGCCCCCTTATGTGATTGAATTTGACACCCCCGCTATATTTGCTTTGATAAATGTGTCAGTTCCATACCTCCCAACATTTCATTAAGAGAAAGAGGGACAAAAATATTTGATGCGGGTAGTGCTGCAAATTTTTTTTGGCCATGCCTGCTTTGTGATCCCGCCCCCACATGCCACACCCACTTTACATGCCCCAGATGTGCCAGTATAATCACAAAATAAAAAGAATAAAGGAAATATTAACTTCAAACGTGCCAGTATGACTACATTAAACTGATAAAGGGCATATTAACCCCAGACATGCCAGTAAAATTACCAATCAACTTCAGACATGCCAATAGTTCTGTGCATTTTCCAAAGTTATAAACAGGGCCAATTCCAGTGGTACATAAATCTATGATATTTCTTTCCATTCTTAATCAGTTGAAAGCAAAACAATATTAATGTACCACTAGAATTTCTAGCCATATTAACAAGGCCAGCTTAAGGTTCCCAAACTTATAAGGGCCCCTTTTAAATGTCTGCTATATTTTATGAACAGATCAGCGATACCTCTGATTCCCAGGAGTGAGAGATATATGTTAGGGGTGGAAAGGTGAAACTGCCCAGCACACAAATAAAAGCAGCAGCCTCTTCTGCCTGATAAAAGAGAGAGCGCACCCTGACCTGGTGAGCAGGACCAAGGAGAGGAATGTGAGCCAATGCAGTCAGGTGATCCCAGTGGAGCCAATAAAAGGGCAACCATATGGGGGTTTTAACCTTGAAAGCAAGAAAGTTGCAGGTTTAACTTAGTCCCTTTGCTAAATGTATATTGAAGCAGTAGAATTCTTAATGAATCGCATAAGTCAGTGTAGGACTGGCCAGAAGGGATGACTTTGACGTAGTTGGCCAGCTTGAAGTATATTGCAATATATGAACAAACAATTCCTGTTTTGCTTAAAGGGGAGGGCATTTCTTGGGAGCTTAATGCACAGAATGTCTTAATGTCCTATATATTGATAATGGGTGAGTGCAGAGGATCTCTTGTTGTTGAGCCAATGCAGATAGTTGACCCTTGCCTGTCACAAATGCTCCTCCCAGGACAATTAAAGGAGAAGGAAAGGCAGAAATTGATATTTACATATTTGAAAAGGGCATCAGCCCCTGTCTTGAACCGCTGCCTTAGAAAGTTAGCCGCTGCTTGTAGATCGGCGCACCAGCCCTCGGAAGATTCGCCTGTGTTCCTTCTTTGGCGCCGGCATTTTCAAACTCCACGACATCACTTCCCCCTTCGCCTGCTCCTACTGCGCATGCGCGGATTAGTGACCCTGTGATGTAACGCTGACTGGCGCGCTCGTCTGTCAAGGAGCCATATTTGCACACAGTGAGTTAGGGGAAAGAAGGGTTTGAAGCGTTTATCTTGACATGGCATTCTTTCTTAAATGATATTTTTAATAAATAATTTTCATTATGTTTGAGGCTGGTTTTAGTGGGATGGCTGGGGATGTGGGGCTGTGGGATAGTGGGACTGTGGCATGGCGTGGGATAGTAGGACTGTGGCTGTGGGATGGCTGGGGATGAGGGACTGTGGCTGTGGGATAGTGGGAGTGTGGGAAGGCTGGTGGCTGTGGGATGGCTGGGGATGTGGGACTGTGGCTGTGGGATAGTGGGACTGTGGCATGGCGTGGGATAGTAGGACTGTGGCTGTGGGATGACTGGGGATGTGGGACTGTGGCTGTGGGATAGTGGGACTGTGGCATGGTGTGGGATAGTGGGACTGGGACTGTGGCTGTGGGATGGCTGGGGATGAGGGGCTGTGGGATAGCAGGTATAGTAGGGAGAGATGGTGCCTATAGTAGCAGTGGGGGGATAATAGCCTCTGGGAAGGGACTGGGGCTGTTGGATAGCAGGTATAGTAGGGAGAGATGGTGCCTATAGTAGCAGTGGGGATAATAGCCTCTGGGAAGGGACTGTGGCTGTTGGATAGCAGGTATTGTAGGGAGAGATGGTGCCTATAGTAGCAGTGGGATAATAGCCTCTGGGAAGGGACTGGGGCTGTGGGATAGCAGGTATAGTATCCAACACTATCCAGCTCGATTTCAGCACAGCAAATGCAGCCAGAGGCACTGTGCAGGACTAGAAAAAACACAGGAGCATTCCGATTGGACAGTAGAGTGAAGTGGGCGGGGCTAAGGGGGGTCAAACATTTCTTCAGAGACTGCAGATCTTGAAAGGAAAAAAAAAAAACGGAGCTCTCTGCTGTGCACTGAGCATGTCTGTGTCCTGGACAATCTGTGTTCAGTGAGACAGGAAGCTGCACAGGCTTAGAGCAGGTACTGCATTTACTGACAAGACTTTTCCATGTCAGAGCCAGATTAAGCAACAGCACGGTGAGTTCAGGAAATATGTTAAGGACTGTGTTAAGGCTAAGTTATTGAGCTCATGTTGTTTTTAGACTTTCCTTCTCCTTTAAACATCAAGGTAAACCTGTGAGCTTGAGTTAGCAGGGGAGATTCAAGAGTTAACGGGGCAGGCTATATTCCCCGGAGCAGAGCAGGCACAACAATCAATTAAATGGCAATGCTGAGAAGCAGGACATCTAACAATGAATCCGGAGCAGGGGGCAGTGCTATAAATATCGGGACTGTCCCGCTGAAAGCAGGACAGTTGGGAGGTATGCAGTTCATTCAAAATTTGACTCCCACAAAAACTTTGATAAGTTTTGCCCCTAAATGATCTATGCAAGAAATCTCTAAGGCAGTGATCCCCAACCAGTGGCCCGTGAGCAACATGTTGCTCACCAAACCCTTGTTGCTCCCAATGGCCTCAAAGCAGGTTTTTATTTTTAAATTCCTCCTGGCTTGGAGGCAAGAAGGGTATAAGGTCTAGCAAATAGCCAATCATAGCCCTTATTTGGCACCCCCAGGAACTTTTTTTATGCTTGTGTTGCTCCCCCAAATACTTGAATGTGGCTCACAGGTAAAAAAAGGCTGGGGAAGGCTGCAGCAGTTGGATATATGCAGGGTTGGCCTGAGCCGCAGGGGCCCACCGGGTTTTTTCCTGATCCCTGTTACTACTCCCCTGGCTGCCGGTTTCCTCCCCTGGCGCGTTTCACTTACGTGCATTCAAGGGAGAATGGCGGGCCCCTGAGGGGGGATAGGGGGGCACGGCAGGCAGGGGCATCTTGGGGGTGTGAGCCCCTGGGCCCTGCACCCTCCAGTCCGTCCCTGGATATATGGGATCTTACCCCACTTATTTATATATACATGACTAGAAAAAGACATTAGATAAGCCCATATTTCATAACCAGCCAGCAGGAAAATGAACTTAAATAAACCAAACAAAGTAAATCAAATTATTAAACATTTATTTATTAAACTATATGTAGATTTTTTTAATTTTCTAACTTTTGGGGGGAATTATTGTTTCCTCTAGTTTATTAATTTCATGGTCAATACCCTGCACACCATATCACCTTGGGTTGGTTACAATGGTGGGAGGTGTATCTAAAACTTAAAATGAAGACTTTAAGTATGATATTTTTTAACGTGTGCAAGTTATTTGTGTCTATTGGTAGAGGAACCTCGCACTACAGTAATTTGTATTGCAGGGTGCACACAGTGTAGTGTATTAGTTATGAGTCAAAAAGTAGAAGAAACACTGTTTTATTGGCACACCTGTAAAAGTCTTAAAATATAACCTTTAATTTTAATAGCATTAAAATGTATCTTAAAATTGGTAAAGCAAAAAAGGAAGAAAAGAAATAGTTGCCTAAACTTTTGACAGGCTTTGAAGCCTAATATAATAGATAGATCTAGGGTGTGTCACTATATATTTTAAGTTTTCTTTTCTTCCTTTTTTGCTTTACCAATTTTAAGATACATTTTAATGCTATTAAAATTAAAGGTTATATTTTAAGACTTTTACAGGTGTGCCAATAAAACAGTGTTTCTTCTACTTTTTGACTCATATGCAAGTTATTTGTGGTGAACAGGGTCAGACTAGACTGTGGGGCTACCAGGAAAAACCTAGTGGGCCGCTGGCCCATTCCACTTTCCCCTGCTGTGAACTGCACCTGTGGAACTGCATACATGCAGGGGGGCACTTCTCCCTGATGTAAACTGCACCTGTGGAACTGCGTGGTAGTGGGCCCTGCCAAAATCATCCCAACTGGACCGTGCCATTTATAACACCAGCCCTGCCTCCACCCCACTTACTGCATGATACAATAACCACTCACACACACCAGCCAACTCACAAGAGGACTGAAAATCGTATTAAAATCACTAAAAAACTTTGCCCTCATTTGCCCATCTAAATTGTCAGAAAGTTAGGTGGAAGGGAAGCCGACATGCCTCCTTCATCCCTCCTCTCAGGAATACATCAGTGCTGGACACTGGCAGTGCTGTATCCATGGGAGGAAGTGCAGGTCTTTGAGTGCAAACAGGCCAGGATTTGGGGCAAGGCCACAAAGGCCCGGGTCTAGGGCAGCACAAATTTAGGGGCTGCATGCCGCCCAGCCGCAACAAAATTTTTAAATTTTTCTGCCATACGGATCAATGGGGACCTCTCAAATCCTTGAGAAAGGTCCTATTGAGGACCAAAACGTCGGATTCTTTTAACACAATAGGGCTGATTCACTAAAGTGCGTTAATTTTTATTGCACACTTTTTTGCGTTAAAATTGACACGAAAATTAACGCTCGATTTGCTACAGTATTACCGCATGCGTTAAGTCGCATATCGCATGCATTAAATTTCACACTACCGCATGCTTTAATTTGCGCGCCGAAATAACACTAACGCATGATTCACAAACACTCACAAGCACTAAATATCGCATTAGTCTATGCAAAAATTAACACCTACTTGAGGCAATAAAATATGGACTTTTCAGTGTGATTTATTCAAGTATGTGTTGGCCCTAGAGTGATGCAGCCTCCAGTTTTGTGTTTTTTCGCACGCGGCAAATATTTGTACACGGTGCGTTGATTAGCGCTTGTTCTGTCAAATACCGCATGAAAATAGTCTTCGCGACTAAAATAACGCAAGCAGCATTGTGCGTAAATTAACACAAGTATGCTTTTAGTGAATCGTGCGTTAAGACGCGATAAGAATTTTAACGCATGCTATAAATAAGGCACGATTTAACGCACTTATGAATCAGCCCTAATATGTCTTAAATAAACTTTTGACAATTTTAAAGGATGTGCCGGCCACGGAATATTTATTGCTGAATACTTAAAATTTGGCTGTGCACCCCTCAAAGTTATGAGCTTTGGAGTGCAGACACTATAAGAACTGATACATATATACTATATATACATATATTGATATTTTAAAATTTTTAAATATAATTCCCTTTTTCTATGTAATAATGAAACCTTGTACTTGTTCACAGCTAAAACAGAACTAATCCTTATTATAGAAAACAGTCCCATTGGGTTTATTTAATGTTTCAGTGATTTGTTAGTAGACTAAAGGTAGGAAGTAGTGTTGAGTAAAATTTTCTGGCAGGCATGGATTTGCGATGTTTCTGCATTTTGCCACTGGCAGATTTTTTAGTGAAACAACCCAAAAATCTGCTGCAGGAAAAATTTGTTTTGCTTCAAAAAAGTTGTGTTTCACTAATTTTTTTTGTAATCTTCCCAGGGCTACATATAACTGAATCTACTGTTTGGTTAATGTCTAAAGAAAATATTTAGTGCAATGGTACATGGCTGGCTGCAATTATCAATAAATAAATATATGTTATCTTTGTTGAGCGTACAACTAAGGGGCATATTTATTATAGTGTGTAAGCCAAGATCACCGATGCCCAGGCTTCCACATAAGCAATCTGCCCAGGGCTACATATGACTAAATCTATTACTGGGCTAATGTCTAAAGAAAATATTTAGTGCATTCAACATGCATTGTACCTGGCTTGCTGCAACTATTTGTAATATATATATATTTGAATGGTCACCTACAAGTTAGAAAATGAAAGCAAAGGTCTGACTGTTGCTATGGACAACTTTACTGGTGATGTTATCTTACACACTATAATAAAAATGCCCCTTACTGTTCTGACAGTTTGTGAATGTGTAAAAACACACACCTCACTCAAGGTTTACTAGGATAAGGGGATTATGGTTTGACTTTGGAGAATTTGTACCTCAGTCATTTGTTAATCTTATAATATAAAGGGACAAGAAGATATAAGGCCATATTTAAAAAAAGAAAAAAAAAAAAAAGAAGTCAGAAGTTTACTGACTACATCTGCTCAATGTCAAACTTTGGTGCTCAACAGGTGCAGAGTACCCGGGGGATACTTAAAGTCACATGACTACCAAGGTCACAAGATTACCCTCTCCTGATTTCTGGTAATAGTTCAGGCTTTTCTTCATGTATGTATGTATATATATCTTTATTTATAAAGCCCTACTTATGTATGCAGCGCTGTACAGTAGAATACATTAATACAAACAGGGGGTTATTAAGATAATAATAGATACATACAAAGTACAACAATAAATACAGATAGATACAAGATAAATACAGTTGCAATAAGTTAATAGTCAAAGACACAAGAGGATGGAGGTCCCTGCCCCGTAGAGCTTACAATCTTCATGCAAATCTTCCTGCTTACATGATCCTCAAGGTGAGGGAATATATGTCAACATAATATAGAGGGCTAAGTAACCTTATAATGTGTTTTTTTTCTGTTGTTTTAAGTTATCCTTTCAGCTCTTTAGCCTTTACCTTAACTTGTTTGTAGAATAGTACTACCAGCCCCTAAGCCTTTGTATATCCTTAGTGCAACCTGAAAGAATATCTAGGAGAGCAATAAATATTTTTCAAAGATCTTTCTGAGATTATCTGCAAACTTGGTTGGGAAACTCTCACAAACCCAAAAGGCATTCTCCCTAAACCTCACTTTAACTGGCCTTTGGCATGGGCTAGGCAAGTCCAATCATTTTGAGAACCATTCCACAAAATATTTGTCCAATACTCCCCTTTCATCCTTTTGTCACTGCATGCCCTGAAGTAAAAGTAACACATTGCTTGCAAATTCATCTGTGGCCATTAGATGGTGATAGAATTCAACAAATATATGACTTTATATTCTGTGCTTATCTTTACACACACTGACCAACACAAAAGGCCCATGCTAATCAAATGATTAATGAATATTTATTAATCATAAATACCCTTTATTAGTAAAGCAAAAGTATACATTTTATTTCTAGCATAAACCCCATTTCTATGAAACATGTGGGAACCTTGCGCTCCTAGGCTACTAGGTTAACAACATACAATGTGTGACTGTAATGATGAGTTTCACTAAAGCTCGCTAGCCAGGAGCCATGGGTTCTTGTTTATGATAATTGCCTCTTTATTTTGGCGAACTAAGAGTTAAACTCATTATACATGAGGTACCCCATACAGAAGGGAAGATTAGAATCATACTGTACTAGGACTCTCCAGTACTGTTAGGGGAGGGCCATGTGCTATGGTTAAAAATTTGGTCTGTGGTACCTTGTTTGTGCCCCTCCAACAAGCAGAACCCTAGAACACTATTCTGCACATACTGTATTTCTTAACCCTTACGATCCCTGCGATAGTTATAGTTTAGATGGATATGGCTTTCAAAAAGTTGTCAAATGGATTTAGGCATGGCAAGGACAGCTCAAGGCTGTGCCCTAAATTGCTTTTAGTTTTAATATCGTTGGAAGTGTTGGGCAATATTGTGAATCTATATAACGTTATTACATTATAGTAGCTAAATTACCATGCAAATGCACAAAGCTGAAGGGCAAGAGCTGAGGCAATGTATAGTATCCTTATATTTACAATAGGTGGTGCTCTACTTCTTACTGCACATTTTTCCAGGACATTGTTGCAGATAGCTTTTGTAGGAGCATTTGTGATTTTTCACATGATCTGTTAACCTTATTTTGTAAGTATTGTTAAATGTTATTCATTCCTCTTGTATATTCTAAATAAATAGCAAGTTAAAGAATTAACACACTCTGTGTATTTAAAGGAAATATAAACCCTTGAAAAATTAAAGTAAAATTAATCAAAATGCACATTTGCAATTTATGGTAATGTTGTTTTCTAGTTTACAAGATTCTAATCCCCATATGTAATAAAAGGCACTAAGTTTCCCTAGTAGCTTTAACTTATAACAACCAACAAAATGTGTGCTTTTAAACAAGTAACCAGAAAATTCTAACTGCTAATTGGTTGCTGTGGGTTACAGCACATGGCAAACAAAGTGCCTTTTATTACACAAACCCCTCAGCCCTGGATTTGTTAATCCGGCACCCCAAGGCCGTCCCCTTTTGCTGTGGCTGCGGTGGCATGCCACCCCTAAATTTGTGCCACCCTAGGCCCAGGCCTTAGTGGCCTCAACACAAATCTGGGCCTAAACACCCTAGGAGTTTATAAACTGCTAATATAATAAATTTAAAACAAGAAAGCCGCATAATGTTCATATTGAGGAGGTAGGTACATGCAGTGGTTACAAAGGGCAGCATTGAAAGTGGCAGAAGCAGAACTGGGCCAAGATTTTTGGGTGCCCAACCCCGCCACCCCCCATTTACACACCCACACGCTGATGATAAGGAGTGGGGCACGTTGCAAAAGAGATATGTGCCTAGTACCCACCACCCCACTGTGCACTAGGCACTTGACTCTTCTGCCTACAATTAGTTCCGGCCCCTGGGCACAAGGGTAGAAAAATGAGCAAATTCCACATTGGGTCTCATGATACGTGCAACATCAAGACAATCACAAAGATAGGCGGGCCAAAGGAAAGCAAGCAACCCAAAAAATTGAAAGAATAGACAGCATAACACATAGAGAAAGGGTTAAAAAGCACATAGGTGTAATGATGAGAAAGAGATTGGCACACAAGGTGAGAAGGGAACAAAGAGAGAGTGCAATAGAGGAAGAGTTTGCTTGGCAAATGGACAGGGCGAACAGGAGGGGAATGATGCATGGGTAGAGGAGAAACTAATGCATATGGTAAGGGCACAACTACAAAGAATAGCAATATGGAGCAGGAATAATAATGAAGAAGTGTGGATTTGGAGAGAATTTTGTTTGCAGTCAGTACAGGAGAAGAGAATAAAGCACGGATCTGTAACTACAGGGATAAAAACCAATGTGAACATTTACATAGCTTTATTTTTTCCACATATGGGATTCAATTGCATGAGCAACATATTTTTTCATGAAAATGTAATATTTCTGGTCCATTGTTTTTGCCTATGCTTATTGCTAAGAAATAGATTCATTGGTTTACAAACCAAAAAATATTCTAAAACACTACAGAATGGAAATAGAATAAATAAAAATAAAATAAATTAAAAGTTTATAGCAGAAAAAAATATTCCTCTAAAAACTTTTTAGTTCGTGCAAATTTAATATACCTTGTCAGTGTATGTAATTAACAAAAAGAGTACACCACCTTTCAACTGGCGAAATGCTACATTTTAGTTCTCATTTTTTACATTCCCCCCATGCTGGTTGGGTAAATGTAATGAAACAGAAAAGTGGAATGGGACACGCTAAATATAAACTTTGTTTTATAAAATAAAGTTTATAGCCACTTAATTATAGCAGTTTGGGTTTGGAACATACATACTGTATATAAAATATGTTACTGGAACTTTTCATATACAGTTAAGCATTTATACATTCAAGCAGATATGTTTTGCATTTACAGTAAGGGATCTATTATCCAACATCCAGAACTCAATATTCAGAAAGGAAACAATTCTTCATTTTGTTTCAGATTTGCTTTTTCTGTGTAATAAATGGGCAGCACTTTGTATCTGATGGTAATTAAGATGCATAAAATCATTTCTATTTCACTATTAAGGAATAATCTTCCATATTACAGACAGAAAACACTGTGTCCCAAACATTACAGAATTTATACAGGTATGGGATCTGTTATATGGAAACCCTTTATCAACAGAGTTCTGAATTACAGGAAGCCCATCTCCCATAGACTCCAGTTTAATCCAATAATTCGCATTTTTAAAAATGATTTCCTT
Organism: Xenopus tropicalis; assembly: GCF_000004195.4. Lineage (NCBI taxonomy): Eukaryota > Metazoa > Chordata > Amphibia > Anura > Pipidae > Xenopus > Xenopus tropicalis. The sequence goes on along the minus strand of NC_030680.2, from coordinate 93,521,992 downwards.
TTTTCTCTGTAATAATAAAACAGTACCTTCTACTTGATCCCAACTAAGATATTATAAATTCTTGTTGGAGGCCAAACAATTCTATTGGGTTTAGTTAATGACTTTTTAGTATGCATATGGACTTATTTATCAGTTTTTGAGTTTGTAATTTTGTATTTGTAAATAAAACTCGAATATCTCGAATTAAAAATATGGCTTGAATTTGCCTAGCACAACTCACGTTGACTTTTATAGAAATGCGCAAAAAGGTTTACAAGTTTTTAGGGTTTTTGCACATCACTATACATAATGACTGCTGATACTGCTATGCTAGGCAATGAGAAAGACCTTGTCAAACAGCTCCTTCTAATGTATAATTAATGTAAATGCAAACAAAGCTATTTACTGAGAAGGTTTATATAAAAATGATTGCATTAAATTATTAAAATGGGTTATTTAGCCAGAACAGCAATTATTGTTTATAAAAGCTGGGTTTGAAAAGAAACATTATCCCCCTTGCTTTCATTAGAAATAATTTCCTAGATACACTACATAGTATATACATAATATTCAGGAGTATATACAAGAGTTCTCTTAACTTAAACCTCAGGCAAGGGTAGACTGACTGGAGAAGGCAGCTTATGTGTATGTATCATCATGCAGGGTTGTCCGACTGATGGCCAAATAACTTCCGTCCATTTTTTCAGGCTGGCAATCTGGCAATGGGATGTGAGTGAAAGTAAATAGTGGTAGGTGCTCTCTTCATTTTTTGTCTATCAATGCCCCATTCAGTAGCAGGGACTTGGCATTTGCTGATGAAAATGTCAGTTTAGACAATCCTTGATGTACCGATAAAAACATCGGGCTAGGGATTCATTTCCTTATTTTTTTGTATGTTTTAAGCACCAGGCCTTGTGCCTATCAGATATTAAATGAGCCAATTGTGTTGAAATAGTCTTCTATACAATAGCTTAATCTTTATTTTCAAGGTAAGGGATAGAAAATGTTTGCACTTGAGAGGGTTTTGTTATTGGAATTTTGATTTGCTAATTCAGGCTCAGATTCTTAATTATTCATAATTCTGTATAAATGTAGAGTTTTGGTTTTTTTTTTTGAGGATTTTATCATACTTGCTCAATTAACACTGCTGTTTATTAACAAATCAGTCCCCAATTGTTCCTGCTGGGCAGTTAACACCATTATGGCCGTCTAATTGATCATGCTCCCCCAGTTCAGACTTTTAACATTCATTAAGCTATCCCTATACCTTTTGGGAATGGTGGGGCCATTGGAACTGCAGAATGTGAAGTTGTCTCATCAGATGAGGATGTTCATAGTCTCTTAACAGTGAACCCAGGTAAAGTGCTGGAGCACTTAGCTGATGTACAGAAAATGACATTTTGGTACAAATGTTTGTGTATCCAGTCACAGGAATACATATATGTCGCTACAACTGTTGCAGGAAGTATGATGAAGCTTCACTGAAACTGATACAGGGAAGCTTCTGCCAAGCTGGGGAATCTTACTGGCAGTCATAAGGTGTAAATATATGTAAAAGCTTTGTCTGTCATAATAATCCTAACCTGTTTTTCTATGACAAGACGCGGGTACGGAAAGTACAGAAGCCTCTGATGATCGATGTGGCAAAGCTAGCCAGTAAAACGAAGTGGCATACATTTTTAATAGCTCAATTGCTCCATTAATTCCTCCTCTTTTTTTCTTTTTAATGTGAAAATAGTCATAATTCCTCCCAGATTAGGATAGATATACAGCGACAGCCTCTCCTGCTCAAGGTATTTGTCGGACATAATTCATTCATAAAGCCATAATGCACTCATCTATCATTCAGGCTCTCTGTATCAGCTTGGGGCTGTGTGGAGTCTCTGCCCGCTGATGTATTAGGTAACATATGCAAGCTATGAATTATCAACTGAAAGAAGTCAATTATCCACTCTAAAAATGAGTGCCTGGGCACCAATAGCCTCAGGGCTTTTTTTTGTATTTACGAAATGATTTCAAGGCGAGAAAAGGGGGAGGATATTTTATTTTCTCTTATAACCCGACTCTGGTAACCAACCATTGCTGTTCCAGTTCAGGAAAAAAAGGAACATTTTGAACTTTTAATGCAATAATCCATTTTTATGTACACCTGCCTTAATAACTAGTTTCAGAAAGCTATAAAGCAGTCTTGTCCAGCAGCCATATTGCTTTTTGCCTGCTATCTGGTCTCAGTTTGGCCTTCAATCAAATCTGAAGGTAGAGGCTGACAGAAGACGCTAATAGAGTGGATAGGAAAGGGAATATCTGAGATTTTTCTAGGTCCCCAGTTACAAGCCCTGTGCCTTTTCATCTCTTTAGACATTGATTTCCCTTTCTCTGGCTGGTAGGCTGCAGCTTTCCGAGGAAGTCAGTACTACCAAATCAGCAGAAACTCTCACTGAGCTGCACTGTGACACTTAGGGAAATGAGGTCATTAGATGGAATTACAGAGGGTTTTGATAGCTTGGTAATAGGTTTTAATGATGGAATTTAACATAGGCCCCCACTAGGGACAAGTTTGATGTACATTCAGACAGGCCATTTAATAACCTGTGCTCAGCGCTTGAGCCGGGGAGTTTAAGAGCCCAATAGAGCCTCTAAAAATAAAATCCCTTTAACAATTCATTATATTAAGGGACCTTTCCTAAACGTTTTATATATGACCTTATTTCTTTTTTCTAAACTCACTGGGAATACACACACACACACACACACACACACACATATATATATATATATATGCAAAGAAAAAAAAAAGATGCAGCATATCTGTAAATCAGGTGGAGATAAAACACACTATATAATTTATATAAATGTGACATATATATATATATATATATATATATATATATATATATATATATTTAGTATGTGTATATTTATTATCACAGAGCAGTGGTGACATGTAGACGTAAAACCAGCTGCACACCTAGAACTGACTATACTACTCTGCAGCTCTAACTGCAAAATCACTGGTAACTTAAGCTGTTTGAGTGCAGAGTAGTTATTCAAGTAAATTTACTTTTTTAACTAGCTTGCTATGTCTTTTTGGGTCCCTTGTAATCTTGCTATTTGCTGAAGTGTGCACGTATATTAAATCAACTAACAAAGCATATGTGAGGCTAATAGCTAAATGAACCAAACTATTATATCTGTTCACACTACATCCAGTGAAGTAACTGTGCAGACCCAGACCGTCCCAATAATACATTTTTCTGTGCCTCCCTTAGGTGACCCCAAATCACAGCTCACACCTGGCACTGGAAAATTTGCTGCAGAGTCTGCTTTCTCTATAGTTACTCCACTGAATACATCACTATATTCTACTTCATCAGTATATGGGGTTGCCATCTGCTCAATCTTTTAGTGGTCCAGTTGGTAAAAATTAAACGTATTCCTACTATTGGAGAAGAAATTTAACAAGACTGGAGACCCGTATTTTTTCTAGAAAATATGGCAACTGTCAGTATGGTTTCCATTATCTATTCACACATGTGCCAAACCTTAATAGATTAACATTAAGGGTAAGGGTATAAGAGTGGATAATCTACTTTTTTTTTAGCCTGCCTTATGTATGCAGGGAATCTGGGGACAGACCAGCACAGCATCGGCCTGTATGCAAGCTTGAGATCCACTAAAGGTGGCCATACACGCTAAGATCTGGCGATGTTGCCAAGCGAGCGGATCTTCTTCCGATATACCCACCTACAGGTGAGCAATATCGGGCTAACTCGATCATTTGGCCCTGGGCCCAAACGATCGAACTAGAATAGCGGGTATAGGTGCCCATCAGTTCAGGGACCTCATCAACGAGCCGATGCGGTCCCTGATCCGACGACAAATCAAACCTGCCCAACCTTGTGGTAGGGCTCAGAAGGAATGGTCTGTAAAATTTTGGAAAGTCGTTTACAGTGGCGGAATGTTGCCAGATTTCTGTGTAAACTTAGCTGAAGGGACTGTATCCCAGTGGGCCCCGGCTCTAGTGGGCCCCGGTGGCCCAGACCCAACCCTTGCGGCGCTCCCCCTGCCCGACCGCTCCTGAAGGACGTCGGGTGGGGGGTCCTGCGAGGGGGGGAGGCTATGGGCGTGGGCCCCGGTGGGCCCTCCACACCCCAGTCCGACCCTGATCTCATGTGATAAAGAGCTGCAGACTATGGGAATGAATACAGCAACCCTCAAGTATAAAAGTAACTGAGCCATGTTATATCAGGGCTTTAGTGCATCTCTTCTCAATATTTAACATTTATAGTTTTAATAAGGATTTAAATGAAAAAGCTGACTTTTGCAGTTTTTTTTTGCAAAGTGCAGATAGTCTGTATATTAAACATAAATAAAGTACTTCATGCAGTTGAATAATTGATTAATCCATCCAAAATTTAACAGGCTTAAGATCAAGCAGGGTGGATAATTTGTTCACAATGGGTTACTGACAGGTAAATTGTCACTGGAGGAAAGGGTGCCGCCCCTAATTCACTTTGCCTTCTAATCAAAGTATAAAGAATAAGGAGGGGCAGAGTTTGTCTCATGAATGAAGCAATTGTTCGGGCGTGGGATGTCTGCATGATTTGAAATTAGCTTATGACTGAAAAAAGAGGAGCAGTTTTATTCCATTGTGTTAACAGCATTATCCATTTATTTAAGTTTTACACAGAATTTTCATCCTCTTGTGATGCATTGTGCCACACACCCTATTTCACTTATATTCAAAGGGTGATTCTTCATTTGATTCATATTGGCTCCCCACACAGTGAGCCAAGGATCAGCTTGCTAAAGCCAGTGGGAGCTTTTAATATTGATACTATCTAAACTGCAGGTGGCCATATTAACCATTTTCTGCACACATTTTGGGCTCAGATCACAGCATTGAACAGCAACACATTCACAGAAGCACGCTAAAAACAAATCACCAGTGCACTAAGAAGCCCTCTGTATAAACATCCCCAGGGTCGGACTAGGCCGCCAGGGCACCGGGAATTAACCTGGTGGGCCCCAGCGGCCCAGACCTGATCCTTTCGCTGCTCCCCCAGCTGCCTGTGTCCCTCCCCCTGAAAGGAAGTTTTGTGGGGGAGGGACACAGGGGGTTAGGGGGGGCACAGTGGGGGCCCCTGTGGGGAGTGCAGGGGATGTGGTGGGGGCACCTTGGGGGTAGCCCAGGTCGGCCCTGCACCCTCCAGTACAACCCTGAACGCCCCCCCCCCCCTTTTTTTTGCAACCTTTTTTAGGATATTTAGAGAAAAGTGAACTCATTATACAAAGGGCTTCTCAGTGGACAACTTGTATGAACTAAAAGTAAAATGGCACTTTAATTTGAATTTTAGAATTTGCTCTGTCTAAAGCAAGAAATACAAGGGCAATTTGCTAAGAGCTCTACTTTCAATGGTTCCATTCATTTTTTAATTCAAAATGAATCACATAAATGATAGAAAAAGATGGGCATTGTATATAAAATGGTAGTTTTTATATTTTTTTTACAGCAGGTTGACTAGAATTGTGATTTCAGTTAAGAGAACTATACAAAAAAAAAATTACATTGCAAATGAGCAAATGAGTTTTCTGTGTGATTAAATCTTGGATTTTAGATATTTTAGACATGTGCTATTTTTTAAATTAAGAAATCTATTAACATTTTAAAGACATATACTATGTTAATTTTACACAAAACCAGAATGTTTTTACCCTTTTGAATTTGGGGTCCATAGAAAAACCAGAAAAAAAATAAGCATACAAAAAAATGGTCACCTCTAGTTGTCCAATGGGCAAAAATCATGACATATTTGGGCTATTGCCAGATGAGGCTGATTTGCGAATAAAAGCAGGCTGAGAGTCAGCCCCTAAGCATAAGCCTTTCCCTGTCATTGCATCAGCCGGGGTGCAGGCACAGAGAAAGCTGATCTATACGTCTATAGGGAGACAAAATATATCTGCATAATACTCTATATATTTCTCCCACTGTTGGCACTTGGATCCAATGAGTTTCTTTCCTTTTCAGCATGCCACTTTTTGTAACACCACACAGATGTAGGTGGAGAGAAAGCAGTACGAAAAAGTCACTAAACCTCTAAGAGTTAATGGCAGCATTCAGTGTGTTTGGGAGCATGAACCAACAAATAACAGGCATTAACTGGGGTATCAGCTGCGGTGCTAGGAGTCAACATCCCAAGCACAACGAGATAAAGTGGGTTTGTTAGTACCATCAGTACTTTGTCATTTTCTGGGTTTGCAGCATGCTTCTGGAAATTATTGGAAGCTGGGATAAAGATGACTATGCCTAAATAAAAACTGGTGGTGTAATTTGGTCGCGCCGGGCCCCCCATGCAAAGAAATCTTCTGAGGGGGCTTGGTGCAAACAGTCCCTCCTTCCCTGCCCCCCTTTAGGCCTGTGCCATTTTTAAAAAAAAAAAAAAAGACCCCTGCTGTCTGGGCCCCCCTGTTGTATGGCCTTCCCACCATGACCACTGATAAAAACAATGTGCTAAGTTGTGGGTAAGAATAAAACTGTGATATTTTTATCTTTTCACCTATTTATGAATTTACAATAATTATTAATAGCTAAACTGCCTCAATTAATCAAATACTATAAATTGCGCAGTAAAACTGATGTGAGCAAACAGGTCCTCAGAGCACCTCAGAGGAAGCTGTTTATTTAATTTGGAAATCCCTGATGAACCCAGGGAACAAGTTGTAACGAGTGGAAAAAAAATAAGGAAAAATCCTGGTATCTGCTGATTTACACAGAACAACTTTCAATTATTTAAGGAGCTGTCCGCAGTGCCATAACTTTAAGTATGAATCAAACGCTATGACTGAGAAATTTGTCACACTGTGTTAGATCAATGGTAATTACCTCACTGACACGAGTACTGTTATCATTTTACAGAGCTGCATAACAGGATCTTTGGTACCAGTAACACAAACTGCAGGCTGATCAATACTCTCTGAAATATGACTCTCCAATTCTCTCTGACATAGCTCGGCAGTAAGGCAGCCCATTATACACGGCTCCCTGGATGCCCGTGTGGATATACCCTGCAGTAAAATGCAGTAGCAATTGTTCAGCTGGACTGTAGATTGAACAGGCCAATATCCATCATTTTAAAGGGGGTCTCAGAAAATACAGGATCTTAGCTGAAATGAAGAAAATAAAAGCTGTTGCTTTACATGGTACAGCGGAATCAAACTTCTGAGTTTAAACATTTATTTATGTTACTTAGAGAATGTGTGTGGGGAACCAGACATTGCTGAATTGAACAACCTCCCAGCGGCCACAGTAGAGGCCCATACACTACAGCAGTAAAATTATGCTTGAGACCAGGAGAATACTGTACACAGCAGAAAATAATGGAATTATGACAAAAATGAGACAAGGTCAGAGGTTTAAGTGCAGGTAGAGTTTGGAATTATAAGGAGGAAGTGGCAACTTTCTGCAAGGAAATCTGACATCAGAAATCTATTTAATATAAAACCATCCACCGCCATTATATAATATATATTGTATTTGGAATTGTAAGTAACATGACGTCACCCCCATTCCTTCCCACCTCAGAATGTGTTTTAAGGCACTGTGTTGTTTTATTAGTCACTTTGAAAAAGGCTAGTGCGTTAGCCAAAACATCAGGCTTCTTGCAATAAACACCATCCTGTGAGTGTGGATCCTCTTCTTGCTTTATCTTTAGTTCTTTTGGACCTGCACCCAGGCTCCTGTACTATACTCCTATACTTTTGCAGTAAACGTGAGTGCCAGCATCCTTATGGGTGTATATATATATATATATATATATATATATATATTTATTAACAATTATCCATAAAGAAATGATGCACTCAAGAATCTTGAACTTTAGAAAAACAGTACTAAATATATATATGTACATAAAACTATAACTCTAGTAATCAGTGTTTTCACATAAGTTTTCAGATGCCCTAATTTAGGACATTCAAGTTGTCCAAGGGAGCAGTTCGTGTGTGACAATTCCATGTGTTATATCACGTTTACCATCCCAATGAAATGAAGCACACCACAGACAAATCTCCTGGTGTGACAGGAGCCTAAAATAAATGTGAGTTGAGCAACTACAAGTTTCTAATTAGGAAATCTTATCCAAAATGGAAACATAATCAAGTCAAACACTGCTTTCATAGAGAATGAAAATCTCATTAGCAAACTGTATTACAGTCTACGTGAATTAATCCATATTAGCTGATGGCTCATTTTTCATCTGGATTATTGAGAATTTTTGAACACAACCTGCTCTACTTTTTCAAACTGTCTCATATTTAGTATATCAGAGAACTGATGGTCAAAATATGTAATAAAAAAAAATAAATAGTAGATATATTTCATGATAATATTTATCATGAATATTTATTTATGACCACCTACCTATATCCTTTACTTATACAGTTCATTCAAATAATTTCATAAGTTACTATTTAAAGGAAAACTAAAACCCTGAACAATGTAGGTCTCAATATAAATATATCACATAAAACAGCTCATATATAAAACCATTTTCCTAAAAATATACATTTTTCGTAATGTGTGCCATTGGGTAATCCTAAATAGTAAATTGCCCTTTTAAGTACTAAGAGTTCTGCCTTTTGCTCCCACACTACTTCCTGTTACAGTTAGAGCTGCATTATTTCTGGTCATGTGATCTCTGAGGGAGCTCACAGCCCATCACTAAATGGTGGATCAAGGGAAAGGATGTAAAAGGGCAATATTTGCTGATATATATATTCCAGTTTGGTAAGGTTCTTTAATAGGCCACTTAATATGATATACATGATCTGTTGGTTAAGTAATTATTCTGAAGGTACAGTTTTCTTTTAAGGGGTTTGGACATGAACACAATTGGTCAGTTTGCCTGGGGGATCAGTATTTGGTAGACTGGTTCATCTCAGCAAATCATTTGAGCATTTTTGCTGTTTCTAATTAACTCATCAATCAAATTTGTCTGTTTTACTTTGAACTATGTAGATTTAATAATCAAATCAACATCTTAAATGAAATACTAGAACAGTGGAATAAAAGGCTAAATACTATATTTAAAAATAAAGATGACTGTGATATGCAGGTTTGCAAGTTAATATACCCACTGAACAATCCAGGGAGTATTTCTAAATGTATCTGGCAATTGTTACACAGTATAATATGACCTTTGTATCTTTTATCTATTGTAATTTGTATCTATATGCAAAAAGATGCCTTTCTTATCCTGGGGGACCATCTAATGCCTTTTTTGTCTACTCTAAAACCAGCCCTGGCATAAGGTATCAATTTATTGTTATTAATAAACCAATGCAGTATAACAAATGTAACACTTTCCTGTTAACCCTGTTATCTTCATTGTTTAACCCCGATATCCTCACTTTCTTTGTAATAAGCACACCATACCCACAAGCTTATATTAGCAAATAGTGCAAAGAAGAATTTGCACTTTTCCATAGTGACCTACTTAGCAACACATAGTGCCAAAGAAAAAAGCATTCACCATGGGGTTTTCAAAGATACCAGTCTCCAGTCGGGCATTATTTCAATCTCAACTTCATAATTTCAGAGACCTGCTGGTGTGACACAGCTAGGAAAGGTGTTCTTATGACCTACCAATGGTCTTGGAATGGATGTTGTGTAGTAAAAAAATAAGGTACAATCCTATGACCCTTTAGCCCAATTTACAAATGGGTTTAGGGTTCGAATCTTGTGGTATGAGACTATGTTTGCAACAGAATAAAACTAAATACATTTCAGTAGTGATTTATACCCCTTCCATTACAATCTTTTAATGTAATATACTGTGCACTCTTGGACAATATAACTATATGGTACTATATATTGAACTCTTTTTTATTTAGATGCCCCTGAGGAAGCCTGTGTTACGGGCAAAATCCACATTGCTTTTAACTTTTTTGCATAGGGAATAAAGGATTTTTTGTAAATGTATAAACCTTGGTTTGGGAGTAGCTCCATTTAGGGTGTTTTTTTCTTTTATTTCCCTGTGAGGCTCCCACCCACCAGAGGGTACTTAGTGCTTTGGTTTTTATGTTATATGAAGTGCATTATTGGGGTTGGGTGATCCTTTCTTTTGTTCTGCCTAGATAGGATCCTTAGTCATTAATATTGGAATAGGATTTATGGGTTCCTGTTACAAATGTCATCATTATCAAGGCCTAGGTACTAAACTAGAGTTGTCAAATTGGACCCACACAAACACACTATTATCAGTTCCACTTCTTTAGTCAATTATTTTTTTCCTAAGATGATATACAAAAGCACCATGTATTTGGTATTTGGAGAAATGTACATGCAAACAAAGAATAGGGACTTTAGTTCTCATAAAGAAGTTACAGTATCCCAGTGCTTTTAAAGATATATAAACTCATTCCCACTAAATAATTTAATTATCAAACATACTACAGTAATTGATGCAGAGATGGCTCTAGCCGAAGGAATGAAGTGACATAAATATGGTAATTTAAAGCAAATCATAGTATTATTACAATGTTTAAAAGGCTCCACAGATGCATGTTCTGTTAAATTTCCAAGTGATGGCAATGCAAAGCAATCCAGTATTCATTCTCACTTGGGAGCTGTGATACACGAGTCAAGATAGGTTAGGTTAAATGTATAAAAAATGAGTTGCTGGAAGGGAAACTACAACAACCATGGATCATTTTTGTTAGCCTTGCATGGTAAATAGAGCAGACTATGAAATGTACTGTTTCATTTGCTCTAATAATAAAAATTGCTCAGCTGTTAATCTTGTCACTAGATATCCACATTTGAGAGTTCTGCCTCTGAAATATTCAGTTACTTCTGAAAATTATCATAGTTGATAACTGTATTCCTTTATTTATTTTATATGATAGCACACCTATTATTAATATTGCTTTTTATGATGTTGCAACAAGACTACAAAGTATTACTGTGTATCAAAATAATATGACATAAGGCAACAATAATGCACCCACTCACAAAGTAAGTGAAGACTACAAACAATCTAACAAGCTATATGCAATTCCATATGAAGACCAAATTTGTACAGTTTTAAAGTGTCGCAAAAAATTTCATATGACTATACAGGCATGGGATCCCTTGTCTGAAAACCGGATATTCAGAAAGCTCAGAATTGCAGGAAGGATATCTTTTAGACACTCTCTTTTAAGCCAATATATCTAAGTTCTTAGAACAGTTCCTTTGTATTTAATTAAGCTAACTATTCCACATTGGTGGCAAAACAACCCTTGGGTTTTTTTGATGCATAATTTTTTTTAAATGACTCAGGGGCCCACTCACTAAAGCCTGAATTTTTGGGGCTTAAAATCATGATATGGAAAAAATTCAGAGTAACCACGATAATTTCTGATGTTCTAAAATGTCACAAAAATGTTTTTATCGGTCATACAAAATATCGTAATTGCTTTCCGAAAGTCATGAAATGTTCGGATCCAAAAGTTAGTAAACGGCACAAAAGCCTTTATGGCTTTGAAACCTTTAATGTATGATATTGGAAGCCTTCCATAGGACTCAATGGCACTCGACAGATCCAACCGGGCAAAAAGATAGTCACGATACCAAAGCTTGAATGAATTCCGAAATGGTCGTAGTCTTTGCAAAAAGTACAACTTTTCATGGAACTTAAGGAAAACCAAGAAAAAGTTGTGGAATTTTAACAAAATTATCGTGGACATTCTGAAATGTTCAAAAAGTTAGAAAAAATGCGATTTTATCTTATAAATACTTAATCGAGGTTTTGTAAATGGGCCCTTAATGTACAGTGATCCAAATGACAGAAAGGCCAATTATCTGGAAAACTGTCTAAAGCATTCTGGATAATAGATCCCATACCTGAACTAATACAGAATGCCAAAGTCTCCAGAGTGGAAGAAATCATTAAATATCCCCATATATTACTTCTTTATTTTTTCTCGACTGGCTTCTGAAAAAGACCAAAGTCATTCTTCTAACACAACAAGTTAGAAAATCCTACTTTTATATAGATAACATACCCCTGTGTTATTACATCCCAGAGATTAAGAAGAAGGGTGAGACCAGGGCATGTGTTTGTCTCAGGTAGAGACAGTGGGGCATATTATTATACTGAGTGAAAGTAAAATTTGGAGTAATTTCACCAAAAATGAAAATTTGCCACTAAAAAACAGTATTTTAATAAATAGTGAAATACACAACATGAAAGCTTTGCAGAGCAAACATCTGCATACACCTTGGATTCTCATGTAAAGAGCGTTTGCTTTGTCAGGTTAATGGAATTAAAAAAATTGTTCAGAACAGTATTCTCATGCATGTATTCTCTACTAATATAACATATACAGTAACCTCTAAATAAATATAATCCTTTCCTACTATAAATAAAACATGTTTACCCGAATGCAAAATTTATTTCCAGAATTTCTAATTGCTGGAAAAAGATTCCTGACAGTGCGAGTGAAGGGGCTGCACTTGGACAGGTCATGGGCACACACTTACGCATTGTTCAATAGTATGTAAAGGGGGTTGCATCCAGGGGCATTTCACCCCCAATGCTGCCCTGAGGCAGCCTGGAGGAAAGCCACCCCCCTCGCCCCTCTGCATTTAGGGTTTTTGCATAGGAGGGGGTCTGAGGGGGGATAGAATTGCTAGTCCAGAGAGCACAATAGCACTCTGCAATAAAAGCTCCAAGGTTCCGATTTAAAAAGCAAAATTTTGGTCTTTGGAGTTACCAAAAGTGGCCTTTTGCCCTCCCCGTCCGGCAACTTAAAGGCTGCTGCCACCTGAGGCGAGTTTCTGCAACACTGAGGTAGCCCTGTACTTACTGCCTGACCAAAGCAATTGTTAGTGTTCATTTGTACCAGAGTATTGTATTTCTTGTGCCTTGGTCTTCAACATCACAGTAGGTGCAACCAACAAAATGGCACATGGCTTGAAATAGCTGATGTGAGTAAGTAAAGGCATCCTTGCTTGAATCCATTCTGTTCCCATTTTTGTGCCTAGTGAAGCACCAAGCAATGCTAAACGAGTCTCCTTTGGAATCAGTTCTATACAACTAATGCAGGAATGTTCTTTATAGCAAAGTAAAGGGGAGCGCTGACTTTCACCTTTATTATCTTGTCACATACTGCCAATAATAAGGAGGTAAAAAAATATATATAAAAAACCGATAAAGTACAAGTTTATTTCCCAAGATAGCAAGATTTCCCTGTTTGCAAGATATACCAGTTTTACTTATAGCTATGCTAAAGTGACATATCCTGTATTGCTTTTCATTCTACAGAGCAGCCTTCCTAGCACTACATGCAGCTTGAGGGAGACAAGTAAACTTAGAAGTGTTGCACTACAGACAATAGAGCTCATATGCATCCGCAAACACAGCGGGCAACTTTCACTTTTCCCCGTAGTCAGTTGCGTGTAAAACCAATTTCAGTTTCAAAATGGACTCCTAGTTGCTATTATGTTGCTCAGTTTGTTCAGTTGTGTTCATTTTGGTGAAACAGACGCAACCGTGGAAGGCCCAGGATAATTGCATTAAGCAAATCTCCCGTTTGCAGCCACGATTAGCATTGAATTCTGGGAAAAAAATGCTGCATTATGGAAAAAAATGATGGCGATTGCTCTCAAAATTGCACTCTGCTCACTACATCAAGGTAAATGACTGCATCCTAATGTTTGGCAATAGTAGTCTTATTTTTCTGTTATTTTTTAACCATCTCTCTGCAACTTTAGTTTACTGTTATTATGTTTTATTTAACATTTTACCATATTTATATATTTTCCTTTATTGCAACTTAAATGCCAACAAACAACTCGGATGCCCAGAGTAAAGAATGGGAAGAGAGGAGATGACTGATTGCTCCTGAGAAGTGAGAGATTTATTAGTATTTACCAAGATACACTTGCTGTCCTGATGCTGAACCAGCTGAGCTCAGCAGGCTGTAGATTGGGGATTTGTGCCAACGCTATTGCCCTCGCTGACGAATTTATCAGCCATGACTTTGCAACAATACTGGGGACCCTTAAATACGATATTTTTATGTACTGCATCAAGAGATAACTTTTATATCTCTATATATTTTTTTGCATTGTTTAGAGAGAAAGGTTAGATGTTTTGCTGACATATATACTTACTTATTTTATAATTTTATATTACCCTAGTTATCATCTTATTTGTACCCTGTATTTTATATATTTGAGTTTGCATGAATATTAAGATGTATGAAATATTTTTTTTTAAAGAGGAGATTTGCCTTATTTGTATTATCACTGTTATTTGCATCTATTGTTAAAATAATGTTTATACAGACAGATACCAAGGAATGCATTCATATTAAAAGACAAACATTAAAAAACTTTTATTGATAGATATTGTATATAATACACAAGATTTTTTTTCATATAGATAAATATCTATAAGTGTGTCTGTCTGTCTTTCTGTGCCTACAAGCCGCAGATAAAAGATTCCCTTGCTCGTGTAAATCATTTTCTCTGTATGTGCAGCGGAGCAGAGAGGTATCGCTGATGCCTGATGAAACTCCATTTCTCTGATTAGCTCCTTAACAAATATTTCATCTATCAGTGCCACGATTTAAGTATGTCCTAGTTGCAGGCAGCCAGCTGTGTCTGTTGACTATGCAGCATGTCAATTTACATTTCGAGTGACAATGTTATTGCTACTAATGTTCCCCCTCCCGCTCCAACTGTTTAGGTCTCACCTCCCATACACCTTCCTTTCCCATCTTACTACTATTAAAGCAGGCAGTGTCTTTCCCTCAGCTCTAAACACGAAGGTTGGAATCAGATAAAATGAAAAAAAAAAAAAAAAAGCCTGGTGTCTTTTCACTGGGTATTTTCAATGTCATACATTTCAATTTCACTCTCTTCTATATTCTTCTATTAAGTAGCCCTGGCCAACTTTTGCTCTCTTTCAGATCTTAGATAGAATACAATTTTCTCAAGTGCATTGCAAATGAAATTTGAAAGGAAGGCTATTTATATTTTAGAACGTTATATTATTGCACTTTATTTCCCCAATCAATGTCTGTTAGGAGGAAATATTACTTTAGCCTACTGCACACACAATTCTTATATTTACCACTATACAGTCTACATGTTACACTTGTATGTCTAGTTTGTGAGTTTGCACATATATGTTGGTATCAAGTGTCCCTACATCAGCCTTTAAGCACTGCTTATGCACACCAGCTCTCACTTGTGACAGTTTACCAATACAAATGCTTCATCTGTCACACACACAATGCTTGTCATGACTAATGGAGAACAGGACAGTATATTAAAATAAGATTGGGTAATGTGAGAAATTATGCACATTTGCCACAGGCGAATGTGTAGGATTTCCATAAAGGGAATTCCATTTTCCCCTTTTTTCATTCCAAACTTTTTCACAATACAGCCTTCATTACAAATGCACATAATTTATTCACAGGCACAACTGCAAGAGATCCCATAACTGTATGTAATATATATACAGTATTTATAAGTAAGGGAGCTTTTTTATATATAGTATATATATGTTTATATATAGGATCTATTATCCAGAACCTGGGACCTGGGATTTTCCAGATCTTTACGTGGTACGGATCACCATACCTTAAATCTACTAAAAATCATGTAAGTATGAAATAAACCCAATAGGATTGTTTTGCCCCCAATATAGATTCATGCAGATTAGTTATAATCAATTACAAGGTACTATTCTACTATTACAGAGAAAAAAGAAATCACTTGTAATATTATTAATTATATTATTAAAATGAAGTTTATGGGAGATAGCCTTCCTGTAATTCTGAGCATACTGGATAATGGGTTTTTGGATAAGGAATCCCATACCTGTATGTATGTATATATATATATATATATATATATATATATATATATATAATCACACATATATAAAATAGAATAAGAAGGTCAAACAATTCTGGAAGAAAATGACTTAACCTGCACTTCCTTATGCATAAAAATGTATTTGAATGTTATACTATCACATCTACAAGGACATGCCCAATGTTTCTGTACCCATTATGACCTTTCTCAAGGATAGTACACATGTGACAACAGCCAACTTAAATATCCTCTTTTTGTTAATCAGAAAACAGGGCCTGGTTAAATCAATTACCATTATTTTCATATTAATGTTATACAGGTATGGGGCCTGTTATCCAGAATCCAGGGTTTTACAGGTAAGGGGTATTTTTCCATAATTTGGATATCCATACTTTAAATTTACTTAAAAATCATTTTAACATTAATTAAATCCAAAAGGGTTGTTTTGCCTCCAATATGGATTAATTATATCTTAGTTGGGATCAAGTACAAGGTACTGTTTTATCACTACAGAGAAAAAGAAAATCATCTTTAAAAAGTTGAAATATTTGATTAAAACAGAGTAGCTGATACTAGAGGGCATATTTATTATAGCATGTAAGCCAGCATAAATGGTGATGTTGCTCATAGCAACCAATCAGAAATTAGAATTGAACGGTCTCCTACAAGTTAGAAAAGATCTGGTTGGCTGCTATGAGCAACATCAACGGTGATGTTGGATTACACACTATAATAAATAATCCCCTTATATGTAATCATAGATTTTCTAAACTAAATAAATCAGAATAAACTAACCTGCAGTACCATAACTGCCTTCTAATTCACTTATTTCCTGCCCTTATTTGTATTGCACCAAAAAACAACCCATAACCACCTGCCAATCTGGTTCCTTTAAGATGACACAGTTAAAGGATAAGTCAACCCAAAAACAAACTTTTGCCTAATAAAAGAAAGCATAATTCTGAGCAGCTTTACTAAGCTAAGTTATGTGTATATATAATTGCTATAAAATCAGTGTTTGCCTGTCCTTTCTATTCTCTGCCCTGGTGGCTCTGGCATTTGAAACAATGTAACATAAGGCAGCAGACTGACAGACCTGACTTGCTGGAGGAGACTGGCACTTGCAACATTGTTTAAAAAGTAACAACCAGGAGTTCAGCAAATGCTGCTTTCTATAGCAATTACATTTACACATAATGAAAGGCCACAGAGGCATTTTATCACATAGACCATATCATCCTGTGTCTGACAGTGTATTCCATATGTGTGTGAAATGTGTGCAGTATAAGGTTGTCACAGTTCCTTCCTATTTCTCTACTGAACTCAAAGTTTTCGTATACAGCTCTCATTTATCCAGAAAATAAATGCGAAAGTTACAGTTGAAGCACAGGAATGGAAGTCAGAAAGAAAATATACTAGTAGGAAAGCTTCTGGAAGGGGTAATAAGGGATAGGATAGTTGAATACATTGCAGTTCACAATACTATTAGTTTGTGCCAGCATGGTTTTAGTCGCCTTTTATGAGGAGGTGAGTAGGAACCTTGATGCTGGAATGGCAGTTGATGTCATCTACTTGGACTTTGCTAAAGCGTTTGATACAGTACCTCACAGAATGTTAATGGTCAAATTGAGGAATATTGGCCTAGAACATAATATTTGTAATTGGATAGAGAACTGGCTGAAGGATAGAGTACAAAGAGTGGTGGTAAATGGAACATTTTCTAATTGGACCAGTGTGGTTAGTGGAGTACCGCAGGGGTCAGTCCTTGGTCCTTTGCTTTTTAACTTGTTTATTAATGACCTGGAGGTGGGCATAGAGAGTACTGTTTCTATTTTTGCTGATGACACAAAATTGTGCAAAACTATAAGTTCCATGCAGGATGCTGCCGCTTTGCAGAGCGATTTGACAAAATTGGAAAACTGGGCAGCAAACTGGAAAATGAGGTTCAATGTTGACAAGTGCAAAGTTATGCACTTTGGTAGAAATAATATAAACGCAAACTATCTACTGAATGGTAGTGTGTTGGGGGTATCCTTAATGGAGAAGGATCTTGGGGTTTTTGTAGATCACAAGTTGTCTAATTCCAGGCAGTGTCATTCTGTGGCTACTAAAGCAAATAAAGTGCTGTCTTGTATAAAAAAGGGCATTGACTCAAGGGATGAGAACATATTTTTGCCTCTTTATAGGTCCCTGGTAAGGCCTCACCTTGAGTATGCAGTGCAGTTTTGGGCTCCAGTCCTTAAGAAGGATATTAATGAGCTGGAGAGAGTGCAGAGACGTGCAACTAAACTGGTAAAGGGGATGGGAGATTTAAGCTATGAGGTTAGACTGTCGAGGTTGGGTTTTTTTTCTCTGGAAAAGAGGCGCTTGCGAGGGGACATGATTACTCTGTACAAGTACATTAGAGGGGATTATAGGCAGTTGGGGGATGTTCTTTTTTCCCATAAAAACAATCAACGCACCAGAGACCACCCCTTTAGATTAGAGGAAAGGAGCTTCCATTTGAAGCAGCGTAGGTGGTTTTTCACGGTGAGGGCAGTGAGGTTGGGGAATGCCCTTCCTAGTGATGTGGTAATGGCAGACTCTGTTAATGCCTTTAAGAGGGGCCTGGATGAGTTTTTGAACAAGCAGAATATCCAAGGCTATTGTGATACTAATATCTACAGTTAGTATTACTGGTTGTATATATAGTTTATGTATGTGAGTGTATAGATTGGTTAGTATAGGTTGTGTGCTGGGTTTACTTGGATGGGTTGAACTTGATGGACAATGGTCTTTTTTCAACACTATGTAACTATGTAACTATGTAACACAGATTTAGTTACACATGAAAAATTAAAATGTGTTTATAATAATTGTTTTTTTATGCAAATATACCTGATGCATCAATTACGTTATTTGCCATTCATACACAGAGTATCATTTGTTCCTCGCTTTGTATTGTATATTGCTCTGGTTTTTCTCAGTGGAAAATCTCTTCATGCTGATGTTGCACTCATGTGTAATGATGTACGATGGCCAAAATGCTATTGTTTTTGTTTTACTAGACACATTAGTAGATAGTAAATAACAACAGAAAATAACTGATTTACTCTGACATCAGATATGTTAATAAGATGTCAATAAGCAAATTGTGTAAGTTATTTGTATACACATAGTTGTGTTGGCGTGTAAGGATATAGAACTGCAAATGAAATAAGCTGTATAGAAGAACAAAATGAATTCCTTTTACCTGTATGTATGAAATATGGTTTGTATAGTAATGGTGAGTGGAGCAGGAGGAATTAATGAAGCAATGGTTCTTGACTAGTAGGGCCCAGGCACAGATATGGCAGTGGGGGTCATGGGCCTCTAGTTACACTTCTGTAAAAAGGAATCAAATTGGATCCACTGCAGGATCCACTTTTTGCAAGGATGTCATTCTTGTAGTCACTACTTTACTGATTAGATTTCAATGTAGCGGATAGTAGTAAGGCTAAGGGCAATCAGGGATGTTGGATTTCACAGGATGTACTAACGCAGATTTCCTATTGTTGCAAATTGGGTTTAAATGGGAGTCGATGTTTACAATAAGTGCCTATCACTTTGAAGTTTGAATGTTCTTTTCTCTGATGATTCTCTCCTCTTTGAGCCATAGGGTGAGCACTTCTATTTGACAGCAATGCAAGATGATGGATAATAGCTGACTTGTATGGACTTTACCACCTCGTGCTATTTGCCTGAGGGCATAGAAGCTGCAAAGGTTAGAACTGACAGTGTTGCAGCAGAATCCCTTCGTCCAAAGCAGACATTGGAATCATTCTAATTCCACCTGACTTGGACATGGATCAGAATTGTTTCCACCAACCCTGCCTTGCATGACATAAACAAAATAACTAAATTGATAATGATATTCATATAATTTACTGGAGCAGTATATACAATATGGTTAATGCACATGTATGAAGTATATGCCTTACTATGTTTTTAGATTTACTACAGGGCCTCATTTACAGTTGCAACTGCATGCATGGCATGCCAAAATGGACTTAAAATTGTACAGTATTCATATTCACAAAAGGTACTAACACAACAGCTCTGATGGATAGTGCGGAATTATCACTAGCCTTGACATGGTGGTAGTTCCAAGACTCCACTAGTGCATTGTGTCAGTAGGTACTACAGACTTGGGCTGAGTGAATCCCATTCTAAGGCCACTAATGGTGCACACCAGAAGTGATGTCACTTAACTCAAGGAATTATTGCACCTATTGCAATATGCATGCAATTTACCAAACGGACACCTAATTTTGTGTCCATATTGTCACACTGGGCGCAACTGTGTCAAATGCAGCTTTAAACTCGTATGCAAACTTGAATCAATTTGTGCTTCCTTTATCTAATTTATATTTTCACTCGGTCCTACTACGATCTTTTGTATTGTCAATAAAAGTATATTATACAGTTCCTATTTTCAAGCACCTTATATACTAAGAAGCTGGGACAAATTTACAAGGGCATAGAGGGAATCAACATGCTGAAACTGAAAAAATATATACAGTATTTTAATCTATGGGAGCTGCTATGTTTTCTAAAGTAAAAGGGGTTAATATTAGGCTATTACGAGCTTCAAGAGATCAGCGCTGATTTTCTCATTGGCACCTTGACCTCTTTGCTTACAATACTGAGACTTTTTGAATGAGGAAATTGCATCAGTCCAGATAGAAACAGCAGGGAAGCACAAACCAATATAGTGTTATAGCCCTGACATGTTGAGAACCCAATGAAGTCAGCCAGCTTTCTAATACAGGATAATAATGCTCAATCTGTTGAAATGTGTGTAAGACAATGTGATTAACATAGGATGACAATTCACGAGTCCCATCACTATTAGCTCCAGTAATGGAAAGGAAATGACCAGTGGACTTTTTAATGTTATATCAAAAGCATTCCTCTAAAATGAATATCTGTATTTATAGGATTCTAGGTAGCTAGTTTGAAAAATGGAATAGTCATTTTCTTTCTTTCCTCCTTTCTTTCTTTCTTTCTTTCTTTCTTTCTTTCTTTCTTTCTTTCTTTCTTTCTTTCTTTCTTTCTTTCTTTCTTTCTTTCTTTCTTTCTTTCTTTCTTTCTTTCTGTCCTCCTTTCTTTCTTTCTTTCTTTCTTTCTTTCTCTTTAACATATTCGGAAAACACATTTTCCGAATTTTCCAAAAACAAATGTATTTTATTATTAAAATAACTTTGCAGTGGAAAACAACCAATCACAACTTGATAATTTTTCATTACCATATTGTTATTCTAGAGCAAATACATTTTAAAATCACCTTGATGGTACTGACAGTGATGAGTTGGTCTGTACTGGACTGTATGATTCTTTATATTTTCCTTTACATAATGCTTTAGATTTACCCCTGGCTTTTGGTAAAGATAATAATTACACCTCTCTAGTAAAGCTTTCTTTAGGTTTGCTGTCATCAGTGAGTAACTAGGTGTCACTGGGCCTCACAGCAAATTTATTTTAGGGCCCAAAATTATTGGTAAGTTTTTCTTCTATTATATATAAAAATGATCATTAATTACACTGCCAGCCCCCCTTGCAACCTCAGGGTCTGCTTTCCTAAAAAAATGAGTTTAAATGACTTGATTTAAAGGTTTGGATTTAAATGAAAGGGCTGATTTAGTTGGCAAACATAATCAGCGTTATTTATGGATATTCAAGGGTATCCATTACTTGGTCAAACTTGCTCCTTGCACTTCCACATAGTCGTGCTGAGCACCAATGCATCTGTCTTTCTGCTGAATTGTGTGCAAGTGAACGTCTGTCCTAGGTCTCACTGTGCTTTGCATCTAGTGCCAGACAGGAAAGGAATGATGCACATATGACACACCATGCATCTCCAGGCAATGATCACTTGGTACAAAGACCCTAAAATATTTGACTAAGAATTATTTTTAGCTGGTAACTATGACTGTGCAAAAGTGTGCAAAAAGACATGCAGACAGATGTTTTGCCCTGTGTTCCCCAGGTGCAAGTAAGCACTAAGCACAGGTACAATGCAAGCTGCTGTGTTCCAGCTTCATTTTGCACTTGTATGCACCTGTGTCAGTATAGCCCTGTGAGCAAGAATGAATTGCGTTTTGTCCTGCGCAGGAGAACTCCATCACTGTGGAACGCAGGGCAGGATGCCTGTCTTTATGAGCCCTAAGCAACAAGCATGTCTAACGTCCCCTGATCAAATTATTTCATGCATGCCTCCTGTTTCTAGAAGGTTGCACATCACTTAGCAATTTAGTTACCAGCTTGTAATAAACAGTATATTATTGTGATAGTATTTAAAACAAAGCTTCACATTTAGTAAGTTGCACTAATCTACATTAAAATGCTGTCATTAAAAATATCACTTATTCCTACCTCCCAACATTTGAAACATTAATGGTGCATGGCAATTTTTTTTTGACAGCACCCATTTTGTGACCACACCCCATAAATACCACCCCCACTTGAAAAATTTGACAGGTTATGTAAAGTTTGAACACATTTCTTGAGGTTTTGGTGTCTTGATTTACGTGTTTTTATAGTTTTGCTAATGAAGGTGAAATTGCCCTTTAAGCTGCGAGTCGAGCAGGTGTTGAATATTCTGGGCCCTCTGCCAAAAGCCTACTTATCTAATTAAGTTTGAGAAACTTTGTATCTTTTTTGGCACTCAGTGCAGGAGATCAAAGGGAAATTTTCAGTAAGAGCTGTTAAAATCATGTCTGTCCCACGCAAATGGCCCTGTTGCTAACTACTGTTTGGAATTTTTCCATTAAATAAAATTTGCTTAGCAAACAGCAAAGTACATCTGCAGCTGTTATATTTATATATATAAACCCGTTTTATCTCTATTGCGTCATGATTTTAAATATTTTTCCAAATAAGAAAATCTATACAGCAGTAATGAAGCCTGTCATACTGATACTGAGAAATGGCTGTTGGAAAGGAAAATGGCAGCTGGGACAACATTTATGTTCAGCTACAATATAATTTCAGCTGCAGGCCCTGCTAGATGTAGGTGCTTTTTTTATATTGCATGCATAAATATATTCCTTTTTATTTAGTATTATAAACGGGGGTACAATGCAGTGCAGGTTGTAAAACACTGTGTTAATGCTCCAATCAAATTAGTGCATACTACAGTTCCCAGAGATGCGCTTGCAAATCACAGTTCAATGAGCAGATTCAGTTTCGATTTGGCTGCAAATGTATTCTCGTTTATAAGTTGCCTGATTTATTTATTGAAGCAACGCCAAAACTTTAGAGAAATTGCTGTTTTGGCCCTTTGTGGTTAACTAAATAAATGCCAGAGGTGGTAGCACTATTTCTCTGCTTCTGTGAATGGCTTGGGAGCTATATAATAAAATTCACTAAATTTGCCCAGGAGCTGTAACCCATAGCCAAACCCAAACCTGAAGAAGGGTTTTACCTGAAAAGTTGTACAGTTCCCTCTGTACATGTCAGATTGCTATTTTTGTGCCTTATTTCATGTGTATGCTAATTGTGATTCTAAATTGTCTTACTAGGCTTTTGAATATGGAAATTCATATTGGTATTTAGGAAATATATTGTATATATACAGTATATATACAGAGTATATATATATATATATATATATATATATATATAGGCTTCCAAGTAGATGCCGGCACTCACATATAGATAAGTTGCTGTTGAAGGTGCGTGAGAGAGGGTCAACACTCACAGGACTTATACAAACAAAGTATTTTATTGAAGAGGAGTCTCCTTCAAGAGTCCTGTGAGTGCTGACCCTCTCTCACGCACCTATATATATATATATATATATATATATATATATATATATATATAAAATAATCGTCCGTAGCCAGCACACCCTTCAATACTATGTCAAAAATTTATTGAAAACATATTGTTTTTAAAAACCGACGTTTCGGTCCTCATTAGGACCTTTTTCAAAAATCCTTGAGAAAGGTCCTAATGAGGACCGAAACGTCGGTTTTTAAAAACAATATGTTTTCAATAAATTTTTGACAAAGTATTGAAGGGTGTGCCAGCTACGGACCATTATTTTTTGTATACTCATATTTTGGCTGTGCACCCCGTGGAACATTGAGCCTTGGAGTGCTGACACTATCTGGATTGAAATATATATATATATACAGTCCTCCAGATATCGGCACTCACCACTCATATGAATAATGGCCGGGTGCTGACCCCCAAAAAATGCATCAACTCCAAAGAGAGCACACACGGCACAGAAATCAATGTAACAAAAAGGTCCTTTATTTGGACATCATTTCTACTGTGCTCTCTTTGGAGTTCATATATATATATATACTGTATATATATACTATACACATTACCCCAGCACTCTATTACATATCTTTAATAGAAAAATAAAACCTAATCCTGCACGCACTGAAGAAAAAATATCCACATCTGGTCAAAAAGAGTCACAATTAGTTGCATGGTTTGTACAAAGCATGCATTTAAAATGGAATAAATAGAACCCCCCCCCCTACTGTTGCTCTTCTGCCTACCTCTTTATGCTGGCTCTCTTGCCCCTCACAGGCGATACTTGTCACTGTGCTCCCTCCCACTGTATCCTATTTTGGATTTTGCTCCTTCAGACCACCAGGAGCAACAAATTCCTATGGATGTAAACAGTTTTGATTTTCCATCGTCCTCTTCCAGAAATCCATGGCAAAGGCATAGACTTTTCCTAGGACTGAGACTGCTTTTGTCCGTTTGTCAGGTTCTTCATCGGGACATTTGGCCAGAGGACTGGGGGGGGGGGGGGAATTTTGGTGGTAAGTTGATATTATTGGCCGGCATGTCGGTCTGAGTTATGTTAATTCTTTCTTCTTTCTTGTGAAGTTTTTAATAAAAACACATAAAAACCCACTGTATCACTGTGCAACTGTGTGCGTTCACGTGTGCACATGGGGTAGGAGTCGAAGTGGCCGGCTGGGTTGCCTAGGGTTCCCGGCCGGCTTGGTCCATCCATGATTAGGTTCATTTTGGAGATATGTTTTTTATTTTTTTGGGGTGCATTATTAAAACAACATACAGGTAAAGAATCTATTATCCAGAATGCTCAGGACCTGGGGTTTTCCGGATAAGGGATCTTTCCGTGATTTGGGTCACAAAACATGAAATAGACCCAACAGGACTGTTTTGCCACCAATATGGATTTATGCAGCTTAGTTTTAGTCACTGTTTTATTATTACAGAGAAAAGAGAAATCACTTTTAAAAATTAGAATTATTTGTTTAAAATGGTATATGGGCTTTCCCCAGTTAGGAGATTTCTGGAAAACTGGTTTCTGGGTAATGCATCCTATATCTGTACCGCTATTTAAGATCTGTTATTCAATATGCAAAGTAACAGCACAAATGAAATAAACTTGTAGTTGGTAATTATAATACATTATAATTTAATTATGTTGCTTAAATGAACATGCAGTTCAAGATTTCAGGGAAAATTGTTATTATATTTAATTACTCAGACATCACAGCACAATTAATAATTCTGCAATAAAGTGATTATTACTACAGGTATGTGATCAGTTATCCGGAAAACTGTTATCCAGAAAGTTCTGAATTAAGGAAAGACCATCTCCCATAGACTCCATTTTAATCAAATAATTCAAATTTTGTAAAATGATTTCCTTTTCTTTGTATTAATAAAACAATACAGGTATAGGGACCCGTTATCCAGGGGTATTCTGTATAAGGGGTCTTTCTATAATTTGGATCTCCATATCTTAAATCTGCTAAAAAATCAATAAAACGTTAATTAAACCCAATAGGATTGTTTTGCATCAAATAAGGATTATTTATATCTTAGTTGGGATCAATTACAAGGTGCTGTTTTATTGTTACAGAGAAAAAGGAAATCAGTTTTAAAATTCTGAATTATTTGCTTATAATGGAGTCTATGGGAGACAGGCTTTCCGTAATTTGGCGCTTTCTGGATAACGGGTTTCCGGATAAGGGATCCCATGCCTGTACCATGTTTTTATTTTAAAATATGATTAATCCTTATTGGAGGCAAAACAATACCATTGGGTTTATTTAATGTTTAAATTATTTTTTTGTAAACTTGAGATATAGAGATCCAAATCTGGAAAACCCCAGGCCCTGAGCATTCTAGATAACAGGTCTAATACCTGTGCTACTGCTATTATCATTCTTCTGTAATAAGAATATAACCGGAACCTAAATGTTACAAAAGGCATGGTTAAAATTAAAAAAAGGAATTTATCACTGGGGTTTTAAGACACTTTCCTGGTGTTTAATTGTGAAATGATTTGTATTCACAAGCCTAAATACATTTGTTTATATCCATGTTTGTATCACAACTTAATTGTGCTAGCTCTCAGCATGATATTATAGTACGTTAATATGTACTGTTCATTGATCCGTGCCACCCTGAGACTTGCTGCCTCGTATCCTTCATAATATAACGATCTCGGTTGCAGCATGATGCTAATTTGCATGTTATTACCAACTCATTAGAACAAATGTCTCCTGCTATGAATTCACCCAGGTCTAATCGACATCCTTATTGAGACATTTTTAAATTCATAATTCACAGCAAAATATTTAAACTCTTACAGCATCTACTTTAAGGGTAATGGAGAGCACAATACAAGATTACTCACATAACAATGATAAAAGATTAGAGTCTTAGTGAGCCCAGGACTTGCCTTACCAAGAGCAAAAAAAAAACAAGAGAATGCAACTGACATTTATAAAAGAATATGGATTCACCTAGATGGAAAGCAATCAACCTCGCTTATAAAAGCCTAGGTATATATTCCATAGTAAGCTTTTTTAAAAAAAAAAAAAAAAAAAAAAATAAATTAATCGCCTTAAGGAAAGGAATATTTTTTTTTGTAATTGAAATGGAAAATCTGTGACTTTTCAGAATAGATGTAACCTCATTGTGACTAAGAAGTCCTAGAGACTGTATTCGTTTTGTCAGTTACTACGGGTTCCCATGTTAATGGTCACCAACAGCCCCAGAATCTCTGTTACCTGCACTATCTAGCACACTGGGACCTGCTAATTAATTTTATAGTGAACTTACACAATATCTAGCTCTGTTACTTACGTGATTTTCAGCACAGCCTCTACAGTATCCACTCAGGGTGAGGTTGAACATGAATTAGTAATACACATAACCATGTGCATTTTTAATAATCAAAACCATTTTTCTTCCGTAAAATCTGAAAGCTTAATTACTTTTCTTTGTGATGGCAAGTTAATTCAATTTAGCAGCAATTAAATTAATTATTTGAGGAAACAGAGTACATCTCAGCTAATGTTAATCAACTTCTATGTTTTTATTGACAGTTGTCCTTAATTCTGTTTTTATTTCTCATCGTTTGACAACATTAAATATGTTGTAATGCAATACAAAAAAACAGTATTACTATTGATACTTATTTGTACGCCTATCAGACATTGGCGAGATATTGAAACATTTTTTCAGTGAATCAAGTAACCCGTATTGTAAAATATAAGGATGTTATAAGTCACTGAGGAGCTCCAAGACCATATAAAAGCACAAGGCCAAAGGCCAAGTGCTTTAATACGGATCATGGAACTCCTCAGTGACTTCTAATATCCTCATATTTTACAACAGGGGGCTACATTATTTATTACAAAACACAGCAAGTCATGTGACATAAATTACAGCACTAGGCACCAATTGTAACTGCTAGCATCACTAAGCACTGTTTATAAGTATATTATTTACAAGATATTTATGTGTCGTGTGTATTACTAAAATATTATAAGTCGCTAAGGAGTTCCAGGACCATATAAAGGCATGAAGACAAAGCCTGAGTGCTTTTATAAAGGTCATGGAACTCTAAGAGATACTTTGGACTGGCCTGGCAAATTTGGGTCTCGTTCCAACAGCATTGATGTTTGCATTCCACAGCATGTAGCCACAATAACATGCAAGGAGCATCCTGAAATTAGGCAGGTATAAAGGTCAGTGCTCCCTTGTGATGAAGTACTCTGTGCTTTCCATCACAATTCTGCAAAGCAGACTTAATCAGCAAATTACAAATGGCGCAAGTACTGTATGAGCATGTGTGCTCATATCAACATGTTGATGCTGGCATAATTGTGAGCTGATACAGTTTTGGTGCTGCTTACTGCTGTACCTTGCACTGGTATATGAGTCTTTACAATTTCATACTGGAGCTTGGTGTGCCACTTCCTAGTAGTCTGAAAGTATTGGATATAACAGACATGGCAGTGCTGCAGACCTAAATGCAAAAAGAAAGGCAAAATTCCCTGTAAGCTATAGCAGCCACCCAATTAGCTTTCATATTTTCATTTCTCAAGGCCAGCAGAAGCTAACTGCTATTTGATTGCTGTGGGTCAATGGGCTTTTGGCTAACCCTAATAATGGGAAAATATTTTCCTCCTCTTGTTTGTGATCCACATGGCAATATTCTTATCCCAAAATGTAACCCTAAGTAAACAATTAACATTAACCCTTTTCATAAAACAATATACCTTGTCTATAAGCTACACAAATGCATTGTGGTGCTGAACATGTAGGACACAAGAAATAATTCCTTTAAGTTGGATTAACATATTTTATTGCAGTCAGTTTTGTGCACTGAAAAAATAAAGGCAAAGGGGTTAACATTTATATAAAACTGGAATAAAACGCAGTAGAAACTTATAGAGAAGTGAAAATACCTCCAAACTGAGAGCAACCAGTTTTCCTACTCACTAGTCCAACACAATCACAAAAATGACTTTGGCAATATCATCCAAACAACAATAATAGAAAAAAGGTGGAAGGTTATAAAAGGACCTTCCAACGATCAGGTAGGAGAGAGTGTGAGAGACAAAGATAGCTCCTAGGTATGTTTCAATCTGCATGGTTCAGGAATGAAGGAATTTTCAATCTCCTCTCTATCATTTTTGATATCATTAATCCTAAACACTCCATTTTCCATGCTTGCCCGCCCAGGCTCCGAGAAAGAGCGACACACAAACTGACACATATTCATCACTTGCTACTCAGCACCATGAAGGCTGTAATATAATATTAGTGTTGTGCTATCACCACCTCCCTCCGCAGCTCGCCTGGGCCAGGATGTTAGATGACACAAATCGATCACCTGTGACATTTTTGATTTGGTTTCACTTTTTCCATTTCTGACATTTGTTTTGCCAGTAAAGAGGTAATTGTGTGACATTATCATGTTAAAGACTGCCTTTCACCACACTTTTTAGAGCAGTAATAGAGGGATGTGTCTTTGTTATAAATGACTCTTTAGCTGTTCTGATCTTGACTTTGTAAAATATGATATGCTGTCCTTTCTTTATATTATCTCAGGCAAAGCAGAAGATGGATGACATAACATAATAATAATCACTTATTTGCATACAACTTGTGGTCTTGCACGATCCAGGTGTGATGGTTGTTAGCACTGTGGATTTGATGACATTTTCAGCAGTATTAGTGATGCAAAACATGGAGTCAACATGAAGCACAAAAATTATTTCTTATTAAAAATTACTGAGGCATTAAATCATTAGGAAGTGAGATGTAGCGAGAATAAAAGTATTTTTAATTCTCATGATAATAACTAAAAATTGCTAGAAATTACAAAGGTGCAATCCTGTGCCCTGTATGTGTATAAATCTTGCTATAAAACTTACAGTGAATAGTAATCACTAATGGGGAAGGTGGTCACTGGATTATCCAGTTGCAATGTAGTCTGTTACTCTTGTGTTATATGAAAAATGTTGATGAGCACCCTCTGCACATCACATGGGGCCAAAACATGCCACTTTGACATTTGTCATTTTTTCCCATAGAGCGAGGATTCAGAAAATAACCTGCCATTGTGTCACATTCAGTTATATTTCTTATTCAATCTATTCATTTCAATGGAAAATAGATTACATTTCTATGATCGATTGCATTGCTGATCTCATCACTAGATATGAATGACTTTTATACATGAAGTTACATCCATAAACCAGAGAAGAATATTTTTTCACGCATTTTGCATTTGACCAGATGAGTTTTGTACAGTAAAGTATATTATTGTTATCTGATTAAAGCTAACAGATTGTGAGGTTATGATTGGCCGACCTTTACATAATAATCTCCTTTCATGCCATGAGGTTGCCTTAAAGCAGTGCCTGAACACCTATTTGTAATCTCTTGATATGGAGGTATGAATATAGCATTCCCATGACACAAAGACCCTTCCAAGACCCTTCTTTATCAAGATGAGCCTCAGCCAAATCTGTATTGAATAAATGGAACAGTTTTGCTTTAAATAAGTGGATTGTGTGAGGAAGTTATTTGGGGCAATCTTACAAGTTGGATATTTTGGGAATCGCAGATATAATTGTTAGAATTGCACCTGCTGCTCATATACAATCTAGTAAAAAGAGAGAGAAGGACAATGACTGTTCATTTGGTAGGAAAGTAGTTGTGAAATATCTTATTCCTGATTATAAATTATCTAATTCCCATAGACAATGGTAAATATCTGCTTTGGTTTGTTATGGGTGTCACCCAATGATCAGACCTGGCTTGCAGGCAGCTTTCCAATTCTTCTTACAGGTATTCCTCTGGGTTGAGATCAAGACACTCTGTTGGCCAGTCAAGTTCCTCCACTCTGATCTTAGCAAATCAATTCTTGCTTTGTGCATAGGGATATTATTGAGCTGAACCAGGAAAAAAGCCTTCCCCAAACTTTTTCCACATAGTAGGAAGCCTGAAATTACCAAGAACATTGTTGCATACTGGAGTTGTATGTGTTGTATGCTGGAGCCCTAAAGTTTTCTTTTAGTGGAACCAGGTTCTGGATTGAAAAATTGAAAACAGCAGTAGACCATTAATACCCATACACCAAACTGTACTATTGTCAATATGTATTCAAACAGGTAGCATTCTCCTGCCATCTGCAAAACCCACACTTTTCTATTAGACAGATAAGTGAAATGTCAGAAGATGCATTTGCATCCAGTATTCAAGGGTTCAAAACCTTTGCACTACTCTAGCTGACGCTTGTCTATAAATATTGTGATTTTGTTTGTTTACTTCTGATCACCCCTAAAAACACCATTCCCTTACTCAGCAATGCATTTTATAAACACATTTCATTTTAGACAGAATGATACAAATGTCTCCAGATAGTTTTGGCCATGTAGTGTACGTTTATAGTTACCTAGTTAGTATATTATATATAGTACCTAGTTAGTATATTGTTTATTTCTCAATCAAAATGCACAGCTATATATATATATATATATATATATATATATATATATATATATATGTATAACTATCAGCATGTACAACACAGAGCACTCATGGGACTTAAATTATGTGCAAAAATTTAATGTTGTAAGCTGATGTTATACTGTATATATACAGGTATAGGACCCATTATCCAGAATGCTCGGGACCAAGAGTATTCCAGATAAGGGGTCTTTCCGTAATTTGGATCTCCATACAATAAGTCTACAAAAAAATCAATAAAACATTAATTAAACCCAATAGGATTGTTTTGTATCCAATAAGGATTATTTATATCTTAGTTGGGATCAATTACAAGGTACTGTTTTATTACTACAGAGAAAAAAGAAATCAGTTTTAAAATTCTGAATTATTTGATTAAAATGGAGTCTATGGGAGACAGGCTTTCCGTAATTCGGAGCTTTCTGGATAACGGGTTTCCGGATAAGGGATCCTATACCTGTATATATATATATATATATATATAGTCATTTTAGTTATTTGGTTATTCTTATGTGTCTTATTTTAGTAAACTAAAATGCTTCTATTGGAAACTGGACCTTCCCTTGATATTCTCACAGGCACTGCCGTACCTCCCCAGTATTTCTTAGAACAAGCATTTTTACTAGGTTAAAAGATGGATTGCTTAACATGTCAATTCAATTTCCCATTTAAAGGCCAAACTAGGTTTGACAGAGTAAACTGAATAAAGATTTGCATCAGATAATCCAGTAAGGCTAATTACTAAAACAAAATGAGATACTGAGACGCAAACCACCCTCTTGCTGAGTTGATGAGTTCTTTGCCTCCAGTATCACTGTGCAAAAAAAATCACAAGCTATTATCTCCTTTTAACAATTCATGGTGTTCAATGATTAGAGGACATTGCTAAATAATTTAGAACCTTCTTAATATACCATGGTCATTAAAGACTAAGGCTATAAGTTTGAACAATCCCTGCTAATTATCTGTCATTGATGAGCCTTCAATAGGAATAGCAATTAGCTAATTCTTAAGTAAACCCCTTCTTCTTTCTAATGTATTTCTTACGGTCTTTGATTCTATAATAAGTTGTGGTGAATAAATCAGGTACGTGGTGAGAATTAGGTCATGCATTCCTTGAACACAACTATTGCTGACTTCTTAAAGATAAAAATAATACAGAGTTAACAGAGGGGATTCAGAAAATATATTCTTAGTTACTTGCTACTTTGTAATGGAATGGTGTGATGCTCCTTGAGCACCCTTCACAAAGGACAAATATATATTAGTGTGAGTTTGCCTTTTATTTATGTTTTCTTAAATAGACAGCAACTTACAGAGGCAGCTTATTGTGAGCACAGAACAAGCACTTCACTTTATATTTGCATTTTAATAGGAGAGAAAGTTTTGTTACTTTATTTGCCTAAAGCTTTAAGGCATTCTTTATAAACAGAAGTAGAACATCCTCTATTTATTACCACTTGATGTTGCTTTTCTTTTTATGTCTATAAAGAATGTTTCTGGTGGAACTGTGCTTAGTACAGAGGCTTACTTACTAACATACCCTTATGGCAGTGCTGTCCAACTGGCGACCCCCCTCTGTGTGGCCCCCCACCTGTCTGGCTGCTTTGATGGCTTACCTTTGTGTAAGATTTAAATGGTATCAGTACTGTGATTAACTGCCCCCCCTGCATGGTTCTCACCTCAGATTCAGGCTGTAATCCCCCTGTATTGTTTAAAAATGTAATCCCCTGTACTGTTCACATTTTTTAATCCCTGCATTGTTCACCCCCTGCAGTGTTCACACCTCAGGCTCAGGCTGTAATCACCCACATTGTTCACCTATTCACACCTCAGAGCAGTAGAAACCCACAAATAACCCTGCACACTACAAAAAGAATATATACTGAGGTGGTACTGCAATTAAAACGTTTTTGTTAATATATAGTTATTGTGCAGACTGTAGGAGCAGTGCCAGCATTGTGTCACTGTATGCTTCCTGTGTGTGCCATCACTGGACAGGGTAGGGCAGGCTGAGTATGGCACATACAGGCAGGGTAGAGCAGGCAGAGTATGGCACACACAGGCAGCATAGGGCAGGCAAAGTATGGCACACACAGGCAGCATAGGGCAGGCAGAGTATGGCACACACAGACAGGGTAGGGCAGGCTGAGTATGGCACACACAGGCAGGGTAGGGCAGGCTGAGTATGGCACACACAGGCAGGGTAGGGCAGGCTGAGTATGGCACACACAGGCAGGGTAGGGAAGGCAGAGTTTGGCACACACAGGCAGGGTAGGGAAGGCAGAGTATGGCAGGCTTTTGCTGTACCATTGCGTATGGTCATGTGACAACATGGGTGTGGTTTCAAGTGGGTGTGGTTTAAAAGGGGGAGTGGTCAAATCTGGCTTCCATTATCGGCCCTCCACCATGTAGGCCGGAAAAATTCCGGCCCTCGGTACCACAGAAGTTGGACAGCACTGCCTTATGGTATTGTCCTGTAAAAGCTATACAAGGTATAGCCATAAATCACAGTGCAATAACTGTCAAACAAAGAATATTACATTGCAAAATTTTTATTTTTATTCGTGCAATTTTTTTTTTCTGTTTCAACTTTAATTACATTTTCCCTTTGGTCTGTATTCAACAGCCTGTACTTGCAGATCGGCAGGTATAGAGATTAGTGAGAGAAGATCTTCAGACTTATCCAGAATATCAACATGATCTAATTCATTCTTTAAGTAGCCAGAGATGCCTATGCAAATCTGGTGCTTAAGGGCAGCAGGAACACGAGTTCCTAAAGCCCAGTGTTTAACTTCTGCAACATAGTCTTCTACTGGTTGAAAACATTTGCTTTGGGATCTTAGAGATTCCTTCACTGTAGAATCTTGTAAAAGGTTCTCACATACACTGAACCTTGGTTTGAAAGAGCTACAGCTAGCCAACAACCAGATGTGCTGTTCTCCTTCAAAAAAAATCATCTCAAAATTTTTGGCTCAAGCAATGGCCTCTGAGTGATTTGCATGGACAAGCAACTGAGCCCAGCAATGCAAAGATGAGGCCATGCACCATTAGCCATTCGTGTAGAACAGTAAGGGTCCTGACAGGTTTTTAAATTGCTACTGAGAAATTGTCAAGGGTGAATTACCCATCAACAGATATAATTGGTGTCATGAAAGAAGTGCTGGATCACAAAATTCTGAACAAATTCTTATGAACAATAGTGTTAACTGTTATATAATATTGGAATTGTGCCTTAGATAGCGCCCATGTATATGTTTTCAAAATAGTGATACATTAAGTATTTGGCTTTCTGGACCCCTGGCCCCCTAATGATGATGAACGTAAGAGGGGAGCAGAACTCATAGAGACCAGTGGTTAGCCCCTTGAATAAAATACTGTCATGGAAATGTCTATTCAAGAGGTGCTGGCAGGGGAATGGCTTGTAGGCATTGCTACTTCGGCCCCCAATCCATTTCCCCTACACATACCCTAACTTGCATGCCATCTCAGTGGCAGGAGGTACAGACCACAACAAAACCTAGGCCTTGCCACCTGCCCTATAGCACATGGTACTAAGGTGCACTCACTTCATTAAAGTAAATCCTACTTATAATTATGTTACAAAATATTGTTTAATGCAGATAGAAAAGTCTTGTAAGCAGGAATTGTTTATTAAATTCATAGCTAGTGAGTATCCCTTTAATTTAAGTGGAACGAGTTCCACTTACATTAAAGCAACAAAGCACCCATGCAGTTTAAGGGATTAACATGATTATGCATGCAAAATCAATTAAGCTCAGACAGCAAATAAGGGACAACAAAACTACTTTTTTTCCTCATCCGCACAGAATATCTTTTGAGGTAGGGTTAAACAAGCATTTATGCATTGGGCTTGGGTAGTTTATTATTATTCCCAATTTCAAAATATACAAAGGAGATGTTTAGTCCCTGTGATACATCTCAAACTTCTGGATTTTTACAGTGAAAAAACAACATATGAAAAAAAACCTACCCCAAGGCTCTGCTTAATCCTACAGGAAAAGACCACTTTTCTGCACTGACTCTAAACCTCTCATTTATTATCTTTATCTGGGATTTAGGGGGATTGAAAACTGATTATGGTGAGGAGCATATAGGGGGATAAGAGACATGTTCCTAATAGGGTTACATTTCACATTTGAAGAAATGGACTCTCGCAACCCATTAATAAATGGCTTTAAAGAAAAACATACACTGTTTGTGACAAGCAAAAAATAGTGAAACTGGTGTTCAAAGAAAAAGTAAATTATTTACATATTCATCAACTTTTACGATTATTGCATTTTCAAAAGATAAATTGTGTAAACTAGAAACCAGTGAATGTGTATGGCCTGTAGGGTTGTCTCGCAACTCCCAGTTTCATTGTTTTATTAAAGGACATGTAAAGCCTACATTTGACTACAATGTATATCAGTTCAGCACGTCTCCCCCACCCAAATGGCATCATTTGTACTGCATACAGTATATCCCCTCCATTTGCCGGCACCATCACATTTTCCTAAAGCAAATAGCAGCTTTCACCCGGGGGCAATTTTTCCTCTGATACATAATCCGATACTTTTAAATCTGTAAACAAAATACACACACACAAAGACCGTTATTCAGCATACATTTCATCAAGAATACAGGCTCACACAAGCAGAACTGTCTTTGATAAAAGTTTTGCTTTGTTTGAGCACTGTAATGGTAAAGCTGAGAGGAGGTTAGGCGAAAAAAATTGAAGCAGACAGCTAGAGCTGAGTTTCTATGGGAACCAGTAATGCCATCTCTTTACTGGCTGCTAGACTGGAGGACGTGTTTAGTAATCTGAGCTTAGAACAACTGAGCATGCCCACAAGTCAGAAGTCAAAGCACATTCCTGAGGGAGGGGGCCGAGTGGGTTACAGGAGGAGAAGGAAATCTAAGTGATTAAGGGGATGCTGCAGCCTTCCTCTAAACCTCTGGACAACCAGCGTGGCAGGTATTAAAAGATTTCAAAGAGGCTGTTCACTGATTACATTTTTGTGTGTGGGGTTTACATGCCCGTTAAGAAAGGCTACAATTTTATTGTCAGTCACACTATGGCAACCAATTCCAATTCAAATGAATGCATTAAAATATGTTTCTATGAATTAACCTTATATTATTATTTCTTTATCTTATTTTTAAGGGGGCAAAGTTATTTGGTGTTTGTTTTAGGTGGGTATCTACAATATCAAAGGAAAAAATGCCACCATACATTTACACCTTTACTTACAGGTAGTGTGTCTTGTGATAAAATTAGGGTGCTCTTTATTTAGTAGTACTTTATAATTGTACAGACTGGCAATCTTGCCCCGTGGCACAAAGCTGATAACTTTGGTAACTGGGTAATATCACAGAATATGTATCCAGTGCCAACTGCACAGCAAGGTAACTGATTAAATGCTTACCTACTGCCTTAATGGGTGGTTATATTTAATTTTTACATACATGTGCATTACAACAGTCACTGTAGATATGAAATTTTAGACTCCATTTTAATGAAATAATGTAGATTTTTAAAACTGATTTCCCTTTTCTCTGTAATAATAAAACAATACCTTGTATTTGATCCCAACTAAGATATAATTAATACTTATTGGAGGCAAAATATTCCTATTGGGTTTAATTAATGTTTTATTGAATTTTTAGTAGATTTAAGGTATGGAGATCCAAATAACCGAAAGACCCCTTATCCGGAATACCCTTGGTCCCGAGCATTCTGGATAATGGGTTCTATACCTGTATAATGTGTACATGCCTTTGTCCTGCCAGCTTCTTGGGAAGTGGTGTATTACTGTAAATAACACAATAGGAAGTAAATACTAAAACCTCCTCTTTCATACATTAGACAGTTTGGCATTTAGTTAGGTGGTGCAGTTTGATTATGGAAAAGATAAAAACACTTGTATCTTTCTATCTTTTGCATTTGGTGGACTGTGCAGTATAGTGCAGGAAGTAGTATATCAGAACTGTTTTCATTAGCACTAATCATTGCCCTTAGTTAGTATTCATCATGCTGAGTAAGAGCTCTGGCTGAAGAATGGAGCTGAATTTTCCCGCACAGCTGTAATTGATAAATTAGCCATCTGTATAAGCTCAGAGGCATCAATCTATCCAGAAATCCTAATAAATTCAAACATAATCTGATCTACATTGGATCAGCCCAATAAGTCCACAGCAAATTATGTGATTACTTTTAAAAGAATTTCTTTTGTAAACAGCCTCTCAGTCGGGGCTAGATAATGTCACCCCCAATGCCATGGATGCTATTCCTTAGATAATTTAGAATATATTGCCTCAGAAAATGTCCTACCATAATAAGTCTACCAGTAGTATTGGGGACTATACAGAAAAGGTAATCATTATAAAGTATGTAAGATATATACAATAAAAATGTACACAGGTATGGGATCCATTATCCAGAAAGCTCTGAATTTTGGGAAGGCCATCTCCCATAGACTACATATAAATCAAATAATCCAAAATTAAAAAAAAAATTCCTGTAATAATAAAACAGTACCTTGTACTTAATCCCAACTAAGATATAATTAATCCTTATTGGAGGCAAAACAACCCTATTGGGTTTAGTTCATGTTTAATTTATTTTTTTAGTAGACTTAAAGTATGCTTATATAAATTACAAAAAGTCCCCTTATCCAGAAATCCCCAGGTCCTCAGAAATCGTAATAACAAATCCCATACCTGTATATAATTTAAATCAGCAGTTTATTGGTTTTATTAAACCACAAATTAATTTCAGAGGGTATGGAGAGATGGAGAGGTATTCAGACGGGGAGGGCCAGAATATGCCCTTTCCAGTTCTATATGAACGTTACTTCTGGGGGAAAACTGCACTAAACCATTTCTGGGAACGTTACTTCTGGGGGAAAACTGCACTAAATCCTGTCTGGGAACATTACTTCTGGGGGAAAACTGCACTAAATCATGTCTGGGAACGTTACTTCTGGGGGAAAACTGCGCTAAATCCTGTCTGGGAACATTACTTCTGGGGGAAAACTGCACTAAATCATGTCTGGGAACGTTACTTCTGGGGGAAAACTGCGCTAAATCATGTCTGGGAACGTTACTTCTGGGGAAAACTGCGCTAAATCATGTCTGGGAATGTTACTTCTGGGGGAAAACTGCGCTAAATCATGTCTGGGAATGTTACTTCTGGGGGAAAACTGCGCTAAATCATGTCTGGGAATGTTACTTCTGGGGGAAAACTGCGCTAAATCATGTCTGGGAACGTTACTTCTGGGGGAAAACTGCTCTAAATCATGTCTGGGAACATTACTTCTGGGGGAAAACTGCGCTAAATTATGTCTGGGAACGTTACTTCTGGGGGAAAACTGCGCTAAATCATGTCTGGGAACATTACTTCTGGGGAAAACTGCGCTAAATCATGTCTGGGAATGTTACTTCTGGGGGAAAACTGCGCTAAATCATGTCTGGGAATGTTACTTCTGGGGGAAAACTGCGCTAAATCATGTCTGGAAACGTTACTTCTGGGGGAAAACTGCTCTAAATCATGTCTGGGAACGTTACTTCTGGGGGAAAACTGCGCTAAATTATGTCTGGGAACGTTATTTCTGGGGGAAAACTGCGCTAAATCATGTCTGGGAACGTTACTTCTGGGGAAAACTGCGCTAAATCATGTCTGGGAACGTTACTTCTGGGGAAAACTGCGCTAAATCATGTCTGGGAATGTTACTTCTGGGGGAAAACTGCGCTAAATTATGTCTGGGAACGTTACTTCTGGGGGAAAACTGCGCTAAATCATGTCTGGGAACGTTACTTCTGGGGAAAACTGCGCTAAATCATGTCTGGGAACGTTACTTCTGGGGAAAACTGCGCTAGATCATGTCTGGGAACGTTACTTCTGGGGGAAAACTGCGCTAAATTATGTCTGGGAACGTTACTGCTGGGGGAAAACTGCGCTAAATCATGTCTGGGAACGTTACTTCTGGGGGAAAACTGCGCTAAATCATGTCTGGGAATGTTACTTCTGGGGGAAAACTGCGCTAAATTATGTCTGGGAACGTTACTTCTGGGGGAAAACTGCGCTAAATCATGTCTGGGAACCTTACTTCTGGGGGAAAACTGCGCTAAATCATGTCTGGGAACGTTACTTCTGGGGGAAAACTGCGCTAAATCATGTCTGGGAACTACACTGAGCAATGTGCCTGAAAGGGTGAAAGCAGCTCTCAGACTCCACATGCAAATGATGTTTTCCTCGCATCTGTTTATGAGAGTCTGTGTCTCAGATTTAATAAAAGTTTGCTATAATGTCTGCATTTCTTTTGCTTTAAAAGCCATCCTGAAATGTTTCCTTTTCTTGCAGGAGAGCATAAAGAATGTGCTTATTTGGCTGTGATAAAAATGATAATTCGCAAAAAAAAATGATTGTGGATTAGAGAACGAAGAAGCGATTAGCGGGAGCTTGGTACATTTCCCAATGTGTGCATAGGCCTGCCGGTTTAGGGGATCCTAATCCTTCTTAGGCTGCAAAAGGACCCTCAGACTGCTCAAGCAAGCAGGGCTTAGGCACCGCAAGCCTTCTAGAAAGTCCTAAATCTTCACTTTAGCTGCCTGCGTTTCCTTCATCTTAAACTCTAAGCCGTTTTTCTAAAGGATCCTTCCATAGACAAGCCCTTTTAGAAGCTGCCAGGATTTTGAAACCCAGATTGCTGAAAATTTAAAATCCAAGGTCCAAGTGTATTCAGGGAAAGATTAAGGGCTCTTTATGAGGTCACCTTTAACCTTGCTGCTGCCAGAGAGGCTAGCTACTCATAGCTTATCCCCTGGCATTAGAGTGCTTAACTATTGCACTGCCAATAAAAAAAAAAAAATCTGAAAAACAGCAGCAAATGTATTAGTAACAACCTGAGGCAGCGACACATCCTTATACTCTCTATAGTTAATACTAATTAGGAAGTGATGTTTCCTATTCATCTCTGCCTAAAGAGGATGGTTTTTAAAGGGATGAGAGTAAACCCATTTAGACGAATGCCCTACAATCCTGTTTTGATCAATATATACCTGTTGACCCAAATAAATACCATGTCAATAACATATGTTTTACCTTCATACAGTTGATTAAAGACATTGTTGCATAAGTGTTTTACTCCCTCTGTAATAGTAGAAAGTTAAAATGACATTGATGGGGGCAATTTTGAACACAAAATCTATGCATATAGCAAAATATTCTGGTTTCATCTAGAATAATTATATAAATTGTTAAAATTGTTTAAACCACTTCTAGAGATTCTAAACCACCTATTCTAGATCCCCAGAAAACACAGCAGCCCTATAACAACTCATCAAAGCTATCAACCAACTCCATGTCATGAGGGCAATAATAGTCCATTCCAGGCCTTTTTGAGACCTTATTTCATGGTATCATTTAGTGTGAAGAGGAATTCAGGCCTAAAAAAAAACAGGACTGGATCATGACATGGGGCTGGTTGACAGCTCTGACTGATTAAATTATATCACTTGTTATAGGGTTGCTGTACCTTTATACATCACCTATACCTAGTGATGCCTATTTTATACATTTCTGTTTGCGCTTTAATTTTTCTGGGTTTTTTTCAGTGACCATACAAAATGGAAGAGAAGATGTAAAGAAAAGCAGCTACATGAACGTGTTAGTATCAAGTCAATTAAGGGTAACTATCATTGTTAGAAAAATAAAAGCTATTACCAACCCCCTACTTCGAGTACCCACCTCAAGACTAAGCTCTACCCATCTTACTCTTTCCATCTGGAAAACAAGCAAAAGCATGCACTAATATCCAAATACCCTTTAACAACTATATACCTCAAAAACCCAACATTTGAACCTGGAACCTCTCCGCACTTCTACCTCCGCTGGTCGCAGACCAAAGCCCCCGGAGTAGAAAACCTGATAAATCCAACCACGGGTGCCATTCTATCATTTCCAAACCTACAAGAAAAAGCACCACAAGCCAATCTCAAATTCTTTGAATATCTACAACTAAGAGACTTCATGCGGCCATTCATCCTGCACAAAAAAGCCAAATCTAGCACAGGGTTCGAGCTCATAGCCAAACAAGGCCTACCTCAAAAAGGACTGATCTCCAAGATATACCAGCTTCTTATTGCACCCCCCCAGAGCAAACACCCTCCCATACATACATGGCCAAATGGAATAAAAACAGAGCACAACCCATCACGGACGAAGAATGGGCCCACATATGGGCGAATGCCAAAAAAATGGTGACCTGCATAAGACAAAGAGAAAACATATACAAAATCATAATGCATTGGTACAACACCCCGGAGAGACTCAACACCTTTTTTCCTAACCATTCTCCATATTGCTGGAGAGGCTGCCAAACCATAGGCACATTAGAACACATACTATGGACATGTCCCATAATACAGCCCTACCGGGATAGCATTAGAGAACTACTATCTCGACTCACGGGTCGCATCATCCAGAAGGACCTCCTCACATTCATATTGGGAAAGCCATTCCCCGGACTACATAAAACCTTTCAAGCGCTGATGAACCAAGTACTAACAGCGGCTAAGTTAGCCTTAACGAGCAAATGGAAAT
This sequence comes from Xenopus tropicalis, assembly GCF_000004195.4. Lineage (NCBI taxonomy): Eukaryota > Metazoa > Chordata > Amphibia > Anura > Pipidae > Xenopus > Xenopus tropicalis. The sequence continues at coordinate 93,480,233 of NC_030680.2, read as the reverse complement.
CAGCAACCCCACCCTCACTAGCCGAAGTCGCAAAGAGAGTAAATAGTAACAAAGAGTTTGAATCCAGAATAGCCTACCTACAGAACAAACATACCCAATTCATGGAAACATGGGCCATGTGGGAACTGGTCAACCCAAAATGACGAACATAAGGGAAATCCAACCCAGAATCTTATGCAACTCAGGAAAACCCAACCGGACCAACCACCTCCCTCCGATCAACACTCTATCAAACCTGCCAAAGCACAACCACACAGCTACAACTATGACCATACAACTAATCCCCCAGAATCTTGGAACCCGAACCATCCAACACCGCACCCATTCCTCCATGGAACACCCAAAGAGACACTACTATAGACAGTTCCCACCCTTTTATGTCGCGGTAACCCACATGCAATGTTTATATATATTTTTTGTCTTTTCTATCCTCTATATTTTCTTAATAAAAAATGTAAGTTACAAAAAAAGAAAAATAAAAGCTATGAAAGTGTCATGGATGTTTAATATTTATTTTTTTACATATGGGTTTTATTATTTTTTCTCATTGATATTTGAGAACTTAATAAGTTTGTGAGCGTGCAATCATTACACTGAAACAAAAGACTTACAGTGCTGCTGGAAAGGGGCAAGATGGCCCCCCAAGTCCCAGGAATCAATATTGCATACAATTGCACACCGCCATAGGCTGATGGGTAATGAATAAAGTGGTTATTTTATATGTCATCCCCTCTACAATAATATAACACATGCTACTCACTCACCCACATGACACCCCTACTTACAAGAATGAGAAGGACCATGGGATCCCCTACAATTTGTCACTAAGCATTTGATTACCAGAAATGCCCTATGTGCTCTTTTCTTAAAGAACCCGGTAAAGCTGCCAAACTACATATTTCTGTCGGAATCAGTAGCACTTCCATATTATTAACTTTGGCTACATTACTTCTGAACTTTTAGCACTGTGACTTTTGCACAATGTCTTTTAAGCACTTACATCAGATGTTGCTGAAATAATATATAACCTCTTGTTATAGGAGACACTGTTCCGTATAATTGAAACATACGTCTCAAGTGTACAGAATATAAAAACCCACACAATTTCTCATACATCAGAATGTACTGTATATCTTTCTCTCTGCTTTTGTTTGCAGACACATTGCAGGTACCTTTAGTTGCTAAAGTATATATATTTGTATTTCACTATTACAGGAAAGGATACGTGTGTTTAAAATCCATTAAGCAATTAATCTCAGGTTAATTTACATGTTGATGAACTACATTGATATGTCAATCTTCTATTCAGTGGGGAACAACAGAGCAAAGAAATGACTCTCCCATGGCCTGCTTGCTAATTGTTTGAAATGGGGATGTCTTTTTACTTTGACAAACCTGCTTCCATGGACCCCATTCTGCAAGACATTCATATAGATTGAAAAGTACCTCACTCAGCAGCAGATTTGACAGATGAGGACTGAATATCTAGGCCTCACGCCTCCTGGAAACCAGCCTTAGGCTCACTCATGCCATCCAGCCCCTTCATCCCTATCCTTCTGTCACACTGTAACATATATCAAGGCAAATAACTAAAATAAATCAATCATCCCTTGACAGCCTATTTGCACTGAATTAATTTGGGATTAAAAGCCATGATTACAATTGGCAGCTACTTATAGGTCCAGTTATACCAACAATATATACTAGAAATTAAAGCTGTTACCAATTATTATTCATCATTTCAATGTTTTATTTAGAAATACACTAGAACCTTTTAATAGCAGCAAGTCTTAATGTAAATGTTTTGGTATTCCTGTGTAAATACTTTTGACACATATGATGCACAGTACATGATCTATTATCCGGAATGCTTGGATCCTGGGTTTAAAAGATAAAGTGTCTTTACACAATTGGCTCTGTATATCTTAAATATGCTAATAAACATTAATAAACTCAATAGGATTATTTTGCCACCAATAACTAGTAAATAGGTTTCAGAAAGGGAATCTACTAGTTATATCCCACTGAATAAGTCCTGAATCAGTATAAGAATAAATAGCAAAGATTTTCAGTGGAATAAAATCAACAACATTTATTGGCTCAAATTAACAAAAACATAAATTATATGAAAAACATACTATACCAAACAATGACCAGGTGCATCCTAATCTCCTAACGCGTTTCGCACCATGTGGCACTTCATCCACCAATACAGATGGACACTATGAAAGATGGCCTTCCTGAAATTCGGAACTCTCTGGATACAATGTTTTTTCGGCTAATAAATCCCATACCTGCATTTATAGATTAGTTGTGTTGTATGTAATCATTGCAAATTTAAGATAAAAAAGAAACAACAACTGGGACATCAAAAATAACTCTTCTTGTTGCTTAGAACATTTGGGTTATCCGTATGTAATGAAGATAAAGGAGATAAAGCCTGACAGCCAGATATCTAATCAGAAGACCAATGAACAAATAAAATCATCTCACAAATCTATTCATAAAGATGGATTTTATTCATTAGGAAGACATTTGTTTAGTTGGCTTTAAAAGTAAGATCATAAAAAATGAACAATGACCGATGAGTAACAAAGCATCAGTAGTTTTGCAGTTAAAATGCAGAGAAACCATAACAGTTAGGGTGAGATGGGCTAAAAGGAGTGGAAGAGCCATTCACAATGCAAATTAAGACATGCAGTGAAAGTACTTGCGTACTTATGGCTACAAAATTAACCAATTAAGGGTGCAGATGTACATATTGCTTCTTAAAGGAGAAGGAAAGGAATAAACACTGGGTTGCCAATATATAAACACCTGAGTCCAAAGGCCAGTGCTTTGGGTCGCTTAAAACTGTACTGGCCTGGGGCCCTACTGTAGGAGTAGCACGTTGCAACCGATACTTTCTGTGGCCCCAGGTCACATGCGTAGTAGAGCAAAAAGGCAGCTTTATGCTTCAAATTCTGCTTTTTGCTACTGTGCATGAATACCCCAACAAGAACATAAAGAGGATCCAGGAAGGGGAATAATATGATACCATGGCACTCCTACTTTGCAATTTGTCTTCATTATTTATTTTTAATAGTTTTTGAATTATTTGCCTACCTCTTTTACATTTGTCAAATGGGCTCACTGACCCCAGCAGCTAAAACCTATTTTATTTACAATTTTATTATTGTTGTTAATTTTTATTACTTATCTTTATATTCAGGCCCTATCCTATTCATATTGCTCTGTCATTTAGACCACTGCCTGGTTACCAAGGTAAATGAGACCCTAGCAACTAGGTAGATGCTAAAATTCCAAACAGGAAAGCTACTGAACAAAAAGTAAAATTAAAAAAAACCCCACAAAAAATACAAAAAATATTTGCAAATTGTTTCAGAATCTTAATGTCTATGACATACAAATAGTTAATGGTAAACAACCCTTTTAAAACCAAAAAAGGCCTTAACTCTTATGCAAATGACTCAATGTGTCTTTAGACAAATATGTATCCAGTAATGTTGAGGCTGAAGCAAAAATCCATTATGGGGTATAGCAACAATAATAAAGCTGTACAGCACGCACTGAAACACTGGAATGTAGAAAGCTTTTATATATTTAATAGTATTTATATAGTAGGAATGACAAACAATATTAGTATACATACCAGAGTTCAAAACCAGTTAGAAAGGTAAGAGCCACAGGTAGGGGAGACTCACTAAACATGAACTAACCCTATAAGCTATTCAGTGTTTTTGTGAAGAATGAAATGGAGAGTAGTGATGAGCGAATCTGTTCCGTTTCACTTCGCCGAAAAATTCGCGAATCTTTGATAAGATCCGCGAAACGGCGAAAAATTCGCGAAACGGCGAAAATGTTGTGCGACAAAAAAAATTGTCGCCCGCGGCTATTGTTTCGTCGCGTGGCTATTATTTCGTCGCGCGCGGCTCTTGTTTCGTCGCCCGCGGCTCTTGTTTCGTCGCGCGGCTCTTGTTTCGTCGCCCGCGGCTATTGTTTTGTCGCGCGGCTATTATTTCGTCGCGCGCGGCTCTTGTTTCGTCGCGCGGCTCTTGTTTCCGCGGCGAAATTTTTCATCCGTTTCGCGAAACAATCCGCCAATGGCGAAACGCGGAAATTTGCCGCGAATCCATGCCTGGCGAAACTTTTCGCCCATCACTAATGGAGAGGCTATAGGTCAGAAAAAGGATAGATTGGATGTACAGGGCAAAGAGTGAGTAACAGGCAGGAGTGGGGCAGAGAGGCTGAAGAGTGAGTAACAGGCAGGAGTGGGACAGAGTGGTGAAAGAGTCTGGAGCAGGATGGAGTGGGTGTAGAAACAGGTACAGGTAAGAGTGGATTGGCAAAGAGCAGGCAAAGACTTAGGTACAGGCAGAAGAGAGCAGGCAAAGAGACTGGGAGTGGATCAGCAGCAGGACTGAAGCAGAAACAGGAACAGAGAGAACTGGAACAGAAACAGAACTAAGACTGGACTAGGAACAGGAGCAAGAGAAAAGGGAGCAAGAACTAAGGATGTGCCACAGTATTCATGCTTTTAAAGGCCAATGCTCAGGCAAAGTAAGTGAGGTTGGAGCTGGGTTTAAATAGGGCTTGGTTTGCTCTGATAGACTGACAAGTAATGCTGCTGGGTTGTAAGGGAAGAGCAAGGGAAAAACTCAAGAATTAATGAGCATAAGAAAACTCACCAGCTGCTCTCCTGGCCTAATGGTTAAGGCTCATGCCACATGAAGCGTATGTTGCATATTTTTGGCAAGCCGAAAAACGCAGAGAATACGCACAATAAGCTTGAAACTCCTCTACCTGTGCCTGCAACCTAATGAATTGAATATGCTCGGGTGCAGGCACATGTAGCCGATATCCACATAAAAACACAAGACTTTGCATTTAACACCAAGTTACTAAAGGGAAGAATTAAACCATGGGTTAAAAATGATAATTACACCAATATGCAGGATTTTCAGATGTATCTGTAAACTATGTGCTGGGTAAAGGGTGCCATTTCCTAAAATGATACAATTTAATGATACAATCATATTGGTTTTATGCCTTTTATATCCTTATTAGTTATAGGTGTGATGCAAATGGTGCCCTGATATGTTGATATGTAGAATGATTTTCTTCTTTAACCAAAGAGATTGTCATATCAGGTGTACTCTATAAGGCAAACCCCACTACACTAATGTTTAAATGAAAGCAATGGCAGGAGTTATTCTAAACATTAATTAAATTATTAATCATTTTAGGACCTGGGGATAAAAATATTGATCCCCAGAGGAAGTATGGAATTCAGAATAATCATTTCCCAGTTTGAATATATTGCAATATATGAGCAAACAATCCCAGTTTTGTTTAAAGGGGAGGGCAGTTTAGTAGCATAATGCAAAAAATATCTTAATGTCCTATATATATTGGTAATGCAGGGAGTGCAAGGAGTGCAGTGGTCCTCTTGTATGAATTTTGGGGTAATAGCTTTATTGCAACACTGCCTGATCGTTTAAAATGTAGCGGTAAGTACCACTTTCCCCTTTTTTGGTATAAATTACACCTACAAGCCATTTTCCTTCTACAAATAAAGGAGAGCCAACAAATCCTTGGTGCTCAAAGATAATGCACTTGACAAATGGCAGCACAGTGTCTTAAGGGCTTTACCACACAGGAAGATTAGTCGCCCGCAACAAATCTCCTGTGCTGCGGGCAACTAATCTCCCCGAAATGCCATCCCATCAGTGAGAATGTAAATCGCAGGTGGGATGGCATACGCGGTGCCACAATTTTCCCGAATACGCGGAAGTTGCCTTGAGATGCCTTTTTATCCCCAGGTCCTAAAATGATCTCCACGTGTGCCACAGCCCTAAACCTACATACTGCCAATCTTCAGGTGAAGTATTTTCATGCAAAAAAAGTTAATAGACATAAAACTGTAAAGAGGAAGCTTCTGACTCCAGCATTTTATCTCTGAGCCAGGATAAACATTAATATTATCAAAGAGATGTGAAAAATCCCAGGTGGTGGATCAAAATAGTCATAACTGAGCAAACTGAGTCTCGGCTCATTCTTTTTAACACACAAAATCACTGAAGATAGCAACTTCTCTCATCATCCTGTCAAAGTCTGCAACAGAACAAACAGAGCTTTCATTTTTTTCATTTCATATGGATAACAAGGTGGCTTGTCTGCTAGTACTGTTCCTGGAGCATTATCAAAAAGAACTAGGGCTGTGAATAGACCTTCTGAAATCTGAGACTGTGTCAGCTTTACACCTTTGTATCATCAGCCTCTCCCGCTTTCTGCTCCAAATACCCACAGACCTCACCGGCAAAAATCAGAGACATCTACAAGGGAAAAATGTATGACTGAGATGTTAGATTCTTACACAGCCTTGATAATGGCATAAACATGGCTAAGACAGGGCTAAATTGTCAGTGATATACATGAGGAATGTTTCAGGAATATTATTTGCTTGGCAAACAATAGAGACACCTTCTGTACTTGCCCTTGCAATAGTCTTTTGACTATTTGTAGACAGTTTTAGTATTAGTGTATCACCTAATAATCAGCTTGATATCAATAGCTTGAATCAGCATCATAGTCTAGATAGAGGCAGATGCCAATCACTATAACTTTCTTACGCCATGTATAAAAATAATTTTTAAATAACTAACCTAAATGGATATTAACATCCTGTTATTTCCTAGGTTTTGCTTTTGTGAATGTCAGATGTTTGCATTGGTTAGTGAATTGCTTTATTAGAATGTATATAGGAGGGAAAAAGGAAATCCCAGTGTAGACTAACTTGTTGTAATCAAGTGTTTTGCTTTACTTGCAGCAATTTGTCATATGTAATATCTATGCAGTAGAATACAGATGCATTGAACCTTAAAACTCCCAGGAAACAACCATCCTCTTGTTATATATATACAATGTACATAGATTTATATATTTCAAGAAACAATCTAGATAGAAATCTAGAAATAGCTTGTTTGGCAAGCTCAGGGCAGAAAACTGGTTTGGTGAGGTTAAGGAAGGTCAATCAAAATCAGGGCTAGGCATTGCTCAGACATTTTAGAGATTCAGTAGGCACTAAATTCTATTGTAGGCTAGGGGGCTGATTTACTAATCCACGAATCTGAATCCCGAATGGGAAAAAATCGGATTGGAAACGAACATTTTGCGACTTTTTCCGTATTTTTTGTGATTTTTTCGTCAACATCGCGACTTTTTCGCAGCTGTTACGACTTGCGCGAATTGTCGCGACTTTTTCATAGCCCTTATGACATTTGTGAATTGTCGCGACTTTTGCATAGCCATTACGACTTTCGCGAATTGTCGCGACTTTTTCGTATTGAGTGCTCGAAAAATTTGCGACAATCCGCGAAAAAGTCACAAAATACCGATCATTACGAAAAAAAACGCATTCGGACGCTTTTCAGACATTCGTGGATTAGTAAATGTGCCCCTAGGGGTAGTGTTATTTTCTTACATTTTACTTTTTTAATTAATAATAAAAATAATTACCAAGGATAATTCTTTAATTAATGCATCCTAAAATGATAAATATGAACCTAAATATCCTATACAAGTGAACGGGGAACTAGGGGATGTTCCTCTGGTGAAAATAATGTAGTCAACTCTTGATAAACATATATCAATATATATTTATGTTTACAGGGTAACCCTTTTGATACCTTTATTGGCTAACTAAGATAACCATAGCAAGCTTTCAGAACATTTTAGTTCCTTTTTCAAGAAAAAAAAAAAAAAGGAACTAAAATGTTCTGAAAGCTTGCTATGGTTATCTTAGTTAGCCAATAAAGGTATCACCTTTATACCACTTTTGTTATTTTTTATTTCAAAAGGGTTACCCTGTAAACATTTTTGACTGGCTAACACGGTACATCACCTTTTCCAATATATATTTGCAGATAAACTGTATAAAAATGCCCAATAGAGACACAGAAGAATTTGAAGTTAGCAAAACCAATAAATTGCATCTTAATTGGTAGAAACATTGTTAAGATGTTTTGGTGTCAATCAAATATAAGTTAAAAAAAAATATAAGGGGTTGACTGTGTATAAGAAGAAAAAGATGTTTCAATAAAATCAGAACATTGAGAGACTATCTAGTGACTCTCTGAGGACCTGGAAATTAATTCATTCTTTTTAACTAAAATATGGATTTGAAACTGAACATCCTAGAGAATAAATCTAATTATACCAGTATGCAGCTTTCTTATAAAGCCTGAAGAACTGGTATATTTAATGACTTACTGGGCTAATCAAGAAGTAATTAGCTAGTTAGTAGTGATTTGTATCTCCCAGTTGGATTTCATCAGATATTGGAGAGAAACATTAAAAAAGGATCTGATTTTAGTAGACAGAGCACAAATCCGAACATGGTAAGAAATTTAAGATATCAGTGTAATTGTTTACTGTGCAATATTATTCATTCTTACATTTATTTAACTGTAGATAATTGCTTATTAAACTGACACATCTAATGCAGTTAGATGCAGTAATGCATACAGTTTAAATTTTAAAAATGTCAGATTAAAAGGACCATTATATACACAAAGTTTCTTGAATAAGTATGAATACTGCAAGAGTATACCTTGGCCATACCTTGGGGTATCTTTCTGTATAGCCTATGAGAAAGTGCCATTCAAGACCCCACTTGACTGGCCACACGTTAATAATTCTATGAAACTCCATTGAACTCCTTTTAATCTTTAGAATGTGCTATCTTTAACCTCATAACTCACTTTCTCTCAACTAACTCTCTACTTTAATCTTAGGCCCACTACATTCAACTGAAACTTCACTAAACAAAGTCTACAATTACAATTACCATACAAAAGGTATTTACAAAAATGTAAGGACACCCTGTTAGGCCATTATATTTGTATTCAATGTCTTGATGTATAAGGCTCACATATTGAGTGTTAGAGCTTTCCCTTTCCCTGCTAAATCCAAAAGACAGTTCTTTACACTAATACTCATCGACCACAAAACTGTTTATGACAAAGTGAATCATGAACTCCTCTTTGATATGTTCCTAGTTTATTGCAAGCTCCTCCTTATTGCTGTGCCATCCCAAATGCTGCAGCACTGCTTCTCCACCGCACACATCAAATCAATTCTGCTGTACATCTGTGTAAGTCCCTGCACTGGCTACCTATACATACTTGTATTAAATATAAACTCCTGAGTCCGGACTCTTACCTACAAAGCTCTCAGTTTGTTTCTCTAGTGACCTTAGCCTTTCCTATTCCCTTGTAACCTCCTAACATGCATGCATACAGGACTTCACCAGAGCAGCTCCCTACCTGTGGAATTCATTACACTATCACTGATATATCTGATAAATAATCAGCCTTCACATGAGCGAATCTGTTGGTTCACTGAAAAATTCGGCAAACGCTAGGCAAATTCGCAAAAAGGAGAAAAATCAGCGAAACGTGTTTGTCACTTGATTTTTTTGTTGCACATTTCTTTTTTTTGTTGCGTACGTCTTTTTTTTGCCACAACCGTGCCTATTTTGACGCAACCATCCCCATTTTGACAAAAGACAAATTTTAACGCAGTGGATTTTCACTGATGTTTCGTGAAACAATTCGCCAATGGTGAAATGCGGAAATTTGCTGCGTATCCATGCCTGGTGACAAAATTCGCTAATCACTACTCCTCACTAACGATCATAACAATTACATTAATAAATCTCCAACATAAACTTTCCACAAAGCCACATTTTTGTATAACTTGTCATCCCTACCTTCTAAGACTGTAAGCTCTTGGGCACAGGGCCCTCATTACCTATGGTGTCAGGTTTTATGTCAATTATTATTATCAATATGTACAGTCCTGTGAAATATTTTTGGGTCTTATAAATAAATGTACCAATAGTAATAATAAAACCAAGCCATTAATAATACCTTCAGACAAAAATATGTGAATCAAGCCTCTTAATTCCTTTATTACTAAGAACATTTTTTTTTAAAAAAAAAGGGTTCTTTCTGTAAAGGGACAGATTAAATGGACAGAAAATGATAAAGCACCAATTAATTCTGAATCCAATTAAATAGGATTAGAAACAAATCAAAATAATGTGATAATAGTTTTCCTTTACGGAATGACAGAATATAGAAAGCACCATGCGAGACATTCCTGTAATGGTTATATCAGTGCAGCATGGCTAACTTGTCTTTGTCTTCTGTTGCCAAGGCAAATGTTTCAACAAACACTCGATCTTGTGCCAATTTCCACATGGTATTACGTTAGACATGCAGAACTTTCCTTTGCTCTGATAAGTACTGTACCTGACTGTCTTAGAGGACAAGATCTTTGAAGTAGCAATCTGGCAAATAGACTCAATCAATTATAAATGAAATAATCTTCTTAAAATATTATAGATTTGGGTGCTAAGCAATGCAGGGGGATTATGGAGAGAAAATCAGTCTTACAGCTTCCTAAAGTGACAGAAAGAAAATAATCGGAAGGAATGGTGAGAATTTTAAAACGATTATGTAGATTTGTGTCACTGAAAGTGTCCAAAAAAATCCGCCGCTCATCTCTTGTATGTTCAGGACAGATTAGACTCAAGTTTCATTAACCCCTCAGTCTTTCCCTCTCAAAGGGGATTTTCTTTTACCCTTGTGTGAGCGATGACGTGGCTGTCTGCTTTTGCACAGAGCCAGTTTCACAGCAACGAAATACTGCAAGACAAATGCAACTACACAAGTGTTTTATCTATTTTTTTTCTCGGACATGCTACTACTAGTACTTTAAGCTATCAGGCCTTTGGGGGCTAAGTCATCATTTGCAGTCATATTTGTAGTCCAATGGCAGCAGCTCCAGTAGGCCCCAGACACCCCAGTCTAATACTGACTTGCAGCATGTGAATATAATAACTGTCCTCTTCTAATATGGTGAAATGGTATCTCTAACCATATATTTAGGGCTATGCCCTCCCCCGATCTACTGTACCTTATTTATAGGCAAGGTTTTAATTTTTCTTTTTAGGCTAATGTCCCACGAAGAGCTAAAATCGCTTGTTTTGCCTCAATATGAATCTCCAGTACCTAAACTGACGATACTACTTCGAATTGCATTTTGATCCAAATTACAAAGAAAACAAGTCGCTGCGATTGTTTGCAAATTTCCCCACTGGAAATGTTGGGAATTATGAAGCACTGGCTTTTGGGAAATAGCAGCGACTAATCTCTCCATGGGCCAATAGCCTTAATTCCAGCTTGACTTTTCTAGATCAGGCCTGATAGGTGAGTGCTCTTTATTGAAAAACCTATCACTCTCCAAAATGACAATTATCTGGGTTCTAGCATTGGTGTATCCTCAGGCATTAATTTGTGAAGACTTTTTGCAGATCTTTTTATTGCATCAGTGGGAAGGAGATCTTGTGTGCCAGAGCCTTTAAATATATAGCACCAGATAAATCTATTGTTTGAGTATCTCTATAGCAGTAATGATATAGGTCTTTACAGTTGTCACAGGAGCTTCCATCTTGGATTCTGTTAGAACTGTCCGGGAGAGTGCACATGCTTAGTGGGCTCTGAGCAGCTGTTTAGAAGCTGAGCTTAGGGGTTGTCGCAAATTATCAAGCAGAAAATGAGGTTGGCCTATCATATAAGCTGATTCTACAGGTCTGATTATTACATTCTGATGCTAATTGCACTGGTTCCTGAGCTGCCACATTTTAATGTGAATCTGAATGAATTACTAATCTGCCTTATAATTTTAAATGTATATTCTTTATATACAGTATATTATCAATGGGTCCCTAAGCTCAGTAAGTGACAGCAGCACAGAGCATGTGCAGGGAATCAGCAGAAGAGAAGATGGGGAGTTACTAGGGGAATCTTTGGAGGCACAGATCTTCCCTGCTAAAGGGCTGCGGTTTGCTTGGGCTTGTAGAGAAGTCCAAACATAATGTACAAGCATTTCTAGCCTGTTTCTTTAGATAAGCTTTCAGGTTTCCTTTAAATTCATAGACTAAAGCAAGTATGAAAACTTCTATTAGAAATTTCTGCAAACATTTGAACAGTTAAAAGAAAATATTGCTTTTAAAGCATCACAAACGGTTTACTCATATGTGCCATAGAGTAAAAGCAAATCAGGGTACATCTCTCTTCACTACAAAGAGTAATGCAGAAGTAAGAAGACCAGAATAGCCAACACAAGGGCATGGGCGTCCGCAGAAAATTTTCCAAGGGGGGGCAAGTAAGCTAGCATCATCCTGCAACAGATAAATATATATATATATATATATATATATATATATAAATATATATATATATTTTTTTTTTTTTGCAGGATGATACTAGGGGAGGCTAAATATGGCCCATACACAGACTGACCTACAGCTAATGTGACACTTAGTGGATTCGCTGCTGACGTAAAAAGTTAACCTCCCAACTACCTCTTGCCGTTCCCACTGACTCCCAGGGATACTGTACAAAAGTGCGGGTGGGGGTGCTTTTTTTTTTACCCTAAAATGTTTAGTATTAGTAGTAAAAGTATTCATACGCGCACTTCTGTTAGGGGATCTGCAAACATTTGTGTTTGTGATCAGTTAGCTTAAAGGGGTAGTTCGCATTCAAATTCACTTTTATTTTTAATGGTTTTTCAGTTATTTAGCTTTTTGTTCAGCAGCTCTCCATTTGGTATTTCAGCAGCTATCTGGTTGCTAGGGTCTTATTTACCCTAGCAACCAGGTAGTGATTTAAACAAGAGATGGGAATATGAATAGTTAAGGGGCCTACTTGGAAAAATAAGTAATACAAAATTATAATAATAATAAAATTGTAGCCTCACAGAGCAATATTTTTTGGCCCGCATTTGAAATCTGTATAGAGGCAGAAGAGAAAGGCAAATTATTCAAAAAAATTAATTAGGAAGACCAATTGCAAAGTTGCTAGGAATAGGCCATTTTATAACATACTAAAGGTTAAAACAGCAATCCGGAAGGCAAAGATAGAAAATGAGGAGCGCATCGCGGCCGAGGCCAAGACTAACCCCAAAAAGTTTTTTAAGTATATTAATAGTAAAAAGATGCAGGTTGAGGGTGTGGCCCCATTGAGTTATAATAACAATATGGTTACAGCGGATACAGAAAAGGCAGATGTGCTTAACCAGTTCTTTTCTTCTGTGTATACAGTAGAGGAGCCAGTGGGCCAAGTCCCACCCAATAGCTGCACTGTTGCCTCAGCTCCAACTACACAGTGGTTGGCACAGGATATGGTGCTTAAAGGGTTACACACGATAAATGTAAACAAGGCACCTGGGCCAGATGGAATACACCCTCGGGTACTGAGAGAGCTAAGGGCAGAATTGCAGTGGCCCTTGTTTCTGATATTCTCAGACTCTCTTTCATCAGGTATGGTACCTAGTGATTGGAAGAAGGCGAATGTCACTCCCATATTTAAAAAGGGAATAAGATCTCAGCCTGGCAATTATAGGCCTGTAAGTTTGACATCCGTGGTGGGCAAGTTATTTGAAGGCTTGTTAAGGGATCACATTCAAAATTATGTAGTGGAGAATGGCATTATGAGCAGTAATCAGCATGGCTTTATGAAGGACAGGTCATGTCAGACCAATTTAATTGCTTTTTATGATGAGGTAAGTAAGAAGCTGGACAGTGGGGATGCAGTAGATATAATCTATTTGGATTTTGCCAAAGCATTTGATACCGTTCCCCACAAACGACTGCTTTCTAAGCTAAGGTCTATTGGTCTTAGTGAAGCCGTTTGCACATGGATAGAAAACTGGCTACAGGATCGGGTACAGAGGGTGGTTGTTAATGGCACATTCTCTACTTGGAGTAAGGTTCTCAGTGGGGTCCCTCAGGGTTCTGTACTGGGTCCACTTTTGTTTAATTTGTTCATAAATGACTTAGGGGAGGGTATTATGAGTAATGTATCAGTGTTTGCAGATGACACAAAACTCTGCAGACCAGTCAATTCTATCCAGGATGTGACATCCCTGCAGCAGGATCTTGACCAACTGGCAATCTGGGCAGCTAAGTGGCAGATGAGATTTAATGTGGATAAATGTAAGGTCATGCACCTGGGATGTAAAAATATGCAAGCCCCGTATAACCTTAATGGGACTGCACTAGGCAAATCCATAATGGAGAAGGATCTTGGAGTCCTTGTAGATAATAAACTTGGCTGTAGCAAGCAATGCCAGGCAGCAGCTGCAAGGGCAAACAAGGTTCTGAGCTGTATTAAAAGGGGTATAGATTCACGGGAGGAGGGGGTTATTCTTCCCCTTTACAGAGCGCTGGTAAGGCCCCATCTAGAATATGCTGTTCAGTTTTGGTCTCCAGTGCTCAAACGGGACATTATTGAGCTAGAGAGGGTCCAGAGAAGGGCAACTAAGCTGGTAAAGGGTATGGAAAGTCTCGGTTATGAAGAAAGACTGGCCAAGTTGGGTCTGTTTACACTGGAGAAGAGGCGCTTAAGAGGTGACATGATAACTATGTATAAATATATAAGGGGATCATATAATAACCTCTCTAATGTTTTATTTACCAGTAGGTCCTTCCAACGGACACGAGGGCACCCACTCCGTTTAGAAGAAGGGAGGTTCCATTTAAATATTCGGAAAGGATTTTTTACAGTGAGAGCTGTGAAGTTGTGGAATTCCCTCCCCGAATCAGTCGTACTGGCTGATACATTATATAGCTTTAAGAAGGGGCTGGATGGATTCTTAGCAAGTGAGGGAATACACGGTTATGGGAGATAGCTCTTAGTACAAGTTGATACAGGGACTGGTCCGATTGCCATCTTGGAGTCAGGAAGGAATTTTTTCCCCTCTGAGGCAAATTAGAGAGGCTTCAGATGGGGTTTTTTGCCTTCCTCTGGATCAACTTGTAGTTAGGCAGGTTAGGTATAGGCATTATGGTTGAACTTGATGGACGTATGTCTTTTTTCAACCCAACTTACTATGTTACTATGTTACTATGTTAACTTAAAAGTGAACCACCCCTTTAGATGTGTTTATGTTAGTTTTATAGCAAGAAAGGCAGTGGATACTGACTCCCCATTATATACAGTGAGATGCAGTCCGTATTTACAAACCCAGCACATTATATGCCATGAGGAGCAGTGGGTACTGATGGCAGATATTCAGGCCCTGGCACTATAACACTGGCACTGATACACAACATTGGCCCCACTGTAACTTACTATAAATGAACAAAACAATGACAAAAAAAAAAAAATAGTAAGTACAAAAAACAACAACACATATATAAACACACAATGAGCTTTTTCAGAGGGAAAGAGTTAACTTACCCTCCATGTGTTAGGGTAGGGGATAGATTATAAATTATTATAGATGTCAGGCAAAAAACAATTTAATGTCAGCTAGTGATTCTTTAGAACTGTATAGTACCTGTGGGATGAAAACTGCAGCAAAAGTTGAGAGTTGGTTCTTAGGTAAAGTTACAGGGGCAGATTCTTCTTTTCAGTCTTTATTTCTGTTTCCAGTTTGCAAAATCTCCCGATCCCTGTGTGCATCTCTGCTCTGATTGGTCAATTTTACTGTCTGTCAAGGAAGCTGTGCTCTGATTGGAGAATCCACAAGAAGAAAGATCCAATCGGAGCACAGCAAAAACGGGCTTGAGGGCACAGTGCAGAAACGGAGTAAGGTTTTTGTTTTTTTTGCTACTTTTCCAGGGGGGGGCAAGTGCCCCCTCTTGCCCCCTTCTGTGGACGCCCATGCACAAGGGGGCACGTTTACTAATCCACGAGTCCAAATCCCGAACGGCAAAAATTCGTATTGGAAACGAAAATTTTGGAACTTTTTCGTCACCGTCGCAACTTTTTTGTATTTTTCACGACTTTTCGTTGCAAATTTTTTGTATTGAATGATCGTAAATGCCAGGAAAACCTTTCTGACTTTGATCCTTCAGTGCATGTCTGCATGGGCTCGATTTTTCGGGGAAAATACTAAAAAGTCGTGACGGCAACGAAAAAGTCCATTCATGGATTAGTAAATGTGCCCCAAGGAGTGCCTAGATGTGGCTGACAGAATTTATTATTGTATACCGTAACCTTAAGGTTTTTACTATTCCAGATCTTTACACTATAAGAAGCCTTAAACAGGTATTGAAGTTAGTAAATGAAGAATAAGCTATTCAGGTCTGCTTGTGGCCAGTTTAAACATACTTACAAACATAGATGGTAAACTGTAGATAGGTACACACTGCAACCAATGGGATCTTTGTTTTCATTTCCTAACTTGTAGTAGACTGTCCACAAAAGAATTATTGATTGATTGCTGCACTGGTATTATTTAGCACCTATGTTAGTAAATTAACCCTTTCTCTTACAACCCTGTGCAGTCTTATATCCTGTTGTACCACAAGTTTTTATAGCATGTTACTGTACTTTTTTTACTGTTACTGTATAAGGGTTAGCGATTCTTGCCATAGTTATGAAAAAAAATAGGCAGCACTGTGAATTTTCATTATCCTTTGCAACACCTAACAACCCATTCTTTATAAAATATATGTGCAATTTAAAGCCAACAGAGCCATATCATCATGTTTTATATCTGCAGTGTAGAGCAAGATGTCATCATTCAGTTTTATCTAACAGCATCCTTCCTGCCCTCAAGCTGCTCGCTGTTCTGCAATAAATACAGTCTGTAAAAGTGAACAGTGTCCTTTAGTGTGAAGTTACAACTTGGATCTTAAAGCTGCAGGCACCCTAGGCACATAAATCCTTTTTTCTTTTTCGGTTTTATGGTTTTTTCGGAGTTGTGAAATCATCTTTTATGTTTTTAGCTATTGGTTGCACATTTACAGCTCCTTCTATAATAGCAGCATGACAATGGCACAAAACAGTAACTGGATAATCTCAAAATGTAGGGTAGTTAATAGAATACTTTATATATATATACATGAGAAAGCTCTAAAAAGTTAGAAGCAAAATTATTTTTCTTTAATTCTCTGCTTTAGTAGGGTCAGAAACCTAACAGGAACCTTTAAGTACTTGTATCTGTGTAGTGTTTTTTCTTGGTATTTAGAAAAAGATATTGGCTTTCCAGCGGTTGAACAAGCTAAGGAATGTCACACTTCCAGCACCCGAGCTGTTGTGTAGTACAAAATCACTGTGTAAAGGCTTCCTTCAGACAAGAAGAGACTTGGGTAAAACAAGAGAGTTCCCATTTGAGAGGAAGCCACTACTATCCAGATTCTTTAACCAGCCATGTGCAGCTGGTGTAGTTGTGTCCGATTCAGCAAATTTAATGCAGCTGCATGGCCCACTGGAAGTAGGACGCAATTGCACAGAAGTCCGTCTGGCGTAATTTCCAGTGTTCAGCAGCAAGTGACCTCTGCACCCTATTCTTTCTATAAGTGCGCTGTGCTTATTGATGCTGGCTGCAAAGGGAGCCCTGGAGCTACCGGACGGTCAGGAGGTGGCAGTGGCTCCAAGTTTCTCCTGCATCAATAATAGGCAAAGCTTCACTTGAACTGAAGGCAGGAAGGACTGAGCAGAACCAAGGGCCATTATACAGAAGTGCCTTTAGTAAAATTGGTTTTAAGTGCAACTGTCTTCAGGGAAAACTGCAAGAGTGTAACTTCGCTTGTAGACATGCATGAGCCCTAATTGAATCTAAGCCAATATAATTACAAAAAGTTTACAATGAGCAGATGAGCAGGTCATTCATTCACTAATATAGGCTGAGGTCCAAAGACAGTTATTGAAAGAAATGCACAGGTTTCTGTAATGGCCCCAAACCAACAAGCTTTAGGACCTTGTTTGGTGCCTACTTGATTCCTACTTCCCATTTAATAAAAAAAGTCCAAAGCTGATAAGTAGATTGGAGAGAGGTCTGCTTTCTTCTCTTAACCCAAAACTAAAACTTTTTCTAATGAAATAATTAAATAATCATTTGAGGCTTTCCAATATGCATTCATTAAAATTGTTTTATCATTTTAAATTATTTGCAAAAGTTATTGCAACTAAAAGTGTTATCTGCTGAAGATTTGTAATTAATGTATATAGGAAAGTTTCTTAGACTGATATTTTCATTCATAAAGAAACATTATTTTTTTCAATTATAACCTTTATTTATAATATCCATCCATGATGATCTATTGTGAAATATTAGAGGCAGAATTTAAAAAAAATGAAGAATCCAGAAGGATTATCATCAGTTCAATAATTTTTTACTATTTGAACGAACTGACACTTTTATCAAAGCAGATATCAGACATGAAACACAGTCATTTTTGTTGGGTGTCAATACTCAGCACAGCTCAACAGCAGCACTGAATACTAACACCTATTTGAATTATTAATGCCAAATTAGATAATTATTTTCTACTGCTAAGTAGAATGAAAAAAAACAATTACTAGTGATGAGCGAATCTGTCCCTTTTTGCTTTGCCAAAAATTTAGAAAATCTTTCAAAAGATAAGCGAAATGGAGAAAATGATGCACGGCAAATTTTTTGGACGTGCATTATTTTTTTTTTACATGGGGGACAATTTTTTGTCTCGCGGCCAATTTTTACAAGGTAAATTTTGACACCCATTTTGCAAAACAATGCGCCAATGGCGAAATGCGGAAATTTGCTGTGAATCCATGCCTTTGCGAATAATTTTGCCCATTACTACCAACTACTTATAAATTGGCCCCTATATATTTGTCTATAATTGTAACTCCCAAGCCCCCTCTGCTGTATTGTATTGCTTGCAGTGAGACCTCTGTACAATAAAAAATGTAGAAATGCAAATGGGTTCAAATAGCACCCAGCCTATAAATGTAAAATGTCCCTTTTTCTACATAGTAAGTGGATATTGTTTTTCTCTATGCTGAGGCCAAGGCAAACATGAAATTGTAATCAGTTCTGCCCCATCTGTCAAACCAAGCCTAGAGAGTTTCTGTCTGTTTGGTATTAGATGGATTTTAAGTAATTTAATTCTACCAAATCTAAGTGGAGTTTTGTTAACTGTACAACTGGTTTAAGTATAGCTTTAAATAGAAACTATTCTCTCGTATCAAGTGAGTGGTGAGAAATTTTGATTTCCGGTTAAGAACTGGAATCTCATAGACCAAGTAATGGATCATTGATTAGGTGTAAACATAAGCCCTTTCCTTTTCACCTCTGCAAAAAGAGTACATTTGTAAAGTACTGGGAAGTAGAGTCAGAAATCTTCCAAACTCTACAAGATTACATTGAGTCTTTCCATTGGGTCTACACTCTGGAAATAGGGATTTGGGCTAGATCTTTGGATAATTTAAAGAAATTTCATTTTACAAATTGTACAACATTGTAAGAAGTTCAATATACTGTATGTAAATAACTGAAACGAATGATTATCTGAATATTACTCTATCAACTATTTTCATTCCAGTATTGCTGTTTTGAAGAGCCTTTAATAGTGTTACAAGAGCTATAGCAAATACGGCAAGCAGAAAGGTAAATCCATTTTTGGTTCCTATGTCAATAAAGATTTGGTGGCTTAATTTCTAATGGTTGGGCAATAGGTGCAAGAACTTGCACAAACAAACACACTGTAAGTTCCCTGCACTGTTTTCATGCACCTAGAGACATTGTACAATAGTGCAATATGCAGAACATTTTGCTTTACAACTGCCATTGATCTATTATGAAGTGCAGGACTTCCACTGTACCTTGTGCCTGATCATTTTGTGCACCCACAAAAACACATCCAATTGAGGGCCATGGTCTGCACGCACAATGCCTTCTTGTACCTGATGCAACTTTTGTGCAATTGCTGGTGGTGTAAAATTCTTCATTGTTAGGAAAAAATACTACAAACTATGCTAAGATTTTTCAATGTGCATTTAAGCAATAGACAAGTGCTTTCTCTATCCTAAGCTTATAAAAGTGGTTGAGATATGCTTGTCATATTATAAAAAACAAAATGAAGACCTGTTTAGCAACGAGATTGTAAGTGTAATAAGCAAGGTATTTCACTCAAACTATTGGGGCCGATTCAAAATTGGCTTGTCTGTGTGTCACACTAACAGCAAAGTGGTGGGCATCTTATATGTCGCAAAGTAGTGGGTAACACTATTGACCAACAAGTTGCTGATGGCATGTTCCACTCAAGCATGGATTTGCAATTAGATGCCATAGAGATGTTAACTACTTGCTCACATTTATATGGTCTAGGATTAACTGATACATTATTATTTCTTATTTTTTTTATTGTAATCCCATCATTGTTTTTATTGTGCTTTTATCATTTGTCTTATCAAGTTTCCACATTGGAACATCAGCTAGAGCCATACTGGCTTCTATAAAAACATGCACTAGTGAACAGACCATGTAGAAAGCTTAGTATGAAAGGCAGTCCCACTGAGGAAAGTGTTAATGGCAGTGTCTGATCCCCACAATTAAACTGACAGCCCCTCACACTGCCTCTCTTTAGAACTGCTAAGTAAGACAGCCTGCTTCAGTCTGGAAAGGTCGTGAATCCTCAAAGTCTATTATTGCTCAACTTTCACGCCAGACCTTCAGTTTTCATTTTTTTCCTCAGCAAAATCATTTCTCATCGATCTGTTCCTTTCTTAAGGCCTTGTCTCTCCAACAAGCATGCATTTCTATACCATTCTGTTCTCAGTCCAATTGTGAGTAGGCCACAAAAATCAATATGTAAGAAACACAAGGGTTAGAGGTCAATAAGCTCTTTAACAAATGTGTCAGTTGTCCTTGACTTCAACAGGCTTTGGCCTATACCAGGGCTCCCTCTGATCCATCAAAGGTCTGTCCAGCTTGTCATAAAGTAAATTTGAATCCATTGATCCATCCTGAATGAGCCTGTGCATATCGGAGGAAGCATATACCCCTAGAGAAGGTGATTTTAATAGCCCATGTGCAACACATGTCAGAACAAATAGGGAAACAAACGTAAAAAATGCAAAGAACAAGATTTTCCCTCCTGAGGAAATGTCAGACAATGTCCCATTGTGTGAACAAATAATATTTCCATAAAAGGGAAATAAAACTTTTTTTTTTAAAGAAAGGGAATATTCCTCCACTTAATATATATATTTAAAAAGATTATGTTAGCTACAGTTTCCATTTTAACCAGCACTGATTTTTTTTTTTTTTTTTGTGGATTATCAACTCCCCTCTTGGGAATCAGGAATTTGCCCCCTCTGAGATAAAATAAAGAGGCTGCAGAGGGGGCTTTTTTACCTCCTCTGAATCAGCTAGTAGTTAGGCCAGTTTCAGGTTTTTTTGCAAATAGTTTGAATTTGTATGTTTTTTCAACCTCATCAAATATGTTGCTATTAATGGGGTAAGAAACTAAGATAGTAACCTTACCAAACATGCATATATTTATCAGTATTGCCTTTTTACATGGTTTACCTGGAGCCACTGTTTTGTGATGGGCTGGGTGCTCCGTCAGAGATCACCTGACAGGAAATAATGCAGTTCTAAATGTAACAGGAAGAAGTGCGGGAATAAAAGGCAGAGCTCTGTCCATTCATTGGCTGATGTAACCTAGCATGTATGTGAACACAAATTAGTGAGCACAGGAGGCGGCCTTTAGTACTTAAAATGGGAATTTTCTATTTCAGAATATCCAATGGCACATACCACTAGAAAATAGTTTATTTATATGAAACAGTGTTTTACACATGGCTGTTTAAAGCAATTTATTTTTATAGAGACCTCAAATGTTCTCCTATAAAAAAAAATCCACAATTTTCTGCCTCATAAAAATAAGTTAAGTTCGTCTAAAAGATCTACCAAAGTGGTGTTTTCTTAATCAATAATCGCAATATAGTTAACATGCAATTGCATGATTAAGCTGTCCTGGCAATTGTTTCAAGACAATAGGTTAACTAGTTAACTTCTCCAGTAGTCTACATAGTACTTTATTCATTTTGAGGATCTATTCACTGTTTCAGGCAGAGCACAAAAAGTAAGCAAAAGAGCCCTTAGAAATAAATGAACTAAATCAATAGTAGAATTAAAATTATCGTATCATATATTTAATTATCGTATCATATATTTAATTAAATACAATGGAAATTACCTTATCTGAGAGTTAAATGTGAACTAAAGCTTAACTAAAGAAGTAGGTTAGAAATGCTGCCCAAGGTTTTGTACCAGCCCAAGGCATCCACAGCCCTTTAGCAGGGAAGATCTGTGCCCCCAAAGATGCCCCCAGTAGCTCCCCATCTTCTTTTCTGTGCATGCTCTGTGCTGCTGTCAGTTACTGAGCTTCGGTATCTGTGCTCAATATACTGTATATACAGATTGTAAATGTCACAATATAAGGCTGATTAGTAAATAATACAGATCATTGGTAAATGGCAGTTCCAAAAACACTGTAATTAGCATCAAAATGCAATAATTAGCCCTTTAGAATCAGCTTATATGACATACAAACCTCATTTTCTGCTTTATAATTTGCGACGACCCCTAAGCTCAGCTTCTCAACAGCTGCTCAGAGCACATTGAGCATGTGCAGTGTCACTGACATTTCTAACAAAATCCAAGATGGAGAGTTTCTGTGATAACTTTGAAAGATCATTGTTGCTATTGAGATTCTGTATCTTTAGGTTGGTGTAATGCGTATAATATATAAAACATGGTATTTTTAGCCATATTCATTTTTAGGGTGTAGATCTTCTTTAGCAAAAGATGAGTGAAATGATTCAGATAGTTTCAACATTATCAACATTATTGGAAGTGACATAAAGGTGCCTTTAGGCTAATAAAGTGTTAACCTCAAGCTGCAGGCATACCTTCAGTTCTCTCAATAGCGCCCTTAAGTCTCCCCATATTTCTCCCATTCAGATGATCAGAAGCCTCATAGGGAAAAAAAACGCTGAGCTCTGTAAAGAAAGTTCCCATAATGCCTCGCTCCTGCACCAAGACCAAGACCCCTGTACATGCGCAGTTAGTAAGACTATGAGGAAGCTTCCTGCTGATTGGCTCAGATCAACATTCCTAATGGGGGGAGGGAGTTCTTAACATTCTTGAGGGAGGGGGAAGCAAAATGGGGGAGAGAGCTACACAGACTCTGGCACAGGAATTACAGAGACAAGGAAGGAGACAAGAAATCTTGTTTCTTTTGATAGAGGACTCTGTGTGAGTTCTTTCTGTAAGTGCTTATGGCTTACCTTTCTGATAAAGGTTACTTAGTTTTTACGTTTCCTTCTCCTTTAAAGGTAGTTATTTTTTATCCCAATATAGTGCCTTAAATAGGGTGAAGCAGTGATGGTGCTGATCTGGACAATTTTTTTATTGAAATGGGATAAGAAATATATATTTAGCTTTCACACTGTTGCCCCTTTTGGGCTAAAAGATGAGTTGCCTTAGCTCTCTAGCACTTATACCCTTAGCAATAGTAAATGGACCCTAAAGAATTTCAGATTTAAATAAAATAACATATATTTTATTATCTGAAAAAGCTGTTGCCTTTAGTTCTCCTGTGCTTTAAAGTCACATAACTTTTAGTGTATATTGTATATATGTATAATTGTTTTAAAAATCACACATTTTTGCACTAGGCCCATAGCAACTAGGGAGATTAATTTAAGCAAACTTTAAATTTTGTTTATTGGACACCCAGTACACAAAAAGGATAATAATAACAAAAAGTAAAAGAAGGCAAAAAAAGAGAAAAGAAAAAAAGGCAATAGGCCAAAAAAGGGCACTTCACTGTAAGGTATAGGGATACCTCTTTGTTCTTCCAACTTCCCACTCCACAAGGCAAAGGGTGCCAATCTTGAACCCAAGGGTTCCATCTTATGTGCCCACAGTGAGGCCAGGGTTTGGGTGAAAGGAACCTAATGGCCACATACCTTCACAAGATCCTGTTTACTCAGCAAAAGTACGTTGATTCAAAGAAAAGTGAAAGTGATGCACAAAAGTGATTTAAAAAATTTATAAAAACTCATAGTGGATAGAACATGTATGGCTTCAGCCTATTGGACGGAATATAACATTTTTTAGCCTCAGCCAGAAGCCTTGGGAAAGCACTGAGAGCCTTCTTAAAACAAAAGGTATTCACGCACCTCATGCTGCACACATAGCACTACCTTAAATCCAAATATGACCAAATTTGACCTTTACTTAATACATTAGAGGTGGAGATGAGCAAATGACTCCTTAATGTCCCTGCTGCCAACTATGCTTCCAGAACCTCTGGTTTAATAGCAAAGATACAGACTAATAGTTCAAAACATATTGGAACATGGCTTCTTACAGTGTTGAAAAGCAAAGTAAACCAACCTTATTGGTTAAGAAGAGAGTCTGAAAGCACTAAGGGTGAAGACACACAGAGCTAATAGTAGCAGCTACTTTCAGGGTCGGACTGGGCCGCCGGGATACCGGGAAAAATCCCGGTGGGCCCCGGCGGCCCAGACCTGACCCTTGCAGCGCTCCCCCTGCCCGACCGCTCCTGCCCATACGCGTTAAATTTACGCGCTCGGGGAAGGACGCCAGGTGGGGGGCCCCTGCAAGGGGGGTTAGGGGGGCCCCTCGGGGGGGAGGCTATGGGCGCGGGCCCCGGTGGGCCCTTCACCCCCCCAGCCCGACCCTGGCTACTTTTCCATGGTTACTAAACGCCAGAAAATACTGGACATAGACTATACTGAAAATTGCCTCTGCTAAAACACATGTAGAGACATGTTATCAGTAAATGATCAGCATTGTCTATTTTAGTAGCCTTGACAAGTAGCTGCTACTAGTAGCTCTGTGTGTCTTCAGCCTAAGGATTCAGCCAAGACCGAATACTACAAAAAGTGCTGAGATTTGCCTGAATCCCAAACCAAAAACTGTTAGTGTATGCCTATTAATTAACACAGCTACTCTTACCCTTAGTGAAGATATTCCTTGCAAATTTTGAGGGTTTCTACCAGTACTATCACTTACAACTATAGCATCGGTAAATGTGTCCTAGAATATTTTATTAAGCAGCTCCACAAAAGGGTACAATTAGTAAAAATTCCAGTAGTGAAAAAGTATATTCATTCTGAATGCTCTCATTAGCACACACTGGCTTAGATGCACTAGAAGCACATCCCCCAACCATTTATTCCATACTGTCCTATCAAGTGCATATTACAATGAAAATTATCCTTTCATAAGCCAAGGTTCATCTATTTCTTGCCTGAACAGAATCCTTTATTTTTTTTTCTTTCTTAATTTTACAATGTCAAACGCTTTCTCATACTTGATTAATTTATAAGAAGATGCAGGTTAGACGCATTTATCTTTTTCTCCACTCCATTTATCAGAAGAGCTACATTACAGAGGACCAAGAGCTCACTTGTTCTATGACCTCCTTACGATGCTGTTTTTCAGTTAGCTGAGTACTTATCATCAGGCAACCACATCTAGACAATGTGCTCAGGATGAAAGGTCTGGGTTTGTCATATATCTGATGCGGAAGAATGACAAAATGACTACATTACCCTGAAATGCTTGATATCAGTAGTTTTATCAGTTTTATAGATCGAAATGAACTTTTATTTAGCCTTCTTTTACTATTATTTCTCTGTACCATTCACACATACATATCTAGTGATGGAATATACAGATGGAGTACAGGCTATCACAAATGATTCCTCAGGATATGCCAAAGAGTTACATTTTCCACACTTGTCAGTTGACTCACAATATGGTGAACTAAAGTTATATAAACAAAACTGATATCTTAAGAATCCAAAACAAGTTAACTGCTATTTAACTCAGAAAATCTTAATGACATGCCTTGTTAAGTCATATGGGATAGCCAACCTTCATCTGTATTTCACTTATATAGTTTATTTAACATATAGTTACTTTATTAATGTGAGGCATTAATAGTTTTATAAAACAGACAGTTCATATCACCAGAGGAAAAGGAAATCATATTCACTGGATTATTTTCTCCGAGGGTCTCTCAGACAGAATAATTAGTCAGAGACTAATTATTCTCACTATTTCTGTGCGGCCGTGTGGAAATGAACTGGTTAAATGTCCTATTTTCCCTTTGACCAATTTCCCATATTAGTATTAATGCCCTAAAGCAATCACACCTGCCAGGAGCAGTATGATAAAATGATCCTATTTATCTGCCAAGTGAAGGTGGTAAAGGCAAGATTTAATGTGTGTTTTTGTGCGTGTCGCTGGGCAAGATCACCAAGATATGTTCCTTTCACCAAAAAAAATGTGTTTCATTTATCCATTAATTCATAATTTGTTTATACAGTGCCAGCAAGCTAAACAGCACGAGGAAAGTGCAGATATTATTTTGAAGCTTTAATTTGTTTAATAGATATTACCTATGAGTGCAAATGCAGTGAGTATTGGTATCCACATGTGGTCTGATCCTCTCAGTTGTCCCAAAGGTCAAGCAATTGGTCTGCAGATGCTGATGGCTAGATTGCATGAATCCGGTTCTATGTAATGTTTTAGTTTCTCTACAGAAATTTCAAGAACTGAGTTTGTTTTACTTCTTGCAGGTTCTTGGTTCAACTTGCAATTTAAGCCTAAAGGTCCCAATACACGGGCCGATTATAGCTGCCGATATCGGTCCCTTGGACCGATTCGGCAGCTTATCGGCCCATGTAGGGGCAGAACCGAGGGGCCTGGCCGACAGATATCTGGCCTGAAATTGGCCAGATATCGATCGGCCAGGTTAGAAAATCCAGTCGGATTGGGGACTGCATTGGCTCATTGATGCGGTCCTCGAACTGACTGCCCCATTGCAGTGTTTAGATTCACCTACATGCCCCCCGATATCGCCCACCCGTAGGTGGGGATATCGGGTGAAGATCCGCTTGCTTGGCGGATTTTACTACCAGGCTGACCTCAAGTTTCTTTAGCCTTCCATTGTCCTCATATTTTGTTTAAAATGCTATTACAAGAAGTCTGACAAAGACATTGCCTAACCTGAGCCATAGAATGATGCCATTGGAACTGTATTCAACAGATCAATTCTACGAAATCTCCTTTCAAAGGAAGGACTCCCCAGGTTTTCTTGTGCCTTGTAATGAAAGTTAAGAAAAACATGTTTTTTTCGAAACACATCTGTTAATAGAGCGTCTCCAGCACAATCCTTCACTGAAACCCATTTTTTATATTTCATTTTGAAATTTCACATGGGGCTAGCCATATTTTTAATATCCAAGGTTGCCACAGCCATGTGACCTGTGTCACACTTTAATGCTGCACTGAACCCACCTCCCTCCCCCCCCCCACTCCAGCAGCCGAGCAGCAGAACAATGGAAAGGTAGCAAGATAGCAGCTCCCAGAAGATATCAGAATAGCACTCAATAGTAAGATATCCAAGTCCGGCTTGGGACTCTTCCAGTTACATGAGAGTGGGAGAAACAATAGGTTACCTGAAAGCAGGTCTAATGTATAGCGCTGGCTCCTTCTGAAAGCTCAGACTCAGATCCCTTTAAGTATTTTTGTCAGCATGGATATTCTATCTATAACAAGTACAATTCATTTTAAGGGTATTTAAAGGGCTATTTAATATTAAATGTGTGAATGCCATATAATATAATTGGCCAATAGAAAGACAATATAATGCTGTACCTACACCAATAACAGTTTATTAAATAGGTTATCTTTCTATGATTGCTGTTCAAGTATTAAAATAAAAACTTTGCATGAACATACCCTCTGTGCCAAAAGTAACTAACAGCAGGTTATGGTGGTATATGGCACTGTCCTTCATTAAGCCATGAAATGCAATATTTGTATGTACAGGTATGTATTTATTTATATTTTTATTGATAGAGTGCTGCCACAGTGACATCATGGTGTGTCAGCATCTTGGTAGCGATGACCACCATGACATCACTGGGTTGCACAGAACAGATCAATGTGACCTCATAAAAATCAGTGTATTCTAGCAACTCACTTAATTTTTAAGGGTTTATTATTTTCATTTATGGATAAAAACCTATAAAACACCAGGTTTTCTTGGTCTTTATAAATCCAGATTATAACCAGCATGGTTCTATCTCTAACCATTTAACTATGTGCGTGTATGTACTATGCATATTATTTATCTTTGCCATAACAATGAGGTTTAATGATACATAGCAAACAATCCATCATGTCACACAGTGTCAGGAATTTAATACACAGGAAGCTGTTACTGATTAATGTCTTAATATTGAATGTGAAAACAATGACTTCACTTCATATAAAATATATAGAGCTGTTGACCCAAGAATGGTAATCTTCTCTGTCACCATGTTACAAAGTATAACATTAAACTATGACCTGCTGCATTGCCTGTTATTATGTTATCATTTATAGCAATTATTTAGAGATGTAACATACATTTGTAAATCAAATAATATCTACAGAAATAAATGACTGTCCTATAAGAAAGGAGGAAACAATGTGTTATAACATATGTGGTATGCAAACCACTATTATCCACATAATGGCATTTCCACATTTATCACTTATCAACAAAATTATAGAATTAAGACTAGTGTTTGCTAGTTGGCTCAAACTGCATGATTGTGTACAGTTTGGTATGTATACTGTATATATATTATATAGATAATACTACCATAGCTCTGTATCTGTACTCAGGTGGGTAGAATGATACTATCATTTACAGAGCCATGAAAGAGACCAAAAATCCTACTTTTAGGGGATGGCACCCATATTTATTAAATTTACTTTATCGTGAGAAATTGCCTTCACATTTTCCCGTGATTAAACCAGATCGCTAATAGTAATAGGTTTTACTTGCAGCAATCTTATACCATGGAAAGTCATTTTCAGTAGATTTGTCACTGGCGGTAGTGCAGATTTAACCATGGCCGACAAATCTGTGTGCCATATCCCTTACAGGGCCCTAGAAAGGTAAATAAATTCCCCATGGCAATATATTTTATTTTAAGAGAAAAAGGCTCATGACCTATACAGCTAATGATCTCAGACTCTCATTATAGAGAGTTTTATTGGTTAATCTCTTGGTTATGCAGTCATTACAATTTCTGCTAAGATAAAAGTGCTACCATTTAAATATGGCATATTACAGTGAGCATAAACAAAAGCAATGATGTAATCATTCCCATTGCTCAAATTCTCAATAAAGACAAGAGGATACAATATAACAGTGCAATATCAGTACTAAGCAAGACATTAGACTCTAATGGCCACCATACACAGTCATTTCAATACACGTTCCTGTGCAGTAACGTTTTTTTTCCACTGCACAGGAAAACGTTATTGAAATGTCCATGTGTAAGGTTTGAATTAGGTAGTAAAAGTCACAAAGTCTGCCCCAAGTCTAGTAACCCATACCAACCACTCAACAAGTAGCAGTTAAAAAACCTCTAATTGGTTGCTGACCAAACTTTAGACTTTTTATTACAAGTATATATACCCAGTAAACAGTAAAATCTTGTTGGATTATCCACGCCAGGTTGTATAATTTATAATTTTAACATGCAGCCAACTAAGGGAATTTTTTTTCTAAACATTTTCCCTGTAAAAGCTAGTTCATTGGTTCATAATATGCTTACATCAAAGGAGCACAAAATACTTTCCAAATTATAATGGACAGCTTGTTAAAATTCATAATTTATTAGGGCATCAAAATTACCAGTCTGCTGGTGGTCTGTGATGCATTGTCATTTACCTACCAAGCAATAAACAAACATGTACCCCTTGTAATTAATGCAGCTCCTAATAATCAGATCCTTTGGCAGCAAATTAGAGTCGCAGGGGGGGTGAGTTACACAAAGATTTGTCTGGTGTATTGGGAAAAAGCTTGTGAGCCACTGCTGTGAATTCTGCCCAAATCTCTGCATGCCCACTTGGTCCCAGCGAGAGGCCATTAACTTACAGAGTCGGGATGAAAAGACGCCCCATCTGGGGCTTAAACATTGCAAATCTGCCAGGTTCTGTCAACAGGCCAGAGGCACAGCTGTGACGATATTCTGCTGTTAACTCCTTTGCACCCAGCGGCAAATAATCATATTATATCCACAAGAGTGAATCTAAGAAAACAGCTCTGAGACAGATAGGCCTGCCTCTACCACTGGTAAATATATTAAACAAGCAAAAATCATGAATTTGATATAATATTCATTAGAGTTAGGACGAGCTCCTAACAAATTCACACTACAATGAAAAGAAGTAGAGCCACCCCAGAAATGTACAGTATCTCCCTTAGTAATAGCACTCTAGCACAGCTGCCTCTTTCTTGTGGTTTCTTTGCTGTGCTTTAAAATGCCATGCTATACAAGTGGCAAAAACATTATATAATAGGCTGAACTGAGGAGGGATAACTTTTGGTTAATGGCCCCAACACATGCTGATAATAATTTATGAATTTTGATTAAGCCTTAAAATAGATGCACTTAATTACAAAGAAATATTTTATTCAATACATGGGTAATATTCAGCATAATGAATCTTATTATAAAATACAGAGACAGTAGAAGTGATTGTATAGGTTTATGGCTATATATACACATGTCAGGATTCCAAAGTGACACCTCTTTAATTTACAGTTGAAGGATGTATTATACATAATTTTTTTTTTTCAAAGAACTTCCACATTACAAATACAGGTATGGGACCCCTTATCTGGAAACCCGTTATACAGAAAGCTCTGAATTATGGAAAGCCTGTCTCCCATAGACTCCATTTTAATCAAATAATTCAGAATTTTAAAACATATTTTCTTTTTCTTTGTAGTAATAAAACAGTACCTTGTAATTGATCCCAACTAAGATATAATTAATCCTTATTGGATGCAAAACAATTCTATTGGGTTTGATTAATGTTTTATAGATTTTTTAGTAGGCTTATGGTATGGAGATCCAAATTACGGAAAGAGCCCTTATGCAGAATACCCTTGGTCCCGAGCATTCTGGATAACGGGTCCTATACCTGTATATGTTTTGCAAAAACCAGGCCAAAAATATGTAATGTGTCCAGTAATGGGCCTCTACATGGACAGGATTGGCCAACACCGAGATAGAGGGGAAAAAATTTCACTTTCTGACTGGGCCACTCACAGATGATAATACATTTTGGTTGCAAACCGTTGTGTGTGCATTTAGTCAGTCTAACGTTAACTTACCAGGCAGAGGTAATGGTTAAGTGTTTGTTACACTTTAAAGTAAAAGTAGCTGCTGATTATTAGAGATGTAGCGAACTGTTCGCCGGCGAACTAATTCGCACGAAAATCGGGTGTTTGCAAGTTCGCGAACTTTCGCAATTTTGGGTTCGCCTTAGCTGGAGCCAAATTTTGACCTCTCACCCCAGAGCCAGCAGATACATGGCAGCCAATCAGGCAGCTCTCCCTCCTGGACCACCCCCAGACCACTCCCTTCCATATATAAACCGAAGCCCAGCAGCCATTTTACATTCTGCCTGTGTGTGTTTGTTGAGTTAGCATAGGGAGAGAGCTGTGCAGGGGTTTGAGGGGCAGTTTAGGTAGCTTTGCTGACTAATAATCTACTTTCTACTGCTCTGTATGTAGCTGCTGGGGATAGCTGTCCTGCTGATCTCATCTGCTGTAACCCAATAGTCCTTGTAAAAGCAGTTTATTACACAAGTTTAGAAATGTAGTGTGATTTCTGCCCTTTACAGCACAAAACGCAACGCTGTGTCAACAACATATTTTTCAGAGAAATTTTTGCCCTTGATCCCCCTCCTGCATGCCACTGTCCAGGTCGTGGCACCCTTTAAACAACTTTAAAATCAGTTTTCTGGCCAGAAATGGCTTTTCTAGGTTTTAAAGTTCGCCTTCTCATTGAAGTCTATGGGGTTCGCAAAGTTCGCAAAAGTTCGCACTTTTTGGCAGAAGTTCGCAAACTTTTTTTGTGAGGTTCGCTACATCTCTACTGATTATTGAACTTCACTCTGTAGCCTTCATCTGACTTTGTACAAATACTTTAAATTACAATGCCATATATATATAGGAATGGGGAAACACAGAAAGACAAAATACAGAAAAAAAATTGGATTTGAACATCTGTCAACATAGGTGTAACATTTAGGGGCACATTCATCAAAGTAAGAGTTTGAATCCCGAAATGGGTGAAATTCAGATTAGATACCATAATTTCTGATGATCGGAAATGTCACGAAAATGCTTACGAAAAAATAACATTAGTCCCGATAATATCGTATTGGCGATCCGAAATTCACGAAAATTTTGTATCCGAACGATCGTAAACGGTGGGAAAACCTTTCTGACTTTGATCCTTCTGTGCATGATTTTGGAAGCCTCCCATAGGAATCAATGGCACTCTGCAGCTCCAACCTGGCCCAAGGAAAGTCACGATACCGAAGCTTGAATGAATCCGAAACTTTCGTACTCAGCGTGACAAATACGATTTTGTTGCACAAATTGTCACAAAGTACGAAAAAGTCACGGAAATTAATGAAAAAGATGCAAAAAATACGCACCTGGAAAAAATAAAAAAAATTT
Organism: Xenopus tropicalis; assembly: GCF_000004195.4. Lineage (NCBI taxonomy): Eukaryota > Metazoa > Chordata > Amphibia > Anura > Pipidae > Xenopus > Xenopus tropicalis. The sequence goes on along the minus strand of NC_030680.2, from coordinate 93,447,799 downwards.
GTATTCGGAAGTGATCGTACTTTGATATATGGGCCCCATAGTGTTTCTACACCTGCAAGATACCAATTGCTCACATAATGGCTTATTTATCAATATGCAGAGCAAGCAAAGCAGCATGTTTCTTTGTTTGGTTTTTTTTTTGGTAACAGTGCACTTTCCCCAACTGTGTCTGCCTCTATATGCCACATTGTTTGCATCTGTCAGTTAGTATGCATATGAGGCAGCACATAGACTGACTTCTTTTCTAGTGGATCATCCATGACTCACAAGGAAGGAGCACAAGGGAATGCCGTGTGGATCCTTTCATTTTATTGAATAGCAGCATAGCAACCTGGCAATCTTGCTTTGCACCAGTGCATGCTATGTAATGCATATCAGTGCACAGTAAGTACAATATTGGGTGCAAAATTGCACCCATCAGCATGCAATACATCCTGCACTTGCATAGCACATTCACAATGTTCTGAACACTGTTATAGTTGGTATTATTAGGAAAGATTTTGCCTTCAGTTTTTTTACTTCTCCAGGCCACTGCATCTACAGACTCTAGAATGATAAATTGGTTGCATAGGAAATGTAATTGAACTCAATGCAACTAACCATGTCTGTACTGGGATTCAACATAGGCCCAGGCATTTCAAGTACACAGAGGCCAAAACAGTGCCCCACCAGCCCACTGGTGACTGTCTATGGCATCTTATAGCAGCCCCTCTGGCATTGTCCGGAATCCACAGATTGCCAGTTAGGGTCTGCAACCAACCCTCCAAATTTTTAAATAAAAATGTAGATTTATTAAAATAGTATAGATTTACATCAACACAAAGTACCTTTAGTCATGATCCATTCTTGGGAGGTTAGCATACTGAAAAAAGTATAAAAAATTGGTGGATTACTGCACATATTTACACCTTTTATTGAATGGTGCAGCTACAAATTAAGCATTATAAATTGTCTTTAAGTATTTTTTTATATTTTACATACATTTTTGTAGATGTTGGAATATATTTTTTTTCTTGCAAGGCTGACGTTCCATCAGCTTGTCTGTTAAACGTCTACAAAGCCCCATCACTTGTTTGATTATAGATGTCCCAAAGGAATGCATTGTTTATGTGCTATAATGAATTTGTCATTAAGTCTTTGAGAGCAGAAATGAAGCCTTGTTAGCCCATTATGCTCTAATTAACCCATTCTCAGCTTGCTCTGGGATCACCAGCGGACAGGCAGCCATCATGTTTTGGTTTCACACTGAGATTTATCAATGGTCCCTCTGAGATCCTTTTGTATCAGTAACTGAGATTGATTTGAGAGGATGAGAAAGGGTCCCAGTAGACAATTCCCTGCCAGATGAACTCTCTGTTTGGATTTCCTCTGGCTACAATTTCCCAAGGACAAAACTCACATTCAGAGCACTAGATAATAAATATTCATACCTTTAGTATTCCTTTCAAGAAGACGACTAGACTCATTAAGCTAATGAAGAGAGCTGGGATAATACAATTATTGACCTGCAGTGCCATTATTGTGCCAAAAGAGTTGCATTTAGTCACTGGTCTCTACTGATCTCACATAACATGTGTTTAGTAATAATGGAGAGACAGAAGAACCTGTAGGCCATGTATCTCAATCATTGTCTTAGGCAGAGTGACAAATTTATAGGAAACACAATTTGTTTCCAAGGCATGCTAGAAGCACAGCAATTCATTTCCTGCATCTACAGAATGAGGTCTAGTTCACACTGCAGATATTGGGGCTATGTACAAGAGCTAAAAGTAGAGCCAACAACACTTTATTATGTAGTACCATAAATTTCCTGGCAAAGGGGCCCTGACATGTAGTGACCTGGCATTGTAATTATCACATGCTATGTTTTAATGCTTTTGTACTTTTTCCATACACTGCACTTCAGGGATGATATCCTAGTTAGCCCAGTGCTTCCCAGTGGAAGTCTCATTACTTCATATATACATCGCACTCATTATTGACACCTATAGTAAAGTAAATTCTAGGGGTGCCAATCGGTGCCAATCAGCTCCAACTAGAAATCATATATACACATGATTTGCAAACAACTCCATGAAATGAATAAGGTAGAGTTTATCTAATTTTTCTGTTAAAATCTGAAGCTGGATTGTACCTGATCAAATATTACTTTTCTTGGTGTATCATACTGAGAGTACAACACATTGGGGCTGATTCATTAAAACACGAGTTTGAATCCCAAATGGGAAAAATACAAATTGGATACGATAATCGCATAAGTCACAATAATATTGTATTGGCGATCCGAAAGTCCCGAAATATTTGTACCGAACAATTGTAAACAGCGGGAAAACCTTTCCGATTTTTCACGCAAGTGTAATAAAAAGTCGCGCAAGCGTACGAAAAAGTTGTGCGGCGTACGAAAAAGTTGTGCGGGCGTCCAAAAATTCGGTGAAAATACGCTCGGAGCGTTCGAGGGCGTTTGTGGATTAGTAAATATGCCCAATTATATGGCTTACTTGATCTGATGTATTGAAACTTTTAGACATATGAGAACTGGACTGGGGGGAATTAGCCTCATCCCTTTACAACCCAGCACAGTTAATACATGGCATGACATGGTACTATAGGACTGACTGGAGAAGCCTCCTGCATATTGAACTTACACCTGCACTGCTTACATTGTAAATTCTAATCTGCCAATGCAGCTGTAATGTGAATGAGTGTATGCATTTTATGGTATTTTCCACAGAGCTGCAATCCCATGTATAAAGGTCCCAAAAATTGTCAGACTGGTGTGTCTGGGGCGTCTCCACCCCAGCACCAAACTCCTGCTCTTTCTACAAAATCCCTCTCCCTGCACTGCGTACCACATGCACTGCAGGGCCTGTTTTCTTTCCTATGACCCACCAGCCCAGTCCGAACTTGAATACTGAATATGATAATTGTATCTTAAAAAGACTAGGGGGCTGATTTACTAATCCATGAACGTCCGAAAAACGTCCAAATGCGTTTTTTTCGTAATGATCGGTATTTTGCGATTTTTTCGTTGCCGTTGCGACTTTTTCGTAAATTGTCGCGACTTTTTCGTAGCCGTTACGACTTGTGCGAATTGTCACGACTTTTTCGTAGCCGTTGCAAAAAAATCAGAAAGGTTTGCCCGCCGTTTACTAGCGCTCAATACGAAAAAGTCGTAACGGCTACGAGAGGGGGATTTACATACATGTTGGATTCAGCACAAATAATGTACTTTTTGCATTTTGAGGTCATTATAAATATTAGCACAAGAAAATAAATGTAGAATGAAGTAGTTATATTTTATTATAGCAACATGTTTTGGTAATACAGGATCTTTATCAAGCAGAAACAAATAATGTACATGTGCATGGTACCATATAGTTTCTGATTTGTTAGCAAAAATCAGGCCACATGCAGTAAAAATAGCTTAAATAGTGGAATTGCAACCAAGTGCCAACTTCTTCCTATACTCTCAGTTCTAGGAAACTGAAATTAAGTATTGGGAATTGTTTAGATTGACATTGTTAAGTTTATAATGTTTTTTAAAGTGATACTAGCATGTTCTGTTTCTATAACTCAAAGGAGGACTGCACAATTTGCAAGCCATTCATAGCCCAGCCACTTACAACTCAACTGGAATTTTACCAGTAATATGGTTGCTGGTGTCTAAATTACCCTAGTAACCAGGCAGTGGTTTCAATGAGAAACAGGAATATGAGTAGAAGTGGGTCTAAATAGAAAGATAAGTAATAAAAAGTAACAATAACAATGACATTTTAGCCTCAAAAAACAATATTTTATCTCAGCTTCAAATAAACTCCTAGAGGACTGAAATTGGAAGTATATATATTTATGTTCCACTTTTCCACATGAAAATGGTATGGGGTATGTGGAGCAGGTATGGTTTGTATACAAAAATGTATAATTCCAAGGTTTGTTTTATAACTGTCTGCAGAGACATAACTACCTCACACTGGCTCCCCCCACCAAAAAATCTGCAGAGGGGCCCAACATGCACAGCAACCCACCCCCTGTACCCAGTACCCAAGCTTGTGTCCTCTAACTCTTAAGGTGGCCATACACGCCAAGCGAGCGAAACTTCTCCCGATACCCCCACCTATGGGTGGGCGCCCGTTGTTTGTGCCCCTACATGGGCCGATAAGCTGCAAAATCGGTCTAAGGGACCGATATTGGCAGCTACAATTGGCCCGTGTATGGCCACCTTTAGTTCAAAGTTAATTCAAGGACTAGTCCCATTGTCATGAGTCAGGAAGGATTTTTTTTAGAGAGGCTTCAGAAGGTTTTTTTTTTTTTTTTACTTCCTTTGGATCAACTAGCAGTTAGCAAGGTTTTGTATAGATATAAAAGTTTGAACTTGGTGGATGTGTCTTTTTTCAAACTAAGTTACTATGTATTGCAGTTTTCCTTTAAGTTTCATAAAGGGCCTGTGAAACCCAAAACATGTTTCTGTAATAAAATAATATTTTCAGTGAGATTTAAGTAAGTACTGATTTACCAAAGCCATTTATCAAAGACCCATTTCTTAAACCTTAGGAGGCCATATACTTTGAAATCATGTAATACCTATTTAACAAGTCTAAAAAGAGCAGTTCTCCAGTTTCAATTGCCCAGATAAATGCAGTTTGATGGTACTCTTTGGGACATATAATTGTCCATTTCAAAACAAGTCAAAATAAATCAATATCAGTTTGCATTTGCTGCACTTTGCTGTCATGTCTTTTTTTAATCACCAATTAACCTGGTTGGATCATACCATGACACCCACTCAGGTCCGGTGAGGTGGATCAGTGGGTAACATGTAAATTGATTTAGAGATGCCTTTGACCCCAACTAACTGGGCTTTCTGTTAATTTGACCCCCAAAGTACCCTACCAAATCTAAATTATTAGGAGTCCCTATCCTTGATTCCATCAGCTCGTCCCACCATTACACCCTGACTTGCAAACTATCCTGTGCACAGTGGGGCAGGGACAAATATGTAAACATTACTGGGGTCAGTAGTCACTGACCCCTTGTGAAATATTTGCTCATCATTATTTAGGACACAGCAAGGATAACCTTGCTGTGTCCTAAATAATGATGAGCAAATTTTTTTTTACAGTTATTTTCTTTGTATTCTCTCACATCAGGAGTAATGAGTAGAGAATTTGTGTGGGATGGGTCATTTGTACGTGCAAATAGTGCAGAATGGGACAGGTGAGCATGGTAGATGAAGCAACTGGAGGTGAAAAAGTTGCAGCCTGTGGGTAGTGCAGGGATCCCCATCCTTTTTTACTCGGGAGCCATAGTCAAATGTAAAAAGACTTGGAGAGTAACACAAGCCAGGTGACAAAAAACAATTTAATTCCAGCTAGTGACTCAGCCTTTAGAACATATACAGTACAGTACCTGTGGGATGAAAACTGCAGCAAAGTTCAAAGCTGGTTCATGGGTAAACTTACAGTCTGCAGATTCTTCTTAATTTGCAAAATTTCCCGATACCTGTCTGCATCTGTGTCTTGATTGGTCAATTTTACTGTCTGTCAAGAAAGCTGTGCTCTGATTGGAGAATCTACAAGAAGAAAGATCCAATCAGAGCACAGCTGGTTAGAGCAGAACCCGGAGCTTGCAGGGACAGGAGAAGATTTGCAGGACAGCGCAGAAACGGAGCCAGGTTTTTTTATTTTATTTTTAGGGTGCCAGAGCAGGTTTGGGGAGGCTTAGCCTCCCCTAGCCTTATTGAAAATCCGCCTATGCTGTCTCCCATAGACTCCATTATAAGCAAATAATTCTAATTTTTGCAAATGATTCCCTTTTTCTCTGTAATAATAAAACAGTACCTTGTACTTGATCCCAACTAAGATATAATTAATCCTTATTGGAGGCAAAACAGCCCTATTAGGTTTATTCAATATTTTAAGACTTAAGGTATGGAGATCCAAATTACGGAAAGATACCTTATCTGGAAAACCCCAGGTCCCAAGCATTCTGGATAATAGGTCCCAAAACTGTACAAAGAACCAAAAACCACACCTTGTGACTTGAGTTCTTCATAGTGAAGGCAGTTAGGATGTAGAATACCCTGTAGAGGACCCTGCCTGGGGATTTTGTGATGGCAGGTTCTAAGGGCTCTGGCACACGGGGAGATTAGTCGCCCACGACAAATCTCCCTGTTCGCGGGCAACTAATCTCCCCGAATTGCCATCCCACCGGCGAGAATGTAAATTGCATTTCGGGGAGATTAGTCGCCCGCAAACAGGGAGATTTGTCACGGGCGACTAATCTCCCCGTGTGCCAGAGCCCTAATAACGCCTTTAAAAGTGCCTTGGATGACTTCTTGGAAAAGCATAATATCAAAGGTTACAGTTATCTCAAGATCTACAGTGAATTTAGTATAGGTATCTGTGTATATGTAGCATGTACTCGGGGTCATATGCAAAGGTTGAAGTTGATGAACTATTGTTTTTTTTTTTTTTGTTTTCCCACCCAAATAACTATGGAACTATCAGTCCAACTCCCAAGTCGTATTATTGTTCCACAATTGGTCCTTTCAGTCTTTCATGCAAGATTTAATTAAAATGCATAGTCATTCTCTCATTCATCCTATCTTCAATGTGTTTTATGAAGTGTCATTAACAATATGTAGTTTCTAGCTTTATGGAATGGTCAATACAACACAAGTAGAGGTAAAGGTATTTTAATGAACCCAGACTGTCATAGATGTCAAAGTTGATAAATGACTGTAGCTGGATTGATGTCACATTTTCAATAGCATTCAAGTCAAACAGAACGTTTAGAATTATTGTGTGGCCTGCCATATTTTGTACAGTTAGTGATTTTTGTTTTAAAAATTACCACATTATTTTATGACTTTCGATATCTGTAATGATAATAGTTCTTGTAAATAATGGGCCATTTTAATGCGTTTTTGTCCATTTAAACTCAACCATCTATTCTATTGTCTTCTGAACGTGCATCAAGTGCAAGAGAATGCAGAATGTGAGGTCTAAAATGCTATGAAACATGGATGCCATAGAATGAATTTGTCATAGGTACAACCAGGCAGAATATAACTGAATCAATTAGCTGATGCGTTTAGGTGCGCTCAAACCTGCGTCTTAAACATGAGTCAAACACATAAAAAATGCCTGTGTGCAAGCCCTAAGGTATTTTTTTTCTAACCTACAGTAGTCTTTGAGGGTTTGCCACCATTCAAGTACCTACAACTCTGTTTCCAAAAAAGTAGGGTCAGACTTGACCGGTGGGATACTGGGAAAAAACCCAGCCCCTGTTTCCCACTCTGAACTTTTGGTGCTCCACCCCCCGATCGTGGCCGCAAGTAGAAAGTAAAAGGTACACAGCAGAGTGGAGGAGTTAGCAACTGTGGTGGGGGGCCCATGAGGTAGCAGCTCTGGTGGGCCATGGACAACCCATTTCGAAACTGGTAAAAAGTAAATAAAAAGAGGATGGCTGATTTGCAAATGATTACATTCTGCTTTTATTTCTATATTACTAGCGAAGAGCGAATCTGTCCTGTTTTGCTTTGGTGAAAAATTTGCGAAAAGCATTGGTCAATGGCTGACTTTTATTATGTGCACCAATTTTTGTGTGACAAATTTTTACGCTCATCGTTTTTTACGTGCAACTTTTTTTCGTACTCCAGTTGCATTAAAGTAAATGGGTCTCACTTCAAATGCACTAAGGTCAATGGGCGTTTTTTCTTGGCGACTTTTTTGTCTTGCCAACTTTTTTGTCTCTGCGAAATTTTTGCTGCACTTTCACAAAAAATTTCTCATGGCGAAATGCAGAATTTTGCTGCAAATCTATGCCTGACAAAAAAAATGTATTCATCACTATATATTGCATGACAGGCTTGTTTCATGCATGTTTTTGTGTGAGGGAGAATGGCAAAAATGTTCCATACTTTCTCTTATAAAAGCACACAATATTCACAAGAAACAATCCAGATATAAATTTATTGTTATACTATAAAACACATTATTGCTAGGATTTCAATTAGCAAAGTTATACACAAATCCATACATAATATCTGTAGTAAGATGCTACCTGCCAAACATGGGTTAAAAAAAGCAACATTAAAAACTAACAGGGACTGTTTACATTGCACTTGAGAAAAATGAACTCTTCCTGCAGTTTTCCATCAGCAATAATTCATGCTGTCCTCTCTGTATTATATTTCATGGTAAATCGGAGGCTCAATACGTTATGGATTATTGCATCCATTTCTGGCACCATCCTAATGGCCCCACTGGAGTGCAAACCTTCCATCCAGAGCCCCCTAAATCTAGCAGCCATGGAGAGAGTTGTACTTTCCTGCTCTGCACTTGATAACTATCCCCTTCTAGCATTGTTTTTATGTCAGTAATCTTCCTAGGCTGACTGCAGATGACTTCTTCTTTTTTTCTGTCTTTTTCCTCTGGCCAGTGGAACCATTGGTCACAGTGGGCCATTTATCACAGTGTTTTTTCCTTGTCAGACTACAACCCCACTGGTCCCTTCTGTCTGGTTAGTGAGTTCCACTCCGGAACACTTGCCCAAAGACATTTTGTTTCTCCTCTATCTTAGAAGGGCAAAAACAGTTGTTACAACAGTTATGTTTTTGTGAAGGTGCAATGTCCTATTTTCGGTGAATAAAGATCTCCATGGGTGTCAGCAGAAAACTTTCCAGGGGGGTCAAAGTCATCAAGCAAAAACAACCTGTTTTTCTAGACTTAGGGGCACATTTACTAATCCACGAACGTCCGAAAAGCGTCCAAATGCGTTTTTTTTGTAATGATCGGTATTTCGCGACTTTTTCGAGCGCTCAATACGAAAAAGTCGCGACAATTTGCGAAAGTCGTAATGGCTATGAAAAAGCCGCGACAATTCACGAAAGTCATAATGGCTATGAAAAAGTCGCAACAATTCACGAAAGTCATAATGGCTATGAAAAAGTCGCAACAATTCACGAAATTTGTAATGGCTATGAAAAAGTCGCGACAATTCGCGCAAGTTGTAACGGCAACGAAAAAATCGCAAAAATACAAAAAAGTCGCAAAATGTTTATTTTCCAATCCAAATTTTTCTCATTCGGATTCGGATTCATGGATTAGTAAATCAGCCCCTAAATCTGTACACAATTACTAGGCGCCAAGTTTTGTAGGAAATAAATTTATTGGCGAAGCCCATAAAGTCACTCATAAGTCACTATAAATCATGAAAATATGCCGCAGACAGTGCAGCTAAATTTTTTGGGTCAAGTGCACTTTGTGAACACACCCCTTAATACCACACCCAACCATAACATGTCCCAGATGTTTCAGTATAATTACTACAGAAAATGGATAACGATAATGAACCAATATAATCACTAAATAAAATAGACAACAAGCCTATTAACCCAAGATGTGCCAGTATAATTACTATGGGAATGGACAATCTGCATATTAACCCCAGACAAGCAAGTATAATCACTACATAAAATAGATAACTGGCATTTTAACCATACATGTGCCAGTATAACTTCTACGGAAAATGGCAATCTGCATATCAACCTGATAAATGCCAATATAATTGCCATAGAAAATGAATAATCTGTATATGAACCCCTAGACAAGCCAGTATAATCACTAAATAAAATAGATCATGGCCATTTGAACCCCAGACATGCCACTATAATTACTATGGAAAATGGATAATCTGCATATTAATCCAAGATATGGCAGTATAATTACTACAGGAAGTGGATAATCATTACTACAGGAAATAGAAAACCAGCATATTAAAAACAGACATGTCACTATAATCAGTGTAGAAAAATCACTAAAAATGTCCATTGAGTATTCCATTAACTCTACACTGATATTAACTGTGGCAAGACAAAAGTTTCAAACTGGTAACTGCTTGCCAGATGTAATACTGTCCAGTGCCTTTTGGGTCATAAGGGGTGCCTGGCGCTGCTGTACCCACTCTGGGGCCCTGCTGTACCCTTTGCTGTACGTGAGCTGCAGAATGGAGTAGGGAGGGCAGAGCTGCAGTGCCTGTATCTTCTTACATCGCTTGCTACACCACCCATTTTCTCTTGTAATTAAAGTTCTGGTAGAGCCACATGGAGATTGGACAGGCTGGAGGGTGATGTCTGAACTTCGCTTTCAGCCTACCCAATCCCCAAATGGCTATAACGTGACTTAAACTGAATGAGAGAATGAGTGGTGCAGCAAGCTGTGTAAGGGAAATGAAGATACTGGCACTGCAGTTCTGCACTCTCTACTCCATTATGAAGCTCACTTACTTTTTTCCACAAATCTTTGTCGACTTTCAAATGAAAAAACCCCAAAGCCTCTAAAAGCATGACTGAAATAAAGATTATTACAATTGGCCAAGGATAACTCCCATTGACTTCTACATGACCTCGGCAGCTTTTAGATGGCGATGTTTTGTTTTACTATTTTTCAGGGTGTTCACGCTTATTAAATCACTAAAAATTTTACATAAAAAATTTCAGTTTTGGTTGATAAAATGTAATGAATAGTGAAAAAAAATAAAATACAAACATAAGTAAATGCCCCACTGGACATTTTGAGGGTTATGTAATAAACTAAATAAACTAAGTTTGCCCAGGAGCAGTCACTCATAGCAACCAATCAGCAGGTAGAATTTACTGGTCACCTGTTTAAACGCAAACATCTTATTAGTTGCTATGGGAGAAGTAACCCATAGCAACTAATAAGATGTTTGCTTTTAAACAGGTGACCAGTAAATTCTACCTGCTGATTGGTTACTACTCCTGGGCAGACAGTGCATTTTATTACATGTGGGGGTAGTGCATTAAGCTAACAAAATTACCCTCCTCTTTGAACAAAACAGACATTGTTTATCCACATATTGCTATATATTCAAGCAATGCTTAATTTATATTTATAATAACCTAGGCTTGGGTTTAGTTGTTAGCATGGAATATACTGCATAGTTGTTGTAATATTATTCTGTCCAGGGAGTGAGATTATTGGAATGTCTTGAATAGACATTGCTAACCTATATACTTTAAACATGCACTGCTCATACCAAATCATTTAGCCCAGACCCCTCTGTTTTCAGACTGGATCAATATTGTATTGAACTTGCCTTTGGGCTGTAGGTGACTATACAACATGTGCTATACAACATCTTGATACTAGATACAATGGATTTATGTAAAATATAGAATGTAATCATAATGACATTATTCTAACCTCTGCACTTATTGATAATAATATGGTATTATGGAGTTTAACTATAAATATAATAATAATTAATTTACATACTAAAACATTTATCGGAAACCTGTTGGTCCATCTTTATTGTTTATTAGACTTGTCCTTAAAACTCATAAAAATATAGCAATCACATATGTGTTCTATATTCACTATTCAATTAGCCACCACTTTATCTACTAGGATGCTATTATATATATTTACAAACCTTTCTGTAAAGAGGTAATTTCTTTGTGATTTTCTTGATATATGTTGATTGTCCCCATTCTATCACCACACTCTCATAAATTAATTAAATTAATTTTAATTATATATTAACATAGTAGGTTAGGTTGACATGCTTCCATCAAGTTTAATCTTTTATGCCTATATATAACCTGCCTAACTACTAGTTGATCCAGAGGAAGGCAAAAAACCCCATCTGAAGCCTCTCTAATTTGCCTCAGAGGGGAAAAATTCCTTCCTGACTCCAAGATGGCAATCGGACCAGTCCCTGGATCAACTTGTACCATAAACTATCTCCCATAACCCTGTATTCCCTCACTTGCTGAAAAGCCATCCAACCCCTTCTTGAAGTTATCTAATATATTAACCATCTCTAGACAGTGCCTCCAAAATGAAGCAGAAATATTTAAAGGGGAATTAAACCCATTAATACATACATATACATATTTCTATATATATTTTAGTTTAGATATTGCCACCTTTACACTGCTAATGTCATGAGTTTGAAGCAGAAGCTCTTGTCTGCTCTTCTGTCCATGTGTCCTCCAGAAACATAAGTTACTGATGCAGGAATCCTCTTTAGATGCTGCTCTGGTCAATTCTCTCTCTCATGTCACAATGAGCAATAGTCCTGAGCAGAGAAGTGTCATGAGACGTCTCCTGCATCAATACCTTAGTATATGCCCATTTTCAACATGAGCTCAATTAACTTTAGCAGTATAAGAGAGTCTCTGCAACATATTAAAGGTTCGTACAATATAACACATGTATAAAACTCTCTAAACCAGTGTTTTTCAACCTTTTTTGGGCAAAGGCACACTTGTTTCATGAAAAAAATCACGAGGCACACCACCATTAGAAAATGTTAAAAAATTTAACTCTGTGCCCAGCAGCAGTGCCCCCCTAGTACATTGGTGCCCAGCAGCAGTGCCCCCTAGTACATTGGTGCCAAGAGCAGTGCCCCCCTAGTACATTGGTGCCCAGCAGCAGTGCCCCCCTAGTACATTGGTGCCAAGAGCAGTGCCCCCCTAGTACATTGGTGCCCAGCAGCAGTGCCCCCTAGTACATTGGTGCCCAGCAGCAGTGCCCCCTAGTACATTGGTGCCAAGAGCAGTGCCCCCCTAGTACATTGGTGCCCAGCAGCAGTGCCCCCCTAGTACATTGGTGCCAAGAGCAGTGCCCCCCTAGTACATTGGTGCCCTGCCTACGGCACACCAGGCAACATCTCGCGGCACACTAGTGTGCCGCGGAACAGTGGTTGAAAAACGCTGCTCTAAACTTCCAACAATAAGTATAAATATATTGTTTACATATACATACCTGATTCCACAGGTTGAAATGTCCCAACCTCCCCTAGGTTCTCAGTGTAATTCAACCCCTCCATCATTCAGAGACACTTTAACCAGAGAGACTTCAAGAGCCAGAATCCATTACATCTCAATAGAGCCAGGTGAGGGAGGGTCATAAACCTGTCACATCTCTAGGCAGCATGTTGGGTTCCATTGGCTCATTAGACTACACACTTTATTAAAAAGATGTTTTTAAAGCAGAAGAACTTTTATAGAAGTCACTGCAACCTTTGATAAAAAGTTATCTCCATATTATATGTGAGTGATATTTTTTTTATCTTTTTTGCTTTATTGCATTAAATACTGCATTATAAAATATTACAAGCATGTTTTCTGTTTGCAAATAATAGTTTCAGCCATAAGTCTGTTTAAAATCACAGAATTGGTTCTGAACTGATCTGGTTAAGAACAGCTAAAATTTACACCTTGTGTCATTTGAGTCCTTTGGATCATATGGCCTAAGGCTTTTCCTCAAGTCCAGGTAGAATTGCACCTCGTAGTCATCAACAGGCAGAAATGTCATATGTAAAATACATTTTTTCTGTGAATCAGGAGACCATATGTTGCACTTGGATTAGTGCCAATGCCCTTAAATAACTCCAAAATGTCCTTTTGCACCCTTTAGATAACATTTGTATTAACCAATTTCGTAGAAAAAAAATTAATTTGTTTCCTACACTGGAAATATAATGATTAAATATATTGCTGTTGATCCACAAACCTTAGAAATGCCTGGATCTCTTCTCCTTAGCTAGTAATATATACTATATATATTATATATATATACTTGCTGGAAATCCATCCCAATTCCCAATCCCCACATTATTCCCTAGGTATCTATAACGGTTAACAATTCTACCATCACCCCCATCTTCCCAGGCCCGGTGCCTTGGGGTTATCCTTGATTCTGCCCTGTCCTTCACTCCTCATATCCAATTACTTATCAATCACTTATCAAATCATATCACTTTCACCTAAGAAATATTTCCAAAATCCGATCATTTATCACCCAAGATGCTGCCAAAATTCTTATTCACTCTCTTATAATATTTCGCCTGGACTACTGTAATTCTCTATTAATTGGCCTTCCCCTCCAAAGACTGTCCCCACTCCATTCCATAATGAATACTGCTGCCAGGCTCATACACCTCTCCAACCGCTCCTCCTCCTCTGCCATGCCGCTCTGCCAATCTCTGCACTGGCTTCCCCTACCATCCAGGATAAAATTCAAACTCCTGACTCTTACATTCAAAGCAGTTCATAACGCTGTCCCACCCTACATCTCTGAACTCATCTCTAGGTACCATCCAACCCACTTGTTACGCTCCTCTACTGACCTGCTCCTCAAGTCCTCTCTCATTCCCGCCTCATACGCTCACATTCAAGGCTTTGCAAGGGCTGCCCCCCTTTTGGGATATGTTGGCACTTTATAAATAAATGTTGATGATGAATGTTGATGAATAAAACCATTTGCACCTCCTTTTTTGCCTATCCACACATAGGTATGTAGTAGTGTGGTTCTGCAAGCTGTGCTTTGTACCTAACACTGCATTAAAATTCAATAAAGACCTGAAATGTTGATGTATCATGGTCTGTGCCTTAGAATGGAAATATGAAGACATGTATTAGATGTATAAGTTGTGTTGCCTGTATTGTAGCAAGCCAAGTAAAGTTGTGTCTTTTAGGAAAACTATACCCCCAAACAATGTAGGTCTCTATAAATTATAATGCATAAACAAGCTCATATGTAAAACCCTACTTTATCTAAATAAACCATTGTCATAAAAATTTACTTTTATAGTAGTATGTGCTATTGGGTACTTCTAAATAGAAAACTGCCATTTAAAGAATTAAGGGGCCGCCTCCTGGGATCATAGGATTCACAGTGCACACAAACAAGCCAAGGCACACATACATGCTAGGTCACATCAGCCAATTAATGGAGTTCTGTGTTTTGCTTCCACACTACTTCTAAATTTATAAGCAGCATGCAAAGACAATGTTATGATAGGTATAAAAAATGTTTAGTTTGTGGTGTCAGTATCTCTTTAAGAAAAGTGATTTCCAGAATCCATTTTGTTCTTCCGCCACCTGCTGCTAATAGGTTGCATTTACGGTGTCGCTGTACTACAGACACTTTGCTACCAATACATGCTTTTGTTTTGTGTTAATCCTTTAATAAGTCCATATGTGACGGATACTACCGAGCTGGGACTTCAACATCTTTCTCGCCGTAGCACCAACACGAAAACAATTGACAACTAATATTTCAGACAGATTAAATGCCTCTCAGTTGAACGCATAAAGAAAGTACAAAAGTCTGAGCAGATTAGGAAGGCTCCAGTCAATAATTGTTCCTATGGCTGCTTTTGTGCAACTGCTTATTAGTGACAGTAACAGCTAATTTAGCAGTCAGGCGTCTTCTAAATAATGGGTAATAAATACTTATGGAGGCTCATACCACATGTTGTTAATGATCAGATTCAAAAGCAGATTAACACAGTTATGAAAGATAAGCTTGTCCTGCATGAACTAGGGGCAACTACCCTCTATAAATACAGATAATGATAATAATATAATCATATAATGGGAGCAAACTGAAATGTGTTCTATTGGCTACACAAAACCTCAACTTTCACTGCAAACCTGGGTTTTCAAGTATGCATTACAAGGGAGCCACAAGCATATTAAATAACAGCTATTTTTTTAGTAAAAACACATGGATTGTAAGCTCTTTGGAACAGTTACCCAATTCTTACTGTGTATGAAACACATGCATGTGCACTTCCCCATTTATTCAGTATTTCATTTACAATAACTGTTTTTGTGTTTTTAAGGTCTTATATAAATGCATAAATAAAATACAATAAACTTTATACTGGTTGAATATTAATATGGACTGCAGTTTATTCCCAGACCTCCATTATTCTACCATCCTTTCAATACACTAAAAGCAATTTACAGTAGTTTTCCATTTGGCTCCATGTAACCCAGCACTTTGAGACTGTAGAGTGTAATTTGAATTATTGCCTTTTGGCTCAATCTTTTTATGATTATTCTCTGTGGTTATAAATTCACCGTGCAGTTTAACCTGAACTGTCTTCCATGAATTCCAGTATAAAGGCATTTCACATGACAATATACAAGAAGTTCCCAATAGAGATCACAATGCTGTCTGGAGTTTTATCACTGGCTTCTGTATCTAAAAACACAGATTATAATGGTCTGATCTATTTTGTAAGCTTTACATTTATACATTAAAACCCCCTGCAGTTGGCATTATAGTAAACCATGCAAAGTAATCCTCTACACATAACATGGAGGATGGGTCTTTGAATTAGGGATCTGGTGGGTCTCAAAGATTCTTATATATACTGTAATTTTGCAAAAAAAAATCTTTTAAGGCAAGGCAGATCAATTACAAAGCTATAAAATTACACACAGTAAAACTACCACTATTGTGAGGGAGAATAGAGCTGATCTTCTGCCTAGACCTAGCTGCAATTCATTCATAATTCCTGCCATGTGATGGCTATTCTGAATGCATGGGGTACTTTTCCCTGAGCTAGGCTTCATAGGATCCTACAAACTCCTACCTTTGGATCTCATTTGCTTTACAAGAAAAGTGGATAAGGCAAAGCTGGTCCAAGGTACATTGACACTAAAGGTAATAGTTGCATTCTGCAACCTCCCCCTCCCACCAAGACCCACCAAAGCCCAACAATACCATTACTTCCTGTCTGGAAGAGTTAGCTGACACAGAACAGATGTTGGTGGAAAAGTATTATTTGCACCCAAAGCCATATTACTTGGCCTGGTGCCCCCTCAAAAGCACCCCCACTCATACACTGACCTACCTCTTACTTCAGTCTATCAATAGGCCATTGAAATTGCAGCCCGCTCTCCCAATTGTGCCCTAGGCATGTGCCTCTGTTGCCAACCCTACCCTGTGTGGTTGTTTAATGATGAGCATCCCTTTACTGAGGTTTAGCCTGTCACACAGCCACTAGACACTCCCAAATAGGATCTGGCATCAATAGCAGACCTCTTCTAGGCTGTCAATCATGTACTACCTTAGGGAAATAGACATAGTCAACCCTGTGACCATCTTTGGAAACCTTTGATATATACTAAATTATAAGTACTATTTACTGAAACATAGTTTTAGTTGTACACCAAACTTTGCATTAAATATCTGCATTGCTGCTTTTAAAATTAATATAGCCGCTCTTGCCAGACAAAACAATAACCTCATATATACAGTAGACTAAAATGAATGAAGTAACATTTCTTGATATTTCATGCTGTGTAACACTGTAGAAAGAATGTATGGTTTATCATGTTAAAACTCCATGAAAGTCTATAGGAAATCTGGAATCAAATTAGGATATCAGTTTTCCCATGAAACTGAACCTGGCCCTGTGTGATGAACCCCCAGTGTGTAAGCAAATAAAATGAGATACTGTATACTGACCCGAAAGGGTTTTTTAAAGTATTTCCAAGGCTTGCCATGACTAACAACAAAGTTTTGCCTTCCTTTCTCACATTAGCGTGGAAACTCCTTCAGCACTCATTCCTACATTGTTGCTAGGTGAAAGAGGATCAGCTATGCAAAATGTAAAGAGACAGTGCCGCAGGAAACCACTGGGATAGAGTGCTAACAGGACTTATAAATGATTAGGGCTAAATCTCCTATTAAGAGCAGCATTTGCTACAGGTTGCTGCACAAACAGTAACATTCATCAAAATATTAGTAAATACATAAGTGTATTCATCTCTAATTTACAGTTACACAACATAAAGGTCTTATATCTATATATGTCTTTTTAAAACTAAACAGAAGTTGGTAAAAAATGGCAAAAGCTACAGATTTGTTAAATTATTTAGAATCTAGAATCATTAAAGATGCAGTAAGAACCCTTCCTTTTTAGGGAAAGCACAGCAAATTACAGCAATCTTGAACATATCTAATGTTATCTGTAAAGTGTTGCCACTAAAAAGTGTAATAAATGCTATTGTTCTTTCATATGCATGGTTGTATGTGCTTCTGAAGATAAATATATATATTTGCCTGTCATTCCCATATATTTATTGCCTAGCTGTATATAAGCATCAGACACAGTTTATGTCCAAGCCTGGGAGTCAGAGCAGTTAATAAAAAAAGAGTGAGCTTAAGGGAGAACAGCTAAACCCTGGATATGTTTCTTATTGCATGTACTGAAAAACCATGAATTGAGAGTAAAGTTTGCATCTATTTTACCCTGGCTATTTTAAAGGCTGTCAAAGTTGGTTAGCCTCTCTCAAAATTAGTCCTTTGGATCATCTTCTTACTAAAAACAAAATCTGAGCTTTTTTTTCCAAGCAATAGCGGATTAGGGCGAGGAGCTTTGTTTAGCTAAAGCGAAGGATTAGAAAAGATTTGCCCTCATAAAGTTGTGGTTTGATGGTGCTTTTATCCCTGGATGTTGCTAAAGCTGTGTTGCAGCAGGATTAGGAGCATACAAAGAGTCTCCTTGTGCTATTTCACAGGCAAGAGTGGAGGATAGGAAGGGGTGCAGTGACAGAGCTCCTTGGTCACAAATCCAGAGTTTAATTCCACTGACACAAACTTCAGTGGACACCTCCTGAATGTAAGATTTCTAAGACAACTAGTGGGAATACTGGACTCATACGGGAGTTCAAACGGGAGTTACTCTATGATGACAAACAGCACACATGGTCCGGTCACTACCCTGCCCTCGTCTGCAAACAGCAAAATAGGATCTGCTCAAGTGGAAAGAAGAAAAACAGATTATAGCTTGAAGACCTGATCAAAGGTCTGCACAAGTGGTGCATCCTATCCCATCATTCCTTGTGCTAAGTTAAGTCCCGAATGAAAAAGGAGGCAAATGCTTTGTTTCTATACCAACTAACAGAATGAAATACATATTCATCAAATTAAGGTTGACCAAGAATAATTATTAAGAAAATTGCATAAAATGGCACCGATAAGCAGTTATTAAATAAAAGAGAGGAGATGTGCCATTACTGTAAATAATCTGACAATTACTGTAAATAAAATGACAGCATCAAAAGAACCCAAAAACCTCTAAAACCACAAAGGAAAGAAAAATCCTTCCATTTTGTAAAAGGGACATCTGTCATTGACTTCTATGTGATCTTGACAGGTTTTAGATGGCATATTTTTGCATTTGGATTAGTGGCAGTTTTGTGGCATAGTAAATCATGACAAAATCATCTTTTTTCCGGCTCCAAAATTGAGTTTTTGTGTCAAAAAAACCCAAACCGAAAAAATGAGCATTAGTAAATGCCCCCCTTAGCTTCTACAAGCTCTTTGTATAATATGTTATCCATATATTATCTGTATGTTTTACACCCAGTAAGCACTACAGAACAGGGATACTTTCCTATTGTGTTTCTCACAACATAGCACTGAATCTCTGCATATTTATGTTTCTTTCATATTTATTATAATGTTTGTTCTCAGTTCGTGTAAGTTTTCTATACTGTAAATTGTATAGAGCTGCATATCCCAGTAGTACTATATTAAAGAGATACTGACACCAGAAATGAAACCTTTTTTACAGCTATCATTACATTGTCTTTGCATGCTTTTACATTCCCTATCTGATCCCCCATGTTCCTCTATGAGGGGACGGCCATGCAGCAGGAGTCCGTTAGCATTAGAAGCTATAACTGACAGGCTGAGAAGGTTGGCAAAACCAGGTTTAGGGACTCCAAGTAACATGACCTATGGGGAACTTTTTATGTACATTAATATTTTGTAGAGAATTTTTTTAGTGTCGGTATCACTTTAATACATATATACTGGTTCACACTTGTAAATTAATTATTTAATATTGTTAATAAAGAAATACAAACATGTGTCATTTTTGGTACAGTACTGTAATGCAGAGACGTGCATAAATGAAATGTCAAAAACAAAACATATGCATAATAATTTATATTAATAATAATGTGAATACATCTTTGAGAAAATATGCACTTGCCACTGATCTTATGGGGCAGGCAGTCACCAATGAGCCTACTAGGTGTGGTGTCACCACCCTGCCCTCCTACCAAACTCACAGTACATTTAAGAAACCACTGGGATAGATGATATAGATATAGATAGATAGATAGATAGATAGATAGATAGATAGATAGATAGATAAAATAATAAGATAGACAAATATAAGCTGATTTCATTTATTTTATATTGTTGCTTCAAACCTGTCTATAGTTCCTGGCTCAGTGCTTGGTCTATAAATCACTAACCCCCCCACAAAAAAACTTGCTTTGGGTCTTGATACACCTCACCATACAATAAATGGTCAAGCAGAGTCCATAACTCTTAATCATAGCTTTGCTGGCTTAACTGTGGTCCCAGTGCTGAAAAACAGTGCTTGAGGAAGAAAAAGAACGGGCTTTGTTACAGAAAACTATTGATTTCACTCACAGTCGGTAATGAAGAGCAAAGTACCTGTAGGTGAAATACTTGTAAGACATTTTGTCTGCTTTACAGGATGAAATAGGGAGCTACAGCATCTACAACTAAGTTGTGATTTCCAGTATCAGTTAGTGTGATATATATATAATTAACAACAATGTTTTTCATGGTGTTTAAAGGGGCCAGTACACATGTCATTCATGCAGCATGATAGAAAATTCTTACCATGTCTATAAATTTGTTCTTTACTGTTGGGTGTCTGCTTGCAGTGTTAGTGTCACCAGCCTAACCGAGGAGTTGTATTGTATTGTCATTGGATTGTCATAAATAGGCAGTTCATATAATGCCTTAGGACAACAGTCCAAGACAAATAGTATGCTCAGCACCAGACTTTGCGAAAAATCAGAATAGATTTCCACCTCAAAGGGCACTGCATATCTCTTCTTCCATCATATTGTACAAGACTGGATTGGCTATTCTGGGGCCCTGGATAGGTCAGCATTATATCTTCTCTGTGGGGCACTGAAGTATTACTGTGGAAATAAATCACGCTTAATTGCTTTCTTCTGACAGTGGCACCAAATCACACTGAACAGCCATATGCATGATTCAAAACTGTGGGGCTTATAAAGTATCACATAGTATCACAAAGTATCACCATAGTGCTGCAGTTATCCAAATCACAATACAAGAACAAACCAAAGAAAGGCCAGTCCAAGAAATGGCATTATAAACCTAATTAGCCATTCCTTAAAAGGGAGCAGTTTAACGGTCATGGCAAATGGCCTATCCTGTGCGAAGATAAAAGGATTAAAAAATATAGTTTAATCTAATTTAGTATAATTTAGTGAAATTATCATTTAATTTTTATGTCCTCTACTAAGACACAGAAATACTTATAGGCGACACCAATAACGATATACGATTTATGAATAATGTCCCTAAAACAACATTTCCAAGACTTTGGGCACCAGGAAAATCGGCTGTAGTCTTATTGCAAATAATTGACCAGCACTTCTCCATTGCATTTAGAAGTCATCAAACCAAGCAACCCAGTTATTGCTAATGATATTTCCAAATGTAAATTCTGGACAATTTTGACAAACATGAAACACCATAACCACTGCTCAATACACCTTGGGCCTCTTACAGTGGAATTTCAGCCAGTCCAAATATAAAAAGATGAGTAAAGTCCTTCTAAAATAGTTCCATAAGATTTTAGAGTCACCACACCCTAATTTGTATTTACTAGAAAAGTGAGATTGCTGGTCACTGCTTGGGAGATTCCACTGATGATGTTATATTAAGTAGAATTCATTTCTCATGCATTAGAGTCTTTACTTAGAGCTTAGTTTGGGGATCATTATTTCTAATATATAATTTAAATTGTATTAAGGAATATAAACCTGCTACTACAGTAGTGGTTCTCTGTAGCATAGCTTTTTCATTTCTCAACCACTGAATCAAAACGCTGGGAGTTATTTTTAAACCCAGTAAACCTTTTCTCAAAGTGAGTAGAAATGACAAATTATACTCTGATAAGGCAGAATATATAATACTGTGTATTTATGCTTATGTAGCAGTTGTACTTTACACTGAACTCTCCACAGAGTTTTTTCATGGCACAGTGAGTAATTGCCCAGTTTAGTTTATTTATTTATAAAATGTTTTGCCAGGAAGCATTTTATATGCCCTTTAAGGCTTTGGTGCCTGGGACACAGAGTTCTAAAGTGAATTCCTAAGGTCTTGGGATACTTTTCAGGCATAATGCCAGGCTTCTGTGCCCCAAATTCCAGGGTGGGAGTTTGGTGTGTCAGCTTATTTAGATGGACACTTTCTCTATACCTTTCTTTAAAAAGTGTGTCACAGTTTGCTTCTGGGAAATGTCTAGGCACCTTCATTTTATCCCCCAGCAATATTATGATCTCTAAATGACCTTCACAGTAAACAGTAAATATTGCACATTTTATCCAGACGTACAATAGCCCAAATTCCTGCCATTCAGTTGCATACCCCTGATACAATAAAACATTACACCATAGTGAAGATCTGTCTTGCAAAGAATTGTAACTCCTTTTTTGTACGGAACCATCATTTGCAATGTTTATGTTCAGAAACCCTCAAGCAAAGGCTAAATCTCTCATGGGGGAACATATAGAAAGATTTTCTTGCTCCGGTAAAGCTATAAACCCAGGGGTTAACCGGGATGACAAGTACACCTTGGGACTTTCTGCTTGCAAAATGTATTTATTGATTTGCTGACATTGCTTATTAATTGGTGTAAACAATGTTGTATTTTCACTGTAAAACACTGATTTCATTTAACTTTACCAAGTCATTGTTATTATATTGGTTGTGTCAATAACAGAGTATCTTCTACAGTGTAGAAGATAGTATGCAGCCAAAAAAGATATTTTTATTGTAAATATCACAAATCGTGGTTGAAACATTTTGCAGCTGCAACTTTAACGGGAAAGTATTACCTTCTACCCCTTACATTACAAGTGCATTAGTGCCTTCTCTGTACACAGCATACTGTGGGCTGATTGGTGGAGCTCTCCTGCAATCCCACTATCAAACCACATCTATAAGTGTAGGTTGAGTTAGTATTCACTATTTTGAAATGGGAACACTCACCTACATAAATCAAGTATTTGGTTTTGTATTCAACTGAAGCCCAGATGGATTTGAATCTGGCCATCTCTTGAGTACCAACTGCAGCAAAATGCAGGGAGAGCAGTATCCTGAAGTTTGACAGTAGGTGTTTATAAAAATGCAAGAAAAAAATGTAAATGTAAATGTACCTGCAAAATTTATTAGACACACAGAAATCAGTATTCCAAATAATTAAAAAGGTTTGTTTCTGGGAGGTATTTTGTAAAAAGGTTATTGTGGTTGAATGATAACATTTGAATTTTCACATTATGTACCAACCTGCATTATTGTGAGGCAGACCATCTCTATAGGCTGCAAGAATGATGTCTTTTGAAAAAAGTAACTACCAGGAAGGAGAGTGCTATAGACCTTACATATTACAGGTCCATCTGTAATATCTGTTACCTGGAAGCCTGTTATCCAGAAAGCTCTGAATTACGGGAAGATCATCTCCCATAGACTTCTTTCTAATCAAACAATCCAAAATTTTCAAACATATTTGCTTTTTTTCTATAACAATAAAACTTTGTACCTTGCACTTGATCCAACTAAGATATCATTAATCCTTATTGGATGCAAAACAATCCTATTGGGTTTATCTAATGTTTAATATGGAGATCCAGATTTTAGATCCCCTATTATGTAAAATAACAGGTCCCGAGCATTGTGGATACCAGTTCCAATATGTGTATCCGTTTCAAGCTCAAAAGGTCGGAAGGTGAAAATAACTGTGCTGATAATTTACCTTAAAAGACAGCACTCAGTAATGCACGTTTTACTTTTTCTGTTTCTTTCAGCCATATCAATAAAAACATGTTGCAAACCTCCAGTCCTGTGGCTAGCGAGGGAGTGGATGGAAAATAAGCAGGGGTGCAAGTCACTGCATATCATATTATAAACATGTGACCCGTCCCACAGGAATGGCAGCTCAGATTAAACAAATACAGGTAACGCCCATTGGCATGTAAAAAATTGTAATTATCTATGTTGTTTTCCTCTTATTTTAGCTCCTCTTGTGATAGCTCAGACCTCAGTACCTTTCTCCTAACGTATAGAGTGAATGTTTCCTTTCCCTTCCCTTTACGCTGATCCAATGTCATCTGCCCCCATTTAATTTCAGTGATCATTTTCTACCTTCTTTGTACTACTTTTCTGTAACGCTTCATCGAGTTGATAAAAGCCTTTTGAATTCTGAGCAGACCATACTGTTCTGCAAACCCCCACTAATGTATATGCATGTGAAATTGCAAGAAACCTCCAATTACTAGCCGCTATTCCCAAATGCAGCTGAAATAGGAAGGGTTATAAAGGTCACATTTAGTACTGGGGAAACTAAAAGTCTATTTGGCCAAACAAGAATGCATGTGTTACCTGGTCTCTTTTAGAAAGTTTCCTTCAAGGACAAACAAATGCATAGTAGTAATAAATGGACTGAAAAATAAGTGCCTTGACCGTTGGGGAGTTTGTGATCTGAAGGACAGAATTTAACCATGTATGGTTTCAGAGATGGGTTTAAGAGAAGAACGTAGATTTGGTATCATTGGTTTGTAACAGGAAGTAAAAGTCTAGTGGAAAAAAAGCAGCATTTGCAATGATGGAGTTTAGTTCTACAGTTCAGCTGACAAATCTGCTTGCACATTGTTGCTGACTTTATGAAGGGGTTAAGATTAAGATTAATATGATGCTTTGGTGTAAGGGCCACATGACCTAACAGTGTAAAATTTGGAGACACTTGAATAGCTAAATTGTACTTATCCCATCATTCAGTCCCAAAAATTGTGTTGTTGAGCAATTAGATCACAGTGATTGTCACCCAATCTGTTTTTTAAAAAAGCAAAACTGGGCAACCAAGCAGCTGCACATTGCACCTATACAACCTAATGTGAGGTAAGGGTGAAACCTAGTTTTGGCAAAAGCTGCTTTTATTTTTCCATATTGTAGACTAGTGTATGTTGCTCACCAGCCTCTTTGGTGTTGCTTTCAGTAGCCTCAACGTAGGTGTCATTTTTACATTTCTGTCTTGAAGGCAAGTTCTGGAAGCACAGAGACACAGTTTTATTCCAAGCAGAGCCTCCTGTAGGTTAGCAGCCCACATGTGGCTACCAAATAGCCAATTGGCATCTCCAAAGAACTTGTTTCATGGTTGTAATTTTACAACTGAGTGTGGCTCACAAGTTAAAAAAAAGGTTGGGGATTCCTGTTGTAGACTTAACCTTCCAACTTAAGGTTGTTCTAGAATCTGCAGATGCTTTAGACAGCTGCTGTGACCCATTATAAGAGCAAACAGTCTTAGATAGAAATGTTGTTGGTCTTTTCCTTGTATTAAACTACTGTAGTACTACTGGAGAGCATCCATTGGCCAATGGATGAAAATGTTGCCACTTAGGAGAACATTAAACATGAGTGGAAATGATTCATGGCACAGTCAACTATGCTCTAATATACATTTTACCCTTACTTGCCATATACAATCTACTGACACAAGTTACAGAATGCCAGCCAATGTAGATTCTACTTTCTAGGCTATTCTGCATATACAGATGTAGCCTATGAGTAGCATATTTTGCTAGGGTATGGGGTATGTAATGTAAAAGGTCTGAGCATTTATCTTACCAGAAACATGGCAGGATTGATTTCTCTTTTTCATATAAAAATTGTTTCCCTCAACAGAGGTGTAGGCTTATAGAGCTATAGACAGTTTGCCTGCAGTGGCAAAAACTAGGCATCCATAATTAAGGGTGCCCCACGTCTCCCTGAGTACCCCCACTGGTCAAAACACCAAATGTACCATAGCACTAAATATGAAAGAAAATAACTAAGCACAATTATAGCTTCTTATTGAGTAACCTTTGTAATACTGTATGTGCTATATAGAAAAAGCCTGTGTCCAACCCATCATATTGTGACAACAACATCTTATATACATTAATAGAGGACAAATTATACATATAACCATTTTAATAGTTCTTCTAGTTTGTTATTAAATCTGTTCAAAAAGAATTCAGATTTATGGGTAATAACATCTGCAGATCATACACAAATGTCTAAATTCGGCATGATGACAAGGCATCAAGGCAGCTGATGTGAAGAAAGCCTACTGTTTAATTAAGATGAATCTTCTATTTGGTTAATTTGTAAACTGGGTGCAGGCACTATAGTACAGGTATGGGATCTGTTATCTGGAAACCCATTATCCAGAAAGTTCCAAATTATAGGAAAGTCATCTCCAGTAGATTCCATTATTAGCAAATAATAAAAAAATTAAAAAAATTATATCCTTTTTCTCTGCAACAATAATACAGAATCTTGTACTCGATCCCAAGATATAATCAATCCTTATTAAAGGAAAAAAAATCCTATTGCGTCATATTAATGTTTAAATGATTTATTAGTACAGGTATAGGACCCATTATCCAGAATGCTCGGAACCAAGGGTATTCCGGATATGGGGTCTTTCCGTCATTTGGATCTCCATACCTTAAGTCTACTAAAAAATCAATAAAACATTAATTAAATCCAATAGGATTGTTTTGCATCCAATAAAGATTATTTATATCTTAGTTGGGATCAATTACAAGGTACTGTTTTATTTCTACAGAGAAAAAGGAAATCAGTTTTTAAATTCTGAATTTTATTAAAATGGAATCTATGGGAGACAGGCTTTCCATAATTCGGAGCTTTCTGGATAACGGATAAGGGATCCCATACCTGTAGTAGACGTAAGGTATAGAGATCCAAATTACAGAGAGGTCCCTTATCCGGAATACCCTTGGTTCCGAGCATTCTGGATAATGGGTCCTATACCTGTACTAATAAATAATTTAAACATTAATCTAACCCAATAGGTCCCGAGCATTCTGGATAACAGGTCCCATACCTGTATATGGGAACTCAAAACTAGAAGCAGAATTAATAAAAAAATTCACACCTCCCATAATCCATAAGCATGGCATAAGGCAGGGATGACTCTCTTCAAAGCTTTATAAGTTGTATATAGCAATATACCTTTCTGTTCAACAGATTTGATAGATTTAAATATATGATTTGGAAGAGAAAATCTTGCTTAATGAAGACCCTGGCGTATTATTGGCAGCTTAATAGTTAAGGTGCCTAGAGAGGGCAAGCACAGTACTGAAAGTTCATGGTGCCCTCACTCTTCCTAGTGGTAAAAGAACTGACAGTGCATAACCTGAGGATCAGGTAAGGGCCACCTTTGATTAAATATATAGAAAAGTAGCAATATTTTCAAGCGTTCCGATGGCCAGAATAGTTAAGCATGGATTTGGCAAGTCGTAATTTATTTTTCCTTTAAAATCTGAAACCTCTTCACTTGTAACAATTTGAATGTGAAATCACAACCATCTCTTGGTAAGAATATCTTTATCTTTATCTATAAAGCGCTACAAGGTTACGCAGCGCTGTACAATCTTACAACATATACAATTACACACATGGAGGACAAGTGTCATAATAAATACAATAAATATGTATATACATAGTAACATAGTAAGTTGGGTTGAAAAAAGACATACGTCCATCACGTTCAACCATAATGCCTATATCTAACCTGCCTAACTACTAGTTGATCCAGAGGAAGGCAAAAAACCCCATCTGAAGCCTCTCTAATTTGCCGCAGAGGGGAAAAAATTCCTTCCTGACTCCAAGATGGCAATCGGACCAGTCCCTGGATCAACTTGTACTAAGAGCTATCTCCCATAACCCTGTATTCCCTCACTTGCTAAGAATCCATCCAGCCCCTTCTTAAAGTTATATAATGTATCAGCCAGCACGACTGATTCGGGGAGGGAATTCCAGAACTTCACAGCTCTCACAGTAAAAAATCCTTTCCGAATATTTAAATGGAACCTCCCTTCTTCTAAACGGAGTGGGTGCCCTTGTGTCCGTTGGAAGGACCTACTGGTAAATAAAACAATAGAAAGGTTATTATATGCTCCCCTTATATATTTATACATAGTTATCATGTCACCTCATAAATGCCTCTTCTCCAGTGTAAACAGACCCAACTTGGCCAGTCTTTCTTCATAACTGAGACTTTCCATACCCTTTATATATACACAGGGAGTAAGTGCTATGTGGTATGAGACACGGTAGGAAGGAGGTCCCTGCCCGTAGAGCTTACAATCTAATCTTTATAGAAGTAAACAGCCTTACTGGGTCATGCATTATCAATGACATGTCCCTACCAGAAAGGAAAATATATTTTTGGTGTATAATAGTGGTTTTATATGAAAAGGTCACTAATGTTTCCTGGACCTGGTATAATATATCTAGGTGCATGTGATAACAGGAATACAACAACAGAGTGAACTGAAAAGTTTAGAAAAGAGTTCCTTCAGATAGTTTTACTTAGCAGGCTACCAAACCTGTTTTTTGCAGTAGAAATATTTCTCCATAATAGCCAAGTTTAGGGTGGAGTTTTTGGCTGTATTTAAATTGGAAACAAAGTGTATTTTCCACCACAACACACAAAACTATGAAATGTGCCATTCATTGAAGCCATACATGAAGTTTACTAATGTGTATCCATTTATTGCCTACACAGACCTTATTTTACAAGGTTAAGAAGCATACTTATAAGGAAAGGTAAAGGATCTATAATCTCGATTTCTGGATAATGGATCTTTTTATTATTTGGGTCACCAAACCTTAAGATAATGGGTTTCCAGATAAGGGATCCAATACCTGTAATAGCAATCAGTATAAAACTGTGATAATCTTTGGCTTTGAATACATGACTACATGGGTTTGGTAGTGTTGTCTCTCCAGAGAACCCCCTGAACAAAAACAAATGCACCATCACACTGTTAAGCATCAATGAGCCGATGCGGTCCCCGATCCGACTGGATTTTCTAACCTGGCCGATCGATATCTGGCCAATTTCAGGCCAGATATTGGTCGGCCAGGCCCCTCGGTTCTGCCCCTACACGGGCTGATAAGCTGCCGCATTGGTCCAAGGGACCGTTATCGGCAGCTATAAACGGCCCGTGTATGGGTACCTTTACATCAAGTTTTAACAGTTCAGCCCAAGTAATATAATCAGTAGCTTACTGGTTCTCGTTTAGTGTCAAGAGATATCAACAAGGCTAGTTGGAAAATCCCATCTAGTGATGAATGTAGGCCATCCCATCAATAGCCTGGGAACCATATGATCATATCAGCCTATTTTGACCCACCATTTGGCCCAGCATTAGCCAAACTGAGCCAATTTTGAGACTTGACTTGTGATCAGAATGTGCAGACTGCGCACACATTTCAGCTGGACATTCAAACAGCATTGTTGATCTCAACAGCATTCAGATTCTGATTGAAAATTTCACACATGCATTGCTCTGATGGTCCCTTCTATCAGTCAATCTGGCAACCACTTGTGCTGTCAGGTTGGGATGAATCTGTCAAGAGCAAATCATTATTAAGTGGCAAACTTTACACAATACAAAAACAAAATCTGCAGTATTTAAAGCTAATGGTGTGACAGCCATGTGACATTCCAGTAACCTTGCACAAGAGTCTAAAAAACAAGGCAGTTCAATAGAAAAAATAAATACTATGGTACGGCTCTGTAATTTCATTTATATATGTCCGCTGAAAGGCTGTAAGAGACACAGGTTTTCCAGATAAGAAGGGTTTATTAGAATAAAATGGAAGGTGGGATGCATGATTGAAACCGCTACCTAAATTCAAACTTTAAAAATAACCCTCTTTAAAGATGAAGTCTGTGCTAATAATGTGTCCTGGAGATGGCTTCTGGCAAATTGCTTTGTTATTCTTGTCAAAAAAGGGTCCACAGGAAGCAGTCAATTTTAAACCATATATCAAAATGATTAATTGCCCTCAAATGAGCAGATGCTGAAGTACCCTTGAATTGAGCCAACAAGAGGCTAAGGCCATTTTTTTTGAACTGCAACCTTATGTATTCATGAAGTTAGCAAATATCATTAAGGGTATTAATTAGTTACACGGATCTTAACTTGAAAAAAACCTTGAGATAATAAAGACATTTTTATGATGTGTTATTGAGGGGCTTGGAGAGTCTATTGCTGAATGACTTCCATTACACTATTAAGATATGGTTTTCATAGTTCTTTGGATTTTTTTTAATGATATACCATTGTATCTATAGACCTGTCATATAAAAGGGATTATACATTTAGGCATTCTTCTGATGCCTGCTAAACCATTGAAGGAATATTTGCAAAAAAAAGGTTCCAGATAAATAATGATATATTTGGTAGATAGATACATACTGTAGTAGACAGATTGATGATGATAGATAATAGATAGATAGATAGATAGATAGATAGATAGATAGATAGATAGATAGATAGATATAGATAGATAGATAGATGATAGATAGATAATAGATAGATAGATAGATAGATAGATAGATAGATAGATAGAAAGATAGATAATAGATAGATAGATAGATAGATAAATGATTGATAGAAAGATAGATAGATAGATAGATAGATAGATAGATAGATAGATAGATAGATAGATGATAGATAGATGATAGATAGAGATAGATAAATAGATAGATAGATAGATAGATGATAGAGATAGATAGGTAGATAGATAGATAGATGATAGAGATAGATAGGTAGATAGATAGATAGATAGATAGATAGATAGATAGATAGATAGATGATAGATAGATGATAGATAGATAGATAGATAGATAGATAGATAGATAGATGATAGATAGATAGATAGATAGATAGATAGATAGATAGATAGATAGATGATGGATAGATAGATAGATAGATAGATAGATAGATAGATAGAGATAGATGATGATAGATAGATAGATAGATAGATGAGATAGATAGATAGATATAGATAGATAGATAGATAGATAGATAGATAGATAGATAGATAGATAGATGATAGATAGATAGATAGATAGATAGATAGATAGATATAGATAGATAGATAGATAGATAGATAGATAGATAGATGATACACAGATGAATAGAATAGATGGCTAGAATTAATGACAAAAGTGCTGCATATATTTAATGTTATCCATATGACTGCATTTGATTTGTGTTTATTGTAAATAAATAAATTGCTTTCTTACATGGAATATATATAAAACAGTAGCCTCATAATAAGAGGGTATTTTGTGTATATTCAAAAATTCGGGGAAAAATAAAGGATTTGATCTAATCTGTTTAAGTTTATAAACAAGATTAAAGTAACAATGTCAAGGATCCTCGATAAATTGTATCGGTCCTTTAAATAAGAGCAGTGAGAGCTTTACCGTATCACTATGCAGTTTAAATCTGCCTTGATGGACTGGACTAGTCCTCCTTAAATCCCCCAGAAAGCCGCTTTAAGGAAAAAGGCTGAGAGGAATTTCTCCTCGCTTTAATTGCTTAAGAAATGGTTCCCACAATGAGTGCTGGCCTACATTTGCCTCTCGTTTCACTCCTGCTTTTTTAGAAGTTCACAAGTTAATCCCCTTTCATTCTCACCCCAAGGCTGTAGCCGAAAAAAAAGTGGACAATGGAAGCAGTTAAAAGCCCCTAAAATACCCCAAACAAGGTGGTCAGTGCTTGGTTAAGCAGGAGAGTCCTATTAACACCTTGATTATTGAAGGGGCTGCTTGATCATGTAAAGTGTCCGTGACACACCGTGTGTGTGTGTTTGAGTGTATATGTGTGTGTGTGGGTGTTTGTGTGTGTGTGTGTGTTTTTGAGTGTGTGAGTGTGTGTGTGTGTGTGTATAAGTGTGTGTATGTGTGTGTGTGTGTATAAGTTTGTGTATGTGTGTGTGTGTGTGTGTGTAAGGGAGAGATAGGGACACTATAGAAAGGGTTGTGTAATAGTGTGTTAGCAGTGGAGGATAAAATGTTTTTTTCCCTATCTTCCTTCTTTCTGTCTTTTAATATTTATTACTCTTTTTTCTTGCCTTACAGAGCCAGCCTCTGTTTTCTATTCTTTTGATTCTCTACTTATCCTCATTCTTTCTTTTATACCATACATGTAAATGCACCTAGAAAGAGCGTGTATTTAACCATGATCAGAGAAAGATAATACATATTTATGTGCACACCTTAAAGCTATGAATAGCTTAAAATAAATTATTTCTATGTAGATGTCCTGTAGATAGTAGATCTGTAGAGAGAGATTTTATATAGCGATATTTTCATATGATTAACAGAAAATGAGAGAGAAAGAAAGAAAGAAAGGTAGATGATGATAAATATAATGATGATGATAGATGATAGATAGATAGATATAGATAGATAGAGAGATAGATAGATAGATAGATAGATGATAGATAGATAGATAGATAGATAGATAGATAGATAGATAGATAGATAGATAGATGATAGATAGATGATAGATAGATAAAATACAATCTATCTATATTGTACCATACACAGTACTCAGAAACTAGACATGCAAATGTAATACATAGGTTTTCACTTTTAATTTGTTTCCCTGCTTTTCAGGAAGTGTAGATGTTTGGTAATTGGTTCAGTTATTCATTGGCACAATAAAATGGAATTGCCCTAAACGATTTTTGTGCTACAAATAATGCCAACTAGGTACTAATTCAGACAACTGAGTTTTTCGTTATACTTATTTATTAGTGTTTTTAAATAAATATATAAATGTATCCTTTTAAAAGCCTATAGCAAAATATCTAGAGTCGTACAGCTGTAACTTGACATTACCAATCCATTTCATCCGTCTGTATATGGCTGGCATCGCTGTATTTATGGAAAACATATTTTTAGGTTTAACCTCTTTTTGTAACTGGCCAACTGCACTGTTTGCCGGCGAAGTGCGTAGATTAGTTAGTGGCCTTTGTGGCTGGGGCCACTGAAGGGTTTGTGATATAATATGCACCTTGCACCTGAGCGCTGAAACAACGGGCTATAATTGTGGTTACAGAGTGTTTAATGAATAAAGCAAAATTATTGAAGTCTGTTATACAATTTAACTTGAACAAAGACCTAAGAGTGAGCTTAATTGCTATTCAGAAGCTCAGCCTGTAGGTATGAGACCACCGGATTAGGTGAGGTTTAGGGGGGATTTGAGTTGATTAGAAAAAGCCTGTAATGCACCAGGTGTATACATTGTTATAAGTGCACAAAAAAAATAGAACAAAAAAATGATTAGTAGGGAAACGAATTCATCTATCTTTTATTTTCTCTTTTTACTGCCTGGCCACGCTGTAAACAACTTACAGACAAAAAACACAACATTCGATTTAGTCTCGTATTTTGGTTTTAAGTGGACTGTATGCTGGGTTTGTTCCCCTAGACAATTAATAAAACTATGATATATTCATTTTTAGCGAGTGCTTTTTAAACTATATTCGCTTAGGATCCAATCAACCTAGCAACGAATATGTCATTTCTAGCCACAGTCTATTAGGTTAAAACGAAATGTTTTTGTTTTTTTTTAGTTTCTCAAACTGTCTTTTATTTTTAAAACGAAATAATTGAAAGATATAAATATCATCCATGAGAAAGAAAGAAAGGATCCACGCAACGGGGTAGCTCTTCTGCTCCTGTATATTGGCACTATTAGCCTCTCACTGAGATCATTCCCACAGCCGGCTCGCCGCAATATATTTAAAGCGATTTGCTCTTCCTAGGATGCGCCTTTTAAATCAAACTACCCTGAAATAAACCCGTTTGAGATTTCCCAACTCTTCTTTGTCAGAATTCATACCCAGATATTCAGGATTAAATTAAAAAGTACTTTTTTCATGTCCTTAATTCCTGCCTAAACGGTTTTGCTCCAGGAGAAGAAATCTTTTCTTGAAAAAAAATCCTTAAAGAAGAGAAGGGCATTATTGTTTTAATCCTCTTACCGGCAGTCATTTTTTAAGACGGGGAGTTTGAGCCTCAACTGGCGTCCTGTCTCCCCAGCATAAATCCTCCTGGCCTGGGAGAGATCTGCAAGCAGAGCCCTGACGCCTATTTAGCTGCTCTTTCTGCAGCACAAAGCTGAAAAGCAAATAAAACCAACACTCCACTTGGTTATTTCTTGCACATCAGACTCTCAGGCTGCACTGACCTGCACAAGGCTGGAGCTGCTCCCTGGGAGAGGCTAATACTGCTTATTCCATTCACTGGGGCTAACATTACACACTGTACATCCCTGCACCCAACTCCCTGCGAGCTTGTGCTCTACCCCATATCATTGCTTTCCATATCATTGTACCCATATACTGCCTGCCAAATAAATCTTTATTTCATAGTTAAAATAGATTTAGAGTAAATTAAAAAAAAGTTACTTAACCAATGTCCAGAACAGGTTAACTTGATGTTCCCTATCTCAGCAATAAGATAGCACAGATACATACTAACTCGGCTACAGAAGTTTCACAGAAGCAATAATATAGCTCTCAGGCATAACATTGTCGTGTCGGTCTATTTATATTTATATAATTAATCATAAATATATTATGTGTGTAGTTATCTTTTTTATCATCTATTTGTCATCTATATAGCGCTCTATATAGCCATCTACCAAATATATCTATCCCCATACAGTATATAGAATTATATATCAGTCTATATAGAAACACACTTTGTTCATTCTTTATTTGTATTTATACTTGTATACATTGTATTCTTGTTCATTCTATACTTCAAGTTGATCACATTGATAACAATTTAAACCTCGAAAATTGAAACTACAGCACTGCTAGGAATTCCAAGACTAACATAATATATTCTTTCTCTCTGCGGGTATTTTAGCAGATATTCTAGCCAGTATTACAAGACTGTGGACGTGTTACTGCCTATAAGATACAGCGTGTAGCCTACGGAAAAGAGAAAGGGTTAAATAGCTGCACACGATATTGTATGATGAGGAGCAAACAGCATTAAGCATCATATCTATCATCAGTCACAAACCCAGCAGCCAAAAGCTTGTAGCTTCCCATTATCTCTCAATGATTTAATTAGAGTTTCACACCTGACTGCCTTTGAGTAAACGAGTGGTAAGAAGTTCTGAAAAAAAAAAAAAATAGGTAGCGATGATTGACAAGTGGGAGGACCAGTGAGGAGAGCGCAGGCCAGCCGCGGGATGGTGTTAGGCTCTGTTAAAAGTCCTTGCTCAGACCTGCCCCCAGTGAATGGACGCCTGGACCTGGGACAAGTCGTGGGGAGTTTAAGAGAAGGGGATGGAGTAAAGGCGCAGCCAGAGCAGGGGGGAAGCGACAGGAGAAACACACAGCGCTGGAACTGAGTAGCCGTCTGACCCCCAGTCTGCACTTGTGTCGCTATCGGAAGAACAGCTACTTCCTAAAGCTTCTGTGTGTGCCCCGCCATTAGCACTGTAAGGTCTGTATCCCCTAACTGCATTCCCCTTCACCCACTGCTTTATTCCCTTCCATATATTGTATATACAGCCAATTGTAACTTTTTGTAAAACAACTGAATATGACAGAGAAGAGGGATCCAATGCCCGGAGTGCCGACATTTGTTTTAGTAATAGTTCTATTACCCCTTATATTGCCCCTTATTGCTGTAGCCGCAAGATCTAGTTTCAAGTTTCAAGTTTATTGTCATATACAAATAACAATGAAGCATCATTACTGTAATGACATTTTTTTTTTTATCTAGATGCGACATTCTCGTTTAGATTATATTTTATTACTATTATTATTATTTTTATTATCCTTTATACGAAGGAATCAGTGATTTTGCTTTATAAATGTGTATCTCAAATGTATTATACAACAGTGTGTCAATCCATCAAGTGGCTATTTGAGAAACAGAAAGGGGATGTTTTTAAAGTTGTTTCTTTCCTAATGAAAGAAATTACCACTCTAAGCAACTTTTCAGTAACCATTAATTCAACAATTGAAACTGTTTTTAAGTTGTTTTAAATGTAATTTCTATTGAAAGCAGTATTTGCCTGACTGTATTCTCTGTACCTGTGCCTTTGACTCCTGCTGACCTGGAGGATATCTAACTTCTATATTGTTTCAAGAGTCAGAACTAGACATTAGAGAGAGATAAAGTAATACTGCTCAAAAAGCAATTTACTTTAAAAGGACTAAACATGTATAGTTAATGTATATTGGAAAGTTGCTTAGAATTATATTTTCTTTTATTTTGCAATGTTTGTTTTGGTTATGGAAGTTGTGAGATAATGAGATATGTTAACGTTTCTTAAAGAAGGTTGTATCTACAATATTCACCATCTATTACAAGGGCAGAATCCAATGCAATACATTTTCTGTATATGTATATATATATATATATATATACATACATACACAAGCACTTCATGCTGTGCTTACCTTCCCTGTTACTATAACAAACCCAACTAGTCTTTCCCTCTGGGACCCTGCAGTTATCCCAACAGCTGAACATAGGAATAATCGAAAATAGGTCCTTTCCGCCTCACCCAAATGGGTATTGACAGGATCTCCCTAAAAGGGTTATGTCAGTAGACTTGCTGTGTCACAGCCCCTGAGTATCCTGCTTAATATTCCTTTGTCACCATTAAATCTATTCCTACCCTCGGGGCAGATATTCCAACAACTGTCTCTTCATTTATGGCAAACAAAGCCTCAGATTGTAAATCCCATTTAATTTCCATAATGGTGTTTTAATAAGACACGGTGAAATATATCTAGGGGCAAAAGGAAGGGTTACAGCTGTTAGCAGAGAAGGATGTCCCAAGAAAGTCGTAGGCTATAGTGGAACTCTCCGTTGCTGTGAGCAGTGGGTCGGGCTCTCTCCATGGAAGCTGATTAGGATTTAACTGTGGTTATTGTGAGTGCAGCATGTATGGAACAGGAACAGCCATATAATGCCTTTCTGTGCTTAATATGACTTTGTGCTGGTGTCATAGCTAATGATAAATTAATATCCCTGTCTGTTTTTAAACCCCATGTAACCTCTATTAAATGCTGGGCAGAATGGGGAAGAGTGCGCATATTTTAGCAAAGCAGCCCATATATCACAGTCAGACTGCCCCAGGTCATGCCACACGAGCTGCAGAGGGGATGAATGTAAAAATGGGGTAGAGGGTTGAGTATATATTAGGGAAGAGAGGAAATTGGCTAAACCATACCAATTTTGAATTTTAACACAGTATTTTACATACCTGGCCACTTGGTTGTTTCCGCATGATTAACCATCTCTTTCAGAACATAGATTGTCATTCATTCATCCTAAATGACTGAAAGCCAGGCAATGTATTTTGCAGCAATAAAGGCACAGTAAAATCTTAACATCAGTTGCCCTATATAATTCATTATGTTTTTTGCTTATACAAAATTTATATGTACTGTTAGATCACTCACGGTGTCTCAAGTATAATTCTATCAGTTTGCAGAGGGATTTTAGTAAATAGATTCTGAAACGTGAACATTTTATAAAAAGGGATATATTACTTTAAGCAGGGTATGCATCTTATAGGATATTAATATACAGTTACATCCAGTGCTTCTCACTGAAACAGCAGTAAATAAAATATAAAGATTCATATACAACAGGGGCTGAAGAGGCACTACATAAACTAGGGTTGATATACTTTTAAGGCTTGACTCCAATGCTTGCTCTCTGAATTAGAAAATCTAGAAATCTCTAGTTTCATCAAGATAAGATGTTAGTTACTGGTATAGAATGTTTTTATTTAATAACCTTCCAATTCTAACCCATACCTTAGAAAGGCAGAAGAAGTTTACCAAACTTTAAAAGCTGAATATACATATCAGTGAATACATGAAATGGTTCTTTTGAGCCATAAATTATGTTAAATGTGAGACCTGGTTTACAAGGGAGGTTGTCAGACTTTATGTGAAAATGTGATCACTTATTTTCAGTTATTACTGGCTAGTGCTTTGCAGAAGGAATGTAAATCATCCCAACTAGGCCTGACGTGTCTACATGCTCCCAGTATTATCTGCCATGTAACACATTGCCAGCACTACTGTATCGCACTTGTGTATATCATGGCACTGTGTTACTTACACAGCAGTGAAAAAGGAAACATGTTTAAACACATCTATAAACTTGGTTTCTGTTTCGGCAAACAGGTAAGTAGATTCTTGTAGCCATGCAGAATTACAGTGTCATAGCTTGTATTTAAATGAATTAAACTAGTAACAATGGCACCCTACTTTGCTCTTATTTAATTACCAAAATAAAATATATAAACCTATAAATACATCTTTCTACAAATAATACGGATTAGTACTAAGCTATGCTATGTTACATAGCATTCTGTGCAGGAAAGATATACATTTAACAGTTGTCCGATGAAGGATGCAGGGAGCTCACCATTAACTTAAACCAAGATTACAGATATAAAACATTGTCATAAAAAGCTATATATTCTAAAAGCTATAATTCTTGGTGTATTTGAGCAGTAAACAGCATTAACCCTAAATCTCAGACTCAGATTTGTCCTTCCATTGGGAGCCCTGTTGTATAGATGTATAGAATAAAACACAGACTGGGAACATTTTTTGTAAGGCTATTACCCAGCTGGACAACTTTCTGGTGAGAGACCTCTGCCTATACAGGTATTGGACCCCTTATCTGGAAACCCATTATCCAGAAAGTTCCGAATTAGGGAACACATGGGTTGGTGGGGTGGCAATAAAACTCCTTTGGAAGTTTAAATCCTTGCTATAAAGGTAATCATTAGGTCTTTTTGTGCTTTTGCAATTAGTGTTACACTTTATAAGCAAGCTTGACAATACATTATAGGAACAGGATTTTACATCATATTTGGAACCATTTTTTATTTGAAATGCTTCATTTTCTTATAAGGCTGTGTTTGTTCTTGCAGACCACAGGCCGGGTACCCTGCCGTTTACAGGAATATATACTCTGGTACCCTGTAAGACTGTAAGTGACAAAGAAGTGGTTAAGTTCTGGCCACAAATTCAGATCTCCGAGAGCCGAGCTTGTTCAGGGCTCTGATCTGTCTCAGTGTAAATTGGCTTTGGTTTCCAGTTGGTTGGCCCGCCAAGTTTTCCATGTAAATGACAGTAATACATATTTAATCATGTCCTGAAGCCATACCACCCCCTGAGCAAACCTCATTAATGGATTATTAGACAATAAAAGGGATAGTTTGAGTGCGCTGCTTCCCTAAGAAGATTATTTACTGCCATGCTGAGTGCAAATATTGTTTACTCATCAGAAGTTGTCCTGCTTTACACCTTCTGGCCCCTCTGTGTTTTATCACAAGTGATTCAATCCAACAAGAATTTATACAAGACTCAGCGGAATACTGAATACTTTTACTGATACACTTTTTTCTTTTCTTTCTGGCACAAATTATATTCCCACGTTAATAGAATACTTAGCTGGGTCTTTTTGATTCCTTTCTATTTTTATAATACCAAATGATTTCTGGCCATCCAGTGTCTAATCTGTTTACTGCCCCAATCACAATTTGGTTGCTGAGGAAGGTTTTTGAATTTAATCATCGTGTATAGCATTTAAACAATAATAGCATTGCTGGAGTCTCTCAAAGTGGGCACATTTCCCAGCCTTTTCTGTGTTGGATGAACTTCACAAGAACAGAAATGTATAACCAAACATGCTGCAGTCTTCACTTGGGAATAGATAGATGTGCTCTGCTATGCAATATTTTTTTTTTCCCAGCATGCAAGCTGGTAGCTGCAGTGTACAGAATGCCATTCTTCTTTTGCTTTGTGCATAATCTATGAAGGATCCAGTGAAAGGTTACAAAGGCCTTGGTCCATGGCAGAAGGTCTTTGGGGGCATTGCCTCAATTTTTTTCCATTTTAACCAGCGATTTTGTGCTTGCCATATTTGCAGATTCTGAATATGTATTGGGGAAGGTTATAATAATTTATGTAGCTTATTCTATTAGGATAGAATGAGCAGAGAAATTGTGAGGACACAGCACCAGCTTAGTGGTTTTCACAGAAAAATCTGTCCAGGTAGGCATAAAATATACATTTAACACGGCCTGCTTAGCTCCTTGGTACTGCGTCTTGTGGTTAGGAGGTCTTACACTGCTGCTGAGTGTGGGCCCTTTGCTGACTGTTCCTGGCTGTAGTTCTGTTTGGTTCTACAAGTAACTGGAACAAAAACAATCTGAGCTTTAGAATGACTTGTCTTCTCATGCTGTTTCAGGTACTGAGTGGGGATAACCCTATTATTTTTAATACATATAGGGCTCATATACACACTCACTTGTGTAAGGTGGCTGCTTCATGCCAAATACAGACAGATCGTAAAACCATCTTTAGCAGAGAGAGTAAAGGAGATACAAGTCAGCATGCCCATAACTGCAAATTATTTTATAACCATTATGTTGCTGACACTGCATTTAAAAATAAATTGGTTAGTTATCCCTTTGCAGACATTTTGATGTCGTATCTACATACAATAGAGGGGATGTATGAACTAAAATTCTGTTTTAGAGACCACACCCATCTGAAACTGCACCAATGAAGTATCTGCTTTACATATACAATTTACCATTTAAACATATTGCATGGTGAAGGCAAATTAGAACAAGTGAAAGTGGACCAGTACCAGTACTTGGATACCTGGGACTTTATTAAACATGGGTATAGCAGGAGAAACAGGACACACAGCAACTGATAGGGGCTAGAGGTATAAGGGCCTGGGATGAACGCATGAATACGCATGTACAACATCATATTTTAGGAGGACTTGAGAATGGAGGGTACATTTTTACACCACTGCTAGTATATTAGAAGATTGCGGATTAAAATAATAAACAGATAATAAACTCCTTGAAAAGCTACTTGAAATAACATAGGAATCAGGGAGTTTCACATTTACCTATAAAATTTTGTAATTTTGTAGTTTCTCTTCTATTTGCTAACACAAGTGGCATACATGAGGGATTTAAGTAATAATGATATTACAGTATTAATTGATTTACCATTCTGATGTGTCAAATCCTCCAGAAGAGGTATTTGCAAACATTTATTAGCCGCTTAAAGAGCTTTTAATTCTGGTGAGGATGATGATGAAATTACACTGAGTATTGCATTTGTTCCCCTGCCACTAAACAAATGAAGTGATTAAACCCTCTCAAAACGCATCAGTCACGCTGCATTAGCCGAGAGAGAGCTAATTATCCCAATTAGAAGACTGATTTATAATTAATGGCATGGACCAAGTGATAATTGGATGTTAATGGATAACAGTTTTTTTTTTGTCTAGAAATCATCTCTCACTTTCCCAAAGGCTGTTTTGCCCCTGTGCTCTGAGCATAGAGTAAATGAGAAAATAAATCTGTTATTAGCGTATTCAATAGGAATCATTTGAATTGGAGCCCTGGGGAATTTAATGCAGTGTGGAAGCAAAACTGGGAAAACAGCCGCTGAGACCACACAATCCTCAGGCTTTTGATGATCTCGTTGGTGTGGATTTTATTCAGAGTAACAGAGAGGCCTTTATTTGTCAAAGTTTGAGAAAATTGTGAGAAATAATTAAGAAATAATGTCTGAAAAGTACTAAATTGCACATTTCGTAAAAAAAAATTAAATTTGCCACATTTCTTTAAACCATTGTTTATTACCTTAGAATTTTTTACAATTTTAAACTTACTAGATTTTTCACAACAGCACCAAAGTGTGCTAACTCATAACAAAGAATCAGACCTTTGCATTTATCGCTGTTACTGAGATAGAATAGTCAAAGCCAATGCATTTTCTTTTTAAAAAGAATATATATTTTTTCCCCCGCAACTTTCAGAATATAGATAGAGAATATAGCCACGTCCAGGCTGGCACATTCCATTATTTTTTTGGGTGGAAGTATTAAGACTATTTTATTTAACAAAAAAAAGGTACAGACAGTTTTAGTGCTGGTTTTGGTACCTGCTCATCATGAGGAAACCCCAAGATTTTGTGCCGTAACCAAATCTATGCAGCTACCTTTCTCCGTAACTGATCACATTCTTGTTGTACAGGTATAGGATCCGTTATCTGGAAACCTATTATCCAGAAAACTCTGAATTACAGAAGGCCATAAACCACCATTTTAATGAAATAATTTACATTTTTAAAACTGATTTCTTTTTTCTCTGTAATAAAACAGTTCCTTATAATTGATCCTAACTTAGATATAATTAATACTCACTGAAGGCAAAACAATAACATTGGGGTCATTTAATGCTTACATTTTTTTTTGTAGGCAAAGTAGGGTGATCCAGATTACAGAAAGACTACTTATCTGGAAAACCCCAGGTCCTGAGCATTCTGGAAAACAGGCGTCATACCACTAGATCAAATATTGTCAACACAGTTTCAATCAAAGTGGCAATCACAGTGAATAGAACCACTTTCCAACTGGATACATGAAACTTATACTAGACAATGCTTCCATGATTAGTCATCAATACACCCTGCACAATAATATCAAAAAGTGATTGTGTCCAATGAACAAACAAAAAAAAAACCACTTTGCAGGCTATCATAAAAAGGGAAACCATTCAGTTTATGATTAAAACATATTCTTCACTTGACTGCAAAAAATCAAGAGGTGTAGGCACACACTCAAACATAAATTCCAATACACGTAAAAACAGATTTACAAGAAGTGCTAAATGTTAGGCTGTTTCATAACTATAGGCTTTTGTGTCTCTGTCCTGCTTGAGATTTAATACTATTAAAATGATAATCCCTCTAAGGTTTCAAGTGAGGGGTTAGTCAAATAATACCAAGTCTTCTTCCCTGTATTAACAAACTAGTTTTATTGTTAAGACTTTTTAGTGGGTGGTCTGAAAAGGAGTGCTGTGCAAACCGACGGCAGAGGAGAATGCAAGTTTGAAATGGCGAGTGCATTTGTATAGCTCTTACAAAAACACAGCTAGAAGAGATTTGGGTTACCTTGAATTAATTTCAATTACACAACAGGACAAGGGACATAAAGGAGTAATTCTGCATTCAGTAGTTCTAAACCTTTCAGTTTCTCTAACACAAGACAGGTAGCGTAAGTGTAGAATTCTTTTGCTGTATTAAGTAGTTTAGTAGAGCTAAAACTTTAATGGAACGTTTTGGTGTCTTCTGAGATATAGTTACATAGTAGCCAAGGTTCACAAACAAGCATTATAACTTTA
This sequence comes from Xenopus tropicalis, assembly GCF_000004195.4. Taxonomy (NCBI): domain Eukaryota; kingdom Metazoa; phylum Chordata; class Amphibia; order Anura; family Pipidae; genus Xenopus; species Xenopus tropicalis. The sequence continues at coordinate 93,404,784 of NC_030680.2, read as the reverse complement.
ATAATGATGAGCGCATTCTTGTACATCTCCCCCAAACAGGTTAACTGAGCCAAGCACAAAATGAACTGTATTAGGCAACTTTAGTGAAGATCCCCTAGTGAATTAATTACTAGTGATATTGCACACCTAATACATTTGCTGACAGTGCACTTATGGCCCACACTACAGCATTTTTTCATAGTCAAGAACCATCCTTTACAGAAATAAAATAACAGAAAAACCCATATGCAAGCTTGAATGCAACATGTTCCCAGTTTATAGAAGCAGAGCCTTGTTATAGCTGCAAAACTGGTAGATTAGCAGTGACCCTGGTCAGGCTGTAACAGGTCATGAAAATAGAGGGGGACTGTAACTTCCCGAATTAGCAAAAGCTGACACCTTAGAAGCATTACACGCTGCATTAAAACGTACATTGTATTCATTAATGTGATCAAGTCTTTGTACAGTTTCCGTATAAAATTTAGGAGACGTAGCCAGCAGAAACAGGTTTTGTGGCGTAAGATTTGCAGTACGGCTGTACACTTAACAATAACCCTAAACAATGCCTTTTAGCAGTTTGCCAGATTTGTGTCTTAGACCAAGACATATTTCACTGCCTTGGCAAATGGGTGACTGGAGCTTAAATGGCAACATAGCAATAAACGCAATGCTTTGCTCCTTAAGACTTGCTGATAATGATGAGATGATATTGCTTTAAAGAAATGGTACAGCATTGTCTTAACCATTTCCTTCATTGGATAAAATATTCTTTAGCAATGAAAGAACTAATTGTGAGAGGGATGAGTCTCATCGAATTCCGCTTACTCAGAAAACCTGTTTGGAGAAATGATTTGCAGCAGTTAATCATCTGAATTATTGAATCAAAGGCTTTTTTGTGAATCCATTGACTAAAACAACTGTGTTCCTGTAATCTTTGGTGGGGATTAACATTTTCAGATGTGATAAGTAAAAGACTAGAAATCACTAAGCATCCGTTTTAGTACACAAGCACCTGTGATAAAACAGGGCATCCCCTTTAACATGAACATGTTGTAATGAATAAGAAATTACATTTGGGGTTCCTTGCAAGGGAAGGGCTCTTACTTTGAAATACACGCACTAGCCAAACTTTCCATACAATGTAGCCACCTTCCACTGGACTCTTTTAATCATCAGCTCATTCATATGTGGAGGCTATGAGTGTTTTGGATAATCCAGCTCTAATAGTACATTTTAACCAAAGCAGATAATCAGGCTGGACAGTGACACCCACATTGGTACATACATTAGATCCAACACGGAGCTAAATGGAATTGCGCATCTACAGTGATTTGACTGATCAATGTCCATGACCAAATAGCAAAGTATCCAACTGATGGACACATGGGCTGGTCTGTAGCATATCCTTAAAATCAATCCAGTGTGGACAAAATGAAAATTGACATAAAACACATATAATGATTTTATTTCAGCCTAATGTTCCTTTTCATATATATATCATTTTAATGATAGATATTCTAGTTAACACAATGGAGCTTGTTTCATTAGTATGTGCCTTCCAGCTACACAAGTCTAGAAGATGCACTGGTACAATAGCTACTACCAAGCTATGGTTACAAAGATCAGCTTACTCGCCTGCCTAATGAAATATGAAGATTTTTTTATCCAGCGTAAGCACAATCAGAATGTTTGATGGCTCTGTTGGGTGTCAGATCCATTTTTTATTGTTGTTTTAAGAGATACTGTATATTAATTGTATAAATGTATCTCTTATGCTAAATAAAATATTTGAAAAGGGTTTCTGTAAAATCTGTAAATATTGCTATTTTTGATTTGCAACATGTTCTTTAACTTGCTAAATAATGCGTAATGTTATGCAGTGGTACAAGTGCGTATCATGGGAATTTAATCCCCTTGTCTTTGATATTAAAAGGCTTGTTTATAATGAGCTGTAGTCCTAAGTGTCACTTACTAATTGCACCCCTGATCATCCTCCATGTGAGGCACATAACATGTAGAGCATGGTTTGCTGAGACCCAAAAAGTTTGCCTGGAGCCCTCTGATGGTACTTTGCCCCATCGTTATAAATGAGCCCATAGGTTTATTTAATGAGGTCAGGTGTCAGTTTCTTAAACACTGAAACTAAAAATAGAACATTAATTAGGTTAAGGTTGCGTACACCAATGAGAAGACTTAATGATACTTTACTAACTCTAAGACTATATTTTTCATGTGAGAGATAACTAATTTCACAAAAAGTTGATATTTATGGTTATGTTCCAGGCAAATTTGGCCTGATGGAGGTCTTGGGGGCAGGATGTAGCCCTCTAAGGAATGTTAAGGACCCTGGGCTGCTCTGTATGCACTGCCTTGTATATATACAGTATGATAAAAAAAATATTGGATTGCATTGGATTGTAAAAAAAGGGTTTTTTTTGGCTTATAGCAATGTATCTGATTTTTAGCCTATTTGTGTATGTGTAATTTTTTTTGTTGTATTTGCATAAGTAACTTTTGGCCAGTCTTTAAATTAATTTTCGCATTGTGGATGTCTGTAATGCTATAATAAAATGAATTATTATGCCATTATTAAAATGAATTAAGTTGCCAATATCTGATCTTTCTCAAGATGATCTTACTATTTTAATGCTTCCATTTTCTTTTCAGGCACCTCCAGCCATGCAGCATTATGGTGTGAATGGCTACTCTCTGCATGCAATGAATTCACTAAGCGCCATGTACAACCTACATCAACAGGCAGCACAGCAGGCACAGCATGCACCAGACTACAGGCCTTCTGTACATGCACTTACTCTGGCCGAGAGACTGGCTGGTAAGAACAACTATGTGACAGTATACTTTTGTGGATTAAGCATGCTACCTAAAAGCTGTGTTAGATTATTTAATTTTATTTGTGATTTGATTGTGATTCAAACATCATTCAGTTCATCTGTTGAAGCGTTTTTAAGATTTTCAAGAAGCTAGTGTAATAAATTAGTATTCCTATTCCTCATTGCTAGGGTAATAAATGAGTATTACCTAATACCTTAAATTACTTTTAGACACCCTTTCCCTTAATCCACTGTTTTAGTGGGCAGATCCATATTTATATGACAACAAGTTCTTTCTGTCATTGTTCAATGAATATAAAATAGACCACTGTATTACTGTAACTGACTAACCTGCTTATTGTACACAGGATACACAGTACTTTACAATCTTACAATGTAGAACTGTACACATAAGGAGGACAAGTATTATAATGAATACAATAAATAAGTATAAATACACAGAGGTCATGTGCCTTGTGGTATGAGATACAGTAGGAATGAGGTTATAGTCTACAGAGTATACAGAAGAAGTTTTATATGTTTATTGTTTATTTGATACAATATGCCAAAAATTTCCAATAATTAAAGTGGCCCTTTTTTATTCTCCAACGGCTGTACATTTCAAGACATCATTTTGGAAGCCCGTTATGGATCCCAGCACCGAAAACAGAGACGCAGTCGCACTGCATTCACAGCACAGCAACTGGAAGCTTTAGAGAAGACCTTTCAGAAAACTCACTATCCTGATGTGGTGATGAGGGAAAGACTAGCCATGTGCACTAACCTTCCTGAAGCCAGAGTACAGGTAACAGACAGCACCACCACCTTTTCGGGCTTGATCTCTTACTGTTCTTACCTTAGTATTTGTCCTTGTGATGATATTTGCACCTGGTACCGCCAGATATAGCCAGCATTTTGATAATTATCTTATTCCATTATCGCTTAATTAACAGTAGTAACACCAGTCCTTAACAAAACATCCATTCTAGAGCTATATTTCATAGTTAAAGCACCCTCCCCCGTGTTTATCATAGTTTACTTATTCCTTGTATTGAGGTAATAAATAAGAGTCCTGTTTTTTATAAATTTCAGGTCTGGTTTAAGAACAGGAGAGCCAAGTTCCGCAAGAAGCAAAGAAGTCTTCAGAAAGAGCAGCTGCAGAAACAGAAGGACTCCGAGGTGAGCAATAGTGAGGGCAAGACTGAATCCACCCCTGCAGATTCTGCAACATCTAACCAAGATTCCAAGAAGGCCCATAGCTCAGTGAATGACTCCAGCGTGGAGCTGAACCTCACCCTCTCAGAACAGTCCGCTAGTGAATCAGCTGCTGAAGAACATACTGACAAAGAAGAAGAGCCAAAAACCCCAAAAGAGGAACCCAAAACTGAGAAAAATCCCATTGCAGACACCAAGCCACTGAACTGCAAGAGAGCAAGTCCAAAAACAGGTATGGAATGTCCATGAACTGTATGTTTGTATACTAAGTGGCAGTAGCTTTAGTGGCATTGATATACTGGCAAACAGCAAGTAAATACCAATGCCTGTGTATTAAGGCAAAACTTTAGGAAATCTGTAGTCTTAAAATATTACATCTAATCTTATTCCACTAACTGTATCTCTCTTAAGCATGTGCATTTTCTGCTATAGAATTATTCCCTACAAAATTGGCTATAATAGTAAAATACTTCTAATATACTTAATATAGACTGTCGAGGTTGGGGTTGTTTTCTCTGGAAAAGAGGCACTTGCGAGGGGACATGATTACTCTGTACAAGTACATTAGAGGGGATTATAGGCAGTTGGGGGATGTTCTTTTTTCCCATAAAAACAATCAACGCACCAGAGGTCACCCCTTTAGATTAGAGGAACAGAGCTTCCATTTGAAGCAGCGTAGGTGGTTTTTCACGGTGAGGGCAGTGAGGCTGTGGAATGCCCTTCCTAGTGATGTGGTAATGGCAGACTCTGTTAATGCCTTTAAGAGGGGCCTGGATGAGTTTTTGAACAAGCAGAATATCCAAGGCTATTGTGATACTAATATCTACAGTTAGTATTACTGGTTGTATATATATATAGTTTATGTATGTGAGTGTATAGATTGGTTAGTATAGGTTGTGTGCTGGGTTTACTCGGATGGGTTGAACTTGATGGACAATGGTCTTTTTTCAACCCTATGTAACTATGTAACTATGTAACTTGACTCGGTACCTATAGGAATATGCTAGGGGGAAGGGTGCTTTATTTAACTTCTGGCATTTACCTTTCCCCTTTAAATTACCTCTTAAAATATATACTTACCTATGGACTGAAACATCTGAAATCAATCTAGTGTTATTTTCTAATTATTGTTACTGTTATATATTGCAGAGTCTCCAGTCAGCAGCACAATGACACCCTCCTCCAGCAGTTGCCTCACCCCAACTCATTCCTACTCATCTTCACCCCTGAGCCTCTTCCGCCTGCAGGAACAGTTTCGTCAGCACATGGCAGCTACCAACAACTTAGTCCATTACTCTTCCTTTGATATGGCAAGTCCACCAGCAGTGCCTTACCTGGGCATGAATGTCAGCATGGCTCCCCTGAGCTCTTTGCATTGCCAGTCATATTACCAGTCTTTGTCCCATGCACAGCAGGTCTGGTCTTCCCCCATTCTGCAGTCTTCAGGGGGCCTTCCAAGCCTAAACAGCAAAACTACAAGTATAGAGAACTTGAGGCTCAGAGCAAAGCAACATGCTGCATCTTTGGGACTTGATACCTTACCTAACTGACTTGAAATCACAGATAACAAAAAACTGTGTTGATACCAATCGTTTCTTAGGAACGCTAAAACCAGACAGAAGCTTTGTAAACACTGCCGCCAAATGCCATGCACAGTTCCATACAGACCCTATTTAAATGTATGATGTACAGGACCCATCAGCTGCCAGACATAGACCACTCCTGTACTTTCTGCACTGAAATCAAGTGACTTAATTACACAGGAACCTTGCACAGTTCCTTCCTTTGGTGATGTCCTAGTAAATTGGAACAGTACATTTAAAACCTTCTATTCTGCTGGGCAAAGATCAGCTAAAATCACAAATGAACAGGCATGTGCACTATGAAGATTGTGGCTTAAGTAATACAGTCCCGCATAAAGAAGGTCCAGTGAAATGTGTTAGGTGCATATGTCAAGTAATCTAACATTTATAGCTGCATTCAGTCTTCCTTGTAAAAAATGAAAGCTTTAGGCAAGAATATGTCCTTGGTATGGACTGTGTCTCAAAAAGAGGTGAGGCTGTCTCTTTCCTTTGACGGAATGCTAAGTAATCATTTCCTTTTGGGCAATAGGGACTCCATGCAACTCGCCATACTCCAGCCCATGTCTCTTATATGTGTGATTTACAGCTTAAGGGTGTACGCACAGACATTAGGGAAAAAGATGATACATACCTAAAAAGGAATTAATAAATATATCTTAAAAACACTATACAAACCTTAGGCCTTCAAATGTTGAAACAGCTAAAGCAGAGAAAACGGCTTCATATTATAAAGATAATTCAGTGCCAGTTGAAACCATTATTCTACATATCACAATAAAATGATATTTAAACCCTTATATCAATGAAAAAGAAAGATCTGATAAAATATTTGTTGCTTAAAGTTCTCACCTCAAGTTTGTAAGTCATTCCATTCATAGAGTCGGCAATATTAGGCAATATTTATGGATCACATCTTATTAAATAAACCCTGTACTGTTTTCACACACACACACACACACACACACATATATATATTAAATTTTTTGGGACATAGAAATAGCAAAATAATACTAGTTCATTTGTAGTATATACATCAGTAGAAAAATGGATTTGGCACTTTTTATTGCTGATGAAGTATGGCCAAAAGGGCACATTTAGCCGCCTGTCATTTCTGCTTACTAGGAGCATATTAAGGCTTGAACTGGAGGAAGAATTGTCAAGTGGATTGAAAATGGCTAAATCAGAAAGCATTTGTCTTTTCCCAGGAAGACTGAATGGCCTGTACAGTTATTTTGTATAAAATGTAAAGGAGCTGTCATTTACAAGAATAAATATCTGCTTGTATATAGGGGAAATCGTGGGAAATGTCCTTCATGTGTGTATGTCAGTGTTTCTCTGGAAATTGTGTCATTTTGTCTCTCCTCTGGTCCCTTTGCTGCCAGGTTGTTTGTAACATATTGCACAGTAATGGCTTTGGGGCAGTGACAAGGAGGGGAATGGTTATAGTGGTAGCTCTACATTGCTAGCCTGTTTTCAATCAGATTTACCAGTAAGAGGTGAAACATTAAGGTCAGGGGTAAAATGAATAGATTTGACTTAACCCTTCACTTAATCTCAGCTTATCCTTCAGTATGTGGTGTGGTGCTTTTACGTGGGATGCATTCAAGGGTCAAGCAAAAAGGATAAAATGAAAAAAAAATAGTTTTTCATACATAGTAAACCTTTGGCTCATGTGCAGTTTCTGCTGAAAAAATATGGTTTATCTATACATGTAACACGTAGCACACAAATCAGCCACACTAAGCAGGGAACCAGTATTTCCCTACTCAGGCTGAAAAGGAACGTTTCATAAAAAATGCTTGCCCCCATTCATAAGAATGAAACACTTGGTTGCCCAGTACTTTATGTATTTATGCAATTATACCCTGTCACAAAAGTATTCCAGAAAATCTATCAGCGATGAACAAATACAGAAGTAAATTAATTTCTGCTCAAGCACTTCATAAAAGGATCACATTAGGAACTGCTTCCTTACATCTCTCTATTCCCAAGCACAGAGCAGGCTCTTCTAGTATAAATCAATATATGTATAAATGGCGGGAATCACTGCAGCAGGCTGGATACTTCTTTGTACAGCAGCAGCTCAATTAACTTTAAAAATGTTTGTGCTGTTTATTTATAAATTATATGTAAAAGCATTTGCAGTTCATGGATTTACCTTGAGATTTTACATGTAACAATAAAAAAGGCTTGTATGGCTTCTGCATTGTTTGAGAAACAGGTTTTCTATGAGTCTTTAATGTGTTCAAATTAAATATATAAATAGAAAAATAAAATCAATGAAATACAAATTTAGTAAGTGTTGTTGTTTTAAATGTGTGGCTACTGTATCATATCCTCAATATAAGTAAAAGTCCTGCAGTAGCTTCCAGTGTTATCTGTAGGTACCGTATATACTTGAGTATAAGCCGGTCCGAATATAAGCCGAGGTACCTAATTTTACCTAATAAAACTGGAAAAACTTATTGACTTGAGTATAAGCCTAGGGTGGGAAATGCAGCAGCTACTGCTAAGTTTCAATAATCAAAATAAATACCAATAAAATTACATTAAATGAGTGGGGTATATGTTTTTAAATATTTATTTAAACAGTAAACTATCTCTAGTGGAGAAGAGGGTCAACAAGAACAATATTGTATCAACAATGATACCTTAATGGTACTACCCCCCTAGCTCAATCAGTACCCAAGCTAAAGCACAAAGAGTTAAAATCCTTCAAAACGATATATAGTTTATATAGAATATAAAGTGCAATGTATAGTGCAGAATGGGACAGGTGAGGATGGTAGATGAAGATGAATTTGGGAGAGGGCCAGGGCACTGGAGGGTCTGGTTGGAGGTGGCCTAATCTGGAGGGTGCTGGTCTGGAGGGACCCATGGCACCTGACTTGAGTATAAGCCGGGGGTGCATTTTAGGTGCTGAAAAACTAGGCTTATACTTGAGTATATACAGTACTCCTCAACAGGTTACAGACCCCGTGCTGGCTGTACAACATTTCCAAATTCAGATATAAATGACCCGGAGAGTACACAATTTCACAGTGGATTTGTGTAATTTTATTGAGACATCACAGTGCTGTGATGTCTCAATAAAATTACATAAATCTACTGTGTTATATCAAATATTATTTAAAGGGGTGGTTCACCTTGAATTGCTAAGGGGTGGTTCACCTTAAATTGCTCTTTATTATTTACTATTTGTCTATAGTTTTTTTAATTATTTGCCTTCCTTTTCTGCCTCTTTCCAGCTTTCAAATGTCACTGACCCCACGTGCTCTGAAAGGCTGCAATCGTTATTGTTAATTTTTATTACTTATCTTCCTATTTAGATTCTCATCTCTTCATATTCCAGTTTCTCATTCAAACCACCTCCTGGTTGGTAGTGTAAATAAAACCCTAGCAACCAGCCAGCTGCTAAAATACCAAATTGGAGAGCTGCTGAACAAAAAGCTAAATAACAAAAAACATTTAAAAAAGACCATTTACAAATTGTCTTAGAATATAAATTTCTACATCATATTAAAAAATTCATTTAAAGGTGAACTTCCCCTTTAATATCTAGATACACCCTTAAAGCATATGCCTCACAGACTGTTAAAGGGATAATTTATTTTACACAAAATGGCTAGAAGTGAAAATACGAGGGACACAAAACTGACCCATAGAGTGAATGGGTTTAAATGCCAAGCTGACACATTCATCAGATGCTGCCATTTCCAGGTCTCAGCATCAGCTGTTTTGCAGCATGTTCATTGCATCATATGAGGCAGGCTGCTGTGAAAATTATGGCTTTCAAGCTTTCTCTACGTCAGCTGGAGTACTGCATGTGATTTGCAAGAAAAGGCAGAATAGAAAGAGTGGTGCTGAGTACAACTTTGGAATGCAAGGAGTGACTTTGGCACAAATACCTTTCACTGGGTGGGTTGCACTGTTGTGCAACCCACCCAGGAAGTTTCTCAAACCTGTCCCTAGGCTTTTCCAGCAGTGCATGTTTTGTGCATATCCAAACAGCAGCACAGACAGCAGATGCAATAGCAAACACAGTGTTGGTGAAAAAGGACAAATATAAAAACCTATGCACTACATTATTTCTGCTCTCTAGTCAATGCAAGATATCACAAATGATTGCCTCTGATGCGCAGGATTTAATAAATATAGCTATTGCCTATGTCAATGTTTGCCTGTTTGGCAACAAACCTTACAGTGTACATGGGGCTACATGTTCATATTGCAAGACTGTATGCAAACGTATTATGTTCCAGTGGACTGAGCTTAGCAACCAGGTTGGACAGGCACATCTTTATAAAAGTAGCCTTCTGCTTTAATGGGGCCTCAAATCTATCAATCCACAAAGTTCCTGGCCTGTGCCTTGGCATCAGTTACTTTACCTTTGGCTGCTGCAGAAGTTTCAGGGTTGGCACTAATGTCCAGCACAGTATTGTGTGCTCCTGAGCACTGCCATTATCCAAAACTCTAGTAACAGTCCGGTACCCTGCAAAAGCAGGGCATCTGGCATCACTCATAATTTACTAAACTCTTTCAAGCATTTAATTTTTTTAAGGCCCAAAACATTATGAAGCAATAGGAACTGGAAAAATGAGAGGAAAATCTCCCTGTACCTAAGGTTTTCTGTTGGGCCACCACCAACACTTGCCAAGCTGCAATGATAGTGAGAGCTGCAATTTGAGATTCCAGCTGACCCCACATGGAATTACTTGTGATGCAAAGAGGGGCAGTTTAATATTGTCATATATAATGAGCATATAATGAGCAGTGTCTTTATCCTGTGCGGATTGTAGGAGCTTTCCTCCACTCCTCCTTCTTAATGGGTCAGAAAGAGTAATGTCACATAGGGCACTTCTGGCACATGTTTAAGCAACAATCTTGTAATTATATAGAATTTTTCGAACTGAGGTTGCAGGGGGCACAGTTCCCAACAACACACAGAGCAATTGGATGCACCAAGGTAGGGGGCTTGAAATAGTTGGGTAGCCTTCACAACAGCATCACTAAGTTTTAAAATATTTAAACCTCAAAGAGTTCCCCTGAGGAAGTCAGATGCATCTGGTGTTATGTCTTGGGTGCTCTGCAGTTTTCTTGACAGTCGCCAATAACAGCAGTAATATCTGACTTTGCAGTTGGGTACCAAACGATTGCAGTGTAGATTTACATTTGTGTTTGAAATCTGTGGAGAAAGTACAGGAAACTGTTATAGCAAAAACTTAGATGTAAATACTGCCCTAGATCCTGAATAAATATTATAATAGTACAAATAATAGAAAATCTCACACATGAAACATGTATGTGGTGCACAAAACAATCAAAGGTTTATGCAAAATTAAAAAAAATCTAACCATACCAAAAGGTCAGAGGTACCTCAGTGCTCCATGGTCCATGAGATTGTTCCACTGCATTTTGCTTTATTCAGCAGTTCATGAGAGAACTCATGATAGGTAGGAGCTCAGGGACCATGGAGCACTGAGGTACCCCTGTCCTTTTGGTATGGTTACATTTTTTTTTAAATTTTGAATAAATCTATGCACCAAATACATGTTTCATGTGTGAGATTGCCTACTACCTGTATTATGCCTATAAAAGCTTTTTTTTTATTAGCTTAGTAAAATATTCCACAATAATTTTGTGCTCCTCCAGTCTCTTTTTACTTTTTTTTGCCATGTATGTTTAAATGGTACCAGCAACCTCTTTCCTAACTCTATAGATCTCCTATTTTGTTAAAAATATAATAATAATAATAATGATGACTTTCAGATGTCTTGGATACCACAAAATACTCATATCTGTATTAATTTATGTTTTTTAATTTGCAGTTCTGTTTGGTGTTTTGGTTATTTTTGCTTCATCTACAACACAGAAAAAAAAATTAGCTTTCCCACTATCTTTATTTACGTTTTTATGTACTTTTTATGTACTTTCTTTCAATTGTTCAAACATAGCATTCACTAAATAGCAACAATTCAAGAAGGTTCAATAAATATAATAGAATGTTTGCAATGATGCTTCAAGTCCTATTTTTGGCATTTATTATATATGAATTGCCCTGGTTGGCACCATAAATGAATATGTGACATCTTTTGAACTGCTCTTGTATATATTCAGCTTTGTCCTACATTTTTATGTTTGTTATTGGCTTGTCTTTTTTAGAAGGACATGTGCAAACATCCTCCTGGTGGAAATTAGAATGAAAAAATGCAATAAACTCTGTAACCTGCTGAATGTGAGAGAAGCTGTGCTTACCCCCAGGCTAGAACTATTTTTTAAATTGACTTGGTTTTGTTTCACCTCTGCTTGAACTTAGAAGAGGTCCATGTATGCTACTCAACTTTTGGCCTGAAGGGGAGGATATCAACTACTGTGTAATGTTGCAGAATAGACAAATTCTAATTAGCCATGTTCAGTAATTTCCAATTAATAACCAATGGAAACAGGGTATTTCCAATATTTATCTGAATATATTTATAGGTTTTATCTAGCCAAGTACTTTGACCAAGGTTAAGGCTGTAGGACAAGTATTTATCTTGAGTCCCATAGATTAGTTCTTAATTATCAGGGCATTTAGTAGACAAATGAGCTTCATGTGGTTGTGTCTTGTAAAGATTAAAACATAAAGGTGTGATTTTTATGGGCATATAGAAAAAATCACAACAGTATGCTTCTAATTTGCAGCCAAACTGTATATTTCCTACTAAGATATTAGGGTTGATTCACTAAAGTGCGTTAAAGCTTATGGAATGTTTTTTTTTGCGTTAAAATTGACGCGCAAAAAAAACGCGATTCGCTAAAGTATTATCTAATGTGTTAAGTTGCATATCGCGTGCGTTAAATAGCGCGCATTGCGTTAATTCTCGCACAGAAATAATACTATGATTAAACTATACTATGATTCAAAAACACTTAGACGCACTAAATATCGCATTAGTCTGTGCGAAAATTAACACCTACTTGGGGCAGGCGGTAATTATAGAAAAGTACAGTTAATGAGCTTTTGGCAACACAATATGGACTTTGCAGTGTGATTTATTCAAGTATGTGTTGGCCCTAGAGTGATGCATCCTCCAGTTTGCAGGGAAATGGTCACTTTCAGAACAGTAGTTTTCTGATAGTAATAGCGTGTATGGCTAATATGGCGTGCGTTTTTCCGCACGCGGTGACAATTTGTGCGCACTGCATTAATTAGCGCGCATTGCGTCAAATACCGCGTTGCGAAAATAGCCTTTGAGACTTAAATAACACAAACAGTATTGCGTCTAAATTAATGCAAGTATCCTTTTAGTGAATCGTGCGCTACGACATGAAAAATTAGACGCAATAACATTTTTAATGCATGCTATAAATAGTGCTCGTTTTAACGCACCTTAGTGAATCAGCCCTATGATGTTTTGGGCAAGTTTTCCTATATGCTAAATGATGATTAAGGCTGAATTTCAATAAAACATTGCAGTTAGGCTACTTATCAACTGAATATCAAGCAACATAAACCCATATTATAAACCCAACAGTTGGACACATAGCGACCACTATGTGCAAAACTAAGCAGAAGTATTTCTTCCTGGTTGCAATGGAACAATGAGATTTCTCAAAGTCATGCTGTGATTATATCACTGAAATATACAATTAAAAACTTAAAAAAAGTCACAGAAATATCTAGAAAATGTTATTTTATGGTTTATCACATGAAAAGGTATGGGCAAGAATAAATTTGAGGAGAAGAACCTCTACTCCTAATTCAGTTCCATTTTTTCCCATAGATTCCCATAAATTACATCTAGCTCAACGGGAAATTGAATTAGGAAATATTTTTTTTTATTTGCAAAAAATCCTATTTTTGCAAATATTGAAAAGTATATGAAAGTTTAGTATTTATTGCCAAGATAGTTAAACTATAAATAAAATAAATAAGTTGTGTAAGACTAATGGTGCATGGAAAGATTTGGATGGTTTTGACACCCCTGCATTATGAAGATCTATTGGTGGGAGACAAAACACTTGAAATTTCCTAAAGCTCCTAAAGCACCTGGTATAGTTTTTGTGCATGAGATTATAACATGAAAATGATTACTTGTGTTTTTGAGCAATAATTGCCCACACACATACACACACACAACTGCACTTGGGTCTTTTGTGTAGTTTCCATTAAATGTAAAAGAAAGAGTGATTTTGAGTATTTTGTCCCCTGCAGATGGAGCTACAAAGTGCTGGGGCAATAAAAACAAAAAATCCTAAGTGCCCTGTGTCCCAAAACACTGTCCTCAAGGCTATAGAAGTACTGAGGGTCAATTCTCATTTTTTCAACACTTTGACATTAGTTGGCAGGGTACTAAATAAGGCCACCATTAAAGTGGTCCTTGAATTTAGCATTACCAAAGACGATGGGTGATTGTAATTAAAGGCTTAACATTTAAGCTGAATACAAAGACCTTCAGATCCTCAAAGATCTGTGATGAAAAAGCTGGGGAGATGATCTTCTGTTGAGTGTAAAAGGCCAACTCAGAAAGTATGTCAGAAGATTATCCTACGGATAAATTACAGAAGCTGTTAATCTAGCAAAGATACAAATAGCCTAACCCCTTAAGAGCCAAAAAGCTAGTGAAGAATTAAAAGCATTTTGCTGAGAAAGTTTGTTTTACCTTGTTCTAAATTAGTTCAATTCAACGTAAAATATCTAAAACCAGGGTAGCTTCTATTTTAAATGCAGTACTTTATATGACACAATATGCACAATATGAATTATATGTAATTCATAATGTCCTGCATAGAAACAAATAGAAGAGAATAATGAATGCAAATATCAAATACCGTATATACTCGAGTATAAGCCGATCCGAATATAAGCCGAGGTACCTAATTTTACCTAAGAAAACTGGAAAAACTTATTGACTTGAGTATAAGCCTAGGGTGGGAAATGCAGCAGCTAGTGCTAAGTTTTAATAATCAAAATAAATACCAATACAATTACATTAATTGAGGCATCAGTGGGGTATATGTTTTTCAATATTTATTTAAAAGAAAAACAGTAAACTAGCTCTGTAAGCGGAGAAGAGGGTCAACAAAAACAATATGAGTACTACACCACGCTCATTGCACATTGGCAAACTGGCAGCAGACCCAGTCCCGGAGGGATGTAAGGGGAAATAAGTATTGCTAGCGGGAGCCAAGCCCGGGCACTGGAGGGTCTGGTTGCAGGTGGCCTAATTTGCACACAAAGGAGAGAGGGTGCTAGTCTAGAGGGACCCATGGCACCCGACTCGAGTGTAAGCCGAGGGTGACTTTTTTCAGCACATTTTGGGTGCTGAAAAACTAGGCTTATACTCGAGTATATACAGTATATGTATGGGTACCATTATAAACATCCAAAGTTAAAGGACAATCTGTTAGCACATGGTAAGCTATGCATTAATATATATGTATGTATTGCTCTGCTATCTGCAGGGGAGGAGGAGCCATATGGATTTAAGGGTATATCTTAATATGAAATATTTAGCTTCTTTCACTGAAGTGTGATATCCCTGGAATTAATTGTTTTTTGGTGTGCTACCACCATTGGATATTGTGTTACAAGCTCTTGTAACAACATGAGAGTGGTTTGAAGTAGGTGTGGTTTAAAAGGGGGAGGAGACAAACTGGCTTACATTATTGGCCCTCCATGACATAGGCCAGAAAAATTCTGACCCATGGTACCACAGAAGTTGGACAGCAGTGATGTAAAGCATAGGTTAACTCCAAGCCTTGTTTGTGCCAACATGACTGGTTATGCACCTGATGAAGCTGCAGTAGTGGTAAAACTCGTAGGGCAGCTTAGGTGAACTGTTTGTCTGTGATTAGCCCCCACCAGTTCCAACATAGACAGGCTGGAAATGATGGTTGGGTGGTGAAGGAAGTGGTGAGGTGAAAAAATTGTGACTTAAGTGACTTAATGGAATTCACTTACTAATCACCACCATTGTCCCACGCCATACTAATGTTATAGATATGGTGGATGCTTAGTAACTTATGGATGGGTGGGTGTTTTAACAGCAGTTAAAAAAAGGTATGTTTTAATGCTACGTAATGCTCATACGTGAGTGTCACTATCTGAACTGGTTTGCTTGAAGAAATGTGGAGGTTAATTTTAATATTGTTGCAAGTTGCAAATGTAGCGCACCCGTAGGTGTAGCTGTGTTATATGGGTCCTGCTCTCGACCACCTTTGGTGCTTTGGTGACACCCACAACCCCCAGTGATACACATAAACCAGCAGTATAATGCTAAGCACTTTTATTGGATCCGGAGACCCATTAACAAAGATAAACTGAACAATCTCTCTACTAGCGATATGTGTCAACAAATAGGTTGTAGCATCTGAACACAAAGTTAAATCAGCAATGCAATAGCAAACAGTGAATAGAAAATGACAATGAATTGTTGAATGCACTTTAAATAGCAGACTTATATAAACAGACTGATATAATCAACTCAGATTAAGATTATGTTTAAGTCAAGTTCCCTGAACACTGGCCAGTGTTAGTATAAGCAGCAAGGCCGGCAGTTGGAGCTCATATATATTAGTACTTGTAATCCACAAGGCACATAAAACAGTACTGGTTATCCACAGGGATCACTCACTGAAAACTGGGCCTGTGAGTGTGCAGGGGCTGCAATATAGGCAGAGGATAAAGCATACCAATAGACTGGATCCACTATCAGCCAATCACTGCTGTCTCAGCTTCCTTCACACTGCAGTAATAAAGAGTTTCTCCAGGTATTAGGCAGAAGAAATAGTTACCATGTGGAGTGGTCTGTAAAACACCTCTTCAGAGAGCAGACAGTCACTGGTCACTCTGGAGAAAAGGGATTCCACCTCCCATACAGCCCAGCTCTGTGCATGCTCTCCCTTGGATACTCCCCTGCGTTTCTCTCTTTTCAGCCCTCCCCCTCACAGCTCCAGAAAGTTCTCCTCTCCCTGAAGTAAGTCTTTCTCTCACTGGCTACAAACTCCTCAGTCTGAAAGCTGCTCTTCTATTGGTGGGAGGAATCTTCCTTCTTCCTGCAAGCCCAGCAAAGTCTTCAGCAATTAACTGTTTCAGTGCTGAAGATTAATAGAATTACAAGTCCCAGCAATATGATTATACACAGAATTATACTTTGTACAGTTATTTAATAGCCATGTTAGCAGAATGGCTACACTCTCTCCCCACTGAAAATACTTGGGTCCTCCCAAGTCAAAAGTAATTTACCATCAAAATACAATTATAACATTAGTGTACCATTAACTCAACCACTGTTTTATAAAGTGGTATCTCAACTGTAGAAGTCAACTGAGGTGTGGTGTCACCAACTGAGTAGAAAGCGGAGGGAACATGGGCGTAGATTCTACGATGAGCAGTGACCACAGGCTCTTGAGTACTATTCCCTAAAGTATCATATGTGAGTCTCTGTGGGGGTTTCACCAGTCTCTGAGGCCTTGGTTCAAAAACATTAACTGAAGAACTTTGTTCTGAGGGTTGATCACTTGTCACACATTCAATATCTAAGTTTTCAGCCTGTATGTTGTCTTCTTCTAAAATCTCTTCTTGAACAGCCTCAATCTGTTTCTCCAACACTGTACCACTGCCATCAGGATTACTGTCAAAACTTTCAGTGACATTGAATTCTGCCTGAGGCATGGAAACATCTGTCAGTCTATTGCTAGAAACTGGTTGTTCAGTTTGACAAGGGATGAAATCTGATGCATCTGCATTGAGATTACTGTTGATGGAATTTTGAATATTGTCATAGAAAAGTCCATCCAATCCCCATTCATCCTCACTGTCTTCTTCCTCTTCTGGGGAAATACCTGAGTGTTGAATAGCAGGAAGAGCATCTTGTCTCTGTCTTAGTCTCCTAGATCGCCTTGAGTTAGGCCTGCGCTGAGACATTGTAGGTTCAGAGTTTATAAGCCTCACTGACTCTGCCAAAGGCATCAAATTATTGCGGTGCCAGGTTTTTATAGGTCCTTCTTTACCTTCGGGGCGGACTTGATAGACTGGAATGTTAGGTAGCTGAGAGCAAATAATGTAGATCTCAGAGCCCCATCGATTAGCTAGTTTGTGCTTTCCATGCAGGCCCAAATTTCTCAACAGAACCCTATCACCGGGTTGCAAATCATGCAATTTCACATTCTTATCATAATGAGCTTTGTTCCGTTGATGCCTCTTACCACTTGCATGTTCAGCTAGATCATAGGCTTCTTTGAGGTTCTTCTTGAGTCTTTCTACATAACTGGCATGAGATCGCAAAGGAGTATCATCAGCTGTAACTCCAAAAGTCAAATCAACAGGAAGACGAGCTTCCCTTCCAAACATTAGGAAGTAGGGTGAAAATCCTGTAGCATCATTCTTAGTGCTATTATAAGCATGCACTACTGTAGCCACATGTCTACTCCATTGACTCTTCTTCTCAGCAGACAGTGTTCCTAACATATCTAGCAAAGTCCTATTGAAACGCTCTGGCTGGGGATCACCTTGAGGGTGATAAGGAGATGTACGACTCTTTTGAACTCCCAGAAGCGTAAGTAGTTCATAGATGAGTTTGCTTTCAAAGTCACGCCCTTGATCAGAGTGTATTCTTTTTGGCAGACCATAATGTATAAAGAACTTTTCAACCAGTAGCTTGGCCACTGTGACAGCTTTTTGGTCACGAGCTGGGAATGCCTGAGCATATCTGGTATAGTGATCAGTCACTACCAGCACATTGCTGATTCCACCTTCATCGGGTTCAATGCAGAGAAAGTCTATACAGACAAGTTCCATAGGTCCACTACTCTCCATTTGACCTAATGGGGCAGCTTTAGTGGGCAAAGTCTTTCTCTGGATGCAGCGAAGGCATGAACGACAATAGTCTTCAATATCCTGTTTCATACATGGCCAGTAGAATCTGTCTCTTACAAGTCCCAGAGTTTTGTCATAGCCCAAATGGCCATGTTCATCATGCAGTGACTGAAGTACCACTTCTTGATACTTTCGGGGAAGCAACAATTGCCACTTTTCATTGTCAAGAACACTAGGGGACCTTCTATACACTAGGCCATTTCGTATCCGTAGTCTGTGCCATTCTTTTGCTAGAATACTTGCTAGTGGATGAGAATCTGTATGAAGTATATCAACCTTTTTATTCTCCAAAGCAGCAACAACTAACTGTCCCAGGGGGTCATTTCTCTGGTCTCTCCTGAGATCACTGTTGCTCAAAGCTGGTAAAGAGTAGCCTTGCAATGAAACAAGATTACAGTAGGCTTGGGGTATGCTTGAATCTGGCAGACTCAGCTTCCGGGCCCAACATTCGGTTTGCTGACAGTAAGCTACCATCTGGCACATAGCTCTCACTCCTGGTGCTGGAATTTCCACCCATTCATCCTCAGGGTGTGAGTCTGCATGTGGCCTTCTTGACAAACCATCAGCATCCCCATTCTGATGTCCTGGACGATATTTTAAACTGAAATTGTAGTTGGATAAAGCAGCCATCCATCTATGTCCAGTAGCATCTAGCTTGGCAGTGGTCCGGATATATGTTAAAGGGTTGTTGTCAGTCTGGACTTCGAATTCAGCTCCATAAAGGTAGTCATGCAGCTTATCAACCACAGCCCACTTCAGAGCTAGGAATTCCAATTTGTGTGTAGGGTAATTTCTCTCTGTTGGAGATAAGCTTCGACTGATAAAGGCTACAGGTCTCAGTTTCTGGTCATGCTCCTGGTAAAGGACTCCTCCCAAACCTTCTCTGCTAGCATCAACATGTAATGTGTATGGTTTTCTTGAATCAGCATAAGCCAGTACTGGGGCATGTGTAAGACAATACTTAAGCTGTTCAAATGCCCCTTCACACTCAGAAGTCCAACGGTTCTCTATGCACTCTTTAGATTTCCTTGGTCCCTTTGGCTTCTTCAAAAGAATGTCTTCATCGGTTTCATCAACTCCTATATCATTTTGCAGCAGTTGGCTGAGTGGTCTAGCTGTCTTTGAGAACCCTTCCACAAACCTTCTATAATAACCACAAAACCCAAGAAAAGACCGCAGTTCTGTGATGGTTCTGGGTCTGGGCCAAGATGTCACAGCTTCAATTTTGCTGGGATCAGTTGATATTCCTTCTGCGGACACCACATGTCCCACATAGGTCACTGAAGATTGGAAAAACTTACATTTATCCAGGGACAACTTCAGCCCTTCTTTTTCAAGTCTGTCCAGTACTTTCATCAGTCTCTCTTCATGTTCCTCTAGTGTCTTCCCAAAGACAATAATGTCATCAAGGTAGACTAGGACTTCCAGGAGATGCATATCTCCAACTGTTTTTTCCATGATCCTCTGGAAAGTTGCGGGAGCACCTGAGAGGCCCTGAGGCAGGCGATCAAATTCGAAAAACCCCAAAGGAGTAATGAATGCAGTCTTTTCCTTATCTTCAGGGTGCATAGGGATTTGATAGTATCCACTCCTCAAGTCTAACACACTGAACCATTTGCTGCCCACCAGGCAATTAAGAGCATCTTCGATTCTAGGTGTGGTGTACTGGTCAGGAATGGTTCGCTGATTCAGAGTGCGATAATCAACACACATGCGAATTGATCCATTCTTCTTTCTGACAACAACAATGGGAGAAGCATATGGGCTTCTTGACTCTTTAATTATTCCAGCCGCTTTGAGGTCTTCCAGATGTTTTCTCAAGTCCTCCAAATCACCTGGAGCGACCCTTCTGGAACGTTCTCTGAATGGCCGGTCTTCTTTTAATCTTATATGGTGTTGCGCACTTTTTGCACACCCCACATCAAACTCACTGGTGGAGAAACAATTCCTCCTCTTCATCAACCTCTTTTTAACTCTGGATACCCATTCAGGTGTCAGCAGACCACCTCCTATATCAACATCTTCCAGCTTCAACTGTTCCGCATTACCCTTGTCACTTGTCAAAACAGAAGCAGGTAAGGGAGTGGCAGCGTGTACATTACCCAAACGCACTTGTGAGCTAAGAACAATAGGGGTACTTCCTTTATTCATCAGTCCCACAGATACAGTATCATAAGGATGTTTCAGCTTGTCAACAGGCCAGATTTCTGGTACTAACTCAAGTCCAGGTGGTAGTTGTAATTCTGGATCCATTTCCATCATAAGATGAGATGTGGCTGCTTGCCCACACATCCTTACTTTGGCTTTGAAACACTTGACATGACCAGGGGGTATTACATATTCTTTCCCAGATAGAGTCCATACATGTCCTATTTCCTCTCTCTTGTTGTCCTTTTCCTTCTGAAGGGCACAAAATGCTGGTCTCAGAAGTGGATGTAGTGTTGGATGTTCTTGAGTTAGCTGAGGCTTCAGCATTCTCCTGACAAGGTCAGTGTTGGTCCCCACTAGAATAGAAGCTATACTCTTTTCTTTTGGTCTTGGACACACAACAGCAAGAGTTTCAAAAACTTCTGTTGACCCCACAACAGAGCTGGGAAATTCTAGTTTCAGTGAGACATAGCCATAATAGGGAAACTTAGTATCACTTAGTCCCCAGATCTGCAAGTCTTCTAGTTTCAAAAGAGGCAAATGCTTTAAATATTTCTGGTAGAAGTCTCTAAACAAGATAGTGATTTGTGCACCAGTATCCAGTAGTGCCTTACTGTACACATCTTCTATCTTTACTGTCACTATAGGAGAAGGTCCCACTAAGCCTTCAGGTAATTCCTCTTTTCTGTGCTGCTCAGCAGTGCGACAGTCAGCATGTTTTTGAGGAACAGTTGGCTGCTTCCAGCCTTTTAAAGCTTCTGTTTGAGGACAGGATTCTTTTGTAGTGATTCTTGGTGAGTTTCGATGCCAAGACTCTTGCTGAGCTGGTTTTCCGCTTTTGCTAACTGACTTAGATGAGTTGAAAGGGGCCACAGTGGGTACTTTCCCCCTTTCCCTGCGAGAAGCATTTGGAAGGTTAGATCCAATGAGGCTTCTGTTTCTGTTGGTCTTCGTTGAGCTCCTTTTAGCTGGGCACTCAGCTGGCTCCTTCACTGAGGCCCTCTGAAGTTTTCCTGCATCGCACTTGCCAATAGCAGTTCATTTACTTTTCGCAAATTTTCAGCATTGGGACATTGTCGCTTCATATGCCCTGTTTCTCCACAGCGGAAACAAAATCCAGATATAGCTATCGACCTGGGCTTTGCAGATTCTCCCTTAGGTCTCACTGTAGATGCTTTGGCAGGGGTATCCTTCCCTTCAGCTAAAACTACCACAATCTTCTGCAGCTCTGCAACGGATCTGGTAACTTGGGTTATTGCTTCTGTTAGTGTAGACACTTGCGCTTGTAGCTGTGATACCTCGGTACTCACAACACTTGGGACCATGACCCCTGTTTGAGTAGTATGTACTGTTGCAAGCTCCGGCTTACTTCCGCTTGCAGCTTGAGTTGAAGTCTGAGATTTGGCTTCCAGCAGTGCTTCCTCTTCCCTCACTTCTTTAACCAACTGTGAATAGGTGAGAGTTTCTCTTCTGTCTCTCATCCTCAGTTTCCACATGATGGGATCCATAGCTTGAGCTCCTTGCAAAATCTGACCAATCCGCACCTGATCAGCTACTTTTGGGTCCACTCCCTTCTTTAGGATGATCTGGTGGAGTATTTTGTCTAAGCGATTAATATAATCAGATAATTTTTCACCAACCTCTTGGTATGTATGCTCAAACTGGTACAGGAGGTCAGACGCCTTCTCTGTTCTCCCGAACACATCATGCAGCACTTCTAAATAGTCTTTAGCTGTGCAATCAAACTTGCTCATCTTTAAGTTGCGTATGGTGTCAGCAGCTAATCCTTTTAAACTTTCAGCTATTCTTTGTTTTTTTTGGGTTTCTGGGATGTCCCATTCTTCTACGGCCTGTGAAGCCTGATCCATCCATGATTCAAAATCTTCCTCTCCCTGAGGGGTGGGTTGCTTGCCGGAAAAGAAACGTAATTTGCGGTACCCAAATCCAGTAAATGGCTGTGTGGGCTTCAGGCATTTTTCTACAAGACTTCCCAAAGCATTCAGAACTTCTGGTCCTATGGCATTACTGGGTAGTGAGACTTCAACCTCTGTTGTAGAAGGTGATGCAGTGTCTCCAGGTATTTCTTCTGTCGGTGAAGTAGTGCATCTTTCAGGGAATATCACATGGACTACATTTTCTCCTGGACCTGACACACTCTGAGGTATTTGCTCACGCACCAAGGGATTTCTCCATTCTAATAAAGCTAGAGTCTTGTGTTCAGCAGTATCCATGATGCTGTCTAATACAAATCCACGGCCAACCACTGGTAAGGACTCAGCTACTTTACGTAGTTGTACATCAGTCCATTTAGTATCTGGCAACATGAAAACTAAGCACTGTTCTGGCTGAGCATTGTGCTGTTTACACCACTTTGCAGCTGCTTCTGGGTTCATTTTGCCTTCTGTATCACTTTAACACTTAGTCTAGGGAAATAGGGGCGGAGATTTGGGCGGAGCAAGGATCCCGGACGAGCCCCCAAGTGTAGCGCACCCGTAGGTGTAGCTGTGTTATATGGGTCCTGCTCTCGACCACCTTTGGTGCTTTGGTGACACCCACAACCCCCAGTGATACACATAAACCAGCAGTATAATGCTAAGCACTTTTATTGGATCCGGAGACCCATTAACAAAGATAAACTGAACAATCTCTCTACTAGCGATATGTGTCAACAAATAGGTTGTAGCATCTGAACACAAAGTTAAATCAGCAATGCAATAGCAAACAGTGAATAGAAAATGACAATGAATTGTTGAATGCACTTTAAATAGCAGACTTATATAAACAGACTGATATAATCAACTCAGATTAAGATTATGTTTAAGTCAAGTTCCCTGAACACTGGCCAGTGTTAGTATAAGCAGCAAGGCCGGCAGTTGGAGCTCATATATATTAGTACTTGTAATCCACAAGGCACATAAAACAGTACTGGTTATCCACAGGGATCACTCACTGAAAACTGGGCCTGTGAGTGTGCAGGGGCTGCAATATAGGCAGAGGATAAAGCATACCAATAGACTGGATCCACTATCAGCCAATCACTGCTGTCTCAGCTTCCTTCACACTGCAGTAATAAAGAGTTTCTCCAGGTATTAGGCAGAAGAAATAGTTACCATGTGGAGTGGTCTGTAAAACACCTCTTCAGAGAGCAGACAGTCACTGGTCACTCTGGAGAAAAGGGATTCCACCTCCCATACAGCCCAGCTCTGTGCATGCTCTCCCTTGGATACTCCCCTGCGTTTCTCTCTTTTCAGCCCTCCCCCTCACAGCTCCAGAAAGTTCTCCTCTCCCTGAAGTAAGTCTTTCTCTCACTGGCTACAAACTCCTCAGTCTGAAAGCTGCTCTTCTATTGGTGGGAGGAATCTTCCTTCTTCCTGCAAGCCCAGCAAAGTCTTCAGCAATTAACTGTTTCAGTGCTGAAGATTAATAGAATTACAAGTCCCAGCAATATGATTATACACAGAATTATACTTTGTACAGTTATTTAATAGCCATGTTAGCAGAATGGCTACACAAAGGAATATACAAAACTGGTTTATTTGCACATTTATATACTGTAGCATCTGTCGAAGTGGTTACAGGTGAATCTACTTAACAAATTATATATTTCGTGTCTTCTCTTAATGAAAAAATATATCATTTTCTTTAATTTTTTTTAAGAGCCCTTCCTTGTTTTCTTCTACAACTGAGATATTTTACTATTAAACATCTTCATTGCATATTGTCTGTACATTATTAAAGTATTAATTAAAAAAGATTTAAATAATAATCATGTGAAAAAAGGAATAACTAAACTAGTAATACCCATTTACAGATTATATGATTCTAAACTTTTTACTTTTTGTTACATTTTTGCTAGGATCCCCTGTTATATGTTATATAAAGCCCAGTACTGACATAAAACACGTAGAGCATTGCACATTACATGGGGTTGTCCTTAACCTGCTGCAACCATATAACAGCTTGACTTTGCTCAAATTTTCATGTAATATGACCCTGTCTTAAACTCACAATAACACCTTGATTTAATTCCCCCACTACTTAAATGCTGGAGCCAGCAGTATCAGAGATCTTTGTTAACTAAGACAAAACCTGAATAAGTACATAATAACAAAGGAGGGGATCAGGCAGTCAGGCAGAAGAATGGGCATTGGGTAATATTCAGATATAGAGGAATAATTGACCATATTACATAGTGTCTATGGCATAGGTATAGATCAAAGGTTGCTACATAGCCCGAGTAGAGAATAAAGATGACTCAGAAAGCTATTGTTTCTTCCACATAATTGTATTTGGAGTTGATATAAGTAAGTGAATATTCACTTTATGTAGAACATATATATAAATATAGTATTACATTCTAACCATGAATAGGAAAATCATCAGATTCAAGCTTAAAAAACAAAGCTAGCCTGGCATAGGAATTTATAAATATAAAAAGTAACTTAAATGGATTTTCTTCCTGCCTATACCCATTGTGCAGTCTCACTGATTTGGTCCCACAATGAACTAAGTTTAGAGAGCTGGTCTTGCTAAAAGTGTAATTAACTAAAATATGAGGTCCCTTGAAGGACCATTGCAACATACCTTGTATATCTCCTATACAGAGCAAGGTGAAAACAAAAGTAATGAAAATAAAACATGAAAGATTGATGTCCCATGGAGCGATTTAGTAGCCCGTGATAGATCTCTGCTACTGAGGGTTGCAGGTGCAACCTTTCCACCTGCAGCAAAGGCAGTCGCTGGTGGAAAGGTCTATGCATTGATTCGGTTTGCCGAAGTCTCACAAAGTTGCCTGCAGAAGGAAACTTCACGGCACTTCGGAAAACTGTGATGCATAGGCCTTGTGAGACAGAGCTGGGAAGACAGAGCTATTTTTTCAGAGAAAGACAACAGGGGTATGGTGAGATACTGTTAACATACAGTATCTATAGTAGAGTACATACAATAATAGATTGCTTAGAAAAAAACATGTCCTGAACATATTCTCTCAAGACATAAGCAAAATCTTTCAAAGAACACAAACTAATGCCTTATATTATTCATCATATCTTTTATGACCTCTGAGGCTTTTAATACACACATCTTGGATTTCATACTAAGCTAACAATTCCTTTTGCAATGTCAGTAAGTCCACTGATTGTTATCATCTTGTGCCAAATTAATGTCAAGAATAAAGAGAAGACAAAAGAGCTTAAAAGCTCAGGGTGTGAAAATGAAAGTTTAAAATTCACAGTAATTGATTTCAGTCAATATCACCTTTTTAAGAAAAAGACAGATAGAAAGCTAATCTGATGAAATAAAAGCAAAGGATAAAGTTGTACCTGCCTCAGATAAATACATCTTCCATTATAGAGAAGAATTCAAGCCTGGGGCAATGATTAAGCCCCTATTATATTGTAAAAAGAAAAGTTTGTCAAGCTCAGTGAATTCAAACATGCCCCCCACACACACACCGTCTTTTATTTTGCTCTGTTTAAATACCTTCTGATTAATGTACGTCATGAAATATTTTTGGAGCATGAACGAAGGTGCAGTGTTTTACGTTGTCAGATAAGCATGGTTAGACACAAAGCTAGTAGCCATTTACATCTCTGAGTCTTTAAGAGTGAAGATAGTTAAAGCACCACAGCCTTTAACACTGAAAGTAATGGCAGAAATGAAAAAGTATTCAAAGAGTTACTTGGCTTGATCTGCCTAGTTATGACCGTGCAAAAACATCTCAACAAAATGTTGTAGAAATAAAATAAATGCTTGGTTTAGTTATTTCTAGTTAAAAGTTGAACATGTTTTGGAATTTGGAGTGGGAACCATTATGCTGGTTGCACTAATAGTTGTTCCTATATTCTAGAGTTCCTGGTTTCTGTCCATGACACAGTCCTTGCTCTCTGTTTTTGATTCTTCAGTCCCAGCCCTAGCTGGTATACTGTTTTTTTGTGTGCCAGATACGGGCTCCATCCTGTAAATACTTCACAGGACTTGACCAGGGCAGCATCAAGGCAAGCAGTCGTCAGGATCCCCACTGAACCTTTTCCAATTACCTTTTTCCCTACTCGCCCCAAGAAAGTGCACACAACAGTCCAGGATGGGTGTAAAATGGCCATAGATTTATTAACACTGTAAACAACTAACAGTTTACATAACAATTGAATAACAATTGAATAAACCATAACACTACCCTGCGGGAATGCTTGCCACTCTACTGGAGTGAATGGGTCCCCCTGCCATGCCGGCCACCCAGATGCACTGCACTAAGGTGAGCAAGTAAAGGCATAAGTAGGCCTCACTCCAAACTCCTACCTATTTCCCTGCCAAACTTCCATGCTGTGACTGAACCGAAACCCCAAGACAAGCTCAAACTGACCAAAACACCAAATTCCTTACACTCTCACTGAACCCTTTTTTGGGAGGGTGGGATGCTGATCACATCCGACTCTGTACCCCGGCTTGTGCTTGTTGCTGTCTCCTGGCA
Source organism: Xenopus tropicalis (assembly GCF_000004195.4). Classification (NCBI taxonomy): domain Eukaryota; kingdom Metazoa; phylum Chordata; class Amphibia; order Anura; family Pipidae; genus Xenopus; species Xenopus tropicalis. Next base: position 93,377,697 of record NC_030680.2, on the reverse strand, counting down.
ACATAAGGTCTTCCTTCCCTCCTCCCTTCTCTCTGTGACCCTAATCTGGCCGTTCCAAGTCTCTGCCTTCCTAGCCCTGTGAAGCCTTTCCTCCTCTAACCCTTAGGGTCCGGGTAGCTCCATTCGCCATCTTAGATAGATTATAGATCCATTGTCTTCACCCTTAAAAAATACACTTAACACTTAAAAATATGTATTTTTAGCCATATACTGATTACCATTTGCTGCAACATTAAGAAACTTTATTTCATTCAAATGTATTTTTGCCATGGCATTCCATATACAGTTTCCATTAAATAGCTTTATCTTGTCCCAATAAAACACAGGCTCTCCTTAATGTATAAGGTTTTACTGGACTGCAAATATCTGATTTTGCCAACATATACAAAAACATGGGAACTGATTACAGATGTCAATTCCAGAACAGGACTGGTTGGATAAATTTAACAATTATGAAGTTCTCAATCAGTAGAGATGTAGCGAACTGTTCGCCGTCTAACTAATTCGCGCGAACATCGGGTGTTCGCAAGTTCGGAAGTTCGCGAACTTTTCGCGTATGTTCGCAATTTGGGTTCGCGTGGCGTTTTTCAGCAAATCCCGTTTCCATGGTGCTAATAGTGCGAAATGGCAAAAAACGCAGCGTATTTCCGCTAGGTCTGCCAGCTGCCTTTGCGGTTTTACGCAACGCTGTGTCAACAAAGTATTTTTCAGAGAAATTTTTGCCCTTGATCCCCCTCCTGCATGCCACTGTCCAGGTCGTGGCACCCTTTAAACAACTTTAAAATCAGTTTTCTGGCCAGAAATGGCTTTTCTAGGTTTTAAAGTTCGCCTTCCCATTGAAGTCTATGGTGTTCACAAAGTTCGCGAATATCCGCACTTTTTGAGGCTCGCTACATCCCTATCAATCAGCAACAAATATCAGGAACAGTCATATAAACTACAAGGTGGTACAGGACAACCGCACTCCTACACTGAATGGGATTAATCCAGACTCATAAGAGCTGGAGGTGGGAAAAGGAAACAAGTAACATTTTGATGACTTGCCCAGGAATACAATCTTATTGGATACAGGTTTGAGACATTTGTGAAGCACTTATATGATGCCACTTCACTTTATCTTCTACAACAGTTCTGCTTTCATATAAAGTAGAACTTGAGGACCCAACCAAAAAATGCTTACTCATACAACTACTCCTAACCACAAAAGCAAGTATTCCACTTTATTGGAGAAGCAACATAACCCCATCTATAAAGAGGTGGATACAAGCAATAAATGAACTTTGCTTAATGAATGAGCTGACAGTGTCCCTTGATAATAAGCACATACAGCACTATGCTGTCTGGTATCCCTGGAAAGAATATATAGATAATTAGACTTGAGCAAGCTGAAAGACCCATGTGTGCTATATTTAGTTAGATAAACTTTTTCAGTTACTTCTATATTTAATACGGTATAACAGTTAATATTACAAGATATCTGCAGGAAGGGGGATTCACGCCATGCCAGAAACTTTATTTTGGTCATTTGTTTTCTTTTTTCAGTAACATGCCGAGCAATTTCCGCCTTAAATGTTTTATGCCTTTTTTTGAACATGAATATATAGCTGATTTAGATTTTTGCATTTTAAAATGTCCATTAATAAAATATAAATAAATAAAAAAAAAAAGTAAATGAAACAAATGATGCTCTGGAAGCATTCACTGCACCCTGTCTCTCCCAGCTACAACTACAAGTGGGAATTCCCAACATATCATAATGACACTCCGTTAATGAATATTCTTCCTTCATCACTGTGAAAGGTGATTGCCAAAAAAATCCACCAAGGACAAAGGGACCTGCCACTGTGGGGCGATAAAGAACTTTAGTCCTATTGACTAGCTGACATGCAGTGCTAGAACATGATCCTAATCCTGTTTCCAGCATTCTTTTAACCACTCGGCATCACTGTTCCATGCTGTATTCTTTCAACTGTCGCTTTGGCAAAATCCCCCAAATAGAATTACCGAGAGATAAACATCAAAGAGCATTCAAGAATCTACAGTAGGCTCAAGAATAATAAAAAAAAAAAGAAAGCAGAAGAATGGAGAGGGAGAAAGGGTGAAGAGAAGAACCATAAGCAGATAAATGCAAAGACATCAGCAAAGCCTAATAAATGCACAGCTTCTTTTGTTCTAGCTCTCCTCAACTTTCTTTTTTCATTTAAATATTAATTCTCTTATTCAGTGGTGTAACTAGAAGCTAGCGGGCCCCACAGCAAAATCATGTTAGGGCTCTTTCAGAATAAGATTTTTTTCATCAACCTATGCTGCCACTTTTTATTAGTTGGTGCCACACTGGGTCTTTTATATTGCGCCTCCTCAGTAGTTACATATTGGCTCATCTTATGTTTTCACCAAGGAAGATTTAAACAGGTAGACTATAAATGGACACTTTTTGCACCCTCAAAAAAGGATAGATCAATAAAGACTATGCAGCAATACAGGATACATTAGATTGGTGTAAGCAAACAATTTATTAGCAGGTGGATATGCCTGGTTGTTAGACTTTGCCAGGTTTTGAACTGGGAACCTCCTTTTTACTGGATGCTCTGTCTTTACCACAGACAAGCAAAGCAGCCAGAAGTTTCTTGCTGATTACTATGGTCTAATTGGTTATTTAAGGTCAGCTAATTAGAGCTAGCGGTACCGTGTTCAAACACTTCCCGTATTTCATTTCCTGGCCTGAGCATTGAGCACTGAGGCTTGCCCCTAGCTCTTTGTGCTCTCACCCTTCTGTTTCTGCTCCAGCTCAAGTTGTCTTCCAGATCCAGACACAAATAGTAGGATAAAGGTGCTGTAAAACATGAAAAACATTACAATTGTCTTAAAGGCTGTCATCTCCATCCATATCAATGGCCTTCAATTATCTAAGTTTTTGTGGCAAAACAAAAAAACAAAGCATTTCCTTATTAAAATTGAAAAACTTAAAATTGGTGATCACAATATTGCAGATTTCAGAAATGTAACCCCTGTAGTGCACAAAAGGAGGCATATCCCAACTTAAAAACAGAAACTGCTGTAGAATCAGGAGAATATGTTGTTTCTTCCCTACATAAAAATGGAGTAATCAACATACTTATATTAATGGGCTTATTTATTAATTTTCAAGTTTGAATGGTCGCTTATTTATTAATATGGAAAATTTGTTTGAATAAAAAAATTAAATACCTCAAATCTTTTTCGAGTTTGCAAACTTTTTTTTTACAAAAAACATGGTTTGACTTTTGCCTAGGACAACTCCCAATGACTTCTTAGAAACGCACAAGGTTTAGGATAGTGAATTTTGACTTTTGAGTTTTCAAGTTTTTTTGTCTATATTAATTCTGATCCATACAGTATGTAAATACGTACAAAATAAAATGTAAGTGAGAATACTGTTGATTTACACTAGTCCTGGAGCCCCAGAAACAGTAACAGAAAGGTTTTATCTAGTCTGAGTTACTGGGTTACTGTTGTTACATACACTTAATAGTATTTTAATGCAATGTGAGCCTACTGTGCAACTATTAGCAACTTACTGCTATATGAAACCCAATGTGCTAATAATAATTCTCAATATATTTTAATATTAGTATTATATTGGTGACTAATGTTAAATAGACAGCTGGATTATTTCACCCTTTCAAAGTACCTGCCCAGTACTTAAAGAACTATAACATACACGGTAGGGTTGAGATGGTACAGAATACCATACTAGTGAACTTATCATGCTTCTCATGCTTAAGAAAGATATGCACCTGAGATGTTTATGGTTTAAAACTCACCCCACCTCTACTTATGAACTGTTTTAGTTTATGCCACTTATTATTGAGCCTCTCTGTAGCATTCGTCACTTCAATACTGTCAAAGAAGATTGGTCTTTTCCAGTTGATGTACATTTGGTTAAGCTGGCTGTTTAATAAGGGGTGATCTTTTATATTAAATAGTTCCATTCACACATTATCAGCTTGCTTAAAGTAGGCCCTATATTGTAACATGACTTCCTAGCCTATAGGTCACATACAGTATATGTTTCTACATGCTGTTCCCAGTAGTAACTTTTGTAAAACGTCTTTACCCTGAACTGCTGAGGACCATTTGAAGGATTAATCTCTGCAGCACATTTGCAGCTGATTGTAGAGTTTTAGTTATCTTTCTCTCCTTTCTGTCCTTTTTAGTACAATATAAAGCTTTAATTCGCCTTTTGTTACCTGTGTGACATCTTTGAAAACAGAATGTTTGTGTTGGTTGGTCCTGTCTTGTGTGATGACTCTTCATTATCACCTGTTTTACTGCCTTGGCGGCAACTGTCATATTCTCTGGGTGGCCATTAATCATTAGTAAAACTGTTAGGATATTAAGTTAACAGACAGAGCTCACCTCTAGTGTATTTAAGGTAGGTGGTCAATTAAATAAGTCAGAGGCTATGGAGTTACACACCAAGCAGTCCAAGGGAGTGAGTGGAAAGGATGAGATTTTGGGAGAATTCTCATCCCCTTTTCATCTTACCATGTAATCTAAGACTTAATGTAATTAGAGGAAGCACAAAAAGCTCTGAAAAGCATTTAATTAGTCCCTTATCCAGTGGCGCCTCCAATGCTAATTTCTCTAAATCTTTCTAGCGCTGATTTGATTATAATGCATTGCTGGACCTGTAGGTTTGGACAAATAACAAACATCAGTTTTAAGGCCTTGAAAAATGTTGCAGAACAGGAACCTGAATAGTGTCTTTTGGCCCATTTTAGGAGAATATAGGAACCTGAGACCAAACAAAGAAGGGCAACGATTTCCTAACATGTTGCTTTTCCTTTATAGCTTATTATGGTATCTATTGTGATCCACCCAGCATGTATTCACAAATGGAAGATTATTTCCAGTGCAAATATGCCACCTCCTCTTATTTGTTTATTAGTGCTTCGTCAGGCACTGATTTATCATTACAGAGAAAAGTTATAACTTTTTAAAAAATGATTTGCTAAAAATGGTCTCTGTGGGAAAAGGCCATCCACTAATTCAGAACTTTCTGGAATATGGGTTTCTGGGTGAGAGATCCAATACTTCTATTCAATAAAATAATGCAAAGTCATACCTGCTGTTATAGAGGCAAAATAATGGCTTTGTATATATCTCTATTTGTCTCTGGTTATTTCAGGGGTACAAAGGCAAAGCACAGCGATGTTACTTACAATGTATAAGCTTATTGTAGAAAAATTCACACCTAAGGAAAGGGACAAACAGCACACAACAGCATGAAATAAGATCTCTAATGCTCTGTATCTTACAATATTGTTTAAGCCAGGGATCCCCAACCTTTTATACCCATGAGCCACATTTAAATGGAAAAAGTGTTGGGGAGCAACACAAGCATGAAAAAGGTTCCCGGGGGTGCCAATAAGAGCTATAATTGGCTACTTAATAGCCCCTATATGGACTGGCAGCCTATAGAAGGCTCTGTTTGGCATTATACTTGGTTCTTATGCTACCAAAACTTGCTTTCTTACTAGAAATTAAAAAATGAACACCAGCTTTGAGGCCACAGGGAGCAACATCCAAAGGGTTGGGGAGCACATGTTGCTCATGAGCCACTGGTTGGGGAACACTGGTTTAAGCAACAAAGAAAACCCTGCCACCACAGGCCATTATTCTCCACCTACCACTTGTACATTGTTTTTAAGATATCAGTGAAAGTATATGTAAATTCTTTTTCTATTTTCATTCAAACTTGAAATTGTTATTGTTATTACTCAGTTTTCCATTATCCCTTAGTTTTGGACCTTGTATGCTTTTAAGACATTCAGCTACATATGATACCCCTGTTATCTTGACATACACAAAACTTATAACACTTTGCTATATTTTAAATCTACAGACTGCCTGACATCTGAAAAAATATTCTTCTCTTCTACAAAAAAATTACAGTATACTCTTTTTTTAAGAAAAATAAATATTCTGCATGGCAAACCTATATACTGCAAGGCAATGTGGTAAAGATGAACCACTGAATGCATCTGGTTAATGTCTTTTGGCAGTGTGTTTAATTGATAAATAAAAACATTTGCTGATAACTGGCCCTTTCTTTTAGTGGAATTCAAATGCTGTTGAAAGTTCCCATAGGGACAAGTTCAGGCCCATATCCTACATTTGTATTTGATATCATCTCAGAGAGAACCATGGGTATTAAACACCCACCTACACCCTTGACTTCAAGGGTGGGTAATTTATTAAGACTAGGGGGCAGATTTACTAATCCACAAATTTGAATCCCGAATGGGAAAAATTCGGATTGGAGACGAAAATTTCTGAAGATCTCAAATATCCTGAAAATGCTTACGAAAAAATTGTATTAGTCATGATAATATTGTATTGGCGATCCGAAAGTCACTAAATTTTCGTACCGAACCATTGTAAACAGCAGCAAAGCCTTTCCGAATTTTTCGCACGGGCGCTCGAAAAAGTTGCGTGGGTGCGAAAAAAACAGCGAGAATATGCGTTCGTGTCTTGGAAAATTTCCCCCCCCTGGAGTTTTATGGCTTTATATTTTTTTGAAACCATAACTAAACCACAAATATCAGTTAGTTATCAAAAAATCCGAATTAAAAAAGCATAAAAATGAAAAAATGTTGCGGTAAAAACTGTGAAAAAAAAAACTTTTTCAAATTGTTGCACAAAAGCCAGCATCAGAAAACTCCAAAAACCTTTAATACCACGAAGCAAAGAAAAATCTTCCAGTTCTAAAAGGGACATCTGCCTTTTACTTTACTTTACTAAATTTTTAGATTTGAAATTTTGGATTTGTCGCAATTTTGTTCATAACACATTGTGAAAAAAAAATCACGTTTTTTTTCTGCAACAAAAAACAGGTGTTTGGCGTAAAAACAAACCATAACTAAAAAAAACTAACAATAGTAAATGCCCCCTCAGGTGTCAGCTGAGTATCACCCAAGGGCATAGAAGTTAAAGCCCTAGGAGCAATCTTTCCTTTTGCCATTCTCACTATATTCTTATCAGGCCAAAGGGAATTACCATTACAGGTATGGGGCCTGTTATGCAGAATGCTCAGTGCCTGGGGTTTTCTGAATAAGGGGTTCTTCCATAATTTAGAATTTTGTTCAATTATTACAGAGACAAATTATTTGATTAAAATGGAGTCTATGGGATCCTATACCTGTGTTTGAATCTATGCCTTTACTGCTAGAGAGTATATGACCTTACACAGGACATTACACATTCCTGTTAATTAACCATTGGACACCTAATGGTGACCATATAAATATTTTCTGCACCATTCTGTTGACACTGAAGAAGATTTCCAAAAATGAATCAGTGCAACTTTTTCAGCCTCAGCTTATAACCTCTGCAAAAGATGTTAATTTGAAACCATAAGAATATTTTCCAATAAAGAATGAGGTATTTCTTTTCAATCGGCCAGTGAAAAAAAGTGTATGTTTTATATTTAATAAACATTAACATAGGTCTTCTTATGTATAAAATCGCACTCCTTTAAAAAAACTGGGTTACGTTAAAAAAATAATCAGTCCAGGCAGAAAGGTATTTTTCGTTAACTCATGAATTTTACATATATAAATTCCAAGCGGAAGCATCTGATTCCTTTTAATGCCTAAAACATTTGATTTTCAATTACAATCCAGCTGTGCCTTACAGCAGAATGTCGTCTCCAATATTAAATTATCAGTAATATATATTATAAACAAATCTCGCAATATTGTTGTCGTTGCCGCAAAAATAATCTCCCGTCCTATAATCTTGCTAATTTTTATTTAAACAGGGAAATCTTAGGAGTCATTAACACAAGCCACTTAATTCAATTACATGCCAGTTCCCCGGCTGCTCCTGGGTAAGCCGTGCTGCATTGTACATTATTTTCTCACAGAGTCAGAGAAAGAAGAGCTAATGGGGTATAGTGAAATGATGTCTGTCCCTATTGACAGGTTTATGAGAATTTAATAAAGCATAACCAGGATAAAATGAGATATTACAGACTGTACGAAGTGGAAATTCTCTTTCATGTCAGCATTTTCATACTGTGATATTGTCAGCCCCAGACAAATGGCATTTTAAAAGCATGTTGATGCAGTGCAATTCCAAGACAGTGATCACATCATTATCCTAAGACAGTAACGTTAAGCTGAAATCTAACAGGTGGCAGGCTCAGATGCTGCGTCTAACCAATATTATTTAATAGTAGTCCCTCTCAGAAAATTTGAGGCTGTGGCAAAACTGAATTATAGTTTTTAATCATTTTGCTTTAGGACTGCCTACATAGAAAAAGAATATCCTATCCCCCAGCCTGCTGCAGGACATAGGTGCTATGAGGAATGCCCCTCTCCTATTGAATTTGTGTATGTAGACTGTATCGGCTTGAAAAAGGGGCAAGCAATCGGGGGGTGCCCTAGTGTGGCACCAAGTACAGGTATCGGACCCCTTATCCGGAAACCCGTTATCCAGAAAGCTCCGAATTAAGGAAAGCCCGTCTCCCATAGACTCAATTATAAGCAAATAATTCAGAATTTTAAAACTGATTTCCTTTTTTTATGTAGAAATGAAACAGAACCTTGTACTTGATCCCAACTAAGATATAAATAATCCTTATTGGATGCAAAACAATCCTATTGGGTTTAATTAATGTTTTATTGATTTTTTAGTAGACTTAAGGTATGGAGATCCAAATTATGGAAAGACCCCTTATCCGGAATACCCTTGGTCCCGAGCATTCTGGATAATGGGTCCTATACCTGTACTAACAGATGGCATTGATCACAAGTTAAGATCATTGAAACATCTTTGCAAGTTCAGGAGTTCTGTAAATGTTGGTGTTTTTGTGCTATAAAAGAGGACTTACAAGGCCATGTACCATGGCTAAAATGTCTTAGGTTAGAATGAAATGCATGGATAAAGCGTTAGTATAAGCTTGGAACAAAGAGCATGGGAAAGTGATAGATGGTTGTTTTGTGGGTTTTTTTCACTTTAGTGATTGGATCCTTATAGACACACCACAATAAAAAAATGATTTTCTATCTCCTCTTGGATTTAATATCCCAAGTGCTTTAACAGGTACTAAGAAATTCTGTGGTTAGGGGGTCACTACAGTCACTCGGAAGCTGCTTCATTTAAGCATATTGCAGTGTTCACTTGTGGTGCAAGATAAAAATATACTCAAAACTGTCGCTTTGACCATACCTGACACGTACTTTTACTTCAGCTAGGCATGAAGTTTGAAAAGGAATGGCCAATTGTAACTTTTTTTGCAGTTTGCCATCTGCCTTCCCATAAGTAAATCTCCCCTCCTCTGGACCTATAATTTTCTCCAAACCTGTCTTTTTCAGTGGACCCTTTTGGGAGGTCAAACGCAGGAATCCTGTAATTAGGGGCGCAATTCTAATACATTCATTTTACAAAAAACAGCTTGTGATTGTCTATATTAAGAGAGAAAAACAATTAAAAAATAGAAATGTTCCATACCTGATTGCTGGCATAACATACAGCTTGATCACTTCTACGTTAAAGTGTTTATAGGTTTGCTGGAAAATACAATGGTGGTTTTGCAATGAAACAAATAAGTTCACTAAAAATATGTTGTAAAATCGAATTAAATAATTAGATACTCTGTACTAAACTGGCATCTGATTTATCTTGCAGCTGAACACATAACTTTGCACTATGAAACATTTGTATGTTAACTCGGAATTGCAATAAGGTTAAAATGCCCTCTAGTGGAAATAAGCTGTTATAGCAGCTTCATGTTCAATATTTGCCCATTAGATACCTATCTGTATTTTTGTATGTATATTTTATTTATATAGTGCTACTAGTGCCTGCAGCTCTGCACAGTAGAACAATACATTAACAGAACAAACATGAGTCAGTATAATAAATACAACCAAATAGAAGGTACAGTTACATTAAAGATTTAGAGCTGATGGGCCGTTTATGGTTGGATCTTTTTTTTTCCGATTCAAATTTTTTTTAACGATAAAAGTCAAGAAATTTAGTATGCAACAAAATGGCTAAAAATCCGAATCCGACAATTCGCCAGCTAAAACTTGTCGAGATCACGTAGAAGTGATGATCTACATGGAACTTCTTTTAATTCAGACTTTTTAGTAAATATAAGACATTCGTGGAAATGAGTTTATTCTAATTAAACAAAAAATTTAAAATATTTTTTTTTATATATTTTTATTTTCCAACACTTAAAGCAAGGGATACAGAAGGCAAGAAGGGGGAGGGGATTCAGTAAATAGGCATTTACAGCAATCAAATACAACTGAATCAAGTCTTGACAACAAGTATGTATCTGGCACAATCAGTGGGTGCTGAACATATTTTATGCCATTTGTGTATAGTTGCACAGCGGGGCCTGAATCAGGTGTTGCAGCACACTTGTGTCTAGGCTAGAGAACTGAGTGCAGATGTCATTTCAATGCCAAGTACCAGAAGTGACAAAATCCAAACACTGAACATTTTTAGTACACATCTGTCCAAAATGAATTAAAGTGCAAGCTCACTTGATCGCCTGCAACTGAGGCTTTTTATTACTTGTGTAGTCCATTTACTTTGCTAGTATTTTGTTTATCCAGGAGAGAATGAGATACAGCTAGTGAATACAAAGCACTTGGTATTTTACTGCAATGCTCAGAGTAGTCCTGTAGCGGGGGGGAGGGGCTAGGCTAACACAAATGGGGAAGACATCCCAGGTCACATAGCAGAATTTCCAAAGTCTTTATGGTTTATTTACCACTGTAGCCACAGCTGCGGTCAATCAAAAATAGATGCAGTCATTGTCCGTATAGACTACATTCAATGAAAGGCTTGCCTTTAAAGACACTCTCTGTGCTTCCCTATAGTTGCATCTGTCCCGCCCCCTGTTCCAGCGTGTACACAAGTGCAGCTATTGGCACAGGAGATACCTGGAACAAGATAATATGGGGCCCGCCAGGGATACCATAATCGTGCTTGTACCACATTATGGAAGGCACAGGTGCAAGTATGGTAGGGGGGCCCAGATGTAAATTTTGCACCTGGGCTCATGATGAGTAGGATGGACAGAGTGTTAATGTAAAATATAAAGGTACCACAATGTACCAACAAGATGATGGGCAAGTGTCAGAAAAACAGCCATTTGTGTAATGACCTTGTTCAAGTGCTACATAACAGCTACAATGTGCTTTATGCATGCTTTATGTATGAATACTGGTTCAGAGTTCCTTACACACTTTGAAAAGATCCTAGGAGTGCCGGAGGTTACCAGCTCCTTCCATAAATCATATAGAATATGGCTCTTATCCCCTCTGGGACCACCTCCCCATACCTTTGGCTTGTCCCAGTCTACAGTGCAGTTTTTAGTTTGCCCACAGATTTAGAGCAAAATTGTATCCTACTTGATATATATTTGTCTGGTGCCTGCAAATAAGGTTTTTATTGGCAGCAACAGTCTCATGTGCTAAAGTCAAAGTCCAACCAAGATTTGTGGGTCTCGGGCACCCCACTTCTGCCTCCAGCAGCCTCTATTTATACATATGCGCCTGCTCCTCCCTCTATCATTTAGGAAGTCAGAGATAAGGTGGGTCAGGTCTATGAACACAGGCGGATTGCTGTGTCGGGTTGGGGGCAGGTTGGGGCTTTGATGGAATTTGAATGGCAGGATCCATGCCTATATAGTAACATTTATATCAATATTAGAGCTTTTAAAGCAAACACACAGTGTCCCCTAGTGCTGTGTAAAAAGCATTATATATAAAATCATACAAAATGCTAAGTTAATGCTCATCAAATAGATAATAGAATTTAGGCTGTGAGACTTCCCATGCTGTGTCAAAACAAGGTTTCATCCCATCTGCACCTATGCTTGGGATGGTGACATAAGTTTTATGGGTTTAGACACCCATATACTCATTAAAATAACCATCATCACAAAATAATTTATAATATCACTATTTATAACATTTTGCTGCAAAGTAGAAATAGTTAAACTGCCTGGCTAACTGATTTCCAGAGCTTTAGGTCTCCCGGCAGCTAACAAATATAGTTAATGATGGCTAATAGATTGATGGACCTATCAAGTGACCCCATCAGGTACATAAAATCATTCTGCCCCCATGTAATACAGTAGCTAGAAATGCATGAATTTCAATGAAAGAGTGAACCATTAGAGCCGTTTGCAGAGAATGAAGGTGCTGCTGTACGTACAACGGCACCGGCGCAGAGGCTCTCTGGATGTAAATGTATGCAAATTGTTGTTCAATGCATTCTACCTTAGATACATCCAAGTGTCTTGTAGTAATCACAAACTGCCAACGCTAGAGAAAGCAGTTCTGCTGATGAATGCAGTCAATATGAAAATAGTTTTATGTGTCATTAATTCCCTTAGCATTCAAAAATAACTTTCTCTGACTGGAGATAATGCAGTAATCACTCACAATTGCCAATACAATTATCTCCATTCAGCTGTGCAAAACAACAACTGTCATATTTTTAGCCACTTATAGTTTTAATGTTCACTGCAAAATGGAAATCTGTTTACCAGAATACGCTGGTTTTGGTTCAGTTGCAGAAGAAGACACAGAAGGCAAGGGTTATCATTATCAAATCCACCCTTATCGAATGGTGTGCTACCTTTGCTTGGACTCTCTCTCTCTATATATATATATACACTATGATTTGTTTCAAACTAACAGTTTTTTTGCTTTCTTACAATGAAGGAAGTATCTAGTGCTGCAGCTTCTCCTGTCTCCTGTCTCTTTATCTGCAAGTTTATTTAACCAACATAGCACTAATTCATGGAATATTCAGACACTTTGCAATGCTCAGCATACCCTTCAGCAAGCTGAGTAAATATCAAACTGACAAATCCAGAGGGATCCCCAGCAGTTAAATATTTTCTTCAAGTTATTAACTCTTTCCTGTCAGTCTTTCAGAATGTGCTCAGTGGGTTGCTCTGAGCTCTCCAATAGTGATGGGCGTGGGCATGGATTTGCGGTGAATTTCCACGTTTCACCGCGCGTCCAAATATTGCCGCAAGAATAGTCGCGCGTCCAAAAATTGACACACGAATAGTCGCAGGCGTCAAAAAAATAGTCACACGTCCAAATTGTCGCACAACATTTTCGTGTCGCAAATCTTTCACCATTTCGCAAATCTTTTGAAAGATTCGTGAATTTATTGGCGAAGCGAAACGGGACAGATTCGCTCATCACTACTGTCCAACTCCATTTCTTTTCTATGGGGGAGTGACTCAGTGACTTTAAAGGACATGTAAAGCCTACATTTGCCTACAATGTATATCAGTTAGGCACGTCTCCCCCACGTAAATGGCATCATGTGTACTGCATATATCCCCTCCATTTTCTAGCACCATCACATTTTCCTAAAGCAAATAGCAGCTTTCACCTGGTGGTCATTTTTCTTCTGATACATAATTGGATATGTTTAAATCTGCAAACAGCATACACACACACAGACCGTTATTCAGCATACATTTCATCAAGAATACAGGCTCACACAGGCACAACTGTCTCTGATAAAAGTTCTGCTTTGTTTGAGCTGAGCTCAGAAGAGTTAGATGGGAGAAAAAAATTGAAGCAGGCAGTTAGAGCTGAGTTTCTATGGGAACCAGCAATGCCATCTCTTCACTGGCTGCTAGACTGGGGGGAGTGTTTGGTAATCTGAGCTTAGAACAACTGAGCATGCCCACAAGCCAACAGCCAAAGCAAATTCCTGAGTGAGGGGCCGAGTGAGTTACAGGAGGAGAAGGAAATCTAAGTTATTAAGGAGATGCTGCAGCCTTACTATTTACCTCTGGACAACCAGTGTGGCAGGTATTGAAAGATTTCAAAGAGGCTGTTCACTGATTAAATTTTTGTGTGTGGGGTTTACATGTCCTTTAAGCTCTAAGACACAACTCAAATGCTTAGCAATTCAATGACAAGCAGTTATCATGTTTTTCATAGCTATATGTAGTTTATAAGTATATAGACCAGGGGTGTCGAACTCAATCAGAGAAGGGGCCAAAATCTAAAATCCAGCCTAAATCGCGGGCCGAATGGTTTACTGAACAGTCATAGACAGCCATAGACAGTAGCCCCCACACACAGTGCCCCCAATTGCCTCATACACAGTACCCCTCCATAGACAGTAGCCCCCACACACAGTGCCCCCAATTGCCCCCATAGAAAGTACCCCCAATTGCCCCCATAAACAGTACCCTCCATAGACAGTAGCCCCCACACAAAGTGCCCCCAATTGCCTCATACACAGTATCCCCCATAGACAGTAGCCCCCACACACAGTGCCCCCAATTGCCCCCATAGAAAGTACCCCCAATTGCCCCCATAAACAGTACCCTCCATAGACAGTAGCCCCCACACAAAGTGCCCCCAATTGCCTCATACACAGTATCCCCCATAGACAGTAGCCCCCACACACAGTGCCCCCAATTGCCCCCATAGAAAGTACCCCCAATTGCCCCCATAAACAGTACCCTCCATAGACAGTAGCCCCCACACAAAGTGCCCCCAATTGCCTCATACACAGTACCCCCCATAGACAGTAGCCCCCACACACAGTGCCCCCATACAAAGTACCCCCAATTGCCCCCATAAACAGTGCCCCCAAAAATAAGTACCCCCAATTGCCTCATCATACACAGTACCCCCCATAGACAGTAGCCAGCCCGCACACACAGAGCCCCCACAGAAAGTACCCCCAACAGACCAGTAATGTCGGCGGCTCCTTCTCTCTAATGCCGCGGCAACAGGCACTACTATAAGGTTGCGCCTCGTCGCTGACGTGTGACGTCATACGCACGGGCGCAACCTTATAAAAGGGCGTACTCTGCGTATAGGGAGCGGCGGTACTGCGCATGCGTAATAGATTGGCCGGCGAGATCACAAGCCTCCTATGTCACCGCGGTCACCTATGACAGCGCGGTGCGGGCCACATTGCAAGGCCTGGCGGGCCGGATTTTGGCTCTTGCTCATGAAATTATGTTGTAAGGCAGCTGATTGTTCACCTTTGAGTTAACATTTAGTATGATGTAGAGAATAATATTCCAAGAAAATTTGCAATTGGTCTTCATTTTTTATTATTTGTAATTTTTATTTTTATTTATTTTTTTATTATTTGCAGTTTTTCAGTTCAGGAGCTCTCCAGTTTGGAGTTTCAGCAGTTATTGGTTGCTAGGGTCCAAGTTACCTTAGCAGCCAGAGAGTGGCTCTATATATATATAGAAAAGAAGGTTACAAAAAGTAACAGCAACAATAGAACTGTAGCCTCACAGAGCAATAGTTTTTTTTTGGCTGCTGGGGTCAGTGATGCCAATTAAAAAACCATTAAGAATGTTTAACTCATGCATATTTTAAAAAGTGTTTTTTTAATTGTATTCTCATCATGCATCTCCTTTTAGGTGCAGAACTCAATTAAAGTCTAGTAGACTATGGAAACCTTACTTGGTATATATAGAAAAAATAATGGCCCTTCATATGTATAGGGTAAAAGTAAAAGTCTACTGATACATCTCAATATATATCTGGGTGTTAGTGAGGGCAATCTGGTGGTCATTGAGCTGTCATGTATTGACATACAGTCAGTCAGGGCCGGAACTAGGGGTAGGCAGAAGAGGCAGCTGCCTAGGGTGCAGCAATGAGGGGGCGCCAGGCAGGAGGCTCTCCTGCCTACCCCTAGTCCTCCTTCTTTGTCATTGCCCCCACCGCTTGTCATTAGTGGTGGGGGCAATGACCCATCGTATCGCACCCCACCCCGGACTGCACATACACACTAAAAGGGTCGTGTGGTGGCCGACTGGGTTGCCTATGGGGGCCCGGTCGGCTTGGCCCGCCCCTGCAGTAAGTCTGGGGGACTGGGCCATCCATGTACTGGCTTAGAATAGGGACAGTGTTAAGTAGGTCAATCTGGTAAAATCTGACAAAATGACAGTCATTTACCACATTTTCGCCATTTCACGAATCTTTTCAAAGTTTTGCTAAGCAAAACAGAACAGGTTCACTCATCACTATTCAAGATTCTCACCTGACATTTTCTCATCACTTGTGTTTAGTAGTGATGAGCGAATCTGTCCCTTTTTCACTTCACAGTAAAATTCACAAATCTTTCAAAAGATTCGCGAAACGGTGAAAATTCTCTTGACGTGGGCGACAATTCTTTTGACGAGGGTGACAAGAGAAAATTAATTCATACTTACCAAGATTTTCTTTTCCTGGCCATCCTCCCTGGCAGCATAACATTTGGGTTTATCCTCTACCATACTGTCAGGACACAGAAGGCTTAATAAAGCAATGCATTAAATACCCACCCCTTCCTGTCCTCCTCAGTCTTTGCCTGATGTTCTGGACAGAGAAAGCTTGGGCATGCTGCCAGGGAGGATGGCCAGGAAAAGAAAGTCTCTGTAAGAATTAATTTTCTCTTTTCCTGGCCATCCCCTGGCAGCATAACATTTGGGTTAGTACCCAAGCAATTGACTGGGTGGGAATAAAGACAATATTATGCTGATAACAGAAGAAAGTTTATTCATCTCCAGCCACTGCCTGGAGAACTGAAAGCCCAAACTGCGATGAAGCAGTAGACCTAATATCTAACTTATAATGTCGAATAAAGGTTGCCCATGTAACTGCCCTGCAGATTGCTTCAGGTTGAGCTCCCTCTTCTTCTGCCCAAGATGATGCAATACCCCTGGTCGAATGGGCTCTGATTCCCTGAGGCACTGGCTCCCCCTGCTCCTTGTAAGCTTTTTGTAAGCTCCCTGATCGGCAGGGGAATTGGCTCGCCCTGGACCATCCTCCTCAACAGTGGATACCATGGCCGGCGTGGCCAATTTGGTAGGATTACCAAGGCCTCCATCTGAGTGTAAAAGATCTTCTGCAACACCCTGAAGATCATCGGGAAGCGGGGAAACACATACACCCATAAGCCTGTCCAGTCCTTGGACTAAGGCATCCGTAGCCACTGCCTGGGGACAAGGAAACATGGAGAAGAACCTCCACACCTTCTGAATCTGTATTGTCGCCATAAGATCTATCGTTGGGCGGCCCAACCTGATGGTCACCCAGTTGAAGACCTGGGGATGGAGACTCCATTCCCCACTGCTGATCCTCCTCCTGCTGAGTTTGATCTGCCTGGAGATTCAACATGCCCGGCACATGAAGGGCTGTAATATCGATTAGATGGGCCTGTGCAAATGTCATTATAGGAATCAGCTCCTCCATCATAGCACAACTCCTGGTCCCTCCTTGTCTCCTGATGTATGTGACAGCTGCCACATTGAGCGAATCCTGACAGGGAGAGAAATCAATTTGTTCTGGAAAATCTTCAGTGCACAATTTACTGCCCTCAACTTGAGTATATTGGATGGTATATGAGACAGATCCCTGCCCCATCCTCCCTGGGCTTAGAAATTCTCTACATGAGCTCCCCAACCCAGACCTGAGGCATCTGTGTAGAGTTCCGCATATTCTGGCTCCCGTAACGGAAAACCCTTTCTGTGATTGACAGGTATTGACCACCACCGCAGATTCTGCTTCAGACTCACAGACAAACAAATCTTCTGATTCCAGTTCTTTGTCTGACGATCCCACTGGGTCAGAAACTCCAGTTGGATTGGGCGAATCTGCCATCTTGCCCACTTGACTAAACCAATTTTGGACGTCAGGGTACTCAAATACCTCATAAATTGCCTTACAGACACCTGACTGAATCGGCTCATTGCCGATGACCTCTCTGTCACCTTGAAGATTCTGTTTAGAGGAAGGGAGATCATCTCTATATCTGTATCTATTTGAGCTCCAAGATACACTAGTATTTGCGTTGGTTGTAAATGGCTTTTTTCTCTGTTGAGGACCCAGCCAAACCATTCTAGAGTAGCTGATGCTATGTCCCTGTATCTTTCCAAGGTCTCTCTGGCGACTAACAAAAGGTTGTCTAAATATTGATATATTTCCAAACCCACTTCCCTGAGTTTTGCGATGACAACTACCAACACCTTTGTAAATGTCCTGGGGGATGTGGCTAACCCAAAAGGCAGGCATGATGCTGATAATTTATGGAAAATCGCAGGAACGGCTGATGCTCTGTGGCCACTGGCACATGTAAATAAGCGTCTTTCAAGTTTATTGTGCAAAGCCAATCCCCCAGACGTATTGCTGCTCTTATGGTTTGTATTGTTTCCATCTTGAAACTCTGTATTTTGAGGTACTCGTTTAGACATCTGAGGTCTAATATTGGTCTCATCTCGCCCGATGCCTTTCTTATTAGAAAGAGAGGAGAATAGAAGCCCTTGCCTTCCTCTCCTTGAGGCACATGAATTGATGCCCCCTTGGAAAGTAGAACTGCAATATACTTTTTCATCACCATCCTGTTTAAAAAGGAAATTGGATAAGGAGTGTTGATAAAATTGTAAAAAAGAGGTTTGTGGCGGAATTCCAGTTGATACCCTCTCTTCACAACTGAGCAAACCCAAGCATCCTGTATCCCTTCTGCCCAAACCTCCCAAAACTGAAGCAATCTTGCCCGAACCTTGGGAAGATGGACTAACCCCCTGTGATTGTGACTTCTGCTGGGACTTGGGAGATCTTGGGTTCTTGGACTTCTTCGAAAAAGACTGGGCTGTCCTGATCTACAAGAAGATGAACGAAAGGGCTCCTTACCAGGCCTATATGATCTGAAATCTTCTCTTCTCTTAGTAACAAATTTGTCTGTCTGATGTCTAGAACGATCTTTAAACCTTCTTGGGGTTTGGGGGAGGAAAGTGCTTTTCCCTCCAGAAGACTTAGAAATTATTTCCTCTAATGCTTTACCAAATAGCATTTTCCCTTCAAATGGTAATTTGCATAACGCATTCTTTGAGGCTGTATATTTAAGCCATTTATATTTAGACTACAGCTAAAGCCATTGATCTCACTGATAATTTAGTCAGATCTCCTGCTGCTCCAAGACAAAAAGCTGTGGACAACTATAAATCTGCCAGGGATGTCAAGATTCTCTCATGGGGCTCACCTCCCCTGGTCATATGCTCTATATCTTCTATCCAAATGGACAGAGCCTTAACCACTGACACCAAGGCTATAGAGGGCTTGCACATGGCTCCTGTTGTCATATAACTTCTTAAGCTCAGTCTCCATTCGCCTCTCCATTGGATGCTTCAATGCTGAGACATCATCAGTTGGAAGGGCTGTCTTCCTGGATAACCTGGCCACTGGCGCATCCACAGTTGGAGCACTATCCCATACTTCCTGTGAATCTGGAAGAAAGGGATATAGTTTACCAAACTTGGCCTCCACCGGCACCTTCCTGGACATCTTGTGCCTCTCTGAACTCACAACATCCTGCACCTCCTTGTGCACTGGAAAGGTGTGCTTTTTCTTTTTGGCAAAAAATACATTAGTCGCTGACTGATCATGCTCCTCTAACACTATGCACGCCTCACTGCCTTAATCAGGTCTGGTATATATTTCATGTCAAAGAAGGAAGTCTTCTCTTCCCCTTCCTCCTCGGATGAACTTAAATCTGACTCTATATCCTCAGGCACATCAGGCTGATTTGACTGGATCACAGAAGAAACCGCTTGAGCAGTTGTTGGAATGTCTGTATCCCCTTCTAAGATCTCAGCCACACATTCCTTGCACAGCCTCTTGTTTGAGAGAGCAGGCCTCTTACAAGCTTTACAGGGTCTGACATCCTTATCTTGTGACCTTTGCCTTTTCCTGGCCGTCTCTTCAACAGGGGTAGTAAGCCTACAAGCAATAACAGCCATTAATAACACAGTTTTTTCGTTGCAGCACAACTGACAGGAACAGAACTCGCCGAGTAGGCTTAGGGGCAGCACCTTTCTCAGCAGCCAGATCCATTCTGGGAGCGTTCCTGCTCAAACTCATCTGCGGGCGCACAAGGCAAAGCAGACCCCGGCTGCCGGCAAGATAAGGCTGCGCTGATTGATGATGTCACCGCCCACACAGACATGCATTTCTACCAAGAACTGTATCTTTCCCCCAGCTGCAATAGGGGACCTGTTCCTGAGAAAGCGCTATGGCAATCACAACGGAGCAGGCATCAGGCGGAGAAAGTGTGCCTGAATCTAACCCTAAAGAGGGCCAAGTGAGTTCTAAAAAAAACCCAAAACGATCTGGTCCTGGACAAAACAGAAGAAAAAAAAGACTGAGGAGGACAGGAAGGGGTGGGTATTTAATGCATTGCTTTATTAACCCTTCTGTGTCCTGACAGTATGGTAGAGGATAAAGCTAAATGTTATGCTGCCAGGGGATGACCAGGAAAATTCTTTTGACATGCAACAATTCTTTTGATGTGGGCGACAATTCTTTTGATGCGGGCAACAATTTTTTTATCGCAAAAAAATCCGCCAATGGCGAATCGCAGAAATTCGCCACGAATCCATGCCTGGCCGCACATTTTGCCCATCACTAGTGTTTAGCAAAGCCACCTATCCATCCCCTGGCATCACAAGGGCAATGTGGGAAGTTTAGGCTTTGCAACGTGGGTTAAAAAAAAGGGAAAAATACTAGGATGTTATGGGGGTTGAATAGGATAAAGAGAACCATTCCTGTCTTAAAGAAGTGTCATTTAAGGTTGTGTTGGGACATCCAGGTAGAGATACCAGACATGCAAGAATAGACCCGAATTAAGAGCTTTGGGTTGAGATCAGCAGAGGAGATATTGATTTAAAAAAACATGGTCATGGCAAAACATGTTTTTTTTTCAAAACGCATCAGTTAATAGAGCTTCTCCAGCAGAATCCTGCATTGAAATCTGTTTTTCATAAGCGCAAACAGATTTTTTTTATATTTAATTTTGAAATTTCACATGGGGCTAGCCATATTCTTCATTTCCCAGGGTGCCACAGCCATGTGACCTGTGCTCTGATAAACTTCAGTCACACTTTACTGTCGAGCTGCGATTTGCAGCGATATCACCCCCTTCCTTTCTACTGAGAGGGTGTGTTTTGCTGAGCTTCAGGGAAAGGTTGTTGTATCCCAGTCCCCTCTGGATCTGGGGGGGACTTTTTCTGGATTGGGTGCCTCTGGCATTCTCTCTTGATCTCCCAGTTTTCTATAGTGTTTTTTTAAGCTGCTTTCATAATGAGGGAGAAGGATTTGTGGGCATCATGTCAGGAAAGCCCTGTGGGTGCAGCTTCATGAACAGTGCCCATGCGCAAACATTTAAAGTCCCATACGGAACAGTGGGTAGAGGTCCCCATTGCTCCCTATGGGAGCCAAATTTAAAAATTTTGTTGTGGCAGGGCGGCATGCTGCCCCTAAATTTCTGCCGGCCTAGGCCTGGGCCTTTGTGGCCTCGCCACAAGTCCGGGCCTGTTCATGAGCCCAGGAGTGGAGCGGCACAAGGGAGAAGGGAACCAGGAAGCAGCATGGTGGAGGAGGAAGCAGAGGGCTCAGCTCAGATGCTATGGAAACAGCTGGAGGGCACATGCAGGAGGGCCAAGGAGCTTTTGGTCAGTCACAAAGCAAAGACACCAGAGATTAAGTTCTGTCTCCTTCCTACAGCCCAGGTGATCATATTGAATCATTGCCTGTGAGTCCTGCCAGAAGGCATGGGCTCCGATGCTCAAGTGTCCAATGCATCCGCCAACGAACAGCATGGGCGGGTAGGTACACCTTCGCTGAAGCTAAGGTGAGCCCCACCAGGTCGTTGGACTCCCCTCGTCTTGCAGCTAGGAGGAGTCCGCGTAAGTCTTGGCCTCGGGTCAAGCCCAAAGGACTGTGACACCCATCCAGGGTGCACAAAAAAGGTTCTGAAGTGTGCAGGTGCAATGCCATTGATTGCCTTGGTAAGGCTCCAGCTGGCGCCTGGAAAGAAAAAAGGAAAAAACTTCCTGCCCGCCTAATGGCTTAGGCAAAGAAAGTGAAGCATGATTAGGCAGAAGGTGCATGTGCAAAGCCCCCGACTAAAGATAAGTCAGGCACTCTCCCTTATGGGAACACAGCCCCTCTGCTTTCATCAAGCTTCCATTTGGCAACCTAATGGCCAAAGGACCAAGTGTTTCTCTTTTCGATACTACACTTGATCTTAGTCAAAAGGTCGAGAAGCAATCCAGGTGATGGTGCAATTAGTGGCTCATTGGGGGGAGAATGCAGAGCTTTGCAGGAGGCTGTGAGGGCAGTAGGAATGGACATTGCTCTGTGAGTTGCAAAGAAAGCTTTGGAAAATTCAGAATTTCAAGGTTAAGACTGATAAGTGGGTGAGGGATATTGTGCTCCAAGAAAATGGTCAAAGGGTTCTTTAAATCAGCTACATATGCAGAATTATCCTATGGAATCATTACCAGAGACATGAATATTTATAAGGGAACTTTGTATATAGTTTTTGCTGTGCTTATATTTTTTTTCTCTGGAATATGAGGTATCTCCTGACACTGTGACAGGTGGAAGAGTCAGTGGGTCAGGTGACAAATGCCATAATGAGGGAAATTATTTTCATAAAAACAAGGGATATGGAGAAATGAAAATGAAATATGCCTCTTTGAATTTGATTTATTGACATTTGCATTGTATATTTTGTTTCTTGTTAATTAATGTTTATGTAGTTCTTCTGTTATTTTATAATAAACAAAATTCCCAGTAGATATTAGAATTTCACTCAATAGTAAGACTTGAGACTCCTCCAGTTACACGGGAGTAGGAGAAACAATAGGTTACCTGAAAGCAGTTCTAATGTGTAGTGCTGGCTCCTTCTGAAAGCTCAGACTCAGGCACAATGTACTGAGATGGCTGCCTACACACCGATACACACAAAACATAAGACGTGGTAGCGGCAAAAAAAGGCCAAATTTTTCACCATTTCTCACATTTTTCCATAGTTCGTTGAATTTTTCAGCAAAGTGAAATGGGACAGATTCCCTCATCACTAATAAAAATGCTATCTGGCACATATTTTCTCCAAAGCTGTCTCATCATGAACACTTCTGTCTATCAATCTTGTGCTACATTTCATCCCCAAACTTTTGGATTTCATAATTATCTTTATTAAAGAGGTTATTCATCTTTTAGTATAGTATGTAGAGAGTAATATTCTAAGAAAATTTGCAATTGGACTTCACTTTTTAGTATTTGTAGTATTTTAATTATTTTGATTTTAAATCGCCAACTATCTAGTTTCTAGGGTCAACTTACCTTAGTAACCAGAAGGTGCTTTGAATGAGAATCTGGTATATGAATAGAAGAGGACTTGAATAGAAAAATAAGTTATAAAAAGTAACAATAACAATAATACTAGGCTTACAGAGGAATAGTTTATTGGCTGCTGTGGTCATTCACCCCTTTTTGAAAGCTGCAAAGAGTTAGAAGAAGGTAAATAATTCAAGGATATAAAGATAAATAATGAAGACCAATTGAAAAATGCTGAGAACTGGGCATTTTACAGCATCCTAAAAGTTAACTTAAAGGTAAACCACCCCTTTAATATGGTGTCTTAGGTTTGCTATTAATCACTCAGCTAATTTTCTAATGTCATATAAATACTAAAATACTGAATGCTTTATCCAAAATTTCCACAAGATGGTGCTTTAAAACTTGTACATTTAAACTCGACTCAACCCACTGTCACTTTAACCCTAAGAGGAAGGATTGTGAAAAAACATACCAAATATTCAAACTAAGGGGGTTATGTAATAAAAGGCTCTAAGCTTGCCCAGGAGGAGTAACCCATAGCAACCAGAGCCTTTTATTACATAATGGGTTAGTGCTTGACATTCAAAGCAATCCACACGCCTGCTCATCTCTGAACTTATCTTCAAATAATCACCAAACAATGTTATGTTATTTTGTTTGAGCAGTATGGGGGCTCAGTGAGAAGCAGTGTTGATTTATTCCGGCTTGAATGAGTTTGTATGTTCTCATCATGTCTTTGGCAGTTTCCAATGAGTATTCCTTAGCAGGATTGATTAAACACTTGCAAAAATCCAAAAATGAAAAAAGAAATGTGCATAGATGTGTCCATTATTGATGCAGACTGGGCAGTATTAAGAAAAAGATCTAATTTATAAATGGAGCATTAAAAAGTAATTACACATATTGCATTCAGAGAAAATATTACATCAGAACTGGAAAAATAGAACTACCTCCGGCGAGGTAGTTCCTTGACGACGCCTCTGCACTTCTGACAGACAGACCCTTTTATAAGGTTGCGCCCCGTGCGTACTGGCGTGCATGTACGCACGGGGCACGACCAATAGGATCACCCGCTGACCACCAATGACAGGGCCCGGAATTGATTTAAGGGGGCCCGAGCTATTAAGAAAACTGTAGCACAGCCGGGCCCCCTTTTAAGGTTAAAATTGTCCGGGCCCGGGACAACTGTACCCCCTGTGCCCCCCTGATGGCGGCCCTGTTAGTAGCTGATACCTGTCTTGTGTCACTGGTTAATAGTGAGACACATAGCCCTAGTTTGGGACAGCCCCTTCCATTCTGGAATAAGGGGAGCTACCATTGATTTTTATTCTCTTCAGTATTCTGTTTTTACCTTAAAGAAATATATCTGGATTACAATTTCTTGCAACATTCCTGCATCTGAAGGCTCTTTCATTGTGAGTAAGCTGCTGCTGTGAGTTCCAATCCTATTTTCTTACTAAGAAGTACTTTATTAAGAAGTCACATATGCTTCACCAACAGTTGTGTCATTATTATATATTATATATATATATTATATAACATTAATTACTATACGGTTATGGGATCCGTTATCCAGAAAATCATTATCCAAAAAGCTCAGAATTAAAGATAGGCCATCTCCCATAGCAATGGTGTAACTACCTATACAACAGACCCACAACACAATCGCAGGGGGGCCAGACTGGGGGTATGCTGTATTGTAGTCCCTCCCCTCTCTGGTCCCTCTCCTAACTTTTTTTTAAAAAAAGTGGAGCAGGGGGCCTAAAGGGGGGGCGGGGGAGGAGGGACTGTTCACGCCGGGCCCTCTCAGCAGATTTCTCTGCACAGGGCCTGGTGCGACCAAGTTATGTCACTGTCCTATAGACTCCATTTTAATCAAATAATACAGATTTTTAAAAATTATTTCTTTTTCTCTGTAATAATAAAACAGTACTTTGTACTTCATCCTAGCTAAGATAGAAATATTCCTTATTAGAAGCAAAACACACCTATTGGGTTTATTTAATGTTTTAATATTTTTTTAGTAGACTAAAAGTATGGGGATCCAAATTACGGAAAGATCCTTTATCCAAAAACCCAAGGTCCTGAGCATTCTGGATAACAGGTGCCATAGATGTAATAATAATATGGGTCTTTAGTCAGAATACTTCACTGTTACATTTCAGTAAAATATTTTACAGTACTATACAAGTATAGAAACTGTTATCTAAAAATTCTTGGGACCTAGGTTTTCTGAATAAGTGTTTTCTTTAATTTAAATAAACATACCTTAAGGGGCAGATTTATCAAAATGTGAGTTTAGAACACTTATACAGGGATAAAAATGCAATAAAACCACAAAAATTGTGCAAATCAGAGAAACAACAAAATAAGTCACACAACAGTGTAATTAGTGGTCAGAATATCTGATCCAATAGTCACGCTGTCAAAATAAACAGTGTATATGAGTGTGCAAAATGAAAAAAACAAACAAAAAAAAAAGTGCTAAATTGCATGCTGTATGTAGGTATAAATGTATGTAAGTGTGTGTAAGTGTGTAAGTGTGTAAGTGCAAAAAATAAAAACACACTTACCTGTCCAGAAGCAGGGATCACATGGCTGGTCGTCCTGCTGCAGTCCTGGTCTGTGGGCCGGCGCTTGGGGGGGAAACAGGAAGCAGGAAGTGGGGAGCAATGCGATCGCATCTGCTGCTTGGAGGTCGGTCCTGCGACAATCGCGTCGCAGAACCGGCATGACCGCCCCCTTGGCTCGTTGCCCAGAGGGCTGTCATTGCTAAAAACACTCTGCAGAAGCGGCACATGCCAAAAGAGGTATGGCGCACGTCGTTGGCAGATAAAGCCTTTTCCTGCAATGACGTATGCCGTACGTCGTTGGCAGTTAAACGGTTAAAAGATTTTGACACGTGACAATTTTTTGTGCACAGAATTTTTCTGTGGCAAATTTTGTCACCTGTTTCACAAAAAAAATCTACTAATGGCGAAACACAGAAATTTACCGCTAATCCATGCCTGCCGAAAAATTTTGCATCGCTATTAGTAGGATAGTTTCAGTTGGATCTGGATTTCTGAAAGGATTCTTCCCCTTTACAATGGTAATTCTTTGGCTTGGGGATTAAGAACTTTCTCAGCTAATAGAAGTGGAAAGATCCAGTCTCCCAAATGAAACAAAAACCTCACTGACCTTAAATAGCCCGTAAAAAATGCTTGATTTTTAGAACCAAAAGAAATTAAAACAGTAGAACAGAGGCCACAGTCAGGGTTTTTATACTGAAGTCTATTTATTTATTACACTAATGTCTGAAAATCCTGGAATGCTGGAAAATAAACATTTGATGAAGTAGTGGAGACATCAAGGGGCACATTTACTAATCCACGAACGTCCGAAAAGCGTCCGAAAAGCGTCCAAATACGTTTTTTTTCGTTAAGATCGTTTTTTTGTGATTTTTTCATCGCCGTCACGACTGTTTCGCGTATTGTCGCGACTTTTGCAGCGCCATCGCAAAATAATCGTACTGTCGCGCCGAGTATGAAAGTTTCGGATTCATTCAAGCTTCAGTATTGTGACTTTCCTTGGGCCAGGTTGGAGTTGCAGAGTGCCATTGAGCCCTATGGGAGACTTTCCTTGGGCCAGGTTGGAGCTGCAGAGTGCCATTGAGTCCTATGGGAGACTTTCCTTGGGCCAGGTTGGAGCTGCAGAGTGCCATTGAGCCCTATGGGAGACTTTCCTTGGGCCAGGTTGGAGCTGCAGAGTGCCATTGAGCCCTATGGGAGACTTTCCTTGGGCCAGTTTGGAGCTGCAGAGTGCCATTGAGCCCTATGGGAGACTTTCCTTGGGCCAGGTTGGAGCTGCAGAGTGCCATTGAGCCCTATGGGAGACTTTCCTTGGGCCAGGTTGGAGCTGCAGAGTGCCATTGAGCCCTATGGGAGACTTTCCTTGGGCCAGGTTGGAGCTGCAGAGTGCCATTGAGCCCTATGGGAGACTTTCCTTGGGCCGGGTTGGAGCTGCAGAGTGCCATTGAGTCCTATGGGAGGCTTCCAAAATCATGCAAAGTCGCAAAGGTTTGCCCGCCGTTTACGAGCGCTCAATATGAAAAAGACGCGACAATTCGCGAAAAAGTCGTAACGGCGGCAAAAAAGTCGCAACAATTCGCGGAAAAGTTGCGACGGCGACGAAAAAAATCGCAAAAATACGAAAAAGTCGCAGAATGTTCGTTTCCAATCCGTTTTTTTCCCATTCGGGATTCGGATTCGTGGATTAGTAAATGTGCCCCCAAGACTTGTTGATTTTTGTGTTTATTGTCTCTGCACAAGCTGACCATTAAATGGACAATACACTCAGGGTCAGACTGGGGGGTCCAGACCCCACCGTGACTACTGCCTGGGGACATACCCCCCACCCCAGTTGTGACGGCAAGCCCCCTTTCCCCACTGTGTACTGCACATCCTCCTTATGGCCACAATGGGGGGGGATGCGCTGGTTCCTGCAGTTAGCAGAGGGAACAGGCCTGGGTCGGTGGGGTCATGGGGCCCGCAAGAGCCGAGCGCATCTATTTTTTTCCTGGTGCCCTGCTGGCCCAGTCCCACCCTGAATACACTTTGCAGGATAAATTTTCTAATTATACTTAACATGGGGCAACTGGGGTTAAAACACTCCTCTCATATTACCCACAGGGTTTTTTTCTTGAATATGTCCATGTGGACATTTACTAGATCAGTGATCCCCAACCAGTGGCTCATGAGCCTTGGGATGTTGCTCCCAGTGGCCTCAAAGCAGATGCTTATGTCTTTTTATAATTCCTGGCTTTTGGGCAAGTTTTAGTTGCATAAAAACTTAGTGTACTGCCAAACAGAGCTTCATGTAGGCTGCCAGTCCACATAGGGGCTGCCAAAACATCAATCAGTTCCCCTATTTGTAACCCCAGAAACATTTTTCATGTTTGCGTTGCTCTCCAACTCTTTTTACATTTGAATGTGGCTCACAGGTAAAAAGGCTTGGGGATCCCTGTACTAGATGGTCTGAGAAACAGATGGAGGGAGTACAGTCCTACAGAATGGATGCATGAAGCATGGCTTCTGAGCTGCTTGTGGTTGCCACTAAGTCAGGGACAAGGTCCTGTGAGGTCCTTAAAGGCTAATAAAGCCTAATAATAGGATCTTGCAACAAATGTGTGTACAGCATATATATCCATATTGTACTCCTGAACTGTCAAACCATAGTGACTAACACAGGAACTAAACCATAGTGGTGCTTTCATTCAGCCTGCACAGTAGTATTCTTAAGAGAATTCCCTGCCCCCATTATGGTTCTACTATTTAATGATCAGCTAACAAGGGAGGGCTGTATATGTTTGTTTTAAACAAACTAGAGCCTATGTAATTTCTTGTAGATCAACTGTGTATATTTTTTTTTTTTTTGCTGTGTTGCAAGCCATTCAGTTTTTGGCACATTTTCAGTTGCTGCAGCCAAAAACAATGTTTTCGGCCTCTCTTCTAAGTTGAAAAAGCCAAGAACAAATAATTAAAAAACTGCTTAACTCTTTGTAGCTGGTTTCATGCGAACAATTACAAAGAAACCTAATTATATTAATGTTACTGACAAGGTCTTTTTAATAACCCCCCCCCTACAGATCATTTTCACTGCTGCTGCTGTATTACTTGAACATTCCAATGAAACTGCTGAGCCTCTGATGTGGAACCATGCCAGATTTGTTTAATAAAACCTTGCCTGCTGCTCTGTAGATAGTCAGAACAGCACAATGCTGTGTAACAAGTTAAATGAATTCCTCACTGAGCATGAAGTTGAATCTAGGATCCTTGCTGCCTTGGGGCTCTGTGTTGCAGTGTCCCTGTATGGGCTGAAATGGATAAGGAAAAGGCGTATATTAAAGAGGATAAATCAAGAGAAAAAGAGAAGAGATATGAGTCTGCAACTCATGGAAAAACTAGCTGAGAAGTTCAAGAAACAGGTACGTTTATGCAACCAACCTGGCCATATTGCCATTATTACATTTATAGCTCAAACTATTTCATTTTACAATTTACATTGAAAAATTGACCTGTTAAGTATCTGTTAAAATAAAGATTCTGCAAATAATTTGAATGGTCAAACGTTTACTTTATTATAACATGTTTATACAAGCACAAACATAAGTATACTGCTACCCTTCATTTTTTTTAAAAAAAAATTTTTCATTTAGAAGGTATAATACTATGTAACCCATGTGACTCCTGGCAATAACCTCCATCTATTCAGGGGAAGCCTATACAGTATTAGAGATAATAATAATTTATAGCAGCTGTAGAATTTAGTTACATGGGATTAAATCAATGTTGACCACCGCATACTGTATGTACACCGACATCTTGATCACACATACTTGTTAGTCATGTTAGAAGGACAGAGGACACTTTTGAAAATACTGTATGCTAGTGCCTTTTACAGATACTTTGGGGTGGGAACATAGCCTGAAGGCATAGACATATATTTTGAAAAGTGCAAGGAAGGATAGGACACACACGCACACACACAATTCACACACCTCATACAGAATTATACTGATACAAAAGTATTAAGCATATTATTTGCTGTAGACTGTCAATTACATGTTTGATTGGCTATTTTTACTTTGCATATAATTATAACTATTCCGCACAATACAGATATGTTGTTATTGCCTTGGTAAGTGGAACTTTGAACTTCCACAAATTTTATTAGCAACAGATCATATAATTACAGTAGTAAACTTTACATAATAAAAGATAGTAAGCATCTTATCACAACATGCCATCCTACAACAAAAACTCTGCTTCTGCAGTGCAAGCAACCTGACTGGCTACCCTGTCCATAAGTAGCAAGTAACAAAGCAGAATACTGCTTTGGTCAACTGGCAACAGTTTTTGATGATGAAGTGATTTCTTTCAATAAGGTTTCTGACAAACATAGCCCTAACTGAGATTATAGTGATCACCATGTAATTATACACATAACATGAAATAGGAATGTACTAAAAAGGTATAAAGTTTGCTACTGGTGCAGTTACCCATAGCAGGTAGTATTTACTGTTCATCCATTTAAAGTAAACAAACTTTGCACCTTTTCTTATTATAAGGGCTGATTTTGCCTACCTAAAGGGACAGCATACTACAAGATGTAACTATGGACTGTATATTCTGCCACAAGACACAGACACAGTAGATCCTGAATTACCTTTGTTTTTGCATCCGTTATTTTACTTGCAGCTGGTTGGTTTCTGTAGATTGCTGCCCAGGTGCAGGTGCCAGGTGACCAATGGTGATAAATGTATGTATGTACATATAACTGTATTTATAAAGCACTACAAGGATAAGCAGCACTGTAGAATCTTACAATAAACAAACTTACACACAGGAACAGGACAAGTGCTATAATAAATAAATAAATAAATAAGTATAAATACACAAAGATTTAGTGCCAGTAGAAAAGAGATCCCTGCCCAGTTAACTTCCCATGATAACTTCCCTTACCATAGAATGTCATTCCAGCTATCTCTGCTAAGCATTCTTTCAGATTCAGTGAAGAACTGACCTGTTATTTGGGCAGCAATCATTGATCCTCTGCAAGTCTTGACTGTGATTCAAAATAGGCCCTGGCATATCAAGTACACAGAGACCCAAACAGCCCCCACCAACCTACTAAATAGATACTGTCTATGGTGTCTTACAACAGCCCCTCTGGCATTTGCCAGAACCCACAAGTTACCAGTCTGGGTCTTATCCTCTGTTAAATTTTCTTTCTATATCTTTAAAGAACAAAAATATTAGGCACTCCCCAGTAAAATAGATTACTAAATGTTTTCCCCTGTCCTGTGCTTCTTTTGGGAGAAGACTGCATCACCCAATAAAAAAAACGT
The DNA here is from genome assembly GCF_000004195.4 of Xenopus tropicalis. Classification (NCBI taxonomy): domain Eukaryota; kingdom Metazoa; phylum Chordata; class Amphibia; order Anura; family Pipidae; genus Xenopus; species Xenopus tropicalis. The sequence goes on along the minus strand of NC_030680.2, from coordinate 93,346,626 downwards.
TATCAGTGCTGTGCTGCATTTTACTTACCATCCTACCAGCATCCATTGTAAAAATCCCTGTTTGTACATGTGCAGTAAAGTAAACCAGGCAAGATCTACTCTACTGCACATGCGCAGAACACCAAGCATCAAATAAACAAAGAATATAAGGAGATGCCAGCGCAGTGCTGAGGTAGGTTTTTGATAGGCCAGTGCCATTTTTTCCTAACAGGAGCACCAGCCCAAATATAAACTTAGCGATCAACTTCACTGGGGGTGCCCAACAGTGAAATACATTTTACCTGTCCTTTAAGCTAGGTCTACACACAAAACTAGATTGTACAGCTTGGCCCTTAATTCGGCCATACATACATAAATTATGTAAGCTAAAAAGTTGCTGTGAAAAAATGGCCATAGACTCCATTGTATTCTGCTCAGAAAAAGTTGCCACAGAAAAAAACGTTATTGCAAAAGAATATCCATATACTCCAATAAATTTTGCAGGGATAAAGTTGTCAGGAAAAATATAGTCACTGAAAAAAGTTGCCACAAAAAATGTACTGTACTGCATTGGTTCTATGCATGGGCTCTGCAACTGGTTGAGATATCATTGCTCATTTCTTTTGCTAGGAAAAGGCTGGTAATACAAAATTCCATAATGCTCTTGCTATTCTCCACATGCCACATGTAGGGATGCACCGAATCCTTAAAATCACGTGACTTTTTGTCACTTAAGCATATGCAAATTAGGATTCAGATTCGGGTTGGTATTCGGGCGAATCTTTTACATAAAATAGTGGATTCAGTGCATCCCTACTGGTAACACAGAAACTCTGAAGGGATTTTCATTTGCTTGATTCTGCCCTGTCCTTCACTCCTCATATCCAGTCACTTATCAAATCATGTCACTTTCACCTAAGAAATATTTCCAAAATCACCCAAGATGCTGCCAAAATTCTTATTCACTCTCTCATCATATCTCGCCTGGACTACTGTAACTCCCTATTAATTGGCCTTCCCCTCAAAAGACTGTCCCCACTCCAGTCCATAATGAATACTGCTGCCAGGCTCATACACCTCTCCAACCGCTCCTCCTCTGCCATGCCACTCTGCCAATCTCTGCACTGGCTTCCCCTACCATCCAGGATAAAATTCAAACTAATGACTCTCACATTCAAAGCAGTTCATAACCCTGTCCCACCCTACATCTCTGAACTCATCTCTAGGTACCATCCAACCCGCTTGTTATGCTCCTCTACTGACCTGCTCCTCAACTCCTCTCTCATTCCCTCCTCACACGCTCGCATTCAAGACTTTGCAAGGGCTGCCCCCCTTCTCTGGAATTCGCTCCCACAAACTGTCAGACTTTCTCCCAATCTCTCTGCCTTCAAGAGATCTCTAAAAACACATTTATTTAGAGAAGCTTACCCTAATCTAGTGTAACATAACCTCAGTGTGCTGCTAAAAGCATTACCCTGTGCCACACCTCTCACAACTCTTGTCATGCCCATTCCCACACCTTATGTCTCAACCCTTTCTCCTTGTAGATTGTAAGCTCTTTTGGGCAGGGCTCTTTTCATCTCTTGTATCGGTTATTCGTTGCTTTATATGTTACTCTGTATGTCCAATATATGTAACCCACTTATTGTACAGCGTTGCAGAATATGTTGGCACTTTATGAATAAATGTAAATAATAAAATAATAATAATGCTCCACAGACAGATTTCTTTTATAACATCATTGTAAATATACCTGGTTGTCAAAATTTGATTCAATTTTGTTTAGGTTTCTTACTTTATTATAAAAGTTTTAAAGTACTTGGTTGTGCATTTGAGTGCATGCGGGTTGCCATGTCTATTAACGGTAGTTGTGCAGATATGTCTGTTTTCAGTCTGTCTTATGAACCATTACATCTGATATGCTGCTTACATAATTTTATAGATTCAATCTTTTTTTTTTGCTTGCAAAGCAGGAACATGTTCTTTCACAACTAAATACGTTGTAACACAATATTTGCTTGTGTTTGCAGAACCCAGGTGTAGATTCCAGAAGAATCCTGAGCATGTCATTGCAGGAACTTACAGAAAAGCTTAGAGATGGATCGCTTTCTCCTGAGAGTGTCTTGTACCCATATGTTAAAAAAGTAAGGGTGCCTTTTAGAGTGCTCATAACACAACAACACAAATATTCATTTAACCATCCCATAAAAAAGCAATGAAATATTTTTGTAACTTAGCTAACTATTTGTAACTGTATAAAATATATTAGCACGCCTATATTTGGGTCTTAGGACTTCCCCTGTCAGCTGCTGGTCTAAGTGATCCAAGGGTTAATTAAATATATTTACTCTGGAAAATGACTTTTTCCATTTACTGTGTATAGTAGTGCCAATATAAATATTATAAAATAATGATGTCTTACAAAGAAGTTTATGGACATGTTAGCTAAGCCACAGGCCATAAAATAAACTTAAAGGTTGCCTCCAGGCCATGGGCTTCATCGAGACAACCCCAATCTACAGCAAAGGCAAAACTGTGTTAAAAGTTAACTACAGGTATAGGACCCGTTATCCAGAATGCTTGGGACCAAGGGTATTCCGGATAAGGGGTCTTTCCGTAATTTGGATCTCCATACCTTAAGTCTACTCAAGAATCAATAAAACATTAATGAAACCCTATGGGATGGTTCTGCATCCAATAAGGTTTATTTATATCTTAGTTGGGATCAATTACAAGGTTCTGTTTTATTTCTACAGAGAAAAAGAAAATCAGTTTTAAAATTCTGAAATATTTGATTAAAATGGAGTCTATGGAAACGGGCATTCCGTAATTCGGAGCTTTCTGGATAACGGGTTTCTGGATAAGGGATCCCATACCTGTATTTCAAAAAAATTTCATCAAGAACATGGGGCAGGCAGGCAGGCCCCAGGGAAGACTACTAAGAAAATGTCCCATAGGGGGTTTAATTAGAGCAGATTGTGTGTCTCAAAGTTGCTTTAGGACCATGATAACAGTGACTTGTATTAATGGGGTAGTTTCCTGTTGTATATAACAGTGGGTGCTAGAAAAATAACTGCAGAGTGACAGGTCTTCAGCCATTAGATTATTGCCCTGAGCTAAACTGGTTACTAATATCACCACAAAATGTATACAGATTGGCAATTCTGCTGCTACATATTATCGTGTTGTACTAAAGTTGCTAAGAAAAACCCTTTAAGAATTCACCCAAAGGTCTATGGTATGATATACTGATGAGTTCAGCATACCCTAAACACAGTTCCTTTAAAGGAGAAGGAAAAGAAAAAACTACTGTAAGTAAGCTTTATCAGAAAGGTCTATGTCAGCGTTTTTCAACCACTGTTCCGCGGCACACTAGTGTGCCGCGAGATGTTGCCTGGTGTGCCGTAGGCAGGGCACCAATGTACTAGGGGGGCACTGCTCTTGGCACCAATGTACTAGGGGGGCACTGCTGCTGGGCACCAATGTACTAGGGGGGCACTGCTCTTGGCACCAATGTACTAGGGGGGCACTGCTGCTGGGCACCAATGTACTAGGGGGGCACTGCTGCTGGGCACAGAGTTAAATTTTTTAACATTTTCTAATGGTGGTGTGCCTCGTGATTTTTTTCATGAAACAAGTGTGCCTTTGCCCAAAAAAGGTTGAAAAACACTGGTCTATGTAAATACAGCCTCTATGAAAAGAAACACAGGATTTCTTGTCTCCTTTTTTGTAAAGAACTTGTTAGGGTTCCTCTCTCAGAAAAATTCATCATTCCTGGGGCAAGAGTCTGCAGCTCTCCTCACTCCCTTCTCCTGCTTCCCCCTCCCCTAAAAACTCACTCCTTTGGAAAAGCTAACAACTACCACACAATTAGGCATGACAGTTAAACACTTAATTAGGGACATTGTATGCAATCATCAAGGTAAATGTGACTTCTTATAGTCTTGAAAGTTGTGTGTATAAATGCAATTACATTATATTGATGATGATTAACTTATACAAATTTCGAAGGCTTTGGAAGTGACTAGAGATACCAACTGTATAACCGTTTTTATGAATGACTGTGAGACCCAGCTTCAAGAAGTCAAAAAGCAGAAGCAAAAGGGTCTTCTATATGGTGTTCCTGTCTCTATAAAGGAACATGTTGGATACCAGGTGAGTGTTTTCCTTATGCTTCTTTGGAAGAAAGATATTTTTGTAGCAATCTAACACAAACCACCATGTTTAATAAATGTACAAGGTTTGCTTAGGTGCAGTAACCCATAACAACCAATTTCATGTTTGTATTTAAACAGGGGACCAGTAATTATTACTTTATTTTTTAGGTAACTAGTGAAGAAGGGGCAGTAGGGAAGGCACTCTAGAGATGTCGTTCATAGCATTAGTAACTGAGTACCAGAAATAAACCTCATAGAAGTAGCACATTACCCAAAGGCAGACAGCTTACAAGTGATCTAAGTTTATCACCTCTTTCACCTCTCTCCTATGTTTAGTGGTATAGCTGCAATTTATTGAGTCTAAATTCATTAATTAATTAATTTTTTAATAAACATCCTCGCCAATGTTCTCTGAGCTGACAAAACATCTATCATCCCCTGACAGCAGTAAGGGAGCTGGAAACCTGCAGGATGAACAGATCAGATTTCTTCTGTAATGTGAAAATTCTTTTTTTAACCTGATTTAGCCTAAAGCAGCCAGGGGGTGGAGTTTATGGCATCACTGGTTTAATTTGCTCACCAGATATGACCAGCAGAAAAGTAAGGTTAAATCCTCTTCCAGGTTATTGAAATAAGAAGTGCTAATTTTCCTACAAGAAACCAGGAGAACTACCTAGCATGAAATGATACCAAAATATTTTAAAACATACCATGTTACAGTGCAATGCACTGTTAGGGAATAAAATGGAAATGGATAAACTTCTTTTAACATACAAAATATTAGTGATTGTTCTCTACTGTGCTATATATCAAGCTTATCAACAAATTGATTATGGTGTGCTACACAATGGACAAACCAGCTAGTTGTAGCCCCAGGTGCAAGCTGAACCCTCAGCCAGGGTAAAACAATATCCAGGATAAAATGAAAAAACAGCAGCACTCCGGAAATGTTGTAGAAAAAAGTGAGTTTACTCAAGTGCACATAGCAACGTTTCGGGCTTAAAAAGGGCTGGTTTAAGCCTTGATAAAGGGCTGGTTTAAGCCTGAAACAACATTTCCGGAGTGCTGCTGTTTTTTCATTTTATCCTATATATCAAGCTTATGTTATTTACACCCTATTCAAGTACAGTATGTGTTGGCCCTAGAGTGATGCAACCTCCAGTTTGCAGGGAAATGGTCATTTTCTTAAAAGTAGTTTTACGAAAGTAATGGTGTGTATTGCTAATATGGCGTGCGTTTTTTCGCACGCGGCGACTATTTGTGCGCGATGCATTCATTACCGAGTGTTCCATCAAATACCGCACGAAAAATAGTCTTCGTGACTTAAATAATGCAAGCAGCATCGCGTCTAAATTAACGCAAGTATCGTGTGTTAAGACGCGATAAAATTTTTAAAGCATGCTATAAATAGCGCACGTTTTAATGCACTTTAGTGAATCGGCCCTAATATGTTATTTATACTATATGTATTCTTAGGGACATCCTTCCACCTGTGGCCTGGTGCAATACCTTGATGAGCTCGAGGAAGAGGACAGTGTTATTGTTAAGGTTTTGAAGAAACAAGGGGCCATTATATTTGCAAAGACCAATGTACCACAGACCTTGATATGGTAAATACATCTCCATTTTATTTTGAATCTAAAGCAACATCTTAGTTAACTATATGAAAAGTAGAGATGTAGCGAACTGTTCGCCGGCGAACTAATTCGCGCGAACATCAGGTGTTCGCGAACGCGGAAATTCGCGAACTTTTGGCGATGTTCGCCATTTTGGGTTCGCCGCGTTTTTTTTTTGCGCTGCATTTTTTCGCCTCGTTTTTTTCCGCCGCTTTTTTTCGCTTCGGTTTTTCGCCTTTGCGTATACACAGGAATAGCTTGCGGTTTTTTTTGGCGTTATTTTTTTGCGTTTTTTTTGGCGTTTTTTTGGGGGGGGGTTTTTTGGCGTTTTTTTTACAAAGTATTTTTCAGAGAAATTTTTGCTTGATCCCCCTCCTGCATGCCACTGTCCAGGTCGTGGCACCCTTTAAACAACTTTAAAATCAGTTTTCTGGCCAAAAATGGCTTTTCTAGGTTTTAAAGTTCGCCTTCCCATTGAAGTCTATGGGGTTCGCAAAGTTCGCGAATATTCGCGAGTTTTGCCGAAAGTCCGCGAACGGGTCCACGAACATTTTTGGCGATGTTCGCTACATCCCTAATGAAAAGGTGAAAGCCAAAAGAGGAGCCTGAAACCTCATAAAACTGTTCTTCTTATGGTTTACCAAAACCCGTACCACCACTGTGAACACATCTAGCTGTGCCTTAGTTCCAATGTAGCTAGTTATTCTGTTGCCCAGACCTAATATACACATTACCTACAAGAGGCTGTACAGTACTGTTTATCACGTTCAAGTAGGTTCAATAAAGCTCACTGTGCCCATTAGCAAAGTAATGCAGTGAATAGCAGCAAATTGAGCTGAGATACCTGCTGAAGAATGCTACAAGCAGCATGCCCTGAGCAACACTCTCACCAATTCCTGCATAACACTGAGCTCCCAGCCTCTTTTGTTGGCAATAGGGAGACCATACACAGCACAGCACTATCTTTAGTTAGTCTAGCTATGTCATTCCCCTACATTTTCATTTCATGTCTGCCTCTAACCACCCAGGCACAGTTTTCATTTTTATAATGCAGCTTTTTGTAAAAAAAAAAAAAATTGGGGGGTTGGTGCATATGTAAGAGTATCCCATAAGGGGTTTATGCTTTATGGTAAATTTTTAAAACATTGAAATCAACTATATTGAGTTTCATTTTATACCTATACGTATGCCACTGCTTGCATTCTAGCTTTTTAAGACATTGGTGATCATATTACCGAAGAAGGCCATGGCAAAGAATTGCCTAATTAAGGAAAAGATAGTTTCTTCTGCCCTTTTTTTTATCAGTGTTCATGTAGGAGACCAGTAAACTTTAAACATTTATCATTTGTGCAGTGCTGTGAATATGTCTTTGTGATAAAAGTAAAGCAGATATACAACAACTCTATATTTTAATATAGCTCTTCATACCAGCAAATAAAAATATTTGAGTAAGAGCTGTGTCTTATAAGTCCTGGTACAAATTGTAACTGCAATTATAGCTTGTGTTAAACTGTAATTGTCCTTTTGGTAGATCGGGATTATTAAATATAAGTTCCCCTGGTATAAATATGGAGCCTCTTTGCTTATCCTGGGTACATCATTGTGTAAATAAATACAATTGTAATCTTTTTTTTCTAGTAATTTATTAAAATGCTTAAAATAACATTTCATTCATCCAGCTGGACATCTTTGATACACTTGATAGAAAGGGGCATATTTATTGAGCAGTAGGTTCTGGTTGCACCTTCAAGGCAATCATTTCCTTGGTTCTGTTGGTTTCCAACCAGCAAATTCCCCTAAGCAACCACTGATGCCCCCTCTGATGAAAAATCATCATGTTATGTAGTTTATTTCAAGTGGGATGAAGATAAAAAGACACAGATAGTAAAGAAATTGTTGGTCTCTGAACTAAACATTATAATTGCTAGAAAACAAAAGTTGAAACGTAGCGGTTGGGACAACCCACTCCTCTCTCTCTTTGGTTTGTTATTTTACTACTCTAATGCTCTGAATATTGTACTCTGTCATACTGGCTTGTAAGAAATACTGTCATGACCAATCTTGGGGACTAAATAGTAATTATAACTTTTTGCGGTTACTTAAAACCCTTCTTCACAAAAAGAAAGTATTTGTGTTATCACTACAAACCATACATTACCGTGGGGTGGCTTTGTTTTTCCCTGACAGTTATGAAACAAGCAACCCAATATATGGACTTACAACGAATCCCCATAACCACACTAAAGGTGCTGCTGGATCTTCTGGGGGAGAGGGAGCATTAATTGGAGGCGGAGGCTCAATCTTAGGTTTCGGAACAGACATTGGTGGAAGTATCCGACTGCCATCAAGCTTCTGTGGAATAGCTGGATTAAAGCCAACTCCAAATAGATTGAGGTATTGTGGGGACTTGCTCAAGATGGCAGTGGCAGAGGGAAGGCAGATAGGTGACGGACACCAAACTCCAGTTTAAAGCAGTTTTCTCACTACACTTTGTTCTCAGCAGTTCAGCTTTCACAAACATTGTAGCAAAAACAGTCATTTTATCCAAAGTCTTTGGGTAAACAGATAAATAACTCCTTGGGGTCTAAATGGGGTTTCTCTGCCCAAATACAAACTAGGTGTACAATACCATTTGTTCACTGCTTTTCCCTCCAGAAAGTCATCTTCTCTCTCACCAGTTAGTACACAGACTTCCACAGCACCTGCTTCCCAACATAGCCCCATGGCACAGGCTTCACTAGCCTCAGTCTCACACAGATGTAACAGCCAGATATGTGTCTCTCTTCCAGACATGTAAGGGAAGATTAACCCTATCTAAGCCAGGCAAATCTTTGCATCCCATACAATATACCCTAAACCTACATATTTTGTACAGTTATAGGCTGCACTGCCATACTATGTAAACATTAATGAGGTAGAAGCACAATACAAAATGTATAATTTTTTATTTCCAACTCATTTTTAATTCTAATAATTTTCCTTTTGGCAGTTTACATGGAGTGCGGCCTTGTGTTGATGGCATGCTTGCAGGTAAAGGATTATCCTAATCTCTCTTGCTCTACCTAATCCATGAAAGGGACAGAGGGAATATTCAGGTGGGATAGATTTTCTTTTGTCACAAACTTTGCACCCACCATACGATTAATTTCACTGACATTTAGCCAAATTAGCCAAGTTTTTTCTAGTATGTATTTTTGTTCATACTCTAAGGGTTGTGGTATATATGTTATAGTGCTGCTGTGCATTGGACCAATGGCAAGGGATGTAGACAGCCTAGTTTTGTGTATGAAGGCTCTCTTGTGTGATGAGATGTTCAAGTTGGATCCAAGAGTGCCACCGCTACCTTTTAATGAAGAGGTAGGTAGCAGTATAAGGAACAACACATTATACATATAGAATATTAACGGTTCTACATGCATATAAGATATGACATGAGCTTTGCACTTTTATATGTCTTCTGTCATCAGCAAACTTGATTCTTTTGGATTGTAAGACACAATAATTTGCAATTGTGATATCTGGGTATTAGGTTAAAATCATTACCAAGAATAAAAGGTAAAACCTAGGGTGGCCTCTGTTGGGATGCTGGAGTGATGTACTATGCCCCATCCAACAAGGAGGCCAAACATCAGTTGGATCAGAAAGCTCCAGAAACTGAAAAGCATTAACAGAAAATGTCCTTTCTGTACTTTTTGATTTAAAACCCTTTGTAGAATGCATATTTTTGTTTGAAAAGACCCGTAGTTTGTCTGGAAAAGCAGAAAATGTATCTCCCAACTACTATGATATAGAATATAGGGTCCCTTTGTATTGTAATTAACAAAGAGCAATGTAAAAACATAAAGTTGGGAAACACTAATCTGTTCACTGCCTGCTTGGTGCAATTAATGATTAAAGTATATTAAAAGGAGTAATTTATACATGTTGGAAAACTGTTTAGGTCTACTCTACGTCTCAGCCCCTGCGCATTGGATATTACGAAACTGATGGCTATACATTGCCAAATCCAGCTATGAGGCGTGTGTTCTTAGAAACAAAAAAGCTGCTGGAAGAAGCTGGACACATGGTAAGAATAAAGACAGGGCACAAATCTCTCAGGAATCATTTGCTGTGTTTATATAGTTTTTTTCATAACCTTTTTACCTTGGCTACAAAGTTATGTATGTTATTTTAAAACAGAGTTATTTTTTATGTGATTTTGAAATACAAACAGATCTTTGCAGTAGCAGAGATACACACATATACACATATGTGATAGTGCCAAGTATAGCTAGAGCAGCTCAGGACATTCATGAAGCATCGAGGAGGTGTCCTCATGTGAACTAGAGCAGCTATTTGTATCACTATTCACCAATATTAACAATCATTAACATCAGTTAGACTAGTTGTCTGCATTTGTTACATGCCTTGGGCCAATATGTGCCAACTCATGTCAGCTACAGCTTTATCTGTGTCACATTAGAAATGCAAAATATAGAGAACTAACCAAGGACTCCTGGCCCAGTTGCAACTACAACTTGCTCTTCCTGCCAACTCTCTGAAATAGAGACATTGCCTTTATAAGGAGAAGCAAAGAGCAATGTGGAAAGCTTTCTATTCATCAGCAAAATGGATGATTATTAGAATTATTCGTTTATAGAATATGCTCATTTTTGTCCATATTACTAATGGCCCACTAGCTCAGATACTATTGTCATAATCTTAACATTATATGACCCATAAAAAAAAAAAATAAACAGACATAGGGAACCTATGGGACTATGGGACTTCAGCTGTTGCCTGGTGCTCTGGGTAATACAGACCCTTAACAGTTACAATTCTCTTTGTTATCACATGTAAACCTTGCCTAAGAATAATATTAAATGAATCTACACCATATAGAACCCTCTTAATTCTACCATTTGGATCTGTGCTGTACATTTAGGAGGGGGGGATTTATTAACATTTGGATTTTCGTGGTTCTATATTTTTTTTTTTTTTTTTAAACCACGACTAAACTAATTTCCATGAATGGCAGTCATTTATTTATAAATCCAAATTAAAAACAGCGTGAACAAAAAAAAAACCACAACGTTTTCACATTGTTGCACAAAAGCCAGTATCAAAAATCCCCGAAAACCTTTAAAACCACAAAGCAAAGAAAGGTCTTCCAACTATAAAAGGGACATTTGCCATTGACTACATGATCTGGACAAACTCTAACTGGCATCTATTGCTAATAAAAAATTAGCAATTTTCACGACTTTGTTGCATAATTAATCATGAGAAATTTTTTTTGGGGGGGGTTGGGGGTTCCACACCAAAATCGTGTTTTTTCAGTGACAAAAAATCCAAGCTTAAAAAATCAAGCAATAGTAAATGGCATTATCTGGTATTCTGCATATTAAAGGATGAATGATACTGAAAATTAAATTGTCATACAAAATGTTGTAAAGGCATTTATACATGAATAGGGGCAAATAAATCCATTGGCGTGTGACATCTAGCCAACAGACCTTCAGTTGGAAATATCAAAATCTTACATTTCTGCCTCCACAACCCAACCCTTGCTATTGAGAATTTCTGTACTTTCCGCATCCTCATTTAGCACTCATATCTAGCATGACAAGAAAAGTCTTTTTACTTTGTAGGTACACAGGGAGCCAAGTAGGTAGGATCTTATAGGTTATACCATTCAACACGCTAAAAAAAACATCTACTGCAGTGGGCCAAAGCAGGGCATTTTGCAACTAGAAAGAAATATATTGCACATATTTCCAAATGTAAAAAAAAAATGTCACGCAATGGTATGATTATATTCCAGCTTATACCGTTCAAACCTCCCCGAACTGAATACATGCTAAATGAGCTGTACATGAAATCATTGTTTGGTGATGGAGGACAAACATTAAGTGAGAAGTTGTAAGTAGAATTTTCTTATACTTAATAAGGGTACAGGTCTGAAGTTAGTTTGATATCAGAAGTGAAGTTGCTATATTTTAGTTTTCTTGCCATATTAAAAAAAAACCCTGGAATGTAGTACTGTAATACTGTAGTACTGTAATACTGCCCTATTTGTATTCTTCCTCTCATTCTGTGTCCTTCCCTCACTCCCTTCCCATTTCTCCTCCAGATAATATTTTTATATCTGCCGAATGTTAAGCAACAGCATCTATTGTGCATTCTCATTGTTTTAGTTCCAAAACAAAACAATTCTGAAAAAAAGGTGCAAGGGACATCAACTGAGTATAGATTTGTGTCCTTGCTACATGAAAATAATATTATAGTATTATAATCTCTTATTACATTGATGCAGTCATTTGAACTTCTGCATCTAAATTTCAATAAGAATAAGATGAAAGCTTAATTCTCATAACAAACTAAGCATAAGCCCTTCTTGCTTATTACATATAAAAATGAAAACAAGTAAAGTTTTTTTCTTTAGGGTATAAAGGAAAAAAATGGATTATTTCCTTATATAACTATCTCCAGTTAGAGTTTTATTAAACTTTTTATTTTAAATAGCATAACATTATGGGCTTCTGTTCTTACCATACAATATTTTTGGTTTCTATTTAGCAAAAACAACATTGTAGACCAACGTCTGAGAGATCTATGCTTACTTTGCAACCTTCCTAAAATAGTGAAGAAGATTCTGGCCTTTATACTGAAGCCATTGGTAAGAAGATTTTACATGGCAAATGCAAAAGTTATGTCTTGAGGCTGAATGTAGCTGTTTCAAATTGGGCTACACATTCTCATGTACTGTATATTGATCACCTGAAGCAAAGTTCAGATCCTGGAATCCCTAATTTACTATTAAGGAGCTCTATTTACTGTCCAGACCCCATTATGCAGGGGGATGGCACAAGAAGCTGCAAGGAGAGTGACAGGAAGCATTAAAATTCTTTTGCTGTATCTCACCACTGTATACAGTCCCATAGGTATCAGTGATCCCCATTTCTATGTACGGTTTAAGGGCACACAAGGCAGAGGAATACAAAAATGGAATTTTACTGTTACCACTAAAAATGCCAATATTCAACTAAATAAACTCTTTTGCAGCGTCCAAGATATGCACTGTCCTTGAGTTCAGCACAAGGTGCAAGGTGAGACATTGTGCTTACACTTTCAGCTATTCATTCAAACCCAGTGGGGTTGCCTGGACTGGGGGGCAAATTGGGCAAAGATTAAGACATTTGATGACTTGGTCACTGATTTTTCTGTGTATAGCTAGCTTTATGTGAAAATGTGAGCCATTATAAGTATAACTATATGGTATACAGTAATGTAACATTTTTGGCACATATATCACCATGAAACACAGTGTGTTTCACCTGATGCAATTGCGGCCAATGCAATAACACAATTGTGCTTGCACATCATCGTAATTCGGATGTAATTGTGCTGAAAGTCCAGTTGCCATCATTTCTGGTGTTTGGCGTGGCCCTGATTCTTTAGACACAAGTGCTCTAATGCAGGGCACCAAGCAAACCCTAAAGCTACAGCCTGGTCCGGAGGTAGTGGTAGCTCTAGGGTTCCTCTGCATCCATAGGTACAACTACGTTTGATTCCAAATAGAATACAGGAAGGACTGAGCGGCACTGAGTACAACTGTAGGGAAATGCAAAGAGCACATTTTGACACAAATACCTTTAATGAATGGGGTTTTCGAACAACTGTCTGTGGGAACATTTGTATTAACTAACAGTACCTGTGGTCATTAACAACCCCTAAGATATATTTATAATAGTGGAAAATGCTATTTAGCTTTGATTTTGAATAATATGAGACCACCTACCAAGCTAGAAGTGGAAGGTGAATTTAGTCTTGGGATTGGTATCACCTGTCCAAAAACAGCACAAACATGGCTCAGGTAAAGGTTGGAAAGAGAAATACTACAAGACCTTGGCTATGGTGGTTTTGTAGCACAGGATAGATGTGCCCACTGGATTTCATATATATATCTAAAGGAATGCTGTTTCAGCTACACAAAATAAGTGTTCTTATATAGTCAGAAGCACAGGCAGTCAAACAGATTATATAAAGGACAAAAAAAATATATTCTCTGTATTCAGCATTCAATACTCAGTATTCCTCTTTCTACCAGACTTTTCCACAGTGACAAAAAGCAGTTGCACTGAAAGTGGTTGACTGGGGTTCCCAGCCCCATCACAAGAGAATAAAATAAAGTAGAAAGACCCAGGGAAGCAGTACTGTGCTGCAAAATAATTAATTTGTAACTTATTGCATTCTTCTCTCATTTATGAAACATTAAGTATTTTAAATATACGACACGTTTTGTACTGATAACATATATCTCTTTTATACTGTTTAGCTGCGTAAAGGACCATTGGAAACAAAATACAGCTGTAGAGGTACAGTCCTGGAGAGAGAGTTACAGATTCATATTGAATTGAAGACTTAGACCTAGACCTATGTAACTTCATTTATTCTCTTTACTGTTTTCTACATCCCTGACACAGAAGAGAATATCGTTCCTCACCAAGTTATATGTATTATTGAAGATATTTTTCATTATAATTTCACCATGGTTATGGAATAGTGGTAGGATAATTACTCATGGTGTGCTTGGTGCTATGCATTATTTTTAACTAGAAAAAAAAGCTTCAACAGATGATGAGTGCATTTACCAGTGAAGCCCCATCTTTAACGTTAAAATGACTTTTTGCAATTTTGTCTTAATACAAAATCAGCCCTAAACTATTGTTATTTTATTTCTGTTATACCTACAACTTGTATATTTTTGATAAAAATTATTTCTATCCCCAGGAATACCAGACTGAATTTATCGCTGAATGGAGAAAGTTGAATTTAGATGTGGTATTGGCTCCTATGTTAGGTCCAGCTTTTAACCCAGGCTATCCTGCAAAGCTTCTATGTAAATATTTCATTTTTACATAACTTCATCTAAATCGAACCTCAGGTTATCTGGGAATGATTCACATCATAACTAGATGCTAATAGTAAAATATTGTATGCATTAGCATCAATGAAATCAGAGAAGCTTACCTAATGAAGACATTTTCGAATTGTTAAATACTATAATCAGGGGAAAATATCTTGCTACTGACTGGTTTAGGGGGATTAGTTGAATGTAACTCTTGTGCCAGATTTTTTTGCTTTTACCAATCTCTTTTATCCCAATAAATCCAAATGATTTCCAGTATTTATGTGGGGATCCCAGAGTGAGCATTTTGCTGGATCAGTAAGGACTGACCAATACAAGAAACCTGTACAACAGTTCAATTATCAAATTAATTAAGAGCACTAAAATAAAAATAAAAAGAGCACTAAAATAAAAAAGAAGTACTAAACCCCCAACAAACAAAATCCCTCCATCAGCCCCCTCCCGCTGAGTCTATAACATAGAAAAACATCCCTTTTTGTAAACCTGACATATAGATGCAGAGTAGCACAGTGGAGTTCTACAGCAATATCTTCTGTATGTTCAGGATGTCTTCGGGTCAGTTTGCCAATGTGGAGCTTGCAGGCGCAGTAGGAGCTAACTCAGGACTAGCTCCATCTACAAGATAGCCCCTGAAAACTCTGATGCACTACTCTGCATCTATACGTCTCACAAAGTGGTGTGCTTTTGTATTTAACAGATTCAACAGGGAAAGAGCAGGGAGGAGGGCAGTAGATGGGAGATTTTGTTTGTGGGGGAAAGTAGTTCTCCTTTAAACAATGTGGCCACTCATCTGCCAGCAGGCTGAATTAATAAAAAATATGAAGCATTCATACTAATAGTGGTTATACACAAGATGATTTGCTGATGTTTATACTCTGTGTAGGAGTTCCTAAATATGCAATCTCTGTATCAAGCTATACTGCAATTCCACACTACTTAATTGGCCTAAAGTATAATTATTTGCTAACCTGAATGTGTATGGGGCTCTACTTCTATGGGCTACTAGTGACCACATGTATGGTCAAATTAGAAACAAATACATAGTCCATGAGTCCAACCATCAACCATTTTTCTGATGAACCCAAATGAATTCTATGCACAAAGTGATGAATACAAACAAGAAAGTTTTTTCACTTTAGCCTAGATTCAATTTAAACGAGAAAACCGTATCTATAAATTTAATTCCATATTTTCCCATAGTTTTTATTTGTTTTTTTCACCGTGTAAAATAAGTTTTTATCCTCAAACTGAATTTTAATGTTTATGGATTAAAGCATGATAGATGCATCAAATTCTTTAAGAACTATATCGAAAACAGGGATCTATAGGTTTGTGCCTATGAATAAAGAGACTATCTCTAATAACTAAACTCCCTTAAAAGAAAATCATTCACACTGCAGGTTTATGTCTGTTATATAATCACCGAACCTAGCAGTTTTAATATTGCTCCCCTGCAAATGGCTGTTGCAGTGTTTAACACAGTGATCCAACATCACTGGTGGTGTTGCCCATAGCAGTCAATCAGATCTTTGCTTTTGTTTTCTAAAGGTCCCCATACACGGGCCAATTATAGCTGCCGATATCGGTCCCTTGGACCGATTCGGCAGCTTATCGGCTTGTGTAGGGGCAGAACCGATGGGCCTGGCCGATGGATATCTGGCCTGAAATTAGCCAGATATCGATTGGTCAGGTTAGAAAATCCAGTTGGAACTGAACCGACTGCCCCATTGCCGCATGTGGAATTTGCCTACATGCCTCCCCGATATCGCCCACCCGTAGGTGGGGATATAGGGTGAAGATCCTCTCGCTTGGTGACATCGCCAAGCGAGCGGATCTGCCCATGTTTGGCCAGCTTAAGTTGTAGTTAACAAATTCAATTGCTGGTTGGTTGCTATGGGCAACATCACCGGTGATGTGCCTTACACACTATAATAAATATTCCCCTACCTCTCCAAAGGGAAAGGTGGTAAAAAGTATTTGCCCACAGATCTTATTATTCTATCCAGAAAGCACTGCAGCAAAGAATTTACGACTTTCCACTAAGTCATTGCACCACTAAAGTTACTTCTTGAGTTCTGATATGCAGATCACTCAGATAAAGTAAGAAGCCACATTATAGGATATGCATAAAGGCTTCAGTGCATCCAGTGCTTAATGATCTGATACAGAGAGACCCACATAATCAGGGTTTAATAAACTAACTGCAAATGATGGTTTTGAACCTTGATCTCAGTGTATAGTAACATTTTACCCAAAAGACATTTTTGTTTTTCTTAGCGGCTGCTTCCTACACAATGCTCTACAACTTAGTAGGGTTCCCGGCTGGTGTTGTACCTGTGGGTTCTGTCACTCAAACAGATGAAGAGGAACTAAAGAATTACAAAGGACACTTTAATGACCAATTGGACAAGCTGTTTGTAAAGGTAGTGTGCAAACCACATATAGACATAGCTGCATGGAATTGTTAGAAATGCTTGATAACATGTGCTAGGCAAATGGGTTTTGCAACATAGACTACACACACATATATATATATATTATTTATATATATATATATATATATATATATATATATATACTAAAAGTCATAAGCAGAACTCAAGGGACATTGAGAGAGGAAGAGTTCAGCAACAACACTTTGTAATATTCCTCAACTTTAAATTAACCCAACCCTTATACAACCCATGTGGTAGGGTGTCTAGTGTGCAGATGCTCATTGTTTTAGTTTAACATCCATTCTAACAGAGATGTCTACAAGAGCCAACACTCTTTTGTTCCTCCTATGGGCATTTGCATGAGTTGTGCTTTGTTGCCTATTAGATCAATGCCTTGTTGAAAATGTTAAGTTTGGAAATCATGTACTAGTAAAAGTTGTGTATATGTATATGTTGTGGTTCCTTAAAACTTGCTTTTGATTATCTCTAGCTATTGAATTCTAAACTTTGAAATGCAGACTTTTTAATATTATATAGCAAGATGGTTCCCGGCATTAACTGGGAAAACAAAGACAGACAAAAAGAGCATGTAAGGTGGTGCAACACATTTTGTTAAAACTGTTTGAATTGTTAATAAAGTTGTTTCAGGTAGGATTTAAACCTGGGAGAAAGTAAGGGGGTGGTGGCCATCCTGGAAAAGTTAGAGGCAGAGAAAGAAGTTGTTTTGCTTGAGGGTGAGCTTAGGCCGGGGCAGTGATTGTGTGTGTTAAAACAGAGTGAAGCTCATAAATGTATGTGAATTGATGACATAATAAAGCTTAAATCTGATTAAAGCAATGGTAACACCAAAAAATTAATTAAAATATATTGTACTGTTGCCCTGCACTGGTAAAAGTGCGTATGCTTCAGAAAAAAAACTACTATAGCTTATATAAACAAAGCTGCCATGTATACTTGGGGGCACTTTTCTACCTAGTGTTAAAATGTATTTGAGCATAATTCTGAGGCCCATTATTTCTATGTTTTAAAGCTTGAAAAATTGCTGTAGTGTGATATTGTATATAATCCAACCAAACTGTTCTTCCATTAGCCATAAAAGTGATATATATGTTTGTTTGCTCTTTACAGGCAGTGGAAGGTGGGCTAGGGCTCCCGCTGTCTGTTCAGTGTGCAGCGTTACCCTATCAAGATGAGCTCTGCCTGCGCTTAATGAAAGAAGTTGAGACTCTGCACCAGAACAAGAAAAAGAAAGCCTGAGTTAGTGATTTAGTTGCACTCCTACTGTTTGCAACCCTTGTTTCCACTTCTGTGTCTAATATAAGACCAATAGAGTTTGTAAACCTTTCTTTGTTTTTAACCTATTTCTTATATAGTGGATGTGAACTATAAGAAATTATGGTATGCACATTTTTCATAGGAATAACATATTTAACACCTCTGGGTGCATAATGGGTGTTTTTATCTTATCATAAACTGTTGCATGATATGTAATCATCAAAATATATTTTAATACAATTAAAGAGAATTCGTTCTGCCAAAACTGAACATTCATTGAGTTCATAACATTTTGAAAAGTGAATAACAAAATAGATCACACTTTTTACCTTGTAAAATAATTGTTGGGCGGCTGGGGATGGGTTGAAAGGCTGTGTTCGGGGATGCAGGTGGCCCTGCACCCCCCAGTTTGACGCTGGCTAATTCCCTGGAGTGGCAAAATACTAGGCACTAAGCACACAC
The DNA here is from genome assembly GCF_000004195.4 of Xenopus tropicalis. Taxonomy (NCBI): domain Eukaryota; kingdom Metazoa; phylum Chordata; class Amphibia; order Anura; family Pipidae; genus Xenopus; species Xenopus tropicalis. The sequence continues at coordinate 93,327,791 of NC_030680.2, read as the reverse complement.
AAAATGAAATACATTATATTATTATAAGAAAAGGAAATCTATACCTGCAGAATGAATTAACTAAACCTAGGGGCTGATTTACTTACCCACGAACGGGTCGAATGGAGTCCGATTGCGTTTTTTTCGTAATGATCGGTACTTTGCGATTTTTTCGTATGTTTTGCGATTTTTTCGGATTCTTTACGAATTTTTCGGATCCAATACGATTTTTGCGTAAAAACGCGAGTTTTCCTATCCATTACGAAAGTTGCGTAAAAAGTTGCGCGTTTTGCGTAGCGTTAAAACTTACGCGAAAAGTTGCGCATTTTTCGTAGCGTTAAGTTTTAACGCTACGAAAAATGCGCAACTTTTCGCGTAAGTTTTAACGCTACGCAAAATGCGCAACTTTTTACGCAACTTTCGTAATGGATACGAAAAACTCGCGTTTTTACGCAAAAATCGTATTGGTAACGAAAAATTCGTACAGAATCCGAAAAAATCGCAAAACATACGAAAAAGTCGCAAAATGTTCGTTTTCAAGTCGGAATTTTTCCAATTCGGGTCGGATTCGTGGGTTAGTAAATCAGCCCCCTAGTTTATATTATGTTAAGTGACCTATTAAAGAATCTCACCAAATTGTAGTGTGGAAGCAAAAGACAGATCTCTGTTCATTAATTGGCTGATGGGGCCTAGCATGTATGTGTGCCTTGGCTTGTTTGTGTGAATGTTTGCTTATTTATTAATAAGGAAAACTCCATAGAAACTCGCAAGCTTTTAGATGGTGATGTTATGGTTAGATGGTTAAGTTTTTGTTTTTTTGCATAAATACCAGGCATTCGAGTCTTTGAAATGCATTAGGTAATTAGCCACCAAAGTGAGGCTTATAATAAATGATACTACTCACAATAAACATATTATTATTTTATCAATCTAAACTATAATAGCACCTCCAATAATCTGTAGGAATATGGCAGTTTCTTGTCTTTGTGTTTTACTCTTATGTGTGTCATTCATTGATAGAGTCATATAAAGTCATCTGCGTTATTGCAGACCAAGATTGGACCTTCACATGTTTATTTTTCCACGAGTTACATTCTCCACTTCCTTCATAAGTCGAAGACACTGTTCTTCTTGCCATGGTAATGCCACACACTGCACGGCCAATGGGAGTCCAGCGCCATCTTGCATTCCCTGCAAAGCAGAAGTAATAGGATTACATCATGTAATGATAGTCTTTGTAAATGTGAACATCTTTTTGGCTGATGCATAGACAATTATTTCCGTGCCAAATTTTGGCGCCAGTTTCACGCGAAATGGCAAAATTCTGAAGTTTGCCCATTCCCACACCTTGTGTCTCAACCCTTTCTCCTTGTAGATTGTAAGCTCTTTTGGGCAGGGCCCTCTTCACCTCTTGTATCGGTTACTGATTGCTTTATATGTTACTCTGTATGTCCAATGTATGAAACCCACTTATTGTACAGCATGCGGAATATGTTGGTGCTTTATAAATAAATGTAATATAATGTATTGATAGTACAACTAGGGTTTTTATGTTTTTTATTAAAAACTTCACAAGAAAGAATTAACATAATAGTTACAATAATATATAATACATAATAGTACAACTAGGAGCAAGGCATGTGCAACCTTTTGAAGCATGGTTAAGTCGTTGTATAATGAAAACACACAGTTAGCCAGACACTGGTATGTTGAATATGTGGTAACAGGGGCATCATTTAAAAATAATAATTTAATAATAATATTTTTATTATTATATTGCAGTTAAAAATACAAAAACAAATAGGTACATGTGGTTAATGAACCACAGCACATTTTTCTTGTTACTACATAACCTGAAGAATGTTCAAAGAAACAACTGAAAGGGAAGTTACCTCTTGATGTTACCAGGTATTTATAAGCATCTTAACCAACTAGATATAATCTTCCTATTCTAAATGTCTTCTTCCATCATTCATTCATGTATAAATTACAGTTTGATTAAAATATGTAATAGGTATATTTTTCCACTGCAGTGATTAGTAGCTCCAGGATAAAACCAAACAAAGCAATTACCATACAAAAGACTGGAGTCATTTATGACCATTTTATCAGCCACCTATAGGGCTACCCATTACTTTATGTGCCATAGGAAAACAGAAAAGTGCTGGAAATCTCAATTTTCATCATACCATTATCACTTCTTTGTCCCAAAGATCATTATAGTATCCTTTGTAATGCTTCAGTTCTTCCTCGTCTTCAGGTGTAACAGTGGTAACAGGTAGAACCCCAGCAGGAAAGTTCAAAATGTTGAACAGCATGGTGAAGCAAAAGCCAGCTGCAAAACATATTGGCAAGAAATCCTAATTATGTTGCCACACAAATTACATCAACAAGTATTAGCCTACTAATCTAGGAAATATTACCTTAATAAAATACATTATATTCAGATAAAGAAGTTTATCATGTAGAGCAGTGCTGTCCAACTTCTACGGTGCCGAGGGCCGGAATTTCTCTAGCATACATGGTGGAGGGCCGCTAATGGAAGCCAGTTTTGACCACTCCCCTTTTTGAAACCACACCCACTTCAAACCACACCTATTTTATCACAATGGTGGTAACACAGCAAAATCCCAAATGCTTGGTCCTTACTGTGGGGATATCAACCATCATTCATATGTGAAAGAATTATGTCATATTAAGATATACCCTTAAATTCCATATGCCTCCTCCTCCCCTGTGGATAGCAGAGCAACCCCCAGTACATAATTACACACCTTAGGGACCATTTAATGGCTATTTCCAACTGCTAACAAACTCCCACAACAAACCCCTGCCAGGTTCACCTCCCACAAGCAGCATAGAGCAAGCAGAGTATGGCACACACAGGCAGCACTCTGCCTGTCCTATGCTGTCTGTGTGTGCCATACTCTGCCTGTCCTACCCTGCCTATGTGTGCCATACTCTGCCTTCTCTATGCTGCCTCTGTGTACCATACTCTGTCTGCCCTACCCTGACTGTGTGTGCCATACTCTGCCTGCCCTACCCTTCCTATGTGTGCCATACCCTCCCTGACCTATGCTGCCTGTGTGTGCCATACTCTACCTGCCCTATGCTGGCTGTATGTGCCATACTCTGCCTACAGTACCTATGTCTGAGGTGTGAAGAAGTGAACAATGGGAGTGATTACAGCCTGAGCCTGAGGTGTGAACACTGCAGGGGGTGAACAATGCAGGTATTAAAAGGTGTGAAAAACACAGGGGATTACATTTTTAAACAATACAGAGGGATTACAGCCTGAATCTGAGGTGAGAACCATGCAGGGGGCCAGTTAATCTCAGTACTGTTACCATTTAATGCTTACTCAAAGGTAAGCCATCAAAGCAGCCAGACAGGTGGGGGGCCACACAGAGGGGGGTCACGGGCCGCCAGTTGGACAGCACTGATGTAGAGGGACTAAAGTTCCCCATACACGGGCCGATTGTAACTGCCGATATTGGTCCCTTGGACTGATTCGGCACTTATCAGCCCGTGTAGAGGCAGAAACGAGGGGCATGCCCGACTGATATCTGGCCTGAAATTGCCCAGATATCGATCGGCCAGGTTAAAAGATTCAGTTGGATCGAGGACCGCATCAGCTCGTTCAGCCGACTGCCCCATTGACGCCAATATAATCGAATTAGCCTGCACGTTCCCCGATATCGCCCACCCGTAGGTGGGGATATCGGGTGAAGATCCGCTCGCTTGCCGATCTCGCCAAGCGAGCGAATCTTAGCGTGTATGGGGATCTTAAGGGTTAGTATCCTAAGTTGTGCTATTGGATTATTTGCAAGGCATGGCAGTTATGGTATGCAGAGAAAAAGCAAAAGGGGCCTTCCTTCAATCAATTGGACCCATTAATGTTCAAATTCAATTAATATATTCAACAACTAGTGACTGGCCAGTCTACTTCATATAATACAATATTTGCTAAAATATCTTAAAAAATAAAACTATGGATCTCTTCATTAAAAAATATTTTGCTAGGGACAATGAATATTTAATCATTTAACGTTCTAAAAGTAAATAAAAGTAAACCTTTTTTTTTTCTTTTATTAAAATTACTCTAAACAGCTTCCCAGAATTGACTACCTTTGTCCCTCTGTTCTTTCTGACCTGGTTCCTCACTTACAAGGTGATCGATTCCTCTCCTTCCTTGTTCAGAGTGAAGCTCTGCCCTTACTTCCTGTTCAGGTCTCTTATTACATCGACCTTCTGTAGTCGAATTAGAGTGCCATCTGCGCATGCCTGGAGGCAGCAGGAGCAAGTCTGTGCATTAGCAGCATTTTTTTTCTTGATGAGAGACCTGAACAGGAAGTTGGGGCGAAGCTTCACTCTGAACAAGGAAGGAGAGGAATCTATCATCTTGTAACTGAGGAACCAGGTCAGAAAGAACAGAGGGACAAAGGTAGGCAATTCTGGGAAGCTGTTTAGAGTAATTTTATTAACAGAAAAAAAAGGTTTACTTATTCTTTAATAATGCCAAACACCACTCAAAGAACCAATATAAATTCATTACTGTTAAGCATAATATTGTGGTGTGTAGTTCAGCAACAATCCCACACTTAAGCACAGTTCTGTAGGAGGATATGATAATGCAACAGGTAATAGCAATCTCATTTTGTATCCTTAAATCTAGTCTACATAAACAAGGGTATGAAAGATTTAAATTTACCCCTTTTAGAGTTGCAATAAGAAAGTTGACAGCTTGGTACAGTACTCACCAAAGAGTTTTCCAGGGCATCCAATATTAAAGGCTGGACCCAACATTGGACACAGCAAGGCATCCAAATTCAGCTTTTTCCATTCATTAATATATTCACAACGATACTCCTACAAATGACATTTTAATCAAAGTTAATGTGAGCTGATTGCTCCAGTGCAGTTTACATTTGTTAATTGAATCTAGCTTCTAAAGAAAAAAAACACTTTGAAAGTACAAATAGAAAACAGCAAATCTCATCAGAACGCTACCCCCCCCTGAACCAACTCACATCCACTGTCAGGGGTAGTCCCCAGAAGTATGAGAAATTCTGGAGAAACTGGATAGAAGCCACCAACTAATTTGATTCCCCCCCCCCCCCACTGGTCTATGGGGCATTTTCCTCCATTAGGGTTAACAACCTAAACCAGGTTGAATGTTAAAGTCATTGTGCACACTGTCTTGTATGAATTCACTCAAGGATACCAAGATGCATAGGGCTGGCCTTGGGGTGCCCGGATTAGAAATCCGGCACTGGGTCCCTACATGGCACAATGAAGCAGAGAGGCATGTGGCTAGTGATGAGTGAATCTGTCCCATTTTGCTTTACCAAAAAATTCACAAAACAGTGAATATTGATGGAATGCATTCCATTCCTCTTAACTTTTTTTTGTGTCCATTGGAGTCCATGGACGTTTTTCATAGTGAAACCTGCCAAAAAATTTTGTTTAGCACTAGCGCCCAATTTTCAACTTTTTGCACTATGCACATTGTGTGGTGCATTGTAAATTACTCCTTTTATATTCCAGGTCCAGCCAAAGCTTACCTTTATCGCAGTGTTATGTTTCCACAGCTGTTTGACAGAGCTGCAAAAACAGAAATAAACTGAATAGATATTTTGGGTAACCACCACTCTAGCAGTTTTCAACTACTGTTGTATACCATTTTTTAAATCCTATATTTAACCATATTGCTATTGGGGGTCCTGGGCTTCATATTTTTTAAAACAGGAGTTAATTTATGTTCTTCTTTTGTTTCCTTCAAATGGTTTTGACACAACAAAGTAGCGAAAAATATATTTTTATTGCATTAAACCCTTTTCTCTTTTTTAGTAAGAAAGTTGTATTGATTTTACAACTTTTTGAGCATTGAATATGTTTACCACATATAAACACTATTTAGCTCTTAAAGCCACAACAAAGCAATATCTTGTGAGCGTAATGGTAATGGCTGCCTACTCTTCTACTTACCCAACACCACAGTGCGCATCCACGTGGTTTGCAATTCGTGGAAACTTTGGAAAAACAAAATAAAAAACAATATAAATATTTGACGAACAAACACCAAGAAGACTTACCTAAATTATTGTACAAACAATGGCTACAGCAGAATATTCTATTTATCACCTATTTGGTAAGTTGTATAACAACATTGCTGTCTGCTATTTATCCACAGCTTACCGTTACATAAGGAGCATCAATCTGAGCACTCTTATTGATCTGTGTACAAATTTTTTTTGCTAAAAAGTTAGTTGTAAAGTTATTTCTATGCCTGCAAAGAATGTTATTGCTTGGTAAAGTAAAGCAAACACCTTTCCAACAACTTAATCTGGAAAGATAAGGCTGGGCTGAGATGTTGGGCAATCAGGCCTGGCTCCCAGTCAGCTTTACAAATCATGTAACAACTGTTTAATTAGCTTCAGTTCAAGGCTGTGTGTAGGTAAGTCAAGTTCTTTCACGCCCATGTTAACAAACTAGTACAGTACGGATATTGCTTGGAGGCATTACTGTTTTTAAATTGGAAATTGCAAGGATTTTTAGCCACAATGCAGCACTTTCCCCAGAATTCCAGAATAATGGTGGGTACCTTTAAATATAGGGTGCACAACTTATGTGTGATTTAACATTGCAGACACATTGACTAGCAATGTCAGTGTGGGTGTGAATTGATTGTGTCATTTCAGGCAAATTGATGTGTGCAGCACCAGAAATGGTGTTAGTGTGCAATTCATTGGAAGCAATTCAGTTGTGCTTGTAGCAAACATGGAAAGGTAACCCTGGTACAAACACCTTTGTGCACCGTGTATTTTGTAGATGCAAATGCAAGCTGCAAAGAGTGTGTATAGGCACAAGTATGTTTGTAAGCAGCTTTGGAATCTGTGCAATTTTCAGCTTTGTAAATGAGTCCTATAGTGTACAAATATACAGTAATCAGGAATTCTACCCAGTAACTAAGAGGAGAAGCACAAATATAGTGTTAATATTATTTAGTATTTAAAACATTTGAAAATGTTTCAAATGATTTATTGGAATATCCCATGTTGTTATAAACAAGATTCCTAAGGTTTCAGCGGTTAGGCGGTTGAAAATATGTTACCATAGGAATCCATGTAATTTAACAAGCTAGGATAGCCCAAGAAATAATTCAGGTTACCCAGCTCTTCATCTGTATTTGAATTTGCAGTTCCAAAATAGAAAATATGGAAGAAGTATATTGACACTTACTATCGGTCTCATGAAAAAGGATATGATCTTCTTCACAAGGGTGGGTACTTTATACAGAAGCATCTGCTGTTTCAGGTTAGGGTCCACTATGTCTGCATTGCTGTTATAAAAAAGCAAATGTTAAAAGGCAGTATGTCAACATCTCGGCTAATGTATGCTTATTTCAAGCACAGACCTGTACAACATCCTTGGGACTAAAGAGGAGAAGGAGCTCATTAAATTTGATGCCAGCAACACATTTCAAAAAAGTTGGGTGAAGTGCATGTTTCCTACAGTGCTGCATCACCTCTTTGTACAGTTTCTGAACTGAAAGAGGCTCTTTCCTGCCACTGCATTTCTAGATAAAGTAAGTCAAGGGGTAGAAAATGTTTGGGAACTGAGGAGACCAATTGTAGCTTTGAAATAAGTAAAATGTTGCCAAATTCTTGCCTGATATCTGATATAGGATTAAATATAGGATCTGATATAGGATTTCAGCTGCTTACAGTTCAGAATCTCCTTTGTCACATTTTCATTTAATAATGCAACAGATGTTTTCAATGGATGACAGGTTTACGAAAGCAGGCAGGCCAGTTCACCCCGAGAATCTTTTACTACGGAACCATGCTGTTCAAATATGCTGAGAAAGGTTTTTGGCATTGTCTTGCTAAAATAAGCAAGGCCTTTCCTGAAAAACATTGTCTTGATGGCAACATATGTTGCGTCAAAACCCATGCCATGTGCACTAAGGCACCCCCATACCATCACGGATACTGAAATTTTTAACTGTGCCCATATAGCAAGCCAGATGGTCCTTTTCCTCTTTAGCCCCAAGGATGCTACATACATGATTTCCAAAAATAATTTTAAATTTAATCTGCCAGATAACAGGACAGTTTTCCACTTCACCTCAGTCCCTCTTAAATGAGCTTAGGCACAAAGATGGCAGCAGTGTTTCTGGATCATGTTTATATATGAGGGCTCACTTACATCCGGAGACACAGTGGGCAATTTGCACATTTCCCCACAGCGAGTTGTATATATTTAATTAAAGGTATTTACATCTAAATGTGCCCTGCACACTTCTGTATAACTGCACTCAGCAGCAATCAGTCCTTCCTGCTTTCTGTTCCGAACTGAGTGCTGGTTTAAAAATATTCAACGCAACTGCGCCTGATTTTCAGCGTAGCGCATGTGCAGTTCTGTCTATTTTGATGCATCTGACACAACTGCGCCAGACACAGCACACAAGAGTCAGACACATCGCAACTGAGTCCACTTCAAGAACCACTTGTGCACACAATGATGCAGGAATTCTGGGAGAGAATGGTGCTTTATGTGACAAAATGCCGATTGCTTCCATAAGAGCACTTTGCCTACTGCGTCAGGTAAGTAAATGATTTCTTCTTTTCATGGTAGAGTTGTAACTTGCATTTGTAAGTACAGTAACGCACTGTGTTTACAGACAGGGGGTTCTGAAACTACTGCAGTGATTTTTGCTACAGTCTAAAGTCTGTTTTTAATGCAGTGCTGCCTGAGGGCCCAAAGATCACTTTGCATAAAGAGATTTCTCCAGATTCTCAGAATGTTTTTGTTATGTTCTGTAGATGATGAAATCCTCAATTTCAACATTATCCTTAAATTGTTAGAATATTTTCCAAAGCAGTGTGGCACAGAGTGGTGTAACCCTCCCCATCTTTATTTCTGAAAAACTCTCTGGGATCTGCTTTGTTTATTTCCAGTCACGTTACTTACCTGCTGCCAATTGGTGAGATGTTCCCCGGGTGATTTTTTTTTTTTTTAGCATTACACAAATTTTTTAGTTCTTTGTTGTCCCTGTCTGAACTTTTTTTTGAAACATGTTGCTTGCATCAAATTTAAAAAAACACATATTTTTAAGAAAACAATAACATTTTTCAGCTTCAACTTTTGGTATGTTGTTTTTGTGCTATTTGCAATTAATTATAGGGTTTCCATGATTTGCAAATCATCCCATTCTCTTTTCATTTTCAAGTTTACTGAAATAGGGTTGTAAATCAGTGTTGTATGTGCAGCAAGTACAGGGTTAGAAATATAGACTCCTTAATTATCAGCAATATTTTTTGCCAGGTTTCCAATGGGCGCAAAAAAAAGTTGTGGTGGAATGGAAAAAGTCAGGGCAAAAAAACACCCATTGACTTCAATGTGTTTCACAAATTTTTTGGCAAAGTGAAACTGGACAGATTCGCTCATCACTGATTCGCTCATCACTATGTTTTTCCCATGTTTAGAAAATACTTACAATTTCTCAACTAAAGTGGACCCTCCATCTGCAAAAAATCCTCTTATACAAAGCTCATTTAGTGCATATTCTATGCGTGGTGGAGAAAAAGGAACAAGCTGTGGGAAAAAACAAGAAGAATAAACAGTTGGACATTCTAAATATGCAAATATTTTGGGAAGAATCCATTCATGTCATAAAGAGAAAGAATTAAAGAAATGACCTTGCCTTGGACAGTAAAATTCCTCCATCAGTTGTGGAAAGAAGTTAAAAAGCCTGCAAGGATACGTCTGCTTCAGATTTAATAACACCTAGTTATTCCACAATGCTGACAATGTATTTTAGAAGATAAGCTTAGGGAATACACTGACATATGTTAGGCCTTCGTGGAAGAAGTTTTGATCAGTTAGACCAGGGATCCCCAACCTTTCTTACTCGTGAGCCACGGTCAAATGTAAAAAGACTTGGAGAGCAACACAAGCATCATAAAAGTTCATGGAGGTGCCAAATAAGGGCTATGACAGGCTATTAGGCAGCTTCTATGCACACTATCAGCTTACAGGAGGCTTTATTTGGTAGTAAATCTTGTTTTTATTCAACCAAAACTTGCCCCCAAGTCAGGAATTCAAAAATAACTACCTGGTTTGGGGGCACTGAGAGCAACATCCAAGGGGTTGGGGAGCAACATGTTGCCCCTGAGCCACTGGTTGGGGATCACTGAGTTAGTGCAGAAAAAAAAACGGTGCAGATTTATTATGCGTCCAAATAGCTAAAAATCCAAATCTGAATATTCCCTAGCTAAAACTTGCCAAGATCATGTAGAAGTCTATGACAAATGTCCCTTCTCTTCCCTGGAGGAGGCTTCTTTTCCTTCAAAACTTTAAAGGTTTTGGATTTTTGTTGCTGGTTTCTTGTGTGACAATTAGAAAGAGGTTTTGCGACTTTTCTGCAACTTTTTCATTTCATATTTCACAAGGACATTTTATTTTTACATTTCTATTTTAAAATTCGAATAAACTCATTTCTACGAATGTCTTCGTGAAATCTGAAATGAAAAAGTTGCATCTGATAATTTGACTTTTTTATTTTTACACCTTATACTTATACATATTATTTTCTGTGTATTTTCTTGAAATAGTGTTTCTGAGATAACAGCTAAAGAAATCTCATTTTGAATCTAACCATATTTTCTTGAAATAGTGTTTCTGAGATAACAGCTAAAGAAATCTCATTTTGAATCTAACCATATAAATTTCCATATACAGTAACTGTCACTGTAAGTGTTTTTGTCCAATTGGAAAATAATGTATTTTTGTATTATGCTAGCAACACACCTTGTGACCTGCTTCTTCCAACAGAGCTTTGGTTTCCTGAATTGCCCTTTTCATACCAGGGGTTGGTAGAAAATATCCATCTGTGTCATAAAATCCAATCGTAAGAGGCTTTGAGCTGTTATAAATCTGAAATGAATTTTGTAATTCAGCATTTAAGACTTCTCAAATTAAACAGGAGTGACTTGCATTAAATCTCTTTATATTATTATTACAATTGCACAGGCATTATTTTACTGCTCAGAAAGAACTCTTTCACCCAAAGACAAAGCCAATGACTGCACCCTTCAAACAAAGGCTCAACTGACCTTTGTAGCTTGTAAGTAAATATTTACACCACACGACTAGTGATGAGCGAATTTTGCCAGGCATGGATTCGCAGTGAATTTCCACATTTCGCCATTGGCGAATTGTTTCACAAAATTTCTGTGAAAATTCGCCACAGAAAAATTCTTTCTTTGCGTGTCAAAAAAGGCGCGGTCGTGTCAAAAAATACGCGGGCTACAAAAAAAATTACGCGACAAAAGTGTTTCGCAAATTTTTCGCTGTTTGCAAATTTTCGTGCCTTTTCGCAAATTATATGTAGAAGCAAAACAGGACAGATTTGCTCATCACTACACACAACCTGTTATTATTAAGCAGCTTTATTATGGGAACTTGCAATAATCTGGGTGCATCTTAGTTCATCAAAGTCAACAGCAGGGGCCAAATTGTATACTCCTTACATCTATTATCCATAATTCTTTTCTTACTTAGATATGGCTTGCAAAGTCCCACACATATCTGGTTCACTGGCTTTTTACATTACACCACCCCAAAAAGTAGAGAGAGGTACTGGAGTCTTTTTTTCTGGATTCAGTGAGATAGCAGCATGTACTCACATTCAAAGGTGAAGGAGTCACATTTTCCCCCAACAAACGGATCCCTTGGGCTAATCAGCAACAGGGACAAATAGATGACTTAAAATACATACATTTAACCTGCTTTTCTAAAACGAAAAAATAATGTACCGCATAAAAACAGTTAATATGTAGAAACCTGGTTCATCTAAATAAACCATTTTCAAAAAAATTAACTTTTTTTAGTAGTACGTGCTATTGGGTAATCCTAAATAGAAAATTTATATTTTAAGTACTAAGTTCTTCCCCCTGGGATCAAATGGTTCACAATGCACAGCAAACTAAGGGCACACATACATGCTAGGCCACATCAGCCAATTGATGGACTGTAAAGTTCTGTATTTTACTCTCACACTTTTTCTGTTACAGTTAGAGCTGCATTACTACCTGTCAATCTCAAAATGGTGGCTTAAGGGAAAAGATATAAAAGGGCATTATTTACTAACATATATCCCAGTTAGGTAAGATTCTTAAATAGGCCGTTTAATATGATATAAACCAGGCGTCCCCAACCTTTTGAGCACCACGGCCCGGTAGGAGGCCAAAAAATGTTTTCACGGACCGGAGGCAGAAGGGAGGTGGGCGCGGCGCGTAATACATGCGACGCGCTTGGGGAGGGGGGTGCGCTGCGGCCCACTGCCTTGCCGTCCACTGCCCATAACTGGTCCGCGGCCCGGCGGTTGGGGACCCCTGATATAAACTATCTGCTGGTTAAGCATTCATTCTGGGGCTATAGATTTTCTCAACTTTTATGCAACTCACATTTCATAAACTCAGTGAATCCAGCTGGTTAGTATGAGAGAGAAAACCTGTGTGTCAATAATTATATAAACATAATGACGCACAAAAGACATATCACTCAGCATAAATGAATAGAAAACCACTTTACTCTTCCTGAGAAAAAAAAAGACATATTAACGTCCATTGCATCCAGTATATTTACATTGGTACATAAGGTAGATCATACCTCATCTCTAAATGGAACAGGGGGGACTGTTGGATCAAGCTGGAACATGTCATCACATAGAACAGCCTTCATAAACAAAGCCAGGCTATCTACATCCCTTGCCATTGGTCCAGGCATCATCACAGCTAAAAGCAGACACATACTACAGTTAATTTCTGGAATAAAAGTCCCATATTGAATATAAATCCTCCCACTGATCTGAGTTTCAGATCCCATCCCAGGGTTTATTTAATACCCAGGTATTATTCAAGATGCACTTGAAAAACAAACCTGATTTCATTCCACTGACAGGTGTAGAAAATCCCAAGGAACTAAAATGAAAGAGAAAAGGGCAAATCCATATGTACAGGTGTACAGGATGATAGTGAACTTTCTTGATTTAAGCATTGAAACAAACCTAAGTCGATTCCCTGATGGTTTTAGGCCACATATGCCACAAAAGCTGCAAGGCATTCGGATACTTCCAAGGACATCTGTACCCACACCAAGTACTGCCCCTCCTCCTGCGATCAAAGCAGCCTCCCCACCGCTGGAACCCCCACATGTCTTTTTGTGATTATGGGGATTCAAGGTCTGTCCAAAGATGGAATTGCTGCAGTCAAAACTAATGAAAAGAAAACAGTCATTACCATAATCACTTTATATATAGGAACACACCATGCACCTCTTGCCATGAAGTAAGATCTCAAAATGACCTGGAGTCAGTAATTTTCTCCCTCATGACATGGGGTTGGTTGAGAGCTCTGCAAAAGGTTTGACTGATTAAACTCTGTAGGTATGTATATTGGGGGATCATGGGTTGATCTCAATACACAGTTGTCTTTTCAGGTATATTGGACATTTAGTAGCTGAACCTCCCATGTGGATTCAAGATGAGACTAACAACAACCCAAACCTAAACATTCTTTTTTTTTTTTTTATATAATTTTTTTTATTAATCTTGAGGTTCCAGCAGTACAATAATACTGTATCATAAAAACAGAAAAAAGGGAAATATGAAAAACAAATACACTGTAGCATTTAAAATTTCTTGCTTAATTAATAGCAAAAACATATAAGAAAAAAAATAGTGTTGGAAGAAAAAAAAAACTATTTTATCTAAGCCCATTGGTTCCTCAAGAGTTTTTCTTAACTAACCAAAAAGCAATAGTTGCAGTGAAATAATAGAAAGTAGGAAACAAGAAATAAGAAATGGGATAGGGAGAAGGGGATGTAAATAGGGTAAAGTAAAGTAAAAAGAGGGTAGAAGGAAGATTAGTTCAATACCGGTCTATTTGAAAAATAATAAAAAGAAAGAAAACAAGATTTCACTGGTTAGGTAGGTCTACAGGCATATAAAGAACTAAAACCAATTAATTAGTTGGGCCGTTGGTTATACTCATTCTAAGCTTATAGTGCTTATGTTAGGAGGGACTGGTTGGACAGAAATCCATCTGAGTGAGGGCTAGACCTAAACATTCTTTATGTAATAACATTATACATTTCAAGAAATAGATGTAGTGATTACTTTATCATGGACTGGGGTATATTGGTTTTCACAAAGGGGACAGCCCCTTGCTTCTTTAAAACTTGCACAATCACACTGTCCTCTTGGTCCACGATGCCAAGGAATTGTACAAGTCCACAGTGGGAATCATGGCCCTAGCAGGAAAGGATAATCAATGAAAAGATTAACATTTAAGGTTAATGGATTATTGAAAATAGCAAATAAGAAAGCCTAGCTTAATAAATATAAATAGTATTCGAGCCAGTCCAGTCCAATCCAATTTTTAGATCTAACAAGTCCCTCTCATGCTACCTATAAGTTCTTGCAAGCTTCATTGTTGGTGATGTAGGGAAAGAAGAGGGAGGTGATGATAAAATGCTAAACATTTATCCATATAGGCATAGGCAAAACAGGCATAGACACATTGGTAAACCATTAACTAATTTGGCTATGCATACCTAGCGCCAATAATATAATTGCTCAGAGCAATTGAATCAGGTAGGCCACTTATTAACCCACATGGCTTCTATTTGTGTGCTCATATTTTCAAATAATGTGGATGTCCATCTGGCTGCCCACCAAGCTGTTGCTAAACTACAACATATAGTAACAGTAAACAGGTGATGCAATAACATTTAGAGGGCCACAGGTTTGTTGAGGACAGAGCACTACCATAAAAGAGAAAAGTGTAAGAAATAGTACATATACTGAACCACTAGTGGGAATAAATTTGGTTTAACAAAGTAAAATGCAGGATATTGCCACACCTCTGAGTTGCTTAAATCAGATCAGAAGCCTCATAGGAAAAAAAATGCTGAGCTCTGTAAAGAAGGTTCCCATAATACCATGCTCCTGCACCAAGACCAAGACTGGTGTACATGCTCAGTTAGTTAGACTATGAGGAAGCTTCCTGCTGATTGGCTTAGATCCACATTCCTAAGGGGGGGAGGAAGAGAGCTGCCTGTCTCTGGCCCAGGAAAACAAAGAGACAAGAAATCCTATTTATTTTGTCAGAGCAGCATTTCTGCGAGTGCTTATGGCTATATTTACATAGTCCTTTCTGATAAAGCTTACTTTGTTTTTACCTTTCCTTCTCCTTTAATCCAGCATATTGGATCACAGTTTTCTGTATCTGTACTATATTATACATGACATTAGCATGAAAAGCAGTCTATTTACTTTCAGAAAAATAAGCACTACATATAAATATAAATTCATATTCATGTGTGAGCATGTTGTACCACACACTCTTGGTAGAAGTTACACTCTAGATAGAAGTTACACAGAAAATATACAATTTTAAATACAGAGCCCCTGTTCCCTGTTGAAACAGAGCACAGTTTGAGTGCGGGAGTGTATTTTTTTTTTGCAATATTTGCCAAAAGTTTTGTGCCAAGATTTGCCAAGAATTGTGTCAAGAGATTTGTATTAGTTCCCATTAATACCTTATATCCAACATTGTCCTTCAAGGTAATGGGCACTCCATACAGCAGGCCTTTTTCTTTCTGTTTCTTCACTTCCTGAAGTTGGGCCTCACACTCGGACAGAAAGTCTGTCAGGCAGTTTAGTTCCTTATTGACTTCCAAAGCCTTGAAACAAAGTACAATGTCTATATTGCTAAGATATTATTATTCTTTTCATATAAATTGATTATTTATTAAATTGAAATTGGCCCAAGTCAAGTAACTAACAATACCAGTAAAGACTATTATTTTACTGGACACCTTGTGATAATGGAGTGGGGCATTTTTTTTTTATTTAGATAACCCACTAGTTTCATACATAGATTCATTCTCACATTTTGCAGCTACTCTTATTAATAGGAAACTGGAGCTTTTGGGTTTTGTGCTCAGCACACCTTTTTCCTTTTAGTTTGAGCTCTAAATTCCCTGCAACTAAAGGACCTATGATCAGATGTTTGTTCCAGAAGCAGCCAAACACTGCCTAGTCTCCAAGTACAGAGAGGAAGCAAGAATCAGTAATTTTAGGAAACCAACCAAATGTTTGGAACACAATTTGGTCAAACATAAGTAGAAAAACAGGCAGTTGTTTGGTGGAAGGTAGCCAGCAAATTACATTGGTAAACTGGCCAAAGTTGGAAAGCAGAACATAAAACCAGAATCTTATGGTCCCCCTAAAGCCCTTAAAACCTGTTTTGGCACATTGCTGTAGCAAATAGGGTCACTTCTGCATTATCACAGGACGATGCCATTGGCTCAACTGAGCAGTTACAATACAGCCAGTCCCCACATCCTAAGGAAAGCATTAATTTATTTAGGAAATGGATGTGAACATTGTTGGGCTACAGATTGTTTCTGAACCAACCCACATTGAAGCTCCTGATAGAAGAATACATTTCAACTGGTGATTATAGACTAACACAAGTTCAACACTTCATGATCATGTGAAATTTTATGAAAATGAAAAGATCTAAACTATACATTTAAAAAAAGATTAAAAAAAAAAAAAAGAAAAATGTCAACAATTGCAATCATTTTACCTTCTCTGTATAGGCAATGAGAGCACTTTCGGCAGTCAGGGAGCCTTTCTTTAGCTGGTCCACCAACTGGGACAGAGTCAGAGAAACTATATGGCCGGTATCAACATCAGGATGCTGAAGTGTAACAAATGAGAAAGATTTTTAGAAAGTTCGATTGAAGCATAAAGTTTCAAGTATGATTGTCTTGTTTATTGTAGCTCTTAGGGAAGTGTGGTTTATTATTAACACAGGGACCAGTAAAATGTTGTACCGTTACCCACTGAGAGAGCAATAAAATTAAAGAGATTTAAATTGCAAGCTTTCAAAAATTCTCATTTTATCCAGTATGGGGATCATACTAATTATATTTAGGGGAAGTTTTACCACAATGCGAGTTTAGAACTTAATACATAGAAACTCACCCATATTCCGTTAATTCCTATGGAATTTCAATAGGTGAAAGCTAGAACTTTTTGATAAATACTCAATGAAAAATACATAGGAATAAATAGAATGTAGGTGAGTCTTTATGTATGGAGCTCTAACTCAAATTTTCAGCCCCTCAGTGTTGTTTGTGCACAGTTAGATTCCTTATTTATACTAGATAAGGCATACTCTCAGTAAGGACTTGTAACAATGCAGGGCCAAATACATTAAACCATGAAAGTGATTTTAAATATATTTATATATTAAAACTATATAAAGAAATGTTTTAAATATACTACACTTCAGCACTTCTTAAAAATCTTTGCTTATTTCAGAAAATCTAACGATTTTGCAGATAAGGCAGGCACAGTAAGGCCTATTTTATACAGCGGCTATCAAATAAGCTATATGTGGCCATACACTGGCCAAAATGGCATTTTTCCAGTCAATTCATCCGCACACCAAAATTTCAGGTATAGTGCAACTGTCTATCCATGCATTGTCCTATTCAAATTCAAGAGAAATTTAGAAGCAAATGCAGCCCATTTCCGTACAATGAGGTATATTTGTAATATTGTGTAAGCCAACATTACCGGTGATGTTGCCCATAGCAACCAATCAGCAATTAAAATTAACAGTCACCTTTAAGTTAAAACAAGAAAACAAAAGCAAAGATCTATTTTATTGGTTGCTATGGGCAACATTACCAGTGATGTTGACAGACCCAAGATAAATATGTCCCAAACTGTACTGTATGAGTCAGTTCCCTATCCAGCTACTAAAAAGGGCTGTTGGTAGATGAAGTTTTTAGTCTAAAGGTGGCCATACACGGACCGATTTTTTACTTACAAACGACCGATTCCCGAACGATCCGATGCTATCGTTAAGTTATCGTATAGTTGGTGGTGTACGAACGATCGTCGGCCCACTAAACGAGCCGACATTATCGTCCCCAAAATCGATCGGCCAGGTTTAAAAATTTTGGTCGTTTAACGATAAAATCTGCCAGTTGGTGTGAGTGTCAGACATTTGTCTTTCAACGATTGTTCTCTGCGCATGTCACGATTGCCAGCAGCGGAAGTCAACGACATTCGATCGTACGTAGATGTACGATCGTACGTATTTTACGATAATGATGCGACGAAATCTTTCCCGAATTATCGTTGCCCGTGGATGGCATATCGTATGGGAACTCGATCGCCATACGATCGTTTGTCGATATAATCGTTCATCCCACAACGAGCGAAATCGCCTCGTGTATGGCCACCTTAACAGATGTGGATTTTGGGATGGCCTGTTAAAACTATCCCCTGACTGTAAATGCTACATAATAGGATAATATCATTCAAATTAGGACAACTGCTGGACCCACAAACTGAGCATGTATGGCCATTGTTAAAATGTAACAGGTTCATTAAATATGAAATATTAGAAACTATAGGGTTGATTCACTAAAGTGCATTAAAACGTGCGTTATTTATAGCATGCGTTAAAAATGTTACCGCGTCTAATTTTTCACGTTTTAGCGCACGATTCACTAACAGCATACTTGCGTTCATTTAGACATGATGCTGCTTGCATTATTTAAGTCGCGAAGACTATTTTCGTGTGGTATTTGACGGAACGCGCACTAATCAACGCATCACGCACAAATAGTCGCACGCCATGTTAGCCATACACGGCATTACTTTTGTAAAACTACTTTTATGAAAATGACCCTGCAAACAGGAGGCTACATCACTCTAGGGCCAACACAGAATTGAATAAATCACACTGCAAAGTCCATATGTTATTGCCAAAAGCTCATTAACTGTACTTTTCTATAATTACTGCCTGCTTCAAGTAGTTGTTAATTTTCGCACAGACTAATGCGATATTTAGCGTGTCTAAGGGGCTGATTTACTAAGACACGAATTCCGACCGAATTGGAAAAATTCCGATTGGAAAACGAACATTTTGCGACTTTTTCGCATTTTTTGCGATTTTTTTCGGCGCCTTTGCGACTTTTCGGAAATTATCGCGACTTTTTCGTTACCAATACGATTTGCGCGAAAAAACGCGAGTTTTTCGTAGCCATTCCGAAAGTTGCGATTTTTTCGTAGCGTTAAAACTTGCGCGAAAAGTTGCGCTTTTTTCGTAGCGTTAAAACTTAAAAGGCGCGATGTTTTGCCCAAGTTTTAACACTACGAGAAAATCGCAACTTTTTGCGCAAGTTTTAACGCTACGAAAAAATCGCAACTTTCGGAATGGCTACGAAAAACTCGCGTTTTTCCGCAAAAATCGTATTGGTAACGAAAAAGTCGCGATAATTTTCCAAAAAAATTGCAAAATACCGATCATTATGAAAAAAACGCAATCGGACGCATTCGGCCCGTTCGTGAGTAAGTAAATGGGCCCCTAAGTGTTTGTGAATCATGCGTTAGTATTATTTCTGCACGCTAATTAACGCAATGCGGTAAAATTAACGTATGTGGTTGCGCGTAAATTAACGCACGCGTCAATTTTAACGCAAAAAAACATGCGATATGCGTTATCGCACTTTAGCGAATCAACCCTTATGTGTACACAGATTCATGTTTTTCTTATACAAATGAACTGCTCCCTGCAAATATTTTGTTTCTGTGAGTTTGTTTGAGTAGGACACAAGGAGTTTAAAACCAATAAAATTTGTGTATAATTAAATACATAGGTGTGCTGTGTAGCAATACATATATAAAACCCATCTATGTATTAAACACATTTCTTAATATTTGCAATACAGCCCTTGGAGGGATAATAAAGTATGTTGAAACCAGTAAAAACACTGATCTCTAGCCAAAGCACGTTGGGTCCCTGTTGAGACAGCTGCTAGATCCTTCTAATGCTGCAGGTATTAAAGTGCAATATTTGTAGCAAAACGGTGTAGGAAAAATTATGCTCATCCTTCTGGTATGTCTGCTCTTATAAAGAGCAGACAATGGGACCCACTGAACCTAAATTATTGCAGTTGCCAAAGTTATTAATCCAACAGGCAGACAGATACAATAAATATATTTTGAAAAGCAGAAGAAACCCAGTCTAAATAGAGTAAACGCCTACTAAATGTATTGTGATCTGTTATTGGTAAACCCATTATACAGAAAGCTCAAAATTACGGGAAGGCCATCCATTTCCCATTGACTTAATTTTCTCAGCTAAGATTTAAATAATCCTTATTTGAGGCAAGACATTCCTAATGGGTTTATTTAATGTTTAAATGATTTTTTAGCCGATAATGTATGTGGATCTAGATTGCAGAAAGACCTCTTATCCAGAAAACCTCAGGTCCCAAGCATTCTGGATATCAGGTCCCATACCTGTACATGAAATCATAATGTATTCTGGATAATTACTTTCCCTTCAAAACAACTATCAGAATCCCTTGTCATGATTCTGCTATTGGCTTTCAGTACCAGATGGAGAGTCAGGACTTTATTATACTTTACAGGATTGTACAGAGGTATACTGAAAACTGTAAATGATGATAAAATTTAAAAAATACACTTCATATAAAGGTGCATGCAAACTAGACATTAAATAACAAAATTGCTTACAATTTGTACATATCGGCATAAATGCAGATGCATACTATACTGTATAGTCACACATGGGGCATATATGCTGTCACTATTTTAAGGCCCGTTTATCAACAGTCTCATTTTTGTGGTTTTCAAAGGTTTTTAAAACCACCAAAAAAAGTAATTTTCTCTGAAACCACAAATGCCAAGTTATTTATTAAAACAGCCTTTTAAATTTTTTAACATTTTCTGCGAAAAAAAACATATTTTTGCACATAAAAAGAACAAATCTGAAAAAAATAAAATACAAATGTTACTAAAAGCCCCTTATAGTTTAACATATATTGTTTAGAAATTTAAAGAATCTGTTTTTTTTTTGTAATTACTGTAAAAACATGTGAATTAAACCCTTAATGCAGGAGCAACCTATGTAGCAACTAAGATGCTAAGTTGCACATGTACAAATGGCAACCAGTCAGGTAATTTCCTACACTTATATTATTTAAATAACGTTTTAAAGCATGTTTAACAGAATATTATAGAGTCTTTTCACTCTTTTAACCTAATACACAAATCCTATCATTCTGAAAGGTTTGCTGGAAGCTTTGCTTCATGTTTGACTAGGACACAGAATTGCAATTAGCATTTCATCACAGATCACATGAAACTGGTCTCATTATTTAATCCATGTTGTGATGGGTCTTAGAAATCACCAAATATATTTCAAGATCCCTTACTTGCTTCTTGAACTGTGAGATGGTCTTCTGCATAAGGTCCAAGGCATGGAGTCTCTGTAATCTCCTGCATCTTAGCTTCTGTCTCACACCTCTCCGATTTAGCAACCCTAGCACCAGGAAAGTTCCCACCAGGCAGCAAAATGCAGATATTAGAAGGTGATTCGACACCACTTCAGGCAAAAGCAGACTCAGTGCTCTAAAAATCATCCTGACACTTTATGCTTGTCCTGCTGTAAAAGGTTTGCTTCTATGATCTGTGCAATTTAATGGCTTTGGTGCAGCCCTCCCTGGCCAGCCAACCCAATATTAAATAATCATCACCAGTAACAGTTGATCTTAAGGGTAGAACACATTTGCCATCCAATTCTTTGTTCCAATCAGTCTGTCTAAGTGACCAATACAAGAGGCTGTAATAAAATGTGTTCTCGTCACATGTTATTTAAGGCAGCCATTAGCTGTTGAAAACAACAAATGTTCTATGGAAGCAACGCTACCACCAACAGGAAAGTTTCTAAATCAGAGACAAAAGATTTGTTTTATAATCCCCACCCTGGACAGTTTCCAGAGGTCTTCATAAGATACACTTTTTCATGTTTAATATCAGCATTTGTGCTGGGATTATGTTGACTATGAATAGATTGTCCCTTGACATTATAATAAATATAGAAGGTGTTTCCAGTCAGATGCCCAGTAATGTTTGCTGAAGGGAATTCAACTTGTTTGTTTGTTTGTTAAATTCACAGGTAATTGCAAGAGAAAACAGAAAACAAATTGTAATTGGAACACTTTATATATTATACACTATCCAACATAAATATAAATGCAACATATGCCATAAAAAAGTGCCTGATTCAAGTACATTATAAACTGTTCCACCCACCTTAGATGCAAGTTGTGGGATAAATGATATATTTATACTTTTATGTATCTGCAAACCTCAGAATACTTCAGAAATATTGAATCAAAGAGTCAGAGTACAGTTTCTGAACTGAAAGAGGCTCTTTCCTGCCACTGCATTTCTAGGTAAAGTAAGTCAAGGGGTAGAAGTAGCAGGGGCACTTTTTATGCATAAGGGTCAACAATGGATCTGGAAGATACTGAGGTTCATTTCCAGGAAAGGAATTTGTATGTTCTCACTTTGTCTTTGGGAAGAATCCAGTACCTGGAGGAGACTAACATACCCCTAAACATCAAGGTAGATTATTATTTCCTGATGAAATTGGCCCTAGGGTGTGAATGTAGTAGTAGTGGTGGTAGTTTAAATATATGCTCCACTGATGATGGGATGAGGAATGTGCTGCATACACTGTCAGTGTTATTTTATTAAAGGATAGTAATGTAATCAAAATAAAGATTTTGCACATAATTAATCACACTGAACAAATCTTATTTTCACTGAAGATTGTGGGGAAGGCAGATGGTTTTAGTTTTGCTGCATATTTAACTTTAGTGGTTTTCTGAAGTGCAAACATGTAGTTCTGCAGATTTCTACCATCGCTACCAATGCTGAGCAGCATTTAAGCTTGAGACTTGCTACTTTCCTGCTATCTTTCAAGCTACCACTCTGGAAGCTGCAGTTTTTTATAGTAAAGTTATCTTGTACAATAATCTTAGGGGCAGATTTACTAATCCACGAATCCGAATCCCGAAAGGGAAAAAATCGTATTGGAAACGAAAATGTTGCGACTTTTTCGCCGCCGTAGCGATTTTTCGTATTTGTCACAACTTTTTCGCCACCGTCACGACTTTATCGTATTTTGTGCAACTTTTTCATCGTCGTCGCGATTTTTTCGTATTGAGCTATAGTAAATGGCGGAAAAACCAATCCGATTTTTTCGCGATAGCGATGAAAAAGTCGCGTAAAATATACGAAAAAGTCGCAACGGTGACGAAAAAATCGCGGGACATACGAAAAAGTCGCAAAAATACCGATCCTTACGAAAAAATGCATTCGGACGCCTTCGGACCATTCGTGGATTAGTAAATCTCCCCCTTACTCAGTCTGGTTCTGTAACAGTTGTTAGCATTAAGCTTGTGTGTAGTTTAGTTTGTTGCTTAGGAACCATTATGACATTGTCATGGTAGTGTCTCACTGGTCCTTCTAGTCAGAGAATCTTGGCATGCTTTTTCATGTCAGATCCTCCAGTTGACCTTATGTCTGTATGTTAACTTTGATGGGTAAAGTCTTGACCATATCCTGCAACCTGATTCCAGTTTCACTGTGACTTTGCCTGATGACTCTACTGCTAGCCTCTTCTTTTCATCATAACTGTATGCTGGACATTTCTTGTCTTTCTGGGAATGCTGTTAATATTGACTGGGAGAGGGGCCATGAATCAAGTGTTGGTAAGTGTTACTGAGGGTAAAATATTTCTCCAAATCTTTTGTCTCCTCATGTGATTTGCATTGGGTACAAACAATTTGAATAGGAATTATTTCTCTATGCTTCACAGAAAATAAATTCATTCAACATCTCAAAGTTGTCCAATGCATTTTAATGGACTGACAATTTTCTTAGATTTAATAAATGTGTCTGATTGTCTGGAAAGTTTTAATGAACAACCTCTTATAGAACTTCACTGTGGTGAGTAAGGGATTAGACCAGAAGCCATAGCGGTCTGTTTTAGCTCCAGGAATTGGCTAAATCCAACCACTTTTCTATGATTCAGTTTTGGCTGTATTGGCCTTAGCGTAAAACAAATCAGAAGGCAACACATTTTTCAGACTTTTTGAAAGTGCAATTTAGGGTTCAGATACAGTGCATCCATAATTCCCAGAGCTACCTCAGAATATATAGATGATGCATGACACACCTGAACCTGAGCCTATTTATATGTCTCCATCACATTGCTATGTAATGCATTCATATTTTGAGATACATTTTAATTGGGGTTTTCTTCTTTTTAAAGCATTGAACAATGATAAAATTGCTACTCTATGTAGCTTCTCTATAACATACATAAACTAGTTACAAATCTATATACATTTTTAAGGCACTATTCAACTATTAACAATTTAAACTTTTCTGTTTTGTAAAAATAAAAAACAAATAAACTGTTTATGAATGAATAGGGGTTATTGACAAAGAGTAGGAGCAGAAGTGCAAAAGCACTAACTGGCAAAAAGGTCAGCTAAAAACAAAATTACTGCAAGGTGCACAGTCAGTCTAGATGATGCGCAAGTTAGGGGATAGGTAGGAGGACACCTATGTGTAACCCTTTCCTTCCCTCATGAATACAGTGCTCCTGAGCGCAGACAGACTTGCATTCACTGGGATGACTCCAAATGGAGTGCAGAGACTTGTATGTATGTATGTATGTATGTATATCTTTATTTATAAAGCGCTACTTATGTACGCAGCACTGTACAGTAGAATTCATTAATACAGACAGGGGGTTAAAGATAATGGATAAATACAAAGTACAACAATAAATACAATAAATACAAGGTGCAGTTGCAATAAGAGCCAGAAACACAAGATGAAGGAGGTCCCTGCCCCGTAGAGCTTACAATCTATATGGGAGGGTAACTAACAGACACAAATGGGCAAATGTAAGTGCTATAGGTCACAGTGGGTGACATTACAGTATAAGTGCCAGTTTCCAGATCAGGTGCTGGGTGAGTGCTCCAAAAGGTAGTTTAGTTAAGTTTAGTTTTAAAAAGACTGAGGGAGGATTCTCTCCGGAGGAAATCAGGGAGGAAATTCTAAATGTAAGGGGCAGCAAGGCAGAAGGGTTTAAGGCGGGAAACAGCAGTAGTAGTGGGGGGCGCAACCAAGCGGTTGCTCTGCGAGGAACGAAGGAGTCGGCCAGGAACGTACGGAGACACCAGGGAAGAGATGTAGTGAGGAGCAGAGGAATGGAGGGCTTTGAAGGTTAAGAGAAGGAGTTTGTAAACTATTCTTTGTTTAACAGGAAGCCACGATAAGGACTTTAGCAGGGGAAGGGCCTGAACTCTCCTGGATGAGAGGAGGAGAATTCTGGCAGCAGTGTTTAATATAGACTGTAGGGGGGAAAGATGGGAGTTAGGGAGGCCGGTTAGCAGCAGGTTACAGTAGTCAAGTCGGGATAGGATGAGCGCATGCATGAGCAGCCTAGCTGTTACAGTAGAAAGAAAGGGCCGGATTTTGGCAATATTGCGTAAGAAAAAGTGACAGGTTTTGACAGTGGTGTTAATATGGTCAGAGAAGGAGAGACTGGAGTCAAAGATCACCCCCAAACAACGCATGGAATTGACAGGGTTGATGAGGGTGCCTTCAATAGAGATAGGAAAGGGGGGAGTAGGACCAGGCTTAGGCGGAAAGATCATTAGTTCAGTTTTTGTTAGGTTCAGTTTGAGGTGGCGTTGGTTCATCCAATTGGAGATAGCCAGGAGGCAGTTAGAGATTTGAGTCTCAGTTTCAACTGTTAATGAAGGGGTCGAAAAGTAAATTTGGGTATCATCAGCATACAGATGGTATTTGAAGCCAAATGAACGGATAAGTTCTCCCAAAGACAGTGTGTAAAGGGAGAACAACAACGGCCCAAGTACAGAGCCTTGGGGTACCCCCACATTAAGTGGAACTGGAGATGAGATTTTGTTAGCATAGGAGACAGTGAATGAACGGTTAGAGAGGTAGGAAGAGATCCAGGATGCAGCCTGACTACGGAGACCAATTGAATGCAGAATTTGCATTAGGAGGGAGTGGTCAACCGTATCAAACGCAGCCGATAGATCTAGGAGGATTAGTACAGAAAAGTGACCATTGGCTTTGGCAACCTGAAGATCATTCGTAACTCTGCACAATGCTGTCTCAGTAGAGTGCGCAGGCCAAAAACCAGATTGCAGCGGGTCCAGTAAATTATGTGCATTAAGGAAGTTAGTTATACGGGAGAAGACAATGCGCTCTAAGGTTTTGGAGGCAAGCGGTAAAAGCAAGACAGGACGGTAGTTAGAGAGACAGGACGGGTCCAGCGTGGCCTTTTTATGGATGGGCTTGACACAGGCCTGTTTGAAAGAAGAGGGGAAACTTCCAGAAGACAGAGAAGAGTTGAAGATATGAGTAAGAGCCGGAGTAAGCTCAGAAGCACAGTGTTTGAGAAGAGAAGAAGGCATGGGGTCTAGAGAGCAAGTGGTGAGTGGAGCCGACAAAAGAAGCCAAGCTGCACCCCCCAGCCAAGCTGCTCCCAGAGTGATTCCAATGAAATAGTTCAAGAGAGTCACATGGTTCTGAGAGGAGGGCCCAATTGGCTAGACAGCTAACACACCCAAATTCACACCTATTGCCTGTTATCAGATAATGATTTACCCTTATACAGAGCCAGGAAATGCAATTACACTGGGGGTATGATAATGAATGTCACTCTTTAAAGCAGGATATCAATGTGCAAAGTGCAAAAAATGGTGGATTGCTTGTTTTTTGCTTTAAACACCTCATTCATGCTTGTAAATAACCCCAGTTTTGCTAGGTTTTAAATTTTAAGAGCAGCTTAAAGACAGGGTGATATATACCTGGGTACAGGGTGGGGTGGGTCAGTGTGACAGATGCTCACTTTATTCAGATGGGAGTGTAGCTTTTTGGCTTGTTATCTTATGACATAACCCTTAAAAAAATGTTGGCTGTCACAGATAGACCAGCACTATTATTGCCCTAGGAATCAACTTTGGTCTATCTGCAATTTGCAATTTGTACAGAATAAAATAGAACGTTAATGTACTAAGTGAACCTGGTGATTATAAATTAAATTAATATGCAAATAGTGAGACATTTGCACTAAATCTACTTCTACAACAGCATCAAAAGGTGCTCCCAAAGCCAGTACATTTACATTCATTTCTCCTGAGACTGCAATCCTTAACTTATCATAAATATGAATTTAATACTTCAGTACTTCATTTTTGTAAAGCAAATGCTAGTTTGCATAAAATACTGAAATAAAAGACATCATTAATCCTATGCTGAGTAGGTTTTACATTGCACAACATTCTGCAATAAAAAAAGAAGAGAAAAACCCTTCAACAGAAGCAAGATTATATTAAAGGTCAACCAGGAACTTTTCTGTTTAGTTTGTATTACATGCAAATAATGACAAGTGAACACTCAAAAGAGATATTTCCATTAAAAGCTGACATGAAACGGGTGGCAAGCATAAAACATGAATACTTTAATTTTAATAAAATTGACACTATTCACTGAATAAGAAAACCCTGAATATCTCAAGTTACAGTATGATACATCTTTATAATATTTCAGTATTATAAATCTTCTGAGAGTGGCATACCTGTTCCTTAAAGCCTGTGATAACCTTCTCCATGAGATGAAGGGAATCCTCTCTTTGCTTTTGTGCTTTCTCTATATTCATACTGGTGCGAATGTGGTCCATGCATTTTAATACCACAGTAGACACCACCAGGCAGCAAAGAGTGAAGAGGAAAAAGTGGTTCACAGCAAATTCAAACAAGAAAAATATCATTGTGAAGTTCTTAGATAATTTAAAATGTCTCCCAGCTCAAAACTCTTAGCTTTTCTGTAGTTGCTCTCCACTCTCTGTGGCACAGTTGCTTTGTCACTTCTGCAACTGTAGTCAGTGGGTACTGCACAAAATCAGGAATGGATTTGGACATCAGCTCTCCATTGAACATTTATGATTTCATAGTGTGAAACTCTCTATTTAGTAAAGAAAATCTCAGTTTTAAAGTGAAAAACTCACTTACGGGGGAGAGCAGAAGGTTTGAGGAATGACTATGATCTAGTCATTTAGATTTGGGTCCAATTCCATCATAAATATAGATCTTGCACTGTATATGGAAATTTGTTTGCACTATTGCTCCTGCCAAAAGATTCTACACTGCGACAGCTGAGAGGACCTGTGACAGTGGTATGCTAGATCTAATCTAAGTATCAGAAATAGGATCGTCCTAATATAAAAATAGATGTGAGTGATTATAAAACTTTAACCCAATAGCTACCTGAAAAATACAGATGCTGAACGGAATCTAGTTTAACACACAGTAGCAGTGAAATGTATAACAATTATTTGAACAATGCACTAACAGTTCTGAAGACCCTTATGATTGATAATGGTTGGCATTTGTGGCCAAATCATTGCTCCACTGGTTATCATACAAATGAAACAAAATAAATTACAATGCACTGAAAAATGGTGTAGAAATGGCTCCAGAATAAACAAATAGTGGCAGGTTCCTGCAGGAACATCATAACAGGTGTAACTGCCTGTCACTGATCATACTGTCTGCTGTAGACTGCCTGTCAACCTCCTGTCACCGGAGGTGACGGGAAAATTCCACCCAAAATGCTGCATTCACTTCAATGGCTGGCAGCATGAGCATTGAAAAGCTTTCTGTGCTGGCGGAGCAAGCACTGCATTTGACATGAGCCCAATATTCATGTCGTGCACTGTCTGCACACCTAGAACTGTGACAATTCTGTCAAAAATATAAAATTCCCATTTTTAAATATAAAACATTTAACATTTTAGCTGTGTATATGTAATGGGTAACTGTATCTGCATTTTGGGTGATAGCGAATGCATTAAGTCATGTTTATTGCTATTACCTGCAGAATGCAGCATTTGCAAGGATACGGTGCACTACCCTCTTCAGGGTTAGTATTTTTTGGTGTTTTTAACAACACATACTGTACCATCACCAGTACACACTTTTGGATACCTTTTCTAACTCTGTGACCACTATGTCATTCATAATGTGAAAGAGTAACCAACTGATAAAAAGTATCTCCTGAAAATTTCATTTTATGCCACAATTATAGCATGTATAGTCATGTAACAGGCAGCCAACAACCAATTACCTTTAAAATGGTTAAATCCTTATATCTGCCAGAGGATGCTGGGAGGCTTAATTCAGTAACAACCAGTTAGCTACCAGCTGAATATGCCTGCTATTTAACAATTAGAAAGATATTTGAGAAGTACAGTGTACTGGAAATTAGCAGTTACTTATGGTAGCTTCCCCCATACCTGTGTTTTATACCGAAGGCACAGTTTTTCCATCTGAGCAAGACCTTGGTTTTTCAGAGTTCCTGCTCTTTCAATTTTCATTTTGGTCCTTTTCTCGCCCATCCATAGTGCAACCAAGACAGTACCAACTAAGCCAAGAAGGAGGGTTACAAAAAAGAGATCTGCTAAAAATTCAGGCAGCAGATGTATGAGTATCTTCAATATCATTGTGGGATGGATGCAAGTTCTGCAGCACCATGTAGTAGAACAGTCTCTTGTGCCTTATGGCATATAACTGCCTAGTTGTCTGCAAACAGATCTGACCATGCTTGGAGACGTTCAGAAGTGGTGCACAAAATCTGGAATGGATTCCTTGGATATGAATCTTAAGAATCCTACAAGTACAGATGGGCTTGGTCTGCAACTCCTGTGTCAATAGTCCAATTATTATATACATTAAGCCTTCCTGTGTAGATTCTATAAATATGACTGGCTGTCACGACACAATGACAGAAACCAATTCAAAAGCTAGAGACTTATAGAGAGTGTTGGAAAGAGGAGTATAATTTTTCAAGGGAGAACCTTCAGTAGGCACAGTATTTTTATGTAGCTCCCACTTCTTGATAATTAAGCCAACAGTACCATTTGGGACATTCAAACATTTGGATATTGTTTTAAACCCTTCTCCTAATTTATGTATTTGTATTACTTTATCTATAAAATCTTTGGAATTTTCAGTACAGGTATGGGACCTGTTATCCAGAATGCTCGGGACGTGGGGTTTTCTTGCAGCCCATTAACGACAAGCATACAGCATGGTACAAAGCAAATTTCAACATAATTTTTCTAGGTGGGCAAAGGCATATTTTTAATACTGCTTGAGGAGGCAGTTCTTAACCATCTACATGCAAGTAAAAAGAAAGAAATTGTATGACTCTTAATTAACATTTTTATTAGTTGCAGTCCATCACAAAATGTATTTGCTTATATTACTCTTAAAACCTGTTCTAGAAAATTGTCAGTTTGCTAATGTGCTATTTACAAACAGAATCTTTGGCCTGTCTATTTTACCCTTTACAAAAAAATGTGAAATGTTTTAGAAGTTACTCGTTCTTCTTTCTTGTGTAAGTGTTTCCACTTCCTTCATTAGGCGAAGGCACTGTTCCTCTTGCCATGGTAAAGCCACACATTGCACAGAAACAGGAAGGCCAATACTGTCCGTTAAAGCCTGAAGAAAGTAATAGTACCAGGACAATGTCAGAAGTACTCAAGCATTAAAATTGAAATTAATAAACCATTCTAAAAGTTTTTATGTCTTTATTACCCATAAAAGCAAGTGCAAAGTGCTATTGTTTACAATATTGCCCACATTAAAAATAGTTCCTTGTATCAATACGTTGAAGCATCTTTGATGAACTGTGCACTTGAATTTATAAATGAGTCATATAGTCCTCTACATACATGCATTTCATGATCTGGCATGAAAGTAATACAGGCGCTTCAAAGTAGCAATCTGAATATCACTTATTATACATTTAATAGATGATTCTTCATTCTAAAAATGATGGTTTATAGAAGTATTCACTGTAATATTATGTAAAGTGTTTTAACAAATAGCACTCCAACAAAGTCCTGTGTAATCCTAGGGAAAGAAGTAAGATGTTTCTATTTTTGTGTTTTTAAGAGTAACCAAATATTGCAGCCCTGAGTAAGAACAGATTTACTGCTCACCTCCTTTAGCAGTTTATCCCAATAATCCTTTTTGTGACCCTTGTAGGCTTTTAGTCCTTCCTCGTCATCTTTGGTCACTGTTGTAACAGGCACCACCCCCACAGGAAAGTCCACCAAGTTATACAAAATTGTGTATGATACAGCCGCTGAAAGGAAAACTTGACAATTAATAAGTGATAATTCAGGAAGCCTTTACCTTCTCATTTATATTTAAAGTGCTACAATCTTTTTTTTTTATTTCAAATACCTTATATTTTTCCTTGCTCCGTAAATTAGATATTAGATATGTTTTTTTTTAGATATGTTTTTTTTTAACTCTTATTTTGATTAAAAAATATATATTTGGCATGTTGGTGGACTTGTCCAACACACTAACACCATTTCCAGGGCAGCCATATTTACACTGATAATTACACAATTTGTAGAAAGCAACCTGCACTTTTTTGTGTTAAATCTTTTTATTACATTTTCCATAAACTTGCACTTAATTTACCACTGCAATTAAAAATTAGCATCTTCATTGAAAATCATGAGCAAGTTGTAGCGCATGCAATTTTTCATGCACCCTCAATAACACTGGAAATCTGGAAAATAACTCTGTACTGTGGGTAATTAAAATAGTTAATTGCTTGCATATTTTGCATATACTATATGTCTGCAATAATAATTCTGTCCATTAAATAAAGATTGGAACATAATCTGTTCCTGGTGCAGAATTATTATCTTGACAGGTTGGCATAAAAGCTAGAATGAATATAATCATTGTTTAGAAACAGACCACACAGCATTTAGAAAGTGTACTTTGCAAACTGTACAAAACAGCTGAATACTTGGATGAGGAACAAACTGTAAACAGCAGTTAAGTAATGGAGTATATGTGAGCCTAGGCAGTTTAGTAATGAACTGTAATGTCACATACTTGACAGTTTTCCAGGATATCCAATAGTTAAAGCCGGGCTCAGAATAGGACACAAGACAGCATCTATCTCCAGCTTTTTCCACTGTGATATGAATTCTTGGCGGTATGCCTAGGGTAAAAAAATAACAAGTCAACATATTAATAAACACACATACATTTATGATACCAACAGTTCCCTAAAGAAGTTATATGACATGCAACTCATTTACAGAGCTAATCATTACACTTTTTTGTTGTGTTAGTTATGTGTAATAATTTGTGTTTTTTGGAACATTTATAAAATATCTTAGCAATGATCATTACTATTAATGCCATGGATGGATTCAAATGTAAAACTATTTCTGTATTAATATGGCTCTTCTATCTCTGCCAAAGAAAAAGATTACAAAATATTGGATCATGCATTGTAAAGTTGTTTGCGTTCTGTCCTTGGCATGGCACAAATAATAGTAAGGGCTATTACTGGGCCACTTGTTAATTACATAGTTTAATGAAGCTAAAATCTTTTATGAGGAAATCAAATTTGTCAACTGGCCTCTATAACAATTATTCCCTGTTTAAAAATTATAAATTTTCACCTTTTCAGGGATATAAAAAGTCTCTAGCCTAGCCCCTGGAGTCCAACACAGGTGCAGTAAAAAATGAGGGGGCTGGGGGAGACAAGGCTTTAGTTTAAAAGAACAAATTAGTGCCAGGAATGTTACACATTTACAGTTACTGTGACATTGTTGTAAAAGCTGGAATGTGTCAAATGTGTAATTATCAGCTGTGTGCCAGCATACTCAATATGGGCCAACCCATGCATGGAGATCTTTTTCTTACTCATAACCTTAGGAACGGTAATCTTACAGGATCAAGACCTCTGTTGGACCACAACTTATATATTCTTTATTTTCAGTTTTCAGAATAAACAGGGGAGGGTGGTACAGAAAGCCAAAAGGGGGGAGGGGGTATTAGCAAACCTATAACATTTCTGTTGGACCCTAACTTAAACAGAAGTACTCCCAAATCAACATAACTCCTTAATCAAAATTTAAATCAAATTTACCACTGCCACATATTAATATTGCACTAGCAATTCTATGGAAATGCTCAATATAGACAGAATACCTCCACTTCCAGGTGGTGCTTCCACAGGTCTTTAACAGATCTGGAATTTGTAAAAAAAAAAAACAAACAAAAAAACAAAATAAAACTGACAATTTAAAGCAAAAATCTAATGTTACATTTTTAGGCAGCACAATGATGCAACGTGAAAGCAGCTGAAAACAACTCCAATTGGCTTGTAGGGAAAATGGTACATAGTTGAGCTAGAACTTGTCAGACAATGGTTGCCTGTAAATGCATAAAAATCACTGGGGCACGTTAAGAAATATTAATGGGGCGGGGCTTTAGGCACTTTGCTGTGCTTAAAACCCCAGTGCTGAAATTAAAAAATGCAGATAAAGGAAGCCTTGCTAATGTATTTGAACATGGATTCATCACTTCACAGACATGACCTTCCCATTTAACCAGGGGAATGTAGCTTTTTAATGAAAATAAGATGGTATTTTTAAAATGTATGCTTATTTGTGTTTATCACTCCCCATAAAAATTCATATAGCTGGCCAATATGTGATGTTTTGATTGACAATAATCTACCTATGGATGTCTTAAGTTAGTTACACCACCTTGGCCACAGAGCCAAAAGAGGGAAAAATATGGAGTCATGACTGAAGAATATTACTGGGAGAAGATGAATGTTGTTTCTTTGACAGACCAACTGTAATAAATAGTCAAGCATTCCTTACCTGATACCTTTTATATTCTGCAGAAGTTTTGATAACCTGGGAAACTACAGAGAGAAATACATATTTGACATAGTTATGGTTTATTGAAGTGCAATGCTATTTTGACAAAAACTTTGAAACTTCAGAATTTCAGTGATTTTTGCTCTCTAATTTATGACTTGCAATTTATATTTCCCCCTTAATATGCTAGGCCATGCCCTCTTCTCACATCCTGTAATGGGATTATAACCACAGTAGATGCTTGTGGGAGGTTGTGAACTTCCTCCAGTAAGACAATGCTTAAGCAAAACTAGGGGCTATGGCACATGTGGTGTTTGAGCACCACAGCAATAAAATACACTCCCTTTCTGTCACAATTTCCCATAAAAAAATAGAAATTCTTGCATTGATAGGCAGGCGCTAAAACACTTGGTTTCTGAATCCTATATGGTTTCCACCCATTACTGCCACCATCTGTTATAGGGAAAGCATTTTCCAGTTGTAATAACAGTAAGCTGTGAAGGGTAGGGAGTTGAGTCTTGACTGCAGTGGCTCCATAAAAGTACTCTAGACTTAAAAAAAACTGGTGGGCTCATTTAATAACACAGGGGAAATTTGCACCTGAGCAGTAAACTACAGCAATCTGTCTTTGGACAGCTGCAGGAAGAATATGAAAGCTTGTACAAGAATACATTTTAACTCTTTGCAGTATATATATATTTTTTCTAGTTTCAAGACAGTTATGTTTCTTACAGTGGCAGTATAATTGATTTGAAACAACTTTACCCCCCTGCTATTCATTCCAGCTGATACAATTGGTAGAAATTTAAGTTAGTGGAAAAAAAACAAACTGCATTTTCTCTAGTCATTTCTAGGGAAAGAAACATCATAAGACTTTCCTATTCTGACTAACTTAATTTTCTACCAGATCTAACTGTGGCCAGTCGGCCGACATGAACATCAGATCAAATAAAGTGGAATAATATGTGACACTGGTTGCAATAATGTTTTAAAACATTCTATAAAATGATGAAACCACTATAAAGCATAACCCAGTTCAGGCAGGCATTCTCTATTTGATGTTGTATTAATTTGGAGCAAACATAAAAGAATGATCAGTGACATCTAACAAATGACTGCCATCACATGACACTGCCATTCAAAGACTAATGCCCATATGATTTTGTTCTCCCAGTCTCTTTATGAACTAAGAATGCTTGTTTCGGCATACTTACCACTGGTTTAACAATGAAAGAAATAAAGATTTTTAGCCAGTAAGGAAGACCATATGTTGAAACCTGAGTTTTTAGGTTTGGATCCACTTGGTCGCCTTTACTGAAATAAAATAAAAGTATTACTGCTGACACTGCTCACTGGTAAAATCAGTTTATTATGTCTAAATATTAGGGATGCATAGAATCCACTATTTTGAGGTTTGGCCAAATCCCAAATCTTTGGCTGGATCCAAGTGAAATTTTGCAATTTCCTTAACAGATTTGGCTGAATCTGAATCCTTCCAAAAAAAGACTAGGATTCGCCAAATGCCAAACTGAATTGGTGACACAGTGCATCCATAGTTAATTCTGCTCCAGTCACTAGATTGCGCTGATAGGTAGTGGATACCCTTGAAAAGGTTCTAGAGCAGGTTTTCCTCTGTGGTGCTTACAGGGGATTTCCCTAGAGAGACTATATAATAAGCAGGGGGGCATCTATTCTTTGGCTGATGTGAGAAGACAAAAGTAAATGGCAACCTTGAGCCTGAGGCTTGCAAGCTCAGTCAGCAGGGCTTAACTAGAAAGGAAACAGGCCCAGTAAGGTTCCAAATAATGAGCAATTTCAATGTATCTTAGTAAAATAGGTCAACTTACTAATGTTTTGGGGCCCAGGATTGAATTTCCTGTGGGACCCAGTAACATCTAGTTAAGTCACTGTCAGTGTGGTAACAAAGTGAGTCAAAACATTAGCTAGTAACAGGTCAGTCCATGGAACTCCCTGCTGAGCAGCTGGGACTCAAGGAGCAAAAAATTACACTGGTAATAGTCAGACAGAGACCCATTTAATAGGGAAACTAGGACTAGATAGGTGGTGAGCGCCAATAGTATGGATTATAAAAAATTTTATTCATTAAAACACTGCTCACCAGTGTAATTTTAAAAGAAACATATCAGGCAAGTAGCCTTTTCCCAGTGTGCAGGTACCAGTCTGTTTACACAGCATGTGGACATTATTTTAATGAATAAAAGAATTTTGAAATGTTTTTATAATCCTTACTATTTGCACTCACCACTTGTTTTTTTCTGTTTTAACATCTGAGTATTGTGCCTCAGAAGAGCTGAACTGCCTTATATTTATAAAAAAAAATTGCATCATTGGTGGGATTTGAATATAGAGGCAGCGCTGGAAATAGAACTCTCGCAGGCTGACTTCTTTTGCCTGTAGTCTGTAAGTACAGAATAGCTGACCTGAAGAGAAGAAGCAGAATGGTAGGCAACAGGGGGGCCCAGTACCCTGTTCTGTTTTAACAATCATAATCTATCACTGGAGAAGCTGTACTGGTGGCAGTGAAAAAAATGTTTCTGTGTTTATCTGCAACATCCTGTGGACCTCCAATTTATTTTCCCCTGAGTGTGCCATTACAAATACAAATTTGTTCTGTAACAAATGTTCGCACCAAGTTACACACTATTTACTATAGTCATGAACTACCAAGTGCTTTGAATACTGAAGTCAAAACACAAAGTCCTATAAAATACATACAAATTATCCAGGAAAGTGGAGCCACCGTCTGCTAAAAGTCCTTTCACAATCAGTTCAAACATGGATTTTTCCACTGATGGAGGAGTGAATGGCACCATCTGAAGGGAAAAAAGTAAACCAATTGCATAAACTACATAGAGTTGTCTGTTCCCTATTTGTTGGCACGTCAGTGACTGAGAAAAAATTGTACATCTGGACTGATCATTCTCTTTGTGTACTGCTCACA
This sequence comes from Xenopus tropicalis, assembly GCF_000004195.4. Taxonomy (NCBI): domain Eukaryota; kingdom Metazoa; phylum Chordata; class Amphibia; order Anura; family Pipidae; genus Xenopus; species Xenopus tropicalis. Next base: position 93,291,113 of record NC_030680.2, on the reverse strand, counting down.
AAAGATCATTTGCTACAAATTCTAACACAATCATGCTGAGTTTTGCAAATAAAAATAGCTAGTCAATTTCTCAGGTTTAAACCAGACTCCAGCATGAGGAAACTATTTGCAATGTCAAACTGCTAAACAGCCTGATAAATTTATTGCAGCAGTAAAAATGTTTGGTTTAGGCACTCTAACAAAACATAAATAATAAATCCTAAAGGAGACAATGAAAATACACCTAGGGACACATTTACAAAAGCATGAATGCTCCGAGCGTATTTTCGCCGAATTTTTCAGGCGTCCGCATGACTTTTTCGTACACCGCACAACTTTTTCATATGCTTGTGCAAAAAAATCGGAAAGGTTTTACCGATGTTTACAATGGTTCGGTACGAAAATTTCGGGACTTTCGGATCGCCAATACGATATTATCGTGACTAATACGATTTTTCGTAAGCATTTTCGGGATATTTGCGATCTTCAGAAATTTTCGTTTCCAATTCGAATTTTTCCTGTGCCTTTACAACACTTACTTTACAATTGGAAACACAAGTCTAAGGGGCTAATTCATCAAAGTAGGAGTTTGAATCCCGAAATAGGAAAAATTCTGATTAAATATGATAATTTCTGATGATCGCAAATATCACAAAAATGCTGACGAAAAAATCGTATTAGTCACAATAATATTGTATTTGCGATCCGCAAGTCACGGAATTTTCATCCGAACGATCGTAAACGACAGGAAAAGCTTTCTGACTTTGATCCTTCTGTGCATGATTTTGGAAGCCTCCCATAGGAATCAATGGCACTCTGCAGCTTCAACCTGGCCCAAGGAAAGTCTCCCATAGGGCTCAATGGCACTCTGCAGCTCCAACCTGGCCCAAGGAAAGTCTCCCATAGGGCTCAATGGCACTCTGCAGCTCCAACCCGGCCCAAGGAAAGTCTCCCATAGGGCTCAATGGCACTCTGCAGCTCCAACCTGGCCCAAGGTAAGTCACAATACCGAAGCTTGAATTAAACCAGAAACTTTCGTACTCTGTGCGAAAAAGTTGTGCAAAGTGCGAAAAAGTTGCACAAATATACAAAAAAGTATATATATATTTATATATATCACAAGGGAAATGCCCATCCTACACAAAGATCCTTAGGCAGAAACTGACTGTGCTGCTTTGGTTTATCCACCATTAAAGATGCAACATTGCTATGAATTTACAGCCATAGACATTTCAGAGCCTGTTCATCTTTTCTAATGTCGGTTTTTATCCATGTCACCAAGCACATAGTTACATAGTGGTGAAAAAAGACCAGAGTCCAACAAGTTCAACCCTTCCAAGTAAACCCAGAACACACAACCTATACTTACCAATCGATATACTCACATAAACTATTTATACCAACATCAATACTAACTGTAGATTTTAGTATCACAATAGCCTTGGATACTATGCTTGTTCAAAACTCATCCAGGCCCCTCTTAAAGGCATTAACAGAATCTGCCATTACAACATAATTAGGAAGGGCATTCCCCAACCTCACTACCCTCACCGTGAAAAACCACTTACGCTGCTTCAAATGGAAGCTCTGGTCTTCTAATCTGGAATTAGACAACTTGTTACAAAAAAACCCAGATCCTTCTCCATTAAGGATCCCCCAACACACTACCATTTAGTAGATAGTTCGCGTTTATACTATGTCTACTGAAGTGCATAACTTTGCACTTGTCAACACTGAACCTCATTTTCCATTTTGATGTCCAGTTTTCCAGTTTAATCAAATTGATCTGCAAAGTGGCAGCATCCTGCATGGCATTTATAGCTTTGCACAATTTAGTGTCATCAGCAAAAATAGAAACAGTACTTTCAATGCCCCTCCAGGTCATTAATAAACAAATTAAAAAGCAAAGGACAAAGAACTGACCCCTGCGGTACTCCACTAACCACACTGGCCCAATTAGAAAATGTTCCATTTACCACCATTCTCTTTAATCTACCCTTTAGCCAGCTCTCTATCCAATTACAAATATTATGTTGTAGACCAATATTCCTCAATTTTATCATTAACATTCTGTGAGGTACTGTATCAAATGCTGTTAGATGAAATCCACTGCCATTCCAGCATCAAGGTTCCTGCTCACCTCCTCATAAAAGGTAACTAAATTAGTCTGGCAAGATCTGTCACACATAAAACCATGCTGGCATAATCTTATAGTATTGTGATTTGCAATGTATTCAAGTACCCTATCCCTTATTACCCCTTCCAAAAGCTTTCCTACTACTGATGTCAGACTAACAGGCCTATAGTTTTCAGGCTGAGAACAGGATCTCTTTTTAAATAACGGCACCACATTAGCAATTTGCCAGTCTCTCTGCACCATGCCAGATCTCAATGAATCCTAACTTATGAGACTGGGATGATAAGAGTGTTTAAGTTAGACAGAATTGCTCTAGCCAAAAGATATATGAATAGAATAAAAGCTCCCATGAGCTGGGTCCTCCCCCCACTGCACCCTAACAATATCCAAATGAAACTGTGAATCAGTTTTGAAAAGTTTTTTGTCTGTATTTTGCTCTTATATTTGTATCCCTCTTTTCTGTAAAGCTCTATGTAAAATGAAGGCGCTATATAAATAATAATAATATAAATAAAGGCCACATTAAAGTTTATTACTCTACAACAATTCAGCACTGGACAGCTCCAATTACATTCCAACTGATGTCCAACAACTGCTAGTGCATTAGGTCAAGAAGTTTAGACTTAGGGCATAGCAACAGAGCTCATCCTACAAGCCGGATGTAGTTGTGAACTTATAAAAATAATGTCACGTTAAAATTTAATCTGTCTATCTGTAAACTACATGAAGCATTTGCCATCTGACACAGCATAACTTAGAAGGGAATAATGAATGCATATATAAAGTGTTCATTTTCTCCCAAAAGTTTATAAGCAGTCAGATGCAGATACATGAAAACAATATACTTTGACATGACCGCATGGAAGATCAGATTATGCAGCATCCTACAAAATCTCTGGATGCTGCATGCAGTTGCTGTGGCTAAGGCTATCCAAACAAACCCTTGTGTGTAGTACTACCCTTTGTTATTAGCTGAATTTATTTCCTATGTAGGAAAAGCATTAAATAAATAAAAGACATGCCTTCTATACTGTATTAGTCCCTGTTGCTAGTGCAGGGGTGGAGAATTATTATCAAATGTAAATGTCATACAAGCACAGGGAACCACTTCATTAGGATATGAAGGATATTAGGTCCATAAAATCTGTTGAGAAGCCATATCCAGCTCACCAGCTAGAAAATCCCCTAAAAGAATTGCTGATCTTGCCTGACAAACATAACAGAAAAATGCACTTTGTCAGAAGTAACAAAAAAATTCACTCCCTAAAGCATACAAAAGAGGCCATAACATCTTCAAAATAGATTTACATCATTTTAATCTAATTAACTAAACATTACAAATGTTTTTTAGGTACAAATAAAAAATTATTCAGATGGCTTTATAAAGGCAAACAAAAATGTACTATGCCTATTCCCTTGTCTTTTCTCTCTTTTTTTTCAAGGGACACTTTTTTAAGGCTGCAGTCCCAAGCATGGGACATAGGATGCTTATGTAGATAATATGGCCCTGAAGGACAAAAACCACTCCTGAGGTTGACTGGGAAGTTTGCCAGAAGGAGGACCATTAAGACCCCACCTAGCCTGTAAAATTGGTTAATATAAATGAGACCTTTTTTTTTTCTAAACTGCAGGGCTCTCTTGTTCAGCTCCAGAAAGTAGTAAAGTAACTCATACTCATACCACAGTCAAAGGTTTTTATGAGGTATGCCAATTAGCTTTGAATTTCAAGGCTATGCCATTTGGCATTGTTAAGGGCTATCTGGGTTGTCTGGCAATATAAGTTTAGATTTATACAAAGTAGCTTTTGCTTTCTTGGTTACTACACTTGACTACACTCTGGTTTTAAGCAGCTGGAAGATCTGTTTACACTTAATTTTATAATAAATTCAATGCAACCCCTTTTATTTGTAACTGAAAAAATGCAAAAAAATCTAGTAAAATAGCAAATGTTTTACACACTGAATATTTTTATATTAGAAGTGGGCTAGATTCTAGATTCAATTCTAGATGTTCTGTATGGTGTAAAGACTGCATCCAACATACTTTGTGGCCTGCTCTCTCTAACAGTTCTTTGGTCTCATGCACGGCACGTTTCATTGATGGAGTGGCCATTGTAGCATCATCTGTTTCATAATAACCAATGCGAAGAGGCCGAGTGCTGGAATAAATCTGAGAAAGTTGAGAAGTTAATCATTTGACTAGGTGATGATACAACAACATTGCTTTTATTATATATATAAATAAGTAACCACCTGTTATACCTGCCCAAACCGGCTAGCAATAAAACATTAAACTCTAAACCAGGAGGGTCAGATTCCTAGTCCTCAAGCTGCTCTAAAATACAGTTGCGAGTTTTCCCTAGGACTTGCAACAGCTGCTGAACTAGGACTTTAAAGAAGAACAACATCCTAAAAATGAATGGGTCTAGAAATTCCATATTTTATATACTGATCTTATGGCACCAGCCAGTCTCATGTATAAAGCTAACATGATTCATAAGAATGCCCCAAAACTACTCTCTGCTTGGCCAATGGTTCCTAATGTACCTTTGCTCTATTGGTAACCTTTGAAATGCCTGCTGCAAATTCTTGTATCCTATACTAACCTTCTCTTGGCAAAGGATAAAAGTTGCACTTACTGGACCAGTAGAGTAATGTTTCTATTCTATTGTTTAAAATGTGTGATAGAAAACCATTGCTCTCCAAAATGAACAACTGATTAAAGTGATAATGTAACACAAAAATGTATGCCATGTGTAATGGGGGGGCTATACCTCTTCGTTAAATGGCAGAGGTGGGATAGTTGGATCCAGCTGGAACATTTCTTCACACAGTAGAGCTCTCATACATAACACCAGACTGTCTACATCTCTTGCTAATGGTCCAATCATTGCTGCCACTAAAAGTAAAATATGAAAATTATGCATTGATCCAATCCTGACTTAAACATATTAAAATCATGTAAACATAACAGATATACAGCAAATGTGTGCCAATGGGCTAAAAAAGTTTCCATCTGAAACAAATCTGGTGGCAGAGGCTGGTGGTGCACTGACAGTGCAGTTACATGCATTACTCTGCACAAATAATTTTGATTTGACCTGCAAAGTAACTTATGTTTTAAGTGCTGGGGCTGCAAAAAGCAAATTTAGATAAAAACATATATCGAGAGCTGCTAAATGGACATCGCCCTATAATAAGTATAATATGTAACCATACAAAGGTATTTTCTCACAAGAAGTCACATGAAGACTGGATTTGTGCTTAAGTCTTACCTGATTTCTGTCCAGCTGAGCTAGTCTTCACTCCCAGCTTACTAAAAAAACAAACAGAAAATGACTTTCAAGAATATGTGTTGGCATTCAAAATTCTGAATTTAAATAGCAACTAAAGCCATAATATATTTCCTTTCATGGCAATGGGCAGCATGTAAGACAAACCTCACTAAACCTTCACGTCCCACTAGCAAAGTGTTTCATTAGAATATGCATTGTGCCAGAATGCAGGATTCCGGAGTGCATTCCAATAATAAGCACAGGACTTACAGGGGGGCTCCATATGATGTAAAAAAAAAAACTGAGACACATTTAGAAAATCAAAGTAGAAGGGCTGTATTTATTGATCACATCACTTTAAACACAATCAGTGCAGCCCCAGTAACTTGCAGTTATTAGAAGTGTCCCTGAAGTGATCTGGGAACCTTACTACAGAGGAACCTTGTAAGGTAAGTTTAAAGAGAAGAGTTTAGGATACCTGGAGTCAGTTTAAAACCAGAACTATAAGAAAACATGCTTACAAGAGAAAAAGTGTCTGTTTTACATAAAAAAAAACCTTTGTGGAATTGACTACATATAAACATGTGACCTATTTATTTAAATATAAATTAAATCTAGATACAAAAGGGAAAATTCAGAAAGAGTGAAAACATGCTAATGCTGATATTTTATTTAGTACTGCTGCATTTCCTAGTAGACCACTGGAGGTGACTAAAACAGCATTTGCATCCAATTCACTGGGAGAGAGTCTGGTTCGTCTAGTGACACACTGTGGGAACCATAGACCCCTTAGATCTTTATGGCAAATAATCTCCAGTCTAAAAACATAATAGTAGTCTTTCCAGTGATTAAACGGGAAATAAATCTACAAAAATAATCCTTCCATTGCTCTTATCTGTTTTTCCATTGCACGTTACAGTAGATGGCCAAATCTTAATTACAAGGGCCCAGTGAGAAGCTGGCTAACCTTGTTGCTCTCACACAGGGACATTACCGTGCAACATTTTTCTTGCCTTTATTAACCTGTTAGGTGTTCAGTGCTAAAAAAGAACAACTAGGACAAGAAGGATTCTCAACAGCTTAGATGAATAGTTACTGGGCAGTGTTGCCAACTTTGCAATTACTGGACTACAGCTGCCAACATACCATGTTAATTTTGATGTATCCTGAATTAAAAGTACAGCAATGTTTGACTAAAGTATGGTTGAGCAATAGTTTGCATTCCTTTGATTAGTTCTAGAAATGTAAAAAGTAGCTAACTGTTGCCATCTCGTGGTCTATCAAAATATTACAGCAAACCAATTCATATCGTCTTGTGCAACACATAAGAGCATTGATGGGTTATTAAGTAATATTAGATCAATACAAGTATAGGATCTATTATATGGCGTGCTTGGGACCTCGGATAAGTGATGTTTCCATCATTTGAATTTACAATACCTTAACAAGAAATCAACCCAAAAGGATTGTTTTGTCACCAATACAGATTCATACAGCTTAGTTATCCTCAAGTACAATATACTGTTTTGTTATTACAGAGAAAATTGAAATTATTTAGAAAAATTAGAATTATTTTCTTAAAGTTGATTCTATGGGAGATGGTCATCCCTAGTTTGGAGCTTTCTGGTTCATAGGTTCATGGATTAACAGAGACAAATTTATTCTTCATGCACAAAAATCTTCATGGAATAATGAGAGCTTCTTTGATGCTAAGCTCTTCAGAAGGGTACTTAGTTGCCCAGGTAAAGATTAGGTGAATATCCTAAAATTTAGGACATAAAACCCTTAACTGGGTAAACAAATCATTCATAAAATATGACAAGACAATTAGACAATGAGCAGTGCAAAAAGCTGAAATGCACCAAAAGTAAACCCCCACTAATCCAGTTTTAGATCTTTACCGACCACTAGATAACTAACTTTTAACTGCACACTCCCAAAAATGACAGTGCCCAGAGAAAAGCAGACAGAACAAACCTGAGTCTGTTTGCAGTGGGTTTAAAGCCACAGATACCACAGAAAGCACTTGGGAAACGTATGCTGCCCCCAATATCGGAGCCAATGCCAAGAATCGAGCCTCCTGCTGCAATGAGTGATCCCTCCCCTCCAGAGGATCCTCCTGGAGTCTTCTTATGGTTTAAAGGATTTAGTGTGCGGCCATAAATAGGATTGCTGCAGTCATAGCTGAGAACAAGATAGAGAGAGATTTATCCTTCTGTCTTTGTCATTAGAAAAACACAGAAGATAGCACCTTTTGTAAAAAAACATTTTCCATTTAAGGGACGGTCTTTTAAAGGAGAAAGAAAGGTAAAAACTAAGTAAGCTTTATCAGAAAGGTCTATGTAAATACAGCCATAAGCACTCACAGAAACGCTGCACTGACTTCTCTGAAAAAAGATTTCTTGTGTCTTTAATTCCTGTGCCACAGACAGGCAGCTTTTCTGCTCTCTGCCCTCTCCTGCTCCCCCCTCCCTCAAGAATGCTAAGAACTCCCTCCCCCCCCCTTAGGAATGTGGATCTGAGCCAATCAGCAGGAAGCTGACTCAAAGTCTTACTAACTGAGCATGTTCACTTGGTCTGGGTGTCTGTGCAGGAGTGAGGCACGATGGGAACTTTCTTTACACAGCTCAGTGTTTTTTCTTCCTGTTTGGCTTCTGATCGTCTGAACAGATGAAATATGGGGAGACTTAAGGGCACTATTGAGACAACTGAAGGTATGCCTGCAGCTTGAGATTAACTCTTTACTAGCCTTTCCTTCTCCTTTAAAAAAAAACAAGTCTGGAAGTCACATAAAAGGTATTATATTAAAATAAAATTTCACACTTTTATTTATTAAAACAGTTATAGTCAACAGATCAACAAAAGAGGGAGCAGAGGTAGAAGAAAAATATCTCTATAGTGCTCTAAACATTGCACACACAAAAAACTCTTTCTAACAGGCCTGTCTAAATAGATCAGCAGCTAATAATAACAAATAAGAAATGAAGAGTTAGGCTACCCCATAATTTGCAATAAATATTTTAAATAGAAAAGTATACAAGCTTTATAGAAAATAGACTATTTAATAATGTCACTTGGGCAAAACGGACAAAACAATATAATTTAAATGATATGAAGTTATAATTTGCTGAAGGCTACAGTAAAGGTTTTCAAGTGATCCATGCGGGTGTGCTGAGTTGCCCCTTTAATCACTTGGTAGCACCATAAGAAACAAAGGTTTGGGACCTTGACCAGTAGTCTAGCTGGAGTCGGGGCCAAAGATCTAAAAAAACATTACTGACTTCTTTCTTTAAATCTTTATTTTGTACTTGAATGGTTACATTTCTATTTCTATCTTTTAATGCCAAATATTTACCTTTCAAAAGTGAAACTTGGGAATTATTCATTGGGCTGAGTTTTGAATTAACAAGGCATTATCAATATTTTGTATTAAAATAAAGCTGAAGAATGTAGACATGAAGGTAGGCAGAATATTGAATCCACTGCTTCTACCATTATTGGCAATCCATATGAGTAAAAGTACTTTTTTCTGGACCGGCTTTCCAGACTGCACCATTCTGTTTCCAACAGAAGACTGAATATTCTAAATTATGTAACTGTTAGGGGTATAAGTTTAGGTCTTATGGTTTGAATTAGAATTAGACATGCGGTTATGGGGGTTCAATAATATTAATAGGTAATCAGTTACTTTATTCTACATGAACATGTTGGACCTTTCAAGAATATTATTGCTGAAACAGAATTGTGGACATGTAAGGTTTCCCCCAAAAACAGCACCCATAAAACATATAAGTCTTAAAAAAAATGAGAAATTACTTTAACATTGATTGAGGTATATTGGTTTTCATAAACGGAAGAGCTCCTTGTACTTTCAACACCTTCGCAATAACACTGTCTTCACAGGCTGGACGGTTCAACTGATTAAGTAGACCAAGGGTGGAATCATGCCCCTGGGGAAAAAACAAAAAAGATTCCAATAAGGCCTAGTTGTTTACATAGAAAAATATCTATAGCCCAGACTTAATAGCACTTTGAAGGGGTTGAGGGCACAACCACAATCACAACATGATTCCAATGCATGGATGCAGGACTGCATCTTTTAACTTATTAAAATAATCTTCCATTTGTTACAGAACCAAATCCCTTGCATAACATTATCTAAGATGCAAGCGATTCTGTAAGATGTAGTTCTGCAATTAATTACATCTGCTAAAGTCAGTGGGAAATGAAGGAAGGAAGCATAAACAAAGCATATTTATATTTATGTCATTAGAACATATTTTAATAACCTCAGAAGAGACATACTGTATAATTGAAGTTGTCCTTCAGACTTATGGGCACGCCATAGAGAAGGCCTTTCGTTTTTTGACCCCTAAGATGCACCAACTGGGTCTCACACTCTGGTAGGTAATCAGTCACACAGTTCAGCTCAGAAGTGACATCCAAGGCCTGGGGAAGTATAGGAGGCAACAGTTGGCATAAGCAGCTGAAAAGTACATGTGAACACACTGTGTGTGTGTGCATGACTAACATGACTTACTCTGGTAAGATATTAAGCACAATAAAATAACAGTAAAGCACAACCTGCATAGGCATACTGGATTAGATCCTCAGGGACAACAAATAACTTGCAAACAGTAATTCAAATTCCTTTAAACCCCTCCAGGACTTCAGCCCTGAGTTGACTGGGACTGGCTGTGATCATCTCTGGTCACAGAGCCCAGAGATCAACCCAAAGGCAGTCCTGGGTGTTGGGTCAGTGAAGTCCTGGCGAACATAAGAAGTCCACTGTCTCTGCCATTATCCATTTGCTGCTTCCCGGCATGATCCAATTTATACTACTGGTGTTGGCAATGATATATGATGTATACCAGCTAAATACTATTTTAATCAAATACTGACGTTGGGTGAATTTGATTTTATTTTTTAAGTCCTTGAGTACAATACTTTGTTTACAGATATTGAGTGAATGTTAAATAATGGGGCCCCTATTGTAAAATGTAAGGGATAAGTCACCAAGGAGTTTCATAAACACATAAAGGCACAATGCTGAAGGTCGCTTTTATACAGGTCACGGAACTCCAAGGTGACTTTAAATACCCTCATACAGGGAGTACATTATTTATTACAATACACAAGTTTCAGTCATGTGACAGAAATTACTAAGCACTGCACATCACTAAGCACTGATTATAACTGATGAGTTCAGATTACCTTTATTGTATGTATGTATGTGTGTATATACATATATATATATATATATATATATATACATATATGTTTGTAGTTAATTTGGCCAGATCAGTTGCACTTCCATTGTATTTGTATACTTTATTTAGCCTTGGAGTGCTCCCACAACCTCTTTTTGTGTATTTATATATATATATATATATATATATACTGCTCAAAAAAACAAAGGGAACACAAAAATAAGACATCCTAGATCTGAATGAATGAAATATTCTTATTAAACACTTCCTTGGAAATCAAATTTATCAACCCATGGAGGTCTGGATTGGGAGTCACTCAAAATTAAAGTGGAAAAAAACACTACAGGCTGATCGAACTTTGATGTAATGTCCTCAAAACAAGTCAAAATGAGGCTCAGTAGTGTGTGGCCCCCACGTGGCTGTATGACCTTCCTACAACACCTGGGCATGCACCCACACAAATGGCTCAGGTAGTGCAGCTCATCCAGGATGGCACATCAGTGCGAGCTGTGGCAAGAAGTTTTTCTGTGTCTGTCAGCGTAGTGTCCAGAGAATGGAAGCGCTACCAGGAGACAGGCCAGTACATCAGGAGACATGGAGGAGGCCGTAGGAGGGCAACAACCCAGCAGCAGGATCGCTACCTTCGCCTTTGTGCAAGGTGGAACAGGAGGAGCATTGCCAGAGCCCTGCAAAATTACCTCCAGTGGGCCATAAATGTGCATGTGTCTGCTCAAACAGTCAGAAACAGACTCCATAAGGGTGGTAAGAGGGCCCTGCATCCACAGGTGGGGGTTGTGCTTACAGCCCCTTGACCAGGGAACACCAAAATTGGCAAATTCGCCACTGGCGCCCTGTGCTCTTCACAGATGAAAGCAGGTTCACACTGAGCACATGTGACAGACGTGACAGAGACTGGAGACGCCGTGGACAACGTTCTGCTGCCTGCAACATCCTCCAGCATGACCGGTTTGTCAGTGGGTCAGTAATGGTGTGGAGTGGCATTTCTTTGGGGGGGCCGCACAGCCCTCCATGTGCTCGCCAGAGGTAGCCTGACTGCCATTAGGTACCGAGATGAGATCCTAAAACCCCTTGTGAGACCATATGCTGGTGCGGTTGGCCCTGGGTTCCTCCTAATGCAAGACAATGCTAGACCTCATGTGGCTGGAGTGTGTCAGCAGTTCCTGCAAGATGAAGCCTCCCCAGACCTGAATCCAATTGAGCACATCTGGGAAATCATGTCTCGCTCCATCCACCAACACCATGTTGCACCACAGACTGTCCAGGAGTTGGTGGATGCTTTAGTCCTGGTCTGGGAGGAGGTCCCTCAGTAGACCATCCGCCACCTCATCAGGAGCATGCCCAGGAGTTGTAGGGAGCGTGGAGGCCACACACTACTGAGCATCATTTTGACTTGTTTTAAGGACCTTACATCAAAGTTGTATCAGCCTGTAGTGTTTTTTTCCACTTTAATTTTGAGTGTGACTCCAAATCCACACCTCCATGGGTTGATAAATTTGATTTTAATTTTTGTGTGATTTTGTTGTCAGCACATTCAACTATGTAAAGAACAAAGTATTTAATAATAATATTTCATTCGTTCAGATCTAGGATGTCTTACTTTTGTGCTCCCTTTATTTTCTTGAGCAGTGTATATATATATATATATATATATATACTGTATATATACATGGCAACAGTAAGTAAATAAAATAAAAGTATACTGAGAATTTAAAAGAGTAGCTATATTAACAGTAGTAATGTATCAAATCACCAGTTTAAGAAGTGAATGTACAAGGGGAATAATGACATGCATGACAGCACTGAATAAAAGTTACAGTACAGCTAATTACACTCAACTCCAGGGGCTGATGAACTGAAGAAATCTGAAAGAATGGATTTGATCACATTAGATTGCACTGTATATTCCTTCTGCATATACCTTCTTTTATTGATCTTCAAATACCGTTATCTGACTGACAAAAGTAGGACCAAATACTGGATGTGTACAATTACAATAACATATTACTTTACTAATATATATATATATATATATATTCAGGGTTATGTGCATGCATATAAGGAACAGGAGCTATTTTGAGAGACTGTCTATTTTCCTCATGATATATATATATTATGAGATTCCCATTATAAATGAACCTGATCACTTTTGCATACATACTTTTCTCATGTAGGAATGAAGAACCATTTCTGGAGAAAGGGAACCATCCTTCAGCTTACTGGCCAGCTCAGGCAGAGACAGAGACAAGATACCTTCTGGATCAGCTACTGGATGCTAAGAAAAAGAACATACCAATAATTTAGAGGCTTATAAGATCAATCACCCACTGGCAAACTCAAAGGCAAGGAATAAAACAACAAACCCCTGTTCAAAAACAGCCACAAGTCAGGCCACACATTTCTAAAATTCCCTCCATAAGTAGGATACCCCATAATGTGGGAAAAATAGTAAAAATAACCTAACTGCATTTGAGGGTTTTGATGTCCCTTTAACGAAAAGGATGTTCCTTTGATGCAAATTTGCATATATACTTGTATGATATGTGACAGATACAGTATTTATATATACATAGCAGTATGACTGGTTTTGAGTTTTCAGTCTCTATAGCTATATTTAATAGATTGTGTTCTGTAAAAAGACAATTAAGTCACCACTCCTACTGCTCCCTATATAATAAAAATGATTCTCCCATATTAAACACTGTAGAAAAAGTCAGTAATATGTAATCAGCCATTCTGAAAGACAACTGACCAAATAGTATAAATCTGGCACAGATAAAAAGCACGACCAGTTGTTCATTAAGACTGAATTAGTTACACAGGAGCTAAATTGCTATACTGGATTAACCCATATTATTATCAGAAATTAGTTTTGATTATATACTACAGGATTGAAAATGAAAGCATATTACATTTGATTAGTTGATATAAGTAACTGCATTAGTGCAAATAAGCTTTAGTAAATAAGCAACTTTGCACCATTATTCTGCCATGGTAACTAGCAATACCCAATAGTTTTAAACAGGGCCGGAACTAGGGGTAGGCAGAAGAGGCAGCTGCCTAGGGCGCAAACACTGGGGGGGCGCCAAGCAGGAGCCTCTCCTGCCTACCCCTAGCTCCTTTTTCATTGCCCCCGCTGCTTGTCAATAAGCGGTGGGGGCAATGAACTTTCGCGTAGCCGCTGCCCCCCCCTCCCCCGGAACTGCGCATGCGTGCTGAAACGCGAGGGGGGGAGGTGCAGGGGCGAGGTGGCCGACCGGGTTGCCTAGGGCGCCCGGTCGGCTTGGCCCGCCCCTGGTTTTAAAGGACATTATATAAATATACTTTTAAATGTAATTGCTATTGAAAGAAACTCCTGGTTATGAACAATGTTGCAAAAGCCAGTCTCCTCCAGCAAGACAGGTCTGTCAATTAGTCATGTCGGGAAAAACCCAAACCCGCCTGCAACCTGCAATCGATGTGCCGAGGTCGGCCCAACCCACGGGTATCGGGCTGGCCCACACATCACTACTGTCAATATGCTGGCTTGTGTTGCATTGTTTTATAAGAAGAGAAAAGGAGCAGGCAAACACTGATTTTAATAGCAATTATTAAAAGTAACTTAAAGACCATTACAAATTTGTAATAAATGAAATTTGCAAAGTTGCTTAGAAGTATGGTTTCCTTTATTAAGCAAAGTTTTTTTGGGATGACATGTCCTTTAATAAATATAAAAGATTTTTCAGCTGCAAAAAAGCCACTTATACCCATGTTAAACACAACCCAACCTGGAGACAATGGGACAGATTTATCAAAAAGTGAAAATAGAGCTTGTCACAATGAAATTCCTCCACTCTCTGTTCATTTCTATGGGGTTTTCAAAAAGACTGATTTATAGATGGGCAAAATTTGAGAATTCACCCTTTTCATAATTACCTATTTCATAACAAAATCCCATAGAAATGAATAGAGAGTGCCTATATTTCAATGCACCAATATCCACCTACTTTACATCTGCTTTGCAACCATATAGCATTGCATTGTCTCCAAAAACTAAAAAAGGTCACAAAGGCTTATTCAGGTGTGTGAGGTCCTCAAATAACAAGAAGTGACAAGGTCATCACATCCCTCTTCCATGCAATTTAATCATCAGTTCATGCCTGCCACTATCTGGTTTTCTTTCTAGAGCAGAAAGAATGGAAAAAATCTACACTTTTTGTAGTCAGATGGTCTAATATTATGTATTATTAAGGGGTTGAATCTAGTTCAGGCAGACACTTACATTCAAGTGAATCCCTAATCCTGAAAAGATAAAATCTTCATATAATTAGAGTATAGATTCCCTTAATGTTGTTCTTTGCCTTCTCCCTTTAATCATATTTGTTATAGCTGCATTTTTCCCATTATATTTTCAAATAGTTCTGTCACCACTCCTTTTTCTTTCAATTGAAATGCTTATCCAATGTTCCAACCAATGTTTCTATGCAATATAATTTAGATGAATAGATAACAAAGGGGATAACAAAGAATATATACCTGTTTGTATGAACTAGTTACTCAGAAAGCAGAAGAAAAATGCTAATGCAGCAGTACTAGGTAACTTATAAAGATAATTTGTTCTACTGTAACCTTAATAGTCCCCTGACAGATATATCACTATGAAAGAACAGAGCACTCACCTCTCTTTGTCTCTCTGTTTTGTTAGCACAATGGTATTATATATGGGTAACATTAGTATTGTAAATGTTAAAATGAAAGAATTATTGTATGCCTTATGTAACACTGAATGCTGGCCAGTTAAATAATCTGCGAGTACAAATAAAAACAAAGGTTTATCAGTAGTATGCACAAATATGCCTTCTCACTAACTTACATAGACTATGGGGGCCATTTACTATCAGTAAGATTTTTCTGATTTGGATTATTTAGTGCTAAGTCACAACTTTTTTGAGATTTACTATGTGACAAAACCAAGTTCGAAAATAATCTAAAACTTATCGAGATCATGTAGAAGTCAATAGCGGATTTTCTGTTTGCTACCAAGGTGATACAACATTAACTTCCCCTTTACGTGAGGAAATAACATTGACCTTGTTATTAATGTCACAATGCAAAACAAAGTAAGCTTACGGAAATATAAAATTTCACCATACCAACAGAAAAAGGATTTACCTGTAACAAATTAAAACAAGTGTAACTTAGTATTACTTTTCTAGAATGTTTAATATTTACTAAGCCACTACTTATCTGACAATACCCAAATTAAATCCTGTACTTTGAACAGAACAGGCACAGATTTGTTGCAAATGATTACACTTTGCAAGGTCAAGTAAGAAAGGAGATCTACAGGCATTCCTGTAGTTTCAGAACAAGAATGTGAGATGTTTATCCAGAAGCAGAGGCAGTTATAAAATGGGAAAGGTATTTTATTATCTATAAAGCGACACATATATCAGATGTAACCCAAAGAGGAAAGACACTCAGATGTTTCAATAAAGTACAGCATTTAATGCAGAAAGGAAGGCTGCTCTCTCTGCAATAAAAAGGTTATTAGTCCAAAACGTACAAAAATTAAAAAAAAAAAAAAATACCCTAAATAGTATTCATTAAAACTATGGGTACATGCTCTCTTCACCTCTTGTATCGGTTATTGATTGCTTTATATGTTACTCTGTATGTTCAATGTATGAAACCCACTTATTGTACAGCGCTGCGGAATATGTTGGCGCTTTATAAATAAATGTTAACAATAATAACGCAATAGTTGTGCCACAATACACAATATACATCCAATAAAAATTTTATTGGTGTAAAAATGCAGACTACGCAGCATGTGCTTGTCAACATCTGGAATTATTTATTTCCATAATTAATTAATGAGCTATGACAGGACAGTCTCTACGCAGAACCACTTGCAGTGTTTAAAGGAACAGTAACACCAAAAAATGAAATTGTTTTAAAGTAATTATTTCATAATGTATAGATGCCCTGCACTGTTTAAAGTTGTGTATTTGGTTCAGGAACACTACTATAGTTTATATAAATAAGTTGCTCTATAGCCATGGGGGCAGCCATTCAAGATGGAAAAAGGAGAAAAGGCACAGGTTACATAGCAGATAACAGATAAAACACCATTATATTCTACAGAGCTTATCTGTTATCTGCTAAGAAACCTGTGCCTTTATCTCCCTTGAATGGCTGCCCCCATGGCTACACAACAGCTTTGTTTATATAAACCACAGTAGTATTTCAGGCAAACACACAATTTTTACCAGTAAAGGGCAACAGTACATTATATTGTAATTACTTTTATACATTTTAATTTTTTGGTGTTACTGTTCCTTTAAATGTGCATAATATCTGAATAAGTGTATGACATTGGTACCACATTGGTAAACATAGGTGAACTATAACCGTCCCAGTTCAAAAAGTACAGTAATGGGTAATTGGTAATGAACCATTGGCAGGGAAGGGGTTCAGACCACGATCATACATTAAGGTGCAGATTTATTAAAATGTGAGTTTTGAGCTTAATACATTAAAACTCACCCATGTTCTAGTCTTTCCTACGGGATTTTTAGAAGTATATTTATCAAATGGTGAGTTCTAACTTTCACCCATTGATAAATACGCTTCTGAAAAAACCATAGGAATGAATAGAAGAAGGGTGAGTTTTTATGTATTAAGATCTAAACTCACACTTTAATAAATCTGCCCCTTAGGGGCACATTTACTAACCCACGAACGGGTCGAAATGAGTCCGATTGCGTTTTTTTCGTAATGATCGGTATTTTGCGATTTTTTTGGTATTTTTTGCGATTTTTTCGGCGTCTTTACGAATTTTTCGTTACCAATACGATTTTTGCGTAAAAACGCGAGTTTTTTGTAGCCATTACGAAAGTTGCGTAAAATCTGTCGATTTTTCGTAGCGTTAAAACTTGCGCAAAAAGTTGCGCTTTTTCCGTAGTGTTAAAATTTACGCGAAACTTCGCACCTTTTAAGTTTTAACGCTACGAAAAAGGCGCAACTTTTCGCGTAAGTTTTAACGCTACGGAAAAATCGGGCGATTTTACGCAACTTTCGTAATGGCTACGAAAAACTCGCGTTTTTATGCAAAAATCGTATTGGTATTGGCAAAAAATACGAAAAAGTCGCAAAATGTTCGTTTTCAAGTCGGAACTTTTCCAATTCGGGTCGGATTCGTGGGTTAGTAAATCAGCCCCTAAGTGTGATAAGCAAGTAACTGGTGGCAATATGATCAACTGGCTTAGCAACCTTGGGTAGGAAAGAACACAAGCTGAAGGTGTGCACATGAGAGACAACATTTGGAAGTGATCAGGGCTATTAAAGTATTATGTAGAAAAGACTATTCTGAGATAATTTGCACTTTGAATATTATTATTATATCTTTATTCCTATATAACTGCAAGTTCTTTGTGAGAGCAATAACAGATGTTTTTTTATACTGTCAGAGCAATTTACTGATAACAACATAATAAATAGCACTGTTTTGAGGGGAAAAGATGAAACTTATTAACATTGGTGGCATATACTGTAGCTGCTCTTATGGCATATAGTCTTTTTTGTACTTCTTTACTAGCAGTTAAAATATGGTGGAGCACACACTATTGCCTTGAATGTATATGCCCAATATGAATCCATAAATTTAAGATTAAGACAATCATGGAATCCTTCATAAGATTCAGCCAAGTACTGAATTCAAATCTAATATGTTCATTTGCATATTCAGATTCAATCAACAATTATTTTGTAACCTGTAAAATATTGCCATTAGTGGGTTCAGTCAGGGTCGGACTGGGGGGTGCAGGGCCCACCGGGGCTCCTGCCCCAGGGGCCCTGCAGGTGCCCCAGCCGCGTCCCCTAACCCCCCCAGGGGCCCCCCTACCCCCCCGCAGGGCCCCCGCCTGACGTCCTCCCTGAGCGCGTATAAATTGAATGCGTCGGGGAGGAACAGTCAGTAGCAGGGAGCGCCGGCGAAGGTCGGACTGGGCCGCTGGGGCCCACTAGGGCCGGGGCCCACCGGGATTTTTCCCGGTGTCCCGGCGGCCCAGTCCGACCCTGGGTTCAGTGTTATACAAGGAGCTACTAGTAGCAGCTACTTGTCATGGCTACAAAAATAAACAATGCTGATCATTTACTGATAATTGTCTCTACGTGTGAAGTAGTAGAGGTATCTGCTACTAAGTAGCTCTGTGTGTTCACTCTTAATAGTCACACGCCTTGTTATAGCAGGGAAATTAATATTTTCTGGGGGGTTTTTGCACTCACCAGAGGACTTCCATTTGGCATGTTCTGCCCCTGTTACTGTATGCACACATATATGGATGGTAACAGGCAACATCTGCAGTTTCTTCAGCAGAAGAGTAAATGCTGTGTGTGATATTAGTCATGTGGTATTTGAAGGGCTGCCATCTGTAATCATGAAACCCCATGCTAATTTGGCAATTAAAATAAATGCCCCAGACACACATTGCCATGCCCCCTGATCCAAATAGCACAGAAATACCGGCACAACAGGACCGTTATTTCTGTGCTATTTTGATCATGGTGGAGAGTGCCGAAGTCTCTCTAAATACTGTGCACCAGGTGGAACAGAGTGGAAAGGCCAGGGTGTGCTGGTGAGTGTGGATTGGCATGCTCCCTGATCCACCTTGCCTGTAACTTCATAACTAAAACACAATCTTTCATCTCATCAATTACTAAGAAAACATATCAAATAAACAATATGCAGGCCAGACCAGTAGAAAATAAAAACAAAGTATTCAAGGACATATTGTAAATATTATTGATGAAAAATGTAGTACAACTGTAGCTAGACACTTTTCTGAATGCTCTAATAGATTTCTATCCAATTTAATGGCTACAGGTATAGACAGAATTATCCCATACCCTCGTGGAAGTAATATTATTAATGCCCTTATAAAGAAAAAAACAAAGTGGATTTTTATTTATATACGAGACAACCGGAAGGTCTAAACTTTGATTATGATGTTTCATGTTATGTATAACTAAAATTCTGTGTGCCTAATGTTGGATACCATTCTTCAAAAACTATTGTGCCTAATGTTGGATTCCATTCTTCAAAAGCCTTTGTACTTAAACACATGTGCTTTTCCTTTTAAGTGACCATAATTGCCACATGATTAACTTTAATTATATGTACCATTGTGATTGGTCAACCCCTCTGAAATGCGATTGGCTATCTTTGCTTTAACCCTTTCACTGCCAGCCGTTTTGGACCAAAGTGGAACTTCTACTGCCAGACAGTTTTTGAACATTTTGCACTGTTTCACTTTAGGGGCCTTTCCTCGGGGGGACTTTTAGTTTACCCAGGAAAACAATATATTGTTTTTTTTTCAGGACAAACTAAGCTTTCAATATATGGTAGAATTTTGGTGTAATTCCAATTCTGTAACAAGATATAGACCTCTAAATGTCTAAAAAAAATTAAAAAAATAATATTTTTCATAATATAAACACACATACCAGAAACAAAAAGTATTTTATGCACAAAAATAAAACTGATTTGGAAAGTCCCATGTCTCCTGAATGTGCCAATACCAAATACATATAGTTTTATGGAGATTTCTCACTTGTACAGGTCAAAATCTCCCAGCAGTACACTACCAAATTTCCAAAGCACTGCTCCAGAAAGCTGCATACTTTAGATTTCAAGGCCAAAACTTCCACTAACAGGAGGTTTATCCTAGAAAATTACACATTTCTGGAAAGAACAGATTCTGGGGAATACAGAATAGGCACAACTGTCTGTCTACTCCAAACTATCAAGTCGCAATGGTTTCCTAAAATTATAGGTTTTTATCAAAATTTGTGATGTTTTTAAAAATCGCTTCAAAGCTTCCAGTCTATAGTATCTTATCTCCTACAGGTCATAAAGTAACCAAATAAAACACCCTAAATATGCATGCCAGGGGGCGACTGAACAGTTTGATGCCCAATATGTATAGGTTTACCTAAGTATGTGGCATGTAGGGGCCCCAATGTGAACATACCCCCATATGATCAATCATTTCTGTAATTTCAGCTCGTGCAAAATCAACACATTTACATAATTATATGTGGGATAATGCTAGTAAAAAGTACACTCACCCCAGAAAGTCATATATTTTTGGAAAGTACACATTCCCCTGAATTCAAAATGGGTACCTATGTCTATCTACTCCAAAGTACCAAGCTGCAAAGCTTTCCTAAAGCTAGCAATTTTGATGAAATTTCCAAAAATCCCTTCAAAGCTTTCAGTTTCCAGCACCTTATCTCCCACATAGCATTAGGTACCAAGATAAAACACCCTAAATATGAACTCCAGGGGTCCACTGAACAGTTTGATGCCCAATATGTATATGTTTACCTAAGTATGTGGCATGTAGGGGCCCCAATGTGAGAAGTTGGGGACAGGGCCCCCTAGAACGAGGTCTAGTAAGCACAGCAGGTCTGTTATAGCACTTTCTAGGAAAGTGACATAGTCAGCTCTAGTAAGCAAGGGCAGGTTAATAGCCAAAGGAAAGTTAGTTCTGGGAGTATTTCTCCTATCTGGCAATGTTGCCTCAGAGTAGGGATAGTGACAGGCCAGAATATACCCTGATCCCTACTCACCCGGAGGACTCATATACTAGAGGTTATCAACCTGAAGGATCAGATATCTACCCAGACTACCTCCACAGGGGGCATTGATCTGACTGGTGTATTTACCCTGCCCAGGCTCTACCAAGAGGTGGGATAAAACGGTGTACACCCTCTCTTCTTCCTCAGAGTGCACTATCAGTTAACATCTACCTTTGCCTGTCTGTGAGTATTTGATTACCCAGCTTGTAACTGTCTTGGACAATAAACTTGTATTATAGTTAAACAGCAAGAACCTCTCTGGCATCCATATTTACACCTGCACTACACAGCTACAGTGACTACACCCTCGGCTACGCTCAGGTCTCTTCCACCTAAGGAAAGGTCCATCCTGTTTAAGGGAGTCGCATGTAACCCATGCTCTCACCTAAATACTAGCCTGGATTTACCTAGATATAGCCAAAAAAGCGTTACAGATTTTACCTTAAATATTGAGCTACTTTGAGACTTTTATTTTGGAGTTCCGAAGTGCCTGCCTATTTCTCGATTTCCTATATGGATGGTAACAGGCAACATCTGCAGTTTCTTCAGCAGAAGAGTAAATGCTGTGTGTGACATTAGTCATGTGGTATTTGAAGGGCTGCCATCTGTAATCATGAAACCCCCTCCACCCAATTAAAAGAAATGCCCCAGACACACATTGCCATGCCCCTGATCCACCTTGCCCCTCTTTATATCAAAACCCCACCTGTTGCCCAAACATGGAGTGTTCAAGTGATATGAAGGAATAGAAGGACTTGGGTTACTAAATTGGTGGTGAATAGGAGTATTTGACTTGCGTGGGCAACAAAGTAAAGGCTCTAGAGTCTATACCAATTTATGTACTGAGGGCCCTAGTTATACCAATGTATAAAAATGCTTTATATAAATGTCATACTACTTTAATATACTGTATATAAGAAAAGTATATTAACATTAGGGCACATACATAAGCTGGATCAAAAACAGGTTCAAAGTTTGCTAGGTCATATAACCCATAGCAACCCATGAGATTTTGGCTTTTGAATAGCTCCCTAGTAAAGTCTCCCTGCTGATTGCTCACTATGGGAAATAGCCCTGCATCAGTGGTTATGTCATTAATTACATTACCTCCTAAATACCATTACAGCTATGAACATGGGGGGAAGCACCAGAGCCTTGAGCTAAAATACACCAATGCACAGTTTCACTCACTTCCGCAGACAAGCGCCTCACTGCTTCTTCCATACGTCCGAGGGCAGCGTCCCTCCTCGCCCGGGCCAGCCTGACCTGTTTGCCAATCCGCTTCCTATCTAACCAGCGCAATAGCAGCACTACCGTGGCAGCAGAACAGCCTAGCAGAGCACAGAGCCCCACTATATCGTTAGTGTTTAGTGCCAACATCTTGCAGAATGACAATGGCAGTAAGTGACACAAAGAGCAGCACCGTGGCCCCTCCCTCTAACCGGAGCCTTACTTGGACTGCCGCCCACTTACTGGGCAGGAGGCGCTAACGGGATCTTGGAGTAAAGAATGACACAACCCGTTTTTCTCTCTTGAGACGAGGCGGCAACATATGTTGCGAGTCTGCAAAAGTATCAATTTCGGCAGTTTCCACCGAAGCGTCTAAGTGTGGAGAGTTTGCTATTTATGTTGCGAATTTGCAAAAGTATCAATTTCGGCATTTTCCTCCGAAGCGTCTAAGTGTGGATGGTTTGCTACATTATTCTGTTACATAAGCTGCCACATCTAGGCACAGTAGTTTTGAGCAAATTCAAGGCAGCTTCAGGGTACCTTATATTCAATGTTAAGGTCGTGGTTCACCTCACGCGATTTTTACTGGGGTTTATTTTGATACACGGATTTTTCTTTTATTTTGCATTATTAAAGGTTAAGTTTTAGCTATTATTTCTTTAACCAACATCTGCTTTTGGAGGGTCATTTTGCCTGTTATTAACTTTTGGGCAATGGTGCATTTGATCGAAGTCTAATTAGGGACCACCTCTCTATTTTTTCCCTCTGGATATACATATATACTTCGTTTGCACATTGCCCTGTGGGTCCCTGTATAATTGATTTAATTCCATAGTGGAATCACATCAGCATCTATTTGAGAGTAATATTTGAGTGTGGGCGGTGCAGCTATTTCTCTCTTTTCTTTTCAATGTCTATGTATTGTAAGAAATCGTGTATCTTGTGTGCCATTATTTGTGATATATATATATATATATTAATAAAATGTGCCGCAGAATTATATATATATATATATATATATATATATATGTATGTTTGTGTGTCTCTATACATATACACTGTGTAGAGGGTAGCTCTAATGATTAATATAAACCAGTCTTTCAAGTTACACCAGAAGTCAAATCTCCATATCTAAAGCTGGCCATACACGTGGCGATCTCACGATGTTTCGTACGACCGTCGGTCGCACGAAACATCGTCAGATCCGCCACACACCATTCAGGGCTGAATCGGCAGGTAAGGAGGTAGAAACAATAGGATTTCTACCTCCTTCTGCCGATTCAGCTCTGAAGGGAGAATTTTGGTCAGGCGCCTTCTATGGCGCCCGATCAAAATTTTCTAACTTGGCCGATCGGCGAGCCGACCGATTTCAGCAGCTTCCTGCGATATCGGTCGGCTCGCTGACATGCCATACACGCACCGATTATCGTACGAAACGAGGTTTCGTACGATAATATCGGTGCGTGTATGGCCACCTTAAGGGTTTTTCTGTGGATGGTGGGACAGTACGTCTGCGAGAAGCCATAAAACTCAGTTACTGAACAATGGGCAAGGTGTGGTTTTTATCAACTCCCATCTGATCAGTTGGTATGTGGGGGGCAGTGGCTGAAAGGTGTATAAGGGCTCTGGCACACGGGGAGATTAGTCGCCCGCGGCAAAACTCCCTGTTCGCGGGCGACTAATCTCCCCGAGTTGCCTTCCCCCTGCCATCCCACCGCCGAACATGTAAGTCGGCGGCGGGATGGCACACGCGGCGGCGCGATTTTGCGCAAATCGCCGAAAAAGACTCGCAAGTCTTTTTCGGTGATTTCCCGAAATTGCCCCGCCGCGTCTAGTGCTAGCGCCCTAGTGCTACTTTGTCATTGCCTCCGCCGCTTGTCGCTCCGGCAGAGGCAATGACCGATCGAATCGCCCCGCGGGAGGGCGGGGGGCGGGGAGGTGGGCGGAGTTGGCCGACCGGGTTGCCTAGGGCGCCCGGTTGGCTTGGCCCGCCCCTGCTTAAAGTTACCAGGAATGGCTTTTTGCAGCCCCTGGTAACCTTGGGGGTGCTGCTGGGTTTGCGCCATGGTGTGCTGTAGCGCGTGACATCACTCCCACCTTTCACCAGGTGTTGATTAGAGGCAAAATATCAGCAAATATTTTGAATGAATGAATGTGCTGCAAAAATTAGCAGTGAAAATGTCACAGGAAAAAAAAAAACCCATCGACTTCAGTGTAGTTTGAGAATGTTAACCCTATCATGAATTTTCAGGACCTCTGCAGTTGTTCATTTTCAGTTCCAAGAGCATAGGATAATGCACAGAGGCTATGGCTTGTAAGTAGTATAGAAAAACAAAAGTATATTCCAGACCCCGCCGCCCCTGTGGTCTACACCCCTTTATAGTTACACCAATGCCATCTAGCTTTTGCTAAAGAACAGACTGCAGGAGCAGGCAAAGAGATAAAGACAGTTTTGTTTGTTTTTTTTCTCATAGATGAGTTTAAAGTGCCAAAGTCCAAACACAAGTCTTTGTACTCTATGGCAAAGGGGAGGCCAGTAACCAATACTAGGATTAAGCAGGAGTGAAAAGTTAATTTGTCAAAACACATTTAAAGGGACACTGACATTCCTATTAAAATCCATAGGAAAATGTCAGTATTACTAAACAGTTGCAGTATAAAAATCTAGCTTGTGAAAAGTCCCAAAGGCACCCACAGCTGAGCCGTACTTACTCGAGTGACACTCCAACAGAGTGAAAAGATCCTCTGCAGTTGTGTTCGTCACGCTGGTTTAAGGGCGGCGCAATCTTTCCATAGGCCGGAGTACTGTTTCCATTTGTAATTATCCTATGGAAGGATCACGCCAACCCCAATCCTGCATGACACAGGAAAACAAGGCAGCTCTTTCTGCTATTGGTCCCCTTTAAGAGAAGCAGGTACTGCTGGGCTAGGGGGTGGCTGTGGGGGACCTTTACTTGAAAAGCTTTTCATGCTGCAGCCACTTAATAATACGGACACGTTCCTTTGGATTTCCATAGGAAAATGTCAGTATTCCTTTAAGGTGGCCAGGAACCTGCTGATATCGGCCGACTTGCCGATCGGACCAGTTGGAAAATTTCGATCGGGCGCCATAGAAGGCGCCTGATCAAAATCTCCCTTCAGAGCTGAATCGGCAGAAGGAGGTAGAAATCCTATTGTTTCTACCTCCTTACCTGCCGATTCAGCCCTGAATGGTGTGTGGCACATCTGACGATGTTTCGTGCGACCGATGGTCGCACGAAACATCGTCAGATCGCCACGTGTATGGCCACCTTTAAAGGGGTACTAAAACCTGTACAGCACTGCTCAACAAAACTTACCCAGCTGTTCTGGACTACAAATCCCAGAACCATTTAACATAATGAGGGTTGAGCTATAGTCCAGTAACATTAGGGTTGTATTCTTAAAGTAATATTGCATAATAAAACTTTTCCCCAAACCTTGGTTTGGACGCATTAAGCACAGTTTTCTTATCACACAGATATCACTACCGTATATACTCGAGTATATAAGCCGAGGTACCTAATTTTACCTAAGAAAAGTGGAAAAACCTATTGACTCGAGTATAAGCCTAGGGTGTCACCAGTAGGGCTGGTGCGAGCGAGCCAGCACACAAAGTGTGCTCACACTTTGGTTTATCCCAAAAATTGCCCCCTGTCTAGCCTAAGAAATATATATAGGGTATAGAGTGTTTTAGACAGTGGTGGCCCAAGAAAGGGACTAGACAAGGTGGAGTGGGCAAAGATCAGGAGAGACTGGAAAAGGCAAAGAACAGGACCAACTGGCCTGACAAGTGCGGGACAGGTAGGAGCAAGTTGGAACAGGCATAAAACAGGACAGACGAAAGCAGGACGGAACATTTAGATAATCCCTTACTCAGCATTATAGCATTTACATTGTTAATACCAGGAATATATTGAATTCTTATCACTACTTTATATATATAGCTTGATATAAATGCCCATGCCTCAGCTTGTAACAACCAAAATGACTTGTATGGACCTTAAGTAACACAGACAGGGCAAACATTGGGCCTGTACTCCAGTATGACTTGTTCGTATCAGCTTTTGTTGTGACTTGTGGCAGGTGCAGAAAAGGAGCAGTTGTGAGTAAAAAAGGTTTCATTGTGGGATACAAATGGCAACTTACCAATTTTGCACATGACGCTTTTATATTTGTTTCCCCAATTGGTTGCCCTTCAGCTACTGCCAAGCGACTTAAAGTCCCGCTCTCTGCCTATGCCAGCTTCCCAGAAATATGCAAATAAGATATATAAATAGAGAAACTAATGAGATGCAATGATTGTGGGAGCTAAGGGGGCAATGTACCAATCTGCAGATCAATATTTTTAGCTATTTAAGGCTAATCTGCTCATTTGCAACACAGACCAGGACCAGAAAGGAAAGGATAGGAGGGGGGGAATGAGTTATATAGCTTTATGGCAAAACCTCAATTAGTGAAGTGAGTATAGATCACATGCAGACCATTACTATTTTTATATATAGGGCTAACCACTATTACAGTATGTCATTACTTGATAAAAGTAAATACTTCATTGAATCCTCTGATAAAATACTATAGAGATTATTTGGAAAAGTTGAATTGTATAGATATGGCCAGATTCAACAATTATATCAGTGAGAAATATGTGTTTTTCATATTTATGTAGGAATAATCAGTAAACAGTAAAACAGTTTCCCCGTGCAACCTTGAAGAATTTAAGAAGCTGCTTCTGCATTTCGGCAGATAAGCTCATACAGACCTCCTACCTGTGCGTGCTTCTGCTCTGCTTGGCGCCGCAGTCGCGCCAGTGACGTCACGCACCCCCTTCAGTTACTCGTGGCCTCATCTTAGACCTTGTAAGATCAGCGACGCCAAGCAGAGCAGAAGCGTGCACAGGAGAAGCACGCACAGGTAGCAGGATGGCGGTTCTGGGAAGCTGGCATAGGGAGAGCGCGGGTGCACGAGAGCGCAGGTACGCACGGACACAAGTCCGTCTGGGGGGGGGGCACATCGGCAGATCAAGCACAGTTATCACATCCGTACCATATACTCGAGTATAAGCCGAGGGTTACTTTTTGAGCACATTTTTAGTGCTGAAAAACTCGGCTTATATTCGAGTATATACGGTATATGTCCTTTAACCGCATGTCCGATTCCATTGTCATATAATGAAGAAACAAAAAGACATAATTATCTCTGTATGTAAGATTAACAGCAAGATGTCTGACATAGTGCTGGGAATCAGCATTCTTATTGGTCAATTCTTTTGATCTTATAATGAGATTTTTGGTCAGTAGAATGCTCAGTGGTGAATTTTCTTGCATCTATAATTATGTTTTTGGACAACTTCTAAAGTAAAACTAGGAGGCGCAGTGGGGCCATGTTATGGTTAGGTTTACAACCCCTTTAATAGTGTATGAACATACTTTGCAAATTATTTAGGAACATCTCCCCTTCCATAGTAGGGGTATAAAAGGTGCATACCTGAAAATCATTTGTAACACCCATGGTGACAGACACACAAATACACACTGACAAAGAG
The DNA here is from genome assembly GCF_000004195.4 of Xenopus tropicalis. NCBI lineage: Eukaryota > Metazoa > Chordata > Amphibia > Anura > Pipidae > Xenopus > Xenopus tropicalis. The sequence continues at coordinate 93,263,079 of NC_030680.2, read as the reverse complement.
GCACACTGAATAATAAAAATAAAAAAGGAAAGCAACTGTCCCACACAAACAGTAATAATCTCTATCCACTGCTTGGTGCAGCTCTGTAATGGTCATCTGAAATGTAACTATAAGTTTAATCTCATAGATAAAAAAAAAAAATGATGTATTAGGGCTGAAATCCATGGGAAATTTTGACAAGATTGAGATTGTATATGATCATACAAAGCCACAGAACAGCACAAGATTGTCTAGGATTCTACAAAATCTGATCTTCACAGCTGTAATGTAAAGTCGGGTGGTGGGTTTTGTTCCTGTATCTACCTTCAACAGTCAATGTATTTCAAAGAGAAAATGGGCCCGATTCACTAAAGTCCGAAATAAGGAGTGCTATTTATAGCATGCGTTAAAAATCTTATCACTTCTTATTTTTCGCTCGATTCACTAAAAGGACACTTGTCATAATTAAGAAGCGATGTTCTTGGTGTTATTTATCTTGCAACGATATATTTTCAAGCAACGTGCTGCGTAATATGTTGTGCGCTGCGTAATATATTGCTTGAAAATATGTAGTCGCAAGATAAATAACGCCAAGAACATTGCTTCTTAATTATGACAAGTGTCCTTTTAGTGAATCGAGCGAAAAATAAGAAGTGATAAGATTTTTAACGCATGCTATAAATAGCACTCCTTATTTCAGACTTTAGTGAATCGGGCCCAATAAGTCTTGTCAGACACTGTCAGATTTTATCTTGTTGGATAAAGCCACAGCAGGCTCTTCCATCAGTGTGTCACATCGGATGGCAAATCTTTCATGTAGTTTACACCTCAGATTTTTGTATCATTTCTATTATAGTTTGACCCATGCAACTACATCCTACTCCTAGGGTGCGTTTTGTCGATCTCACACCACTGGAACAGGCAGCGGAAATGATTACACTTGGTTCCTGCATTGACACTTATACACAGGCAGATATAAATTGCAGATTCGGACCAATTCCCCAGTGTATGGGGACCCCCAACAGGCCTACCCAACCAATATCTGGCCTAAAATTGTCCAGATGTCGATTGGGCAGGTTTGATTTTCTCATAGGATCGGGGGCCACATTGGCCCATTGATGTGGTCCTATTCCCATCATTTTAATTTGATTGTTTGAACAATCAGTTAACCGAGATCTACTTGTTTGGCAACTTATATATGAAAACACTTCAGTAGCAGCCATTAAACCATATATTTAAGATCACATAGGACCGAAAATAAGCTTCACCACAATCTCAATTGAACTGAACTTGAAGCTAGTCTTTTAGGAGAGCAAATTGGTGTTCTCCCCAGATCATATTATAAATTAGTCCTCAGGCTGAGACACCCAGCAATGTACTAGGAGTTAAAGGAGAAGGAAAGATTAAAAACTAATTAAGCTGTATCACAGCTTAAATACAGCCATAAGCACTCACAGAAATGCTGCACTGAGTCATCTTTTAAAAGAAACACAGGATTTATTATTTTCTTCTTTTGTGTACACATGTTCTTCTATGTCAGACTTCTTACTCTCAGTTTGCTCCCCTCTCCCCCTCCCATAAGAATTCACTCATCCTTCCATTAGAATTTGCTCCCTCTCCCAACTCAGCACGGAAGCTACTGAGACTAAGCTAAAACTACAGCTGCTATCTTAAACAAACAGAGGGAGCTTTTAGGGCTCTTTACTTAGGTATGATAAAGCTTTCTGCAGAATAATGTCAAAATGCCTTTCCTTCTCCTTTAAGCCTTATTTCATAGCAGCAAATGTTCCATATGTATTCTTGGTGGAAATGGGGACTAGTACACAGGTGTGGCATAGAACTCTACTTGTTCATGGCATGGCACTCTGCTTTTGTTACCAGGGATCATCTAGCATATCTGGCCTGTGCATTTTCATTTAACCATTCAATGTACAATTCAATGTTTTGGAGGAAAAAAAAAAAGCAGAAAATGCAATAAGCAACACAAAATGCTTCCCCCCCCCCATACAAATTTTGTTTGTTCCACTTTCTTAAGAAATTAAATATAGCAAACAAAATTTCTAACATTTTTTTTTATTAAAATAGAAATTGAGTTGTCCTCATAACTGCCAGAATATGTAAACATATTAAAAAAAAAAAAAAAAACAAATTTCCAAGAACATCCTATGCGCCACTGTTCATACCACTATATCTGTATTCCATGATTTGCAACGTTGAGTTGAGAACACTTACAGAGGTGAATTAAGGTATAAACATATCTTCAATTCAGTAATCTTTTTAGTTTTTATTCAATTCTTAAAAGTTTACAGAAGAACATGGGTCCAAAATTTGCTGTGAGATGAGGAAGGACTAATTCTCCTACACGGCACCCTTGAAAAAAGTTAAAAGTGTTCTTGAAAACTTCCCTGAAGCAGCTAAGGTCCTGGGGTTTAACATGGACTCCATGATCAGAAGCTGCAAGCTCAACTGCCCTCTCCACAACACATTCATTCTGCAACTGTGACAAAGAACAGGTGGAGTACACCACTTCTCCACCCGGCCTCACAGCACGTAGCCCAGCCCTGGGGGAAAACATAGAGCTTGTTATTGTTTTCAAGAAGACAACTGGTACATTACACATAAAGAGCAGAAGTAAATGAATTCTATGATTTTATTTTAAGGTATATTGTTCTTAAAAAATTAGTGCAATCAAAATGTAATAATGCCGAATTACTTACACAAGCAGTTCTGCTTGTAACAATGGCAACATCTGGCGCTGCTTAGTCCTTATACGATGGAAGATGTTGTTTTCTTCTTCTAAAAGGGAATGGCGGTCAGTGGTACAAGGGACATCCACTAAGACCTATACAGCCAACATAAGCAAGTATCCATAAGTCACACCATTAATAAAATAAATAAATTATACAACAAACTGCATCAAAGCATATGAGATGACCATACAGGACCTTTCCAAACCAAAGAATTAAATGTAATCACAGAATGTTTTCATCAATTAAAAAAAAATAAAAGATAACCTTACTTCAATTAAGCATAATGTTTTGGTTTTAAGCATTTTAGATGAACCTGCTCTTTTCTTTTTCCACACAACTGATTTATGTGGGTAATCAAGCAGATGGAGAAAGGGTGATTCTGTGTTAATAAAAATACTAAAATTCCTACGTTTATTAATCTTAAAAAATAAAAAAAAACCAACATAATCCATTCCATGATAATTTAGCTCTCAGGGTAAAAAAGCCAAGTTTATGTTTTGTCAAGTTCAAAGGAACAATTCAGAGTAAAAATAAATTGGGCAAAATTGTGTGTGAAATAAAACATTTTCTAATATAGTTAGGCAAAAATGTAATCTATAAAGACTGGAGTGAATGGATGTCTTATTTAGTCAGTGACTTTGGGGGGGGGCAACGTGGGACAAAACTGTTCAGTTAGTTTGTGAGCAGACAGATCAGATTCAAAAGCAAACTAACTAAACAGATATGTCCCATAAGGCCCCCCCTAAGTCACTGAATGGTTACTGACTGCTAACAGCTCAGAGAGCTGTAAAGGATGAAGTAGTGTTCTGTATTATGTTATACATCCATTCACTCCAGCCTTTATAGATTAAATTTTCGGCAAACTAACTGTATTGAAAACATTTTTTATTTTGTGCGGTCTATCTACGCAGTTTCATTTTTACACATTCATCTGTTCTTTTAAACATTAAAACAACAAAAATTAATATTACGGCAAGGTAAGGATCTTAAAAGCATATCATAAGGGCAAAGTCACACAAAGCATTGGCTCCGCTTCTCTCCCCTACAACTCTGTGTAGCTGCATTGACAGGAACAGCTTCAGCCTAAATGGAGATTGACCCCGAAAATGCCCACATTCATGTTTCTCAGACTGATCTCATCTCAACTCCGCTATCCACCGCTCTGCCTGTCAGTGCAACGGCACAGAGCTGTGGAAAAGAGCAGATCCACTTTTCTCCACCTGCCAATAAAACACAGGCAGAAAGAAGCGGAACCAAGACTTTGGGTCAGATTTACTAAGATTCGAATGCTCCAAGCGTATTTTCGACAAATTTTTCGTCGCTTAGGCGACTTTTTCCATGACTGTGCAACTTTTTGATACACTTGCGCAAAAAAATTGGAAAGGTTTTCCCGCTGTTTACAAACGTTCGGTACAAAAATTTCGTGACTTTCGTGATCACCAATACGATATTATCATGACTTTTTTCATAAGCATTTTCATGATATTTGCGATCTTCAGAAATTTTCGTATCCAATCCGAATTTATCCCATTCGGGACTCAAACTCGTGATTTCATGAATCTGCCCCTTTATGTGACTTCCCTAAGAAGAAAGACTTTCATTGTGTTGTCTCACTAAGAGATACATAAGAGATACATGAGGATGGTAGCTGTAAAAGCATTTTCTGATAATGATAGCACCAATCTAAATATATTTTCACTGTGGAGCTTTATTTAAATTGACTCTTGAGGACTCTGATTCACAAAATAGTTGAAAAAAAGAATGTAAGGCATTATGGGAAATGGAGTCTTGGTTGGGGACAGCTAATTTTAGTTTAGTATTATACAATTACTGCAAAGGGGAGCACCACCACAATGTCAAAGCCTAAAATTAATCAAAGAAGGTGTGCAAGATCTTATTTATAAGAACCTAACTATAATGCACACCATGAGTAGGTGTAATAACAGAAAACTTGAAAAAATAAAATATATTAAAATTATCAAAACAGCACAGGGTTACCTGGTAAGGTGGATCAAACTCCCAAGGGAGAAAAAAGTCAGTAAACAATTGCACTACTGGGTTATAACACACGTAGAATGATGGATTATATATTGTATTCCTGAACCACTATAACTCAGACATCACAATCTAAAAAAGTGGCTAAAAGATCCTGCCATCAATGTTTGAAATCACACCAAATCAAACCTACACACAATCCATACAGTGACCCAATACAACACTCACCAGTAATGAGTCTCAGTGACAAGAAATGGGTCAAAGCTGCCCCAGATGCAAACAACTCCCCAGTGCCATCAGGTAAATAATAAAAAAGAGAGAGACCCTGCCTGATTTGAAACAAAACTAATTTTAATTTAGTCGGGCAAACTTAGAAGGGAATAGCAAAAGATTATTAAATTAATTGCACTAGTGTTCTCTGAGTAAATTGACATACATTTTAGGTTTATATTCACTTTAATCTTGGTAATAATCCAAATACTAATATAACCTTTAAATTTGCAACAAACTGACCCTGTCATATGTGTTAGCCTCCGCATCTCCCCACAGCCTTCCATCCTGCGACGTGATGCACACTTTATGCTCTGTACGCTGGGCTCTAGGAACATAACTACGCAAAACTCTGTGGAGACGGCTACTTCGGGAAGTAGACAAGTCATTGGCAGCAAGATATTCTGTTGAATAAGAGTACAATGGAAACAAATGTCAAAAGAAACTAAAATATCTAAAAGGCATATATTGATAATACATAGCGCTGCGTACACAAGTAGTGCTTTATAAATAAAGATATACATACATACTTCATAAAGCACATAAATGTTTGTTCTTATACCTAAATACAGAAGAATTATTATTGTTTTTATTTAAAAAAAGAACTTATATATTACACCAAGAGTCCCCAACCTTTTTTTACTCCTGAGCCACATTCAAGCGTAAAAGAGTTGGAGAGCAACACAAACTTGCAAAAGGTTCCCGGGGGTGCAAAAAATGGGCTGTGATTGGCTATAGGTAGCTTCTATATGAACTTATACCATATAGAAGGCTTTGTCTGGTACTACTTATGGTTTTGATGCAAATAAAGATTGCATTTTAGCCAGGAATTTAAAAATAAGCACCTGCTTTGAGGCCACTGGGTGCAACATCCAAGGGGTTGGTGAGCAAGATGTTGCTTCTGAGCCACTGGTTGGGGATCACTGTTACACAGTGATACACATACATACAGTATATTGCAAGTGGTTACATACGGCAATTTTCAGTTTGTAAAAGCGCCAAAGTCTTTCCTCCAGGCGCTGCACAAAGATCAAGAACACTATGACCATGCTGTACATCAAGAGCCAAAACAGGCAATAGTGAGGCGGCATCCATTAAGTAATACTCCAGGAGTCCAAAGCTGTCTGACCTGAAACAAAAGCAAGTTATTACAGCAAACAAAAAAAAAACAATATTTCACAAGCTTTCAAAGTCAAAGCAAGTATAAGGTACATTTTAACCACATAAAATAAATGCTATATAATGGTACTTAAAAAAATCAGTGAATGAAATACAAAATAAATTACCTTGATTGAGGAAAACGACTTATATCACCCCTGGAAAATTTGAAACATGTGAGTTTTGTATTAGAAAGAGATGAAAGCAGGTTTGTTGCTTGAGTTTTCTCTGCATTATTTTTCTGTCCAACCAGATTCAGAGATGCTTCACCTGATGTCATTTTTTCTGAGGTGTCCAAATTGTTTTGTATTTGCAATAATGATATCACATGTTGAGCCTCAGAGATAAAGTCTTTTGCATTAAAAGCACTGAGATTTTTCAATACGGTCTCCTTATGTGAGAAATTATTGACAAGAGCCCCATACTTTTGTTCTGTGAGAAGACTAATACGAATTGAAGGCCATAGATCTCCAAACTGCATGCTGTAATTCATGTCGAAATATTGCAAAGCAAGCCTTGAACATGGAATTTTTGGAAGGGTTGTTGCCTTAAAGTTTGAAAAAGAAACACAATTCAATATAGAGAAAGCAAAAGCAGGGCTACTGGATGGCCTTATAAACATAAACAAAAAGTTCAACAACCAAAATTAAATAAGTTTGCCCTTTATTAATTTCAGTTGAGCAAATATTAGCTGTTTAAAACACTTCTCTATTTCCCTGTGTAGCTACTGGAGTCCAATATAAACCGTGGATTAAAATTAAGAAGAACTGACAATAGCCAGAGATTAAGGATATTGACAGTGTCAGGAAGCTAAGTTGCTACATGCAATAAACCTATTTGGCCACTAGTGAGTGCTAGACACAGCAAATATACCTCTCAGCAGACAGCAGCAAGTGCTCTTCCTAGAACATCAGATCATGGGAGTATCCTGGACACTTTTTTTAAAAGTATGTTACTGGTTAAAACATTTCTTTTGATAAATAATTCACACAACACACATGCACATATATGCTGTGTTAGCTGCAACAGGACTCACTTTATAAGACCAATTATTATGTGGCACATATAAAGTAAAAAAAAAAAAATATATATATATATATATCAGGTGGAGAATATGCACTTTTTGGCACTCTGAACCTTGCCCGTATGGTATTCTAATGTTGCACCCCCATAATAGAAACTATTTGTGCTGACTAATTTTGGATACAGCCATAATAATATACCTGGCCGAACCGAATCTGAATCCTCAAAATCACATTACTTTTTGTCACATAAAAACAGACTTAGGATTCAGATTCGATTTGGTTTTTAGTAAAATCTTTCACAAATGATTCTGGGTTTTGACAGATCACAAAATAGTGCATTCAGCACATCCCCAATTGTTTAGTTCTACAAGAAACAACAGTAACAAAGAAAAAAGCAAATATATTAAATAAAATATATTGCTGCAGTATATCTGCTATTGAAGTCCTGAAAGTACCTAAATACAAACTACTATATTCTTATACTTTATGGATAACAAAAATGTGGCCCTCTATCATGCTGTTCTTGCTGAACTACAACATAAAAATACCAGATCCTTAAAAGAGAACCCTGAGCTATAGCATTACACCTTAGAGACTTGCTGGCTATACAAACACTGTGCAGAAATCTCAATAATCAGCCAATGTCATTACAGCAAAACATAATCAAGAGCACCGTTATGCATGTACAATTACTAGTCTGGTAAGAGCTCTCTACGAGGTTTTATGATGGACAGACACGGTGGTGCTGAAATGCTGATGTTAGAAGGTTGAATGGGGGAGCAAACTACGTCTTGTTAGATCTGTTTTCTCAAATATGAAACTTTTGCCAAGGTCATAAAGCCCTTACCCATTTTTTCTTGAATTTATGTCTACGAAAGGTCAGACACGAGTCATTGATCCTCCTCAATAAAAATCCCCTGCAGGCTGCCATGTTGCTGTGCACCAAAAAAGCCCTTCCGCCCTGACACAATGCAGGAACGCATTTTGTTCCGTCAACAGTAACCTATCGGTGAGCTCTAGCTACCCAGGCATGTTACTGTTGCCGAGCAGCTCTGGCGCTGTTAATAGAATGTATCCTTGCCCACCGTGGGAGATGATAATATTGTAACAAATCAGCATGCCAGGCTTTCACTGATTCCTTGCTTGTGCAAGCCATTTTTTTGGTTTTATGCGAGTACCCGTCAGTGGACTAATTTCAGTACCCACGCTTAGAATGTTCAGTCCGCTAAACAGAGAGATTTATTGTTCGCATAGAGCAGGATTACCTAGATTACTACGTTTAGCATTTGTAATGCTGAGAGAAACGTACCAGAGAGGGCTGCCAACTTTGGAAGTGTAGAGCAAAGTGGTTATTAAACAATGGCGATAGCGCAGCTTAGGACCCATTAACTAAAAGGGGTGGTTTACCTTCTGGTTAACTTAATATGTTACCAAATGACCTATTCTTATCAATTTTTCAATTGGCCTTCATTTATAATAGTTTTTGAATTATTTGCTTTTCTGACTTTTTCTAGCATTCAAATGGGGGCCACTGACCCTGGCAGCTAATAAATGATAGCTCTGCCAGGCTACAATTTTATTGTCGCTGTTACTTTTTATTACTTATCATTCTATGTAGGCTCTCCTCCTATTTATATTCCTGTCTCAATTTTAAACCACTGCTTCGTTGCTAAGTTAAATTGGACCCTAGCAACCATATAGCTGCTAAAATTCCAAACTGGAGAGCTTCCAAAGAAAAAGCTAAATAATTCAAACTGCAAATGATAAAGAAGACAAATTGCAAATTTGATAAAAATAGCACTCTCTGCATTATGCAGGGTTGGATTGTCCTGGTGGGAAAAAGCTGACCCAGACCCGATCCCCATTGCCACTCCCCCTGCTGAGCTCCCACCCCTGATCGGGCCAAAGATATAACAAAATAAAGTACACACACACTGGAGGGTAGAGCGTTGGGTGGGCAGTGGGGACCCCTGGAATGGAAGCCCAATAGGCTCTGCACACCTCAGTCCAACCCTGACATTATACTGAAAGTTAGTTTAAAGATGAACTACTCAATCTAACTATAGGGGGCACATTTACTAACCCACGAACGGGCCGAATGCGTCCGATTGCGTTTTTTTCGTAATGATCGGTATTTTGCGTTTTTTTCGGAAATTATCGCGACTTTTTCGTTACCAATACGAGAGTTAAAACTTGCGCGAAACGTCGCGCCTTTTAAGTTTTAACGCTATGAAAAAGGCGCGACTTTTCGGGTAAGTTTTAACGCTACGAAAAAATCGCCAGATTTTGCGCAACTTTCGGAATGGCTACGAAAAACTCGCATTTTTTCGCGCAAGTCGTAATGGCTACGAAAAACTCGCGTTTTTTCGCGCAAATCGTATTGGTAACGAAAAAGTCGCGATAATTTCCGAAAAGTTGTAAAGGCGCCGAAAAAATTGCAAAAAATACGAAAAAGTCGCAAAATGCTCGTTTTTCAATCGGAATTTTTCCAATTCGGATTCGAATTCGTGTCTTAGTAAATCAGCCCCTTAGTGTTAAAAGTCAGTATGTTATAACGTCTCACGATACCGTTCCTGCATTTAGGTTCAGTAAGTTAATGACACAGGGCCTTTGTTTGAAACAGCTGCCCAACTTTTTCACAAACGCCATTAGGGTGTAACATTACTGTTTGTGCTTTATAGTTTTCCTATAAAGCAAACTTTAAGGAAGACTTTTCTGCATGGGTTCTTTGGTTTGTCCTTACAAAGGCTAGCTGGAAAAAACCAATATATAATAGCCATAGCAACACACCAGTACATACATGTGTCTGTGAGCAAAAAGTGCAATTCTGTACTATTTTCCATTCTGTTAAGGCCTAGTGGCCTTACACACCATTGTCTGTGCTTGCTTTGTCATGCAGTGGATTGTTGCGCATTCCACCATGCAGGTAATGTACCCATCAGTCTGTGCACATAAGCACCACATTAATTACAATCCTTATATAGAGTTACTGTCAAGTTGAGATCTGGAACATGTGCATTAATTGGTGACAGTAGGAGTCAAGAAATAACACACACACATATTATATATATATATATAGGTCAAAAGTGTGGGCTGTACGTGGTGCTGCCAATATATGGTTATTGTACAACTTAAAACATTGATGAGAGTAATGAGAGTATTCATATGAAAAACTAAAGGGTGAAACCAGGCTTGACATATTTAAAGAGAAGTCATGTTTGACTTCTCTTTAAATATGTCAAGCCTGGTTTCACCCTTTAGTTTTTCATAAAAAACCTAATAGGATGGACCTTAATAGGATGGACCTTAGTGTACTGCAGGTATAAGTGCTGCGTACATCAGTAGTATAGTGGGGCTAGCAGTTGGAGATGAGTAAATCTGAAGGTGGTGTGTTTTCCAAGCTGTCCAGACCTTTAAGTACTCAACAATATTGAGTTGAAGGGCGATACTGCATTCAAATTTTTGGTTACCCTCAATTTTATCATCACTCTCTACCCAAGAGGGAATAATGTTGGTCTTTCACTTAAACACAATGAAGATTTGTACTAGTCAGACATGATTGATTCATTTCAGCGTCAACTTGGGTAGCCCTTTAAACTGTTTACCGAGAAGAAAGGTCTGTATATCAAGCTTGATTGTGTCATATGTAAGATCTAAAGGGATTTTTCTTTTAGGTCTTAGCCCAATTCAGAAGTTGCTACTAACATAATAAAAACTAATAACCCACAGCAACCAATCAGAAGACAACTTTTTCTGGTCTGCTGTTTGTTATCCCTTTCTACTTTAATTTGGTTGCAAACTGTTTAGGCTTATATCTGTTGATCAGAAGATTAATTTATCATAGCTTCAGTAGCCAATATACTGTAGTTGAGTTTAATAGAATGATTTCATTTTTTTTTTTAAGTAAGCAAAGCAGAAATAAGAGAATAAAATTGACTCAACACCAAATAGCTTTATTAACAGTCACAACATTGCTGTAGATATTTACTTATAGGCATCTATCCCACAAAATATTAGCCATGGTGTGGAGAATAGCACTGTACTGAAAGCAGGATCAAGGAGTCACAATCCATAGGATAATGATTCACAGCCAATGACCATTCAGCTCAGCAAACAAGTCACTCATGAGAATTCTTAATTAAAACATTACTTTAGGTTCTTGAAGACTTTATGAGCTACCTACAAGAGAACCAAAAAAAAAAAAAAAGGGGGACACTTTAATATGCACAGAGAAAGAGAAGGTTAATTGGTATACCAACATATACATCATAAAAACTAAATTCTAATGTGACCTTCCCCTTTAATAGCATAACACTGATCCACTGACCTCCAGTAAGATCGATATGACTCCTGGGTCTGGTGATATAAGGCATACTATTTAATTATTTTGTGCAGTCTTAATAAATCTGAGCTTGCCCTAAAGTGTGTCTGTGCTCCATAGGCACTAAATATATGCCGCTGGCATCTGTGGATGTTTTAACAAGTACCAGGGAAACCACAGTAACAGAGGTTGAAAACAATAATCATTTTCCTTAAATGAAAAAGAAAGGCACTCCCAGTGATTATAATAACTTACCTGATACTCTGGGCTGGTGCTCCTGTTAGCAGAAAACAGCAGCAACCTGGGGTACTTCTGTATGAGCACCATCTTCTTCCCTTGCTTCCCTTGCCAGCCCACCCCCCCCAGTGATTATAACTGTCCATTTTTAAAATATAAAAAAAGTCTCCAGCACCCCCCTAAGAAATACAAATATTTTTACATATCTCCCGATTACTCACACAGTGGTCCCTAGCATGGAGAAAGTCAAAAAGTTCTTCAGTGCACTCCTCTTCTGTATGTGAGCGAGAATTAACACGAGTCTCACACAACTCAAGGATCTCTCGAGCCTTTACACATTTTTCGGACTGTTCACAGTGCTCCCGCACTGTGGTTAAAGGATCCTGTAAGGTCATAAAAAAGGCAAGATCATTAAATGTTACAGTAAATCAGCTGGTGAAAGGGAGGGTTGTTCTTATGAGGAGGCAGCACATGATCACACAGTTTCTACTATACTGAAGATTTGGTTTCAAAGAACTCCACCAAGAAGCGCTGAGTATTTGGGGGACCACCCTATTAACTGTTACAGCTGGTGAATATATAGGACTTGATTTAATGTTTTTGGCTTGTTAATTTTGGAAGACAACATGCTCATATTTATGGCAGTTTTGTCCTAAAATTTGGATAACATAACAAATTAAAATAAGTGGACTGGACATTGGAAAACTTTATTTACATGGACTTTAAAAACCTGAAAGCAAAAATTACATTTACATCTTCTATGAGAAAAAGCATTTTGTAAAGTTACTGGAGCACTTTGCTCCTTGCAGAAGAGGTTTTTTGAGTGTAAACACCACCAACAGAAGTATTATACTTAACAGATACAACTTCCATTTTTTATGACTTAAGAAAGATTCCTATGAAAAAACTGTAAAAAGTAATTATGTTTTAGAATTTATTTAGAAAGTACCAAGGATAATACATAGAGACTAGATTAGAAAGAGTTGCAACAGCCCTGTCTATGACATCTTACTATTTTAACATTATGCAATCAAAATGTATATTGAAAATAAGCTACCAGTCAGGTTGTAGCCCAATCCCAATGCCCTGTTATTACGGCTACAGTAGCCAAAGCCGTGATATAACAGCTACAGCAACCACTGCTAAAGATGTATCCAAGGTCAACACAGAGTAAATAAAAGTTGTACCTGGGTGTTGGATGGTTGATACCTTGAATAAGTTCCAGGAAAGGTAATGTAAACTCTATGAATTATGAATATTATTGAACGTTACACTGAAGCTAAGGCAAGGAATAATTTCTATTCTTACCACTAACTCTTCTTCTTCCTCCTCCTCCTCTTCCTCCTGTGGCAGAAAAATATTATTACAAGAAATTTATAACTGAAAGAAATAATTGCTTTTAATGGATAGTTATTATAGTAGTCATTTTGTATATTTGCTTTTGCTAGTTACATTTTGGAGAAAAAAAAAAATCACTCCAAATACGAAATACAAAACACTCCAAATACGAAAATAATAAATTAATCTGAACCCTATTTGCTTACTCAGATTAAAAAAAAAAAAAAAAATCCAAATTTACATAATTTTGCTAAAAAGTAATTTGAAAAGATAACATTAAACTGCATTTCCCTCAAAAGTCCCCAGAAAAGCACCTAGGTAGTAGTATGGAATAATCAATTAGACACTATTTTTATTAACATAGCTAAAAGAACAGAAAAACAATATATATATATATATATATTTATTTTTTTTTTAAATAAAATTAAGTTAACCTTGCTTTTAAATTTGATGTTTGAACCAATATATTGCATACAAGGTCAGATGGGTCCTATTATAACATTAAATAAAAAGTGGGTCAACCTACTGCTAAAGACAAAAATGAAAAGATATGTAGAGTCTAAAAAATTTACAATATTTTGAAGTTATATGGGCTTCCCAATAGGGTTCCTTCCTATAAACCCATCACAGCTAGAGCTGTATGTATAAATATATATAAAATAATTATCAGTGCAGTCATGGCCTTCTCTTATATGGTAGTTTACTCTTGCACAAACTCAAGGAAAACAAAAAACACTGAGTTAGATATTCATTACGATAGTCTTCAGCTAAGGATATAAGTACCATGTGTACTAGTAGTGGCTATTATGCCTTTAGCCTTCATAAAACAGAAGGGGGAACAGGCTGGCGTGGGTCAGATTGTTCTGCAGGGTTCATGGTTTTTCAAAAAACCGCAATCCATCCGTTTCTATAAAGAGGTACAATTACTCACTATATTAATCTGTTCATAAGAGACTGTGTGGAACGGATACCACTTGCCAACAGTCCCATCAATTTCACCAAAACAAACGATCATTAGTTTGTAATGTCCAGGTCAGGGCTCCTCAGTTTTACAACTGACCCCCGTATTGCTACCCACCCTCTTATAGGAGGGTCACAGATGTACATAGGAAGAAAGGGAAGGGCGGTGCGGTGCGGTGACCTGGTGCTATCGAACCTACTACCATTCAGAGATCTTTGTCATGAGAATTAAGTAAAAGTCTCTTATCCTCGGCGCTGCAAACAAAGCTCTCTCTCTGATCCCACTCACCTCCTCGGGTTCCCCTTCCCAAGCTCTCTCTTCTTCCAGCACCATCTTCAACCACTAGCTAGCAACTAAGAAGGACGAGAGGGGTCACCCGTCGGAAATACGTCACTATACCACGCCCCTGACACGGGAACTAGTTCTCTTGTCATTCATTGGTGAAATCCCTCAGTATGCGACTGTTGGCAATCCGAAATAATGGGTTACTATGCATACAGGGTAGCAACACTGCCATCTGGTGGAGAAGCAATGGTTTATTAGCACCAAGTGACTCACATGGTTTCACTGTACATTAACTGACTTGATTGCTACTACTGTGTCCTGAAGCATTTGTTTTTAAACCGTACCCAGCTGTCTTTAAGGACATTTTATCGGAAGTGCTTCAACATGTGGAGTTGAAGGTTAACGCCATTTTCACCTGTAATAACACGTAACAGTACAGGTGGCGTCTTAAAAATCACCAGCTGCATCATAATGTGTAAATGATGTAATACAAGCAAAAAACTACAAACAAGGCAATTGGTGTATACACTGAACCTGGATTACAAATATAAACAATAACCAATACAAAAAGTAAAACTTGAAATAGTGTACATGTTGTATACCCCTTGCAGTGGCGTAACTAGATGTTACTGAGCCCCACAGCAAATTTAGTTTAGTGCCCCAAAACATTGGTAAATTGACCTATGCTGCTTCCTCTGTAGTTACGCCCCTGCCCCTTACATCCATACATACATCCATTCAGGGCCACTAAAGGGCTGCTGCTTACCTCTTCTGCATCACAGTGGGTTGTTGGGGAGGTGTTGCTAGTGCAGAAAATGCAATTGCACTCTAAAATACATAAAGTTCCATTTCAAAAAATGGCTTAAAGGGGTGGTTGACGTTGGTTAAATTGTAATATATCGGAGAATGCCCTATATCTAGCAACTTTGAAATTGGTCTTCATGATTTATTCCTTATAGTTTTTGGATTATTTGCCTTCCTCTTCTTAATCTATCCAGCTTTCAAATGGGGGTCACTGACCCCGACAGCGAAAAACCTATTGCTCTGAGAGCTTATATCATTGTGATTACTTTTTATCACTTATCTTTCCATCCAGTCCCCCTCCTATTCATATTTCAGTCTCTCATTCAAACCACTGCCTGGTTGCTAAGGTAAACAAGACCCTAGCAACAACAAAACTGCTAAACTCCAAATTGGAGAGCTGTTGCACAAAAAGCTAAATAAGTGAAAAACCACAATTAATAAAACAAACCAATTGCAAATTATCTTAGAATATTAATTAAATAAAAAATAATTTAAAGGTGGACAAACTCTTTAAATCAGAATGTTATGTCAGTTTAACACCAAATTCATCTTAATGCCACTTTTGTGAATTCCCACCTTGCCTGGCTGAAGAACGGCTACATCCACCCTACTGCCTGTCACAATTAAAGGAGAAGGAAAGTTATAATGACTGGCAGGTACTAAAGTTTAGGCACCCCCCAGTGATTATAACTTCTTACCTGAGACATTTGGCTGCACTTGTTAACTAAAAACTGCACTGATCCAGGGGGGTGCCACTAGCGTGTACCAACTTACAAGGCAAGGTAGAGTAGTGATAAGGAGCTGTTAATGATAATTCATGGACAACAGAACTGCAATAAACTATAATCACTTTTGCAATTGCAAATCCTAGTTCCAGCCCTGGATGTGTTGATACAGCAATGCCATATACCAAAAGACAGAATACTACCCAATTTTAAGTTTTACAAAATGTTAGGCGTAGTGGCAAAACAGACTCTATCAATACATAGTAATATTTGGTAAATATAAAGTAAATATATAAAAGTAAGTTGTTTTATGGCGGTGGCACACACTAGGAGATTAGTCGCCAGCAATAAATCTTCGCTATTGCGGGCAACTAATCTCCCCGGCATGCCATACCACCAGCAAGAATGTAAATAGCCGGTAGGATGGCATACGCGTTGCTTCGGTTTCCTAAAGCTGCCTCAGAAGGAAACTTTGGAAAACCAAAGCGACGCATATGCCATCCCACCGTCAATTTACATTCTTGCCGGTGGGATGGCATGTAGGTAAAATTAGTTGCCCGCAATGGCAAAGATTTATCACAGGCGACTAATCTCCTTGTGTGCCTCTGCCGTAAAAAGAAATAACAAGCATAAATAGTGATAGTGTCTCTCTAGGTAGTTTTAGATCACCCAAACAATTGGCAACGCCAAATGAATAGAACTTTGATTGTCCTTTTAAAGCAGAATTCTTATAGTGCAGGGATGTCAAATTAGCCCCTTCAGCCACATTTTAAAGACAGAGACCATAGCTTAAAGGGCACCCATCACCCTAAAACCGGAGCTCTGTCCCAGTGACAGCCTAGTAATGGTGGGGCTGTATTTTAAAAAGAAAAACTCTCTATTAGCCCACACCTCTGACTGGGGAAACAATTAGAGGGTAAAATGTTCACTTTAATTCACATCATTAGGGAGAAAACAATACCCTCTTGCCATGTAACCCATGTAACCCTAACGTGAAATCAGTAAATGTGAGCAAAAAAAAAAATGCTGTAAACTGTAAAGGAGCAACTTTTGCCAGCCCAGCATTGTCTGTTATGATATATCTATTTATCTATCTATCTAGCTATCTATCTATCTATATATATATGTAAACAAAAATATGAATCGCATCGCTCAGGACTTATAACAAAATTTGTAGTTTATTAAGTGTAGAAACAGAGAACTGACGTTTTGGCCACAATTGCAGCCTTTCTCAAAGTTGCCAAAAAACAGTGCATCTAAAACTTAAATACCCAGTGTGGCGGGAAACTCGAAAGTGACGTGTCAGGATGACGTATACACTCAGTGAAGTTGATTACATACAATGAAATGAAAAAATAAAATGAAATAAAATAAAAATAAAAAATGTCCTTTACCATGTGTCAGAAGTATTTTTACCAATGTGTGTAATAGAATAAAGGATATAAAATAATGTTGTAAACTGAGTCACAGTTCTTTTAGCCGCGTAATGTGCTTTAACACACTCCTACTATTGGGGCACGTAGCTACATTATTCATGTATCAATATTGAATTATTTACGGCCCATACTTATCTAATTTGTATAGATAAAATAGAGGGGTTAGTTGGACTCCAGAGGGTTTCACAAAAAACACATGCGCTATAAATTTTCAAGCATTATAAACATCACTGTATATTATAATTAATTCCGTAATATAATTATACATTCAAAAGATTTTAAGAGTAAAATATCCAACAAGTAGAATACGAGTGAAAGAAGTGTATATAGTTATTTGTAACTTATTAAAAAACTTTATAAAACCCCATTACCTCAATGGACCAGGACCCCCATGGTGCCGTTTAAATAATTACCTTCTCAGTGATATTGGGGCATAAGATCCCCTATATATATATGTAGTTAATAATGTACCACCTATTGTAAAATATATGGATATTATAAGTCACAGAGGAATTCCATGACCTTATAAAAGCACAAGGCCAAAGGCTAAATGCCTAATATCTTAATATTTTATAACAGGGGGTACACTATTTATTATAATACACAAGTTTCAGGGAGATGTGACAAAAATGATATTACTAAGCACCGGTTATAACTGATGTCATCACTAAACACTGTTTATAAGCATATCATTTACAGGATATTCATAGCTATGTATTATATTATCATATAGTGCTGACATATTCTGCAGCATTGTTGTAGAGATTATACTGTAGGTAATTCCCATCATTCCCAGCCCCAGTGGAGCGTACAGTCTAAGGTCCCTTTCACATTCATAAACAGTAGAGACAAGTGTATCAGGAGCCAATTAACCTGCCTGTATGTTTTGGAGTGTGGGAAGAAACAGGAGTACCCATGCAAGCACAGGAAGATCAAGCAAACTCCTTTTCAATACCTTGTGCTCTGAAACAAAGATAAAAAAGGAGCTGGTAGGTGTGTGCATAGAAGTATCTAGTAGAATTAAGCCTAAAACAACTGGACTTTTCTGAGTTTTTTGAAAAATGTTTCACCACTCATTCAAGTGGCTTCTTGCCATTATGAACATACACACATATGTACATACACAGATACAATAAAAAGTGCTATAGATTGTAGAAGAACAGGACTGACATTTTTCATGTTCACCTAAGGTAATAGTGCTTTTTTCAAGTCACACTGACTAAATTCTCCCTGTAACAGGCATTTAAAGAGGTTGTAACAATCTCCTGGGATACATTCATTGATGAGAAGTCACCTAGACTTTTGAGTCTATCCATTAGTGGAAATACACTTTTCAGATTCAAAAGAGGCACTGGCATTTGTAGTAGGTAGGGCTGACCAGCCCCAGTATAAAGAGCCAGTCTATGGCACCTTACAGCACATCCTCATTTGCCAGAACAGATTGCCATTCCTGACCTGCTTAAAAATGTCAGACCTGATGTAGACAATAACATTCTGAGACAATTAGTCTATAATATTCTTTAGTTATTGATTTTTTTAATTTCCCTTCTTCAATCAACAATAAAGCAATTTAGAGGATACATGATAAAAAATCAACTGCCACAATAAGGCATTTGACCTTCGCAAGATGGCTAGTTAACGGCGATGCCACCTTCGACACGTGATCTAAACAGAGCTGTCTGACCTTCTCAAGATGGCTGCCCTCTATCCTTACTGAGAAGTGGCTCCTCGCCCGCTCTGTTCCCTCTTGACTTGTCCGCTGCTTTTGGTTTCGGTTTTCCCCTGAAATGAGTAAGTAGCGGTGATCAGGGTAACCCAGGCCATGGATCATGCGGTGGAAGATGCTGGAGGGACGGCAACCCTATTTGAGCTTTGTGCCAGGGTAGTGAATGCCAACATGGAGAAACTGGAACAAGACGTTTGGGGTAAGCCAGCGAAACACCAGGACTGCCTGGTGTCGTTCGGGGAATACTAGCATTCCTTTCATTCTCTGTACTCTACTGACAGACGGGGGTTGTGGTAAAATGCTTGTATCCCACTTGAGCCCCTAGTATTGCTACATTTATATCTCTCTCATTAGGTTTCTGTGGGAAGTATGTCGTTTCTGTCAGCCGTTAGAATTCACATCAGGTGGTGCTCTTAGAAAGATAAATACTGATCTATATCCTTACAAGAAGGTTCATGATGAACCAAAAGTACAATTATGCCAGAGACAGTGGGTAAGTTGGAGGGTTGCAGGTTAAGAATCCATGATCCATGGAAAGTTTCTGCTTTAAAGATATTTCCATTTAACCCTGATTTTACTGTGCATATGTGTGCGATGGACCCTTTTTCGTATTTAAATAGAGGATTGCAGGCAAGTGTGGTTTCATAACTACCACTGAGGTTTCTTTAGTTCCATCAACTTTAATGGATGCTAATGCAGTATGATATTACCCTGAAGCTGCTGTAAATAAGCTGGCTGTTCTGTCTTTCCTGTGCACTTTAAGGGCTCTGGCACACGGGGAGAACATGTAAGTCGCCGGCGGGATGGCAGACGCGGCGGGGCAATTTTTTTTTCGGCGATTTGCGCGAAATCGAGCCGCCGTGTCTGCCATCCCGCCGGCGACTTACATGTTCGCCGGTGGGATGGCAGGGGGAAGGCAACTCGGGGAGATTAGTCGCCCGCGAACAGGGAGTTTTGCCGCGGGCGACTAATCTCCCCGTGTGCCAGAGCCCTAAGGGTGAAGACACACTGAGCTACTAGTAGCAGCTACTTTTTCTTAAACTCTGGAAAATACCCTCCCATAGACAATACTGAGAATTGCCTCTGCTAAAACACATGTAGAGACAGTTATCAGTAAATGATCAGCATTGTCTGTTTTGGTAGCCACAACAAGTAGCTGCTACTAGTAGCTCTGTGTGACTTCACCCTAAATGTATAAATGTAATGGAGATTTTAGAATATAAGCCATTGAGAAACTATGGAGAAGATTATTCCTTATGTGGAAGTGTTTGTTCTTACAGGGCTGCCAGCTGTTGTCCTGCAAGGAATTCTGCCACTATTAAACATTTATTATCTTGAGAGAATAGAACAAGCTGCTGTTAAAAAAGGTATGGTTGTACAGTAACATTATATTGGGGTTTGACAGTTTTCAATTTAAAAAGTAAAAACTAGTTCCTGCAACACTGCATTAAAGAACCAGTATCTTAAAGAATCAAAATGATTAATTCAACCTGACATACTATATATTACTAAGCTGTGTATGTAAAAAAGTTTTATTTTTATTATTTATTTATTATTATTGTATCATCATCAGCCATCTGGTCTATTGTATTTAATGGAACTTTGGATAATACATAAAAAAGTGTCTAAGAATAGGACATTTTGTTACATACTAAAAGGTGTATTACCAATTTGAATGAATATTGTGTGTGTATTTATGATACTTTAATTCAGTGCTGTCCAACTTCTGTTGTACTGAGGGCCGGAATTTTTCCGACCTACGTGGTGGAGGGCCGATAATGGAAGCCAGTTTTGACCACTCCCCTTTTTGAAACCGCACCCACTTGAAACCACACCCATGTTATCACATGACCATACCCATATTAATGGTTGTAGTACAGCAAAAACCTGCCATACTCTGCCTGCCCTACCCTGCCTGTGTGTGCCATACTCTGCCTTCCCTACCCTGCCTGTGTGTGCCATACTCTGCCTTCCCTACCCTGCCTGTGTGTGCCATACTCTGCCTTCCCTACCCTGCCTGTGTGCCATACTTTCACTGTGTGTGCCATTCTTGGCTGGTTTGTGCCATACTTGGCCTGTGTGTGCCATACTCTGCCTTCCCTACCCTGCCTGTGTGTGCCATACTTTCATTGTGTTTGCCATTCTTGGCTGGTTTGTGCCATACTTGGCCTGTGTGTGCCATACTCTGCCTTCCCTACCCTGCCTGTGTGTGCCATACTCTGCTTGCCCTATGCTGCCTGTGTGTATGGCACACACAGGCAGCCTACAGTGACACAATGCTGGCACTACTCCTACAGTCTGCACAATAACTATATATTAAAAAACTTTTTAATTGCACTACCACCTCAGTATATGTTCTTTTTGTAGTGTGCAGGGATTATTTGTGGGTTTCTACTGCTCCTGAGGTGTGAACAGGGGAACAATGGGGGTGATTACAGCCTGAGCCTGAGGTGTGAACACTGCAGGGGGTGAACAATGCAGAGATTAAAAGGTGTGAAGAACACAGTGGATTACATTTTTAAACAATACAGAGGGATTACAGCCTGAATCTGAGGTGAGAACCATGCAGGGGGCCAGTTAATCACAGTACTGATACCATTTAAAGCTTACACAAGAGTAAGCCATCAAAGCAGTCAGACAGGTGGGGGGCCACACAGAGGGGGGTCGCGGGCCGCATGCGGCCCGCGGGCCGCCAGTTGGACAGCACTGCTTTAATTTATTGGTGGCGCTGGTCATTCAAAGGGCATGTTTATTCCTTGCGAGGTAGATAATTAGATTACCAGTATAAAGCCTCTCCCTTTTTCTTTGTTGTGACTGGTGTGTTAGCAGGATCTACCGCACAATGACCAAACATAAATTAGCTTCACTTTCTCTGCTTTCGCTTTATAGCTCAAAAAACATTTTTTGTGACCAAAACAGAAAGCAAAAATAATGTTCAGCACAAGCCCGATTAATAATACTCATGCTTAACAAGAAGGTATACTGTTCCTTTTAAGTAACAATATACAGTATATATATATATATATATATATATATATATATATATATATATATATATAGAAAATAATCATCTGTGGCCAGCACACCCTTCAATGTTTCATCAAAAATTTTTTTATTGCAGATATATTGTTAAAACCAACGTTTCGGTCCTTGCTAGGACCTTTCTCAAGGATCCTTGAGAAAGGTCCTAATAAGGACCGAAACGTTGGTTTTAACAATATATCTGCAATAAAAATTTTTTTGATGAAACATTGAAGGGTGTGCTGGCCACAGATGATTATTTTCTATGCATACATACCTTGGAGTGCAGACACCATTTGGATTGATATATATATATATATATATATAATCTTATGAATTTTAAAAATGGTAAATATGTAGCTTATCTTGCTAAGCAAGCAAGGATACTCCCTGGTTGCTGATTCAGTCACATTATTTGGTAAAGCAAATAATAATGATGTAATCTAACAGTTTATGAGCTCCTACTCATATAAATTCATGGTTTAAGTAGATAGATCATAAAACTGTGCAGAATAAACTAGATAAATATTTTAACTGAAAATGAACACAAGTACAGATTAGAGGAACAGAACTTTCATTTGAAGCAGCGTAGGTGGTTTTTCACGGTGAGGGCAGTGAGGTTGTGGAATGCCCTTCCTAGTGATGTTGTGATGGCAGATTCAGTTCATGCCTTTAAAGTGATACTGAAACGAAAAAATGACTTTTTAAAATATGAATCTACATAAAAAGTTCCCTATAGGTCATGTTGACCATTCTTTGCTGATAGGGCTGCTGTTGTAAGTAATTGTTACTTAAAATTCTTAAACCTGACTGTTTTGCCAACCTGACTGTCCCTTCTCAGCCTGTCAGTTATAGCTTCTAATGCTAACGAACTCCTGCTGCACAAATATGGCAGCCCCCTCATAGAGGAACATGGGGGATCAGATAGGTAATGTAAAAGCATCGGACAAATACATTAATGGCAAAGTTATAAATAGCATGCAAAGACATTGTTATGATAGATGTAATAAAATGTTTAATTTCTCATGTCAATATCTCTTTAAGATGGCAGTAAATCCTATTCTATCACAGATTATTTTGCCATTTGTACCCAAGTTTGCATATGCAAATGGTAGCCCGGAGCAGTCTAGGGGCTGCAAAAATGCCTTTGATCGCCACATCTGTCCTGCAGGCTTCCAAATGAATGCTGTAGTGCTCAATGTAATATTTCGTGATTATATAACATTCTTTTAAATACAATACATTCATCACCAATATACATCTGTGGTCAGTATGTAGCATATTTCATATGATACACTATAAAACTTGGAATTATAGCCTGATGTTTGTCACTCTTTCATCAATAACAGCCATCTAGAAGTATTATTTTATTATTGATAATGCTCTAGACCAATTAAAGATAATAGCTGGCTGGTATTGGTTACTATACATCCGTAGAGCTGCACACGTGTTAGTACAGAATCTCTCCAGTCTTAAAGTAGTGTGTAGTGTGACTGGTGTGGCATAGATGATAAGGCAAGCTGCTCTGTCCAGTCTCCTAATGAGAACCAAGACCAGTTTGCCATGGTTATGTTAGGTTGGAAAAGGTTGAGGAAGCAATGGTATGAAGAATAGTTAGCAATGATACTGGGAGATAATTCTAGCATTGTTGGTTATGATATGTGTTCTTTCCCCCCTTTTATAGGTCTTTCTACTCAGTCTATCTGGTGCAAGCTGTGGAATGACGTTATGAAAAGCAAGCCTTCAAGGTTTGGGGTGAGTAAAGAACTAGTACTTGTTTGCAGCATCCAAGAAATAAACAGTACACATTTAAAAAAAAAAAAAAAAAAAAAAAACTGTTAATGTAAAATTTCTTAGCTTTGTACATTTAAAGTGTGTGCTACCCCTCCAGCAATGAATGTAAATATGCATACAGTAATTCATTCTAGTTTTTTTTCCAGTTGTTTTTAAATATTAAAGCGGTTTTAAAAAAAAAACTTCTGTTACCTATGGGTCAGGCATCCAATAGACTTCTACTGTTTAAATAAGCTGCTGTTGCCTACTGCTTGTGAAGAAAAGAAATTGCTTCCTTTAGCTCAGTCCTACTCTCTATGTTTAGAAGATCACACAGCTAGTTTAGCTTTTAAAGTTAAAGGAGAAGGAAAGGTAAAAACTAAGTAAGCTTTATAGAAAGGTATATGTAAATACAGCCATAAGCTGTCAAAAAGAAACACAGGATTTCTTGTCTCCTTTTTAGTAAACATGATGTTCAGGTGTCTGACTTCCTCTCTCAGAAAAATTCCCTGGGCCAGAGTCTGCACATCTCTCTCCTCTCTCCTGCTCCCCCTCCCACAAGAATGCTAAGAACGCCCTCCCCCCTTCCTTAGGAATGTGTGATCTGAGCTATAAGGGCTAGAGCTGCAGCAGGAAGCTAGTTAAAATGGCAGCTGCTCTCTTTAGCAAACAAACAAAGCTTCTAGAGCTGTTTACTCAGGTATGGTAATGCTTTCTGCAGAATAAATATATTGTTCTAGGTGGCACTAATGTAGTGAATCTATTGGCAGTAAAATGCCCAAGTGAGTTTCCTTCTCCTTTAAAGGAGAAGAAAAAAGGCTAATAAAGAGTTAATCTCAAGCTGCAGGCATACCTCCAGTTCTCTCAATAGTGCCCTTAAGTCTCCCCATATTTCTCCCATTTAGATGATCAAAAGCGCCATAGGGGAAAAAAACGCTGAGCTGTGTAAAGAAAGTTCCCATAATGCCTCACTTCTGCACCAAGACCAGTGTACATGCTCAGTTAGTAAGACTGTGAGGAAGCTTCCTGCTGATTGGCTCAGATCACACATTCCTAAGGGGGGGGGAGTTCTTAGCATTCTTGAGGGAAGGGGGAGCAGGAGAGGAGAGAGCTGCCTGTCTCTGGCACAGTAAAACAGAGACAAGAAATCCTGTTTCTTTTGAAAGAGAACTCTGCAGCATTTCTGTGAGTGCTTATGGCTGTATTTACATAGACCTTTCTGATAAAGCTTACTTAGTTTTTACCTTTCTTCTTCTTTAAGTAAGGCTTAGTTCTTTACTGGTACTCGGCTTGGGACAACTACCATGTTGGTAGTCACATAATTTTAACCCACATTTCTTATTTGCACAGAGAGGTTTCATAAAACGTAATGAATAAACCTGTTTCCTTGCAGACTGTTACATGTTGGAGAAAGAAATTTCTAGAAGCTTTTTTTCATAATGTCCTTCGAGGAATTTTGAATGTTTCTTCTGATGAACGTTTAAATGACCAGCGGTTTTCTCCTCTGGTGCACAGTGCACGGCATGTTTCTGAGCTTACTATTTGCAATAAGCAACAAGGTGTGTCAGAGCTTACACCAGCGGTGCTGGAATGTCTTGCAAGGTCTGTTGAATCTCTGAAATTCCTCCATCTACGCTCTTCTGACCAAGCTACACAAAGGTCCCTGAGGTTGCTCCTTCACCGTCTCATACATCATGGTCAGGTGAAGAGAGTTTCTCTACTTTCCTGGCCTTCACCTGACATTAATCTCCTGGTTCTGATACTTAGTATAAGTGCAGGATTTTGGCAGAAGCAGACAAGCTGTCCCTGTACATTTTGCTTAAAAAAAACACTAAATGATAACAGTCAGGTACTCCAGGAAAAAAGACCAGAAAAAGGGCTTCTGCAGTCCTCTAGCTCTGCAGATCTCTCACATATGCATTCTAAGCACAATGTTGAAGAGGACATGGGCAGCCAAAGTGCCTTGCTAAGCCTGCAGCCTCTAAACATTAGTCACAGCGTTGTAACTGACTGTTCTGATTGCAGCAGTGCTGAAACCCTACCACGCCGAGTACCTGGGAGCACCCACTGTAAGAAAGCAACATGTCAAAAATCATCGCTGCCTACCAATACTGTTGGCAGTAAAGCGGCATCTACCTCAAGGAAAAATCTCATATCTGGCTCAGATATTCAGGGCAGCATTAGAACAGAGCCAGATGACTTGTATGATTTCATTTTCAGTGTTCCAAGCATGGGGGAGGGGGGAGTTTTGAACATGAACCAAGGATATAAAGAAAGTGCCAAGGAGAAACCCTCAGAAGTGTCTACAGTGCCCTTATTTGATGATTTGCCTCCTGTGGAGGAAAGAAGCATTATTAGTCAGTTTCCGGATGGTGCCCATCGTTTCAGAAGTGTCCGAGCTCTAAATTTGCACAATGTTCCCCTTACACTTAGCTCTTGTCGTTTTTTGTGTCATCTTCTTCGCTCTTGGGTGTCCTTGGAAAGGCTGACCATGGCGTACAATGGTATGTGAAAAGATTTTTTTATTTGTTTCAGTGCATTGCATATTCTTGTGATTGAGTAGCAAATCCCATTTGTTAGAGATATTTTTAATGATACAGAAAAAATTGTGCAGAAGCTTTTATTTTCCAAATATTATCATTTATATACTACATATATGCATGTTGGATAATAATATTTGTTTGTACAGACTACTATAAGCCTGTATCTATTTATTCTTGGAGGGGCTCAATCCCTGTTTATTGAAGGTATACTGTACAAAAGTATTCATGATACCTGCTTTTGAATAAATCTTTATAAAATAAAAATCTTTATGAATAAAAGTGATTTGGAGGCGTTCCACCACAGTCACTTCTCCACTTGGATATCTCTCTTTAGGTCCTCTGATTTTTGTGCATGTCTCTACTAAAAACACTTTTCTGTTTGTTTCAGATTTAGGTGCCAACATCTTCCTTATTGTGGAAGCCCTTTCTGCTCTTTCCCGCTGTCCAGGTTGCTCTCTTAGTATGTTCTCCATGAGTGACTTTACAACATATGTCCCCACTTTGGATTTGGCCAACACTATCCTGACCACCTTTCCTTCACTTCAGCTTTTGTCTCTCAGTTATGACCTGGAGAACCACAATGAAAAGGAGACATCTGAGGACATTCCAGCAGAATTCAAAGGTACTCTAGGTCCTTAAAAAGAAAGGACATGTAAACCCCCACACATACAAATTTAATCAGTGAATAGCCTCTTTGAAATCTTTCAATACCTGCCACTCTGGATCTCCAAAGGTTAATAGGAAGGCTGCAGCATCCCCTTAATCATTTAGATTTCCTTCTTCTCCTGTAACCCACTCGGCCCCCTCCCTCAGGAATTTGCTTTGACTTCTGGCTTGTGGACATGCTCAGATTACTAAACATGCCCTCCAGTCTAGCAGCCAGTGAAGAGATGGCATTGCTGGTTCTCATAGAAACTCAGCTCTAGCTGTCTGCTTTAACTTTTTTCTCCTAACCTCCTCTCCTGAGCTCAACTCAAACAAAGCAGAACTTTTATCAGAGATAGTTCTGCCTGGGCGAGTCTGTATTCTCGATGAAATGTACACTGAATAAGGGTCTGTGTGTGTGTATGCTGTTTGCAGGTTTAAATGTATGAAAAAAATGAAAAAAAATGGCCACCTTTAGAAAAATGTGATGGTGCTAGCAAATGGAGGGGGATATGCAGTACAGATTATGCCTTTTGGATGGGGGAGACATTCCCAACTGATATACATTGTAGGCAAATATAGGCTTTACATCTCCTTTAAGGAAAGTGAAAAAATTAACCCTAGCTGTCCAGTAAAGTTTTATTTTTCCATTACTAGGTAATGGCTGAGCTGCCTTAAATGCATCTCAAAGAAGAACCTATAGTATTTTATGAGAAAGAGAATAAGGCAGTTTATTTTGTTGCCTTGGTGTTGTCATTAGCGTAAGAATGAAACTATCCATGTAAGCCTTTCTCAGATAATTTGGCCAATTTCGACCATGTTACCTGACTCTCTGGATATGTGTGGTGGCAAATGAGGAAGTAAGAGATGGCACAGCTCCGCCTTATGTCCCCTCAGATTGGCATGAAGGAGAAATTTCTTATGCTAGGGCAACATGGATAGCATTCGTTGCCTGGTGAGCCTAATGTACCGTAGTTCTTTTTATGAAAAGGAAGCAACTACAAAAGTGTGGGTTTGGTAGTAAAATGGTATCATTTTCTAGTAACCGATTGACCTAATTGCATAATGTACATTAATAATTTGTCCTAGGGGAAAGGTTATGGTATTTTATAAAAAAATAAATCTTACTTTACAAGTTAATGAAAGTGCTCTTTGTGGCGTGGAGCTGAACAAGCTTATACAGTCTTAAAGGAAAAATATACCCCCGAACAATGTAGGTCCCTATAAAAATATATTTCATAAAGCAGCTCATATGTAAAACCCTGCTTCATCTAACTAAACCATTTTCATATAAATATACTTTTTAGTAGTGTGTACCATTGGGTAATCCTAAATAGAAAATTGCCATTTTAAGAATATAGGGCCGTCCCCTGGGATCATAGGATTCACAGTGCACACAAACAAGCCAAGGCACACACACATGCTAGGTCACATCAGCCAATTAATGGGCATAATTCAGTCTTTTGCTTCCACACGTCTTAGAGCTGCATTATTTCTGATCATGTGATCTCTGGGGGAGCACACAGCCCATCACAAAATGGCGGCTCAAGAGAAAAGATGTAAAAAGGCAATATTTACTGATATATATATTTCAGTATGGCAAGGTTCTTTAATAGGTCACTTAACATAATATAAACTGTCTGTTGGTTAAGATTCATTTTGGCGGTATAGTTTTCCTTTAAGCTGATTTTTGTATGTCAAGTACCATCAAGGCTCACTGCACATATGTTTTTGGATATTTTTTCTATTTACAGAAAATCAATTGAAACAATTAGAAATCAGATTCCCCCAGGATCCTTTGCCAGTTGGGTCTTTAATTTCTGTGCTAAAGGCATCTACATTGCTGTTGGAGCTTTCCCTGGACAATGCTACCTTTAGTTGCACAGAAGATCTGAAGTGCGTGCTACATACACTTGCAGGTAATATGGCACATTTGATTTGCCACTTTAACAAACAGCTAGTTTTAGCTGTCAACTAAATGAAATATTGTATCAACTTATCAGACATGTGGCTTCATGTTATTGTCCCAGTCAGGCAGTCTCTTCAAAGTGCCATGTGGATAAGTATGCACTAAATTTGTGCAAACTAGATAAACTTGTTTTAAACAATTTATGTATCTGTTTGCAGAACATAACAAAGCACTCAGAAGGCTGAGCTTTCATGACATGAAGATGACAGATATGCACAGTGAAATTGTGCTCTTGTTGAACTCTTCTAGCCTAGAAGGTAATGTACAGAGTAACTACAAATGGAGTTCATGCTCTTTTTGTACTGTTTGAATTAAAAAAAGTGAAACCATGCTAAAACAAAAACACCTGTCCCACTGAAAGTCTTGGTTATGCCTTTGCAGTGAAGCATTATTGCCATGCTTTTTAGATCAGAAATAATCTGAATTAGCATAAATATTCATAGTATGATTGGTGCTCATCCCTTTTATGGCTACAAGCCATTATGTAAATGTAGACATTTAATGAACAGCACCATAAAGTCCACCAGTCGCCTCTTTTTAAAGGAGAAGCAGAGGCTAATAAAGAGTTAATCTCAAGCTGCAGGCATACCTTCAGTTCTCTCAATAGTGCCCTTAAGTCTCCCCATATTTCTCCCATTCAGATAATCAGAAGCCTCATAGGAAAAAAAAATGTTGAGTGCTGCAAAGAAAATTCCCAAAATGCCACGCTTCTGCACCAAGACCTGTATACATGCCCAGTTAGTAAGACTATGAGAAAGCTTCCTGCTGATTGGCTTAGATCACACATTCTAATGGGGGGGAGGGAGTTCTTAGCATTCTTGAGGGAGGGGGGAGCAGGAGAGAGGAGAGAGCTGTGCACACTCTGGCACAGGATAAAAAGAGACAAGAAATCCTGTTTCTTTTGAAAGAGAACTCTGTTTCTGTGAGTGCTTATGGTTGTATTTACATAGACATTTTGGATAAAGCTTACTTAGTTTTTACATTTCCTTCTCCTTTAAAGCTTGAAAAAGTCCAGTAGCAGCCTGAAACATTGCTGAAAAATGTGAGGAATACTTTACCAGAGTAGCCTAAATAATCAAATGATTCAGAATAAGATGTGGGTGACCTGATAGGGAACAGGCTTCAGTTCCCTATCAGGTCAGCCTAGCTGCTGATTGGTTCCTATCCTACAGTGCAGTGTACAGAGGGCCGCCGGCTCCCCAGCTCATCCAGAGAATTCAGCCAGCAGGAAGTGGAACTGATGGGCGGGACTAGTGGGGTTTTGGTGGAATTAATCAATAAATCTGTCTGAAATACAACTTTTTTAAGCACTGGTACATTCATAATTTTTATAGGATATGTCTCCTTTAATTGCTAATTCAGTCACCATGGGTAATAGCAGTTGGAAGACACCATTATATGTATTATTATTACATATTATTTACATGTATATGTACTCTGAACATGCGGCAAAGAAGAGAAAAATGGTAAATCTTTGTTTGCATGCTATCCACCTGTTTAGTCTGGAGCACTAGCCAGAACAGACTGTTTGCTAAATAATTCACAGCATTCCTGTTCTTGTTCTCTATAAAGACTAGAATTCCCTATCACAGTGTTTGACAAGGATAGAATGTTTGTTTCCAAGATCAGTCAATAATGAAATTGACTGTTCATTATGCTGACCCCTTTTCTCCCTTAAATTTCACATAAGATGTGGTACAGCACAGTTTTTATCTGTTCTCTAAAATGCAATTTATCAGTGATATTTAGGGATGGAAAAAAGTGACTATTACTAAAATATATTTAATGCTACTGTATTGTGTGATTGATGGTTTACTTCCTGTTGTCCTGCAGAAATCAAATTTTCATTTTGCCGGCTCTTTGAAAGAGGCACAGAAGAGTTCCTGTCTGCCTTTGTTGATGCTCTAAGAAAAAACCCATCTGTAAAAATCTTGAAGCTGTGTGGGAACCGACTGGGTATTTTATTTTTATTTCAGATAATTTGTTTAATTTTGATTATAATTTAGGTTTTTCAAATAGATTTTTGGGGTGAGCACAGGTATTTGGATTTTGAAGATCAGCTGTACAAATGTGATGTTAAAGTTGTTTAAAGGAGAAGGCTAATATAGAGTTAATCTCAAGCTGCAGGCATACCTTCAGTTCCCTCAATAGTGCCCTTAAGTCTCCCCATATTTCACCTGTTCAAATGATCAGAAGCCAAACAGGAAGAAAAAACACTGAGCTGTGTAAAGAAAGTTCCCATAATGCCTCGCTGAGACCCAGACCAGTGTACATGCACAGTTTGTAAGACTATGAGGAAGCGTCCTGCTGATTGGCTTAGATCCACATTCCTAAGGGGGGGGGGGAGTGAGTTCTTAGCATTCTTGAGGGAGGGGGAGAGAGGAGAGAGCTCTGTGTCTCTGGCAGAGGAAAACAGACACAACAAATCTTTTGACAGAGAAGTCAGTGCAGCGTTTCTGTGAGTGCCTATGGCTGTATTTACTTAGACCTTTCTAAAAAGCTTACTTAGTTTTTACCTTTCTTTCTCCTTTAAAGAAGAACTAAAGTGTAAATCACTGGGGGGTACCAAAATGTAAGGCGCCCTCCAGTGATTTAAATCGCTTACCCGATTCCCTGAGACCTGTGCTCCTGCTCGCTAAAAACTGCACTGGCCCAAGGTATTTGTGCAGAAGTTCTTCGCCACAATACATATTGCAGGATAGTTAGCTGGATGATGATTCTGGGAATTATAGCTTACTGCAGCTGGACTTCAACAGGTGTGACATTCCTAATACGATTTGAAAACAATGCATTTTTTTCCTTTTGAAAATGTATTTCTGTATAAAAATTAAGATAAGTGAGCAGCTATGTAGCCAATCTATCCTCTTAGTAAAGAGTCTCTGTCTCCCTTTACCATCCTCAGGGAATGATGGACTAACTGCACTGGCAGATCTTTATAACCCGGATTCATTGTGCTCTATTCACTACCTGGATGTCAGGTATTCTACTTCCATGTTTAATTACATACAGTGCTTTACAGTCTCCAGTGGTTAGAGGGGTGGTTTAAATTAACTTTTAGTATGATGTAGATATTGATATTCTGGGACAATCTGAAATTGGTCTGCAGCTCTCCAATTTGGTATTTCAGCTATCTGATTGCTTGGGTCAAATTTACCCTAGCAACCAAGAAGTTATTGAAATGAGAGACTAAAATATGAATAGGTGAAGGACTCAATAGGAAGAAAAGTAATTAAAAGTAACCATAACAATAAAATTGTAGCCTCTGATAGCAGTAGTTTTTGTCTGCTGGGGTCAGTGACCCCAATCTGAAAGCTAGAAAGAGGCAGAAAAGAAAAGCAAATAATTAAAAAACTATAAATAATGAAGACTAACTGCTGAATTGCTAGGAATGGGAGATTCTACAACATACTAAAAGTTAACATAAAGATGAACCACCCCTTTAATAGACTTTTAGACACAATGGCTATTATATTGTATAATAAATAACATACTGTGTAAAGTTATGTCGAAACAACAGTGTAAAAATGCAGTATAATATAAATGACAAATTTATAAATATTTGTATTTAATTATATGTCCCTCCATTGAAGTATTTGACACTGTTATTTACAGTATTATTTTTATGGTGTAACTGTAACCCATTCCAGTAAAGGGTAAAAATTCAGAAAGCAAGAAAATTCTAACTATAAAAAAAATGACATAAAAAATGTTATACCTTGATAACTACACAGTGTTTTGCACCGGTGCCTACTAGTTCTATGGCGAGTGTATTTGTTCAGTGTTTAGAGAGCATCCTAGAGCATGGATCACCAACCTTTTTTACCCGAGAGCCACATTCAAATGTAAAAAGTAGCAACACAAGAATAAAAAAGTTTCTGGGTGCCAAATATGGGATGTGAATGGCTATTTGGGGAGCTCCTAAGTGGACTGGTAGCCTGCAGTCTGCAACCAAAAATTGCCTATAAGTATTAAGAATCTTGTACAGATATGGGGCCTGTTATACAGAATTCTCTGGATAAGGGGTCTTTCTGTAATTTAGATCTCCATAAATTAAATCTAATGAAAAATTATTTAAACATGAATTAAACCCAGTAGGATTGTTTTGCCTCCAAAAAAGATTAATTATATCTTAGCTGGGATCAAGTACAAGGCGCTATTTTATTCTTATAGAGAAAAAGGAAATCATTTTTACAAATTATAATTATTTGCTTGTAATGGGGTCTATGGGAGATGGCCTTCCTGTAATTTGGAACTTTCTGGATAATGGTTTTCCACATAATGGATCCCATAACTGTATTTTGTAGTTAACACTGCCCATACAGACTTTGAGTATGTAGGCAGCCACTGCTGTGCTTGAACACGTGTGCATTGTAAGCCACCCACAACACCCCTTATCATGCTGTGTATGCTTATTACTTAACCCCTAATTTGTGTTCTGATACTGCCATAGCTCCAACTGCATCAAGCCAGAAGGACTGCTACATTTTGCAAAAAAGTTGGAACGATGTGGGAAGATCAAGTTGAAGCACCTCTCAATTTCCCAGAACTTGCTAGACCGAGACCCAGTTATGGCCCAAGAAGCCCTGCAGTCCTTGGAAGGAGTGTGTTGTGTGGTCAGTGACAACTGGGACTCTGCTCAAGCTTTTGCTGACCATGTCAGTGTCATGTAAGGTGCCACTGCGTCTGTATTATTGTATAGACTGCATGCTGTATATGCAAGGCTGTGTCTTGGGTTCATGGGAGCAATCAGCTACTGTATTTTGCAATCGGAGCTCATCTGTGCCTCACCCTTGCGCATGTTTCTGACTCTAGGCTTGGCTTAAGCTTTTCTCAGCTCCACTGGTCAGTTAAGACCTGAATGCATGCACAGTGTGTTGTCCTATGGAAGAATAAACACGGTCACCAGTGTTTGCACAAAGCACACATTTTCATTGTTATTTCATTAAGTGCATTTTAGTTTATTTGTCCTTTCATTTCTTATATGATGTCTTAATTTAAGTATGTTTTTCATTGTGTGGACTATAGCACCTTTCCACAGATGTAAATACAGTCAAACACAAACTCAGTGTCAGCCTTTTATACTCAGCAGATTCTATGGTTTCTAACAAACTGGATGAAATGGAATACTCCATCACATCAAGCCACAGTGCTTCCTTTACTGTAGATTCTTATCTGTATTCTGCAAATATGCTAAAGGTTAACTTACATTAAGCATGTTTCTGAATGCTTTACAGTTAGCAGTACAATGAAAAGAAAGCACTACCCTTCACAGCAGCTAATGGGTGGAGAACATGTAGTGAACTTTTTAGATTTGGTTAATGGTATGTACTGTTTAATTGCATATTTTGTCCTATTTCTGTCCATTGCTTTGGTGGGCTGTAAAAAATATATTAACAGTTTTAGAAGTACTTTTCAAGAACAAGGTTCCAGTACCATAAAAAACCTTTTTGCCTTGTCACTGGTCAAGCAAACTAGGTTTAATGGGTATTTTTGTGCAGTCTGAGGCCTATTTCTCTTCTATATATGTGGGAACTGCCATGTTTATTGCCTGTGTCTGATAAAGGTATCTGGATCTATACTAAAGCATGCAGTTAAGGAGCCCTCACATACATACAAATGCGCTCATAGGCAAAAAAAGAGGATATTGCGCACAGTGAATTATGCCTTTATGCTTTATGACTGGTGAAACGAATCTTATGATTAATTACCCACAGAGATGATCCTGAGCCAAATGCATATTTTTCATGGTGACTAATGTTAAACTGGTTACATGCAGTGGGATGATTACTTCTAATACTGCATGTTTAATGGCTGGGTTATAAGACATTATACAAAGGGCATAAAATCCTTGTGGAGGGAGATTGTTGTATGAGTTGTACGGTATGATTTTTTCATGTTAAGTTGCCCTTTCCAACAATATTTTTCCCTGCTCTGACCATTGGAGCCACATATTTAATAATTTTAATTTAATATTGTTATTCCATTTTGATAATATTTATGGTTTTACTTTTTTTTCTCACGCCGAGGCTATTAAAACAGGTAAATAATATACTTTGCAGAAAAGGCTAAAAATAATATAATTCAGAGCAGTTATTTCACATGAATAACGACTGGCTGGATCCAGATCAGCTCTACGATCATCTGTCTGTAGCATTGAATACACACTATAAATAGGAGACATGCTGAGTAGATTGCATATAAACGTTTGGATTATTTCCCAACTTTTGGGAATTTATATATGGACACATAAGTCTGGGATTCAATTAGGGCTAAACTCCACAGGAGATTTTATGGGACAGATTTTATCTGACCTTGTCATGCAACAGCAAAATATTTTGTAAGATCCTACAAAATCTGATCTCCAGCAGTTGTAATGTAAAGTTGGATAAGATAAAATCTGGTGGTGGGTTTTGTTCCTGCATCTACATCTGACAGTCAATGTATTTCAGTGAGAGAAAAAAGTCTGTCAGACACCATCAGATTTTATCTTGTCGGATAAAGATGCAGCATGTTGTGTTCTCTTCTGACGGGTGTGCCGTGTCAGATGGCAATCCTTTCATGTAGTTTACACATCAGATTGGGCACCGGGGCATGTGCTGCTCTTATGATAACTTTAATCATTTGGCTTTGTGTTCTCTGCAATACCAGATGCATCATATATTCTGCACTAACTGTATGTTTCTTTGGTGGCAGAGACTGAATAATTACTGGCTAAAGAACAAATCTACAATATGCAATAAATATGCTGTGTATTTGTATCCGCTTATATCTTGCGTAAATGCTGCAGGATGTTTTTATTCTACTGACACTAAAAATTAGCATTTATTTACCATATAAAATCCGAGAAATTGATGTATCATTGCTGATGGTAGAATAATATTTGTGGCTCAAAGTGACTGTTGATTTATTTGGGCTTTTAGCCAGGCATTTTACCTTCTGCGTTTTTAGAACTGCTTTATTCCAAACATTTGCAGTATAATAATTTAATCAGGTTAAATGTTCATGTAGCAATATGGTTGTGTAAATACCAGCCTAAGAACTCTTAGCAGCCAATCAGCAATTAGCTTTTACAGCAAAATACAGCTAAAATAATGAAAGCAAACAGTGGTTTGGTTGCAATAGCTTTTTTTCTGTCAGTTTATAGGGAATTAATTCCTGAAATGCTGTAATATTTAAATAGAGGCTCTATTGAAGGTCATATGCATGTAAAGCTGGCAAAATGTAAATATGGCTTAAGTACATTTTAATATTGTTTTTCCTTAAAGGATAAGTAAACCTTTAAAATAAATGAGTGTTCTAATTAATTACCTTGTAAGAACCAGGAAATTAAAAACTTGCAGGATTATGTAATAAAAGGCACTACATTTGCCCAGGAGCAGTAACCCATAGCAGCCAATCAAAAGCTAGCATTTACTGGTCACCTGTTTAAAAGCAAACATTGTATTGGTTGCTATGAGTAATTGCACCCGGGGCAATCTTAGTCCCTTTTTTTACATTGTGGGATGGAGTCCTTTCTATTTCTACAGTCCCTGTTTATCTCAAGAAATAAAAAAAAAATCCACAGATTTTTCATAAATTAAAACAATAGGCCCTAATTATTAAATGCATGTTGAACAAGGAGGTACTGTGACTGGAAGAAACTGCATTTAGTTAATGGTGGCTTGGTCTGCACAATCTGTAAAGAGATGTTAGTATCGCTCTTTCTCAACTGGAAGCGCACATTGTGTATCAGGAGATACATTGTTCAAACTTGGCCATACAGGATAGGCATCGGGCCAGCTGTAGCTATTACCTGCAGGTATCTGGCAGTGGCAAGATTGAAAAAGAAATAACATTGGACCACAAAAAGATTTGATACTACTTCCTATGTATCATTTTAACTCTGCATATTGTTGCAGATGCATTTGTACATTTTAACACACACAAAAAAGGTATACAATATCCATCTTGTAATCTGAGAAGGGGATTAGACCAGTGTAAATAACATGTATGTGCCAAGGAAATCATACATACCTCTAACTGCAAATACGTTATGTTTCTACGCTGCTGTTAATACATATTTTTTTAAAGAAACAATTTGCTTATTGGTACTGTTAAGTTTGGTATAAAGCGCACTAATAAAATGTCATTACAAATATTGTCAATAAGTGCATTTTCTTCATATGACGTTAATATGAATATTAATCAATGCTTTTTTTTCTCTCTTTTGGAGAA
Source organism: Xenopus tropicalis (assembly GCF_000004195.4). Classification (NCBI taxonomy): domain Eukaryota; kingdom Metazoa; phylum Chordata; class Amphibia; order Anura; family Pipidae; genus Xenopus; species Xenopus tropicalis. The sequence goes on along the minus strand of NC_030680.2, from coordinate 93,225,904 downwards.
GTCCCAGACAGTTCCATTGTGGCACCTGTACTGGCCTTACTGAATGTTCTGTTCAATTATCCAGCAAGCTAAACACCTTAGCATAAAACTCTAGGGCCACGAGGTGACGATGAAAGTGTTTCCTCATACAAATGGTGTGAAGCTGTAAATACAAATACATACCAAAAACACTTATCAGCCTTTGAAGAAATGACAGCAGTATTATGGATATGGCTCGCCTTCTGTATGCAACATCTCACTAACTAAAAGCACAATAAAACCTACCTAAAATAACAATATTCTTTTATTTCCCTATCCAAGCTATTTAAACAAGATGCATACAGGATAAGGAAATGCAGTGATTTTGTTGCCGATGCTACTTTCTCTTCCTGATACATGGATTTCCTGTGTCATTCAGTAGCAGAACTAATAATTTCAGGTTGGGAACACAAGAGGTCACCAATCAGGTAGAGCAGTGCTGTCCAACTTCTGTTGTACCGAGGGCCGGAATTTTTCCGACCTACGTGGTGGAGGGCCGATAATGGAAGCCAGTTTTGACCACTCCCCTTTTTGAAACCGCACCCACTTGAAACCACACCCATGTTATCACATGACCATACCCATATTAATGGTTGTAGTACAGCAAAAACCTGCCATACTCTGCCTGCCCTACCCTGCCTGTGTGTGCCATACTCTGCCTTCCCTACCCTGCCTGTGTGTGCCATACTCTGCCTTCCCTACCCTGCCTGTGTGTGCCATACTCTGCCTTCCCTACCCTGCCTGTGTGTGCCATACTCTGCCTTCCCTACCCTGCCTGTGTGCCATACTTTCACTGTGTTTGCCATTCTTGGTTGGTTTGTGCCATACTTGGCCTGTGTGTGCCATACCCTGCCTGCCCTACCCTGCCTGTGTGTGCCATACTCTGCCTTCCCTACCCTGCCCATGTGTGCCATACTCTGCCTTCCCTACCCTGCCTGCGTGTGCATACTTTCACTGTGTTTGCCATTCTTGGCTGGTTTGTGCCATACCTGGCCTGTGTGTGCTATACTCTGCCTGTGTGTGCTATACTCTGCCTTCCCTACCCTGCCTGTGTGTGCCATACTCTGCTTGCCCTATGATGCCTGTGTGTATGGCACACACAGGCAGCCTACAGTGACACAATGCTGGCACTGCTCCTACAGTCTGCACAATAACTATATATTAAAAAACTTTTTAATTGAAGTACCACCTCAGTATATGTTCTTTTTGTAGAGTGCAGGGATTATTTGTGGGTTTCTACTGCTCCTGAGGTGTGAACAGGGGCGGGCCGCCAGTTGGACAGCACTGAGGTAGAGTATAATTGACAGGGCCAGAACTGCACTGGCACTTAATTAAAACATTTTTATATACGCTTTGCAGGCCTCTGTACTAAGATGTAAATGTATAATGATTTGTTTCCACTACATGTTTCTGAAGTTATTGTTATGTGTGATACCCATTTATAGCTGGCATTTTCAACAGACAAGAAAGGGGTCAACAACTGATAGCTACAAGGGTTAAAAAGTTGGGCTTATTATTATAACAGATTATTACTATAGTATCTATTATGTGTCCATATGGATAGGTTCCTATTATGTTGGTAGAGCTTGTAAAAAATGCCCCTGCACAGCCTACACAACTATAGACAGTGGACAATTGGATGGATAAGCAGTTGTCTGATGGAGTCTGGCAGGCTCAGACAGTCATTCCTCCTCAGTCCTCACTCTCCATCCTGAACAGTGCATAAAAAGCCCCATATTTTTGCATCCAGGACTCCTCCCTGAGTGGAATTTAGAGGAGCCCTTTCCCAAGTCAGCAAACCTTTTAGCTAAAGTAGAATCTTAGCCTGCCCCATATGCCACAAGTGCTTCCCTTTGGAGCATAATAAACCTTTATGCACTTGAAGCTAATTCCAGGGTCGAGGCACACAATTCTCAGGCCCAGAATTCCAAAAATGCCTCTCCTGTATGTGCACCATCAGGGTGAGTATGATTAGCATTACTGTCAATGCAAAGGCATTTTCAAGAATTTAGTCTTCTATAAGCCTTACAGGATTCAGAACCTTAGAGAGGAATTGTTGAACTTCTCTGAAACTAAAGATGAAGTGATAGCTTCAGGTTTGGATGATTGTTTTCAAGGACATAGACTTTCTTCAGACTTTTAAACCTGAAAAAAAAAATCTTTACCAATTCTCCTTTCACACGCCCAGGCTGATATTGTTCGAAGTGGTGTGCCTCGGAAAGCTATCTGGTCCTACATGCCTCTTCTTTGAAAAACTTGATGGACAAGAAACTGGTAGTACTTTTCAAGTCAGCATCAAGAGCATTGTTACACCCTATGACAGCCTCTGCTTGGATTAGCAGGGTTCCTTGCCTGCTGTACTACAATTCAGTTAGTCCAGACTAGGCTCCGTTAAATCTCATCTGCCCTCTCAGTCCTCTTGCAAGAGACTGAAACACATGAATGAAAAAGTATCTTCCCAACCCATTCAAGTGTTTAGCCTTTGTTTCCCTCCTATGGCTTAGATGGAAGGTCTTTTCTGCTTGTAAGGTAGAAGATATTAGCACTTCTCATGCAAGCTTCCATTCCTGGTCTTCCACTTGAGGTTGAGTGGTACTTAACACTCCACCCCAATTCCTTTGAAAGATACTATAGCTTCTTTATGCGCAAATACATGCATGAATAAAGTTGCACTCTACACCCTAGATTCAGTAAGAGCACTTAAACAGAGCTGTACACCCATTGTCTTTGTAAACACTACTTCAGTGAATGAGGCTTGTGCTTAATATACTTTTTGTATAAACAAGCAATTCCCTTTTGCCAGATGCAGCATGCTAGACTTTGAGCAGCTCATTATAAAAAGGTTAATCTTATTAAATGCCTTGCAAGAACCTTACATGGAGTAGCTTCATTTTTCCTGCTTTGTTCAAGAAATTAGATAAAAGTAGAAAATTATTCTCCTGATTAAAACAGGCTAGTTCAGTGCAAACCCTATTAATTGTACTCATGTTAAAGAAGGGGGTATACTGCCCCTTTTAATGTAATTCTACAAGAACATTTGATGGTACAGTGGTCCCTTTATATTACTGTCACTCTGTATGGCACTAGGTTTGCTCCAGTAAAAACCAATCTTCAGCAGAAGTGTTCCTTGGTAGGCTGGCAAGGGCAGATGAGCACACGGATGTCAGAGCCAATGTGGAACATGATCAGAAACGGAAGCAAATCATATTGTTGTATGGGCAAAGTTTGGCCTGGACCTCTAACACAAAGAGAGCAGTTAGATGTTTCCTTTCATTGGTGCCATAGGCACAAAGAGCATTTGCTTTGCGGACCCACTCCCTTGTGCATCTGCACTGAAGAGTACAGCTTCTGCCTGAGGTACATGGGAGCAGAGGTCGGCCAAAAAAATGCCTGCTTTCTGTGATTTTTGGACTGACCTCTGCTCCGCATACCAGTACGCAAGTTAAAGCAGGCTTAGAGAAGCAAAGCAAGTGTCCATTGCCTAAGCGCATTAGACCAGAAAAAAAACAAATTGCTGATTGGTTGTTATAGTTTAACAGGGCCAGGCAAGGCCTGTGTTAGTTCATAACTATGTCCAGATTTCTCCTAATACTAGACATTGTTCTGTCCCCATAAAAATATATAATACAGAAAACCATACAGTTCTGTACCTGTCTTTTTTCCAAACTAGTACAGTATACTGAAAAACAGACGTATAAGTTATATTGTGGAATACTGTAGTTAATGGTGCTACAAACTTAATTTTGGTTGTAATTAGCTAAAAATATAATAAAGAGTTACAAAAAAATAATACATTTCCAAAATGCGTAAACATTACTGCAGATTTACAAACTAAACCACACAACTGTTTCACAAATTGTAATATTTTAGACATACATTTTTGGACTGCAGTGTTTCTTTTGTACACATTATACAAAATAAGATATTCACAGGTAAATAAACTGCATCTAAATAAGTCATATAACAAATATACATCATTTACAAGGATCTTATGCTGCAGTTTCAGGACTGGCTTCCATAGAGCTTAACCACTTGGCACCACATACAACAGTTGCTGTAAGATGTTATTGGTTCAACCCTCACCCCCCTCCCCTTCCCATTGGAGGTCCATCTTTTGGTGCTCATAAGTTTCATATAAATGAAAACAGTGCTGAACATTAAACAAGAGCACACCCCTATTTCCTGCTCTGCTTGACTTTCATGATAAGCTTTTAGAAGTATCAAGATGAGAACATACATATTCCCCCCCAAACCTCACTCTAACTGGTCTTTAGGCTGAGCACCCACAGGGGGCCAGCCATGCAGTTTGGAAACCACTGACCGAGTAATCAGAATTCAGAAATGATGCGTTAAAACTATTTTTGTGGTGTTTGTCTTTGTTTTGTGCAAAGTCTTACAGGGGAATGGGATAAATAACTCTACGCCGTGTAATGCAGTTGAGCTCCATGAGGTATACATCAAACGCTTAGCTCACGTACGTCAACAAACCACTTTCCTGAAAAAGGACTTAGCATACACTGTGTTTATCTGTAATTTTACTTGTGCTACAAGCAGAATAAAACAACCTGTGCTGGTTGTGCTGAGCAGGCACAAGACTGGTTTGGCTCACAAGATAACACACATCTGCAATATATCAGTATTTAGTATTTATTTATGAGTTGTTGAAAAACTGCAGTAGCCTAGTGACTGGTGCCTAGCCTACCCATAGGGTACAGCAGATGGCAGCAATGAGCTGTAAGGAGGAAGTCTGTATATTGTGTCCATGCACTGACAGGTTACCTCCAAATAGCATACAATAATATGGGCGATTTGAAAAACAACAAAATAAACATTAGGACATGATGCTCTTGCCTCAGAGTTTCATACTGCCATTAAGGAACAGTGGTAAAAAGATGTAGGTTAACCTGATGGGCCACAACATTAAAGCAGGAAACATAACATAAGGGCCTGCAACTCAGAATATAAAAAGGATTTTTCATCTCTCCAGTCTCCCACCTTCACTCTTTCAGCAGATGATTAAATAAAGCTAAAGAACACCCCTTTGCTCCTCATGGGACTGGTGGTGGAATGTAAATGTGATGGCAGCATCCCAAGCAGACACAAGAACTGGGTCTTGCAGCCCTCGCTTGTCAGCACAGTGATTCCACTGGGAGAGGTCTGAGGTGCAGTCTGTACCATCCGGAGGAGGTCTGACTTGATGCCCATTCACACAGCGACGACACTTAAATCTAAATAACCAAACAATTACATTCATTTTTAGTCCAGCAAAAACAACTTCACACTGTAAAATCATGAACGGTAGGTAAACGAAAATGTTAATATAATTTTAAGCAGGTGGTTGGGGGCAGAACTGAAACTGCACAGGAAAAAAAATTGCACCTTGGCATATTATTTCTCCCTTGGCATTACACAAATGTCATTATCCAGTTGGACCCACCATGTGGTTAACATGCTTCCTGTTACAGTTCAAAAATTCTACAATAGTTTGTCAAGTACCTGACTGCCAAGGACTCTAGTGTTCACATGTACGTCAGAGCTGATAGATATACCCTACAAAGTTTCAGCAGTAAAGTGGATATTTTAAGGCAAAGATGCTTTGATAAAGAGTTTCAGTGATGGAAGAATCTGAAGAGTGTTTCTCTATCTCAATCAATAACTATTTATTAGGAATATAGTACTACTTTCCTTCTAGTCCAGCACTTACTTGTCATGGGTATCACTGGTTGTGTTCTCATTAAGAATGAAGAGTTCCTTTAGCTCTCCAATGGAGAAGTGTCTCTCCACATCCTGCTCCTCATCTACCACACAGCTGCTCAGTGCTTTCTTGTGGGTTTGGCGCTGAAAGATTTTTTCTTCAATTGTCCCAGTCTGTAAAGCAGAAAACACTCCGCATCCAGCAAATATAAACTATTCCAGAGCTGCTACTTCAGTACTAGGGCATTTTCCTTAAAGGGATACTGTCATGATTTTTGGTTGGTATACTTTTTATTTCTAAATTACACTGTTTATATAGCAAATAATTCACTCTACCATTTAAAAATTTAAAATATTATTCTTCAACCAACAAATGTATTTTTTTTAGTTGTAATATTGGTGTGTAGGCAGTTATCTCAAAGCATAGAACCAGCACTACACATGCACTGCTTTCAGGGAACCTATTGTTTCTCCTACTCCCATGTAACTGGAGGAGTCCCAAGCCGGACTTCTTGGGATTTCTTACTACTGAGTGCTATTCTGATATCTACTGGGAGCTGCTATCTTGCTGCCTTCCCATTGTTATGCTGATCGCCTGCTGGGAGGGAGGGAGGGGATATCACTCCAACTTGCAGCACAGCAGGAAAGTGTGACTGAAGTTGAGCACAGGTCACATGGTTGTGACACCCTATGAAATTAAGAATATGGGTAGCCCCATGTGAAAATCCAAACTTAGATATTAAAAAAATCTGTTTGTGTTTTTGAAACACACTGCAGGATTCTGCTAGAAAAGCTCTATTAACTGATGCATTTTGGGAAAAAAAAACATGGTTTCCCATGACAGTATTCCTTTAATAGTTGGCATTTTAAACCTCAAACACCATGTAAATAACCTACATTTAAAAGCCATTTCTAATCATGCAACATCAATAGAAGATTCCCTGAGAAAGCATTTAAACATATTCAGATCCTTGCTGCCCTGCTGGGCTGTTTCTATAAAAATGTCCTTGGTTACGGGAATGATCTGGGCAGCCTAATCCAACATGCCAGTCAGTATGGTATAAACATTTCCATACAGTCTAGCGATACATTTTGAAAAATGCCAGTGATGTGTGCAACATACCGAAAGTAGTCTATAGATAAAACAGGTCTTTTTCTGGCCATCTCTCCATACACGAGCCATCGCCTGCTCATCATTTGCCGGGTTCCAGTCTGGGTCAAACATCACTAATCTGTTAGCGCCTATTAAATTTAAACCGCAGCCACCAGCTTTACTGCTCAGCATAAAGATAAATTCAGGACTCTGTCAGAAATAAGCACATGCAGAAAAATAACTATAATACATGTTTAAGAACCTTAACATACCTTGCCCACAGGACCAGAAGCATTGTTATATTTATGCCAAGCATATCGGGGAAAGTATGGCTAAAACAGGAGTTGCTCCTAAAAATACAGTAGATACAGCTTACTGACTGACCATTAAAGCAGCCGGTCACTTTCAAAAAGGGAGGGGTTAAAATTTGTTAGATGTTATATGTTTGGTGATTTAGGGGTTACTTGATTTTCTGTCAATGCAAATTTTGTCTTCATTCTCTGTTTCACTCCTATATAAAACACAAGTTTGTAGCACTGAACTGCAAGAATAAAAGATCAGAAAGTAGAAGACTGCATGATCTGGTTGTCCAGCACCTGATGGAAGCACTGTGTTATTTTCTGTCACTGTTTGGATAGTTACAGCATGTTCTGAATTTTCCTTCAGGGCAGATTCAATGGGTTAGTTTTATAACCAGACACTTTCTCCAAGTAGCAGCTTCTTCAGTTATCAGTCCCTTTGCCTTGCTCAGTTTCCCAAAGGTAATGTATTTGGTTAATGTCAGATTGCTGACATGACAAAAGCTCCTTTACTATGGGCAGAAGTGCAAATGCTGTAGAGCTAAGGGCAATATTCCCTAAGCAAGCTATAAGTACAGGTCCAGAGATCTATGTATTCACTCCTTACTTGCGAGTTATGAATACTGGCCAAGTGGGGCGTTCACTTCCTACCCATGCTCATGTATGCAGTGCTGATTCCACAGAATTGTGTCCAGTGATAGTGATACAACACTATCACAACGCTCTCTATTGTATACTGTACAGTACTGTTATTATGTACAAGGAATAAACACCTTTGCTGCCTGCCCTGTAGTACTTCATGAACAGGAGCTGCCGAAAGGAAAAAATGATTAAGATTTTTCGTTTTCCAGGAACCAGATAAACCCCTAATTTTCCTAGAAATTAAACCATTCCTAAAAGTCTTTTAATATTAATTTAATGGCGTTAACATCATACCCCTGGCAGATTTTCTGATTATACAATCATTGCCTAAATCTAACAAAGGTACCTACTGAGGGGCTGTTAAAACGTTCCACTATTTTTGCTCGCTTCTTTATTGACATGGTCCCATCCAAGCGCACATAAAGATATCTTAAAGAGAAAATAAGATGAGAATAACATAAAATAATAAGATAAATATAAAATAACGATGGCTTTGGCAGCCAGAAAGTATTGCACTTATGCAATAATTATACTGAATTTAAACATATTAATTTTGTCTAGGAATCCATCACTTTAAAATACAAAACATACACATATTTATTACATAACCTTTTACTGAAAACTATGGACAAATCAGGCAAATGTTTCACCTTGTCTTTATTAAAGAAAGCAAACCAAGTCTAAATTTTTGGCATAATCACTTCCAATGCAACTCCAAATGTCAGTCGAATATATCCTACCTCCTTGTCCGACACAATTTCTCAAACAAGTCCAGTGTTTGGGTGTAGTTAGAGACCAAAACCACCTTATCACTGCTAGTGCTTCGTGTAACTGCCAGGATATAATCCAGAACAAGCATTTTCCCTAAAAAAATAAATGCAGTATGGCAAATGAAGGTAGAGCAATATAAGAATTAAAAATGCATGTCTATTTTGTAAGGAAGAGAAAAGTTGTATACTTGCATTATATTTCAGCACAAATATTCTAATTTGTTTTGCTTCTATAAAAGTGTTGTTCTTCTGACAGAGAAAACACTTGCCCATTTCAGTCTAAGGTTGTGTGATAATGTAGACAGGGGCATAACAGCCACATCAAAGCAAAATCATATACAGCAAAGTTTCTAGAAATGGGCAGATATTATGGGCTGATTTTGGCCCATTTTAGTGAATTTAAATAGAGTGAGATGCAGCAACAACTGAAAGGGTAGAGCGACCCAGTTACAATCACATTTTGTGTGTCTGGCATACTTGTTTACCTCAAGCGATCTGTGTGTATGTATACTTATCCTTTAGATGCCTCTCCAGCAAAATATATCATGGGGGGGGTGAGAAAAAAAAAGTATTTCTGTTTTCTTACCAGATAATTGTGGCTCCACAGATTTAGTGCTGTAACCAGAAGGGAATAGATTCAAGGCTCCCTGAAAGCCCTCTTCTTCTTCCACACACTTCTCATAAATCAGTGAAGGATCTGTGTTAGTATTAATTATGGAAAGATGATTACAAAATATTTCCTGGTCAGTGGTTATTTAGTTTAACGTGGATGATAAATAATACTTGACAAAATACATACGATTGCAAAGCTTTTTTAAAGAGGTAATGGAAGACAATGAAGAAACACTTATTTTCCCCTCGTTTAAGTCTTCTGCAGGTTTTGCTTGTTTTAAAAACAGCTTGTAGAGTTCTGATTGCAAAGGAGTTAATCTGCAATGAAAAATGGGGGAAAATATCACTTGGCCTTTTTGTGTGAATTGGTTTGCTACTATGAAGGCAGCCTTTAAAATTTTTGAAAGAAAGGTAGAACTACAAACTAACATTTGCTATTCTATTTTCTATTATTTTTCTATTACAAATATATACATGCAATATACTTAAAATGCAGAGCCATTTGACTTACAGATTATTCATTAAAGAATCTCACCAAACTAAAATATATTTATCAGTAAATATTGCCCATTTACATCTTTTCCCTCAGAGATCACATGACCAAAGATAATGCAGCTTTATCTTTAACAGGAAGAAGTGTGGAAGCAAAAGACAGAACTTTGTCCTTTAATTGGCTGATGTAGCCTAGCATGTATGCATGCACTGTAAATCCCATGATCCCAGGGGGTGGCAATTTTTTATTTAGGATTACCCAATAGCACATACTACTAAAAAAAAGTATATTTTTATGAAAATGGTTTATTTAGATGAAGCAGGGTTTTACATATGAGCTTGTTTATGCAATATATTTTTATAGAGACCTACATTGTTTGGGGGTATAGTTTTCCTTTAACTGGAACCAGGAAGGGCAAATTACCTGCAACAGACCACCTGTTCAATCTTTACTGGCAGGTACTTTGACAAAATGTCTGACGTTCTTCTAATGAGACACCTGAAAGTAAAACACATATCAAAACGACTTAAACAATTTGCAAGTCTAAATGGTGAAAAGCTGTGACATAAGCAAAAGAAGGCAATAACAGACCTATTCACAACACCGATCAATTCTTTGAGTTTTTCCTCTCCTTTCTGTCTGTCAGCAGCACTGGCATCTGCATCTCTTCCCTTTAAAATAGGAATTTCAAAGCGTTTCTTGAACTCTTGAGCTGTCCCTATATACAGAAAGAAAATACAGCACCAGTTAAAGCACCAATTAATAGGCAAAAATGTGTGTGTGTGTGTATGTATGTATATATATATATATATATATATATATATATATATATATATATATATATATATATATATATATATATATATATAGTGGTTTGCCCCTGAGGAAGAGCTCGAAACTTTGGAATTTTTTCAATTAAAAATAGAGCAAAGCACTTGCAGGATTTGTGAAAACAAAAAAATCAATTTGTTGTGGCATAATCAACATTTCGTTCGGCACACAGGCCTTTTTGAGATACCACCCTGTGACATGAATACCAATTAATTAACCCACACCCAAGCCCAAAATGACAATTACGTTAATAATTAAAAATGTTTTAAAAATAATATCTTAATCTCCAATAGCAAGTGCTCTGGTGCCAAATAAGGGCTTGTCTGTGGGGTGTATAATGGGTGTTTATGTCACTGGTGCTGACTAAAACACTGATCACACTACAAGTGCAGTTTTCTTTATAACCGACAGCCTGTAAAATATCAAGGTTTGCATGGATATAGGAAGGTATGATTTGCAAAAGAGTCATAATGGGTTAAATTACTGGATCTGATTTTGTCAGCCATTGCACTTATTCCATTGAAATGCTGACAACAAGTAAGTGTTTCAAGGAAACTCTTAACTGCAAAATTAAGAGTCAATGAGTCAATACACTCATTATCATTTTGAAAACCTCTCAGTAGGTACTGAAGCCAGAGGGAGAGTTGACTCTCAGTCTAACATAAAATAAGAGAGGTTGTAGATGGCACCCTTACCAAGAATTCCAGCATTAACAAAGTGCACCAGGCTGAAGTATTCCAAGAGGTCATTCTGAATGGGTGTTCCAGAGATTAGCACACGTCGTACAGTGTTAAGACTGTTGAGAGCTTGGTAAGTTTGATTCTCAGAATTCTTTAGTCTATGTCCCTTCAATTAAAAAAAAAAGGAATAGAAATCATATACATCAGTAAGTAGGTATAAATGGTTAACATTAATACAGAAAGTTATTACAAAAAAAAGTTACAAGTGTTTTATCAATAATTTATCAATTAGAATGCTGTGTCTTTCTTAGTACTCCTGAAATTAAAAGTCTTTATTGCAGTAAACTCACCTTACGAGAGCTGTCTTAATTTCTTATCTATTTCTTTCAAAAAAAGTTAAATGTATGCTGTTGCTGAGGAAAGTTTTTATTCATTTCCTATTATAGGTTATGCAGTATTTCCTTGCATGCATATTATGAAATCTTTTGCATATCACATTAAAATATTCTTTGCAGCTAAAATGAAAACATTTCACCACAAAAAAAAAAAAATCCATCAATTTCTCTTTTGAATACACAAAGCTTAATCCAGGCTTTATGTGAATATTTTTATTCGCATCTTAGTTACTTGTTCTATAGTGCATGTAATTAAAATTTACATGGTATTAGAACTGTGCTCAGAATGAAGAGGCAGATGGAGGCAAGGATATGACTGCACAAAGTCTAAAGGTAAAGCTGCACCAAGGATGCTATTACAAACAATACCAAATATGAAACTTTCCAGGGCTTCAGGAATGATGGGGAAAAATCTTATGCCCCTGCAATCTGTATTGGTTGCTCTGTTAAAACCAAGTTTATGTGTGTGCCCAGTGTATTTAAATTAGTAAATAACAAAAATGTACAAATATTGTTATAAATATCATCTGCACTTACCTCGTCGCATATGACCAGCCCCACACTGCCTCTGTGCAGAACTTCAGCATGCAGGCGAAATGTCTCATAGGAAATGATTAAAATTGCAGAAGGGACCCGCATTCCATGCTGATTCATAAAGCCGCCTACACAAAAAAATTAACTATATCAGCTTCCATTTAAAAATACAAAGTGTAATATTTCTCTTAGAAATAAAAATACATTTAATGACAGGCACTGATGCAGGAGAGTTTTCTGATTGCCATTTGCTTTCAAACAAAAAGAAAGAAAATTAAGACACAAGATACAGGCAACTGTCTGCTTATTGTCCTTACTTAGTTTTTTGTCGATCTCCTCCTTGGATCCCCCATCAATAGCCAAAGGCTGTATTCTTCCTCCAAGCCACTTGCTAACTTCATTGTACCAATTTTTGACCAGACTGGATGGACAAACCACTACTGCCTTTTCAATTTCTGGTTTGGCATCTGGACTTTGTCTGAGTAAGGTCCAGATAAGAGTGATGCACTGTAGAGTCTTTCCTAGCCCCATCTCATCTGCCATGATGCTTCCATGACTTCCAGAGATACGCCGTCCTGTCACACATTCCCAAAGAAATTTCACACCCTAAAACAGAAAATATAACTGTGCAAACAATCTGTTTGTCCCTAAGGTAAAGCAACTATGATCTATGCATTAACATACTAATCTACCAAATATTGTTTTTAAGACAAATTCCTTAATTCATATAAATTAATATTAATTTTAATTTTAAAGAGAAAGTATGCCTTGCAAGTACATATGTTCTGGGTTCCCTCACATCTGGGAGATACGTAATATAAAATTCAGTTGTTACCAAACGACTTGCAGTAGCAGTGTTCACCAATGTTGGAAGCAAATCCCTTTTAGGGACTGCAACTGAAAATCACCACAATATATGAATATGCTTTAGATTCAACAATACTGTCTGAACTGGTATAACTTTAAATAACATTTTAAATAAGAGCCTGTGAGCAGGGAGGCAGCATGAATATTTAAATCAAAAAATTGTTAAGTTGCCAATTTCTTTTTAAATTCTTATCTCTGTTAGTGCATTTGGGGAAAGAAATACATTGGGAGTAACTCTATTACTCCTCCCCAAAAGCAGGGCTTTGAAACTCTCTATCTTTAAAAGGTTGGTTATGGGAGTTCTTTCCAGGTATATGCATATTCAATATATACCTGGTGAAAGGCACAACACAAGAACCAAAGTTGGTGGCAATGGCCAGAATTGCTAAGGCTAATAGAGAAAGAACTGCTCAAGTCATTTATTTTATTTATTTTTTTATTTATAGGCCATACACCCCCTTTTCTACATGTGTTATGTGAACAGGGTTGTGCTAAACATACAGTTTTCTTTTTGTTTTCATCATAAAAATCTGTAGTTACAAATATACAAACTCCTTCCTTCAACAAAGTCTGTTATGACTTTGTTAGATGTCCATTATGCAGGCAGTTTATCTGTGCACTTGTAATCTAATCTACAGTACTTCACAAGGAGCAAACATTTTTTAAGCAGAAATATGTTCAGCACAAGCCCTGTTTATTGCAAACATGTTGAAAAAGGGGCATAATGCTTGAGCTTCTGATGGACGTTTTGTGTTGCTAAATTAAAATAGGGTACATACTAGCAGTGTTTATTAATCACATTTATTAACACTGGGTTTCTAGGCAGTAACCAAACAGTGAGCTTTTTCAGCAAGCTGCAGGTACAACAGTGAAAGCAAAACTACCCACTACCCAGGTGCAAATTTGCCCAGTATTGACAAATGAGCCCCACCATGAGCGGGAACCCAATATAAAAGACTAATGTATGCAGTCTAAATAGATCCTTGGTTTTCAGCTACAAAATAAAAGACAGCAGCAGATATAGCATTTCAAATATATAGTTCAGGTATGCACTTTCATGCCTTTCATGCATACATTCTAATAGTATTCCAAAGTTATTATTTATACCAGTGGGCAAGGTGACTAATTTGTGCTCCAGCTTCCAATGAGGAATTAGGCCTAATTATAATTATTATGTGATGACATTTGTCAGATTGCACAAAATTAAGAAAGAGTATAGAGAGCTGAAGATATTTAATTTGCTCTTTTTGGGCATGTATGCACTGGATCAATTGCAAACTATGGCAAAATATAGGCAGAAATGTAGAGGGTTCCAAGTAATAATAGGAATGGAAGGGGGCAGCTTTCCAAGGAGAAAAGGCACAGGTTAAATAGCATAAGCTCTGTAGAATACAATGGAGAGCTTGTTATCTGCTATGGAACCTGTGCCATTTATTTCTATTTGAATTTAAATAGGTACTCCCATGGATACACAGCAGCTTATTTATATAAACTATAGAAGTCTTTCTGAAGCAAACACACAACTGTTACCAGTGCAGGGTAATAGTACATTATATTTTAATTATTTTCATACACTTCCAAATTTTTTGTGTTACCCTTCCTTTAACCTCTTGGTTATGGTATCCCTCCAGAGAATTCAAGTCACAGTTTGCTAATAACTATTGCGAAACATGTTTACTTCTCTCTGATGTGGTCTTAACACCTTCCCAAGTACTGGATCAACCACCACATGGACTGGAACTTTCTCTCTGGAAAAAAAAAAAAAATAAATAAATAATCAGACTAATAAGACTTTTCAACCTATATGTATTTATATTATTATATTTTATAATAATCATATTGTTTAAATTACTGGACCACAAGAATTTGTGATGAGTTGCAGGGAACTCATGGCCACTCATGCTATTATGGCTCCTTAGATGACAAAATATTTAAACTAAAAGGAACAAAACTGGTCTGCTCATACACAAGTCCCTTAGAATGGCTGACTTAGGAACCCTATTTTTATTAACATTTACCATACTCTAGACTTGTTGTGCCTAAATCAGAGGTGTCAAAGCTAAAGGTGGGCAGACACCATAAGTTCCACTTCCTTTGGCGAGGTCACCAAATGAGCGGATCTTTCCACTAACCTCCCACCTAAGGTGGCAAAATCAGAGTAGTTACAGCGTCGGGAATAGAAGCAAGGACCGCATCAATGAGCCAATGTGGTCTCCGATCCGGCAGGAAAATCAAACCTGCCTGATTGAGATCTGCCCGGTTTTAGGCCAGATATCAATTGGGTAGACTTGTTGGGGCTCCCCCATAAGATAAGTTTCCGAAAGGATTTGAAGGAGCCATATCAGCAGCTGATGCACATTTAAGTCTAGCACAATAATGATATCAATAATATTTTTATATAAATCTAATCTGTTTCACTTTATGTTGCAAGTCGCTATTTATGTTAGATGCAGAAAGGAACACAAATATTTAAAGGAGAAAGAAAGGTAAAAACTAAGTAAGCTTTATCAGAAAGGTCAGCCATAAGCACTCATAGAAATGCTGCACTGATTTGTTGTGTCTGTTTTGCTGTGCCAGAGACACGCAGCTCTCTCCTCTCTTCTGCACCCCCCTCCCTCAAGAATGCTAAGAACTCCCTCCCCCCCCTTAGGAATGTTGATCTGAGCCAATCAGCAGGAAGCTGACTCATAATCTTACTAACTAAGCATGTACACTGGTCTTGGTCTCGGTGCAGGAGTGAGGCATTATAGGAACTTTCTTTACAGAGTTCAGCATTTTTTCTTCCTGTTTGGCTTCTGATCATCTGAACAGGAGAAATATGGGGAGACTTAAGAGCACTATTAAGAGAACTGAAGGTATGCCTGCAGCTTGAGATTAACTCTTTATTAGCCTTTCCTTCTCCTGTAAAGGTTATATTGCCTAATATTCAATTTTTTAAACCTTATGGAACTTTAAAACAGCATGTGAAGTTATGGATGACTGAAGATTTAATATCAATAGGTTATTTTGCCACCATCCCTTCTACCAAAGCATAACCCTGGGGGAAGTTAAATAATTGGTGTAAGATGGACATTAAACACAGTCATTAAGAAGGCAATTTGTTAATGAAATTGAAATTCTGGAATACTCAACAATCCTAGTAATGTCATTTGTGCCTTGAAAGCTATTATTTTCTTTCATTGGCATCCAACAACTCACTCAGTAAATATTCTCCAAAAGCTTCTCAGATCTCTGTTTCCATAGCTACACAGCAAGTTTGTCAACTTTCAATACAGTCTTCTTAGTATCCGAGCAACGTGCCCACCGGCATTTATTGGTACCCACCATGAAGATATATGCTGGCTGTGTATAATATGAATATTGTCATGGCCAACAACTACCAGATATCTACCTATTTTTTGTATTTCAATGATTTTTTATTTTATCGGTCTACTTACTGATAAGATTTTCTTGCTTGTAGACAAATGGATTTCCTAACAGCCTTACAGAGTGATACTATTTAACAATATAATTACTCCTGGAAGAACTGGGATGTTTTTCAAGAGGTGTTACCAAACAAAAAATAATGACCCAACAAAATTAACTTTGTTTTTCCTATTACCAAGCTCAATTGGAAAGCCCTTCTATTGTTCACCTTATTTCCAGAGACAATTCTTCATCATAAAAAAAAATTGTGCAAAGCCATCTATAAAACTTTTTTTTTAATCTTTACTCACTTTTTTACTGTCTATATTATCCATATTCACATACATGCATATAGATCTACCTTACCCCTATGTGTTCTAATATGCTCTGTAAGATATTGGTTTATAACACTGCAAATCTCTATGCAGACAGTGCTCTCTTCAGAATTGAATTAAAAAATGACCTACTTGTCCACTTTGAGCAGATCATGTGCACTAAGCTGAGGGGGCTCATAAAGAACCAAAGCACCTTCTTCAAATGGATCATGGAGGGCTCTTCTTATACCAGCTTTTTTGATTCCCAAAGCCCGCAATCCTAGGCCTCCTAAAATAGTAGCAAGTTTTTTTTTTTTAGAGAAATATACATATTTAAATGTTAACCTATAGCAAATAAAATTGTATAAACATTGATATTGCATCAAATTAATTGACAGTAGCTTTAATATTTGAATTATATATTTAGCGCCAAAGCAGCAATAACCAACAATTGACTAAATGCAAAAATGGTACGGAACACTGTATAATTCCATCCACACTTGCATGTACAGAACAATAATCCACTGCCAGTCAAGCAGTGCCAGTTTCATAAACTGGAAAGAATGTACTATAGGTCTAGTACTGCACAGCAGAGATCTGAGGAATACACATGGTGGAAACCACTTAACTCATATGGCTTCCTTGTCCACACCAAAAGGTTTATAATAGCCACACAGAAGATTAACCAAAATTTATTACATAAAAGTCATTGCCTACTTTTACTATTGCTTGAAAGAACATCTCCTTACAGTTAAAACTGCTGCAGCTATTATTTTAGATAATTTTAGATAATGTAACAGCAAAATGTATAGGATCTTACCTTGATAGTTTGGAATGGGGATCTTAAATGGTTTTGACAATATGCTTCGAATAAAGGCCTCCTATAAATGCAGGCACCAAAGAACATACATTATTATAATAAGAAGATACACAACTTTAATTGCATGTGAGAGCATAACAGGAAATGCTGTTCTATCCATATTACTGAAGCACAATTTAGAAGATTAGACAAAAGGAAAGAGATTGCAATAATTCTGACAATAATAAAATGTAAGGAGTGACAAAAACACAAAAGAAAATTGGTTTTCTCAGTTGCCAGTTTCATCCTTTTATTTGACTTTCTATGTTGCAAGCTTATCACACAAAATATTTCCCTATCATCCACCACATAAAATCTAAAAGAATATCATCATCTTGGCAGCAGAATGAAAAAACGCCATCTCTACATTTGCAAAGAATGACGATAATGTTAGTACATTTTATTTCTGACAGAAAGCACCAATTGCCATATTAAAGGGGGTTCCTTATAAACATGGCTTTATAGTCAATTGCTCTTAGAGTGAAGATGTACATTAAAAAAATAAATACCAATATTAATGAAAAACATGTATTTCCAGTTTGACCACAGCTTTCCTAGGTTTCCCTATCTCATCCAGGCTGCAAACACATTAAACAAAGGCAGGAGCCAAAATTACTTAGTGGGCAGTATATAAAGTCCAGGTCTCCATTTAGACAACCATACCCCAAAATAGTGTAGGCATATTTTTATATGTTATTTGGTTAAACATATTTTGAGCCAATGTTTTGGTCACATATTGTGACCTCTCTCCTTTGTGTCTAAATATGCAACTGAAACGTTGTAATACACAATAAACCATAATGTTATATGTTGAAGTCCTGTGAGTGGAGTATTTTTTGCTTCTTATGATGTTGGGTTTAATTTTATAGTCTTATAATGTTGACTGAATTAAAATAGGAGTGCACATATACTGCTTTTTATTTTACACATATTCACACACTAGACTAAAGGTCATACATGGGTCGATAAAAGATGCTGACAGTCAGCAGCTTATATACCTTTGTTTGGGGCCCTCAGACCAATATTTGCCCGCAAATTGTCTATATGTTTATCAGTTACAATAACAGCATCAATATGAACCAACTGGATCAATCATAGGCATATCAGGGAAAGATCTGCTCATTTTGTGACCTCAACATGGCCAGCTAAACACTTGCTTATAGGTAGTGGTGGTGTAAAGTACCCTAGTAAATGGTTTAGCATGTAGATTAAAATAAGATGACACCTACATGTTGCTTGCTATCAAGACACGTTGGCCTATTTGTTACTTGTGCAAGAGGTTTCCGAAAAGGTGAAATCCAGTTCTCTCGAATGTCCTTGTTACTGCTTAAACGTTTTCTCTTTGGAACCTAAAAACACCATTGCAGACCAAGAAAAGAGGAATGCTGTTATTATTAAAAAGCAGTTATTATGGACCAGAGAGGAGACAGTTTATGGATGGGTAGGACAATTAATAGACAGTTACAGTAGTCATACTCTGAAATGTGAATAATAATTTTGGTGGTACCCTGTGTGATAATTGATCATATTTTGGAAGTTTCTTAGGTGAAAGTGACATAATTTAGTAATTGACTGGACATGAGGAGCGTAGGACACAGCAGAATCAAGGATGACCTCTAGGTGTTGGGCCAGGGGAAATAGGGTCACAGCGGAGTCATTAATGGTAATAGACACTTGTGGGATGTTATGGGATGTTCCATGGATTTACTTTAAGGCACTGATGTGACATCGTTAGGCACGGCTGACAAATAAGAAACACAAATTAAAAGTTCTGGGTTAACATGGGGAGAGGAGAGATAAAACAGAGTATCATCAGTAGAGGTGTGGTATTGTAAACCATATCAATTTGAAAAACAAGTTGGCAAAGGAAGGAAGTATACAGAGAAAAGCCTTGAGCAAACAGAGAAACTTTAAAAATAAGAGGAAAACCAGGATAGGGCAGTTTCATAAACAGCAAGAAAATAAAAGGACTGAAGGAGGAGAGGATGATAAACAGTGCCAAAAGCTGGTTTTTGGCTTGTGTCGATAACAGATAATTTGTTAGTTGCATTAAAACAGTTTCTGTGGAATGCTGTGACTCAAAATTGTTGGGGGTCCAGCAGGGCATGATTAAAGAGGAGAGATATTGGTTGGATATTAATTGCTTGAGTAGTTAAGAGATAAACAGGCACACGGAGATAGGCACCGAGATTGGAGGGGATTGGTGGCAGTTTTACTTTGGAAGTGCTCAGAAATATATTGAGCAGTAATTGAAATACATAATAGTATTATTATTTGTGCCAGACCTTGAAAGAACCATCTTACCGCATCTTCACACCATTCCTCATCCTCAGATGAGCTACCCTGCTTTCTCTTTGCCAACTGACTTGGAGCAAGACTCCTTCTCTAAAAGCAAAGAAAAAAAACAATTGTTATAATTTGGTATTTATTATTAGCACTAAGTATATGTTTCCTGCCAACCAAAGAGCAGAGGCACCAGCTTTGCACAGTTAGTTGTGGTTAAGGGTGATTTGCCTTGATCTACCTGTTATTTGGATAAATGCTCTACAAGTTTATCCATATTCAGTTTATGTATCTGCATTCTTGATAACTTTTTGTTTCTTGAAATGCATGGAAAAAAAAACATGTCTCCCTTTGGCAGAAAACAGATCAATTGTAGAAACTGTGCTGAACAGACTAAAGAGAAACAGACAAGCTCAACTGAATGCCACAGTATGCTACAAGAGTTTTATATGTATTGGTAAATACAATGATTCAACCAGGCCTAGTTTGTTGGCACAATAAACACTTTTCACAAGTATCGGAGTGCTGCAGCGTGTTCATGTTTGAGTTATATTTGATGCTTGGAAGTAGGATCAGCAGCATGCACCCAAGTAAAACACTTAATGAATATATATACATATATGTATATATACACATATATACATGAGAGAGAGATAGTTTTACCCTACAGTAAAATCTAACTCGGTTATGCTGCCCATGCACGAATGGGCCTCGCATGACTGTGTATGTGTAATTCTGCCCACAAGCCATTGACTAGAGTTATACAATTTATCACACAAAGTTTGTGGCTACAGTGGACTGACCAAAATGTTTGGCCCTCAGGCCAATGAATGAACTTCCTTGAATGGACCAGTGAAATTTCTTTGGCCAGTCCTCAGCCAATCAGATTTTCTTACTTGCTCAAATCATATTTTGATCAGGAATGTATCCATTTTACTTCAAGTGCCCATTGGCACATTTTAATTTCAACAGTAACGTATTGCAATTCCTCTTTAAGCCCAGATACCAATAAGCATTCCAAATGCAGACGCTCCCTGCTTCCCCTCAGCCCCCAGAATATTAACATTTGCTCATCTCTGACACAATGCAGCTTCCTGGATGACGTTGAGCTTGGGGGTCATTGTTGATTGGCTGGAGCCCTTTTTTTTTTGTCCTTCAGCCTATTCGAACATTGTACACCCCAAAGCACAACAACACAGGCATAGCTGCTCCATGTAGGAGATTAAAGCAAGCAAGTAAGCAGTGGGCACATGAATCAGGAAAGCTTAGCAATACTGACATTTACAGAGGAATAGTGATGTTCTTCTAATAAGACCTGGAACACTTCACTATCCTTTTAAATACCAATCATGGTATTCCAGCCTTTTGAAGAGTGTAAATGAGTTTGTGCTTTTTAATTCCTTTATAGTGTTACAAAACACTTCTGTCTGGGAATCTGTATCTACAAGAACAGTTGTCAATGATAATAATAAGGTTAAACAGATACCGTCAAAAGAATAAGTATTACTTTAAAAAAATGTTTAACAACATGTACAATAATATGTAAAGCATTGTAGGTTTGCAAAGAAAAATATTTATTGGGGATAACATTCTAAAATGCACCTGACTAATTTAACTTCCATGCCGGAGGAAAAACCCACAGTCCAGTCTTGCTTTATGGCACTGATTATAGATATTAAGCCTGGGTGGGTGAATACACGACTCAATGTTTAAATTGCTTATCTACATTTTAAAACATTGTTGCATTGAAAAGTATTTTTTTTTTTATTTAGCTATGAAACAGAAAAGAGCAATGGCTGAGGCAGAACAAAAACCAGTGCACATTACAAATACATGCATGTATGAAATGTAAACCTTCACTGAGACTGAAAATAACACAATAATGCCTACGTAAAGGGGTTTTCACCTTTCAGCTAACTTTTAGTATGATGTAAAGAGTAATATTCTGAGACAATTTGCAACTAGTCTTCATTTTATTTTTAATTTGTATTTTTCTTTAATGATTTCAATTTTGTTTGGCAACTCTTCATTTTGGAATTTTGACAGTTATCTGGTTGCTATGGTTCAAATTACCTTAGCAACCAGGCAGTGATTTGAACAAGAGAGTGATATATTTATAAGAGGACCAAAATACAAAATAAAAATAATAAAAAGTAACAATAACAATAAAATTGTTGCCTCACAAACTAGTTTTTTGGCTGCTGGAGTCAGTGATCCCCCCCCCCCCCCCCTCATTTGAAAGTTTGGAGGAATCATAATTGAAAACCTATAAAAATAGATAATGAAGACCAATGAAAATTTGCTTATAATAGGCCATTCTAGAACATACTAAAAGTTTGCTTAAAAGTGAACCATGCCAGATATATGCAAGGATGGGGATTTTGTCTCTGAGACAGTACACCTACTTCTGACACCAGGAGTTAGATAAATATGTTAAAAACAGCCAGTTAAAGGGCCAGCAACATCTACAAGTGACTAAAGTATTATATTTATTTAAATAGTTACGCAGTGCTTTATACTCATTTATAAATTAATTCTATCTACTCTGAATGCCATCTACAGATATTTCTTGACAGTAACACTGCTACTTTGATATGAGTTTTGAATTTAAATGTCACTCTTAATTACTACAGCCTTTGTATTTTAAATAGCATCTTGTTTGGGTGCGAACCTGTATGGCTCTACAACGTACAAATGACTTTAATTACATAAATTGCTTTAGAGCCCCTAATCTGTAGATATGCATGGCAACTGCCATCTATACATTACATTAAACAATATTATAACACTTGGTTCACGGTGTTTTAGAATCTGTAATAAATGCAGCTCACCATTTTCACTCAGACAGGAAACATGGTACTCATCCTTGTAACAACACACGGGGTGGGCAGGATTCGGCCAGTTGCAGATTTGTTTTCCTTTATTTTGCAGTACATACAACAACATTGCCCCAGCCTATTCCATTTTCACATTAAACTCTCCCGGGCCCACTCGCAAGGTATGCCGGGAAGCATTATCTTCCAGTCCCATTAATCGCGGCGCTTGATGGGAATTGTAGTTCCTCGGTCATATGAAACCTTTACATCTGAGAGGCCACCGAAGAGAATGTGAACCACAATTCCCAGAGATGCCTTGCGTTTCCGCGTAGACGCCCTAATTTCCCTTCTACAAATGAGCGGGAGAGAATGTCATAAATGGGAGGATGGGTTAATAACCAATGAATAGAAGAAATGTGTCTGCGATATATAACTTTTGCAAGTCAGAGTTGTTGAAGTATAGGAGTCCTTTTATGAGTACCTTAGAAGGAAAATGTGTAGTTCGAAAACACTTAGCTGGCTGTTTTTTTTTAAATTGTATTTGATCTTTTTAAGGGAGCTTAATATATACAGTGGAGGAAATAATTATTTGACCCCTCACTGATTTTGTAAGTTTGTCCAATGACAAAGAAATGAAAAGTCTCAGAACAGTATCATTTCAATGGTAGGTTTATTTTAACAGTGGCAGATAGCACATCAAAAGGAAAATCGAAAAAATAACTTTAAATAAAAGATAGCAACTGATTTGCATTTCATTGAGTGAAATAAGTTTTTGAACCCCTACCAACCATTAAGAGTTCTGGCTCCCACAGAGTGGTTAGACACTTCTACTCAATTAGTCAACCTCATTAAGGACACCTGTCTTAACTAGTCACCTGTATAAAAGACACCTGTCCACAGAATCAATCAATCAAGCAGACTCCAAACTCTCCAACATGGGAAAGACCAAAGAGCTGTCCAAGGATGTCAGAGACAAAATTGTAGACCTGCACAAGGCTGGAATGGGCTACAAAACCATTAGCAAGAAGCTGGGAGAGAAGGTGACAACTGTTGGTGCGATTGTTCGAAAATGGAAGGAGCACAAAATCGACCTCGCTCTGGGGCTCCACGCAAGATCTCACCTCGTGGGGTGTCAATGATTCTGAGAAAGGTGAAAAAGCATCCTAGAACTACACGGGAAGAGTTAGTTAATGACCTCAAATTAGCAGGGACCACAGTCACCAAGAAAACCATTGGAAACACATTACACCGCAATGGATTAAAATCCTGCAGGGCTCGCAAGGTCCCCCTGCTCAAGAAGGCACATGTGCAGGCCCGTCTGAAGTTTGCCAATGAACACCTGAATGATTCTGTGAGTGACTGGGAGAAGGTGCTGTGGTCTGATGAGACCAAAATAGAGCTCTTTGGCATTAACTCAACTCGCTGTGTTCGGAGGAAGAAAAATGCTGCCTATGACCCCCAAAACACCGTCCCCACCGTCAAGCATGGGGGTGGAAACATTTTGCTTTGGGGGTTTTTTTCTGCTAAGGGCACAGGACAACTTATTCGCATTAACGGGAAAATGGACAGAGCCATGTATCGTGAAATCCTGAACGACAACCTCCTTCCCTCTGCCAGGAAACTGAAAATGGGTCGTGGATGGGTGTTCCAGCACGACAATGACCCAAAACATACAGCAAAGGCAACAAAGGGGTGGCTCAAGAAGAAGCACATTAAGGTCATGGAGTGGCCTAGTCAGTCTCCGGACCTTAATCCAATAGAAAACCTATGGAGGGAGCTCAAGCTCAGAGTTGCACAGAGACAGCCTCGAAACCTTAGGGATTTAGAGATGATCTGCAAAGAGGAGTGGACCAACATTCCTCCTAAAATGTGCGCAAACTTGGTCATCAATTACAAGAAACGTTTGACCTCTGTGCTTGCAAACAAGGGTTTTTCCACTAAGTATTAAGTCTTTTTTTGTTAGAGGGTTCAAAAACTTATTTCACTCAATGAAATGCAAATCAGTTGCTATCTTTTATTTAAAGTTATTTTTTCGATTTTCCTTTTGATGTGCTATCTGCCACTGTTAAAATAAACCTACCATTGAAATGATACTGTTCTGAGACTTTTCATTTCTTTGTCATTGGACAAACTTACAAAATCAGTGAGGGGTCAAATAATTATTTCCTCCACTGTAAATGATTTTAAGTTAGAGCAGTACTGCAAATTCATTTGAGACACCCTCCTCTATTGGAAATAAGCTGTTATTAAAAAAAACAGATGAAGTAGAATCTGCTTTCTCTACAGGTATCCCTGCACATAAAAATTTAGATTTTTGTTTTGCACTGTTTGGTGTGGAGTGAAATGGGCATGGTGGGTGAAAAAACTGTAGGGTTGCTACTTGGCTGGTATTTTACTGGCCTGGCTAGTGATAATGATGGTATGTCACATATCACACAGAATATCACACACTGCATGCTACAGGCAGTAACATAGGAGTCCTAAGACTGCAAATCTCACACTATGGGGCACATTTACTAATCCACAAGCGTCCGAATGCGTTTTTTTCGTAATGATCGGTACTTATGCGACTTTTTCATCGCCGTCGTGACTTTTTCGGATGTCCCGCGATTTTTTTGTCGCCGTTACGACTTTATCGTATATTTTCCGCAACCTTTTCGTCGCCGCCATGAAAAAATCGGATTGGTTTTTCCACCGTTTACAATTGCTCAATACAAAAGAATCGCGACGGCGACGAAAAAGTCGCGCAAAATACGATAAAGTCGTGACGGCGAAGACAAAATCACGCAAAATACGAAAAAAACGCCACGGCGACAAAAAAGTCACAACATTTTCGTTTCCAATCCAATTTTTTCCCATTCGGGATTCAGATTCGTGGATTAGTAAATACTGTATGCCCCTATGTGACACAGGAGATCTCCTGACAACACTAGTCTTTACTGAAGTCCTTTTGGGGCCCCAGAACTCAATGTAGTGGAAGGCCCACAGCACATAGAACTGCTTGAATGGCTGTATGCAATTGTTTGTGAAAATCAAAGTAAAGTCATTAATATGAATATCTTTGTGCAGGCAAAGCTTGGTAAAGTAAAAGTTGGTTGCTATGAACATACAAACCTCCATTCAATAACAGATCAGTCCAATATATATTCTAGACAGAAAGGATTTTTGTCTTTTTGCTTATTGATCCTTAATTTATATCTGATTTTAGAAAAAAAATGTTTGCCATATTGTATAGTTTTATTTAGTAAAATCACTACAGCCATTTTATGGTTGGCATGGTCCTCATTGTTATCTTGCAAAGATTTTTATATCACATAGTTGCCTGATGTTTGCAAAGGGAAAGCCAATCTTTTCAACATGTAGAGTTAAACTGTTAGGAAAATCTAATAGCTATGTACAAACAGAAGTAGCTATTTTTCTCATCTAAAGGTAAAAATTACACTTATCTGCTTCCATTTCATAAACCACCAGGTGATTCCCTTTTATCATCAATTTTCCTTTCAAGATGCAGATGTTCTTGTGAAATATGAGCAATCAGGAGTAATTTACAGTGTTTGATGTGATTGTGCAATAGGACAGGGAACATATCCTGTCCTCAGTACAGTTCTGCCACTTAGCAGGCTCTTGTCTCGATACATAATTAAAAATGTGATTTTAGGTCTTTTTCCCTAGAATCTAAGAGTCATATGTAGGTATTTTATTAGCTCCTTTCAAAACTAACTGGAGGTGTTAGTAGGTATTCATTTTTTATAAATTATGTAAAGTTATTTTCTTTTCTATTTACAGACAGAGCCATAAAGCTAAGAAGTAGAAAAGCCAGGTACATGGAAAACTATACATCTCTTTAAGAGTTGATGTGAACCAACACTCTTCTGGTGCTTTGTTGGACTTTCTGCTGCGGTTTAAATATTGATCCAGCAACCCCTACTGAGAGAATGTATGTTGGTTATTGTGCAGCAAAGAAAGTAGTGGCAAGATTTCTACACCAGGTCTAAGTGATTTATTTTTTTATAATTTAGGCCAGTGTCAAAAAAGGCAAATCAGGTTCAGAGTCCAGAAGTAAATAAATCCATGGCTAGGGCTAGCGGTATAACTTCAAAGGCAAATGTAAAGAAACGTCTGATGATGCTATTTTTGGGGGGCAAATCGCAGAAATGGTTGTTTATATCCATGTTGTTGTATATGTGACCGTGGTCAGGTTTTAAATTATGTGACGTACACACAAATGTGCACACCTGACATGACATATAGAAGTTGTGGTGCATAGGAGCCAAATGGCTTCTGCTATGGATACATAATCAATCAATTCATCCCTTTTCTTAAGGTGATGTCCCAGTTTCATTTTAGTCATGCCCACCCCCTTACCATGCATGAATTGTCTGAGCAGTTAGGAATCAACCATGACTCATGTATGTGCTGTGTGACAGCCAAGATTGATCTTGGGTTTGTGCTGAATAACAGTATTTTCTTGCTACTGCACACATTATACATACAAAACACATGCAGACCCTATGGTAATTTATCAACAACTTGCAAATCTGCCTGTGGGCAGTAACCCTTCACCTTGTACTATTGCATGAGTGAGCTCTTGTCCTAGACCTTACCCAGCATCTATTGATCTCTTGGCTGACCTTTGGCCATGCTCCATACACTTATTTTTTCTTGCTACCTACCCTGACCTCTTACCTGTCTGCCATCTTCTCTGAACACTGGAAAGTTTATATGGACTCTAAGCCTAACACTTTTACACAACCTGAGCGAGGTGAGAGCAGAATCCATGGTTGTGAGAACCCAGGAGAAGAGGAGTCCTGGTAAGCACCATCTTCAGGTTGGTACTTTACAAGGTTCTATACAAGGTGAAGGTGGGCACATATGGCTAAACTCGGGGTGGGGAAATTTTTCATTTTGTTGAGGGTGATGAGGCCAGGAGGTTACGCCCCTGCTTAAAAGCATGCTAGGAAGTAGTTTAACTCATTTAATTTTTTTTTTTTTGCATTGCTTGCTTTTTCCCCTCAAATGGGATTTTTTTGTGGTTTTTCAAACAATAAAAAATCTCTGCTGGTTTTATCAAGTTTTTTATTTTTTAAAAAAAAAAACAAATGTGAAAAAAACCTATTTGAATTACAAAAGAGCAATGAATTGTAAAAAATGCCAGTGAGTTAAAGAATTCATTCATATTTTTTATATTTTATTATCTGAACCAATCTTCTTACTGCCAGTTAAAGACCTGTGGTTCGTCCCAATAAATGCATTAGCCAAAGCTTATGTTAGCTTTGTACATCTAAAAAGCTATTTATATGGGATTTCCAGGTATGGAATCCATTATCCAGAAACCTAGTATTCAAAAAGCTCAGAATTACGGGAAGGCCATTTCCCATTGCCTTTTTCTCTGTAATAATAAAACATCATTAATAAGCTGTATAAATCCAAATTGGAGGAAAATGATTTTAGGAGTATTCTAGATAACAGGTCCCATACATGTACAAGCAAAATGCGGATGTTTTGGTAGCTTGGTCAAAGTTTAGTGCTTTTTAAAATAGATCTGAACCATATTAGTGTGCTTTCATATAAACATACATAAAGGAAAAAACAAGTACAGGTATAGGATCCCTTATCTGGAAACCCATTATCCAAAAAGTTCTGAATTGTGGAAAGGCCATCTCCCATAAACTCCATTATAAGCAAATAATTCTAATTTTTAAAAATGATTTCCTTTTTCTCTGTAATCATAAGATTGTTTGTTTTGCCCCCTTATTGGGGGCAAAATAAGACTATTGGGTTTATTCAATATTTTAATGATTTTTTGAAGACTTAAGTTATGAAAAAACAAATTACGGAAAGATCCCTTATCCGGAAAACCCCAGGTCCTGAGCATTCTGGATAACAGGTCCCATACCTGTAATGTAGATAGGGATTAGCAACTTTCCAATTAGGACCTAGAGTGTTTGAGACATTATAGTAGAATATGAATTTATTTTTATAAAAAGAAGTTAAACTGCATCTGCACACATTTTTTTTTATTACTGATGGAACTATTCTTTAACAGCTAGACATTTACAGACTGGCATAAACTGGCATTTGTGACTGTGGCTTCTGTCAACTGGAGGGATAAAAAAAGCTTGTTTACTGATGCCTGCAAATATTAAGAAACATATCTACTGAGGGAGCAATAGCATCCTACTCATTTAATTGCACAGATATGGCTAAACAGAGTCTATTCTACAGTATGTAGATTAGCACACTGTTTGTATGCCCTCTGTACCTTTTTATTTTAATGAGAAAACTGTATATAATTGTACATCCAGTGGTTAGATGTTAAAGCTTATTTGGCACAGATGTTCTCAATCTAGCATTACTGGTTTTGAGTGTACAAGAAAATTGGAGTTCAGATATATAAAACATTGGCTGTTTGGGGAAAATGTAAGTCATAAAAAGAAAAAAAAGATCAAAAATTTGTATTCCACAAGGTCATTACACTGCTAATTTTTCATAGCACACTATTAAGGCTTGTATTCTTTTGGAACAAAAATAACTTTTCCATTAAGAATGTTTATTACATACACCACACACTGGTGAAAACTATAAAATTCATGAGGGGGCACATGCGTGAGCCAACCGAGATGGCCACACCCTGAGTTGGCTCCATATTGGTTGTGCACTTTGCAGCTAACCAAAGCTATCAATCCCACCGGACATAAGGAACACCTACTCCTATAGTTTATCTACAGTACCACACATGCATATGGCCAGTCAGATAACTCGTAGTCAGTGCATAAAAGAAAGTGGATACTACAGCACCCTTGGTACTTGCCCAGTAATTGTTTATCTGACTAGGCCCAAAACTCCTTTGGACTCTGTCCAAATGGCATCACAGGGCATCCAGTTTGATGAACACTAATGGTTATGGCAACCCAAGGGACAGCCCTCACATGTGACTAATGAGGCACTATTAAGCAAATTAAAAGTTATGCTGCAAAGAATTGGACATGATTACTATTAAAATTTCAGCTAACATGGCTAAACAAGTTGCCGAATTGGGCATGCAAAAAGCTGATATTGAAGTAAAAGTGAACAATATAATTACAGTTATCGACTCAAGCAGGACATTATAACACTCCAAGCTCAAATAAATGCTGACAACAGGTCTAGGCACAATATTGTTAGGATACGTGGCCTGCCTGAATGCATACCTGATCTCCAGACCTCCTGCCCTGATATTCTGGATTCGAGACTGGAAAGGGACAGAGTGCATTGGGCTATTCAAAACAGTGAAACAAAGATTTGATTGCTTGCTATTAATTGCCTATTGTTGCTGAGACCCACTATTTGTAGTATGTGTTGCAAACCCCTTCATAGTAAATCATGTATTTTTAGAAAGTACAGCTTCAGAATTCAAGAAAGTTGGTTAGGATTTTCCATACCAAACTACAAAATGGTCCTTTTCTACAAAAGTCCTACACATTGATTCAGAGTTTGCCATTTGCAGTATTTTAACTCCCAAAGGCTCTAGGATAGTGAAGAAAAAATATCATAAATATTACCAAGCATAGTTTGAAGCCACAGATGCATATGATTACCCAACTATGTTGTATGTGGTGACTCCCAGAATCTAAATCGTGCACGCAAAGTTCCATAGCTAATAATTCAATGTGGTATCTGTTTGAAAAGACGTTCCTCTGATCCAAACTAATAGCTGATTTTTAGTTAAAGTTATGGTTTCTACCAAACCTGAAATTCACTGCAAACTTGTAATTTACAGTATCTTATCTTTTACACTTTAAAGTATAGAAAATAATCATAAATAACAAATGTCACACCCCTTCTGAATGTAAATGTGAATGTAAATAGTGCACCTCTCCATTTCTATATCCACCCCGCCCCCGCCCTTTTGATTACACTTCTTGTAATTAGACACAAGCAGCAGATAAAACAGAAATGCTCACTGCAGATACTGTGAAGCATATTATTTATTTTTCTTGGCAGAATCATGTTATGCAGGTCAGGCAGGTCCTTGCAGCTGTCATTTTTTCATTTTTATGACCCACATCTGGGGCACATGGATCTTCTGTTTTTATTTTCCCACCTTCACATAATGCTCATTAGGCTAATGCCACACGTGGCGTAGGTAGGATACTTTTGGCAAGCACAAAAGTGCTTGCTGAAAATTCCGCCCTACGCCTCCTACATGTACCTGCACCCGAATGAATGAGATACTTTGCATTATCACGCGTTTTCATGCGTATATCGGCTACATGTGCCTTCACCCGAGTGTATCTCATTCATTCAGGTGCAGGTACATATAGGAGGCGTAGGGCGGAATTTTCAGCAAGCGCTTTTACGTTTGTGTGGCATTAGCCTTAAGGTCTACTCAAACCATTCTCAGCTGACTAGGTTATTCCGTAGTCTGTTTTTCTTGGGAAACAGCAGTATTCCTTTTTGGTTCGACATTTCTAGTGTGAAGCCTAGGCACTAATACAGGATACTTACAGGGTTGATAAACAGGCTTATAGGGATTATGCTATACAGGTATAGGACCTGTTATCCAGCATGCTCGGGACCAAGGGTATTCCGGATAAGGGGTCTTCCCGTAATTTGGAACTCCATACCTTAAGTCTAATAAAAAATCAATAAAACATTAATTAAACCCATTAGGATTGTTTTGCATCCATAAGGATTATTTATATCTTAGTTGGGATCATTTACAAGGTACTGTTTTATTTCTACAGAGAAAAAGGAAATCAGTTTTCAAATTCTAAATTATTTGATTAAAATGGAGTTTATGGGAGATGGGCTTTCCGTAATTCGGAGCTTTCTGGATAACGTGTTTCCGGATAAGGGGTCCCATACCTGTACTGGAAACTGAAGTATACTGGAAGTGACTACAAGATAATTAACTTTTTGTGATGGCTTTATCAATCTATTTTTCTGCATTATACATATTATTTACCTTTTATTAAGCAAGCTATGCATCCTTTAGGATGTCGCGTAATGATAAGAGATGACTGTATGCAGAAGTGTACTGTCTTGGTTGTTGCTAGCCAAAAATGTTATTGGTGTACTTTAGTGGTCCTGTTATTATGCACAGGGCTGTTGTGGTTGTGTGGATAATGGATGTATGTGGTCACTCATTGCAAAATATTTGTGAAATGACCAATTACTATTGAGAAGAATGTAAGAGATTATTTGTTAATTTAAGCTATTATACTGCAACTTTATAATGAATTATCTGTATACTCTTGGCATTAAATAGGTTAAAGGATTTAATATCAGTTCTACAAAATGTGTCTCTCCATCTTAGATGGAGTTAACCTTCTCAAACGATGTGAAAAATGATGTGACAATGTTTAATCTTTTCTGTTCCAAAGAGCAGAGAGAAAATCTCCAACCTCGGCAAAAGAAGCAGTTCAACCAGCAGGGCTTGTATCAAAAATACAGCACACTTCAAAAAGCACAAGCATTTTCTGCTTTTCAGCACGAGACATGGTAATTGGTGCTCTAGTGCAACCAGATCCTCATTCTATCTAAAAAAGGTCACGACTACAGAAACACTAAAAAAAAGGCTGAAACATTTGAAAGGTTTTTGAAAATGCAGAACCTAACAGAAATAGATTTTGTTCCCAGGTGAATTCCATATGAAAAAAAAGATAAAAATATATGCCAGGTGAAAATATCTCTGACTTTAGCCAGATTGTAATGTATTATATAGCATACTTGGTTGTATTTTTGGAACATTATTGCGACACTTAAAAAAAACATGAAGGAATAGATGGAAAGGTGAATATATGACTTTTAGAACATAGCTGGGGAGAATTGCAATAATGAAAATATTGTAGATCACAATGTATTGTGGTATATTGTCCTAGAAAGAGATCAGGATCGGGATTCAAAATAGGCCTTGGCATTTCATGTACACAGAAACCCAAACAGCCCCCCATCAGCCCAATAAATAGTGACTGTCTTTGGCATCTTACAGCAGCCCCTCTGGCATTTGCTAAAATCCACAGATTGCCAGTCCAGGCCTGACTTGAAGAGTTGGAAAAGTAGTTTTTCGTGATCCTTCTTTAGTTCTAACGGCCCCAAAGTTATGAATTCCTCTCTCCCCCACAATGCAGTTATATCTTATATGATTACTGTTTTCGTCACAAAAACACAGATACATAGTTAAATAGGGTTGAAAAAAGACCAGATTCCATCAAGTTCAACTCTTCCAATAAACCCAGCACACACAACCTATACTGACCTATTTGTACACTCACATAAATAAACCATATATACCAACATCAATACTAACTGTAGATTTTATTATCACAATAGCTATGCTAATACTATGCTTGTCTAAAAACTCATCCAAGCCCCTCTTAAAGGCATTAACAGAATCTGCCATCACAACATCACTGGGAAGGGCATTCCACAACCTCACTATGAAAAAACACTTACGCTGCTTCAAATGAAAGTTCCGTTCCTCTAATCTAAAGGGATGGCCTCTGGTGCGCTGGTCATTTTTATGGGAAAAAGAACATCCCCTATCTGCCTATAATCCCCTCTAATGTACTTAATGTTAAGATTGACAGTCTAACCTCATAGTTTAAATCTTCCAACCCCTTTACCAGTTTAGTTGCAATCTCTGCACTCTCTCCAGCTCATTAATATCCTTCTTAAGGACTGGATCCCAAAACTGTACTGCATACTCAAGGTGAGGCCTTACCAGGGACCTATAAAGAGGCAAAATTATGTTTTCATCCCTTGAGTCAATGCCCTTTTTTTATACAAGACAGCACTTTATTTGCTTTAGTAGCCACAGAATAACACTACCTGGAATTAGACAACTTGTAATCCCCCAGATCCTTCTGCATTAAGGATCCCCCAACACACTACCATTTAGTGTATAACTTGCATTTATATTATTTCTACCAACTTTGCACTTGTCCACGTTGAACCTCATTTTCCATTTTGCTGCCCAGTTTTCCAATTTTATCAAATCGCTCTGCAAAGCGGCAGCATCCTGCATGGAACATAGTTTTGCACAATTTAGTATCATCAGAAAAAATAGAAACAGTAGTTTCTATGCCCACTTCCAGGTCATTAATAAATAAATAAAAAGCAAAGGACCAAGGACTGACCCCTGCGGTACTCCACTAACAACACTGGCCCGATTAGAAAATGCTCCATTTTCCACCACTCTTTGTAATCTATCCTTCAGCCAGTTTTCTATCAAATAACAAATGTTATGTTCTAGGCCAATATTACTCAATTTTATTATTAACTTTTTGTGAAGTACTGTATCAAATGCTTTAGCAAAATCTAAGCAGATGACATCCACTGCAATTCCAGCATCGAGGTTCCTGCTCACCGCCTCATAAAAGGCAATTAAATTAGTCTGGCAAGATCTGTTACGCATAAAACCATGCTGGCACAAACTTATAGTATTGTCATTTGCAATGTATTTAAGTACCCTATCCCTTATTACCCCTTCCAAAAGCTTTCATACTACTGATGTGAGACTAACAGGCCTATACTTTTCAGGCTGAGAATGGGATCCCTTTTTAAATAACGGCACCACATTTGCAATTTGCAAGTCTCTCTGCACCATGCCAGACCTCAGTGAATCCTGAAAAATTAAGTAGAGAGGTTTGGCAATCACAGAGCTAAGCTTGTTTAATACCCTGGGATGAATACTCTTCGGTCCTGGACCTTTGTTTACCTTTACATGTTAAATTCTCTCACCAATGCATCAGTAGTTATATTACTAGAATTGGGTCTATTAAAAGGAAAACCTTCATTAGCTAGTTCCTATAGTTGTATAGACAGATTAATTTTTTTTTAAATTTTTTACATGGCACACCACTAGCTACTTGAAAATACTGCAGCATTCACAGGCAACGGGTGGAAGGTGTGGCCCTTGTACTGCTAAATGGGATAATGGCAAACATTAGCTTTGTTCTATTTTATTGGTTGAAGGCCTCAAATATGCAGTGAAGGCAGTGGACACAGTCGTGAACAAAAACAACTTTTTTGCTACATAAGGTTCAATTACACATGCAGAGCAGTGCGCATAATTGTGTCTATTTACAAAGGCACTGCATCTATGCACAATCTTCTGTACTTGTACTAAAACTCACAGTGCTTTAAAGGGTGCTAGATGCAAAATACAGAGCACATCAGTACAAGGGAAACCTGGAAATAAAACTTGTCTGTAGGTAGGAGGTGTTACTTCCAGCACTTGCTGAATTCTTTCCCACAGCAAAACACAAATTCAGCTTCCACGCTATCTACCAATGTACACAATACTTTGCTTCTGCATCAAAATATTGCATAGAAGTTGTGATGCATGTGAAACACAATTATTATCTATTACCGTTGTACTCAATCAAGCCTCTCCCTAAATATATTTCCATTAAAATACTAAACATAAAATGCTTACACCTCATTTTACTTATCTATACAAGCTTTGTGTACCTCTGCTATACTACTCTATACAACTTTGTGGCATGAGGTAGAAGGTGCAGCAAGCTCTGGGGCAAGCGACCCTTGCACCTTACATCTGCCTTCGCAAGGCAGTGAGCAGCAGTAAGCACAGAGCTCTCTTGGCATTTATTACCCAATGTATTTAGCACTTCCGGTACCTGCTGCAAGATTTTGCATTTTGTGGCAGGTACAGTTACCCATTGATACTAGTATATAAGGTTGCATTAAAATAAATATGGTTAAATAAACATGGGACATTAGACATTTTTTTTGCAGTTTACATTCCTTTAGTAAATGAGCTCTCAGATGTGAATACCTATACAGGTATGGGATCCATGATCCAGAAACTCATTATCCAGAAAGATCCGAATTAAAGAATAACCATCTTTCATAGACTGCATTTTAAATTCAAATAATTCAAATTTTTAAAAGTATTCACTACCTTGTACTTGATCCCAACTAAGATATAATTATCCTTACTGGAGGCAAAGCAATCCTATTCAGTTTAATTAATGTTTACATCATTTTTAGTATACTTAGGGGCATAATTATTATAGCGCGTAAGCCAACATGACCAGTGATATTGTCCATAGCAACCAATCAGATCTTTGCTTTTGTTTTCTATGCTATTATTATTAACATTTATTTATAAAGCGCCAACATATTCTGCAGCTCTGTACAATAAGTATGGCCAACATCAGCTGTGATGTAGGCTTACACACCATAATAAATATGCCCCTTAAAGTATGGAGATCCAAAGTACAGAAAGACACCCTTATCTGGAAAAACCCAGGTCTCAAGCATTCTGAATAACCGGTCCCTGTACTATATTGCCCTGAGAAAAAGAGAAAGCACTTAATGGAAAGAGCAGTCAGTCACAATTTACCTTATTACAGACATTTGCATTTTTAGTCATTTCTTTATGAGGCAGTATGACTAACATATCAATTTATGAAGGGTATGGGTGCTATCCTCAGTTTCTCTTTTTTTGCCTTCTTTGCTGTCTATGTTTGTAAAGTGGATTTTTACTCCTACTGAGAACTGGCATCTGGACCTTTAACATTATATCCTACCCCTGCTGCCCTTATATTTTCTTGTTAAATACATTACATTTACACATTGCATCATTTAAAAAGATCATAATTCACTATTTGGTGAATCCCTTCAAAGTGACAGGAAGATTACTTATCTGCCAAGTGCAACCATCATTCTAATTTTTTTCTGTTACGCTCAATAAAAAATCATTTAGTTTGAGATTAGCAGAGATTCTCCAGCATTTATACGCCTGTACAGAGAGTGCTCTCTCTAACAGATTTAAAGCAACTTATTTTTTAATATTACCGTCAGGACAGATTAAAAAGCAGCTTTGTTCCTACATCTGTAGATTTAAATCCCTCTGTAACCAGCAGGATA
The DNA here is from genome assembly GCF_000004195.4 of Xenopus tropicalis. Classification (NCBI taxonomy): domain Eukaryota; kingdom Metazoa; phylum Chordata; class Amphibia; order Anura; family Pipidae; genus Xenopus; species Xenopus tropicalis. The sequence goes on along the minus strand of NC_030680.2, from coordinate 93,189,421 downwards.
AGGAAGATTTCAATCTTTAGAGATTAGCTATTAAATCCATATTACTAAAGTGAATGGGGTGTTGATGTACATGATGGGAAGTGATCATTTAGAGGGCAAAAAGAGTTACTTAAATCTTAGGGAATTATACTGTATTTTGCTTATTTACTACAGAAACTGTAGGTTTTTTTTTGGGGGGGGGGGAACAAATATTTAGATATTTGGGCAACTATCTATGAGCATATTTTATTTTGGGTGATTTACAGTCATGCAACAAAATGACAGCCTCACTTACATTACTATTTTGTGGGGGCGGTGCTAGGCGCCTAGGTCCACTGGTCACCAATCCATGTATGTTCAATAGAGAGCTTTTCATTTACTCGTATTGAGAGTAATGACAGGCACAGACAATGGAATCCAGGATGACTTGAGTGCTAAGTCCGTTTCTATATCCGATGTTAATAAATGATATTAATATGATATCTAAGTTAATCGAATGTCCCTATACAACAGTGTTTATATTCCAGCATGGGTAAGGTAAATGCAAAAGGATTTATAGCAATGAGAGGTGAGACAAAATGTAAAATATAGGATAGATATAATCTTATATCTATATATCTCATGAATAATCCTATAGGATAGAAAAATCACAAAGCTGAATACAGACTGAATGATAATTTATCGTGACAACCAAAGGAGGAGAACAATGAATTGTAATTTCTGATGGCTTAAAGGAACAGTAACACAAAAAAATGAAAATATTTTAAAGTAATTAGAATAAAATGTACTGTTGCCCTTCACTTGTAATAGTTTTGTGTTTGCTTCAGAAAGAGTCTACAGTTAATATAAATAAGGGCAGTGACACACGGGGAGATTGGTCACCCCCGATAAATCTTCACTTTTTCGGGGGCGACTAATCTCCCCGACATGCCATCCCACTGACAAGATCACCGGTGGGATGGCATGTTGGGGAGATTAGTCACCCACAGCAGTAAAGATTTATCGCGGGTGACTAATCTCCCTGTGTGCCATTGCCCTAAGCTGCTGTGTAGCCATGGGGGCAACCAATCAGGCTGCCAAAAAAAGGAGAAAAGGCACAAATGACATAGCAGATAACAGATCAGCTCTGTAGAATACAATGGCAATCTACATGGCTTATCTGTTATCTGCTATGTAACCTGTGCCATTTAGCACTATTTCAATTTAAATAGCTACCCCCATGGCTACACAGCAGCTTTGTTTATATAAACTATAGTAGGCTTTCTGAAGCACACAATACACAACTTTTACCAGTGCAGGGCAACAGTACATAATATATTAATTACTTTGATACACTTACATTTTTTAGTGTTACTGTAAACAATCAATGCAGCAAAGCAATGGAAAAGGTACATCAAATCCTTGGCTGTATTAGCAGTAGATAATCTTGAAATCAACAATTTATTTGTCTAATAAATGGACAATGAGTGCACATTGTAATGTGATTCTGATGATAACTGCGTCACTACCAGTTTTAAAAAACCTTTAAAATTGAGCTCTTGCTTTCCCCCACCCCCTATCCCATTTACTTGTTAGTAACTGGCAGTTACCGCGGCTGCAGCAGTCTTAGGGAAACACCTGTTCTCATCAGTACTCTAGCTTATTGGGTCTTTGCATTGCTACAACAGCCATGGCTGAAGTCCTTGCAGAGGCCAGGAAGCTTTTAAAAGTGTTATGGGCACTTTGTTGTAAAAACTGGGAACATATCACGTTCACTTTCACAAGTTTGTCAGGGAGAACCACAGTGATCACAAGTCTCTTTTCTGCAACCAACAGGAAATCTAAAATGTACTGTACTGCCCATGGCACACTGTAGTGTCATGTTTTAGAAAGTATTGCTTGAGAAAGGAATTAAAAGAAGTAACAAATGATTTTCTAGTAAAGAGGAGGACACAGTACTTACAGTAGTAGTGCTCATCACACTCTTTTCTAAAATGTGTGATGAGTGATAGTGGACAAGCAAGAGGAGCACTTTAGGTCAGCGCTACATTTTAAAGCCACTGAACCCACACATCCAGAAACACATTTTAAATAGAGAGACAGTAATCAATACTATGGAACTACATTTCTCCAGTAATATAAAGAGACACTACCATTCAGAATGAATACAGCTACAAGAGTATTGTTTGAGGTCCTGGCCAGTAATCATTCTATGACAGAAAGCCATCATGGCAACCCTTACCTAGAGACTATACTAATGAAGACACATAGCAGAGCATCAAACACACTTTACAAGCTTATTTACAAATGCAAGTGCGCACAGCTAAAATTTGTCAGTCTTGAAAAAGCTACTTACACCCATACATGTTCCTTGCGCTTGGCTTTGATTAAGGAGGGTGAAAAGAGCTGACTTTTATTTTGACATATGTAGCCCTGCACCTAGTGCCAATGCACTGGTTCAGCCATCTTTGCAGTTGCAACACGGTGCAAACAACAGAGCCGATGATCACAATGGATCCCTGGAAGTGACATTATTTATATAAACTATATTAGAGTCTCTGAAGCAAACATTTATTGGGAACAAAGTAACAGTGCAATATATTTTCATTCATATAAAGCCCTTTCCTCTATCAAAGTGGTTTGCAAATGTATAAAATGTTTATTTTTTTTAAGAAAACAATAATAAAAGAATAAAATCAGTCTTGTGCATTTTAAAACTTGGGTAACTTTTAGACAAGGCTAAATTAGATAAAAAATAGTATTGGTCTGTATATAATACAGAAATATCTCTACCAACATGATTTGCAACTTTTGTATATTGAAAAGGAACCATTTGTAAGCTAGTTTTATGTAAAGTTGTACTTAACAAAATAACATTTTTAGCACCCTCACTAGAACCAAAGTTATGTATATAGGTCTGGTGTCAATGATGTTTGCACACATTTGCTAACAACAATAATAATTTTAGCTTGCTCTGCCTGGGAATTATTTGTTAGATCTGATCTTCAGTGGCCTACTGCAAAATGAAAGTCATCACCTTGTATAAATCATCACCCATCACTGAAAGAGACAAGGGCATCATCTTCTGATTACAGGCAGAGCTATTCACATCAGCCTTTCAACATGCAAATTGCTTTTTTTGACCTTTTTATGCACAATGTGCCTAGCAATGCTGATTTTGCATTGGTGGATTTTGCTTCATTTTTTTAAAGCAATAAGTTACTGCCTAAGTAATGCCGTTTATTTTGCTCCAGGATCCAGTAAGGAAAATGCCACGTTTTACTATTTGCATAATCTATGGAACAACCATACACTTCTAATTAACATCATTATCAACAATTTTTTTAACTACAATGGAAATCACAAAAGATATATACAGCAAAGTTAGTTCCACAGATGCTTTGTTTTTTATAGACCAATTTAAATATGTTTTTTCTGCTGCTGTTGTAACCTGGAAGATACATAGAGATAAATGTGTGGTGCACAAAATATCAGGAAGAAAAATGTGCAAAATATACAAAGTTGTGTATATTGGAAGGTAATAATCTTTAGTTGTTCTGAAGTAGGATGCCATCATAATAGTAAGTGGTACAGTGGTACATTGTTTTATAAAATTAAATAAAATCATGAAAACAGGGTGATGACACTTTTTCACTAACCTGTTTTGCTTTGAGTGATGCCAAGTCTTAGGAAATGGGGGGTCACAGATTGTTGGCCTGACCCATTCTTTCACCTTTTCTTATTCTTGGGGATGGGTCAGTATTTTAGCTTAAATTAGGTACAGTTGAATTTTTTGACCCTCCTCTTCACAGGGATAGGAACTCACTTGTTACTAGGCCAACTATTAAAGGTCCATGGCTATTGGTTAAAAAGCCATAACATCTGTGACCCACTTGCCCCCACCCCCATTGTGGGAAAGTTTGTGAAATTCTAAAAAGACTAATACAAATGAATACATTGTTATTATCAATAATAATGAACATTATACAGTTATAACTTACTGCAGGTGCATGCAAAAAAAATAATGCTAATAGAGAAATGTAGTCTCTTAAAAAGTTGAAAGTTTGTTTGTTTGATGTCCCTTCCCTTCCTTACCGACCAGGACCTTGCCCATTGGAATTTATAATCAGACTGGGTTCCTTTTTGCATGCTCATGTACAGCACCGGGGACCAGAGGTCAGTGCCAGACATGGCAAACTCCAAACCTGCTGCATTGCACTTGTCCTCTGTTATTTCTAGGGCAACATCAGGTATCTCATCTAGCATAGTTTAACAAAACAATATAAAAAAATATTCTTAAAGGGGAACCATCTCCGAAGGAAGAGAGAAAGAGATGTTAAGAGGGGGATGCTACAGAGAAACTTGATTATTTCAGAAAAGTTACAGCATTTTTAATTGATATTTAGAAAGTTTCTTATTTCAGATTTCATTTATGATGAAGCTTTTATTACATTTTGATTTTCATTTAATGTTTGTTGGGAATCAGCTCTCCAAAGAAAGTGTAATCTTATTTTTAAAGGCTGGATAAAGTACTTTTTAGAAAGGAGCCCATAATGTATTCATCACAATATCATACTTTTGAACTGCTTACCACCATTCAGGTAAAAAGGGATGAGTCATAGGGAAAGTGACAAACACTAATTTCCTGCACAGTTAATGTCATTTATCTCAGTTTCCAGCCCAATTTAAACTTACTTGAGACATTTTGGTACTGATCAGGGGTGAGTCAGTGAGATTACGTGAGCAACTCTTTAACAAATAACAACATTAACCTTTCTAACCCCAACAGTGTCAAATTTGCACATTATTAAGTAAGTACTAGTCAACATGTGTTAAATAAATTGACACTTGATTTACCCTAATCTGGGTGAAAAACATGAAAAATAAATAATTGCTATTTAATTAGTATTGCTATCATATTAAATATATTATTGGTTACAAGCTGTTAATTGCCCATATAATGCATTAGTGATGAGACCTCACAAATTGTTACCCACACAGCTGACAATTTAAGATTAAAAAGTACATGTTCCTCAAGGACACAAAGGAATAATAATGAACTATGGCTAATAAGGCTGGTTTTGGAAAAGTGCCGAGGACATTGCCCTACCTTCTCTTCTTGCTAACTTGACAGTATGAATGTTTCTTTTTTCCATCAGTGACAGCTTGATGACATTTGTCATGTGCATTTTCCACACACAGTCAGATGCAAAAGGGACAACTGCTACTAGAGGTTATTTTAAAAAAAATCTATCTATCTATTTATACACTATATACAGTTGAAATATGTTATGTCTGTTTTCATAAAATTTCCAATCAGTAAATGAATTGTTGTTTCCTAATAATCGGGATTCTGTGTTTCCTAAAAATGGAAGACAGGTTTTAAATGGAGTGAACAGGGGGTTTATATTGTAGCACAACTATAAGGTAAATAATACAGCTTAAACGGCTTTGATTTAAAATCTTGAGGTGTGGATCAACTAAAAAAACATCAGAAAGAATAGTCATTAGCTGTGGAAATCTGTTCAAATAAACAAAAAATATGTATTGCCAGTTAATATTTAAAACTAGAAAGGGAAGTTTGAGAACTAACTTTATGTTGGTTTGAAAAACGTGAAGTCACTGAATGAAATCTGATCTGTTGTTGGCTCTGCCTACTTTTTCTAACCTTGGATCACAGTTATATCGTAAAAACCACTGTGCAAAGTTTGGGGGCCCGGGTTTCCATAGTGTGTAACCCCTTTTTGGCTGAAATAGACAAACCACGGCTATGGACAGAGCATGGGGTACATTGGGACTCTCTTTCAAAGGAGTGGGCCTTCGCTAAGTGGAAGGAATTGGGATAATTGATGTTGTTGCACTACAACACTGGTACTGTGTAAGGTGTTAAAGTAATAGGACGCCAGGAGCTCTTGCAGATAAACTGGTAAACTCTTTATTGTCCAAGACAGATGTTATAAGCACAGGGATCAATCAATACTCACAGAGACATGCAGATATAGCAGAACCCACTGAGGATAGTAAAGGAGGGTACCACCGGTTTATCCCACCTCTTGGTAGAGTCTGGTCAGGGTAAAGCACTTGTCAGCTTAGCACCACTTTGGAAGGCAGTCTGGCTAGTTATTCCAATCCTCAGGTTGATAACCTTTAACTCTTGTGGGTCCTACGGCTGGGCATAGATCAGGGGTTATCCTGCCTGTATCCTGTCACTAGTCCGTGGCCCTAAGCTAAGGCAACATTGCCGGATGGAAGGAATACCTCCGCTGACTTCTAGTTGGGGCTGAGCTGCCCTTACTATATAAATCTGACTGAACTCACTCCTCCTAGAGGGTGCTATAACAAGGACTGCTATTCTGTCTAAGCCTTGTTCACGGGGCCCTGTCCCCAACTTCTTCAGATAGTTTGTTGGTATCCGGGGTGAAATGTTGTTGGAAAGGAGACAGGCAGCCAAAGAGGGTGCCACACCTACTTGCTAGACACTATATGAGGCTGCAAGGGGTGTGGACAACCATATGGGCCAATAAAGTATGAGGTATAACTACAAACTGTTACAAAGGCTTCTGCCCAGTAACAAGGGATCTATGTGAAGAGGTAGGGATATCACTCCATAGGGCATTTAACCCTATGGGTCCCTACAAGTGTCTGAATGGTAGCAATTTAAATTTCCCCACTGAAAGTCAATGAGTGACATCTGATTGGCGGTTGGTGGCTCCGCCCACTTTTTTAACCTGAAACTGCAGCTACCCAGTGACTAACTCTGCAAAGTTTATGGACCCTAGGATTAATAGTTAAAGAACAGCAGCAGTTTAAATTTAAACCAATAAGATAAATTGTGATAGGCGGGTGTGCCCACTTTTTCTAACCTGGAGTCAAAGTCACCCAGTGACAAACAGTGGGCACGCTGGCATAAATAGTGTGAGAACAAAATTCAATGGATGAAATCTGATGGCTGTTAGTGGCACAATCAACTTTTCCTATTTTTTCCCTGCAGTCCCCCAGTGACCAATCGGCTCTGCCCACTTTTTCTAACCTTGATTACATAGCCACCCAGTGACTGACTGCAAAGTTTGGGAACCCTGACATCAAACCAATAAAATTCAATAGGTGAATAGGTCAATAGATTGGCTGTTAGTGGCTCTGCCCACTTTTCAAAACTAAAACTGCAGTCCCCTAGTGAACAATTGTGAAAAGTTTGGGGACCCTGGTGTTAATACTGTGAGAATGGCAGCAGGTTGAATTTCCCCATTGAAAGTCAATAGGTAAAATCTGATTGGCTGTTGGTGGCTCGCCCACTTTTTCTTACCTTTAGCCACGGTTACCTGGTGCCTAACTCTGCAAAGTTTGGGGACCCTGGTGTTATTACTGTGAGAATTGCAACAGGTTGAATTTCCAGCGTCAGTAGGTAAAATCTGATTGGCTGTTCACAGCTCCGCCTACTTTTGGGCATCCAACAATCATCATCTTTTCATTCAGGTTGACCCCATGACTATGTGATTCAAGGTTAGGGAGTGTAGCCTCAAAGCTGTAAGATTGGCAGCAGGTTACATTTCACCATTAAAGTCATTGGGTGAAATTATATTGGCTGTTGTTGGCCCCTCCCACTTTGGGTCATCCAACAAATGTCGCTGTTTCATTTGGGGTGACCCTATGATTATGTTATTCATGTTTGGGGGGTGTAGCTTCAAAGCTGTAAGTGTGGCAGCAGTTTAAAAATCTTCCCTGTCAAAGTCAATGGGAGAATTGGGGTGTTCAGAGGGGCGCCACAAAAAGACGGGGGGCTGGATCGCTTAGAAAAGCACAACATAAAAATGTGTGTAGCCCTGAAGACATTTATTAAATGGTTTATTTTTTTCATTATTGCTTTTCACCAAAGCTTGTATAAAGGTGGTAGTGACTGTTTAAAGTTTTTATTTTGCTTTAATTGCCTTTATCTTGACCTGGATGTCTACTGTAATCCACCACCACATTTCCTTGGGGATACCTGTAGTTCACCTAGGAAAACTGTATATAGTTTTTTTTCCAGGACAAAAATTCTAAATCTGGTGGAATTTTGGTATAATTATGCTTCTGTAACTAGATATAAGGTCTTATTTACAAGGCAGGAAGAAATGTGCCACAATTGGCTTTTTTGTGCAGGCTGCTTCTTACATTTTGTATTTTGACGCAGGTCTTTAAAATGGAAAGCAGAGACCTGCTGCTCCTCTCTTTAATTCAGCGCTAATTGCATTAGTTAGAGACACATTAGGGAGGGGGAGCCACTTGGTGTAGCCTATCTAAAGGTGGCCATACACGAGCAGATCCGCTCGCTTGGCGATGTCGCCAAGCGAGCGGATCTTCCCCCGATATCCCCACCTACGGGTGAGCGATATCGGGGACCATTTAGGTAAAAAAAATAATAATCCGATCGTTTGGCCCTGGGGCCAGACGATCGGATTATGTGAGCGGCAATGGGGCAGTCGGATCGGGGACCGCATCAACGAGCCGATGCGGTCCCCGATCCGACCAGATTTTCTAACCTGGCCGATCGAGATCTGGCCAATTTCAGGCCAGATATCGGTCGGCCAGGCCGCTCTGCTCTCCCCATACACGGGCCGATTAGCTGCCGAATCGGTCCAAGGGACCGATATCGGCAGCTATAGTCGGCCCGTGTATGGCCACCTTTAAGCAAGGCTGTAAGAACAGAGCTTGGCTGTGCCTCGTGTGCCTCAAGCACTGGATTTGAGTGGAAAGACAATGTGCTCTGTTTTAGCTAGGTTAAGTCCCAGTTAGAGATCTGGGTCTGAGTGTCAGAGGTTAGTGATGAGGTGTCTTCAAAATATTTGGATGTCATGTGATATTTAAGGCCAAATGAAGAAATAAGGTCCCAACAAGAGGGAAAGCAGCAGAGAGCCAAGTACAGAGCCCAGAGGTACTCCATTTTGGGAAGATTTGTTAGCAAAAGCAACAGAGAAGGAGCAGTTAGAAAGGTAGGAGGAAAACCAAGAAGCAGCTTGATCCCAGATACTAAGAGAATAGAGTTGTGTATATGTGTATATACAATATACTATGTGTGTAACCAGTAAAATGTGGTTACATATACATATACGTCTGTGTGTATTGCAGTCTATCCCCTTTACCACTGTACTCTTACACAAAGCACGAACACTCAAACTTGCTAGGTTATATCAGTGATAGACAGAGGTATCTCTACACTTCAAACTTCTATCACATTGCTTTTGGGTGTTTGGGTTGCATGCATTACATCTCAAAGCGCAAGGTAAAAGATGTATTGATCTGTCTAAGTCAATTTGATGACATTATTAGACAGAACACAATTTAGGATATAACCTATTAGCTCACTAAGTTTTTTCCAAGACATCTAGATCCTTTTTAAATGGCCTCTTTAAATTTTCAGTGAAACAAAATGTATAGCTCAATACTCTATCCTGAGACGCTAATAAAGTAGGTCAAAGGAATATGTGAACACTGTATTATATATGGGCATAAAAATGACATATACCAAAGAGGAACGAGTGAAGTGCTGGTGATATAAAATCAATGTTAATATGAGTTTGTTTAATAGATAGGCTTCAAGTAATAAATGCATTACTTCAGTGCTGAAGGCAAGAAGCCTGAATGATGCTGGTTTAGAAAATTACATCATGAATCCCCATCCCTCTCACCACTACAGCAGTAAAGCACCTAATATTCCTAAGTGTTACAAAGTTTTTTATTTTATTGAACAAAATTAGGTTTTTTTTTTATATCCATCTGCACAAAAAAGTTTGTTTAAAAAAAACAGCAATTGAGAGAATTCCCCACACATCAGATTGCAAATTTGATGATTTGAAAATCACTCACATGTTCTTTCAGCAAACTTGATTCAGTACTGCTGGTTTAGTAATTGGGATACTGCTATAAATTCAAAGCAATATGCCAGACCACATTATGAACTATTGCCGCTTCTCTTTGGATGTTTGGATCTAGATGTGCCAACAAACATTAAATACATATATATATGTAGGTAATGCTAAAGACAACACATATATGTAGATACAGACAAGAGGTCTGACAAGTTGCCTATGACTACGTATCTTTTGTATACGAAACGCGTAAGGACCTTTTTGTTTTAAGATCTCTACAATAAAGACAAGTTTTAGTGGACCATGGAGTGCGTGCCATTTCTCTTCAAACAGACAAGAGGTCCTCTCACTAACTCATTATCAATATGCTAAGGAAATTAAGACATTTTGTACAATAAGTTGCCAAAAAATGCCCTCCCCTTTTACTGACCACCATTGGGATCACCTGACTGTAGCTGGGAAAGATGGAAGTTTTAACATTGAAAGCAAGCAAGTTGCAGGTAAAACCCAGTCCCTGTGAAAAATGTACAGTGAAGCAGTAGAATTCTTAATGATTCAGATTAAAGTGATTATATGACTGGGCAGTCTGGGGATTACTTTGATATAGTTGGCCAGCTTGAAGTATATTGCAATATAGTATATTGCATTAAAGGGGAGGGCATGTCTTGGTACCTTAATTCACAGAATGTCTTAATGTCTTATATACTATAGTGAATAAAGTACCTATTTTTGTCACTAGGTCACTAAGGAGTTCCATGACCATATACCATATCCTCATATTGCCATAAAGTACTGTTTATAAGCATATAATTTCCAGGATATTAATGGCTCTTGTGTATTATATATTGATAATGGGTGAGTGCAGAGGACCTCTTGTTTCTATCTATATGCATTTTGTGGTCACAGCCTCATTGCATCCCTGCCTAATGGTTTAAAAATTAGTGGTGAGTACAACTCCCCCCCTGATATAGTTTATACAGGAGTAGTGTCCAGCTCTGTGGTGTAGTTCCCACCCTTCCCAGCTACAGTCAGGTGATCCCAGTGGAGCCAATAAAAGGGCAATAATTTGGGGGTTTAACCTTGAAAGCTAGTAAGTTGCAGGTAAAACTTAGCCCCTTTGTTAAATGTATATTGAAGCAGTTGAATTCTTAACAAATCAGATAAAAGTGAATGTAGGACTGGCCAGACCAGGGATGACTTTGACTTAGTTGGCTGGCTTAAAGTAGTGTATGTTGCAATATATGGAAAAAAACAATCCATTTCTTGGTAGTTTAATGCACAGAATGTCTTAATGTCCTATATATATTGATAATGGGTGAGTGCAGAGGACTTCTTGTTGTTGTCTATAGCAACAACTAAATAGTATGCAGTTTTGTGGTCCCATTGTTCTAATATGTTTGTTTAGTATTTTGATAAAGGTCCCAGGTGAGGACCGAAACGTTAATTCAATAAAAATCTTGAATTGCTTGAATATACCTATTGATTCAAATAGAAGTTAATATTGAAACCCAAGCAAAGCATTCTAGAAAATTTTCTGCAAAGACTTTTTTGCGTCTATGTACTGTGTTCAAAATTTAAGATTATCCAGTGCTTGATTGGTCATGAGCTCCCTATTGCTATACCGAGTTACAGTCCATTTATGGGGATCACTGCAGGGACAAGTTGCTCTGATTGATAATAATGTTCTGAACATTGCAGATAGTTCTTTGCATTATCTTTCTGTGTTACTGTCAATATTGCTCTCAGTTACACACACACACTGTAGTTACTCATCTTTCCTATATCACATTTTTTTTATATAGCAATTTCAGAATACCATATGCTTCAAGCATGCATTTAGCTTGCGGCTATTATTTAAACAGAGATGAAAATTTTCATTGAAAACATTCAAATGTTTTTTCCCCCTCCTGAGTATAAAAACAAGCTACAGACCTCCTGTTTAGAGACGTGAGAACTAATCCTCTGAATCAATCAACATATTTTTGCTCTGATTTTACATTGATTCACTCCTTCGGTAGAAATGTATTGTTTGAGTCAAATCAAGTCGTACTGATTTGTCATCTTGTTTTAACAGTGCTGAATTTTCATAAGTAGCAATATAGTACTGTGTAAGCATCTCCCTCAACCTGCCTCTGCATTGGGTCCATATTTTGAGAATGGACTTCATAATAATGTAAGGCAATAACACAGTAGTCTGACTGGAATTATCCATTAATTTTTAATATCATGTTGCAAATAGTTAAAGCACACTTTAGTACAAAAAGGTAGTAGAGTAGGTAGTTGGTTTGCAGACCTAATTCTCAATTACTATCCTAAAGTTAACCTGCATAGTCTCAAGCAATTTAATTAACTTATTTTGAAACATTCACGTTTTTCAGCCATGTCAAAATTAAATGGAACAATATGATTTTTTCTGGCATGCAACTTTGTCGGCAAAAAAAGTGCAAACTTTACTATTTGGCTTTTTGTAAGGAAAACAAGAAGAGCACCCTGGACTCCTCTGGTGAAGCGTGCTCCTGCATGCGCCTGTCCTCGTCACACACTGCAAAGCAACAAAAAGCAAAAGCACTCAGGGCTACAAGGGAAAACCCTCGTCACACACTGGCCTTAGCAGTAACACGGGTGCCACTCGGCACTGAGTCATGACGTCAGAGGACTTGCTGATGTCACTTTTGGTGCCAAATTTCAATTTACATTCCAGTTTCTGCTTGTTTTAATTGCCCAAGCTGGTTCTGTGGTAATAGATTTTATCTAAAGCCTTGTTTTGTTTGCCTTGCTGGTCTTTGACTTTTGCTTGAATATTTGACTGCCACCGACTTTTGGCCCTGTGTAGGATCCCTGTCAACTCCGGGGCCCCAAAAGGACCGGGGTTGGCAGGGCTCTCCTTCTACACCTACAAGGTACTCCTGGCAGTTTACGGGCTCCTACACTACAGTTCGTAACACTTTTCTTCAATAAGGTAGCATTCAAGGAAAAAAACCCAAAAAGCTCTGTAGCGATATTTTGATGACTGCTTTAATTTCAGAATCAATAATAGCAAACAACATAATTATCTTTATGCCCCAGCTAAACGCCAAATAATGACCAATTATACATCTCTTATGCAACTATCAATATTTAAATGAAATTAAAATGAAATCATGAGCAAATCATAACTATCAGACAGTGCCTGATCATGTTGGGATAAGACCTTGAGTAAAAAGATCTACTACTACTTCTTTATAATCATATGCTGAATAATCAACACCTGCTATAGTTGGCTCAGAGGATGCACTTCACATTTTTTTTGTAGGGTTACACAACAGTTTCCTACCATGATAAACAATAATATTAATCTGATAACTCAATTGTTACATCATATGTAGCTTTTGTTTCCCCCAACTCTTCCTTTCATTTATCTCAAATTTTCCTGTAATTATCCCCAATTGTTGCCATTGTACATAATGAAAATGGCCTCTGGTATGGCACAGCTGGTCTAATAAAAATCTTGCCATCTAAACTAAAGTCTGAGCAACACGTCTTGTGCAAGATTAACCATAAACTTAGCCAAAACTAACTGGTGATTGGTTTATGGGTTACTGCACTGGGGCTAATTTTAATATTACTCCACATTCATTTGCAGCATCCACAACTTTGCTCAAGCTGACTGACACTGCCGAATTCTGATTTAATTTGTGCTGACTGGTATGGGGATTTAGCTGGTAGCGGATGGGAATATGGGCTTCACAGATGAGACAGGCAACTCTGGTTTGCAACAAAAATGATCAGGCTCCTGCCTGTGCTTTATTTTTCATAGCAAAATAATACATCACAGCTTCGTGTTCAAATGCGACAAACGTTTAACAAAACAAAATCTCACCAGCATGTACAGTAGTTTCAATGAATGGTATAACCAAATTGTCACTGCCAATTCCTGGCAGTCTTTCTCTGGGGTCCCCAAATCAGGTTTGCATTCAGTCCAGTCTACCCCTCACAGCCTTTCTCAGTTACTGAACTCCTGCTGCACACCCAGGCTCACCTTAAGTGCTTCAGGTGTCACCTAAGGGGCTTCAACATTCTCTAGCCATGCTCCAGGGCACTTGCCTCTCTTGCCCTGGAGATTTAAAGGAGCCAGTAGATACTGTATATAGACAATTCAGACAATTCCCACTGAGACAAACCTTTTTGTCACACTGGATATTAGTGGTACTGTTTGTATGTCCGTGTGTTCATTGCTTGTTTTCATTTTTTGCATACTGATATATTTTATGTGTGTAATTTAATAACAATTGCTATCAAAAGAAAATTTGGCAATTATTATTAGTTAGGAACCTTAATTGTTTTTCATTTTATTGCACATACAGTTATGACATTGTGAAACCTGTACATATATTAATCATTTACTAAAGGCTGTTATGTTTGCTGAATGTAAAAAGCTTGATTTTTGTTCAAGAGGGAATGCTCTCCTGAGTAATTTCCCCCAAGTCTTTTCTAATGCAAAACATAATTCTATCCAGACTGGCCTGGGTCTGCAGATAAGCCTGTGGTTGATGTTTTTCTAGGAGTCCTGATGGTTCCAAGCTGGCTGCTATTGTCACAGAAATAAGTGACTCACTGCTTGTTTTGACTTTTTTGATTAAGTGATTCCATTCTGCACAATTCCAAGGTAGTGACCATGTTGAAACAACTTAAATTGCTTACCAGTTTTAAGACCTTGAACTGCAGGGTTTTCCAAATAAACATAAAAAACAACATTTTACCATATGAAAAAGAATAAATAGAGAGAAAAAATGAAAAGGAAGACACAAAATAATTAAAATATTTGCACCAGTGTAGCACTCAATTAAATCTTTGTTTTTAGTTATAGATTGTAGAAGACAATCAAAACTAATCACTAATTTGGTAGTTATTGGTAACTGCACAATTAGCAAGTATTTTAGTAAGTGTGCCCTAAGATTTTATTTTATTTCAAAATAACATTTTGTTAAATGAAACTTTATGCATTATCATTGGTTACATGAGGAATTCAAGCAAAGAGGTGAACCAATGCCACCTCAAACTGAACCTAACAAAAGCTGAAATGATCATCTTTCTGCCTAAGCCTGGTCCTACTCCACCCTGTCGTACTGTCTCTACTGATGGCACACTCATTAACCCTGTCAACTCGACATGTTGTCTGGGGTGGTTTCCCCTGTCTCTCTTTCGCTGACCATATTAACACAATTGTCGAAGCCAGTCACTTTTCTTATGCAATATTGCCAAAATCTGTCCCTTTCTTTCACTTGCAACAGCTAAGATACTCATGCATGCTCTCATCCTAACCCAACTAGACTATTGTAACCTGTTGCTAGGTGCCGTCCCTAACTCCCATCTCTAACTCCCTACAGTCTGTATTAAACATTTCTTCCCATTAAACAAAGAATAGCTTAAAAACTCCTCACAACCTTCAAAACTCTTCATTTCTCTGCACCTCACTACATCTCTTTTCTTGTGTCACCATATGTTCCTGGCCAACACAGAGCAACTGCTTGGTTGCATCCCCCTCTACTACTGCTGTTTTCCATCTTGTACCTTTCTGCCTTGCTGCTCCTTATGTTTGGAATGCCATCCCGAATTCTTTAGGAGAGAATCCTCCCTCAGTCTCTTCAGAACTAAGCTAAATATACATACATACATACATACATACATACAACAGTGTGGGCCTGGCTGCAGGATGCCAGTCAGGGTAGTACAGCTTTCAAAACCAATGATTAGTAGAATTCAGTGTTGCATAGGGGGCCTTGAATTTTATATTCATACCAGGCCCCACTGAAACAAGTGGATCACTGATGGATGAACTGCCGATTGGATCATGGTATAATGTTGCCCGTTTAGGCTATGTTCCTGATGATATGATGTAGGGCAATTATAACACAGGAGGTGTCAGCGAGATGATAAGGATTGCTGTAGCACCAGATAAACTGAGATAATGGCATTTATAAAAAAACAAAAAAACTACAAGCTGCGCTAAAAACTCCTAAGGGAATATAAACTTTGCTTAATTATCAGAAAAATACACAAGTTAAAAATACAATGTATCATGGTCCTTGCATTGTAAAGTGCTGAGTATATTTTCATATTGTAGCTTTATTTCTAACAACAACCAAGGTGAAGAAACCTGTAAAGAGAATGAGTATCCTATATCCTATATTTAAATGATGTATGCCTTTTGCCACCATGAAAATTTTCCACCTCTATCTTTTGAAACTGTATGAAAGCTGCCCACTGCTTGCTAACAAACTGATTTACACTAATGGGGCTAATTCCTGGAAGGATTAGTTGCAGATTATGCACTTTGCTTAGCTGCTAGGTTTGCCAGCCTATGTGCATTACACATTCTGGGATCAACTGGCAGTATTATCAAAAAAGAAATCACAAGGCTGTTACAATCAGGAAGGTACTTATTATATACAGCGAAATATGGGAAAAGTATGCAGTGCACAAAGATGAATGAATGTAGAATTTTCTGAAAGGAAAAGCAGGCATAATTTGAGCTAGGACAAAAGAGAATACTTTCAATGCAGGAGTCTAAGATATCCTTGACAAAATATGGCATCATCATTATGCTATATTATATGCGCCATGGGTGAAGAAAGTCAGTCTTACAAATGGGTTTGGGAAGGTGATAATTAAAATGAATAATGGAGTGCCCCATTTCATCTAACCTTTCATTATCTGCCAAGAATAATAAGAGAGAATAAGGATTGCAAGTAAAGACCAGTGCATTATCCCAGCAAAGGAATTGCAGACTATGTGCCAGACAGCACAATAAATGCAGGCATCGACACAAAGCAAATAAACAGAACTTACTATAGGTTTTGTTCTTACAACCCTAGTCTTTGACTCCCCAAAATTAATAAAAGTGCACAATCATTAAGTTGTGTGTCATTTAGCTTGTGACTCAGGGGATTATACAGCTGTCAGTTTTAAGGTCAGGAGTAAATTGGCCCGGGTGTAACGTGGTGTTCTGTACTCTCTCTGGGATAGTAGGCCGATTGACTCACCCACCACAGTCACAATGTAGAAGTCCTCTTAAGGATGTGTAATCCCTATGCGTTTTGTGCCAATGCTGGGCACTTAATCATAGGAAAATGTAACACAAATATCTTACTCTATTTTAATTCATTTTAAATAATCATAGTAAAGATCCAATCATGTTGCTTGTAACATTGTGACATAGGTCACATTGTAATATATACAAGTACAGACATACAAAAATGCAAAAAATACTAAATGTACGTAAAATATATAATAGTCAACAAGGATATATCTCATATATTGAGAGTATAAATATATGTTATGTATTCTACTGAGCAAATGACATACTTTATACTGTACTGTACTTTATTCTGACAGATATTAAGTAGTATTAGCAGGAAATATCAAATTCAAGATTAATTCCATGTGGTTGTCTGGTATTCAGGTAATATATCCACTTGGCTTCTTTTTTTAACAAATTATCCACCATGGTACCTCCTCTAGGGTTAGGGGATAGTCTTTGTATTCCTATGACTGGATATCTCCTGATTCGCTTAAAAGAAAATTATTTTTGCTTTTATAGTATGTCTGTCTTCTTTTCACGTTTTTTGAAGATGTTGGCCTCATATATCTTTCATCACTTGAAAATACTTCAAGAAATTTGGAATCTCTAAATGCCTGAAGAGATAAAGAGGAGGAAGAGCAGCCACCAGTATCTGATTCTCTGACATCATTAGAACTTTCTATATCAGTTACCAGAAAAGCTTACATGTTTCTCTTGATGAGGATTTTAAAATTGATCTTTGTTTAAATCTTCACTTAGATTTTGGTTTTCATCTTTAAATTTACTAATTTTAGTTTTTAAATGCTTACAAAATGACCCAAAAGGGTCATTAACCTTAGTAAGCAATCTGACAGAATTCTATTCCATTGCTCCATAAATTCAATATTGTTTATTAGAGAAGTGGGGTATTTTTTATCCTTAATCCTCTTGGTACCATATTAAATATGCTGGGTCCTGACCCTGCCTTGCTCGATCATCCTGCCTGTTGCCAAATTTCAGCCCATTCTGATCTTGCCTCTGTCTTCTGATCTTGCCTGTCTGAATACTGCCTGCTTTTTGCCTACCAATTGCGTGTTTTGACCTCATCTCCTCGCTGCCTGCCCAGACCTCTGCTTGTTTGACCATGAGACTGCATTATGTTTTGGCCTTCCTGCATTTTCTACTACTTTACCTCTGTTTCCACTCTCAGGGGCTTTAAGTAGTTAAAGCTGTAGGGAAGTCTCCCTTGCCTTCTCTGGCCTCCATTTTACATCCATGATATTTTCCCACAGGCACAGGAAACAGATTTCAGTGCCGAATTGCACAGACTAATGCTACACAGGGCTGATTCTCAGCATTAGCCATACTTGCTATTTACGTGCCTAAATGTGCTATGTGTACCTGTACTTGGACTGACATAGTGGCTAAGGGTGCAGTCACAGGAGAAGGCTTATGCCAGCAGAGGGGCTGATTCTCGGCCTGAGTTTATCCGTTTCTGTGCAGGTGTACCAGTAATAGCTAACATGTATTGTATAATACAGAAAAAAAACAGTAGTGCTGTGTCAAGGAAAGATTCAAGGACCATCTAATAATAACACTGGCCCAAAAGAAACAATTTCGTAGTTTTATAGAAATGTCTGGTAGGTAGTGAGAAATAATGAAAAATAAAAAATTCCACTGCAGAGCCGAGTAAGTTCTGTTTTATTTATTTAGAGATGCATAGCACTGCATGTTTCAGACCTCTTGGGTCCTTCCTTTGGTGCAGTACAAAGAACACTGAGTGTACAACCTTTTTAAACCCATAACCCACCAAATTAAATCATGTGATAAGGTTACCAGCTCCTTCTAGAGGCCAGGTACACTAATTACATTTATATAGATATCAATGGAAATTACCACAGGGTCTATCCGAATACCACCATAATTATACATTATAGTGTATTTATGTATTCAAGCATCATAAAGTATATCATACCATCTAGTAGTATTCTGTCCATTGCAAAAATGTCCATAAGTAATCATAGAAGGAACCAGTATAGGCATCAATCTGCAAGAATTCTCTAAATAAACAACACAGAACTTACTCGGCTCTCCAGTGGAATTTTTTATTTTACATGATACAGTATATATTGAAGTGGACCTGGTGAACCCTACACTATTGTTTGATTGAGCCCTTCACTGAACTTCACATTTTGTGGCTTCAAATTACATTTTTCCTTTGACACAGTGAGAAATAATGAGCCTATTATACAGCAGACAACTTATTATACAAGATAGGGCTAGGGTCCTCAGATTCTTGTCTGGGCAGGGATTTTGTATGTTCTTCCAAGTCTGTGTGGGTTTTCTCCAAGCACTCCAAAACATACAGGCTCCTGATAAAATTGAGCACAGTGTATGTGAATGTGACTGGGGACCTTAGTATTGTAAGTTTCATTGGGGCAGGGAAGTATGTTGGTTCTAACTAAATAGCAGGTAATAAAAATTACTATTACTTTGAAGCCCAGAAAATCAGATGGCTGGTATAATTTTTCTTAAAATGACAACCTGTGTGCATTTTGGCAGCAAACTAGTTAACAGGTTTCATTTTTTGGGAGAATGTAAGTTTTCTTGGTGAATAACTGTAAATAATTGGAGTAAATGTGAGTTTAATTGAAAATGTCAACACTGCAGGAGACTGTAAAATTGCAGAAGCTCAGCAGAGGTTGACTCTAAGATTTCAGAATACACATATTGATCAGCACTAAAATGATTCTGGCTCTTTCTCTCTGTAAATAGTTTTATATACAGTATAAAGGGCTGTGCAGCACACTTGGAAAACCTTATAATGATACCAGTATACCATTAGTGCTCAACATTTCTTGTATGGAGTAACAAAGGCAATTCGGCTGAATAACAGGACCTAATGTCCTAAGTCCACTCCCTACCTTGTCCCTCTAAATGAAACACACGATAGGGGTCGGGTGGGTGGTGGCCTATGTAGAAAGCACTCCGCTAATGATCAAAAGCAACACAATTGTGGGGGTACGTCTTGACAGACTGGATTGTCTTTCTGGTGCTTGGCATTATAAGGACATAATTCACTGGGCACAAGTCTGCTGTGCCTATTATTACAGCCCCCTTGGTAAAACTCAAATTACTGTTGGCTTGAAGGTTGTGGTCCTTCCAGTACTGACTCAGCAGTTTTCCAGCTCCAGCGTACTGGCTCCATACACTGGGGCGCTTGATTGGGAAATTTCTATACCTGTGCCTATTGGTTCCTGCGCCAGTGGCTGATGCTTAGGGAACTAATCCTTCAGTACTCCTTAATTGAGATGCTCTACTAACTAGAATGTACTATTACATGATCTATCCCTCATACTACCTGGTATTGCCTTAAGGTCTTCCACTCTAATTGACTTCTACTTCCTGCCTCCATCAAAGAGGCTGAAGCCTGGAATCCCCACCTTATTACTGACTTCCTCTGGCTAATAAGGTAATTATTTAAGTTATTATTCTAAGGAAAGTCAACTTGGATTCATTATACCTAACAACTTCCAGCTTTCCAACAACACCAGCCGTAGCCTAAAATTAACTTACCAAGGAAACTTTCCTTCTTTTTTGGTAACGAATGAAAAGGTTCTCATTTTTGCTACATTACACAATACTTTGGAGATCAAAACTACATTGTAACAATGAAATAAAATCACTCTACCATGCAATTAAGTGGTGCTCTCATTGGATTATAGTAGGCCTTTTAGTTACTACATTGATGATACAAAATGATACAACATGAAACATTGCTGTTAGCTTTTCTGTGGCAACAAAATTTGCTGTTTGGCAAAACCAATGAAGCAAAGTACAGCAGTTGCACAAATGACCGCTGGATTTTTCCTGCTATTTCTGGAGCATGAGTCAGACACCATCTTAGTTATTTTAGAATTTACTCCAGGAGGCCGTCCTCTCACCCTCTGGAAATTTCAGCTCAAATAGCTTGTCTCTACATGCTTATTTTACCATCCTGAACTGCAATTAAACTTCAGTCACAGCTGCTCTGTGAAATGACAGACTTTCATGTGGAATTAACATTTCATTACATTTTTTTTATTCATGTTCAGAGTGCCAGTCTCCGAATGTGATTTACAATAGCTGAGAGCACCTCCTCTACTCCCTAAAAGCAATTATTTTAATCCACTTTTAATAGGATCATTGAATGAAGGTAAAATAAGGGCTCTGAAATGAGACATTTTGCTACAGCGTTGAGAGTGATATTGAAAATGTAAAACATAAGGCGTTGCAGCATCAGTTTCACAATTGCCCACATAGATGTTAAAGTGAAGCAATAAGAATTAAATATACCGTAAGACAAGCATGTTTTTTTTTTTAAACAGAATACATTCCCCTTCAGTAAAAGGTCTGCCCTTTACCATTTTGTTTGTTATGTTTTATTAATAAAAACCATTATAAAAGGCATATTCTGGCAAAGTAGTGCCTTACATAATAGGGCAATAGGGTGACCTTCTCCCTAAAGAGGTCTGTGTGGACATCCCATTTCTTCTAGACTAACTTCTGGTTTAAACCTGCTGTCATATTACTTCCTCATAATCATTTTTGCTGTCAGAGTTGTGTGCAGTGAAGAAATGGCTGACGTTGAACCTGCTTTGACCTGCTGACGTTGAACCTAACTTTAAGTGAACGAGGAACCTTAGAAACTATAAGGGTATGAAAACATGGTAGAGAAAAAACCCGGTGGGCCCCGGCGGCCCAAACCCGACCCTTGCCGGCGTGCCCCTGGTGTTCCTTCCCGATGCGTTAAACTTATGTACGCTAAGTTAAGGTGGCTCAGCAAGGGAGAGGGTTAGGGGGTGTGGGGCACGTGGCTGGTGGGGGCACCTGCAGGGCTCTGCACCCCCCAGTGCGACTCTGGTAGAGAAGAATTACAGACCCACTGAGAAGGAGCATGTCTACTTTCACCCCCTACCCAAAATTATTGTAATCACCATGCAGCAGCATTTATTGATGCTATAGTATGGAAGTGGGATATAGGAAAAGTGTTACTGGCCCTTGTAGTAGTGATATCTCAAAGGTTTGCCATTCTGGATTTTCTACATTTATGTCTGCCCGTTTTGATCAATAATAATTACTTTTTTAAATTGAACAAATATATTCCCATATATAGATGGTTCACTTTATCTCACTATGCCACTCCATTTATGTGGTAACACTGCAAAGTGAAGGTAATGCCCTCCCTTTTAATTTATAAACAGAGCTGGTCTTTGGTTTACCCTGATTTGAAGAGCTTGTAGAGCTCTATTTTTCTGCTGGTAATCGAGAACACTATTCTTGGCACTCTTTCTGCATTTATTGTTGTTGACCATTTCTTAAAAGGAAGACTATACCCCCAGAATGAATACTTAACCAACAGATAGTTTATATTATGTTAAGTGACCTATTAAAGAACCCTGACAAACTGGAATATACATATCAGTAAATATTGCCCTTTTACATCCTTGATCCACCAATTAGTGATGGGCTGTGTGCTCCCTCAGAGATCACCTGACAGGAAATAATTCAGCTTTAACTGTAACAGAAAGTAGTGTGGAAGAAAAAGGCAGAATACTGTCCATTAATTGGCCGATAGGCCTGGCATGTATGTGTGCCTTGGCTTGTTTGTGTGCACTGTGAATCCTATGATCCCAGGAGGAGGCCCTTAATTCTTAAAATTGCAATTTTCTATTTAGGATTACCCAATATCACATACTGCTAAAAAATCATATTTTTATGAAAAGGATTTATTTGGATGAAGTAGGGTTTTACATATGAAGTTGTTTATGAAATATATTTTTACAGAGACCTACATTGTTTGGGGGTATAGTTTTTCTTTAAGTCTTGATGGGTGGTGTGGTTCTAAATGAACTACTGTCATTGACCCCATAGTGTAACAGCTTTTGATAGTATGATTAGCGATGTGCCTTTATTTCTTGAGGTATTGCTAATTGTTTTTTTACTAGGGTAGGGGACTGGTAAATTGTGCCCTTTTCTCATTGGCAGTCCCCTGGTTATGTGGACGGCTATAAAGGGTCCTCTATGTAATGGAAAGTCCCTTTTCCTGGGTCATAGCCTGGCCTTTTGAAGTTCACAGTTTGGCCATAAGGTGGCACTGTGATATAATATAAAAGGCTAAGCAGCCATGTGGCAGGAGGCCATTTTGTGAAAGCTCTCCACCTGAGCAGGCATGTGGGGAGATTAAGTGGAACCTGGGTACAGGTAGGCCCAGACATAGTTAGGGTTAGCTAGTGAGCAGCATCTGGCTCCGACAAGGGTTATAGCAGGATTATTATCCCCGGTGTATTGCTGTCCAGAGTAGGGTTACCAGTGTACAGACCTAGGGCTAGATAGTGAATCGCCTAGGTTTCACTGGGAGAGTATAACCTGAAAGCTGGGGGTAACCCATTGTGCCCTGCAGAGAGAGAGTCATTGTGACCAATTGTGAGTATTGTCTGACCTGTGAGATGCTAAATACCTGCACAGTTGAACCAGTTAGCTTTCATTAGTCTACTGAATACAGAAAATGAAGACAAAACTATGTTGTCTTGGTGTGGTTTATTACAGTCTTGGTGTGTCAAATATGGTCATTGATTGAACCTATCTGTCTATAATCCCCTTTAATGTACTTGTACAGAGTAATCATGCCCCCTCCCAAGCACCTTTTTTACAGAGAAAACAACCCCAACCTTGACAGTCTAACCTCATAGTTTAAATCTTCCATCCCCTTTACCAGTTTAGTTGTCTCTGCACTCTCTCCAGCTCATTAATATCCCTCTTAAGGACTGGAGCCCAAAACTGCACTGCATACTCAAGTTGAGGCCTTACCAGGGACCTATAAGAGGCAAAATTATGTTCTCATCCCTTGAGTCAATGCCCTTTTTTATACAAGATAGCACTTTATTTGCTGTAGTAGCCACAGAATAACACTGCCTTGTTATCTACAATAATCCCCAGATCCTTCTCAATTAAAGGAGAAGGAAAGGCAAAATCTATAAATGATACCATTCAATAGTGCTACTACTGTTAATGAAAAACGCTATAGTTTTGGCTCTCTTATAGCAAGAATAACTTACTTCAAAGTTTAACCTCGCTTTAACCTCACCTTTTCTTCAGTGCACTACAATGCACATGCGCAACAGTCACACTGGCCAGATCCCTTCTGTGTATAGCGCTTCACCATAGCAACCGGACGCTTGCTATTGGTGCGCGCTCATAGCGGCTCAGTTGGAAGTCAGTCTGTTCGAAGAGAGAGCTCCTGTTTGCACGCGCTCCCAGAAGAGGAACATGCATGTGCGTTGCCTATAATGCTGGTATCAGTGTCCGTGCAGGAGCGATGCATTATGGGAATCCTCTTTACCCAGCTCAGCGTTTTTTTTTCCTGTTTGGCTTCTGATCATCTGAACGATTGAAATATGGGGAGACTTAAGGGCACTATTGAGAAAACTGAAGGTATGCCTGCAGCTTGAGATTAATTCTTTAGTAGCCTTTCCTTCTCCTTTAAGGATCTCCCCAACACATTACCATTTATATGTAGTTTATAACTTGCATTTATATTATTTCTACCAAAGTGCATAACTTTGCACTTATCAACATTGAACCTCATTTTCCAGTTTGCTGCCCAGTTTCCCAGTTTTGTCAAATCGCTCTGCAAAGTGGTAGCATCCTGCATGGAACTTATAGTTTTGCACAATTTAGTGTCGTCAGCAAAAATAGAAACAGTACTCTCTATGCCCACCTCCAGGTCATTAATAAACAAGTTAAAAAGCAAAGGACCAAGGACTGACCCCTGCGGTACTCCACTAACCACACTGGCCCAATTAGAAAATGTTCCATTTATCACCACTCTTTGTAATCTATCCTTCAGCCAGTTCTCTGTCCTAGTGCTAATATTATGTTTCAAGCCAATACTCCTCAATTTTATCATTAACTTTCTGTGAGGTACTCTATCAAACGCTTTAGCAAAGTCCAAGTAGATGACATCAACTGCCATTCCAGCATCAAGGTTCCTACTCACCTCCTCATAAAAGGCAACTAAATTAGTCTTTGTACACCTGCCATCATGTTCTTTGTTCATTGAATCACTGGGGATAGAATTTGACCACAGTGTAATATTTGGAAGCAAAAAGTGCACTAGAATCTCACTGATGACAGCAAGATGTGGCATTGGTAGAGATCATTTTCTTTTGTATCTGTTATTAAGTTTAGGGTGACTACTTTGCAGAGCTAGAGGACACAAATGGGAAATGGAAGGTTTACATGTAATTTTATACACATACCACCTTGAAGTGGTGTCATAGGGACACTTCACCAATAAAAATGCTACCAGGTAGAAGGAAAGTGCCATGGTAATTATCTAGAACTGCTTTAGAAGGATGGCCTTGGCTTGTCATCTTTTATGATCAGAAATATGTCACTAAAATCTCTAATGTAAGCACTTGCTGAGTCTGTATTGACTGATAATACACTGAGCCAGGGAAAGTGCATTAATCATCGCCCTGTGCATTTTTTTGTCCCCCTTTAATGGTGCCTATTTTTTTTTTTTACTGTTTCATGTAAAAAGGAAAAAGAGTCTGTTATGAATACTTTGCCAAGAATGAGGTCTATTTGGACTTGAATGGTGTTTGTATGAAAGGAAGAGGATTAAGAAGGAATGATTCAAAAGGCCAAAGGAATCAAAATTATTATTTCATATTAAGGGCTTACTTCTTCATTTAACAGAATTCCATTTGAAGGGAAGTTATCACTTAGTAACAATGATTTCTTAAAATACAGGTTGCTTCAAAAGGACATATTATTCCTTTATATAGAGACAGCAGGAGCTGAAGAACATCTCTATTAAGAGTTTATTTTAGCTACTTAAATCTGGATCGGTGTGCTATCAAAATGACCACTGAAGTTTATCCTTTATCGCTGCAAATTGTATGCAAATAATAAAATGTTTAGTTCTGCTGCTTTTTAAATTCTGATTGTATGAAAGGAGTTAAGGAGTAAATAAACAGTAGGAACTTGTCCGGTGTATTTCCAGTGTATTTCTATATTGATTCAAGTGGCCATTTATTAATTTAAAAGGCACACAAATAAAAGCTGCGATTGTTGATACTTCCTTGTTACTGTTTCCTTAGAAGCAAAGATCTCTTATGAAGTTAGTTAAAAACTAAAAAAAAAGTCTCCAGGGATGCTAAGGTCTCTGTTTTGACATCCATCAGTCTAAAAGTAGAAGAGCCAGTACAAACTACGGCAGATGCAGGCAGGGTTCTTCTGATATTGTATACTATTCCACGGAGGAATGTTGAGGCTTGAAGCTTCATTTAGCTTCATGACCATTCAGTAGTAAGATGGGAACAGCAACAGAACAATGCAGTCTACAACATGGAACTTGCTGAAACGTGTGGCCATGCCTTTACTCAAGCAGCTTTTATGGTGTGTTTTGTATAGCTGTCTCTTTACCAAAGTATTAGATATTAGGATCATGCTGCCATCCATTTATTGACTCAAGGGATGAAAACACAATTTTGCCTCTTTATAGGTCTTTGGTAAGGCCTCACCTTAAGTATGCAGTGCAGTTTTGGGCTCCAGTCCTTAAGAAGGATATTAATGAGCTGTAGACATCATATAAGGTAATGGAGGACACCTGACACTGCAGGGCTTTGCTGCAATTAGTGTTTAATAGTGTTCACTTCACTTGAAAAAGGGCTTTGCCCGAAACATGTAGTGTAACACACTATTAAACACTAATTGCAGCAAAGCCCTGCAGTGTCAGATGTCCTCCATTACCTTATATGATGTCTACATGCAATTAGTGCTACAACAGGAGCACAGGAGTGATAGCCTGCTTGAATGAGGTAGCTGAACTGGAATACTGGACTTGGAAAGATTTTGATATTAATGAGCTGGAGAGAGTGCAGAGACGTGCAACTAAACTGGTAAAGGGGATGGAAGATTTATAGGCAAATAGGGGATGTTTTTTTTTCCATAAAAACGGTAAACGCACCAGAGGCAACCCCTTTAGATTAGAGGAATGGAACTTCCATTTGAAAGGGGTTTTACACGGTGAGGGCAGTGAGGCTGTGGAATGCCCTTCCTAGTGATGTTGTAATGGCAGATTTTGTAAATGTCTTTAAAGCTGGCCATACACGTGGCGATCTGACGATGTTTCGTGCGACCATCGGTCGCACGAAACATCGTCAGATCCGCCACACACAGTCAGGGCTGAAACAGCAGATAAGGAGGTAGAAACAATAGGATTTCTACCTCCTTCTGCCGATTCAGCCCTGACGGCAGATTTTAGTCAGGCGCCTTCTATGGCACCCGATCAAATTTTCTAACCTGGCCGATCGACGAGTCAGCTTCCTGCGATATCGGTCGACTCGCCGACATGCCATACACGCACTGAATATCGTATGAAACGAGGTTTCGTACGATAGTATCGGTGCGTGTATGGCCAGCTTAAGAGGGGCTTGGAAGATTTATTGATCATTAATATCCAAGGCTATTGTGATACTAAAATCTACCGTTAGTATTGATCTTGATTTATTTGGTTTATGTAGTGTATGTGAGTGTATAGTTAGGTCAGTAAAGGTTTGTGAGTGCTGGTTTCACTTGGAATGGTTGAACTTGATGGACTCTCTTTTTTCAACTATAATAAAATGAGTAATTTTGCAAGCAACTGATGTTTCTTAATTGCATCTAATCTAAAACAAAGCTGTACTCATTCTGCTTTAAAGTGATTACCTTAGCCCCACCATGATCTCATGTTATTGCCTATAAAGCTGTTACATGCAAGGAAAATTAGCTCTTCTCTTAAAGGAAAACTATACTCTCAAACAATGTAGGTCTCTATAAAAATGTATTGCATAAAAACAGCTCATATGTAAAAGCCTGCTTCATTTAAATTAACCATTTTCATAAAAATATACTTTTTAGTAGCATTTAAAGTACTAAGACAACAAACAAAAGGCACATATATACGTTAAGTCACATCAGCCAATAATGGACAAAGTTCTGTCTTTTGCTCCCACAAGTCTTCCTGCTACAGACTGCATTATTACAGAGCTGCATTATTTCCTGTCAGGTGATCCCTGGGGTGATCTCTGAGGGAGAAATACTGAGATATACTGTATATATATATATATATATATACATACCTTGAAAGGCTTGAAAAAGGCCCCAAGCAGAAGCCAAAACGGTAATATCTATGGAATAAAGCACTTTGAGAAACATGGAAATTTGGATTGCGGACCACTTTCATTTGTATATGTTAAATTTTTTTGGTTCTGGACACCCATTTTTAAGGGAGTTTAGCTCTATAAAGGCATACAAATCATATTCTTTGTTAAGCCCCGTGGATGAAAGTTATGAATCCAACTTTTTTCTCTCTTTTGAAGATGTAAGCATTGGCAATTCTTGCAAAACATACACAAAATTTAGCCCCATGAAATTCGCAGTTGTGTTAAAAAAGTAGTGGTTGCGTCAAAAAAAAGTTGCAGTTTAGTGAATTTTTCCAAAGTTTCACAAATTTTTCAGCAAAGTGAAATGGAATAGATTCGCTCATCACTACTTGTTACTTGACAAAGAGGCAGCAGCCTCAAAAGGTTGTAACTAACCTGCATGGTATATAGTAATATTTCCTTTTTTTGCTGTTATATGAGACCTTCTTATTTTTCTATAAAAATTTCAAGTGATGGTGCTCCACTCCAGTTTGTACAATTATATATATTCCATTTTACTAAGCTGTTTTAATAGCCCACTTATTTATAAGAATGGTTGCAAAATGCATGCATGCCAAGAGGTTTTAGGACAAACTGCTTTTAAAAAGCCATTTTTTACTCAAAGCTGCTTTTTCATACCCTAGCATTTACCAGCACTTCTGGATATTTAAGGTGGAAATTTCAATTCACATTTTGTAAGGGATAAATGCAGTTAAATAGAGCCCTACAGAGTTAGCGCCTATGCCATATAAGGTACTCATGATGTAGAATCCTATAAAATAGTCATTTATGTACACAGCAATATTATATCAATGGATGCCATAGACTTTAGAACTCTATTATGGGGTTCTTCCATTGGCATGATATTAATTTATATCTAGTAGCTTAAACTAACCAATGTAATAAATTCAATACATTTGGTCATGAAGATTAGACTGCCATAAAGCATCCATTCATCCCATTTTCTAAATAATTTATACGAGCAACATGCCTAGATGGAATTTTAATTTCATTACTGAAAAACACATTCCAAGAAAACATGATTTTTGGCATTTGAGTTGATGTTGCTGAGATCTACAGGATTATCCTTTGACCTTGGTTGATGCAAATAAATAACTGAATGGGTGACTGACTCTGTCTATTCTGTGTAGAGTAAACCTTTTAGATTAATGATGAAATGAGATTTCACTCTATTATGGACTAATCTGTTTCAAGTGACACAAAAAATTCAACTGGGGCAACTTGAAGGGCAAAACATGCTTCTAGAGACCGTCTGAAATATAAAAAAAAATGATGGGGGCACTTAAAAATCCAGGTACTATCTGATTACTTTTTCTGTTTTTTTTTCCTATGTCTTTTGATTTGCTTCTTTATTCACCTGGGACTAAGCATGTGTGTAATAAAACCACTAACATTAGCAGGCTTCATTGAGATTTAAAGTTCTTTATTAAACAAGAATAAATGGAAACAATTCCAAATGTATTATACAATTAACATATGCCTCATAAATAATCACTACAGTTGAATTAAAATAAAAAAATTAAAAAGTAATCCAAGCACATTGCACCTTGTTATCCAACACTTGACATCTGACTGTATTATGATTAGTTATCAAGAAGTTAAACTAGTTTGCAGCTTATTGTGAATACTGAAGGTGCTGTAAGATGCGTACTTATTGCAGTCTCAATGATCTTCCCTTAAAAAAGATTTCAAAAAGCATATATGTGGCAGTAAATACTTCCCA
This sequence comes from Xenopus tropicalis, assembly GCF_000004195.4. Lineage (NCBI taxonomy): Eukaryota > Metazoa > Chordata > Amphibia > Anura > Pipidae > Xenopus > Xenopus tropicalis. The sequence goes on along the minus strand of NC_030680.2, from coordinate 93,159,607 downwards.
AACATTTTGCATACTTCAAACTATCAAATATTTTTTGCACCTGTCAAAACAACAAACACATAACAATAAACATTTTCTAAGCACAATTGGAGCTCTAATAACCCAGCAGAATTCTGATAATTACATTGTTTATCATTGGCAAGTATGATAGTAATGGCTGTACTGTACATATGCAACCTTATGATATTTTCATAGGTTACTTAGCAGTGCACCCAAAATTTTCTGGTTAAGGACTAGGATGATGATAACATAACCTTCTTTTTTTTATAAACTACCAAAGCATTTGTAAGTAACTTATAATAAAGTTGGCTAACCTTATTTCTTTAACTGAATGGATGACTATAATGTTTAAAATGGGCCCTACAGCAAAAAATCTTCTGCTGAGAAGTGTTAAGTATAAGTAGCCCTCTGTCATCAGGGGTATTCAAAGACACTGTTAGTTTTGTCCCCTGCAGGTTTTTTGTAGACCAGGGTATACATTTCATATTATTTGTTATTGTGTGTTGTACCACCTGTGGTATTCTACGTTTAAAAAGCATTTTTGGGATGGAGCTAGAGAAAAGGCAATGCGGGAAGACATGGTTCCCACACTATCTGTAGAGAGTAGGGTAGTCTTAATTTGTGGCCCTCAGCTCCATAAATGTTGGGCAGCAGTAATATATGGTGTTACTGTCAATCTTACCCTACATCATATACTGCTATTTTGCTTAAAAGTACCCTTACTATGTGCAGGGTCATGTGAAGTTCCCTGTCTCTGCCCCTTAAAGACAGCTTAGGCAGCTGAAAGTTGAAATAGGGACCTATAGAGATAACATCCCATATAGCTTTAAATCCTACCTTTCTTTTTCTACTGTTACTGACCAGATGTCCGTGTATCTATTTTGCTATTTAGCATATTATGTGTTATTGGCCCATAAGGCTTACAACCACTTCCTGCACACTGTACTATAGTGTTTAGTAGGGGGTGGATCTTTTTCTTTAGCCTGAATCTGTTGAACCAGGTGGATGTTCACTGCAGTTGGGTTTAACAAGGTCTCAGTAATGCTGTTCTGCCCCAGAGGGACCTTTACCTCTGGAAAAGTTGGGGAGCAGGGACCCTGTGAATGAGGATTAGTAAGTGCAGGAAAGATATATTTTATAGCATTTTCTAGGAAACAGTCAGAACTAGCGAGAAAGAGCAGCTTCTTTGCTCCAACCAGGAGAGATAAGTGGGAGTATTCTGCTGCTGTAGTGAAGGGACCGCAGCACAACAAGGTATCAGGCTTAGTTTGTTCTCCCTGACCCAGGACTGCTGTGTAGGATCCGGACCACTTAAGGTACAGGTACTACAGACTTTTTTACTACCCAAGCTACTCTCCACAATGGTGCATCTTTATATTTCTTGCTTTGCATTTAACCTGTCAATCAATTTGCTCTGCACCTGCATTTGTATTATTGCCTATCCCTGTGGATCACTTGTCTTGGACAATAAAACCAGTTCTGTTTGAGTTTGCTGCAATAATCTTCTGGCGTCCTTTATTTCTTATATTTTTGCACACAGCTTAAGTGAGTTGTAGTTGCACTGCCACCCCCTCGATCCTTCCACATAGCAAAGGCCCATCCTGTGTGTTATAATTAAGTATACCCCATGCTCTATACCATTGTAGCTGGCCATTGTCTATTTTACAACCATTTTCTTGCAGCTGAAGAGTTATTATTATTATCATCTTGGCTCCACCCCTAGTTGCACTGTATGCAGAACAGAAAAATAATTTTGGTTTCCTCCAGCCAAAGACATGCAGTTCTGTACAAAAGTTATAAAAATCATCACATACTAATCCAGGAGAGTCTTTTTACATTTAAAAGAGGAGTTATGTGGTTCTTTGCCTGTGAGCGAATGACTTGTCCCAGCCAGAGCATCTCTGACTTTGAAAACAGCTTGTTTGTAATAACCAATACAGAAGCCAGGGGCTTATACCATAATGATTATAATTGCCAGATAATTTGTGTGGAATTAAAAGCTGGGAAACCTTAAACTGTTTTTGTGGAAGCTTTAAAGTTTTAATGTTAAAAATCATGCCCTATATTGTGCTAGTTTTGCTGATAGCCATTCGGTATCTAGCAAGCAGCTGCTGCTGTGGTTTTAAGCTGACCCCAGACAGTGTAGGCCTTTTTGGAATCAAAGAGTTAGTGTAGCAGCAGCTTTTCTAAAAATGTCTGGAAAATTTGTAAATGTGCATTTTATATTCTTCTGACCTTTTCTAAATGAATCCATCTCAGGCTGCTCTGATCTCTCAAGTTATTCAGTCTGACAGTAGCAGACAACAATGTGGCAAGAGGGATTTCTCACTTACTATTCATAGACCATTTGTGGCCTGAAGCTGTGATCTTTCTTATACAATTATTAAATGCTATTACGCAGGATAAACTATAGAGGAAATTTCCGTTTGTACAGCCTCATAAGCCCTAGATGGCTTATACTCTGTGAAGCTGTATTAAAAATGTCATAATTATAACAACTTGGGAAATATTGGTTTTCTATGACATGCCTGCTGAGTAAAAGGGGACAAGTCAAACCTTAATATGCATCTGAATTAGTGATTTCTTCTTCATGGCCATTTCTAATTGAATTAGACTATATGGGAAGAAAATCACTCAACAACTGCATTGTGTTGTCTTTTAAAGTGTACATATACCTCAAGTTTGTTTTTATTCAGCAGGTAAATTTATAGTATATATTGGGCCAGATTCAATTCAATACAGATTATAGGGGAAATCTGAAGTTAGAAGGCAAGTTTGGCTCATTGAATATTAACTGGTATGTTCATAGGAATTGCAAATAATCTGTAAAAAATAACAAAGAAAAGAAGTTAATTGCACATATGAATTAAAATAATATTATTCATAACTAAACAGTCCATTCTTGTCCTTCATTTATGCACATACATAAACAAGAACTAATGACGTTGATCAGCAAGCGTATACAGTCATTTGGCCAAGTACCTGTGGGTACTTTCTCTATGGCATTGAACAAGAATGATAACACAGTTTGGTCAAAAATGATCAATTTATATAAAATATTGGGACTGTGTGGGGTCTGACCAGAATGTTGTGAATAACATGTAAAACATTTAGTACAATATATAGGGAAGGATAGAAAAATGTAACAAAAACTCTTTAAAGGGTAAATAAACTCTAATGTACTTTTTCTATTACAATTCTGTCTATTCTGACATAGTTAATGATATCTCTCTACAGCATCTTATTGCTGAGTAGGAAGAGAGCCCTGAGCCCTATAGTGTTGAGTTTGCAACTGAACACACTAACATGAGAGATACAAACTAAACTCAAGAATAAAGTCTCACGCATACCCAATGCACAAAGTCTCTGCTGTATTCCCATAAGCAGACCTACACATATATGCAGCCAATGAACAAGAGAAAAATGTATTACAGAATGTAGTTGTATCAACAACAGAAAATATAGCGTAATAATTGACATCAAACCTGTCTAGTTTCACCCTACACAGTTCCAGGTACACTTGTACAGGCAGGCAACAAAAATGTAAAATCGTGAAATCAGCGGAAGTATACACCAAATGAGCCACAAGGGATTAAAAAAATAATATAGTGAACCCAACAAGGGTATCAGAATTGTCCTTGGTTAATATAACCTTCAGTTGTTAATGTATACATTTGAAATGTATCTACATAATTATCTGTTACTGCTTTCCAAGGCAAGGACTCCCCCAACCCTAACGACCTTGTCCTAAAAAACCTTTTTTCCCTCCTGCCAAAATGAACGGCCTTGTATCACAGTCCTGAGGATACAGTTCCCTTGGTATTCCCCTATTCTGACCTTGCCTATAATTGTTCAAATTAATCAAAACCTCTTGAAGGCATATTTTATCTAATGAAAACAAACCTCATTTCAAAAGCCTTTCGTCATAACACAAGTCCTCGACACTTTAATTAATATTGTTGTCCTTCTCTGAACTCTTCAGTTCAGGAATGCCTCTTTTTGTATGCAGTTTCCCAGAATTAAATGGCATATACACAATGAATGCCCAACCAGAGAATTTTAATAGATAATATAATGTTCAAAGATTTAAAAATTATTATTTCAGCTCTTGCAACTTTTCACCTAATTTGGCAATAGTGAATGATCTAATATGCTTAATTAAAATGCATTATAGAGGAATATCCATTAGAAAACTATGAACATTTATTACTGTAAATAGAGATACGTTATATAAAGAGACTTGAACCCATTTCACCTAAAATGTAAATGTCCATTGTTTAGGCCCTAAATTATCTGAATAAATTTGTAGCATCTTATGCTAAAGTGACTTGAGTGACAGTAGATAGTGCCATAGAGAACATTACTGATTTCTTAATTATTCATGAGAAAAGGACAAGTAAATTTTTATTTTTGTAAAGTCTTGCCATATATGTGTGCCATAAATGTGCAATGCAATATTTTTTTTAATTGATAGTATGGGAATTATAAAGAAAGCACCTTGCCCATTACTGGTGGATTCCCCTGTCATATAGCTAAACATTATCTTCCTGTAGTGTTTGTCTCCTTAATGAAATTTCTTATCTGTCACTTAGCATTCTCTTAGTGAGCTGCCCCTGACAATCAAGTGTCTAAAGCGTTGTGTTACATATTTCTTATTTACTGAGAAAACTCATTATTATTACATAGAAAAAGGAAATATGTTTTAACCACAAACTATGCAAATACAAGTATAGGATCTGTTATCCAGAATGCTTGGTACCTGGGGTTTACTGGATAAGGGTCCATTCCATAATTTTGATCACCATACTTTAGTATACTAAACAACAACTTACGCATTAAATAAACTGAACATAATTATTTAGCCTCCAATAAGGATTATCTTTTGGTTTGGATCAAGTACAAGGAATTTTTTAACACAGAGAAAAAGAGAAATCATTTTCAAAAATATTAATTATGTGATGAAAATGGAGTCTATGGGAGATGACCTTCCCGTAATTTGGAGATATATGGATAATGGGTTTTTCGGATAATGGATCCTATACTTGTAAAGGTATAGGATCTGGATAAGGTTTTTTTGTAACTTGGATCTCCATTCCTTAACTACTAGAAAAACATTTAATCATTAAACATACAATAGGATTGACTGGAGTCTGTATACCTGTATATGCATTTAGGGTCAAACTTAACTTCTAATTGCTCATCTTAGATAATAAACATGAGGGTTGATTCAAGTGCGATAACGCTTATCACATGCTTTTTTTGCGTTAAAATTGACGCTAAAAAAATGTGCAATTTGCTAAAGTATTATCGCATGCGTTAAGTCGCATATCGCGTGCGTTAAATAGCACGCAACCGAATGCGTTAATTTTCTTGCTCAGAAATAATACTAACGTATGATTCACAAACACTTAGATGCGCTAAATATCGCATTAGTCTATGCGAAAATTAACACCTACTTGGGACAGGCGGTAATTATAGAAAAGTAAAGTTCATGAGCTTTTGGCAACACAATAAGGACTTTGCAGTGGGATTTATTCAAGTCTGTGTTGGCCCTAGAGTGATGTAGCCTCCTGTTTGCAGGGAAATGGTCATTTTCAAAAAAAGTAGTTTTACGAACGTAATGGTGTGTATGGCTAATATGGCGTGCACGCGATAAGTAGCACACGTGAGTTAATTAGCGCGAGCAACAAGTAGCACGCTGCGTTAATTAGCGTGCGTTGCGTCAAATACCGCACAAAAATAGTCTTTGCGACTTAAATAACGCAAACAGCATCGCGTCTAAATTAACACAAGTATCCTTTTAGTGAATCGTGCGTTAAGACGCGAAAAATTAGACAGGTTAAAATTTTTTACCGCATGCTATAAATAGCACTCGTTTTAACGCACCTTAGTGAATTAGCCCTATTGGTCTCATTTATTATGGTCATTAGAAGTGCCATTCTATTGCTGTTTGCAGAGAATACCCCAACAGCGTTAATTAACGTTTAGCTGATGATTAACTAACACTACTAAACTTGTAGTTAAATACAGGGTAAGTTAGCAGTATAAATTTGTAACACTATTTTGACTTAGATAAGGCAAATCCTGGCTAGTAGCGTAGTGTAGAGCATGTGTTACATGCAACCCTTAATACATAGGCATGGGCCTCCGCTAAGTGGGAGATGTACTATACGCAAGGGTGTAGTTGAACTACAACTAGCTGAGGTTGTGTGGTGCAGATAGTATAAATGGACGCCAGAGGATTCTTATGGTAAACTATAATACAGATTTATTGTCCAAGACACAGATGTTATGCAGGGTTGTCATATACTCACAAGCAGTAGATATAGAATGTCACAGTGGTAAATAGCAGTTGTGACCTTTAGGAAGTATAGCCCAACATGGAGAAGTGCAGAGGTATTAGCTGAGTGCCCAAGATGGATGCCCTTTACTGGAACGGATCCCTTCCAGCCAATGGTGGTTCAAGGGTAAGTACTGCCTGATCCTTTGGGGCTGATTTACTAAGACACGATTTCGAATCCGAATTGGAAAAATTCCGATTGGAGACGAACATTTTGCGACTTTTTCGTATTTTTTGCGTTTTTTTTCGGCGTCTTTACGATTTTTGCGTAAAAACGCGAGTTTTTCGGCGTCTTTACAATTTTTGCGTAAAAACGCGAGTTTTTCGTAGCCATTACGAAAGTTGCGCAAAGTCACGATTTTTTCGTAGCGTTAACACTTGCGCGCAAAGTCGCGCCTTTTTCGTAGCGTTAAAACTTAAAAGGTGCGACGTTTCGCGCAAGTTTTAACGCTACGAAAAAATCGCGACTTTGCGCAACTTTCGTAATGGCTACGAAAAACTCGCGTTTTTACGCAAACATCGTAAAGACGCCGAAAAACTCGCGTTTTTACGCAAAAATCGTAAAGACGCCGAAAAACTCGCGTTAAAACTCGCGTTTTTACGCAAAAATCGTAAAGACGCCGAAAGAATCGCAAAATTACCGATCATTACGAAAAAAACGCAATCGGACGCATTCGGCCTGTTCGTGGGTTAGTAAATGTGCCCCTTTGTCTTAACTGTGGTCCCTACAGCAAGCCATACAGAGCCTGGGGTAGGCTAAACCCTTAACAACTCCTTTGTTGGGGCTAATGGCTGCCCTTTCTAGCTAGACTGACTGTGCTCACCTCTCCTAGAGGGTGCTATTAAATAGGTCTGCTGTGCTGGCTTCTTCTCATTCACGGGGCCCTGTCCCCGGCTTTAGTTGTTCCAGTAGTGTTACTGGGGCCTAATTGCACCCAGGCTCAGATGGAGCTCTGCCTAGGACACAGCATGCAGCCAAAAGAGGAAGACACTCCTCCTTGCAAGACACTATATCAGTCTGCAGGGGGAGTGGTCAATCTGTATAAACCTATAAGGAATACAGTTACATAACTGAAACCTGAGTATAAGGGCTCTGCCCAATAACAGTGAAGATAGTGAAGAGGTAGGGGTAAAGCCATAGGGAGCTTAACCCTATGGGTCCCTACAAATTTCTAGCTGTTATGTTTGTGACACACTACTTGCAGCCACATATTGGCTGATACTGCCTTTTGACTGAGCCCCACTTGAGTCATTCAAAAGTGAGTCACATTCAAAACAACTCAGTCTCCACGACTGATTTCTGGTCAAAGTTTGGCAAGAGTTCTATTGGAAATTATCTATTGGGAAGATTTAAAGGAGCACTAAACCCTTTTATATTATAAACTGACTGCACTGGCTTAAAGTTTCAGCATCTCAGTGTTACAGTTGTCACAGGAGCTCCCCATCTTGGATTCTGTCCCCACCCCCCAGAACTGTCCGGGACAGTGTACATGCTTAGTGTGGTCTGAGCAGCTGTTGAGAAGCTGAGCTTAGGGGTCGTTGCAAATTATCAAGCAGAAAATGAGGGTTGTCTGTCATATAAGCTGATGCTACAGGGCTGATTATTCAATTCTGATGCAAATGCCTTGGTTTTAGATCTGTCATGTAATGTGAATCTGAATGAATTACTAATCAGCTTTTTATTGTTACATTTATACTCTATTTATGCAGTGGGTCCCTAAGCTCAATAGCTGACAGCAGCACAGAGCATGTGCAGTGAATCAGCAGAAAAGAAGATGGGAAGCTACTGGGGCATTTTGGAGGCACAGATATTCCCTGCTAGGGCTGTGGTCACCTTGGGCTGGTACAGAAACCCAAAACATAAAGTACAATATTTCTACCCTACTTCTTTAGTTAGGCTTTAGTTCTCCTTTAAACATTCTCTTTAGGTGAGAATCATTTTGGAAATGGATGTGGTCCTCCCTGGACAAGTCTGCATTGTGTTCCTATCTTTGGCGTGGGGGGAAATGATTCAATAAAGTCAGTCTGGCCCTCCACCTCAGTGGACAAATTGTGCAAATATCTGCTTCTTTGGTGCTCTTTGTGTGTATGAATAGCCTCACTTAAATGGGCAAAATGGGCTTTTGCCCAGGGCCCACAAAGAGAGGGGGCCCACTAGCAACTTTTGGCAGACACCTTATTTTAATCATCTGGAAGAGCTCTACAGTATGGTTGTTTTCATTCCTTTGCCTTTTTGTCAGCCCTAAATGTTGCACTAGGGCTTATGGACCTAATACCTGATGTCTTTTTATACAATGTATTGTTTGTGGGCTAAACTTAGCCTATCTAGTTCTAGTATTATCATAGTCATTCCATATACTTTACCATGCATGAGGAACATGAATTCTTTGTTTACATGCATTTAGACAGTTCTTTAACAGTTTCAGTGCTGAATCTTCTGCAATGAGTTAAGGCGCAGAGGGCACAAATCTGCAGAATTAATTACAGAGAAATGTAATGATAAGAAAGGGATTTGCATTATTATAAGGCATATAGAAAAATGAATCCCAGCTGGATATTGCAATCTTACAAGGTATGACTTCCCCCTAATTAAAAATGCTAACTGAAGTATTTACTTATTGCAGGGTCTGGCTATATTAATATTACTGGTATCTTTTCATAAAGAGTGCAGTCGTTTTCAGTAGTGTTGTAATGCTTTAAATAAAATCCAAGTTTACACCAGTTCTGGAGCTGGAAGACATTGATAAATAAACCTCACAATGCCATTTTAATAGGAGATCCCTGCTCACGAGAGTGTGATAACCTTTCCAAACCGATGAGTCTCCCACTGGCTCATTTTTTTTTGTTCACAAAGTGCATGAAGCAAAAGCTGTTTCAATTAATCTGTGCTGAAAGGAAGTGTGATGTGGGTGAAATGAATCTTTCTTTTACCTTTGGAATTGGGCCTTTCCTCATCTGTCAGTGGGCACCCGCCCACCAACAGAATAAAAAGAGTCTCATTTGTTATCAGAGATAACTTTTCAGAGGCGGACTAAACTAATGGAACAGAAAACTCATTTCCTGAATACAGCCATCCCTGAAATGGAAGCCGTTCTTGGAGACGAAGAGAATCTGTGCTCTTTATGATATTCTTTGCAAAGTAGGAAAAGTTAGCATCATCTGTTATTCTTCTCAATTTAACCCCTGTTTCTCTTTGACATGTTTATACAGTTATGGGATCTTTTATCATTAATGCTTGCAACCTGGCGTTTTCCAGCTAAGGGGTCTGTGAAGGCTACTAAACACATTCAAACATGAATAAAATAGCATTGTTTTGCTGCACACATCTAATAAAAGGCACTGGCTTACTTTTGCAGAGAAAGGGCTATTAGGTGAAAAGCAAAGGATTAAATAGAACACTACTGAAAAGTGCATTACTGCATTAGGGAGCTTTTTGGGTAATGGGTTTCCTGATAATACCTAAAATTGCAAAATGCACATTGCAAGGTTATGTATTATATATTGCTGATGACAATCCAGAACGGTGTCTTAATATTTTAAGCAAAAGTAATGTATTACTTTTTTATTTTAAACCATGGGATTATCTGCCAAGAGCGCCTTCACAGAAAGTCAAAACAAGTTTATGGGTGTTTGCTTTCCTTCTTGATGTGTTGGTAAATTTTATATGTAATATGCCACCTTAACTGAAAAGGAAATATAATTTTCTAATAAACCTTGCAATAATAAACCAGTTAGTTGAGGTCTGTCTCCCAGAGTGGGCTTGTAAGGCCTATTTTAGTATTCACTCTCCAATTTTTGGCTACTTTATGTTTTGCTATGTAGCAGATATGTGAATTTACAAATACAAAAAAAAACAGGAAGCTTAACTGCAGTTCACTAGTTTTCCACAAAAATATATGTAACTTTTTACATCTATAGGACCTTTACTGTTAACATTCACAGTATTGTCTGAACATTTTGCATATATTATGTTTGATATAGTCATACAATATTTAGACACTCTACGCAACACACAGACTGGCAATTAACTTCTATTTGTTATTTAAAATAAACCTAATGTACCTTGCAGAAACAATACCTAAAAATTCACTTTCCTATAACGGGGCAAACTGAAGTAAAAACTGTATTATATATATAACAACACTTAGGAGCATGGTTTACACAGTCACTTGGGTGCTAAAAGACCAACATTTACAGGATGTAGCAGGTTGTAGTTATGAGATGAGAACAGCAGAGGTTTATGGTAGTATTTGAGAAAGGAAAAAGGCACTTAGAAATTCTTGTGTCCGCAAGAAGTTCCTAGAAAACTTTAGTACCCGTGTAAGACAAAAAATCAGTGGGTAGGGTGTTCCTTTAAATATGTGCTTCCTGATACACATTTCTGAGAGCACTTGAGAAAGGGGGAGAATTCCTTGAAACGTTGTGTGTGGAGATCTTAATAAAATGTAGTACTTATTAGCACAGCTGCTGGATGTGAGTGCCATCTGTTATCAATTGTTTATATCATAGTTCACGAGCTCCATGCCTATGTCAGCACCTGTTTTAAAAAGAAATTAGACAAGATTTGGAAGTATTTTTCATATTCCTGAGCAATAGATTATCAATATATATGACATATAGCATAATATTCCCTTTATATAGCTTATTCCCACATCCTCCCAGTATGCCATATACTGTATATAAATTTGCTTCCCATTTCTGTTTTTAAGTTTGCACATACAACTAAGTAGTAAGGATAAAAAAAGTGTGACTCAAGATAAATTCTATCACTGAGATCAGGATCTGTAGTACAGTTGGAAGGTCACTGCCAGTTTCATACAGACTGCTTCCACTCCTGTTATTTGTGTAAAACAATATATAAATTCAAGTATATCAGTAAGCACAAATGCCCATGCATAATAATTAATTAAAACATCTTGGGCCCGATTCACTAAAGTCCGAAATAAGGAGTGCTATTTATAGCATGCGTTAAAAATCTTATCACTTCTTATTTTTCGCTCGATTCACTAAAAGGACACTTGTCATAATTAAGAAGCGATGTTCTTGGCGTTATTTATCTTGCGACGACATATTTTCAAGCAATATATTACGCAGCGCACAACATATTACGCAGCGTGCGATATTTTACGCAGAGCGCAATATATTACCCACGTAACCATTACTTTCTGAAGACTACCGTTCTGAAAATTTTGCGCTCTGCGTAAAATATCGCGTGCTGCGTAATATGTTGTGCGCTGCGTAATATATTGCTTGAAAATATGTCGTCGCAAGATAAATAACGCCAAGAACATCGCTTCTTAATTATGACAAGTTTTTTTTTTTAGTGAATCGAGAAGTGATAAGATTTTTAACGCATAACTATAAATAGCACTCCTTATTTCAGACTTTAGTGAATCGGGCCCCTTTACTTGTTACGGAAGTATGTTGTATAATGCTTGTTTCTGGATCACAGGTTGTAAGTTGATGTCAGAACTTATCACTCCTTTTTTTTTATTGATGATACCAATTTTATTGTAGTTTATGTGTACATTTTTATTTCATTTCACTTTAAAATAAGTAATTAAACCCTATTGCTGCAACCCAATAAGCACTTAAACAAGTGATTTCAGGCTATTTACATGGATGTGATTTAGGGCTAATTTGAAGTAACAGTTTTGTCCACATTGGAAACATTTTTCTAAATCAGGAAGATTGTGACTAACCATCTATGAGTTCACTTGTGAAATGAAGCAATATGCGCACCCCCACAGTATCAGGGAATATCATAGGTAATATGTTTACATTGTTGTATGATGTGTATGAGCTATTCTGCTTGTATGTATTTATATATTAAGCACAACTTATGTATGCAGCACTGTACAGCAGAATAATAGATTAATAAAACAGACAGGGGTCATTACAATTGTAGCCCACTTTATAAACGGTTGTGGCACTACCTGCTGATATTTCACTAGTTGGCGCTTCCAGGAGTCCTGACCTTACTATGGGGGAAGCAGGGATTTCTTGGATAAATGGCGTGCCTCCACCCAGGGCTCTGCTATGGGAGAACTACAACTCCCTCCCTGGGACTTGATACTTGGGTGTAGTGCTGCCTGAGACCTCACACAACCTCCAATGGTTATCCCCTCCCTGGGGTATTCACTTACTGGTAGGTAGGTGCTCCTTGAGGCAGACACGATGAACACACAGTTGTGATGAAACAGTTGGTTGTTTATTAGGCAGGACCTCTCCAGGAGTGGCAATACAAAACACAGTGCAGGGGACACTCTCCTTCTTTAAACCTTTAGAGTACCTACCCCTGTTGGGTATCTTATCGGTACTCCCGCCAGGATGATCCCTTTTAGATGTCCTCCCCGGTACTACACGCCAAGAGACCCTCTCTAAAGGCTCTCCCCGGTACTCACGCCAAGATGGACCACCTCCAGGACTCATCCCCGGTACTCACGACTAAGTACCCTCAGAGTAGTACCCCTTCTAGCGGCAGCCTAACCACCTACCTAGACTCTTGGGCCCCTACACTCCAGCTGATGTAATGCTGGGGGAGCCTACTCCCTCTACCACTCCTGGAGGGGCTATTTCTGCCCATTCTACCTGTGCCCTAACTACATCTCACTCCTAGAGTGATCTGACACATAAAACTCCTAATATACCTATGGGGAGAATACCTCTGCTCTCAGAGGCTCTCCCTTAACTCTGGCCTGCAGCACATGGCTGCATTCCCCTTATATGGGCCTATGCACCACCCTGTGGCCATAACCCGAACTGCTGAGATACTCCCCATTAACTATAGATGTACCAGGCTATACCCATTGTACCTTAACCATTACCCTCCCAGGGACCTATCCTAGGGGTATACATCCTGAGGGGCCATTTTAGCAAACCCCTACACAATAATATATGCAAATAAATACAAAGTATTGTTATATAAAGAGTAAAGAGACAAGATTAAGGAGATCCCTGCCCCATGGAGCTTGCAATCTAACTGGGTGCTGTGGTTTAAGTAATATCTAGGACAGCTAAATAATTACTAACCCCAAATCTTAACCTATGTGACTATTATGATTATGTATTTATATATTATAAAGTTAAAATGGGTTAATTAGAATGCAAATAGAGACTTAAAAACAAAAAACCTTGAAAACGCAGTTCTAGCTGATTCAAATCATTCAGGTACGTTATGGCCTACTATTATTTATCTTTTTTTTCAAGGTGGTACACATACTGTATTACTAACTCTTTGAGCAGAATAGGTATTATAGCTGTACATGTTTTGGCCCAGGCAGCATTTTCCCTGTGACTTCTGATAGACTTCTTCCATCTTGTGACATGAATCCTCGTGACAAGCGTTGTTGCTTGACAGGGCCATAGGGATACCTGTAATACTCCACCAATGGTAGATACATTTTAAGGTACCTGCACAGAGGTTGGAGGGGGTTAACATTCCCCCCAAAACAAATATCAAATAAGTGGTTTATCTAATATACTGAAACAGAGATTCTTGAATTCCCAGCAGCTCCATATTTTTCCCATTGATCAAAACGTTCCTGCCAGGAATACATTGTTACTGCTTGGTAAAATTTACTGACCCTTGATAAATCACCTCCTAGTTCTTTTAAGGAATACAGTATGTAACTACAGTAGGCTTTGGGGCTAGTCTGTTTTCTGAGTTGAATTAGTCTGTTCTTCTCTGAGATGCGTTATCAAACCAGCAAGTAGCCGCTTAATTACATAGTAGATCCCCAGAAACGAAATGTAAGCTGCAGCCTCAATCACATATGACATGTTAAACATAGCTTTGCAAACAATGTGATGCTGGAAATGATTTGCAAATCCTTCAGTGCATTCAACCTGTTTCCCTCCAGTGACTCCAGTTCCCTGTGGATTGGGACTTCCTCACATCATTAAAGCTGGAAGCCTATATATATTCTAATTACAGTATATAGCAATTCTGTGAACTGTTTTTAAGCATTCGCCCTCTATGAGTGCCAGCATTGCTTTTAAGAAGGCCTCACAGGAATAACAGCTGCTAGTTCACATAATAAGATAATTAACCAGTGTGAATGTTGTGACAGCATCTCAGTTATAATTCTACAGTCATTTCTGAAGAAAAAAGCATTTCTTTAACTTATTGAAAGTGTTAGATTGAAAGAAAAACAAGGCAAAGTCCCCAGTCAATAAACACCAAGGCCTGGACTTTTCCATTTCAATTAACACCATAGATTATTCTCAGCGCTGAATGCACACAATATTATTTATATTTAATTCACACAATATATTTTCCTTTAAGGAATGTGTTAAATATTAAGGACCAAACTGGAAAGGGTCAGTCAACAAAGTGTTACCATATTACAAAACTGCTTACATATCCACATACCAAAAGCCCATACTGTACATGTCCCCTCCGCCCCTTCCACTCTCTATGTTTCTTACCTGCTTTGTTATACTAAAAATTCAATAAATTAATGTTTAAAAAAAAAAAATATTAAGGAGCATCCATACTGAGAGACTTATGTTTGTTATGTATAAAAAATGTTTTGTTTTTAGCCAAGTCCAAGTACCTGTTGCTAGGAATTCTCCTTTAATGCCTGGCACTTTAATGCCTCGCACAAAGAGGCGACATGGTTATTGGAACAAAGTAGTGTATATGGTTCAGATGAAGGTTTATTCTGGAACAGCAGCAAATAGATATAAAGGTATGGGATCCCTTATCCGGAAGCCCATTATCCAGAAAGCTCAGAATTACAGGAAGCCCTTCTCCCATAAACTCCATTTTAATCAAAATCCTTTTTCTCTGTAATAATAAAACAGTAGCTTGTAGTTGATCCCAACTAAGATTTTTTAGTAGTCTTAAGGTATGGAGATCCAAGTTACGGAAAGACCCCTTATCTGGAATACCCTTGGTCCCAAGCATTCTGTATAACAGGTCCTATACCTGTACTAGAAAATAGGTAACATAATAAATAAGACCAAAAAATAATCTGCTTCCTTTCTGATACTGACAAGAATTGCTACTGAGCTCAAACTTGTAATGTAGGTGCATACTGGGTGCATGTTTTTTTCCAGACCTCTTTAAATAGGTTTCATAGGTTCACTGTATTTAATGTAAAAAAAAGGTTTTAACCAGTTTTAGAACTATGAATATATCAATTCCATGATTTGGTCCAATATTCCTATGGATCCCAGAACTTTTGTCAGAATCTTTAGGAGTTCAGCTTTAGTTTGCCTGAAAGTCATGTGATATTAAAGCTGAACTAAATGTGACAATTTTTTTATTTATAGATGATGCAATTTTTTTAATTTATCTTACTTTCAAATATGCAAGATTCAGTATTTGGGCAAACCCAAAAATGATAGATTCTGAGTTTACAAAGTAGTAATATTTAGTGTATTTCAACACCCTTTTTTATTAATATGCCTCTTTTATTAGCTCTGAGTATGCAGCAGCTTATGGCCTAAGAAGGATGCTGCAATTCTACAGGGGTCTGTTATACAGTGATCTACCACAGGGTAGGGTATATTGCAGAGAAATGTTATTTTAAATTTCTTAATGTACAGGAAAACTGTTTGTAAAAGTTTGCTTACTGAAGCATATAAATGGGTTAATAATGCAAATGTTCCCAGTACTGTTAAGACTGTAAGCTCTTTTGGGCAGGGCTCTCTTCACCTCCTGTGTCGGTTATTGATTGCTTTATATGTTACTCTGTATGTCCAATGTATGAAACCCACTTATTGTACAGCACTGCGGAATATTTTGGCGCTTTATAAATAAATGTTAATAATAATAAAAACAGAGAGATCCAGTACTGCTAGTACAAATTCAGAAAACCTGAAGCATTGACATTTCATTATTGACAATTTGAACTATTCAGTGGCAGATTAATTTTGTTGGTAACAGTAATATTTTGGGCATTAACGGCAAACAGAGGACGAAGGATGAAGGTTAAATAACTATACTCTCACACATTGGCATGCGGGTTTAAGTTGTGCTACTAATAGCTCTGTTTTCTACTATTGTTATGTTTCATTGGTATGCCTTAAAGGAGAACGATACCTCCCGGGCTATAAAAGCCCCCTTAACTAGCACTGCCTTGACCCCCCTAACCTCTCCCTTATCGCATAGTTTCTAACTTTTAAAACTGTCCCTATTAGTGATGGGCGAAAAGTTTCGCCAGGCATGGATTCGCGGTGAATTTCCGCGTTTCGCCATTGGCGGATTGTTTCGCGAAACGGATGAAAAATTTTGCCGCGGAAAAATTCGGCGCACGTCCAAAAATTGTCGCCGGCGTCAAAAAAGAATAGTCGTGGGCGACAAAATAATAGCCGCGGGCGACGAAACAATAGCGCGCGACAAAATAATAGCCGCGGGCGACGAAACAAGAGCCGCGGGCGAACGAAACAAGAGCCGCGCGCGATGAAACAATAGCCGTGCGACAAAATAATAGCTGTGGGCGCCTAAATAATAGCCGCGCGACAAAACAATAGCCGCGGGCGACGAAACAAGAGCCGCGCGACGAAACAAGAGCCGCGGGCGACAAAACAAGAGCCGCGCGACGAAACAAGAGCCGCGCGACGAAACAAGAGCCACGGGCGACGAAACAAGAGCCGCGCGCGACGAAACAAGAGCCACGGGCGACGAAACAAGAGCCGCGCGCGACGAAACAAGAGCCGCGCGATGAAACAATAGCCGCGGGAGACGAAACAATAGCCGCGCGACAAAATAATAGCCGCGGGCGACAATTTTTTTTGTCGCATGACATTTTCGCCGTTTCGCGGATCTTTTCAAAGATTCGCGAATTTTTCGGCGAAGCAAAACGGAACAGATTCGCTCATCACTAGTCCCTATCACTAACCCCAACCTAAAAGAGCAGAGTAGTACATCTGCGTACCTAGCCGACATCTTCCCTGCAAGTGAACATTCTTCGGTTCTCTCCTCCAATAAGAACCCTGCTTGCGCAGAGCAGAGTCCATATCGGCGGAGAGATCAGAAGAATGTTCAGTTGCAAAGAAGATGTCGGCCAGGTATGCAGCTGCACTGCTCAGCTCTGCTTTTAATTTCATTTGGCTGGTGATTTTAAAGGATCCAGCACCATCGGGATAACTAAAGATTCTCTTGGGTCATGGTGCTCAATTATAGGAGTTCAAAACTTATATAAATCTATTTAACACTCTTTTTCTCACATTTTGGCAACTGAAACTTTTAATTCACTGGCTGCAAAAGTTTGCAAAAGTATGTGTTTCATTTTAAGCTTAAACTTAAAACTTATACACCAAAAAATCAAAGTGTATAAAAGGAACTACAGTATAATGTACTGTTGCCCTGCACTGGTGCAACTGGTGTATTTGCTTTAGAAACATTACTATAGTTTAGTAAACTAAGCTGCTGTGTAGCCATTGGGGCAGCCATTTAAAAGAGTAAAGGCACAGGTTACATAGCAGATAACAGATAAGTTCTGTACAATACAATGGTGTTTTATCTGTTATCTGCTATGTAACCTGTGCCTTTTCTCCTTTCTTCAGCTTGAATGGCTGCCCCCATGGCTACACAGCAGCTTTTTAGAAGTGTTTCTGAAGCAAATGTGCAAATTTTACCAGTGCAGGGCAACAGTGCATTGTATTATGATTACTTAAAAACATTTTTATTTTTTGGTGTTACTGTTCCTTTAATACCTAAAATGAACTCATATTTAAACCACTCTAGTGTTAATAGGACAAATTCTTTTTGCAATGAATTAGCTCCCTATCTTGATTGTATACATACAAAAACCATAAGCAGTTACTGCAGTTCTAATCTAATAAAGAAAGCATCACATTTGTTTGTATGGGTTATTGGACTGGAACAATCTTACTATGTAACTCCCATAGTCAATGAAACAAAGTCCTACTTTTTCTGTGCCTCATAGTGTTCTTATAAAAATAAAAAGATTTTTCTACTTCTCTCACCTTTTGCCATCTGTGAATAATGCAAGGGGATGCTAGCAAGCCTTGGCACCCAGACTTGCTAAGTGTTATTTTCTTAATTAAGCCTCCTGACCTGTTTGCATAAATTCAAGCAGATAAATGTCAGGTGCTTTACCTCCATCTGGAGAATTTAATGGAACTTCTGCATTCTTCAAGCGTAACGATTACTTTGTAGAATGTGACTGTTCTATTGCAGGGTGCACTAGGGAAAACATTCACATCTGTATTACAGATAACGACTTTATCCTTGGCAGTATATTTTAGTCCTAATTGGTGGACTGAGGATGACTTTCTCTCACCTAAAAATTAACTGACCACTTGGTGTAGATCAAAACTGGCCAGAGATAGGTTTTTTATTTTTAATTTTTAAGGCACAAGATTTGGTCAGAGACTCTCTTAGCTCAGAAGGGCACAGATCAGTTAAACATTGCTAAATCAGGAGTTCAGCAATGATTCCAAGAATATTAATGAAAACTGGAAAAAGTACTTTGTGACTAAAATATGTGCAAGGCTCTCTTGCCTTTTTTTATAATGTACCCATTGTTTTGAATGGATCTCAGCAAATTTAAGCAAAAAAATATTGAGATATAAGAAAAATGAATAAAAAATCTGAAGGTGTTTTGTTTTTTTTTTTAAATCATTAATTGAACAGAGAGGCCAATTTACTCATTTTGGAGGTCGATAAAAAAGAAACACGGGTACATTTAAGAAAAAAATGGAACTAAATAGTCACTAATGAAAATCCCATTGTTACATTCATTTTCAGTGTTTCAATAAACTGGGGGAATAAAGAGTTGTTTGAGAGTTCCTATAGAAACCTGCCAGCTTTTACTTGCCAAGTTTTCTTTTCTCATCTTTTAACTAAATGACTGTTTGAGGTTTCAGAACATTTTTTCTCTAATCAACATAAAACACCAGCTGGATTTTTTTTTATAAATCTGCCCTGTAGTGTTCATCTTCATACTAAACCTAGGTGACCTGTGAGCTGGGCTGCTAAGTGTATCTAGGAGAGGAAATAGACATTCTCCCTAAATACCACCCTCAATGGCCTTTTCTTTCTTCAGCCACCACTCTGATTAAAATTAGTGATGAATAAACCATGGCTCATATTTTCTGTATCAAATTACTTAAATAATAGCTAAAACTATACAGAGAGCAATAGCTTCCAAATTACAGTTCAGAAGACCTGACCTGCCTTTCCATATCCTTCCTTACCCTACCCTATCATATCCTTTACTATCTAACCTTGCCTTTACTAGTTTCTGCTCTTGGAGAAAATATCTGGCTGGCTTTGTCAGTTAGGAAAGTGACTGAGCTCACACAAAGGATTGCAGCTCCCTAGCATTTTCAGCACATCTAGAAATTCACACTGTGATACTAATGGGAAATTCTTTAGAATATTTATGCGGGAGTTTCATTTTTAGATTCAACAGTAATTAAATAGAGAAATCCCTATGGTCTCTGCAGAAGAGGTCTGACTCATAATCCATGTAATCTCAAGATAAATCTCATGTTTCTGATGGATGTAAAACCCTTATTAATGAGAGTCTCAGTGGATCTCCACCAATATCACAGACACACAATAAAGTTTAAGCTGAGATGAAAAATGTACAGTAGACAGCATAAAATCACACAACCATGCAAAACTAGCTTTGTGTATTTTATATGTGTTCATTTAATATTTGTTTAACTGTTGGTATTGGAATGTTTCAACTTTATTTTTGTGAAATCTGTCATAGCAAGTGGGCATAGGGTAATGGCACTCATGACATTAAGGCAAAAGTTTTCGCCAAGCATGGATTCACTGGGAAATTCCACATTTTGCCATTATCAAATTTTTTTTACAAAACTGCCACAAAAATCTGCAGAGTGAGGAAACAATTGCGGTCGCATCAAAAAAGTGACGTTTGAGTAAAAAAAGTTGTGGTCACGTCAAATAAGTTGTGGTCACATAAAAAAAGTCACGTGCATCAAAATTCATTAATTTTTCAGCAGTTTTGCAAATTTTTCGGCAAAGTGAAACGGACAAATTCGCTCATCAGTAATTTTAAATGTAAGCTCCTAGGGGGAGAGTTAACAAAGCGTGAGTTTAGAGCCTAATACATAAAAAAAATCACCCATGTTCTAGTCATCCCAAGGGGATTTTTGAAGCGTATTTACCAAATTTAGAACTCACTATACACATATGCAAATAAATAATAAAATAAATAGGCTTATGAATGAATAGAATGTGGGTTTGTTTTTATGTATTAAACTCTAAACTCGCATTTTGATAAATCTGTCCCATAGTGTCAGGGATGTTGCAGATGTAAAACAAAAGAAGACCCAATTTTTCATACATATTTATTTACTAACCTCACATTTTTTTAGCAGAACGAGTTAAAATATTCTAATTTAAACTTGTTTTAGTTTGCAATTCATAATTTATTGGAACAACTCCTCAAAGAATTAGTGTGTAGTCAATGGTTTAAGCAGAGTACAAGATTATGAGGCTGATAATATCTAGAGGGCTCCGCAGGCAACATACATTTATATCACAATCATATCACTGCTACGCATGATTACCTCTGCATTATATGCCAGCTATGAGCAATGCACATCTAACTGCTGTTCTTCCAGTGATTAATTGTTTTTAGTTTACTTGCTATAAAAACATAAGATGTCTGATCATGTTCAGATTCATTAGTGCTAAAGTAAAGGAGAAGTACACAAAACAAGGTGCCCAGATAAGAAACCTGACACATCTGAGATGTTACACAGGACGTTTTATGTCGTCTTCAAAGCTATTAATCAGTGTAGGACAGCATGAAATTGCTTTACCCCTCAAGGGTCCACCGATTTATCTTAACTCAGCATACTTCAGTGAACCTAATATATGAACTGTAGTATGCATGGCCATTTCAAAATTGGTATACTGTATTAATTTAATTTTTATTTACATGACTACATACAGTAGCCTCACTTATCTGTATATTTACTCAATACATCATTGAGCATGTTAGCGCAAGACAAGATACTGGGAAAAGGTTTCTGTAACTACAGACTGTCCTAAGCCAACATATTAAAGTGGTGTTGTTCCTTTTGCCAAATCTTTCTAACCAACCACTATTCTGTGAACCAGGACTAGTATGTAATACTGTGAATATTGTGGATTTCAGTCTGATGCAGTATGTCATTGCATAAAGAACAGACATCTATGCTTGTTGTATAGAAATGTATTTTACATTACAAAAAGTGTAATATGTTTTTTTAAAGAAAGGCTTATTATATAACAAGACCAGAAGTGGTTAATAATTGACCTAAACCAGTAGCTCAAAGGCTGTTGCTGAACTAGTGGTCTGGTATTATGGACAGACATAGTTAATCTGTGGTTACACATCTTTTTGTTTAAAGGATTTTTTGGCCACCCCCATGTTATGCATTGATGGTTATAATTACTTGATGTGGGATATATATTATGGTAAATGTAGAGATGTATGGGCAGGTTGAGAATATTTTTTCACTGAATGTTGTTGTTGGCTATACGTTGTATTGATTAACTAGCAAATGTAGTGCCTGTTGGGCAGTGATGTAGATGGTGATGGCAACCCCAGCTTCTCACAGTGCATTTCATGACAGGCACAGCTTGGCCCCCCAGCATTTTATGAAAAACATAATGTGGCCTCCAACATTTCATGACATGCACATCACGGACCCCAACAATTCATGACATGTGCCCTTGGCCCCCAACATTTCATGGCAAACACATTGTGGACCCCAATCCTAGCGCCTCTCCGCTTTACCTCTCTGACTGTCAGGTGCTCCTGGAAATTGAATATACAGCCACAGATTGTAAGCTCTACGGGGCAGGGACCTCCATCCTCTTGTGTCTTTGACTCTTATCTTATTGCAACTATCTTTATTATTATTTATTTGTGTTTATTGTAATACTTTTTATTTATCTATTATCTTAATAACCCCCTGTTTGTATTAATGTATTCTACTGTACAGCACTGCGTACAAAAAGTAGCTTTTTATAAATAAAGATATACATACATACAGAGGGTCCTTAGGCTACACCCTAATAAGTGTCCCTGCCATTTATCCAAATGTTAACTTACTTATTTCCTTTCTTTAGTTAACAGGGTTTTAACCACTTTATTTACTAAACAAAAACTGGGTGACTGTAGCTTTAACAAAATACTTTAATTTTTATTCTTGGTATTTAAATGGTGCAAATGGTCAACTTTTATCAAGAGCCAATTAACCTATGTGATAAATGGGACCTGTTATCCAAAAATGTTTGAAACCTGGGGTTTTACAGTTAACTGGGTCTTTTTGTAATTTGGATGACCATACTTTATTCTACTTAAAATAATACAATGTATATACTGTATATATATATATATATTGTGACATGCTGACTACCAGTACATATTTTTGGGGGGAATTAGCTATGGTAGGCAGGTAACCAGAGGATCAGGAGCATAGAGAAAGGGACACCACTTCTTCAGGCAAAAACACAGGTTTAACAACATAACATAGTAACATAGTAACATAGTAAGTTGGGTTGAAAAAAGACATACGTCCATCAAGTTCAACCATAATGCCTATACCTAACCTGCCTAACTACAAGTTGATCCAGAGGAAGGCAAAAAACCCCATCTGAAGCCTCTCTAATTTGCCTCAGAGGGGAAAAAATTCCTTCCTGACTCCAAGATGGCAATCGGACCAGTCCCTGTATCAACTTGTACTAAGAGCTATCTCCCATAACCGTGTATTCCCTCACTTGCTAAGAATCCATCCAGCCCCTTCTTAAAGCTATATAATGTATCAGCCAGTACGACTGATTCGGGGAGGGAATTCCACAACTTCACAGCTCTCACTGTAAAAAATCCTTTCCGAATATTTAAATGGAACCTCCCTTCTTCTAAACGGAGTGGGTGCCCTCGTGTCCGTTGGAAGGACCTACTGGTAAATAAAACATTAGAGAGGTTATTATATGATCCCCTTATATATTTATACATAGTTATCATGTCACCTCTTAAGCGCCTCTTCTCCAGTGTAAACAGACCCAACTTGGCCAGTCTTTCTTCATAACTGAGACTTTCCATACCCTTTACCAGCTTAGTTGCCCTTCTCTGGACCCTCTCTAGCTCAATAATGTCCCGTTTGAGCACTGGAGACCAAAACTGAACAGCATATTCTAGATGGGGCCTTACCAGCGCTCTGTAAAGGGGAAGAATAACCCCCTCCTCCCGTGAATCTATACCCCTTTTAATACAGCTCAGAACCTTGTTTGCCCTTGCAGCTGCTGCCTGGCATTGCTTGCTACAGCCAAGTTTATTATCTACAAGGACTCCAAGATCCTTCTCCATTATGGATTTGCCTAGTGCAGTCCCATTAAGGGTATACGGGGCTTGCATATTTTTACATCCCAGGTGCATGACCTTACATTTATCCACATTAAATCTCATCTGCCACTTAGCTGCCCAGATTGCCAGTTGGTCAAGATCCTGCTGCAGGGATGTCACATCCTGGATAGAATTGACTGGTCTGCAGAGTTTTGTGTCATCTGCAAACACTGATACATTACTCATAATACCCTCCCCTAAGTCATTTATGAACAAATTAAACAAAAGTGGACCCAGTACAGAACCCTGAGGGACCCCACTGAGAACCTTACTCCAAGTAGAGAATGTGCCATTAACAACCACCCTCTGTACCCGATCCTGTAGCCAGTTTTCTATCCATGTGCAAACGACTTCACTAAGACCAATAGACCTTAGCTTAGAAAGCAGTCGTTTGTGGGGAACGGTATCAAATGCTTTGGCAAAATCCAAATAGATTATATCTACTGCATCCCCACTGTCCAGCTTCTTACTTACCTCATCATAAAAAGCAATTAAATTGGTCTGACATGACCTGTCCTTCATAAAGCCATGCTGATTACTGCTCATAATGCCATTCTCCACTACATAATTTTGAATGTGATCCCTTAACAAGCCTTCAAATAACTTGCCCACCACGGATGTCAAACTTACAGGCCTATAATTGCCAGGCTGAGATCTTATTCCCTTTTTAAATATGGGAGTGACATTCGCCTTCTTCCAATCACTAGGTACCATACCTGATGAAAGAGAGTCTGAGAATATCAGAAACAAGGGCCACTGCAATTCTGCCCCTAGCTCTCTCAGTACCCGAGGGTGTATTCCATGTGGCCCAGGTGCCTTGTTTACATTTATCGTGTGTAACCCTTTAAGCACCATATCCTGTGCCAACCACTGTGTAGTTGGAGCTGAGGCAACAGTGCAGCTATTGGGTGGGACTTGGCCCAGTGGCTCCTCTACTGTATACACAGAAGAAAAGAACTGGTTAAGCACATCTGCCTTTTCTGTATCCGCTGTAACCATATTGTTATTGTAACTCAATGGGGCCACACCCTCAACCTGCATCTTTTTACTATTAATATACTTAAAAAACTTTTTGGGGTTAGTCTTGGCCTCGGCCGCGATGCGCTCCTCATTTTCTATCTTTGCCTTCCGGATTGCTGTTTTACAACACTTGTTATAGTGTTTATATTCATTAAACGCAGCTACTGTCCCCTCTGACTTATATTTCTTAAAAGCTTTCCTTTTTTTCCCTATTAACTTCTTTACCTCAGAGTTAAGCCACATGGGGTGATTCTTAACACTTCTACTTTTTATTATTAATGGAATGAATTGAGAACAGTAATGATTTAATATCATTTTAAATGACAACCATTTCTGCTCTGTGTTTTTATCAGAAAACATAATGCCCCAATCTATGCCCTGAAGCACTGCCCTTAAGGAGCTAAAATTTGCCTTCCTAAAATTCAGTGTCTTTGTTGCCCCCGTGTAAATTTGTTTCCTGCACCAAACATCAAATGAAATAACATTATGGTCACTATTACCCAGGGGTTCAACCACTTGCACATTTGCTATACGTTCTGGGTCATTAGAGATCACTAGATCTAGTATAGCATTGTTCCTGGTTGGCTCCTCAACAACCTGTGACATAAAGTTGTCGTGCAGCAAGTTTATAAACTTGTTCCCATTTACTGTCCTGGCAGTACTATTGCCCCAGTCAATATCAGGGTAATTAAAATCCCCCATTATTATCACTTGCCCCAAACTAGCAGCCTTTTCTATTTGCAACAGGAGCTGGGCCTCCTCCTCTTCGCTTACATTAGGGGGTCTATAGCATACCCCTACAATTAGCTTGGTAGATTCTTTACTATCTGTGAGAAGCTCAACCCATAAGGATTCAGCTCCCTCTGTTACCCCCATCACTTCCTCCTTAATATTTGCTTTTAATTCCTGCTTAATGAACAGACACACTCCTCCTCCTTTCCTATTGCCCCTGTCCCTCCGAAACAATGTATACCCCCCAATATTAACAGCCCAGTCATGAGACTCATTCAACCAAGTTTCAGCAACACCAATCACATCATATTTCCGCTCCAACGCCAGTACCTCCAGCTCTCCCATTTTACCAGTCAGACTCCTTGCATTGGTAAACATACATTTAATACTGGTTCCGGCGTGAGAATGACGTGTAAACAACTTATGGGCCTCCCTGCCATTATCAGTATCCCGAAGCAAGTCTCCTCCCCCAATTTTCCTTACTATGCCCACTACCTCATCTATCCTGTCTACCACAGAATTTCCCGCTGCACCCTCCCCCCCCACTCCTAGTTTAAAATCTCCTCCAACCCTCTAGCCATCTTTTCCCCCAAAGCAGCTGCCCCATCATCATTGAGGTGCAGCCCATCCCTGGCAAAGAGCCTGTAGCCGATTGAGAAATCAGCCCAGTTCTGGAGAAACCCAAAGCCCTCCTCCCTGCACCAATCTCTCAGCCACGCATTAATCTCCCTAAGCTCCCGCTGCCTTCTTAATGTTGCTCGTGGCACAGGTAATATCTCTGAGAAAATTACCTTGGAAGTCCTCGCAGGAACACAGTTCATCAAAAACACAGGAACACAGTTCATCAAAAAACAGTTCAGCAAACTTGTTCAAAACTTGTCCCCTTTCTGGGACTCTCACCTTCCAGTGTAACTTCCACACTCTGGAACCTTTTTGGGGTCTCTCACCGTCCCCAGTTACACACATCCACGATGACTCTCACACTTGTGAACACTCTGGCTTCTCCCTAAGCCTTGATGTTGTGGCTTCACCTTAAGCCCTGCTGACTCTTCTCAGCTCTCATACACCTGGTCACGGCACCCTTTGTTCCTAGCAGTGGCAGGCAGTACCCCCAGCCTTTCTGGGAGTTCCTTACACAGGCAGGCAGCCTTCCTGCTCTGTGCCCTGCTCTGACCAACTCTGAGTCTGACCTACTCAAGGTCAAGAACCAACCCCTTGCTGTGCAACACCACAGCTCTTTTATTTGCTGCTTCACCTGCAGTTTATTCAGCCAGCTGCCTACAGCTGGCCAACTGAAAACATTAACTGGAGTTCAGAATGGAAGGTCTTTACTTCTTTCCTTCTCTTCCTCCACTGACTCCAAGGACCTATTAATTTGGCTTTTCCTAAGCCAGTATATATATATATATATATATATATTTATATTTGCTTTTGACCTGGGCCCAAAACATTGACATTTTTGTTAAGGGTATGCTCCTTTTTTTTTTATAAATATTTCAAGGGGTGGCATACCACGTTGGTGGCTTTGCTGATTACATGTGTCAGGTAAGAATCCTGAAGAATTAGAAAGAATGAAGAATGCTGAACAAGAAAGAATTTTATTCATGGGTGGAGGTAAAAGTGTGCACGACTCCTGATGTGTCAGTTTGATGCCATGCTCTGTCTCCTCTGCTCTAATCCATTACACGGGTAGCATGGCCCACCACCCAGACTGAATGTATACCTAAACATGGGCAGCACGATGACCACCAGATTGACCTCCCTAACATTGTCCCTATCTGTCGCTGACAGTTCATGGCACCATATTATCAATTAAGACCAGTGGCCCCAACAGCACCTCTGGTTCTTAAATTTTTGCACCACTTCCATATAAATATTCGCCAATGGCAAAATGTGAAATTTTGCTGCAGATCCATACCTGGCTAATTCTCTCATCACTAGTAAATATTATCACAATTAGTAATCTATCTGTGTTCACGAGAGGATCAAAATATGCATTTATCACATATTACTGCACACTCCCTATAAGCATGCTGCAAGTCCACAGATGTATATTTTTAAAAGACGTGTTTTCTAAAGTAAAAGACGAATGTATCTCTAGGTCATGCTTTGACATTAAATGGTTTGAGTGTTGTAATTTAATTAGAAAAACTAAAACACAGAAGAGAAAGCCCAAGCAATATGAAAGGCGTGTGAATTTCCTTATGCTGACTGCTGTAAAAGTAGAGGCCTTTTGATGTTAAGGTCTTTAGCTGCATGACTTCTAATAAATTAAAAAATTAAAATGAATGTTAAATATTTTTCTCTTTCATGAGAAGTGAGTGACACGTGACTGCCTCCAGCTCTGCTTCTCTCGCTAATCAGTGTATTATCCATTTTACTTTCTTTGATGCAGGCTACAGAAGTAGCAACTAAACTGTCTATCAATCTCTGATAAACAATTATCTAAGGTGCTTCCTGTAATCAAGCCTTAAGAGAGAAATACTTGATTACGGATTTTCAGAGCACCACTAATGTAGATTTTAACTATTAAAAGTACTGGAGGTTTCTGTAGTCTAAAATAAGTTACATTAAAGGGGACCTGTCACCCAGATATAAAAAGCTGTATAATAAAAGTCCTGTTCAAATTAAACATGAAATCCCAATTCCTTTTTTCATTAACACATCCATACCCAAAAGGCATTTAAAAGTCCCAGCTGTCAATCATATATTACCTGCCCCGCACATAAACAAGATTTTGGCATGATGCAAAGCTTTTCTCAATAACAAAATGACCCTGCCTGCTTGCTGTAGTTGTGTAATTCCAAGACTGAAGGAAACTTTAAATCACTTATACTGTATATAGTGTAAGTGAAGTTTATTATGCTTGTACTCACCAGCATTTCTTATTGCACTTCCCTACTAAGAGTAGTGGTGTTCTCCTGCGTTCCACCTGTGATTGGTGCTTTTTTGCAATTTATTTAGATGCATACTGCCGATTCAATATGTGGCCTGTATTAAATGGGTTAGGTGGCAACCCTAGTGGTTATACATGTAAACATGGAGGGATGTTGTATTACACATCAGTCAAATGATTACTGCAGAATATTTTTTAATTCTGGCATCTATAGGTGTGGTGCTCTATTAGTCATGCCAGCCTATCAAGTAGGCTTGCCACCTCACTACTTTTTTTGTAACTTATATTTTATTTTTCAATTATGCAGAAAGAACATAATACAGTATAATAAAAAAGCATGTGTTGGATAGCAATCATCAATAAAAGAAAGAAAGAATAAAGCATTATTACCAGTGATAAGTCATGAGTAGTATGTCTTCTTTTTCTATAAAAAAAACTTACCAATCTTAGCATGAAGAGGAGATTGGTCTAGAAAAACAAAGTATAATAAACAACAGTAATGTAACCTCTAAGAGGAAAAAGGGAAAACTGTAACCATAGTTTTCAGGTTAAATGGTGGATGCAAGATCGTAAGGCATTGGGGTGAGTTGTTAGAGTATTTGGTGTAGATGGCCAACAGAGACGGCAAATTAGATGGTGAATTGTGGCCAAAAGGAATAGGTGGTACAAAAGCTTAGTTAAATTAGGTAGCCAGGCCTGTAATTTCCAAATGTCCCAGATGTTATGGAGGGTGGCTATTCCGTAATCAAACTTCCTGTTGGAATTAACCTGGTTAATTATCTTAGTCACAGTTGGTGCAGCAGATGTTTTCCATTTGGCTGCAATAGCCAATCAAGTGGCTGTAAGTATCTGATTAATTAGCGCTTGGCCACTGTTGCACATTTTTGGGAATGGTTTGCCACCTCACCACTTTAATACTGGCCACATGGTGAATCTATATCCTGTGCGGCTAATTTGTAATTAATTTAGATGCATGCTGCAGACTGAATTAATTTATTTGCAGCCATGCAGCACGCATCTAAATGAACTGCTTACTATGGATGAACTGCAGGATATGGATTCAATGTGCCTGGTATTAAAGGGGTGAGGTGGCAACCCTATTGTTTAAGATAACATTTTCAGAGAGTGGATTGCATAACTTCATTGGATTAAACTGGATAAACAAAATTGTGTTTATGGAAGTGCAATAAGTATGGTTAATGTTATGCATCACGACTTACCACATTTGTGTTTATTTTATGCAACTGCAATTTCACATGTAAACAGGGTAATTTTTCAGATGTAGATGATGAGCTCTGTACAAACAAATCATAAGTTGCAACCTTTGATAGGGCATTGACACACAGGGAGATTAGTAGCCAAGTAATATATTTTACTTGCAGCGATCCCAATGTTAGTCTATAGCAAGGCATTTTCATGGAGATTTGTAGCCAGCGTTAGAGAAAAAAAATTCATAGTTTATTGCTAATAAAGACACCACACAGTCTAAAACATGAACAAAGGTCAAAATGACTAGGCTCACTACAAGTCTTTCTGATACTCCACTTATAAGCCCCAGCACAACAAAATCCATTATTGATAACAGTTACCTTCTCTCTCAGTCACTCCGCTAAGTAAAAGGCAGAAAGGGAAGAGAGATAGAAGAGGTAAATAAAAATTATTTATAGTGCTTTCTCCTGAGGGGATTTAAGGGAATCAAAGCACTTTACAACAATTATGGCAGCTAGTAGAGATTTAGTCAGTACATTGGGGGGATTTGATTCAGGGTCTACATTTCGATATTTAGTGTTCAGTCTTTAACCTACTACTTGTCACATTATTTGACTTCTCTTATTCAGTGTCTTAATTATTGAAAAAAACATTTATTTTGGCATAGCTGATCCAGTTCTGTAATCGGTTTATTGATCATAAAAATCTGAATTAGCATTATTCTTTCAATACTTTGAGTCTTTGCAATTAAAATAAAGTCTGACTGAGTGACTGAGTAGTAAGACCCTGTTGCACCTGGGGGACTTTATTTTAATTGCATCACAGACTCAAAGTCATTAGACAGTGTAGGACTCACGTACAATGAGGGGCCTTGATGTGGCACGTGAGCTTACATATTTTGGCCAAAGTGTGGTACTTTTTTTGTGGAACACCTCATTTTTTGTAAAAATTATTTTTAAAGGCAAACTAAGCGCTGGCAATCTTTCTTTCTCTTTGTGTATAATTAATGGCTTTTTATCGTTTCTAGCAGCTGGTCAACTCCAGATTGTGGGTTAGACCGAGCGCTGGCACAATAGTGTGTTTCTAGCAGCTGGTCAACACTACAGCGTGGGTTAGACCGAGCGCTGGCTATTTCTTTCTGTGTTTTGTGTACAAATTGTAGCCAAATTTTGCTTCTAGCTGCTATGTAGCCTTTAAACCAATGAATCACTTTCATGTGTGTGCTAATGAGCTGGGACTTAAAAGCTCCCTGCTTTTCCACTAGAGCCTTTTTGAGCTAAAGGTAGGTGCATTAGGTCTAAATACTCAGTCACATTGTTTGTTGGGGGACTTTATTTTAATTGCATCACAGACTCAAAGTCATTAGACAGTGTAGGACTCACGTACAATGAGGGGCCTTGACGTGGCATGTGAGCTTACATATTTTGGCCAAAGTGTGGTACTAACACCTCATTTTTTGTAAAAATTATTTTTAAAGGCAAACTAAGCGCTGGCAATCTTTCTTTCTCTTTGTTTTATCAGTATTAATTGTATTTAGTCATTTTGTATAGCTATTGGATCTATTATCTGCAATGCTTGGGACCTGAGGTTTTCTGATGAGAGGACCTTTCTGTGATGTGGAGAACCAACCATAATTTAGGGCTAACCTTTGCATTAATTAATATAAGTTACTATTCAAGGTACTGCCAAACATTTTTGTGGGCTATCTAATAGGTTATAAATAAGTGCCCTTAAGCACTTACTCCTAGAATGCTTACATTTGTTGCTGTTTTGCTGGAGAAAGTATCTGCAGGCACAGTATCTGCCGTAAGACAGAACAGATAATTCAAACTCCAAACACAATAAACAGTTAAATGAACATGTTTCTGCAGTGTGTTTTGAGATCTGTCTAATTGAATGTGACTTCGTGCTGATCTCATTATCTCTAAAGTGTCAGATTTTAGCTCAATATTAATTTATACTAGCTCAGAGATGTGTATCATTTGATAGGTATTTGCCTATGCATGCAAAATAAGGATAAAGGGGGGCTTTAAACAAGAGAATTACATCCAAATATTAACTCTTAACATGGGCTTCTTGTGGAAAAATTATTGTTACAACCTGTAAACAAAACAGTGGAAGCATCTACAGACCATTGTGATACACCAATTTAGAAAATAATTTAGCAAATTATTGAGCCTCCCTATAACATTAAGACATCGTGTTATCTTAAAGGACAAGGAAAGGCTAAGTCACTTGGGGGTACCAAAATGTTAAGCACCCCCAAGTGACTTTAATCGCTTACCTTGTACCCAGGCTCGTGCCCCTGTTAGGAGAAAACAGCACCAGCCCGGGGTACCTGTAGCGCAGCGCTTCCTGCTTCGTTTTGCCGGCAAATTCCCAGGACCGGCGCATGTGCATTAGAGTGAAAAGCTGACTTCTCTGTTAAAGTTCGGCTTTTTCACTCTACTGCGCATTTGCGTGCGAGCGAAGGAGGAAGCGCTGCACCAGCCCGGGGTAAAAGGTAAGTGATTTAAGTCACTTGGGGGTGCCTAACATTTTGGCACCCCCAAGTGACTTTGCCTTTCCTTTTCAGTTAAAGGAGACCTAAATCCTAAAAACAAATCTGGGCAGAAATTATGTAATTTATACATTGCACCTGCCTAAAATTCCAGATTCTCTAAAACAGTAATAGTTTATACTTCAAAATTGTCCACAGGGAGTCATCATCTCGGAATTTTTTAGGAGTCTCACTGACACTAAAATGCTCAGTATGCTCTGGACAGGTAAGCATAGGGGTAGTTGCAAATCATCAAATAAATAAATACGGTTTACCTTTCATAGAAGCTGATGCTACAGGGCTGATTATTAAATTCTGATGTGAATTGCACTGGTTTCTATACTGCCATGCAAGCAGAATCTGAATTAATTACTAATCCACCTTATATTGTGACATTTATATTCTATATTCATTTCTGGCCTACTTCTTTGTTACGCTTCAGTTCTCCTTTAAATACCCAACTTGCCTATATCTGTAGTCCCCCTGCCTGTGCCCAGAATCCTGCACATTCTCTGCATGACTCCGAGCCTCTGTTGTTGCCTAGTTTAGGGAATAAGATAATATGTTAGATTGATAAATTAAAGTCCTTTGCAAATTTTCAACCCAAATAAGCTGCAATGTATTCTGCAGACTTCCCTGGCTTCTACAAAGCCATGCAGCAAACATGAAGATAAGCTGCATATTAGCTCTGAAGCATATAAATTAGATGCTTTATATGTGATTGCACTATTAGGTCTTTATTTTAAATGTGGATATGGATTAATACTCTAGTTTAGCTGCATATCAGAAAGATGCATAAAAGCCAATACAGATGACAGGCAATAGAACTGATTACTTGTTATAAATGTATTATCCATTTGACCAGATCCTTCTATGTACACTTACAGAAAAAAACATTTTATAGTACATGAATGATTTGAACACTTCTCTATAGAATTTTTATTTAATGTATTCTTTGTTTAAGTATGGATTTGGTTGGATAATGTTATTGGTCTGTTAAGGTTTTCTTTAAAAGCTGAGTATTGTTCCACCTCATCCCTTTAAAACTGAGTACAGGTATAGGATCCCTTATCTGGAAACCCATTATCCAGAAAGTTCCAAATTACGGAAAGGCCATCTCCCATAGACTCCATTATAAGCAAATAATTTTAATTTTTTTTCTCTATAATAATAAAACAGAATCTTGTACTTGATCCCAACTAAAATATAATTAATCCTTATTGGGGCAAACCAATCCTATTGGGTTTAAATGATGTTTAAATGATTTTATAGTAGACTTAAGGTATGGAGATTGAAATTATGGAAAGATCCCTTATCTGAAAAGCCCCAGGTCCTGAGCATTCTGGATAACAGGTCCCATACCTGTACAGAGTAAGATGACAAGCTCATCCCTTTATCTGAGGACAACAAATATTGATAAAATAGACAAACTTAAAATTGCACCAATGTGCCCACTAAACTGTTGTTATAGACACCTTCTGTACTTCAGTATGTTCTGCTATTTGTTGTACCAAATTACTTACAGTACAAATGCGAATCATTTGATAACAAGGAGGTAGTTGGCCATTCCCCTTGTACTCACAAGCCTCAGATATATCACTTAGCAGTGCCAGACACCAGGAAAATTATTTGAAGAGAACAATGTTATAGTAAACTATAGGCAAATTTGAATAACCATGTTATAGTATATTATAGGCAGCTTTGAATATATTAACAGAAAAATAGAAAATAAAATTGCAGTAAACAAGGTTTATTTAGAATTTTACTAGTATTATTTACTTATTTATTTGATGACCTCCAAATAAATTACACTGAAACATGGCTTTTATTATTTTAAAGGCTTGGTTTTAATCTTTGAATTTCCTTAGTTCACTAATAAAAGACGTTGCAAAGAAAGTTGTGAATGGCAGGTATTTTTGTAACCACTGTTGTTTAGTTTTGCTCTCGGCAATCACAGCATTCAGCGAACACCCACTGGAATGCAATATATAGAACAAGGCCTTTTAAATGAAATCTCAGTTGACAGGAAGGGGGATCATAAGTCAAAGGCAAAATTAAAAAAACAACTTGTCATATACTTGATAGTGGGCAGGTATTAGTAAACAGGACATAAATACTTTTGACTGCTAGGGTAGTTATACTCATGCAGAGTACAACACTGGTTAAAATAGCAGCCACAAAAAATGCCCTAAACAAATTAAATAGTGAAAAAAGGGAAAAGTAGTGCACCCCCACAAGACATGACCTGAAAGCAACAGTTGTTGGAAGAGGTCAATCATGAGTACCATGGCTTTCTTAAATTGGAGGCATTGCAATAAGGACTAGTGATGAGTGAATCTGTCCCATTTTGCTCGCCAAACAATTCGAGAAACTGCAGAAAAATTCTCGAAATGACGTAAAAAAAAATTGGAACCAGTGAAAAATAAATGTGGCTACCATGTAACATTTTTTTTTTTAACTTTGTTTTTATTGTTTGTTTTTCAACAGGGTAAATTACATTTAAAGCATGTAAAAAGGAAAATAAAGAAGTAAAGTTGGGGTCAGGTTGGGGATTGGGGAGGGGAAGGGTTGGACTCTCACCTAATTATTATTATAAGTATAGTCCGTTTCTATTGTTTTGGATCAGACATCAGAAGTGTTTCTTAAAGTTGTTTATGTTTGCATCTGTTGGGGTTGTTGGGTGTATTTCAGTCGATGTAATCCAGGGGTACCATGTAACATTTTTTATGTGACTGCAACTTTTTTCCTCACTTGTGATTTTTTTCCGCCTATTTTGTGAAAAATCTGCCAATGGTGAAATGCTGAATTTTGCTGCAAATCCATGCCTGCTGAAAAATTTTGCTCATCACTATTAAGGACCCATTCAGGTGGTACTGACTGATGTGACGGATGTGTAACTTAAGTTAAGGAGAATTGATCCAAGTGCATCCAACTGAAAAATGCATGTGAGTAGAGTACACAGAATTATTTTTAAATTAGATAATGGCAAAGCTCTAAATGATGGGAAGGCCCATTTATCAACATTCTAATTTTCATGGTTTAAGAGGTTTCTGAGACCACAAACATATTGATAATAGCATATTGATAATTTAATATTAACTAAAGTTTTGAAACACCCAGCATTAGCAAGTCTATATATTTTTCTGCTACTGTATTTTATTTATAGATATGGATCATATTTTATATTAATGAATCAGTTAGATTTTTGGTAGCCTCCCTGTGAACTGACAGTCTATAGGAGGCTCTGCTTGGCATAACACTTGGTTTTTATGCCGCCAACACTTGCCTCCAGGAATTCAAAAATAAGCACCTGCTTTGAGGCCACTGGGAGCAACATCCAAGGGGTTGGTGAGCAACATGATTCTCCTGAGCCACTGGTTGGGGAACACTGCTGTACAGTATCCAACCAATTGGCTGACAATTGAGTGGACAGACTCCATATGAGGGGCCATACAGGACATAACTGCCTTTCTGTTGTTCTGTTCATTCTGATTAGAAGCCTAAATTGTCAGAACAGTAGTAGTGCCTCTGCTGGTGCACCATACACTGGCTGATAATCATGCATTAGGAATAGGAAATTTTTAAGCTTGCCCATTTGACGAACCAACTAATATCCATGGTAAGTAGATATTTAGTAAGATCTTTCAGTCAGCATACACACCAAAATAGCACAAAGCTTTGTTATGTATGATTTTATTAGTACAAGTGTCGCCAGCTTAGGACAGACAGACAAGATGGACATCTAAAGAAAGAAAATTAAAATAAAGAACCACAGTTCCCTCTGTTTTCCTCTTTTTTTACTGTTTAGTTAATAGAAAGTCCCGAGGAAAGGTTTCAGAACCAGTGGAAGAGGTGGAACGTGCTTATGGCAGGCAATGAGCCAGTTAATGTCAGTTGATTGTGTGGCAGCAAGCATCATTTCTTAGAAACATACGAATCCCTTCTGAGACTACCAGGAAGTTATATATACATATTGATGCTGGAAGTGAAGCCTAAAGTTTGATGTTTAGTAAACAAGGGTTTATTGGGATGATTTTATGTACTTAAATGTCTATTTCTGATATATTATCCTGTGTTGTGGGTGATTGCATATTTAGTACAAATTTACATTCTCAAGGTACACACAAAAGTTCTTTGCATTATTAGATTTTTAGTAGTGTATACTAAATAAATGTTGTCACCATACTGGAAAGGTTATGTAATAAAAGGTGCAAAGTTTGCTACTGGTCTAATCACCAATAGCAACCAATCAGAAAGTAACATTTACTGGTCACCCGGTTAAAAGAAAGCATCTGATTGGTTGCAATAGGTTACTGCACCTGGGCAGACTTAGTGCCTTTTATTACATATAGGGGTACCTAGATCCCATTATTAAAGGAATACCTTTATTTATATATATATATATAAATATATATATATATATATATATATATATAATAATACGATTGTCAGCACTCACAGGGTTTCTTAAGTAAAGTCAAAATTAAAAATAAAAGAACATTAGTAGATGCAAATGGTGAGGTTTATTGATCAATATTTGATTTATCAATATTTGACATCATATTTTTTCTGCAGTTCTGAAAAATTTCAGCAAAACAATGCAATTGTGAATATATTTTAGCTCTTTTTTCCATTAACAAACTGGCTTTACCAAACAAAAAACATTTAAAAATTAAACATTACTATTACTTATTATTATTATTATTATTATTATTAAAAAACATTACTATTAAAAATAGTGTGCCACCTGCCAGATTCTGTAAAATTCAATGGGCTGTGTCTTTGACGTTTTAAAGCAAGATGATGGGGTTTTTTTTCAATGTGCAATCAACTTTTATTACCACGATCACGTTTAACATTTTAGTTTTTGGTAAATATGCTAGTGATCTAGGGGGGGGAATTGCAAATTGTGATTTTTCTTCTCAAGTTTAAAAATTAGTGATGAGAGAAATTTTTTGCCAGACTTGGATTCACAGTGAAATTATGCATTTTGCCATTGGTGTATACTTTTTAAAGAAACAGCAGCAAAAAAATTGCAGAGTAAGGAAAAAGTCATGGTTCTGGCAACAAAAGTTGCGGTTGTGTAAAAAAGTCACGGTCGAATGAAATACATTGTGGTTGCGTCAAAAAAGTTGCGGTACCGTAAAAAAAAGACATCCACGTCAAAAATGTTGTGAGGTAGCCGTGTTTTGCAAATTTTCGCCCGTTTAGCACATTTTTTGGCGAATCAAAATGGGACAGATTTGCTCATCGCTATCAAAAATCAATAAAACAACTTTTTAATGTATTGCAGGTATCAGTATTATTCAGCATGTGGGCAGAGGTGAAAGCATTTATTAAAAAGAAGAAAACTCAGCTTTACCTTTCACCATGCAGTCTGATAGAAAATTAATTGGCAGGTAAGCCCCCCCCCCCTCCAGCATAAAGTTCAACTTTGGTAGAGAATGGGAGATTTTGAGAGGAAATGACATCTCTGCCTGTCTATTATCAGCCAAGATAATTTCTCCTGATGCAAAATGAAGTAGAAATGCTCAATTATTGCTCATAATGGATGCTGTACCTTCTGTAAAAGCTTGTGCCCGCTTTCAAACCATGAAAAAGTTCATTCTACTTCCTAAGGTGGTAATTATTGGGATAAAACGGAGGCAGCTCAAAGAAAAGGGTTATCAAAAGTGAATCATCTTCATCAAAAAACTGGAACTTAGAAACAGAATATTTTAATGAAATATTACACATTTAGGGGCCAATTTAGCAAAATTTGACTTACCGTTTTTTTCACAATTCAGAATGAAAAACACAAATATGTTCGAGAATATTCTTAACTCAGTAATTATTAAAGGAAAAAAAAACTTAGCAAATAGAAGCTGGGGAGGTTGATTAGAACTTTATCTATCTGTTGCCCCAGTTTATTAAAACATTCAAGTTTAAAATTATTTAAAATTAAGGGAACAATTCTTACCAGTATGCGACTTTTCTTTTCTTTTTTAAACTGAAATTTTTTTATTTTTTTTTGTTTATTTTTCCTTTACATGTAATACACAGCAAAAATATTGGGGATAAAGAATGAAGAGAGATAGGGAAGGTAAGTAGGAGAGGGAGAAAGGGGGAGAAGGGATGGGGGTCCATGCGTAGTAATTTTGCTTCTTGGTTGCGGAGATGCTTCTTACTTTTTCTTTCCTCTTTGGTTGATAGGGGAGTGGCATGGGTTTGTTTGTTGTATGTGATTTCTTGCCTCTTGTTTGTTTGTGTTGTAGTTTTAGGTGGTTCTTGTATATTTTGTTATCCAGGTTCGCCATATGTGTTGGGTAGCTTTGTCTTTGTTTGTTGTAGTCACGGGGTATTGTACCACTTGTTTTTCGTAGGTAAGGTTAGAGTCTGTGAGATGGATTAGGTCCTCTTTAGTTGGGATAGTGCCTGTTTTCCATAGTCTGGGAATTAATAGTCTGGCTGACGTGATGATGTGGAATGTGAGCTTTTGTAGTTCATGGGGTAGGTCCTGTAGCCCATGGTTGAGGAGTGCTAATGGTGCAGTTAATGGAATGTGCAGTTTCATTGTATCGTAAAGTAGTTGCGAGACATCTGTCCAAAAGGGGGTAAGAATAGGGCACTCCCACCAGATGTGTATTAGTGTCCCTTTTTCGGTATTGCATCTCCAGCAATTTGGGGGAGACGTTGGGTATATCTGGTGGAGGACTGAGGGTGTTTTGTACCATCTGTAAAGGATTTTCCTTTGGTTTTCTATGTGGTTGGTGCATTTGGAATATTTGTAGGCTGCATTGGCTGCTTGGAGCCACTGTCAGTATGTGACTTTTCATGTGTCGTTCACATCACACAAGTTTTTTCAAGGATATTTTTTTCATGTCTGCATTTTTATTTGTAGCAAACTCGAATTTTGATAAACCCACCCCTTTGTTTTAATATATTATAATACATAGTGCATTTCTAATATTTATTTTAATTTTACAAGAATTTATTAAAAGTAAATGTGGGTGGAGACTGGGTTGCACATCAAAAAAGTTGGATTGCTCCAATTTGTATATGTTAATAACCAGGCTTGCCAGTATCTTCTAGTCTGGGAGGATTAAACTCAATACATTGGTCAACAATTCTAATTAAATAGTTGACCTGTGCTCAAAGTATTTAGAAAGCAGGCTGCTTTCTGCTGTTTGGGATTTGTGTCCTAAAGGCAGCAATGCTAGAATTACCTAATTGTGTACTTATTACTGCTAAAATAATATCTACAATGTTATCTCATTCCAACTTTTTCCTTGCCTTAAATAAATACCCCCACTTACATTTTATAATGGTTTTACCCTAAACCACAAATGGTTCTAATAGAAAGTCCAATACTTCCATTTTAAGAACTGACTTACAGTACATGCTGATTCTTTTCATTGAATGCTTTCAAGCATATTACTGAGAAGTAGAGATAAATGGGGTGTCAGATAATATCCTTGA
The DNA here is from genome assembly GCF_000004195.4 of Xenopus tropicalis. NCBI lineage: Eukaryota > Metazoa > Chordata > Amphibia > Anura > Pipidae > Xenopus > Xenopus tropicalis. The sequence continues at coordinate 93,120,062 of NC_030680.2, read as the reverse complement.
ATGCTGTATATAATATGTATGAATTCAGGGGATTTGGAAAAGCATAATTTATTTTCAAGACCTGTAAAATGCTTAGATTTTCAAGTTTAAATGTACTTTATATCATTTAATATTTATTTGGTTATTAAAACAAGGTTTCTAGTGTAACCTTATTACATTTCTAAGTAAACAAATGTTGTGGATTTATTTTTATTATACTCATTGACACCCACTATTCTTTTACATACTTTAGAACCATGAGATCACCCAGGACTGAGAACATACATGCATACATTCATTTAAGCAGATGTGGGAGTTGCATGTAAAACTACTTTCATTAAAGATACTTGCATCAGAATGTGCTCTTTGCACTTCCATAAAGTTGCACTTGGTGCTGCCCAGTCCTTCCTGCTTTCTGTCCTGAATCAGACGCTGCTATTGACACAGGGGAACCTCCAGACCAGGCGGTAGCTCCAGAAATTATGCCAAATAGACTTCAAAAATATTTGGCACAATTGCACCTGATTTGTAACGAAGGTCACACACAATGGCAATAGTTTTGATTTTGAAGCCCAGTGCAATAGCGTCAGATTCAGCACCTCTTCCAGCCAGCAATGACACTGGAATTCTGGGAGAACAGTGCATTGTGGGAAAATACATGGTGATTGAACTCAAAATTGCATTTGGCTCAATGCACTAGCAGACATAAATGAATCCTATTATGTGACAAAGTAGAGGACAATAAGAAGGTGAAGGAAAAGAGTGTTTGATGGGATTCCTTAGGTGAATTAGTCTGTTAGGAAAAACTGAACAAATGCATTTCTTTGTCTGTGGAAAGCCAATTATATTCCTTGTAGAAAATAAAAACAATTATAAAGATATGTTAAGCTCATTACTTGGATTCCATTACTATATTCCTCTAGTCCTCCATAAGGAATTCTCCCTCAATTCACAGTTTCCAATTCTGTCCTGGAAATTATGGGTCAATGCCATAATTATACATAATCATAGTAAGGGCTGCATTTATGACGTTTCTATCTGCCTATCTTCTGTGTCTGTAGGTTATCCATACACTTTAATGGGTACCCATTGGGCTCTTAGTGTGTGTTGTGGCAATATGCCATGAATATTTTGTGTACAAAGAAAGTACCTTCTCTTCTGTTATTTACTTAGTAAATGTTCTGTTCTGGTTAATAACCATTGAAGCCTAATTTACCTTGTGGAAGGCAATATGTTTGGAATTATAGCTCAGCCAATAGACTCTCCCTTAAATACTACAATAGCTGAGGATGTAGCAGTGCTCTTGAGAACAACTGTAGAAGATACCCCATAGCAGTGATCCCCAACTAGCGGCTCATGAGCAACATGTTGCTCACCATCCCCTTTGATGTTGCTCAGAGTGGCCTCAAGGTAGGTGTCCAATTAGGTTAGGGTACAATTAGGGGACACAAATTTCATACCCAAGACTGATACACTTTTAAAGGCATGGAAACGTTTTAACTGATTGAGAGAGAAAGAACAGACCTTTGTGAAAGTACTAAATAAAAAAAATAGGATAAAGCTTGATTTAAGATACCAAATGTTGAAGAATTTGCATTAAAAAGGAGTAGTTAACCGTATCAAATGAGAGGAAAAATCCAGAAAATAATGAAATGTTATTTGGCCTGCATACATACACACACCTGGGCATTGTTAGGGTTCTTGGGTTGTGGTCCAATTTAAATATGCAATACAAACAGGAACAGCAACTATTTGATGTCTCATTTTGTAAATGAAGAAAAAGGTATCTCAGAGCTGTGTTTCTGAGTTAAATATTCTTAACAGTTGTCAATGGCATTTGAAAGCCATATGGAAAACAATTTTGTTTTAAATGTTTGCTGGAACTGTTAAACCCCAGAGTAATCAGGATAGTCTGTGGTGTCCAATGATGTACCTCTAGGCATTTGTCAAGCCTTGCATATATTTCATTTTATTGATTGTAATTTCATACAGTAAATGTCTCAGCAATATGATTAATACAGTAATGATCCAAACTTTATCACCTTCAAATTCTTTTTCTCCCTGATATTTTGTACTTTCCTGTAACTTTCATCAACAAGGATTTGATGTGAATAAACTGACATAAGGACACGGCATGGTTCATTTTACCACAGAGCATCCTTGTTCCATAGCGAGATACCCATCTTGGAATGGAAATTGTTTTGAAAGCTGTAACATTTTCTTTGTGTCTGTATTTTGGCCTGGCATTGTGTGCAATGACACAATTAGGTCACAGCCAATTTCTATGGTAATGCCTGATACTCTGACATTTATGGAGCATATGTTATTTGACAAGGTTCTGCAGGAAGGAAATTTCTTGCAGTGGCAGTTAAACTAGATTGGTGCATTTTGGAGATGCCTGTTTATATTTTTTGTTTTTATAGTTTCTCTGCAATCCTCATTAACTTCTTTCCATGGTGTCATAATTCCTTTTAAATGTAAGGGTGTAGTAATAACTGGCTGTGTGCCGTACATGTTGCTGTTGGCCTATTGTTGTCAATATTTATTGGTTTTTTTTATATATTCCAATTATTTAATCTATGCAGAGATGTGAACCTTCTGCCCATTGTCATAGGGGGATACTGTGGCACTCACTAGGTGGAAGTGCATACGTATGGAGGCGCGCTTCCGGAAGTGACATTCAGTCATGCATGCAGGCTGGAATTCACTGTGGGACATTGGGGAATTGCTTAAAATTGGGAGAATGCTATTGGGGGATGGGGGAGAGCCACCAAAATCAGGTAACGCCCGATAAAATAGGGGGGTTGACAGCTCTGTCTATGTCAACTGTAATTGTGCATTATCTTTGTATGGTGCAGCTCGGATAATGTGCCCTATTGTGAGGCAGACTGTTCTTACCTAAAAGGTACTTCTGAATCAGGGTGTCCCAGTATACAAGGAGAAAGATATGGAGCAATTTTGAATGACAGGGAGTTTGAGACATTTTTTATAGTAGGGAAAGATCTAAGGAAGAGGTATTGGTTCCAAGAGACCAGCTTGCACTCTGGAGTACTCTGTTGTGGAGGACTCAGTAGGATTAAGAAGAGCTGCCCAAGAGCTGACGACCATTATTTCAGCTTCTGTACTCATTAAAGCATAAGTAAACCTTTTTCTATCTCTAAAAGGACTCTAAATAGTGCCCAGGATAACACACCTTTCTCCCTGCACTCAGTCTTGTGCAGATTCTGTATCACAAACAGCTCAACTTTAGCTCTCTTAGCTACTTCCTAGTCTAGTGTTAGGCTCCACCCCCTTTCCTTTGCACAGCTCTCCTTTTCTTTCTGACTGTGAAGGTAGTCAAAGAGGTGTCTACTATGCATGCCTGATTTCCAGTTCACAAGGTGCTTTTTAACTTTTTTCATTTCTAGCCTATTTCTTTATTATAATGTATGTTTTCCTATTTTGTGTCTCATTATTACAGCTTTATACACATCTCTCCGTTATAACTTATTGTTGTCATAGCATTACTAAGTATCTCCCCTGTGCCCACACTGATGAAAGAAACATGGAATTTGTTTGAGGTTACATAAAACATTTCAGGGATGGAGGTACAATATTCTACAAGTATGATACAAGTTCAGTTCAAGTTTCTTTGTATAATACAGATACATAATATTTTCTTAATATTATTAAATAATGTACTCAATGGCACAAGTGGAGCCATACCACATTCCTCTTGTAATAAAGAAGGTACCATTGAAATATACATGCATTGTATATGCAAGTTGTGAGCACATCCAGTTTGATAATGTTCCTGTTGTGCTTAAAACTGTGTATTAAATTAACCAATAGGAAATCAAAATTTCTTCCATATTTCAACTAGCTGGGAATCAGCTGGATTCATATAAATTGTGAATCAAAAAAACTTTTGCTATACCTCCATCTATTAAAATTTTTTAGCATTAACAACTTACAGTGGTGTGAAAAACTATTTGCCCCCTTCCTGATTTCTTATTCTTTTGCATGTTTGTCACACAAAATGTTTCTGATCATCAAACACATTTAACTATTAGTCAAAGATAACACAAGTAAACACAAAATGCAGTTTTTAAATGAGGGTTTTTATTATTTAGGGAGAAAAAAAATCCAAACCTACATGGCCCTGTGTGAAAAAGTAATTGCCCCCTGAACCTAATAACTGGTTGGGCCACCCTTAGCAGCAATAACTGCAATCAAGCGTTTGCGATAACTTGCAACGAGTCTTTTACAGCGCTCTGGAGGAATTTTGGCCCACTCATCTTTGCAGAATTGTTGTAATTCAGCTTTATTTGAGGGTTTTCTAGCATGAACCACCTTTTTAAGGTCCAATCAAGGTCCAATCTCAATAGGATTCAGGTCAGGACTTTGACTAGGCCACTCCAAAGTCTTCATTTTGTTTTTCTTCAGCCATTCAGAGGTGGATTTGCTGGTGTGTTTTGGGTCATTGTCCTGCTGCAGCACCCAAGATCGCTTCAGCTTGAGTTGACGAACAAATGGCCGGACATTCTCCTTCAGGATTTTTTGGTAGACAGTAGAATTCATGGTTCCATCTATCACAGCAAGCCTTCCAGGTCCTGAAGCAGCAAAACAACCCCAGACCATCACACTACCACCACCATATTTTACTGTTGGTATGATGTTCTTTTTCTGAAATGCTGTGTTACTTTTACGCCAGATGTAACGGGACACGCACCTTCCAAAAAGTTCAACTTTTGTCTCGTCGGTCCACAAGGTATTTTCCCAAAACTCTTGGCAATCATTGAGATGTTTTTTAGCAAAATTGAGACGAGCCATAATGTTCTTTTTGCTTAAAAGTGGTTTGCGCCTTGGAAATCTGCCATGCAGGCCGTTTTTGCCCAGTCTCTTTCTTATGGTGGAGTCGTGAACACTGACCTTAATTGAGGCAAGTGAGGCCTGCAGTTCTTTAGATGTTGTCCTGGGGTCTTTTGTGGCCTCTCGGATGAGTTGTCTCTGCGCTCTTGGGGTAATTTTGGTCGGCCGGCCACTCCTGGGAACGTTCACCACTGTTCCATGTTTTTGCCATTTGTGGATAATGGCTCTCACTGTGGTTCGCTGGAGTCCCAAAGCTTTAGAAATGGCTTTATAACCTTTACCAGACTGATAGATCTCAATTACTTTTGTTCTCATTTGTTCCTGAATTTCTTTGGATCTTGGCATGATGTCTAGCTTTTGAGGTGCTTTTGGTCTACTTCTCTGTGTCAGGTAGCTCCTATTTAAGTGATTTCTTGATTGAAACAGGGGTGGCAGTAATCAGGCCTGGGGGTGACTACAGAAATTGAACTCCGATGTGATAAACCACAGTTAAGTTATTTTTTAACAAGGGGGGCAATCACTTTTTCACACAGGGCCATGTAGATTTGGAGTTTTTTTTCTCCCTTAATAACGTAAACCTTCATTTAAAAACTGCATTTTTTGTTCAATTATGTTATCTTTGACTAATAGTTAACGGTTTTTGATGAGCAGAAACATTTAAGTGTGACAAACATGCAAAAGAATAAGAAATCAGGAAGGGGGCAAATAGTTTTTCACACCACTGTATTTTCTGAACTGGAGTAAGAAACACTTTGCATTCTATCACCCCATGTGCAACGTGCATCAGGGAGCAAGGATGTAGTCAGGGTCAGACTGAGGGGTGCAGGACCTACAGAAGTTGCCACTCCACACCCCCTGCAGGGACCCCTGCCACCCACCTTACCCTCCCTTCCTCAAGCACGCGTAAATTAAACTTCGGGTCTGAGCCAGCCCAGTCCGACACTGGATATGGTTATAGTGGTATCTAAGCCCTATCACTCAAGAGGGCAGAATGGCATTTGAGTGCTCAAGGCAGCAAAACATTTTTCACTGAAAAGACACAGGTATTAGCCATGATAAATGTGTCAATTTGTTAAAAACATTATTCAATAAAGTAGATATAATTTCTGGAAATCTGGATTTCTTGAACTCAAATAAATAAGCTCCAAATTCTTGTCAAAGAATAAGAACAAACAAAATGCACATCAAGCCATGTTACATAGTTCAGTTTAATTCCTCCAAACGAACCCCGGTATGTACTGTGCATGCATTCATAACTAAAACTAATGCAAGGCTAAAGAGCAATACAATATCACTTGTTATACTAATACAGCAAATAATTAGCAGTTTGGGAAATTGCATTATGAACTAAAAATTGTTGGTCTCTTACCTGAACATTGTGGCTAGTGCATGGCTTCGTAAATACAAAACAGTTTGCCAGTAATAATACCCCTTGAAATCAAAACCTTGGAACTGCAGCTTTTTATATAAAGTTAATGCAGAAATGTAATGACATTAGTGCAGATTTGCTGAGATAACCACTGGATTTACTTGGTTATTAAATAGGGCAGAGCTGTCAGGGTAAACATGACAGCTTGTTCCGACTACCAATTCTTCAAATAAAATGTCTGCTTGCATAGTTACAGAACAGATGTTACCTTCCTTAGTTCTTAATCTGAAGTGCGTTTGGACAGCTGGAACAGTCAGTTGTTTTTATAGGTTTATTAATCTAGACATGAGAGCAGACACCAAAAATAAATGGATACCGATGGATAAATGACAGGCTTTTTCTCTACTGATTCCTCAAATAGGCAATGAATATATTCTCCAAGGTGTATTATCTATTTGAGTAAATACAGCTATTTTAATATGGTTTTTTTTCTGCTTCTTTGCAAACGTCAAATAAAGGTTATATATATTATGTTTGCAGAGAAACTGATGGCAATGAAACCATTAGCAGCCACTTCCCATAACAGTCAATGGTGTCTATGGAGCTGTTTGAAGAAAGAAAAAGCTGATGTGTGTGTGTGTTTTCTTCTATACTTGCATCTTTCTGCTATAACCAAATCCCCAAAATTCTATTTATTATTGTTTTTTTTTCTTTTTTTGAGAAGAAAAACAATGTTCCATATGCCTAATATGACTTGACTTTACCTTTATCTTGCTTAAAGGAGAAGGAAAGGTTGAGTCACTAAGTGGTGTCAAAATTATTGTATTCACTTACCTGATAGCCCGACCGCATGTACCCCAGGCTGGCGATTTATTGCTAGTAGGAGCACTAGCCCAGGGTATCAGGTAAACGATTACAATCACTGGGGGTGCCTAACATTTGGCAGCAGGTTTAGGAGCAGCTGGGACTTTAAGGTTGCCCATTTCTGTGTAGGAAGAGTTCAGCAGTAGCAGTGTGGCACTGGTTACTGTATAGCATCAGGAACAAGCTATGCCTCAAACCAGAAACCACTACAGTTTGGTGATACAACCTTCTCCTTACATCTCTCCTCACTGAGTTGATTTGCTGTTAGTATCCCAACCACTTATAATCATGTTACCTTATAACATTAGGGCTATGGCACACATGGAGTTTTGACTGTAGAGGTGCTCTCATAGAGAACTGTGTTAGCTGAAGTGGCCTAAATTGCCTGCTTCTTATAGAAAAGCATGAGGTGATGACATTTGGGCCCTGAAACACTGATATGGTTACTGTTCTAACTAAAGTATTTGTATCTTGTGTGTTATAACAGCAGACTGTGCCTAATATTTTAGAAATGCCTGTAATACTCTGGTTAAGAGTTTGTTGACTGTACTTTTTTGTCTTTTGGTCTTAATTTTTTGGGTATAATGACATTCATAATGGATCTGGCTGCCTCTTTCGTAATTTAGATTTGTCTCTCTTTTTTTTTTTTTTGTTGAGTGCACGGCAATCAAGTTCTGATTGAGTCTCCAAATTTTTCTTGATTAGTACTGATTGCCACACTTCTGAAAAATAAATTGCACTGGATCGGATTAACCCTTTCATCTCTCCCAGGTATGCAGAGGCTAAGTAAGGGAAGTAAGAATTAGAATCATTTGTATTTTGGCCTGTATAATATTACTTTAAGATGCAAGCATTCATAACCAGTTGATGTATGTGTAAGGTTGATGATGTATGTGATTCCTATTTAAGCAGTGCCCTGAAAGAGATTCCTGCTTTGCCTAGAAGTGAATTCACTTAGAACAGTGTAAACAGTCACAGTATAGATGTAGGTAATGTATTATTTATGGATTCCAGGGAATAATATAACAAAAGCTTTGTCGTGACAGACCATCTATGGATTAACCTTTAAAAACAACTCCTTTCGCTAAAGACAATCAAAATTCCAGTTTAATAGAAGGCACTTTAAAAAACATGTACGTTAACATAGTGGACAATAGTGGGGCAATATACATTTGTTTTATTTATACTTCCCTCGCTACCAAAGAGTTTTCATAATCCTACACATATTTTCAATGACTATCCTTTTTTATAGTGTTGGGGACTAGAATTAAGTTCTGAAAGAAAGCTCTCTATAAACCACATTGCCACAGGATTATATGGGGGAAATAGAGTGCTAAGCACAAAGTTCGCTACAAAACATCTTCATAAACATCATCTATTCAGGTCATCATTGTTATATTGATCCAGTCCTGGTATTTGTAATACTGATTTTTTTTTTTAGCAGTGGCTGTCTCCCTGGATACTGGCTTTTCTCTCAGCTATGGTTTCAGGAGGAAGCTCCAGTTTAGTTCCATCATATAAACAGCCTACATGTGTATAACAGATGTGACGTATAAGTATTGCGCTGGCTTACAAGTCTTTTTAGAAACTATAGGTGTTATTTACAATAGACATGGGGAAGAAGTGAAGAGCACTAAGGGGGCACAAGAGCATGCCCTTTGTGCTCATTCAGCAAGCACTTGTTACGACGTGTAGAAGCACAACATGAGATGGATGATAATCCGAAGAGTGTGTCTGACTTGTGAATGTGATCAAGCAATTCTCTCCCTGCTTTGTGAGTGGTCAGCCCCTCTCGTAGGATAAACACATTCAGCCTGAGGTTCTGACTGCAGCATTGGGGTGTGCAGACCAGCCCTGTCCTGCTGTAAAGAAGGTGGTAAGGACAAGGCCTTGTTGTGCCTGTGGGAGAGACACTTACAAAATTCTTTGTGTGCACCACAGTTTCTTGTGTGTGTGTTGTCCTCAAAATTTGTGTGTGCATGCACATGTGCACAGCTTTGAGGGAACATTGGGGTTCCTCACATTTCAGAGCACACATAGCTTTGGCAATTCAGAACATGAAAAGACAGTGTGCAAATTTCCTGTTAGGGCTATTTTTTGAACAGTGTCTTTAGTTAAGTAAAAGAACCCTTATGTAAAATAAATACTTTTGCCTTAAAGGCCCATAATATGTATATACAGTATACATATAGAAAGTATGGTCCATGTACTTGGTAAAATTATGTAGAGTGGAAGGCACAGACACATACATGCACACACACACATATATATGCACAACTATATATACACACATATATAAAGTCCCATCAAGTAGGCACTTACGAAAAAAGAAGAATCTCATGCCTGGGTGCAGTCCTTGGTTTAATGTATAGATACTTGAAAGAAAAAAGGGCCGCTCCACACAGGATTTATAACGAACAAAAATTATTAATTGAAGCAAATAACAGAGAAGCAAATAACACACATATATTGATATGGGTACACATATGAACATATATCTACATATCTACCTGCAGCTCTTGATATTACTGAAGCTTAGAATATGATGCTTATCAGGGAAATTATCCAAACCCCTTGTGGCAGGTTCTTTCAGAGCAATGGTCAGGACTAGTGATGAGCAAAACTGCAAAACAAAACTGTAAAATTTCTGTGAAATGCATTGAATTCAATAGGTGTTTTTTTCTTGCTTGAAATGCATGAGAGTCAATAGCCAATTTTTCTCTCACCAAAGGCATTGAAGTCCATGGCCTTTTTTCTTCCATTTTTTTCCTACTTGAAATAATACCTACTAGCACAGATCTCCAAAAATGTTTGCAACTTGTAAAAGCATGAATTTTGCCAAAAACATATATCTGGCATAAAAATGTGGCCATGCATAGTCATTTCAGCCTGCAGCAGTGTACAGATAAATGAAGGCAGTTTTTTTTCAGTTCAGAGGTTCCTGTATGTTCAGTTTATACCTCACTCTCTAGGGCACATTCACTTACCAAGGTGCAGTGGGCAAAGTGCAATTTAGAGCACAATTGCCATATTTGTTCCCACATTGCAGCTTTGTTGTGGAAGCAAACAAACAATTCTTTTGATGCAATTGCGCTGCACCTACTACAGTTACATCTGATTCACCAAAATGGGCACAACTGCTACACTTTTGTTTAAGGCATAAATGGAATCTGCCATCACAGCATCACCCAACAGGATAGCCCCCAACTTTATTGCCCTCAATAGCTTTGCTTCAACTGAAGTCTAATGGTGTGGCCTCTGGTTCTTTTTTATTTTCTTTATTCCTTTAATAACAATGAGTGACTACCTTTAGTTGTGCAGTCTGTTATCCACAAAATCACCCATATCCTTCTAAATTAAAGAAAGAGTGACACAGTAACAGTAGGAAAGTGTTTTACGGTAATTAAAAGATAATGCACCATTGCCCTGCACAGGTAAAAGTTGTGTGTTTGCTTCTACACCACTCACTTCTAAACTAATTTTATAAACAAGCTGCTGTGTAGCCATGGGAGCAAACAATTAGTCTGAAATAAATCAGGTAACATAGCAGATAAGCTCTGTAGAATATAATGGTGTTCTACAGAGCTTAGGTATTATCTGCCATTTAACCTGTGCCATTTAGCCCTATTTCAACTGCCACCATGGTTACATAGCAGTTTGTTTATCTACAATATATTAGTGTTTCTGAAGCAAACACACCAGTTTGATGATGGGCAACAATACATTACATTTTAAAAGACAAGGAAAGGTAATGACAAACAATAGCCTAAAAATAAAAGTCTGTGTTAACATATCATGGATAACAAACTGCACCCCCCTGGTGTATTCATCAGTCTTTCCCGCAAACTAGTCAGTGCCTTTCAGTAGGTTGATGTCACTATACCTGCTCCATGAGACCAGTCCCCTGGCCCTGCGCCAGCCCATGCTCCTAACCACTGTTTTAAACTCCTGTGCCTTCCTCAAAAGCCTGCAGTTTTTACATGCAAAAATATTGTGATCATTGTTGACTCCACCTATTGAAATAAGCTTGCTGTTCAAAAAGCTATAGTTGTGGTTCCATAGCAATGTCTACTTCTAAAGTGCTCCTAGCTCAGCTCTTTATATATATTGTCTGGTGGGAATAAATCGGCACATGCATTCATAGATTCAGCTCAAAGGGGATGTGATGTCTTTGGCAGTAAAAATGGCTACCGCAAAGTCTCAGGATCAGCAATCCTTTCAAGTGCCTATTTCTAGTTATATTACAGATTTAGGCAAATAAAAATCATAGGTTAATTTCTGGTGTTACTGGTCCTTTAAGTTAGCACAAATTCACCTCCATTTCCTGTATAATATATACAACTATATAACTATGCATAGGCTTTTTTTCCAAATATGCTTGCATTTATCTACATTGACCCTTATTTGCTAGTTTGCTGCCTAGTTTCTAATTTAGTCAAATCTCTCTGCAAAGCAGCAATATTCTGAATTGAACTTATAGTTTTGCACAACTTAGTATTATAAACAAAAATAGAGGCATTACTTAAAATTCCAAGCTCAAGGTAATTATTGAATAAATGAAAAAAGCTAAGGGCTAAGGGCAGTCCCCTGCGGTACTCCACTAACAATACTGGTCAAGTTAGAAAAAGTAATACCTCCTGCAGGAAGGTGTTAGCTTGTGCCCTATACAGGCTAGATTCAAGTTGCAAGAAGCATATGCAGGCATTAGCACTTTTGTATTTCAAAGCGAACAGTATTGACCATGACTTTGCACTTTGCACTTCAATCCTTATTGAGCCATTGCATTTGGAATAACTGCAAGTACTCGAAATTAGAAAAGTGTCTCAGTAACTTGATATTATTTAGTTCCCCTGGACTAGGACTCCACACAACTCCCGGCACCTTGTTCCTCCCCTGGAGGTATTTGCTTACCGGCCAGCTGGTGATCCCTTTTGATATGAAGAAGTCAGACACTTGTAGTTATAGTGAACCAGGTGAATGTCTTTATTGAGGGCAGACCACTCCAGGAGTGAAACACATTAATCAGGGCACAGTCTCCTTAACTTCACACTTATAGAGAACCTCTCTCCTTGGGCTACCCACGGTACTCCCAACAGATGATCCTCCTTGGGAGTCCCCCCCCGGTACTCTCGCCGGGAGACCCTTTCTTAGGGCTCTCCCTGGTACTCTCGCCAGGCTTACCCTCCCATGAGACCTCACCCCGGTTCTCTCCACTGCAGTACCCTTGGATGAGGAATCTCCCTCTAGCAGTGGCTTACTCCACCTGACTAGACACTTTGGGCCCTGATTTCCAGCTGATGGATTGCTGGGGGATCTTAACCCCTTTATCACTCCTGGAGGGGAAATATCTGCCCTTTCTAACTGTTTGCCTACATATTACTCCTAGATCTATTACATGAACTTCTATCTGCTACCCAGGCCTGTTGGTCACCTCTTTCCAAGAGGGAGGTCCCAGGCTGAAAACCCTGCTAAGCATGGGAGCTATCCCCTTTTATATTCTAACGCACCACCCAGTGGCTGCTATCTGAACTACAGGGAACTCCCATTTAACTATTAACATCCCATCACCATAGTACTACACTCTAGGGCTGATTTAGGGGTGTCCATCCTACGGGGCCCAATCTTTTTAAATCCCTACATGTAATAAAACTACACTAAGTTTGCCCAGGAGCAGTAACCAATAGCAATCAATCAGCAGGTAGAATTTACTGGTCTCTTGTTTAAAAGCAAACATCTTATTGGATAGTATGGGTTACTGCTACTGTGCAAACCTAGTGCATATTATTACATATGAGGGTTGGTGTGCAAAATATCTACTAACTCTAAAGGTCATTCTGCAAACTTTGCTAAAAAGGGCTTCATCCTAGCAGTTATATAGATCACTCCCTGCCACTTGAAATATCACATCCATTCCAGGAACTATCTAGAATCCCTTCTGATGATGTAACATAGCTAAAGAGATATGGTTATCAGCTGGGGTCCACTGGTAGTAGAGATCAAACTGTTAATCTTATAACATCCCAGTAAGGCTTGTTATAAGACATTTAAGAATAGAACAAATTTAAAAATGTAAATAAATGAATTACATACGTATAAAAGGGGCAAAGTATGCTAAATGAACATTTTTAAAGGGAGCAAAGCACCACTTTTCCTCAGCTTTTTTTTGTCTTTTTTATTGACTAATATTAATAGATATTTGTTTTCTTATATTCTGTTTTTCATGTTACCAGATTAATTTGATTCTTCTGCAGTGCTGAACATCTTCCTTTGGCTATTATCTCCCCAGAGAAGCAGCTACTGAACGCTCTCCTTTGAATATTCACCTTTGGATAATAACAAACTCCCCAAACGCTTATGCAAATGAATCTCTTCTGGGATGCAAATTTTCTTAATTTACTGTCTAGATGAAGTGACAAAACAAAAACTACGCTCACTAATTAAATCACCGCTCAGTGAAGTGGAAGGAGACACATTTAGTGACCTGAACATTTGGTGGAGTCTCTTGGTGATATAAAAACTCATTATGTACATAGAAGTTTACTTATGAGAATATTTCCATTCAGCGTGCAGGCTGTGTGTGCCTGGTGTCATAATGTGTGTCCATGTGCAAAAGCACTCAGGTTGGTGGGAAGACTGGGTCAAAGGATATTTAGGGCTTCTTAAAGGGAGAGTAATAATGTAAGTAGTGAAGTCGAGGAAGGTGGGACACTTTTTGGATGAAATAGTTTATGCGTTAACGTGTTACAATAGTAATGTCAAATTGTTTGCATGACAGTCTTCTAAAATGAGCCAAACTATGTTCTGACCAAATGTACAACGCTATTAGCACCATCACATAACTCTCATACATTATACATGCAATACTCCGAGGCTGCTTTTATTGTGATTAAAGCATTTTATCGGCTCTCTGTTTTCATCTGGATGCTCTGTGTCTGGGCTCTTAATTTTGTTTCTGTGTCATGCTGAATGGTGAAGGGACACAAAGGGAACAGCTGGGGGGAATGCAGACCATTTCAACCCCTCCGCTCAGAAGTAGCAACACAGCAGGAAAGAGATTATCATGTTATTGATGTGGGAGAAAAGAAAACATTATTTGTGCCGCAACAGGCTGATGTTTTTAAGGAACACAATTATTTCCCTTCTTGTTTTTAAAACATAAAATGGAGGTGAAAAAGGGAAATGTAGCCCAAATGAATCTTTAACTCTTTGGTTGCCAACACCAGATAGTTTTAAAAAACACATCCTACCCTCATAATGGTTATGTCTGCCTGATAGTTACCACTGTATCCTAAACTAAATCTGAATGATGGGACCCCAAAGAGAGACTGGTGGATGAAATGATGATATTAAATTTTTAACCAGTAGGATACTTGAGATTGTATTTTAGATAGCAGTCCTTTAAAGATCTAATAAATCTAGAGAAAAGGCAGAAGAGAGATGGGATAATAACCAAAACATGATATAAAGGTCATACTATAGAAATGCAGTCACTATTTCTTATTTAATAAAATAATCGAATAAAATGATTACAATTTTCACAATACCATGTTGTTACAAAGCCAGCACCCCTTTAAATTCCCTATGAAGCCACGATTGTTCCACGTATATCCCGACGAAGGATTTTTACATTTTTTTTATTTTTATATAGCATGAATAGAAATAGTAAGCGAGGTTGGGGCATCACTAAAATATTATGGCAGACAATAAGGAGCAACCAATGTACTCTAAAAAACATTAAGACCAAACACCTGTTACCATACAGGCGATGAAAGACAGGAAACAGGATATGACAAATCCCACACACTTTCTGTGCAGTTTGGCTGTTCAGATCATTTAGCTATCCATGTCTGGGGATGAATGACTGAACCACTTGGGTAATGACCTGGACACCTTTATATTGCTATAGCTCTTGCAGAGAAAGGGGCTTTGTGAGCTTTTACAGAAAGATAGAGAAGATGAGTAAATCTTTTACCTTTAAGTTATCATGAAAGTGAAAATTAATTCATCAAGTAAGAAGATACCTTTTGTCTAACCCCAAGCCACAGGTAACAGTTGACATTTTTAGTAGTTTGCAACTAATAATGAGTGAAACTGGTTTGGTTTGCCAAGAATTTGCAAAGCAGCAACATTTTGCTAAAGTTTTGTATTAGAGTCAATTGTAAGGTAAGTTACATTACAGGTAAGGATTTTTATTTCAGCAATAGCATATACATTTTCCTAACTTGTTAGAGAAGCTCCTTTCTGCTATTCAATGACTGCATAGAAAAAGGCTCCATTGTTGCTAGTTTCTTCCAAACAGTAACAACCAGTTAACAAAGGACTCTGGGGCCCCATAACATTCTGCAGCAGAGTGAACAGGGAACCTGAACACTTCATAGATAAATGTGGTACAGACATGGAGCTGGGAAATTGTAGTCAGAGTCAAGGAGAGGTCAGGGCAGGCAGCAAGGAACCAAGTTAGGAAACAGACAGGAGCCAAAAGCTTACACAAAGCAATGTCCAGATAGCTCCATAGATAGATGGAAAGGGCTGGAGAGGTCTCCATTCTGATTAGTTAATGTGAAAGGCAAGGGGTTCAGAATTATGATTATGCTGTTTTTTCCTGTGGTTTTTCCCCACTACAGACTTGTGCATTTTTTTGTGGCAAAGAACATGGCAAAATTCAAGGGCAAATTTGTGATAATGTTTGGTGCTGGTGAAAACACAGATTTTGCCACAGTTAAATATGTAAGCATACTTAATGGAAGTGCAACTGATCTGACCAGGTTAGTTACAGACATACAAAGGAGAGGGGTTTGATTAATGCACATAAGTGCATATACTTTTAAAAACAGGGGGTTTTAGTTACAAAGTTATAATCATAAAATTGATAAGCCATGTGGCCTGTGCATAGATCAGCCCTGCTTTTTGTATGTTTGTAACAATAGGGGTTGGTGATAACTATTAAGAAATAACTTGGTATTGCTTAATTGTTTAGTGATTAGACACCAAAACATGTTCATGTTAAAATGAGACATCAAACAAAACACAAGTTATCTGGCGCTCCCCTTCACTAATTTTCACTGGACTAGTGTGGTAAAGCCACAAAAACATGGTGTAAACATCCAAACAGGGTTTTGGTTGATTAACAACATCTTCTGTCCTCAAACGGAAAGGAATGTAATACATTTTTGGTTTCAAATCTGTTCCGCTCTCAGTTGCTGATTTTTTTTTAAATTTAGGTTTAGTGCAGTGGCTATACTTATGTCTTGATAAAAGAGAAATAGAAGAAATCTCTAAATGTTCCTGAAACGCTATACTTTTTCCTTATTCTTAACTTTATTCTAATAATGAGCAGGATGATTTCCTCTTTCTCTGTTTGTAAGGGATGGAGAATTTGGAAATAAAGGCCAACAAACATATTACTAATGTTGACACAGCATTGGCGGAGAATTCTAGTGAATATCAACAGCATTATAAGGTAATGATTGTGCAACTGACAACCTTAAGTGATGACATTTTTCAAGAAACTGGGGATTATTCAGATATTATTTCCATAACAAATCCTAAATAATTATTGTAAATTGTTCAAGGTTACTGTGTACATATTGCTAATGTTAGCACAGCATTGGCGGTGAATTCTAGTGAATATCAACAGCATTATAAGGTAATGATTGTGCAACTGCCAACTTTCAGTGATGATATTTTACAAGAAACTGGGGATTATTCAGATATTATTTCCATAACAAATCCTAAATAATTATTGTAACTTGTTCAAGGTTACTGTGTACTAAGTTAAAAACCTGAGAGACTGTAGGATTCCTGTGTAACTAAAAGACAGTAGTGGTGTTCAACTCAAGGAGGCAAGGAGTGAAAGTATTTGGTGCTTCAGTTCCTCTGAGATAGATATTTCTTTCCTCTTGACAGACAAGGGATACCACACAATGTGAGAAGACAGGCAGAGAAGCAAGATAAATCAAATGCCAAAATGTCATTAATAAACCATCCCTCCTGGCACCCAAAGTAATTTCACAAGGTATGAACTGGATTACACATATTTGCATCTGTATTACATTCCAGGCAGTGTGTTTCTTTGTCTGCTTCTCTAGACCAGATGACTGAACACAATCCAAGTGTCATGACTGTGTTCATCAAATTGTCCATATTGGATACCTCACATGGAGCACATAACTTTGTGCTCTGTACCTCACAAATACTGTAAGTCATCTTTGACAAGTTATAGAGACTTATTATTATATTTTTTCTATGCTAATAAGGAAAGCCCTGTAGGATATTATGGCAGTCACCCAGCATAATTAATTGCATACTTTAAAATGACACATTTTCTCTAGTGTTTCAGTTGCTGCAGTATATACAAGAGCTACTATTGTTTTGCTTTCTTTCGTCTTTTCCATTTTTTTTTCTGTGCTAGGTCATAGACAGCATTTAAAGGTCCAACTAAATTGTGACTGAGTTAAACTCAGTCCTTTTTCCCTGTGATTCAGAAGCAATGAATCATTGCACAACTTGAAAACAAAAAAAGAAAACCTTTCAGCAATCCAGCTGACAGCAGCTGCAGATTTAAAGCAAAGCCAAGCATCGATGACTTGGGAAAGGAAGATGACATGAAAAACAAAAATGACAGGTGACAGGTGAAAATCCTCCCAGTGTAGACACATATAAAGAAGGACAATTAAGCTTAATATTTGATATTTAAGAGATTACATTGAATACACTTATTTTTGCCAACTGTGATTTCACGTATTTCTCAGGAATCAACAACAACACGTTTCATTCTGATGCCCAGGTGCATGAAAAAGAGAATAGGGAAGGCAGGGAGATTCACCTGTGATAATTATTAAGAAGCCTGTGTTATTGTGTGTATATTCAGAAAACCACATTGTTGGCCAATTGAAGAACAACTGATCTAAGCCATATACTGGACAGAATGAACCATGCAATAAATTAAAATAAAAAGACTGTCATTATACAATGTAATAATGTATCTGCCCATTTTAGTAAGAACTGTTACTAGAAAGGCAAGAGAAGTGTCTTGATATTCTGGTAAAAGCTTTAAGGGGGAAGGTAATGCTCTTTGTACACTTTTAATAACTATAGTAGATACACTAAGGCTTTCATTCACTAATTTAAAGGAGAAGGAAAGATTAAAAATTAATTAAGCTTTATCAGAAAGGTCTATGTAAATACAGCCATAAACACTTACAGAAAAGCTGCACTGAGTCCTCTATCAAAAGAATCACAGGATTTATTGTCTCATTTTTTGTAAACATGTTCTTAGGGTATCAGACTTAGTCTGTGCAGTTCTCTCCCCTCTCCCCTCCCATAAGAATTCATAAAACCTCCCCTCACCCTTAGGAATGTGTAATCTGAGCTATAATGGCTAGAGCTGCAAGCAGGAAGCTATGAAGACCAAGCTAAAATGGCAGCTGCAATCTTAAGCAAACAGAGAAAGCTTCTAGGGCTCTTTACTCAGGTATGGTAATGCTTTCTGCAGAATAAATATAGCATTTTAGGTGGAACTAATGTGCCTTTCACACAATATTGCTGTTTCTTGACTTTTGTTCTTGTTTGGTTGTGCTCTCTGGTTCTCTATGCCATGTTCACTGCTGGCACAGTAGTAATATATGGGGGAAAGTAAGACTGAGGTTTATGCAGTGCATAAGAACCACTGACTGCACTAATTATAAATATTGTCTTTTTTGCTATTTCCTGTGCCAAACCCTTTTTTGTATCTGACTTATTTGGGCACCCAGGCTTTAGTTGCACTATATTGAGTGTGTTCCACTATACAGACCAAGGGTATTCCGGATAAGGGGTCTTTCCGTAATTTGGATCTTCATACCTTAAGTCTAAAAAATCAATAAAACATGAATTAAACCCAATAGGATTAGTTTGCATCCAGTAAGAATTATTTATATCTTAGTTGAGATCAAATACAAAGCACTGTTTTATTTTTACAGAGAAAAAGGAAATCAATTTTAAAAATCTGAATTATTTGATTAAAATGGAAGCTATGGGAGACAGGCTTTCCATAATTCTGAGCTTTCTGGATATTGGGTTTCTGGATAACAGATCCTATACCTGTATATATATATATATATACAGTATATAGGCTACTGCACATAGCCACATAATAAACTGCCACAATAATCCTTTTTAAATAGAGGGGCTATCATTCCCCCCACCCCCCATTTAGGTTCTATGCTTTTCTACCCTTTTACCAAACTTTCTTGTGGGGCACAAGCTCTATCTGAATACATTTTTTCTTTCATGGTTTTAGACATTGGTTTTCAGCATACTCACTTTGTGAATTTTACTAAGAAAATTGTATGTTTAAGCTAAAATGCATTGCCAAGAACTGAAAGATGGTACAAAAAAGGAACCTTTTGACAAAATATCTTCTGTAATACAATGCAGCCCCATAGTAGCAGCAACCATTATTATTTGGAATGTTACTATTATTTTACTTAAGAAAAAAAACACACTAAAAAGGATTAATTATAGAATAATTTTTACTTGATAGTTGGTGAGATCCAAGGGAATGCAATATGCCGCTTGCTTAATCTTAAACTTGTTATATAGATCTGTGTCAGATCCAGGCATCAGTACATTTGAATTCAGCTTCCCATATAGGAACATAGGTGGCTCAATCAGTAGCATAAATGGATCTGTCAGAACTGCTTATTCACTGTTGTCCTCTGAGGATATCCTGGAAATATGCAGTGCACGGGTCATTGTAGGAGATGTGCAAAATGTAAATAGGCAATTATTCACTAACAGGAGATGAATAGAAACAGAATGCTAATATGCATGTATCTCATTCCAGGCCATAATATGCTTATTATGCATTTCATATTTGGCAATAATATGCCTTTAAAGGGGTAGTTCATCTTTAAGTTAACTTTTAGCATGTTATAGAATGGCCCATTCTTAGCAAATTTCCATTTGGTCTTCATTTTTTATTTTGTATAGTTTTTTTAATTATTTACCTTCTTTATCAAAATCTTTCCAGTTTTCAAATGGGAGTCACCCATAAAAACTATTGCTCTGTAGAGGCTACAATTTTATTGTTATTCTTATTTTTTTATTCCTTATCTTTCTACACAGACGGTATCCTATTTATAATCCAGCCTCTCATTCAAACCAGCGCCTGGTTGCTAGGGTCTACATTACCCTGGAGATTGGAGCTGAAATTCCAAACTGGGGAGTCAAAAAAAAGCCAAATAATACAAAAACCACAAATAATGCAAAATGAAGACCAATTGCAAATTGTCTCAGAATATCACCCTCTATATCACACTAAGGGGCTGATTTACTAACCCACGAATCCGACCCGAATTGGAAAAGTTCCGACTTGAAAACGAACATTTTGCGACTTTTTCGTATGTTTTGCGATTTTTTCGGATTCTTTACGAATTTTTCGTTACCAATACGATTTTTGCGTAAAAACGCGAGTTTTTCGTATCCATTACGAAAGTTGCGTAAAAAGTTGCGCATTTTTCGTAGCGTTAAAACTTACGCGAAAAGTTGCGCATTTTTCGTAGCGTTAAAACTTAAAAGGTGCAAAGTTTCGCGTAAGTTTTAACGCTACGAAAAATGCGCAACTTTTCGCGTAAGTTTTAACGCTACGAAAAATGCGCAACTTTTTACGCAACTTTCGTAATGGACACGAAAAACTCGCGTTTTTACGTAAAAATCGTATTGGTAACGAAAAATTCGTAAAGAATCCGAAAAAATCGCAAAACATACGAAAAAATCGCAAAATACCGATCATTACGAAAAAAACGCAATCGGACTCATTTCGACCCGTTCGTGGGTAAGTAAATCAGTCCCTAAAAGTTAATTTGAAGATGAACAGTTATTTGCAGTTTGTATCGCTCTAAAATTGATTTTCAGACTGAAATTGTAGAATAAAACCCTTAAAATACAAATCAGAAGATGTTATGAACATGAAATAGTTGGCAAAACCAATTGTACGGAAGTAACTTCCACTGTAGGTCCCCCGAGGATATCGTCTGATACACAATACTTGAACAGATTTTTTCATTAGCCAACTGGAATTTTCTAACCTGGACGATCAACTAAACAACCAATCGACATAGTACAAAAATTGTCGGGACAATAATTCTGAGCCCACACACAGTCCCAAAATCGTACAAAACTAGGTTTCGTACAATTTTATCGGTACGTATATGGCCAGCTTAACATCTAAGTAATTATTGGCCTCTTTTACATTGGCAAATGTAATCCGCAGAAATAGCATGCATGGCAGCATTGCAAGTGGAAAGCCACCACAATAAAAAACAAAGAAATAAACACTGCTATCCTCTACAGTTTGCTGAAGATCACGCGGATAAGTCAGAGGGCTATTAGAACAATAAGCTGTGAACAGATGAGACCAAATAGAATATTTTGCTTGAATGAGGAGCAGTATGTTTGGCAAAAGGCAAATGCTGCATGCCACCATGGCGGTATTATTATTATTAACATTTATTTATAAAGCACCAACATATTCCGCAGTGCTGTACAATAAGTGGGTTTCATACATTGGACATACAGAGTAACATATAAAGCAATCAATAACCGATACAAGGGGTGAAGAGGGCCCTGCCCAAAAGAGCTTACAATCTACAAGGAGAAAGGGTTGAGACACAAGGTGTGGGAATGGGCATGACCAGAGTTGTGAGAGGTGTGGCACAGGGTATTGCTAAACTAGATTAGGGTAAGCTTTTCTTAATAAATGTGTTTTTAGAGATCTCTTGAAGGCAGAGAGATTGGGAGAAAGTCTGATAGTTTGTGGGAGCGAATTCCAGAGAAGGGGGGCAGCCCTTGCAAAGTCTTGAATGTGAGCGTGTGAGGAGGGAATGAGAGAGGAGTTGAGGAGCAGGTCAGTAGAGGAGCGTAACAAGCGGGTTGGATGGTACCTAGAGATGAGTTCAGAGATGTAGGGTGGGGCAGAGTTATGAATTGCTTTAAATGTGAGAGTCATTAGTTTGAATTTTATCCTGGATGGTAGGGGAAGCCAGTGCAGGGATTGGCAGAGTGGCATGGCAGAGGAGGAGCGGTTGGAGAGGTCTATGAGCCTGGCAGCAGTATTCATTATGGACTGGAGAGGGGACAGTCTTTGGAGGGGAAGGCCAATTAATAGAGAATTACAGTAGTCCAGGCGAGATATTATAAGAGAGTGAATAAGAATTTTGGCAGCATCTTGGGTGATAAATGATCGTATTTTGGAGATATTTGTTAGGTGAAAGTGACATTATTTGATAAGTGATTGGATATGAGGTGTGAAGGACAGGGCAGAATCAAGGATAACCCCAAGGCACCGGGCCTGGGAAGATGGGGTGATGGTAGAATTGTTAACCGTTATAGATACCTCGGGAACAATGTGGGTGTTGGATGGGGGAAAGAGAACCAGTTCAGTTTTAGAGAGGTTTAATTTAAGGTAATGTTGGGACATCCAAGTGGAGATAGCGGACAGGCAGGA
Source organism: Xenopus tropicalis (assembly GCF_000004195.4). Classification (NCBI taxonomy): domain Eukaryota; kingdom Metazoa; phylum Chordata; class Amphibia; order Anura; family Pipidae; genus Xenopus; species Xenopus tropicalis. Next base: position 93,097,512 of record NC_030680.2, on the reverse strand, counting down.
AGAGACGGGAGTTAGAAGCTCTGGGTTGAGATCAGGAGAGGAAAGATAGATGGAACAATGAATTCTAAATTGCACCAGCAAATTCTGCAGGAAAATGTCAGCGTATCTGTCTATCTGTGTCTGAAGCTCACGAGAAAGTGGCTCATACAGCAAGACAGCGACCCTAAACACACAAGACAATCTACCCAATAATGGTGAAAGCAGAAGAAAGTTAATGTTTTGGAATGGCTAAGTTAAAGTCCTGGCCAGAACCCTATAAAAATGTTGTACAAGGAGCTGAAATGGGCAGTTTATGTGAGGGAGCTCACCAACATCCCTAAGTTAAAACCTGTTATAGTGAGAGGAATGGGCTAAAATTCCTCCAAGCCAATATGCAGGACTTATTAACATTTGCAGGAAATGTTTAGCAGCAGTCATTGCTACCTCAGGGGGGACACCAGTTACCGAAAGCAAATGCCCTTTTGCCACCCCTAAATAGGCAACTTTGGGTCATTTTCCTCAATACATAAATAAACAAGCATTACGTTTTTGGGATCTCATTATCTAGTTATAAGATATGAGTGAAAAATACATAACAGTTTAGGTCATATCTGCTTTGAAATATTGAATTCAAAAAGGTTCGCAAACTTTCAAGCACCACTGTGCTGTAGGTCATAGAAGGGGAGACACAGATGTAATGTAATTACTATTGGAATGTTTTACATTTTCTGCACTTCTGTTTCTGACTCCTGAAACAGAAATCTTTCTCTTACCCCACTTATTTGAGAATTCTCAAGAGTTCTGCAGAATTGCTTTGCCATCAAAAACTATGGGAAGCTTGAACAAGCCTTGTCAAATTTTCCTGGAGCTACTGCCGTATGGTGTATTATTTTATATTTATACGATTACTTTGCATTAATGGGTGCTGAACAGATGTTTTGCCATAAAGTGAGGCTATGCCCATCAGCTGCAAGCTCTCCTTTTTGAGCTGCAATCACAATCCAATGTTTTTCATGCTGGAATATTACATTAAATGACTTCTTAACCAGATAATGCTTGTGTATAGGAGAACATAAAATGTACTTTAGTCAATTTACCTCATCATATTATCAATTATAGTCAATAGTTGTAAATTCTTAGTTAAAACTATTTCTCTAGACTCAACTCACATTCTCTGGTAGTATCACGCTTATCCAGAACTTTGCTGTTTCACTTGGAGGTTGCTGGGTTTTTTTTTAACTGATCTGCATTTTTTCCATATGTTCAGCAGTTACAGCAAATGTTCTTTCACAGCTGGTGGTTTTGCACACCTAACACATTCTGTTGGCTGTCCAGCCCACATTGCTATGCTTGTTTATGTGCCGGTGTTGCTAAAACTTGTATAGTGCCTGATAATATACTAGGGAAATGGTATCATGCTCTTCAAATAACACAGCTTCAAAGCTATGTGTTATCTTTCTTTTTTAGCAATCATTCCAAATTATGTAAGTAAAAACTGTTCTTATCTTTTTTTAAATAAATGATGTATAAATTATACATAAGGGAATTTTGCAGCACATTTGACCTCATTTCATCCCATTATGAATACTTTATACAATGCAGAAGCCTATGAAAATGCATACATAAACTTTATAATAATCAGCCATGTATGCTTCATATAAAATGAGTGATAAACAGAAAATTCTTTATGATGTTATAAAAGGGGTGATGTGGAAATTTACTGTAAAAAGAATAGTGTGCCTTTAAAGAAAACCACAAAGCATGGCCTCTCACCCAAACCTGTAGGAAACCCTCCAGTTAGCCTAATATTGTGCAGCTGTCTCCTGCACAGAGATATAATTGAAAATCCATTGGGATCGGCTGACTGGCCTCAGAGGTAAACTGGTTTCATTAAGGTATTTCTCATCTGCACTTAAACTAATGATTGTGTATATTCATTATGACAGTGTTAGATACTGAGGCAGTATTACAAATCATACAATTTATATATGCAACAGAATCATTAAAAAAAAAAAATTACCCTTTGCTTTTTTATACAGTATGCATTCTTATTTATTTTCTATATAGTATGCATTCTTATTTATCAAGTTATTACAAACCAGACCCAATTACTTCTAGTATCTAAAAGACATTGTTTGAATGTTTTAATAATATTCCCCAAGAGTCAAGCAGACTGATTAGTAATGGTGTTTTGTTAATGTGCTACAGAGGGCCCCCTTCCCTTAGCTAAAGCAGTAGAATATCTAGAGTAATTACTTAGCTCGATTCTTGAATGTTATTTCTTTAGCACTGAAAAGATTTATTTTTGCCCAGTACTATTTCCATATTTGCAAACTGTGGGGTAAATAATTATTTATAAGTGTGCTTATAGTTCAGGTATGGGCTGTCCAGCTTGATGCTGTCTTAGTCATGGTTTATCATGTTATTTCTTTATAGCTTATTTTGGATGTTGCAGCTTCAGCAATCTCTATAACATGTTACAAATAAATTAACTGTTGCTGATTTATTTAGTTATATTATTGCTATTCTGCTGTGACATAAGAATCGAATGCTCACCAATAGCAAACCATCATAACAAGGAAATTGGATAATTGGTGTTAATAGTTAAACGACATTGTGCATTAATGTTACCAAGCAACATGGCAAAATGAGTTTAAAATAAAAAATGGCTTTGGCAATACACTGGAAAATAATCACATCGGAAAATGCAAGGAAGTTCACGCAACAAAGATGATGCAAATCAATTCACTGATTCACAGAATCTCCCTATTCAAGTCAAAAGACTTTTCCTACTGGGTTATTATGTACGAATGCAGCTTAAAGAACAAGTACAATCGTTTTCAAGGCTAGGTAATGACTGTGCATCTAGGGAGAATCTCTCTCCTATCACCGGCCTAAACACATTTGATGTAGGGAGTGAATAATGTCCCACATAGGCTTGTAAAGGAGTTAAAATATGATTTTGAATTCTCCTATGGCTCAAAGCACCCCTGATATGTCACTTTTCTTAAATTCCAGACTACATTTGCTTCTTATTGACAATGAAAAGTATAAAGGAAGATGTGGAGAGTGTATAAAATTAGGTAATGTTTCCACACATTAACATAGTGAGCTGCCAGCACCATAGGTGCAGGAGTGCTGTAGGCAGGAAGGAAGCCTTGCGAGTAACCAGTGCCTTAACCAGGAAATAAGTACAGGGTGTTGTGGTCAATAATGACCCAGGTGGACCGCAAGCAATTAAAATTCTTGCAAATAACTAAAACTTTCCCCTGTGTTCGCTCTTCTCATTCTATTCACCTTCATTCAAGAGAAGCTAGGGTTTCTGGTATTTATGGATTTAATGATTATACTGCACCAAGAAATACTCGTATGGCAGTGATAGTTTTTATGCTCCAGTGGCAGAATGATTTCAGCTTGAGGTTAGACATGTATTTCTATAAAAGCTGAAAACAAGGCTGATACTTTGATTGACAGTCATGATATATAAGAGAAAAGATATTGTGGTTGTGTAATAGGAACAGATGGTGTACAGACAGGTAATAGTGAACAAGAAAACAGCAATTCAGGATGATCAGGTTGAGGCAAATGAAAATCTAAAGGGATTCTGTCATGATTTTTATAGCATACTTATTATTTATAAATTACACTGTTTACATAGCAAATAAATCACTCTTTAAAATTTTATTCTTGAACCAACAAATGTATTTTTATAAATGTTTAGTTGTAATATTGGTGTGTAGGCAGCCATCTCAGTGCATTGTGTCTGAGTCTGAGCTTTCAGAAGGAGCCAGCGCTACACATTAGAACTGCTTTCAGATAACCTATTGTTTCTTTCTCCTACTCCCATGTAACTGGAGGAGTCCCAAGCCGGACTTGGATTTCTTACTATTGAGTGCTATTCTGATATCTACCACTTTTAGCAATACAGGTGTCAGGGAGCTGATTTCTTGTTGCCTTTCCACTGTTCTGCTGATCAGCTTCTGGGGGGGGGGGGGGGGGAGGGGGGGTGATATCACTCCAACCTGCAGTGCAGCAGTAAAGTGTGACTGAGGTTTATCAGAGCACAGTGTCCACTCACAGAACATGAAGAATATGGCTAGCCCCATGTGAAATTTCAAAATTAAATATAAAAAATCTGTTTGTACTTTTAAAAACGGATTTCAATGCAAGATTCTGCTGGAGAAGCACTATTAACTGATGCGTTTTGAAAAAAACATGATCCAGCTCAGAATAATAATAATGGGGCTTCTTCACTAGCATTTGTGCAAATTTATAGAGGTATGGTAGCTGACAGAAACAAATTTGGCTATTCAGTCCACTTCCAAAGGCTGCCTGACTTGTGTGGGCAGGGATGTAATGTAACGGCAAAAGGCCCTGATGGAAAAATTGATCCTGCCCTCCCAACACTCATGATCTGAATCTTCACGGCTTCAATTTACCTTACCCTTTTATATCCCTTACTGAAGCATATGGGATTGTGCACTGACCTTTCATGCTGCAGTTTACAACATATTTTCTTATGTACAGAAATCTGTAATTCTCATGTTGGGTCCCCAGGTTACAACTTTTGCAACCTCTGTAGTTACACCATTCACTATGGATTTCTGTAATAGACTTGTGTTAGTGAATGAGGTCATGACTCACCTCAGCATTCTTTCACTCTCTTCTTTTGAGCTAGCACTGCTAAATTTTTTCTTGATCTCTTTCTTCCTCTAACTGTGCATTCTGTAATTATATTTGGGTGTCACTCATTTACTGTTTTTGCCCTTTGTAGGAATGAACCTAAAGATACAACAGTTCCTAAACCTTAGATAAAAGCAACTGCAAACACATACAGTACATACTGTAATTATGCTACAACCTAAATCCTTCCATAATCACTATTCTTAATCATTATACCAAAGGATCAATTATTACACTAAAGAATAAAAAAATACATTACAAAGGCTTGCTTAATCATACAGTCATAACGTTTATGGAGCATAACAATTTAGCAAAAAAAAAATGTATGCTTTTACTTTATCTTTTTCTCCTCTGCATACATTTGCGAACTTTGCAAGCTGATGTGATTGATCCAAGGACAGCATCTTGTTACAGCCCAAGTGTTACAAATGTTGCTAAGCAACTGAACTCTATTGACCAATTATGTGTGGGTCATACACCCACATTGTTTTGTAATAATCACATTTGTAAACGGATCTATAGACTTCCTACATATGCATCGCAGCATGTTCATATGTCTGCAGTGATCCTGTCTAGGTCATAGCCTGCATGCCATGTCACCAAGGAGACCTTTTGTACCAAACATTTAATATTAGGTCATAAGTTGTATTACATCTTTATAGAAACAACACTTGACATTTATAGCTCACCACCTTTGTTAAAAGTCCAAAGGCCAAATACAGCTTCCTTTGCAATCTAACTAAGGCTTATGAATTGTTTGTTTCAGCCAATAGCAGTCTCTTAGTATGGTGGGACTGAACTGAAGGGAGTATCAAGCCCAGGATCTGCTTTTTTCCTTTTTATTTTGCTGTCTGCTCTGTGACAGCCTTTCTTTGCTGTTTGCCTAATACAGTAACTGCTAAAATAGAAAGATGACATTGACAACTGACTACAATTTAAGGCCAGCACAGAATTTTATATTATTATTAAGCAAGACTATGAATCACTTATTTATAAAACTGTTATTTAGAATGTTTCTAATGCCAGCAAAACTGTTTGCCACAGGAAATTGTTTAAACAAGCAAATCATATGTTATATAATATATACTTTTCAATAAAAAGAAATGTTTTTTTTAATTGATCCTAACTAAACTAACATAAACACCATATTCATGGCATACTAGATGTATCTGGACTTTAATTGGTGATGCTGGTTAAAATCCACCTCTTTAGTTTGAATTGTATTTATCATGGCTTAGTAAATAATGTTATTGCTTTTTAGGCATGTACTCATCTGTCACTGGCAGTAATAGGGATTGATGGTTTTCATATTTCACAGTGCAAGACCTATCAAAGGAGTGGTGGAACCAGTTTAAGTTATAACATTATTTTGAATGTAAAAAAAAACCCTTAATATACAATTTGTTTTACTGATCTGGTTGAGGCACTTGGCTTCCTGATGCTCACACAAAAAGCCTGGCTGGAGAGAATGGGTAAAATGGCCACAACACCCAATTTTAAAGACTTCATTTGTGACCCACAGTTACATTGGTCACAGTTCTTGTGTGAATTGTCACCATTTGTTTAAGGTGCTTGTATAAAAAGCCATTTCTTAAACTTTGGCAAAAGGCAAAATATTGCTTTCCACTTAAAACATTTACTATTACTGGACACCACAAAGTCTTACAGACAAAGACAACAGGTTGTCTGCACTCAAGATACCTCAATATTCTTTGTGGAGGAAGGTCAGCCCACATTCTAATATTATAATACCACCCCATTATACTGACTTAATAACCTCCACATGTAATAAATTATTATCTAACACCTCAGTATGAATGGCAGATTTCTTTACTGGTTTTTGGATGTAAATATAGCTATACAGTTTTTAAAAAGTGTTTTTCTCTCTATAGTATCCCTTTATGTTACCTTGCAGCACCTGGGAGACAGTGTGGTGGACTTTGCCTCAATGCCAGAATATCTGTTTGCTCTAGCTTTCCCTTAAACTGATATGGTGCTATATATATATATGATTTTATTCTCTAGCTATATCCATATCTATATCTATATATGTTCCATTTCAATACTGTGGGTATCCATGATTTAAAAGTGGCACACAGGCACCTTGTATACACATTGCTGCAAATCACAAATTATGACTGGAGTATGATAGTAACTCAGGAGCACAGCTTTATTAAGTGAATTGTGGATTACGCTCCTGAACTTTTTCCACAACTGCTGGACATAACAACACTGGCGTATTATGAAGAAATAATCCCTAAACATTAATTTGGCTAGAAATACCATATTTTATATACTGAACTTACTGCACAAGCCTAAGGTTTCAGCATCTTTATAATATTAATGATCCAGGCCTTTACAGTTGTCACAGGAGCTCCCCATCTTTGATTCAGGTAGGAGTATAAGTGACACTGCACATGCTCAGTGGGCTCTGAGCAGCTGCTGAGACTCTAAGCTTAGGGGTCATAGCAAATTATCAAGCAGAAAATGAGGTTGGTCTGTTATATAAGCTGATGCTACAGGGCTGATTATTAAATTGTGTTGCTAATTGCACTGTTTTCTATGTAATACAGTATGAATCAGAATTAATTACTAATCAGCCTTATACTGACATTTATGTTCTATATCAGTGCTGTCCAACTTTTGTGGTGCCGAGGGCCAGAATTTTACTAGCATACATGGTGGAGGGCCGCTAATGGAAGCTACTTTTGACCACTCCTTCTTTTTAAACCACACGCACTTCAAACCACACCCATTTTATCACAATAGTGGTAGCGCAGCAAAAACTCAAATGCTTGGTCCTCACTGCGGGGATATCAACTGTCATTCATATGTGAAAGAATTATATTATGTCATATTAAGAAACACCCTTAAATCCATATGCCTCCTCCTCCTCTGTGGATAGCACAGCAACCCCCAGCACATAATTACACACCTTAGAGACCATTTAATGGCTATTTCCAACTGCTAACAAACTCCAAGGACAAACCCTTGCCAGGTTCACCTCCCACAGGCAGCATAGGGCAGGCAGAGTATGGCACACACAGCATAGGGCAGGTAGAGTATTGCCTGTGGGTGCCATATTCTGCCTGCGTGTGCCATACTCTTCCTGTCCTATGCTGCCTGTGTGTGCCATACGCTACCTGCCCTATGCTGCCTGCGTGTGCTATATGCTACCTGCCCTATTCTGCCTGTGGGTGCCATACTCTGCCTGCCCTATTCTAAATGTGTGTACCATACTGCCCTATACTGCCTGTGTGTGCCATATGCTATCTGCCCTATGCTGCCTGTGTGTGCCATACTCTGCCTGTCCTATGCTGCCTGTGTGTGCCATACTCTGCCTGTCCTATGCTGCCTGTGTGTGCCATACTCTGCCTGCCCTATGCTGCCTGTGTGTGCCAAACGCTATCTGCCCTATGCTGCCTGTGTGTGCCATACGCTATCTGCCCTATGCTGCCTGTGTGTGCCATACTCTTCCTGTCCTATGCTGCCTGTGTGTGCCATATGCTACCTGCCCTATGCTGAATGTGTGTGCCATACTCTGCCTGCCCTATGCTGCCTGTGTATGCCATACGCTATCTGCTCTATGCTGCCTGTGTGTGCCATACTCTTCCTGTCCTATGCTGCCTGTGTGTGCCATATGCTACCTGCCCTATGCTGCCTGTGTGTGCCATACGCTACCTGCCCTATTCTGCCTGTGTGTGCCATACTCTGCCTGCCCTATTCTGAATGTGTGTACGATACTCTGCCTGCCCTATGCTTCCTGTGTGTGCCATACGCTACCTGCCCTATGCTGCCTGTGTGTGCCATACTCTTCCTGTCCTATGCTGCCTGTGTGTGCCATACTCTGCCTGCCCTATGCTGCCTGTGTGCCATACGCTATCTGCCCTATGCTGCCTGTGTGTTCCATACTCTTCCTGCCCTATGCTGCCTGTGTGTGCCATACGCTACCTGCCCTATTCTGCCTGTGGGTGCCATACTCTGCCTGCCCTATTCTGAATGTGTGTACCAAACTCTGCCTGCCATATGCTGCCTGTGTGTGCCATACGCTATCTGCCCTATGCTGCCTGTGTGTGCCATACGCTACCTGCCCTATGCTGCCTGTGTGTGCCATACTCTGCCTGCCCTATGCTGCCTGTGTGTGCCATACTCTGCCTGCCCTATGCTGCCTGTGTGTGCCATACTCTGCCTGCCCTATGCTGCCTGTGTGTGCCATATGCTATCTGCCCTATGCTGCCTGTGTGTGCCATACTCTGCCTGTCCTATGCTGCCTGTGTGTGCCATACTCTGCCTGCCCTATGCCGCCTGTGCGTGCCATATGCTACAGACAAGCTGTTTTTTTTCTTGGAAAGCATAGTATTGTCTTATTGCAAATACTACAATAATTGTAGTATTTGCAATAAGAATATACTATGCTTACGTAGTTTGTCTGTATCTACTGATTTCTATTAAGTGATGTCATTAAATATTTGAATATATGATTAATTATATTATTTTGCTGTCAAATAAAAAATGTAGTGCTTTGCTCATTACTCAGTATATAGAAACTAAAAGATAAAAGGGATGGACTAGATTGATATATATTTTCATGCTTAGTATTTAATCTATAATGCTATCACCAACCTAAAACCCATGCAATGGCAAGCTATTCCACAACCCCAACCCCAAAAGCTTATATCTTAATCATTCCTCATCTCATATAAACGTAAGGGCTCACCCCCATTCAAAGGGCCAGGAAAAAGCAGATCAAGGTATCAGCTGACCAGGAGCACTAAGTGGACTGTGCTCATATCTTCCAAAACAAAAGAAGTAAAATGATGTGTTAGTGGGTTTGCTTCCATTCAGTCTTGTAGATCACTTCTGGATCACACGGTGTCAATGACTCAAACACATGTCATTAACACCATGTACTCCAGACATGATCTTGGATTGCATAATATAGATATAAATGAAAACAGCTGGCACACTTCACATACTTAATACATAATCAGATGGAACATACACGTCTCCTGGGAGATCTAAGCGCTTGAAGATTAAAAGACAAATTGTGGTAATAATTGTGCATAATCCTGCTTCATAATAGAAGTATTCTAGCTCTCGTGTGTAGCAGAATTTGACATTGCTAAAACTTGCTGTCTGGGTAACTGCTACACAACGTATCTCTCCACTTTTCCAAAATAGCAGACGAGTGTCAGCACACAGGTTATTAGCAATAGTCACAAAATATGGCAATGCATTCCACATTCACGTGAATGGGAATTGGCTTCCAGTAGAAGTATTTCAGTCACAGTGTTTCTGTTCAGGAGGGGTGGTTCACCTTTATATTTTAGTATGCTACAGAATTGCCTATTCTAAGCAACTTTTCAGTTGGTCTTTATTATTTATTTCTTATGGTTTTGCCTTTTTCTTCTAACTCTTTGCAGCTTTCAAATGGGGGGCACTGACCCCAGCAGCCAAAAACAATTGCTCAGTGAGGCTATAGTTTTATTTTTATTGTTACTTTTTATAACTTCTTTTTCTATTCAGGTCCTCCCTTATTGATTTACCATCCTCTCATTCAAACCGCTCCCAGGTTGTTAATGTAATTTGGACCCTAGCAATCATATGACTGCTGAAACTCCAAACAGCAGAACAGCTGAACGAAAAGTAAAAAACAAAAAAAAAATGAAGACCAATTGCAAATTGGCACAGAATATTACTCTTTACATCAAACTAAAAGTTAACAACCCCTTTAAAATATGTTTCTTTAGCTTAGGAAATGATAACAGCTATACCTGTGCAAGACTATTCAGGTTACCATATGCCCAGATTACACCCTTGGACTGCTGGGTCTTATCACTTGCTACCCCCTTTATGATAAAATATAAAATGAGAACAATGGGGGTGATAAAGAAAGTTCTTGTGAGCACTAAAAATGTTCAGCTTTTTAATGACTAAAAATGCAGGTCATTAACACTTTCATAGAACCTTGGGTATAAACAGCAAATGAAATAAAAATGTCACATTCACCTCACCTGTATCATACATATAGAAAAGGGAAACAAAAAATGAAGGTATAGTATCTCTTTAGCAGCTTAAAAAGAGGGAGGAAAGCTAGGGCTTTGTTGGACACACATGAAGCACAGGCAGGATGTTCACCAGATCTGAACTACACAACCATTGCTTAAGGCACAAAGCCGTCAGTAATTGGTGCCAAAATGGATGTAGCTTGTATGGCTGTGCAATATGTTTTACTGTATTCGGAGACTTGTACAATTTATTGACCTGAATCAATTGTAGCACTTGAAATGTGCACAGAATGAAATCTTACATACGAGAACAGGATTGATTGAAGAGATATTCTTTGTTCTTTTAACCATGGAGCTATTCACATGAACATATGATAGAAGGTGAACTGCTGTGTTTTGGATTTCCATCAATGAAATGGATCCTTTAAATCCATATTGAATCTTTATCTATGTGCTAGATGATTATGGGGCCATCATTTCTGTTATCAGTACTGAAAAAGCAGGATAGCAATAAAGAAACAGATGGCCAATAATGACTAAATTGTGTTTGAGCTCTGTTCCTTTCACGGAGATACCATATCATTCTACTATAGGAGCAATACTCAACTTATATATCACATAGTATACCTTATACACCTTTATAGAAACATATTGTTATAATGTGACAAAAGGGAGTCCTGTGATAAATCCATTTCAGGAACAACAGACTTGTGATTGTGCTATTAGCGAATCTCAGTCTGGCAGTTTCAGTTTAGCTCTAACAGTTCTGTACAAAATGTGTGACAAATGAAAAAGCAAAATACCATATGCTGCTTTGTTTATCTATCTATTTAATCCAAGTGAAAAGTGGGAGAGGTCCAGTCCTGCAGACCCCCATCAGAAACTCACCCTCACTACTAGGATTCTCTCTTTTCTCTGCTTATTTTTCAGCCTGATGCATATAATGGGTACATCCATTGAACTGTGCCACATCCACTGAACTGTGTCATTCTTTAATCTATAATTTGGAAAATGACAAGCATGAACTTTAACATCTAGTCTGTGGAACGCTATGCTTTAAATCTCACCTTTATAACCTTCTTGATTCGAGAGTCTGGACAATATTTACTTAATCGTGTTAATGCTTTTTTTTTTGCATTTGCGTTGCTACATTTCCAAGTGCAGATGATAATTTTGTCCTAAATGTAAATTTGACATTTTTGAAATGGAAATGAATGGGAGAGCCATTTTAGAAGAGAGGAGGGGAAACTAATGGTGTCACGGAGGAGGCACCGAGCCTCCTGCTTATTAACTGCACTTCACATCATTCAGTACATAAATATCAGGTGCCTGGGAAGCACCGCGGAAAGGATCTGTTCATCAGGGGAAGGCAGTTCAGCACCTGGACAGCTCCACTGCTTGACTTGCTGCTGCCGCACCTCCTTGTTGTAATCGCAGCTGGGAAGAAGTAATCGCGCAGACTGAGTGTGACAGCGCTGGGATCGCCCCGCTATAGCATGAACCCCCAATAACTAAAACTACGGGACCTGGGAGCATCGGGGGGCTCTCGTTTCCTCCCGACCGATTTCATCGATTTGTTTTTCTACGACTCCACTATCCACTCGAGATAATTGTATAGAGGTGTTGACTTTTCTTCCCCACCAAAGACACGATGCGTGGGGACAAAGTTAACTAACAGGCAGCTCTGTGCTTATTGGGAAGTTGGATGAACTTCATTTATCATATACTATTTATTGCTCCGCAGGCTCCCGTTTAGCCGCTGCCCAAGGAAAGTGCTTGTAATGCTAAGGCTGAAGAAACGCTAAGTCGCGAAGTTCAGGTTAAACATCCGATGCAAATCATGTAAATGAGAAATCTGCTACGGTTCGACTGGTTGCATCACTCAGCAGGGCTCTAATAGCTCCAGGAAAAGCCAAGCTTTCCATAAGGGATGGTATAGAGTTTGATGTTATTAGCGGGGGATACCCCAATGTGCCCGCAGCTTACACAGATGCTTTCACGGTCCGGGGGTCTCCCAGCCTTGGCAGCGCAGCTCTCTCTCTAAAGTGGCAACTGTGGGCTCTGGTGCGACTGCAGTATGATTATATGTAACATCAGTGCGATAAAAGACTGGGGCTCTTTTCTGTCTCAGATCCTGCCCAGAGTCAACAAAACCCTGCGTTTGGTTCATCAAGGTATAAACACTGTGGAAGCAACAACCAGCTCGATGGTGAGTGTCTTACAGGAGCCGGAGCAGACGAGCTACCTTCCCCATACCGAACCCATGAATGCCACTAATTTCACCACTGGGCTGGATCACCTCATCCACTATTCTTATTCGGAATCGGAAGAGGACCAGTTGTACAAGGACTACAAACCGCCTCCCAAGGAACCAGTGCCCTTGCCCAAGGCTGTGCTCTACCTCTTGATGGCTGCCTTGGTGATGGTGGCAGTGGCATATGCTATTGTTGGCCATATTATCAAGGATCTTATTCATGACTTTATAGGTAAGGAGGTGATTTCTTAGAAAACAATGCTATAGGATCAGTCTAATTAAAAGTGTTGTGTCTTCAACTGAGCTCAACTTGCATGAACAAATACTTACATTTGAAGCCATTTGATAAGCTGCTTGAATTGAAAAGCACCCTAACAAATTACACTAATCACAAAAAGGTATCCTTAAAGATTACAATTGAGACTATCAATTAGTGGTTTCATTAGGCTACACTACAACTGCTTAATGGGATGGGTGAGTTGGTTTATTTTAAGTTTCTAAAAAAAATAGATATGTACCTGGAACCTCTACTCTGTGCATAGCAAGACCTCCTGTGTGTTTGTGAGTCTCTTTGTGTGTGGGTGAGTCTGTGTGTATGTGTGTGTTTGTGTGTATGTGAGTGTTTGTGTGTGTGTCTGTGTGTGTGAGTCTGTGAGTCCATGTGTGTTTGTGTGTATGTGTGTGAGTCTGTGTGTGTGTTTGTGTGTGTGCAGTATATGTGTGTGTCTGTGTGTGTGTGTATGTATGTGTGTATATGTGGGTGGGTGTGTGTGTGTGGGCATGGGGGCTTTTTGGTAATAGGGGCTCAATTATTAATAACATTGTTAAATTGGCTCCAGTGCAAACCTTCTGCAACAAATTAGTGTTTCGATTTGGTCACTCCACAGCATGAATTAGTAAATGAACCCTTTTGTGTATTTTGATACAGGACTTCTATGGCTCTGAGGCCCAGCTTACATACATACATACTTACATAATTAATTCAGGTACCAAATACATCAAGTTAAACCCTTAATCACTCATGTATGCATATACTTGCACATTTTTACCCATACATTGCACATACAAACATACGGTACTCACACATGTAGGTACAGCTTCATCCATACACAAATATACAGTAAGTACCTGTAGCTCTGGATAGTTTGCCTGTAACAGAGGACAAAGACATGACAACCTCACTGTCCATTGTTGCGCTAGCATTGATTACAATTTCTAAATGTGAAATGTTTTGTTGGCTCTGAGAGTTGTACTACACAAACTGTTCTTTAATATGTACATTTTAGGAATGTGGGGAACTATATAGAGAGGGTAGTTTCAGAATTTGCCTATAATATATGGCCATCTTTGAACCAAGTTTAAACTAGGAGGATAAGATTTTGGTTAAGAAACTCAGAGCAGACTGGGCTGCAGTATCTTCCCATTTGAGGGAAATGCATGTTTTATTATCACAGCCAAGAATCCATGGTGGCCTAGATATCATCCCAAGCTTGGCAGATGCTAAAATGTGTTACCCATCCTCTGTTGGCTGCCTTGTTGGGATGTTTACATCTCAAGGTTTATTACAGTATGGTTTTTCTAAAGATGGCCCAATATCTAACCACGATATATTCCAGATACTCTATATATAGCTTTCCAGTATATGTGCATAAGTGCACCATTGCATTATTTAATTTGTTTAGGGATATCTGCACCAAATCCATATTTTTTTTAAACAGTTGAGTACTGAGTCCCCCACAAAGTAATGATGTGTGTTCTATGGTTCAAGAGTTAGAAGAAGGCAGATAGTTAAAAAATTATAAAAAAATATAATAATAATATAATATAATGAAGACCAATTGAAAAGTTGCTTAGAATTGGCCATTCTATAACATAAGGAGGTTATGTAATAAAAGGCACTAAGTTTGCCCAGAAGCAACAACCCATAGCAACCAATCAGCAGGTACAATTTACTGGTCACCTATCTAAAAGCAAACATCTCATTGGTTGCTATGGGTTACTCCTGGAAAACTTAGTGCTTTTATTACATATGGGTCTGCACTCATTTGATGTTACAGCTGTTGTGCTAAGCTATAAAATGTTATTTAACAACTAAACACTAAATCAGACATCTAAGAGACACGGTATGGGGCATAAAGTGATAGCTTTATATAAATAAAAGGAAACACAGTTCTTAGCAATCAGTTAAGTCATTTACTTATATAAACTTAATGCCAATTGATTAATGCATCTTTCCCATACAGTTTAACAAATAATTAAAAAATAACAGAGATAAGTCTGGCGCCTCTGGGACAAACAGAATTATTAAACTTAAATGCTCATGGGAAATGATTCGGGGTACATACTGTAATTATGGAGCTAAATACCAAATCTCAGCTTGTTCAGTGTAGAAGGACAATGTACACTCTTTGATTCCCACATGAGCCTGTCACTCACCCATCAGTTTCACCAGTAAATATGCCAAAGGCCCATAATTAATTGCTTATTATGCATGCAACTGCCTTTTATCTGCATGTATAATCTCTATGCAAATAAGGTAGCTAACTGATTTTCTGAGAAACAAACCAGGATTTTATTTGAGTAGATAGAGAAGCAAAATCGTAACCAAAATACCCCATCTTAGTAGAGCTGACTTAATTGCCTGTGTGCTTAAAAGATAAACACTGCTTATTTATGGAAATGTCACACTGGCTCTAGGCAGAACATAAATAAGTGTGAGTGCTACACATTTACCAAGTTGCCAAACTATTTAGAATTGGATATCCCTAATCTCTGCAGCTTCCCCACCCTCATGTTCCTCAGTAATGTTTACTATGCTATACACTGATTCAACTACATCCACAAAGCATTGTAAAGAAACTTACTACAACATCTGTGAGGTGTTTCAGCTGCATTCAGGACCCTTGACCTGTGGGAGGGCCCATAGAGATGTAATAGATTTTTCCCCACAGAAGAAACAGACTGAAACATCAAGCAGTCCATATACAGTCCATATACAGTGTCTCAGGATGGTGTTAAGGCACACATATGGATGGAATGGTGGGTGACTGAAGCCAGAAGGTGCTTACAGGAGGCTGCATCGTTGATTCAGCATCTGCTGTATGTTAAAAGATGAATCTTGTTTATGGTTTAGGTAACTGCATTCTCCTGTGGCCATGATAACAAATATCACCATGTCTAAAAAATATATCTATACCTAAAGTTTTTGCTTGTAATTTTATGTGCATGGAGCTGCATCCATTTACCCATACAACATAGCATTTGTTTTTATCTTGCCCTCTGCCCTTTATTAGCAATTTTACGTTGCTGCATTGTCTATGGAGTCATTGCTGGAGTATCTCCCACTTTCACAGACACTCATATAAGGACTTCATATTCTTCAGGTTCCCTTATGGATTCTAACATTTTATACCTCAAAGGATAAGTATGCCTTTTATGTTAAAAACACTAAACAGTCCCCCAGAATCACATACAAGGCCTGGACTGGCAATCTGCACATTCTAACAAATGCCAGAGGGGCTACTATATGATGCCATAGACAATCACAATTTATGGGACTGGTGAGTGGCTGCTTTGTAGTGATGAGGCATAAAATAAGCGAAACAGCAAGAAAATTTGCAAACCGCATTTGTTGCACGATTTTTTTGTAGCCTGCACCCTTTTTGGTTGCTCGTGTATTTTTTTGTTGCCCGCGTTTTAACGGAAGTTTTGTGAAACAATTCGCCAATGGCAAAACGTGGAAATTTGCGCGAATCCATGCCTTGCAAAAAAATTCACTCATCACTACTGCTTGGGCCTGTGTATTTGACATGCCAAGGTGTATTTTGAACCCCCAGACCTTCCTCTCTCTCTACATCGAGTCTGATATCCTTTCTAAAATAGAAGCAAAACCATTCTGCAGAACTTACTTATTAAGCATGAAGCCCTTAAGTATACTGACAGCTCTTTGACGGCTTCCTATTTAAAGAAGAAGGAAGGCTCAGAATAGGAAGACTCTATCTTAGAAAGGACATGGGAAATGCATCTGTAGTAATTTTAGCTTAATGGCCCACACGTGTGGGGTCAAATTACACTATATCTTATTGTCCTAAAGATGGACACTTTCAGGTTATTATATAACATACATGACCATCCTAACCATTCACTACATACACACAGCCTTAAATACCGATATAGTTGGTATACAAATATAAGGGAAGCAAATCTATGAAAATGTTAAATGGTTTGCTTTGTGAATATAAGCTAGAATGAGCACAGGGTATATTTACAAAATTGCAATCATTTTTCTCCAGAATACTTGGAAATAGAAGCCAATCAGCAAAAATCTAAAACAGTCACAATACTGGTGACACCAATGACATTTATTATCTCTGACTCTAGTGTACAGTGTGAGGAAAACCCCATGCATGAGACATAACTTGACAGTGAGCTTTACTGTAGGTTCAGTGACATATCACATCTCAGAATGGCTAAATGTGGGATCACAAATCTAATTGTGTTGGTCACATAAAGCTATGTAAATGAATCCATAATAAACACCTCTACAGTGCCAAAAGCACTATAATCGCTTGTTTTCTTAGCAGCATGCATTTCACTGATTAAGCTTTGCACCTTTTTTTCCGGTCAGCCAGAAAAGTGATTGAAGGAATTCGTTTTCCCAGTTACATAACAACTTATAATACCAAATTTAGTACATCTCTAAAATATACGTTTTTTCTCCATAATTAGACATCATCTTGTCATTGCTAGAAAAGGCATGTGTCATCTACTGAGGGAATTCCCTCAAATGGGTGATAATAACTTTTTCAGACTAACAGAGAGCAACCCCTAGGGATCTTCAAACAGTAGTTGCCTGTGTTTTATTCACAGTAGAATTTTTCCACAAAACAATGCCTTTTTCAATTTTACACAACAAAGAAATGTAAGTTAGACAAACAGACACTAAAATACAAAGCCAGTATGTTCTATAGAATTATTTAGGATCCAATATTTATATATTTGCTGACCACTATGCACTGTAAGTACCTTAGTACATGTTGAAGGATTTTATACACTTGTATATTCTTGCAGTGCCTTTACATCTATGTGCTATCAGTATTTGATACTAAAGAGGTGCACTGGCTTTCTGTATTTTACAATTTTTCTGTTTTATTTTTATTAAAGATTTGGAGTATTTCATTGCATAAATATATTTCACTGTGTGTGTTTGGCTTCGACTTGACATCTCTTTTTCTTTTCCTTATCTTGATTAATATATATAGAAACCTGCCCCCGAATAGTGCCTTAGCCACTAGTAGGGCAAATTGATCCTAAAAAATTAGAGATAGTTAACTCATATTCTTTAATCTTTTCACCTCAGCTCTCTCAGCTGCACCACCTCACTTTCTAGTTTGTACTTTTTGAACAGAGAGCTCAGTCAAGCCCCTTTCACAGGTGAGGACTCATTAATCCCTACAGAATAACTGGCTTTTCCAGGCTCAGTAAACACATCCCTAATATACGACATTTGCTTTGTCTCATAGACCATTCCTCCCTCAAGAGTCCTCCAAATTATTATTTTATATATATATATATATATATATATATATATATATATATATATATATAAATACATATATATATTTATATATTTATATTATTTTGCGGGAAGCCCATAAAGGCCTGGATCTAGGGGTGACAAGTGGAAAGTGAAAAAAAATGGTTTAAATGTGCAGGCATATGCTGTAACAAACCATTACAGGATAAATATTTTTGCTCAGCAAGTCCATTTTCTAATAATATTTTATAATACAATGAAGAGTCAATTTGTACTAAACTTAACAACTTAACAATATAAAAAAGCTGGAGCCTGTGCTTTAAAGTTTAAAAAGTATTAGCACCCTATGCAAAAGTCAGAGTTAATTTTGTAACAAGCACATATAACTGGATGAGTAATGGTAAGAAAGCACGTACATCAGGGGGAAAAGGTACAGATAAATTACTCACTAACTCAGTAGGGACATGAGCAATAGACTAACAACCAATGAAGAGCATTAAATGCATGTGAATCAATTTATTCCCATGAGACATACACACCCCAATGGGTGCATCACAGTAGAATTATTAGATCAGAGTGATCTGACGGCTCAAATTCATGTTATGTTTTACAGTTACCTTCAGAATTTGAGGGCTTGGCCTTCCAATTGGCACCCTCTTAATGAACATCAGTAGAAAAATAAAATTTGAGGTAGTATTTCAATGTGGTTTAGTATGTGATGTTCCTATGGCAACAATTTATTTTCAGCCCTTTAATGTGGTGTTACAGGACATACTGAATTGGGCACAGAGCTGGAGTTACTGGAGACAATTGCTTCCCCTGCATTCTGCCATAATATCTTAGATGAAAATATCCCATAGGCTACAGTGCATCTACAATAAGTAAATGACTGTGTTATCTGTTTAATAGTCTTTGTATTTTGATGCCTCAGAATTTGCAGCCTGCAAGAATTTTGCTCCATTGTTTTCTATGGCACTGTTCACACTAAACTACAGCTGATCCTACAACTTTTCCTCTTGATCTCTTTGTGCTCAGTTCTAGACATACAGTGCACTGCTGGAATTTTCAGCTACTATTTGATTTTATTCACTATTGCTAGAAAAATCATACCAAAAATTATGAATTGGGTTAAAGCCAGTGTGATTGGTAATTGGTTGGCTGTAATTTAAGTAATAAAATCAAAGGAAGTTTGTAATGCTAATAAAATCAACAAATAACATTTATGTTAAATAATTGTCCTTATAGGGCAATGATTTGAAAAATGCTCTATTTTGTGGCTTATATTTGGGCCAGTGAACCAGTTTTTCCTAGCATCTGTATATATTTTTTATATTTTTGGATGATTTCCATCTATACATCTGAGTGGTACACATGGTATGTTTACAGGCATTCGCTACACATCTTCTTACATATACATAATGAGCCCCTTAAAGAGGAGGTAAACCCAAATATACAATTTTGCATGCTGAAATCAATTCCACGATGCCTTTCACACTTCTGGCATGCTCTTTCTTTCTGTTAATAACAGAGTGTGCAAGGTATTGTAGGGACTGGAGTCTTGGCTTGAGTGGGGCATACTACTACATTATTTCAGCAGTACATGTGGTCAGGAACAGATACATACTACAATAAATGGCAATCACATTTACAAAATTACTTTGTAAGCATAGGAAAGTTGTAATTTGTTATATTTTGGTTTAGATATAGAACCTCTAGTGTGTTACAAACAGTACCTTGTGAGCAATTACGCTGTAAAACCATATTAAATCAAGCTCAGCAAGAAATTTTCCTGTTTGTCCAAATGAAAATATCAGTCAGAAACCCTGATAATCCCTGAGAATAAAGGTCCCCCCTAGCAGCTTTATTCTGCTTATGTCAGAATGAAAAAATATCTCAGAGACTGCATTAAACATTTTCATGGGGATACATTATGAATAATTTGTTGTTGTCTGTATGAATACCAGTTTTCAGGAAATGATTATACTGTGTGTTTTGTAACCATGTTTCATTTGTCCCATTACAAATACCTTATCCTCCTCAATGGTCTTTGTGATTACAAATGAAGTGGTAATTTTCATGTGTAAAATCCAGATTCAACAGGGTTGCCTAGCCATGATTTTTTATATTTTTGGAGCTTCAGGAGGTTGCTTATCGTTCTAGCTGCTTCATCAGTAAAATCTATGGAAATTAGATTTTTGGGGATTTTTATAGAAAACATGCTTGAAACCTTGAGACTGTTTTAGTTATAGTTATTCCTAATATAAAATATTTTTAACTCTTTTGGAAGTACTGGTATAGGATCTGTTATCCAGAAAGCTCCAATAATGGAAAGGACATCTCCCATAGACTTCATTATGATTTAATTATTCACATTTAAAAAAGCTATTTGCTTTTTCTCAGTAATACTGAAAAAGAATCTTGCACTTAATGTCAACTGAGGTATAATTAAGCTATATTGAAGGCAAATTGTGTTTATTTAATTAAATTATGTTTTAGTAGACTTATAGTATGGGATCTCAATTATGAAAAGATCCCTTATCTGGAAAACCCTGAGCATTCTGGAAAACCTGTCCTATACAGGTATAGGACCCGTTATCCAGAATGCTCGGGACCAAGGGTATTCCGGATAAGGGATCTTTCCATAATTTGCATCTTCATACCTTAAGTCTACTAAAAAATCAATAAAACATTAATTAAACCCAATAGGATTATTTTTCATCCAGTAAGGATTAATTATATCTTAGTTGGGATCAATTACAAGGTACTGTTTTATTTTTACAGAGAAAAAGGAAAT
This sequence comes from Xenopus tropicalis, assembly GCF_000004195.4. Taxonomy (NCBI): domain Eukaryota; kingdom Metazoa; phylum Chordata; class Amphibia; order Anura; family Pipidae; genus Xenopus; species Xenopus tropicalis. The sequence continues at coordinate 93,076,258 of NC_030680.2, read as the reverse complement.
CAATTTTAAAAATCTGAATTATTTGATTAAAATGGAGTCTATAGGAGACAGGCTTTCCGTAATTCAGAGCTTTCTGGATATTGGGTTTCCGGATAAGGGATCCCTTACCTGTACCTGTATAATTTTATTAGTGTAGAAGGACAGGCATTTACAAACCAAGGTAGATGCAAACACAGAGAACAGAGCAGGAAAGCATTACAATTGCTGCATCTTCATTGCATGAACTTATGCCAGTGCTACCTTGATGTGGATGAAATTGTATTCATACTGAACATTGTGGAGAGAATATAAGAAACTCTCTTCAAAAAGCAATATAGAAGGATTGTGGGTGAAAAGATATGTTTAGATTAACAGTTTTCCTATCATCTATCTATCTATCATCTATCTATCTATCTATTTATCTATCTATCTATAATACACCAATATTTTTGAGTAAGCTTTTACCAAATGCCTTTAACTCTTATTAAATAATTTTTCAACCTAAGAACAATTAAGAAACTAAATTCCAGATACATCAACATTATAATGTATCAGTTAGTAATTTCTTCAGTTATACAACTGGAATGGGAGTTAATTTTCACAAATAAGGAAAATTTGAGCAAATACCTGGCACTGAATAGTGTGTCCCTGTGTTTGCTATTGCTGAAAAATATGTATCATTTTTTCAGTCACCTCACTAAAATCTATCATTCTCTAAATTCACTGACCTACTTTCACCTCTGCTCAAGTCAACTAGCAGGAGGCCTAAGGTGGCTTTGCCAATTGTTGTACTCTCAGGGAAATTCAGCACCAAGCGCTCCCTAATCTATTGCTTTCAGGGACTCTGTACATTGCTAGGTCAGGGGAAAAAAAGCAATCATCTTTAATTCTGATTGAATGCCTACCTCTATAGCATCTTGGGGAGGAAGATCGTCTAACTAACCAGGCTCTGGATGTTTTTTTATGAAAGCTTTCGTTGCTTTGTGAAGATCTAATAAAAGAAAATTAATCTTCTGTATTAAATGTAATGAACCATAAGTAACAACTTCCGACCTGTAGGAAGATTTAAAAGTACACTGCATAATTGCAAAGGAATGTATTTAATATATTGTGCCCACCGCCTAGAGTAAAAGCATTTTAGGAAAGTACAACATCCCTTTGTAAATGTACAAATAGCAAATTGCCATTGACTTCTTTATGGATCCCTAAGCACACATATCTAGTATGTAGTGTAGTTTTGTATACCAGTTTCTAGAAAGGATTTCAGTGAAAATTGCAAGAAACAATTAAGTTCTGATAAAAGTTGAGTTTGCTTCCTCTGGAGAAGAGGCACTTGCTGGGGAACCATATTAGGGGCATTATAGACAGCTTGGATAGTATTTTTTACACAGATGGTTGGTGCTCCTCTTCTTCAAAAATTAACTTTTTCTCTGGCCTCTATGCCCAACTGACAGACCTAATGTAAGTTAAACATAACATAGTTGAACAAAGCAAGTAGCCTGCCAGGGATAGTATATGCCTTCTTTGTAAAAAATAGAAATATCTGTTTGATACTTGTATGGAATACTGTATCTTAACTGAGGGCTCAAGTCTTTGTAGTGTGTTGAACCAAATATCACCACAGAATACTATTCCCTTAATAAAAGCTTCTCTGTCCCTGTATTTATAGATTATACATTTAAATCAATTAAGCCACATGAAGTCAAAAGATATTACATCACACAAGTGTCAAAGCTGATGCAAAGTAGCAAGATACTTTTTGTGCCTTAAGTTTAACCATAAAAATGTTGTGAGATCAACTTATTGCCTGATTCTTCAAAATGTGACTTTTAATCATTTATCTGCCACTGTATAACAATGTGTGCACATATAAGTTGTGTTATCAGCACACACAACAAAATGTTTTCATGTACATTAATCAGTTTTGGCTTAGACCTACATACCATTCAGCTGCCCCTAGTTGACCATAATGTAAGGGAAGAGGGCAGCCTTTTAGGGTAGTCAAAGTAGTTCTCCATGGAGACATTTAAACTATATATTTTTTAACACTGCTTTTCCATCCCTAAAATGAAAATTGTCTTTTCCATAACTCCTGGCTCAGGTTATTCATTGTTCACAGGTCACTTAACATCTCTAAAGGGAGTATGTTTGTACTCAGAGGCAGCCTGTAGCAGAAAACCCATTACCTCTTTTTTCTATTTGACAGCAGGTGCAATACCCCACTAAGGAATAATTGAAATCCAACTTACTAATCAAACAACATTCTTCTTAAATACATTCTGTTGGTAAAAATATATACTCTGTATCTCCTTTCTTAATTTGCTAGAAAATTTATGTTAAGTAAAAGTAGTCAGATAAAAATGAACTAGCAGTCATTCAATGCATCACTTGTAGTACTGGGGCATTGTGTACCAACTAGGGATTCTTCATTAGCTGTCTTTCTCTCTGAGTTTTTACAATTCATCCTTGAAGATGATCATTCCACAACATACATGGTCTGACAATACTGCCTTCTTTCTGGGCTTTCTTGTCCTTATATTAATGATCAGTGGACATGTTTTGATTAATGGCAGTGTCCTACACTTCATTTCTTTTATGCATCCAAATTGTTTATTACAATGAATGAAATTGTCTAGAACCATACTGTTCTGTACAGCAGTCTTTGTCACTGTTATAGCATTCTTGTTTGGGAAGTCATATTTCTATTATTTCCTTAAAGGAACAGTAACACCAAAAAATGAAAGAGCTTTAAAGTAATAAAAATATATTGCACTGTTGCCCTGCACTGGTAAAACTGGTGTGTTTGCTACAGTAACACTACTATAATTTATATAATAAGCTGCTGTGTAGCCACGGGGGCAGCCATTCAAGCTGGAAAAAAGGAGAAAAGGCACAGGTTACATAGCAGATAACAGATAAGTTCTGTAGAATACAATAGTGTTTTATCTGTTATCTGCTATGTGCCTGTGCCTTTTCTCCTTTGAATGGCTGCCTCCATGGCTACACAGCAGCTTATTTATATAAATTATAGTAGGCTTTCTGAAGTAAACACACAACTTTTACCAGTGCAGGGCAGCAGCACATTATATTTTAGTTACTTTTATACACTTTCATTTTTTGGTGTTACTGTTCCTTTAAATGGTGAATGGTATAGATTGCTCCTCAAGTCATGATTTTAATGGTGTCATTTTTATTTCTAAATTACACTGTTTACATAGCAAATAACTCACTCTGCCATTTCAAATTTTATTCTTAAACCAATATATATATTTTTTTCTTTAGTTGTTATATTAGTGTGTAGGCAGCCATCCCAGTGCATTGTGCCTGAGTCTTAAGTTTCAGAAGGAGCCAGCGCTACACATTACAACTTCTTTCAGATAACCTATTGTTTCTCCTACTCCCATGTAACTGGAGGAGTCCCAAGCCAGACTTGTATTTCTTACTATTGAGTGCTATTCTAATATCTACTGGGAGCTGCTATCTTGCTCCCTTCCCAGAGTTCCACTGATTGGCTGCTGGGAGGGTGGTGATATCACTACAACTTGCAGTTCAGCAGTTAAGTGTGACTGAAGTTTATCAGAGCACATAGCTGTGGCACCCTGGGAAATGAAGGATATGGCTAGTCCCACATGAAATGTTACAATTAAACATATAAAAATTTCAATGCAGGAGTCTGCTGGAGAAGCTCTATTAACTGATATGTTTTGAAAAAAACATGTTTTCCCATGGCAGCATTGCTTTAAACATTTCTGTCATTTAAGAAGATTTGTGGGGCTGACTTGGGGTTTTTTGTTAAACAGAAAAAAAACTGCGGAACCATAAATATCTTATATTTCTTATATTTACAAAGTCCTTACCATTACATTTTAAAAATAATTCACCCTCCATGGTTTACCTGATGGAATTGATAGATGTTGCAGTATCTAACAACACTTCATGAGGTTAGTGATATTATACACTAAGGAAGGTTTGCCATGCGTTGGACAGGTCCTTCTCCCCACTATGGAACTAGATTACAACAAACCAATGAGTTAGGCAATGAATCCCTTCACTGTCCCTATTTACTTAATCTTTGTTCTTTCTTCCCCCTCCCACATTTTTTTCAATTATTTAGACCTATTTGTTCTATTAAAACTAGGACAGAATTGAAAACTATAATATATACAGTGTTGTAAAACTAAAAAATGTAAATGAGAAAGCAATACAACAATACATGGTGTACTGTCCTCTAACAAAACTCCTTTAAAAAATCTACAAAGCATTGGCTTTCATCATACTGTATGTAAAAAGCTTCACTGTCCAGTTACAAAATGTCCTGTCTGTTTCATATTTTAGGATAGGACATTTGCAAATTGCCAGCTTATGGCACTGAATACAATCTGTTCTGACAGGAGATCACTTTGTTCCTTACAAAGAACATTACACTTAGCTCTAGGTTCTCTTCTGAATTACAGCCACTCCTGTCAGGCTATATGTATATTAAAGAGATTTTGCCGGGAGGTTATGGTATACTTTTTATTTCTAAATTTACATAGCAAATAAGTCACTCTACCATTAAACATTTTATTCTTCAACCAACAAATGTATTTCTTAGCTGTAATTTTGGTGTGAAGGCTCCATCTTAGTGCATTTTGCCCTGCGCATATTGTTTTTCCTACTCCCATGTGACTGTTGGAGTCCCGAGCCGGACTTGGATTTCTTACTATTGAATGCTATTCTGATATCTACTGGGAGCTGCTGTCTTGCTATTTTCCCATTGTTCTGCTGGGAGGGGGGGTAATATAACTCCAACTTGCAGCTCAGCAGTAAAGTGGGATTGGAATTTATCAGAGCACAGGTCATATGACTGTGGCTCCCTGGGAAATTAAGAATATGGCTAGCCCCATGTTAAAATTTCAAAATTAAATATATATATGTTTGTGTTTTTGAAAAACAGATTTCTGCTAGAGATGCTCTATTAACTTATGCATTTTGAAAATGTTTTCCCATGACAGTATTCCTTTAATATATTAAATAAATGAAGGCATTTTGTGCAAATGCAGAGGGTCTGTTTGTGTGTCTGTATGAAATATATGGTCACACCCTCATTGCAACTTTGCTTTATAATTTACAAATGTTTAGTGACAATCACATCTCTTCCTTATGCATTATGCATATTGCATTTTTACTGCCACGTTCCTTTCTGTTATAGTTGCTGTATTTGGATGGGAGAGATGTTGAAAGCAGACAGCTCTATTCACACCATAAAGGCTGGTAGGAAAGAGAACAAAAAAGCGTTTTCAAATAAATAATATTTACAAATTGCCAAGCAACAGGATGTGTGATGTTCTGTGAAATGAAAAGGTGCATATTAGTGTGTTTTCTACAATCTCTGGCAAGGATCTTGTTTGATAGACATCCATAGGTACATTTAATGCATGTACAAATAAATAGGAGACAGCAGATTGTTTTTTACAGAAAGGATGCTTGTGGTAATCTTAAAGGGGAAGTTCAACTTTAATTTGAGTTTTAGTGATTTTCAGTGGGTATTTTGTTTTTATCCTTTTAACTTTCAAATGGGGATCACTGACCCCAGCAGCCAATAAACTTTTGCTCGGTGAGGCTACAATGTTATTGTTACTCTTCTATTCATATTCCTGTCTCTCATTGAAACCACTTGTTGCTAGAGGAATTCAGATCATAGCAAACATTTAGCATTTGAAATCCAAAACCAGAAAGCTGCAGAACAAAAAGCTTAATAATTCAACAACTGCAAAAACTACTGTCCCACAAGATCAATGTCTAGATCATATTGAATGTTAATACAAAGGTAAACTATCCCTTTAAGATTATAGTATACAATGAATACACACAAAATGGGAAGCAAAGTTTAAACTAAATAACAGTACCCACAGTGGACAACAAAGTAGCAGTTCAGTTGGTAAATATGACCCAAAAAGCAATTAAAATCAGTAATGACTTACTATATTATTTTAACTGGGAAATCCTCAAGGGCTCTCATACACAGGCTTTTTTATTTGTTTAGAAGCACATGCTGAGCATATAAAAATGCATATATTGTGTTTATATTCATTTTTTTAAATGTACCCTCTCCTATCAGTTTTTAAATGCCTTTTTTTTTTTATTGTCTTTTGAACGTGCTTTGAGCACAAGAAAATGCAGCACGTGGTCTCTAAAGATGAGATAAAATGCCATAAAATGCAACTATGAACACTCATGAGTACAGCCGGGCAGAATATAATGGGATTAATTAGCTGATGTGTTTAGGTGCACTCAAACCTGTGTCTGAAACACGCGTCAACGGAGAACCCGTGCAAACACCTGTGCGTAGGAGCCCTAAACAATTTCTTGGCAGAAAGTGAATTGACACATTTATGAAAGCAGATCAGTGAGTCAGGTACTTGGATAGTCAAACACTGACTTGCTGAGTACTAACACCTCTTTGAACTGGCAATCCTTGATGCTAGATTGCTAATGTATATATGCTATATTGCAAGGCACTCAGCGGTCATAAAGTACCTGGTGCTCACTGGACAGGAATAGCCAATTTCTACTGTACATCCAAAGAAACTATTATAGCAGACTCCAGGGCACTCAGGAGTTTTTGCAGCACAGACTGATGTTTTAGCATAACGCAGAACCTCTTTCTTGGGGTCAATTACACAATGGATTTTTAATTGTTTCATTGAATCTGTGGAGGGAATACAGGTTTGGGATTACGGTAAAATCATCTCCCATGAACTCCATTTTAATCAAACAATACAAAAAACATATTACCTTTTTCTTTGTAATAACAAAACAGAATCTCGATCAAAACTAAGGTATAATTAATTCTACTGGGCTTATTTAATGTTTAATTTATTTGTTAGTAGATTTAGTAGACTTAAAGTATGGAGATCTGAATTTCGTAAAAATCCCAGGTCCCGAGCATTCTGGATCCCATTCCTATACTGTGTTATCCTGAAATGACATCATTGCTGCTGTAAACAGTTTTGTAAATAGTCCTAAGTGCTTTGGAGTCTTCAATTGATTGAGAATTCTGTAATGATTGGTATTTTTTCACCATTTGGTCCAAATTACTGGTTGGTAAATTTACTTTGTTAGGCGGTGATCATTGCAAAACTTGATACTCTACAGTGTCTATTAGATAGTTCTGCTGCATTGTGCTTCAAGCTCATATGTCATTTTTTCCAATGCAGATTGGATATTTGGCTCCAGCCCAGAAGTCAAAGGCAACAAATCAGACATCAACTGTATCAGCCAAAGTGTGAATGAGACGACCGAGAATCCAGATCTCTCCTTGTCCTCGTTACATCAAGAGCAATTGCCCTCCCATTCTGGAGACTTTCTTATCTGCATGGATGAGATTTCCCACATATCCCAGCAAACATAATAGTCCTCAAGGTTATTCCTTTGTACATTCCTGAAGAGCTGGTTTATTTATGGTGAGAGGGGGAACAATAGTGGGACTGAGAACTTCTAATTTTTTTGAACACAAACATTTTTAGGCACACATCTTGTGTATTAAAAAGAAGCACTCTGAATTTCCTAAGAAGAGCAATTGTTGCTAGAATATTTGCTAGAGTATTTTGCTAGAAACAAGAACCCTGTGGGCAGAATGATACATACGTGTTCCTTCTTAAACACATCTAAGTGGCATGGAAACGGAGGATGTTGGAAACAATGCCTTGGCCTGACTATATTATGACTATACTTGTCAAACCGTTCTACATCCAGGAACGTACAATAGTACAGTATACCTGCTGCTATTTTGTAAGACTGTCCATCAATTCCAACATCAACGTTATTTTATAATATTTTTACCTGAAGTGTACACTTGACAGCTATCTCTGGGCTTACACAGATAGCAGACTGCAAAGAAGAATTTTTAACAGGACAATTGAGATGCATTCACTACAAGGGAAATGTCATTTCATTGGTTTGTTAGTGGTACAGTAAGTTCCTGGGCTGTTACAGTTGAACTACAAAGCAACTGCAACAAGGTAAACACGCTGTCTAGATGTAATGACAGGTTTATTGTACCAAGACAAAAAGGGACATGGCATATTTTTAAGTGATAGACTATTGACATGTACATTGTAATCTTAGCATAAAAACACTAAAGAAGGATAGTGTTTTTTTAGATACAAAAATACAGAATCTGTATTGTATTTTGTTACTTGTACACTGGTTTAAGCTATTACTCCCTAATGTGAGAGTTAATTCCTTTTCCTTATACCCAAAATGTACTGTAAATAGAACAATAGGATAATTCTGAAAACTATTTATCCTATAAGCAACCATGACAAAAGGTTTAGGGGAGGTATTATATAAGCCCCTGCTTGTTTCTGGCAGTAGTGTGTTTAAAGCTATTGATAGAGCTTCTTTCCTCTAGTATTTAATTGATGCCCTTCCTATTATTTTTATACTTCTATAGTGTTCCTTTTTGTTTAGATATTAACTAGGCCTGAACAAAAGTTGAACCACAAAGAGGGCTTGAATTTAAAATGCCTGGAAACCTCTAATTTAAGTATAATGTTATTAATAAAACTTTAAAGAGTTTTGGGTCTACTATTGATACTTTAGTTGCATCTGTAGCACATTTACTATGGGGACATTACACTACAACCCCAGGAGCAGGTCTAGAGCACTAAGGGACATAAGGGACACCCTCTTATTTAAACACATTTGTGTCAAGGGACTGTCTGTAATTATGGGCGAAATAATTTGGCAGGCATGGATTTGCGGTGGATTTCTGTGTTTCGCCATTGGCAGATTTTTTCTGCGAAACGGACAACATTGTCTTTTTTTAAAAATGACTTTAGCAACATTTCCACAGTTTGAAAAGATTTGTGAATTTTTCAACGAAGCGGGACAGATTTGCTTATTACTATCTGACTGAAAATCCAGCGATGGCGGCATAGCATAGTGCTGGGCACTAGTCAACTCTGCCTTTCCTCCATTGCTACCTGTGCCTACCAGTGCTTCCTAACTTGCACATCTAAATGATGCACAGGTTAGGGGCAGGGCAAGGATGGGTAGGTGTAGGAGGGCAGTTTGCACACTACCCTACACTCTGTAAATTACCCCATATATGCTGCATCTTCATAAACAAACACCTTTCCCTACACCCAGTGTCCATGTTTTGAGCATTCTGTTCTGTGAAGCATTAGTAAAAGGTTTAGCAAAATCTGTTCATATCCATAACCAGATAATTACTCAGCTCCACATAGAAGATAATGATATTTGTTTTGCATGAATGACCTTTCATAAAATCATACTGACTCTATGTGACCAATTTATTTTTCTATAATGGATTCTTTAATAGCCTTCTAAGGAATTAAGGGCAATGGAACTATGATTGTTTTCATAACCTTGATTTGCTCAGGGGAAATCACAGTAAACAAAAAATATATATTGTGACCAAATGCAGATGTCTACATTTTTCAGATGCACTCTATCCAATATCAATAATTGTAAGCAATTGGCCAGCAATTTTGTTTGCAATTGTTTTCCCTTAGAATACTATGTTAACCAAAACACCCCATCTGCCATTGTCCTTAATCTGCCATACCTAAATGCTAACAGGAATCATTCTGAAATTCAATTCAACTGTCAAAATAAAGAATCAAATGTCTCACATAGAGCGACAAGGCTTAATACGCCACCTTTATATGAGATTCCATTATTAGAGTTTCAGCCATACAGTAGTTATGCTACTGATTACAGTCCTTTTGCTTATGTTTAGTGTTTAGACTGAATAGATATTGGAATATATTGATAAATATATAAATAGGGGTCTACTTTTAACAAAGCAATTTAAATGGCTTATGGGGACTCCTTTCAGATGCAAGACCTGGTAAAATGAAGTGCTAATCATTGATACTGAGAAGCTAATTTGGAGATTTTGATGTCTTTCTGCTAAACACCACTGCCTTTCTGCCAAGTGGCAGGCAGTTTAGCTGACAGCTGGGCAATAACAACAGTTATCTTTCTACTTGCTTAGATCCTGTATGTCTTGTTTATAGGTCTGAAAGAAAACAACTTTTATGTGTGATTTTCAAGTCTCTGTTGTATTAACCACTATGTTTTGGCATGAGTGTACTTGAAAGGTTTGTGGTATGCTGGTTTATTGCCTGTTTCAATAAGCAGGCACATAATATTTGATGTCATTTTTAGGAAATAGTTTTTGAAAGTTACAAAAAAAACATCACCACAGCGTTGACTTTTTAAAATGTGTCAATAGATAAATTGGGCTGCTACATTATTTTGTATGGTATTTTCTGTTGGAATAAATGTATCTTTTCTGAGGGCACTGATATACTGTATATATGGTAACTACAGCTGGGGTTTTGGATTTCTTGGAACTTTTAGGGACATGTTTATAAAGCTGTGTAAAATATTTTCTGCCAAAAAAAGGTGTAAACAGTGGTATAAAATAAATGGTGTACTTACTTTATAAAGCTGTGTTGTTTTCCTTATGTGTGATCCGATAAGGCCCATCACTATGACTGAAATTATCCAATACAAAGAGATAATTGACATAAGTATAAACATATTATACGCTATCTTAAATTGTCATTTTATACCAATTATTATTATTTTATACTAAATTAGACTCTGCATAGTCCAATGAAGTATTTGGGACAAGTTCAAGTGGTGATTTTTACTCATCACTTGAAAAACTGGTATGCGACTTTTAGAAGACTTTTTCTTATACAATTTTTCTGTTTTCCCGAATGTTTGAGACCTGTGGTTTTTCAGATAACGGGTCTTTCCATACATAAAATCATTTAAACATTTAAGTAACCCAACAGGATTATTTTGCCACCAATATGGATTCATGCAATTTAGTTGGGATCAAGTACAAAGTACTGACAGAACCAGATTTTACAGCTGACTAGCACACTCATCACAAGTGATAACACACATTAAGAAGTAGTTGTGAATATGCTTCTTATTGTGTATTGCTTTTTTATTTGGCAGTACAGAAATTGGCCTTTTTTTGATTTATATGTTTTAGGGCAGTGCTGTCCAACTGGCAGCCTGCGGCCCCCTCTGTGTGGTCCCCCACCTGTCTAGCTGCTGTGACTACTTACCTTTGTGTAAGCTTTACATGGTATTAGTACTGAGATTAAGTGGCCCCCTGCATGGTTCACACCTCAAATTAAGGCTGTAATCCCCCTGTATTGTTTAAACATGTAATTCCCGGTCCTCTTCACACCTTTTAATCCCTGCATTGTTCACACCTCAAAAACCCCAAATTGTTCATCTGTTCAAACCTCAGACAGACTGTAGGAGCAGTGCCAGCATTGTGGGTCTGTATGCTGCCTGTGTATGCCATACTCTGCCTACCCTATGCTGCCTGTGTGTGCCATACTCTGCCTTCCCTATGCTGCTTGTGTGTGCACCATACTCTGCCTGCCCTATGCTGCCTGTGTGTGCCATACTCTGCCTGCCCTATGCTGCCTGTGTGTGCACCATATTCTGCCTGCCCTATGCTCCCTATGTGCCATACTCTGCCTACCCTGTGCTGCCTGTGTGTGTCATACTCTGTCTGCACTGGGCTGCCTGTGTGTGCCATACTCTGCCTTCCCTATGCTGCTTGTGTGTGCACCATACTCTGCCTGCCCTATGCTGCCTGTGTGTGCCATACTCTGCCTGCCCTGGGCTGCCTGTGTGTGCACCATACTCTGCCTGCCCTATGCTCTCTATGCACCATACTCTGCCTACCCTATGTTGCCTGTGTGTGCCATACTCTGCCTTCCCTATGCTGCTTGTGTGTGCACCATACTCTGCCTGCCCTATGCTGCCTGTGTGTACCATACTCTGCCTGCCCTGGGCTGCCTGTGTGTGCACCATACTCTGCTTTCCCTATGCTGCCTGTGTGTGCCATACTCTGCCTATCTTATGCTGCCTGTGTGTGCTATACTCTGCCCTATGCTGCCTATGTGCCATACCCTGCCTGCCCTATGCTGCCTGAGGGGGGTGAATACGGCAGGGGTTTGTTCTGGAAGTGGGTGTGGTTTAAAAAGGGGAGTGGTAAAAACAGGCTTCCATTATTGGCCCTCCACCACGTAGGCCAGAAAAATTATGGCCCTCTGTACCACAGAAGTTGAACAGCACTGTTTTAGGGGATGTTATAAACTATTTCTTCATATGTAAATGTGGTAGTGATGCTCATTATGGCTAAACAGTGTCATTCAAATTTAGGCCATTCAGAGTAAAAACCAGGAGTGCATTCAAAAATATAATCATCTACTTTGGATTAATTTATATAAAAGGGATTAGTGGAAAGAGACCAACATGTAATGTTGTAATGTATAAAAAGTATTGTAATGGGTGCTGTCTAATAAGGTGAAGTGCAATGACAACATAGTAAATTATGGGCTGTCTCCTTTCTGGCATTAGTTACAGCTAAATACTGTTTGGTGATAGGTGCACAAGATCCATATTGTATTCCTTCTATCCCCATTAGGTCAGTTAAAACACAGGAAAGATATCTGCAGTAAATGTAGTCAGCATAAGGTCAAATTAGAAATACTCCTTAGCACATCAAGGATTGGTCAGACTGAAATCTATGATGTTTGCTGAAAGCAAGTGATAGATTCTGGTTTAAACTATGTAAGCCCAGAGCATAAAGCTTTGCATGTTACATAAAAATGCATTTACTGTAGGACACCTAATCAACGCCCCAGTTAGCTTTTGTGAGCTTCTTATGTGGCGCCACTTTCTGTATGTCTGGCAATACCTTATACAAATAGGAGCTGCACATACTAAACAAATGAAAGTAAAGGGTCTTGCAAGCACTTTTTGCAATTAGCATTAATTATTATTATTATAATGTAAAATTATTATTTCTGGTTTCAGGATATTAGCATGTTTTAACCAGTTCATATAATTAATTTAAAACAATAGTGCCACCTGCTGGTCATTTCAAAAATAGATTATATTTGCTTCTTAAAAGCTGTTTATATCTTGAAAACTATAAAATAAAATGACACTGTCAGGCATTGAAACATAACAAACATGTAATATATCATGCATTATATCACTTTTGCCACAACACTTCATAGGCACCCCAAATTCAACTTGCTGTGATTTTTGCATACACGTGTTCTTCTGACTAATATTTCCAAATCCAAAGGCATTTTGTCAGCACTCAAGGCAGGGGGTACACTTGATGGTGGCACCCATGGCTTCAGCGTAAGGTTTTACAGCCCTGACATAACCTGCATGGTGTGCCAAAACATACAGTAATTTGCATCCTTATTTGCAATTAGAGCTAAGTTTGCAGTGCACGCTATTTGGTGGTGCAGCAATGATGCTACATTGTAAATAAAAAGCACCACAATGAGTAACTACAGTGTGCAATTCCCAGTGTCAGCTGGAGCTGTGTAAAAGAAACACCATTGGGTTGTGCAGCAATAGAATCACTTTCTCTGGCAGTCTGACAGATGTGGATAGGTTTGGTGGATTGACAAAATGCATTCTACAAGTTTGATGTAAGCGCAAGAATCAAAATGTAATGGGACTGATACAGAAGACTGATGTGTACATGAAATGATTGTCATCCGATGTGACACGCCTGTCGGAAGGGAACGCTGCATGCTGCGTCTTCATCCAACAAGATAAAATCTGATGGTCTGACAGACTTTTTTTCTCATTGAAATACATTGACTGTCGGATGTAGATGCAGGAACAAAACACACCACCCGACTTTATCTGATCTGAGTACATTACAACTGATGGAGATCAGATTTTGTAGGATCCTAAAAAAGACTTGTGCTGTTGAGAGGCGTGGTGATGCATGACAAGATCAGATAAAATCTGGCCCACCAAATCTGATCAAAATCTTCGATGGAGTTTAGCGCAAACACTATGGGGTTGATTTATCAATGTTCAAATTCAAATTTCTACAGTGATTCCAATACAGGTATGGGACCTGTTATAAATAGGCCTCCCCCTGTCTAAATTCATAATTCCAACTGTAAAGTTTGCTGAAGGAGGCATAATTTCCCAAAATTAGTGCCCAATCACACAAGTGCTATTGTGGATGATTCAAAGTAAATCTCACCACCATTACAACATCTAGTATAGCTGTAGTGGGTCATCATCATGCCAGAAATCACATTGTGTGCCAAATGCTAAATGTATATGTATATCTATAGATTGCATGGGTAGGGCTGAAGATGTTTTTTTTCCTAATCCAGCATGTCTTTATTATGCACATAAATATATATCTCAAATGCATTAAGACTCCTTAGTATGCACTGATCCTATCAAATGCAACATTAGTCTAAGGGGCAGATTTACTAATCCACGAATGGTCCGAAGGTGTCCGAATGCGTTTTTTTCGTAATGATCAGTATTTTTGCGACTTCGTTGCCGTCAAGACTTTTTCGTATGTTCCGCAACTTTTTTGTCGCCGTCGCAACTTTTTCGTATATTTTCCGCGACTTTTTTGGCGCCGTCGCAAAAAGATTGGATTGGTTTTTCTGCCGTTTACAATCACTCAATACGAAAAAATCGCGACGGTGACGAAATAGTTGCGCAAAATACGATAAAATCGCGGTGGCGGCGAAAAAGTCGCAACAAATACGAACAAGTTGTGCTGGCGACGAAAAGACGGTGAAATTCTCATTTCCAATACAAATTTTTCCCTTTCCCCCCTCTTTCCCCTCGTACTATGCTTTTGGCAGGGACCATTAGAACACGCCCACCCCTCGTTTGAAACACAGACAGGGACCATGTCAAATCTATAGGTAACTTCAATAATGGGGTCATTTTTAAATATAATCATCATTTTTACCAGCACCATATATTATTAATTTTTTGCCTACAAGCGCTTTTTCATTTATCATATATGTCTCCCTTAGAAAGCTTATAATACAGTAGTTAGTGTATAAATTCATTATTCCCTAAGATTCAGTATTCCCTGCAATGGGTACTGCAAAATCCTTGCTATTGAATTACACTAATATACTGTATTGTCCACTGCCTGGTTGTTGAAATAAACTGTTTCAGTTTGTTTACAACATCTGGTGCCCTGTACATTCTGTGGTAAAGACCATCATGTCCTATTGCACTATCCTCCATAAATAAACTGGGGCCTATCCAGAGTGGAAAGGTTCCTAAATGTAATTCATGTGGAGAGGGAATAATTAGAGCTATCTAGAAGCTATAGCATTACAACAGAATGGAAGTTTTTGTGGCTGTTCTGTGGTTGATCTTTAGGGTCTCTGCCAGATACAGCTGTAACATAAAGTACAAGGACTTTTGGTATTATTAAAGGGAAACTCCAACCAAGCACAACTTTGCAATATACTATTCATCAAAAAATATGCAGCCTTTTCATGATTTTTAATTTAATAATATGGAACAGTTACCTAAGCCTAACTTATAAACTTAGGAACATCACAGTGCAATGCATTGTGGGATATGTAGTTCCTGCCTGCTGCCTGTAAGCTGTGGAGAAGTTTTTACAATTAGTAACATCAGTGTTTTATCCTCTCCTCCCCTGCCAGGATTTCAAATGATGCAAAAAGAGAACTGTTTTGCAGCTGGAGTTCAGCATATTAAATGGTATTTATCCATACTTTTTGAAGAGGTTTTCTTTGCTCTGTGGGGCTCTCAAATTTTGGGTTGCAAGCCGGAGTTCCCATTTAAATCTACATGTATTTGACCAGGCAAGCTTGGAAATTAGTGCATTAATGAATTAAGAGATTAAAAAATGCTGCTAAGTTTGCACAGGGTCAAGAAATCCTCAGGAACTATTTACTGGGCAAACTTTGTGTCTGTACAATGAAATCTAAATCTAGAAACAATTCATTCTAGAAAAGTTTTTGAGCCATACTACATACTACTACATACTACATGATGATGTGAAATCCACATCATCGAAATAACAAGTTTTAACACCTTCCACCTATAAAAGAACGCCAGCTCTCATCTTCTCATGGACAGGTGTTCTGTTATTAATATGTAAGGACATCCATCTCCCTGTCTCATGTCCTTCAGAAGTTATGCTTGATGACACACTAGTGACAGGCGTGTAAAGGCAGATGGTCAATAAATTAGTCTATTAATCTAAAAATGCTAATTTATTTGAGGTGCCCTTGCAAGATGAATAGGCAAAATACTTGGGGACTCCAAAGTTTGATGGAATCTTGATATAAGGTTATCAGCACATGCTCCCATGATACCTACAATCTATTGGTGTATTATTCCTTTACCCTGAAGTGCACCTTTTACAAGACCATACAATTTTACCTCTTAAAGAAATAAATGTTAAAAAAAGATATATAGTCGAGTTCTCTAGCTAAATAAAATGGTTGAAAACTAATTCCATTTCAGGCATCTGCCCTTTTGTTTTAGCTTAAAGTTGATAAGTGATTGCCTTTGGCACTTTCCTGCTAAACCAATGGGAATAAATCACTTGATGAGGCATGGTACTGCAAGTGACAAAGCTATAAATACTTAATCTTGCAGCTGCTACACACTTCTAATGGAATCATCAGTTGGTGCATATCATATCTGTCATACCGGGAAATAATTTCCCTTATAAGCAACTAATGACCAGCTGTTTGATAAGTATGGATATCCAGGCATTCGCTGATAACCTGGAAGCTGTGGGCAGATGCTAGGAGTTTCAACTCTGCTGTATGACTCTTAACTAAAGAGGTAATGTTAGTGCTTTGAAAGCAGAGATTTTGGCAAAGGCATTCATTTATTATTCCAATAAAATGAAAATAAAATACCCACAGTGAATCAAAACTAAACGGGAACTTCACCACATTTTTGTACAATGAAAAATGTAATTCTACATGTTCTAGGCAACTTTTGGTTTTAAAGTTCATTCTAAAAGGAGAATGAAAGTCAAAATTTAAAAAGCATACTGCCCAATAGTCCTCCTATTGTTTAGTAAAAACGCCACACTTTTGGCTCACCTAATCAAATATTTACTCAGTCACACTTACTTCGCATTTTCTAGAACAGGCAGCCATCTCTAAAAGGGTATTCTCCCTTCCTTTCCCTCCTTGCTTCATACTGCACATGTGTTTCATTCCCTCCCCCCCCCTCTGGCAGATCCGCTTCTGATTGGCTGATGGGCTTGTGTAGCTCAGAACAGGAGACAGGATCAAGTTACACACATGCTCAGAGAATAGGAAGGCTGCCGCTGGCACCTACAGGAAGGGGAGAGAGATTTCAGTGATGTCACTGGAGTCTTCACACTGCTGTAGGCTGCCAGCACCATATCTCAGAGAAGCAAGCAGGGATCTGGGAATTTAGATATGCAGTAACTACTTAAAAAGAATGCCTTTAGACTTACTTTTAATTTATATTAACCTTTCATTGTCCTTTAATGTAGCTGAAAGCAAAGTGTTTTGTAATGTAGAAGAATCCAGCTCTCCTACAGCCAAGGCTTGCATGCTTTTTGACTTGTTTATTGTGTGCAGTTGCACAAAAACAGAATTTAGGATGCTATAGTTTGGGGGGGAAATGCTGTATTGTGGAACATTTATATGGAGATTTGAACTGCTTAAATTTGTGTTTAAGCCCCTTATTTTATTTTGGAAGAAAATGAAAGCCACTCTGGCAATTTTCAGATTTTGTCTTTTAGATGTAATTTTACCTTTATATCACTTTGGGTCTTGAAATGCCACCATGGATTTTAACTAGGAACATGCACACAGTGTCAGACTGGTGTATTTGGGGGCTCATGGGAAGAAGTGAATCAAGGGCCCACCCCTGCATTACTCTGCCACTGCACAGACCCCATATGTAATAAAAGGCACAAGGTTTGCCCAGTAGCAGTCATTTATAGCAACTAATAAGATGTTTGCTTTTAAATAGGTGACCAGTAAATTCTACCAGCTGATTGGTTGCTACGGATTACTGCTCCTGGGCAAATTTGGTGCCTTTTATTACATAACTCTAGCGATTGCTCTACTGCTCTACCAGTGATTACCATTTACAACTCTATTATTGCCTCACTTATTAAGGTAACATAATGCAAATGTAAGGTAAAAACTTTTTATATATAACATTGTATAAATTATACTTTTTGTTTATTCAGTGTTTTACTTGTTTATAAAAGTGTTAAGCTGGCCATACATGCACCGCTATAACTGTATTAAACAATGCATATTTGGACTGTGTGTGGGCGCCAAATTATCATCCCAACAAATGGAAATCACTTTGATATGATTGGTGTCTGCCAATTATTTCATGTTCCCAATATCATCTGATTTGTTATTTTAAGGGCTTTATCCTACAAATTCAGTCTGAAATTTAGTTTTAGATCGTTGCATTTAAACCTACGACTAAAATTTGAATGTGTATGGGGCCCTTTAATGAGCCTTTTTGCACCTGTTGTTCTCGGGTTAAAGAGAAACTTGTCCCCTGACAATAGGCTGCTGATCCCCATTAATATGCTCATGTACCCCCAATGGTACCCCTACAAGAGGTGTAAATCAAGACTGGGTGAAACAAAGCAAAACAGAAGCACTTAGAGTTGATCTGACAACTATTTTTACTCCAAAAAAGGCTATCTCCACTTTTGTGAACTCCCCCCAAAAGAGTTGTAATAGTAGTTTATTACACACTGAACATTCAGATACAAGTATGATTGAAATTAATACAGAATTCTTCATACCCCCACCCTTCTATTTGTGGCTTATTGCAGAAAACTTTAGGTGGAATTTTTTTTTGCAGGGGGGTCCAACATTGTGTGATTACACCGCTGGATGTATATGCGCCTTTTCCAACACATTAAAATATAAAAATGGCTACACAACTTTAAAACATTGTTCCCAAAACGTTTAAGCATGCATGCATGGGGTTTGCTGCTATCACTTTAAGGGGTTCCAGTTTTCATTCACTCAAGTAGTCTGCTGAGGACAGATGTGCTTCCAGTTCAATTATACCTTCATCTCTCTTCTCATTAGATAAATACCTCTCAGACCAGCCACTGCTCATGCTAGCTTTATTCCCAGCAGCTGACCTTCCAGCTAAAAAAAACATTTAATGAAAGTCTACCAGGGCTATGAAAATAAACTTTGCAGTCAGCTTGGAATATAAGCAAATGAATATCTGATGACTGTATTCTTAGTATATCAGGTATATAAGGAAAATGTTTAGGTATTTTTAAATGTGAATCAGTTCACAAAAATGTTTCCTCCCATAATAAGCTACTGGACCCTACAGGAAAAATCTTATTAGGGTCAAATATATTTTAGAACTGCCCCCTCTCCCTCCTGGACACTCCCTGTTACAGGGTTGGCTTCCCCCATTGGTACTGTCCTGCTCTTGCCAATGTTTTCTGTGAAAATTTTTTCTGATTTCCTATCATCTAGAAATTCCAGTTTTAGTTTTGTAGTAAATAAGTTACAGAGACTGTTGAACGTCATTTAATTACAATAACAATTTAGATTTATATAAAGATTTGTCGGCCTGGACATTTGCTTGCAGATCTGGAAGGTCTTATCTATCTAGCAATCTATCTAGCAATCTATCTAGCAATCTATCTAGCCATCTATCTAGCCATCTATCTAGCCATCTATCTAGCCATCTATCTATCAAACTATCTATCTATCCACCATCTATCATCTATCTATCTAGCCATCTATCTATCAAACTATCTATCTATCTATCCACCATCTATCATCTATCTATCTATCTATCTGCTACTGTATCTTACTCTTCCTGTCTCTTTTTTGCTGTCTTTGCTTGTTGCTCCCTGCTTTTGCTGCTATACTGCACACGTTTCACCCAAAGCATAAAGCATATCCATCTTATCCCGTGTAGTCCATCACCATTTTTACCCTAATAAAACCAAGCCCCACAATTCACATAGCTATTGTTACCTGCCAACTTGATATTTATTATAGTAAAAGCTTCTTTTATTTTTCTTTCTTACATAATATCTGCCACGGCATCTTGTAATAATAATAAGATATATGAACCCAGGGAAATGGTAGGCATAGTCAGGCTAACTGGATTTGGCAGGGAAAAGCCAAGGTTCACTTTCCTTTTTTATTTAGTGTGAAGAATCTGCCAGCACTGATGAGCAAGTGTCATATTATCACCAAACAGCTGGCATCTGATCAGGAAGCTGCTACATGTTGTCAGCAGTTGGGCTAAGCCTGAGGCAGCGACGGAGCACAGTACAAAGGAAACTTCAAAGAGATTTATGCAGTTGATTTAAGTATTTCAGCTTTCTGCTGCTAAAAAGACCTGTAGGGGGACACACATCATTTGTATAATTAAACTTACAAGGTTTGTATGGCTATATTATTAGTCCCGATCAGTCAAGCATCTAGCTCTGTCACTCCTGTTGCTGAATGTTCCATTACACAACACACAATGCTTATGAAAATTTCAAGATGAGAATGGTTTGGGGTTTTTTTGGGAGACATTTTTAAATAAACAATTTATATCATAGTAAAATTTGGTTGAAAAAAAGACACCTGACCATAAATTTAAAAATTATCAAGAACCAACCAAATCCAACCGGGCATTTTTTCTATCAATGCGCAAGTATTTTCTGAAAACCTTGACTAGTCCACATTCGTTAAAGGGAAAATCCACCAAAAGTTGCCAAAGAAACTGGTGAATCTTCATATTTATTTATTTTCCCAGTTTATTAAAATATTTGATATTTCAGCCTCATTAAAAATGAATGGATTTGGATTCTCCTAAAGGAGAAGGAAAGGTAAAAACTAAGTAAGCTTTATCAGAAAGGTCTATGTAAATACAGCCATAAGCACTTACTTATGCTGCACTGAGTCCTCTATCAAAAGAGACACAGGATTTCTTTCTGTCTCCTTTTTTGTAAACCTGTTCTTGGGGTATCTGACTTCCTCTCTTAGCAAAATCCTTCATTCTCAGGGCCAGAGTCTGCACAGCTCTCTCCTCTCTCCCCTCTGCTGCTCCCCATCTCATAAGAATACATAATAATTGTGTGATCTATGCTACCAGCAGTAGGAAGCTAAAATGGCAGCTGCTATCCCACTTGGCAATAAAAGTTATCTTTATTTTTCATAAGACCTGCATGAGCGGCTTCCAATTTTTCCATATAAGTTTTACATTAAGAAATACAAGATTAGAATCCTGGAGCCCAGCAAAGAAAAAGCAAAGCGTCCTCTAAACAAAACATTTTCCCCCACTTCACTCACCTTCTGGTTCTCTGTTCTGTCGTCAATTCATGCTTTCTTTACCATTCCATATATCTCTCCTGTTTCATCTTTTTCTCTCATTTTCATGCCTATTTTCCTTTCTCCTTTTTCTTTTTTTTATACTTCTGCCTTTTTTGATTTTTGCTAATATCTTCTCTGCTTTCATGTATTTTGCCCCCTGCCTTTTTCTTTACAAATCCTCATATGTCTTTTTTTCATTTCCCTCACTTTTCATGCCCTTGCTTTATCCTTTTATTCCTTCATCTCTATTCACACTCCCTTAACGTTATTACTCCTATTCCCTTCTTTATTTTCCTGTTCCAATATATGTATTGTTCACCTGACCTTGGACTCTACTACTGTACAAGTGATGATAATAACATTTATAGTAATGAATATTATCCATGATGTGGCAGTGAGAGGTGGAAATTGAGTAAATCATTTAGTTCTCTGCTACTACTGTCATTTAATGATCTACAATTATCCATATAACACTCTGAGTTTCTATTTTGGCAATTAACCATACCTAGATACAATATAAACAAAGGGTTGTATTGGCACTATAGTATAGCAATCCATTTTTTGAAACACAGTTTGCTGGAAACATAAAAATAAATATTTCTCCTTGTACTGTACATTTTGAACATGAACCAATACAAAGAATTGCTATTTCCTAAAACCATGGCAACAAAAAATTTCATAGAAATTATCTGGGAAAGAAAACACCTGGAACACAACTTTCCCTACTGAGGTTAAAGAATCATTGTGGCTAAATAAAGAATGAAAACCGTGAAACACTTACACTTGTGAAGACAGAGACTAACAGGTCATTTACAGCCACAACGGTAACTGCACTTGTGCTAAAATGAATGAAATGTTATGTGTATTAATGCTGTTTATTTAAGGTAATTGCATCTAAATACACTCTTTGCACTGCCATATGTGATAGGCCAATTTTAAGCAACTTTTCAATTAGTCTTCATTATTTGTTTTTCATAGTTTTTTAATTATTTGCCCTCTTCTTCTAACTCAACTGCACTGATGTCTGAGCCGAAAAACTATTGCTCTGTGAAGCTACAGTTTAATCGTTATTGTTACTTTATATTACTTATTTTTCTATTTAGGTCCTCTCCTATTCATATGTCAGTCTTTCATTCAAACCACACCTTGGTCGCTAAGGCAATTTGAATCCTAGCAACCAAATAGCTGCTGAAACTCCAAGCTGGAGAGCTGCCGAACAAAAACTGAACTAATTATAAAAAAAATGCAAATAGTAAAAAATGAAGACCAATTGCAAATTGCCTCAGAATATTACTCTCTACATCGTACTAAAAGTTAACTCAAAGGTGGACAACCTCTTTAAATGCCAGTCTTCACTGGTGAACATGTGCAAGTGCGCCTATTGATGCTAGAGAAACCTGGAGCTACCTCCACTCTGAACATGACAGGGTTCCTACAGTAGGTTGCATCACAAAGCTCACTACACTGGTGCCCAAAGAATGACATGCTGCATGCTGGAATCCTCAGCAATCTTAGTAGATAAAACCATAGCACAAAGATGGCCACAGTATTTGTGCCAATAGGTGCCATGTGTAAAGGTGCTTGTACCTAAAGGCACTCCTTGCATTTGCACCCTGGATGGTTTCTGGATATGCCCAGAGTGGCACAGGTATATGTGTCAGAATTGGCCCAGTCATTATTGTTGTTTTCTTGCTGTACTGGGGTTCTACGTTCTATTCGAGCCGAAGCATTATCAGCAAGGATTTTTGTCCTTCTCCACTTACTTAAGAGGGTTTCTTCCTAGGGTCAGTTGGTTCCTATAAAATGCACGTGAAGTAGACCTTAGATTGTAGGCTCTGTGGGTATTGAGGTGAATGATGTATAATTAAACAAGTAATATGTGATTTATGGTGGTGTTGCACAAATGCATTGGATAATAAAGACGGACAAAGCCATACTGAGCTGTGAAACTGATATTTACAAGACAGAACAATTATATAAATCACCTGATTACATACCAGTGTAAGAATCATGAAGAATCATTTTTTTCAGAATGTGAATATTAAAAGAGGCTCTTTTGTGCTCATTAGAGAATGGGCACAAAAGAGCCTCTTTTAATATTCACATTCTGAAAAAAATATATATTGATTAGTTTAAAAACCTAAACCATCTTTAGAATGTAATTTTATTTGTAAACATGCTAGCCTTTGGCAATAAGCACCAAGTATTTCATTTCATAAATAGACAAGTATTTCATTTCATGTGTTACAATAGACAGCCACACTAGCTGAATGGCCTGACCTGTGAAATAACATTCAGTGCACTCATAAAGTAAGCTGTTTGTTAAGTCTCTGCAAACCATGGAAACCTTTTATTACGCCTTTGCTTAGAATTTTAAACAATATAGAGAAGATGCTGTACCTTATTTACTAACATTCTTTTTTCCCCATAAAAACAATCAGTGCACCAGTGGCCAACCCTTTAGATTAGAGAAACGGAGCTTCCATTTGCAGCAGCGTAGGTGGTTTTTCACAGGAAAACTGCAAAAAAAGTGCGGGTGGGAGAATGCCCAAGATGTAAAAGTATTTATACATTCACTTCTGTGAGGGGTTCTCCAACCATTAGTGTTTGTGACCAGTTAGCTTAAATGTGTTTTAGTTAACTTTATAGTGATAACAGCAGTGGGTACTTACATCCCAGGCACATTATATACAGTGAGACGCAGTGTGTATTTACAAAACCAGCACATTATATGCTGTGAGATGCAGTGGGCACTGATGGCAGATATTCAGGCAAGCCCTTTAACCAACGTGTTTCAGTGCCAATGTTATAGTGTGTTTCCCAGCCATACACTCAAGGGTGCCACTGTAACTAACTAGAAATTAACAAAACTATAAAAATAAAAAAAATCTACAAGTGCAAAAACAAACAATTATAAAAGAAAAATTCGATTTTTGTGGGGGAAAGAGTTAATTTAGGACTAGAAGCCAGGTTACAAAAAATTATTTAATTTAGCTATACTATACAGTATAGTACCTGTGGGAGTGGGATGATGATGATATAGTATAGTACCTGTGGGAGTGGGATGAGGATACAGTATAGTACCTGTGGGAGTGGGATGAGGATGATGATACAGTATAGTACCTGTGGGAGTGGGATGGGGATACAGTATAGTACCTGTGGGAGTGGGATGAGGATACAGTATAGTACCTGTGGGAGTGGGATGAGGATACAGTATAGTACCTGTGGGAGTGGGATGGGGATACAGTATAGTACCTGTGGGAGTGGGATGAGGATACAGTATATTACCTGTGGGAGTGGGATGAGGATACAGTATAGTACCTGTGGGAGTGGGATGGGGATACAGTATAGTACCTGTGGGAGTGGGATGAGGATACAGTATAGTACCTGTGGGAGTGGGATGAGGATACAGTATAGTACCTGTGGGAGTGGGATGGGGATACAGTATAGTACCTGTGGGAGTGGGATGGGGATACAGTATAGTACCTGTGGGAGTGGGATGGGGATACAGTATAGTACCTGTGGAAGTGGGATGATACAGTATAGTACCTGTGGGAGTGGGATGATGATGATGATACAGTATAGTACCTGTGGGAGTGGGATGGGGATACAGTATAGTACCTGTGGAAGTGGGATGATACAGTATAGTACCTGTGGGAGTGGGATGATGATGATGATACAGTATAGTACCTGTGGGAGTGGGATGGGGACACAGTATAGTACCTGTGGGAGTGGGATGATACAGTATAGTACCTGTGGGAGTGGGATGATGATGATGATGATACAGTATAGTACCTGTGGGAGTGGGATGGGGATACAGTATAGTACCTGTGGGAGTGGGATGATGATGATGATACAGTATAGTACCTGTGGGAGTGGGATGGGGATACAGTATAGTACCTGTGGGAGTGGGATGATGATGATGATACAGTATAGTACCTGTGGGAGTGGGATGGGGATACAGTATAGTACCTGTGGGAGTGGGATGGGGATACAGTATAGTACCTGTGGGAGTGGGATGATACAGTATAGTACCTGTGGGAGTGGGATGATGATGATGATACAGTATAGTACCTGTGGGAGTGGGATGGGAATACAGTATAGTACCTGTGGGAGTGGGATGATACAGTATAGTACCTGTGGGAGTGGGATGATGATGATACAGTATAGTACCTGTGGGAGTGGGATGGGGATACAGTATAGTACCTGTGGGAGTGGGATGATGATGATACAGTATAGTACCTGTGGGAGTGGGATGGGGATACAGTATAGTACCTGTGGGAGTGGGATGATGATGATACAGTATAGTACCTGTGGGAGTGGGATGGGGATACAGTATAGTACCTGTGGGAGTGGGATGATGATACAGTATATTACCTGTGGGAGTGGGATGAGGATACAGTATAGTACCTGTGGGAGTGGGATGGGGATACAGTATAGTACCTGTGGGAGTGGGATGATGATGATACAGTATAGTACCTGTGGGAGTGGGATGGGGATACAGTATAGTATCTGTGGGAGTGGGATGGGGATATAGTATAGTACCTGTGGGAGTGGGATGAGGATACAGTATAGTACCTGTGGGAGTGGGATGGGGATACAGTATAGTACCTGTGGGAGTGGGATGGGGATACAGTATAGTATCTGTGGGAGTGGGATGGGGATATAGTATAGTACCTGTGGGAGTGGGATGAGGATACAGTATAGTACCTGTGGGAGTGGGATGGGGATACAGTATAGTGCCTGTGGGAGTGGGATGGGGATACAGTATAGTACCTGTGGGAGTGGGATGGGGATACAGTATAGTACCTGTGGGAGTGGGATGGGGATACAGTATAGTACCTATGGGAGTGGGATGGGGATACAGTATAGTACCTGTGGGAGTGGGATGGGGATACAGTATAGTACCTGTGGGAGTGGGATGGGGATACAGTATAGTACCTGTGGGAGTGGGATGGGGATACAGTATAGTACCTGTGGGAGTGGGATGGGGATACAGTATATTACCTGTGGGAGTGGGATGGGGATACAGTATAGTACCTGTGGGAGTGGGATGGGGATACAGTATAGTACCTGTGGGAGTGGGATGGGGATACAGTATAGTACCTGTGGGAGTGGGATGGGGATACAGTATAGTACCTGTGGGAGTGGGATGGGGATACAGTATAGTACCTGTGGGAGTGGGATGGGGATACAGTATAATACCTGTGGGAGTGGGATGGGGATACAGTATAGTACCTGTGGGAGTGGGATGGGGATACAGTATGATACCTGTGGGAGTGGGATGGGGATACAGTATAATACCTGTGGGAGTGGGATGGGGATACAGTATAGTACCTGTGGGAGTGGGATGGGGATACAGTATGATACCTGTGGGAGTGGGATGGGGATACAGTATAGTACCTGTGGGAGTGGGATGATGATGATACAGTATAGTACCTGTGGGAGTGGAATGATGATACAGTATAGTACCTGTGGGAGTGGGATGGGGATACAGTATAGTACCTGTGGGAGTGGGATGAGGATACAGTATAATACCTGTGGGAGTGGGATGAGGATATAGTATAGTACCTGTGGGAGTGGGATACAGTATAGTACCTGTGGGAGTGGGATGATGATGATACAGTATAGTACCTGTGGGAGTGGGATGAGGATACAGTATAGTACCTGTGGGAGTGGGATGGGGATACAGTATAGTACCTGTGGGAGTGGGATGATGATGATACAGTATAGTACCTGTGGGAGTGGGATGAGGATACAGTATAGTACCTGTGGGAGTGGGATGATGATACAGTATAGTACCTGTGGGAGTGGGATGATGATACAGTATAGTACCTGTGGGAGTGGGATGGGGATACAGTATAGTACCTGTGGGAGTGGGATGGGGATACAGTATAGTACCTGTGGGAGTGGGATGGGGATACAGTATAGTACCTGTGGGAGTGGGATGATGATGATACAGTATAGTACCTGTGGGAGTGGGATGAGGATACAGTATAGTACCTGTGGGAGTGGGATGAGGATACAGTATAGTACCTGTGGGAGTTGGATGATGATGATACAGTATAGTACCTGTGGGAGTGGGATAATACAGTATAGTACCTGTGGGAGTGGGATGAAATCTGCAGCAAATGTACAGAACCAGTGAGGTTCTTAGGTAATGTCTACAGCCTGCACAACCTTCATTTCAGTCTTCCTTTCTGCAGTGTCTTTCTCTCTCCAGTCCTGCCTACATCTGTGGTTTGATTGGTCAATATCGCTGTCTGTCAAGAAAGCTGCACTATGATTGGAGAAGTCACAAGAAGAAATATCCAATCAGAGTGCATCTGATTACAACAGAACCGGAGCTTGCAGGAATGCAGGAACATACTCAGATGTTAAAGTAGCAGCGTAGAGAAAGTCAAGTATAAAGTGAGGGGTTTTTTTCCAATGTGCTAAGCAGGTTTGGGGAGGCTTAGCCTAGCCTTATTAAAAATCCACCTATGAACCTTTGAAATAAATTTTAGTAAATTAAAGAAGGTTGTATTCTTCTGCCTATTTCACAGTTGCAAATTGGGGTCACTGATCCCTTCAGCCAAAAAACGATAGCTTTACGGGGCTAAAATGTTATTGTTGCTTATTACTGCTTATCTTTTTTTTTGCTTATCTTTTTTATCTCTCTTGTGCTAATATTCCAGCTTCTTATTCAAATCATTGCAATCTGCTGAAATTTCAAACTGGAGAGCTTCTGAACAAAAAGCTAAACCCAACCCCATTTCCAGAAAAGTTTGGGCACAGTGTGAAATGTAAATCATTTAAATCAGTTGTAAATCATTTAAACACTATATTTAATTGCAAATAGTACAAAGACCACACGTCGGATGTTGGCATTTTGAGAAATCTATTGTTTTCAGGAAAATATATGCTCATTTTGAATTTGATGCCAGCAAAACATTTCAAAAAAGCTGGGACAGGGACAACAAAAGACTGGAAAAGTTGTGTAATGCTGAAAAGAGCAGATACCAGAAAGGCTGGGAGATGGGAGGTCGAAACCCATCTTTGTAACCATGTGCAGGCAAATATTGCAACAATTTAAGAATAACATTGTTAAACTGCAATGAATCTGAGGATTTCATTATCTACAGTACATAATATCGTGAAAAGAATTCGAGTCTGGGTGCTAAACTGGCTTTCCTGCTGTTCTGACCTGTCATCCATTGAAAACATTTGGTGCATTATGAAATGAAAAATACAAACTTTTGAGAAGCCGAAATCCTGTATCAGCAGGAAAGGGGGAGTCTTTAACTATCAAAACTACAAGCAATTGGTCTCCTCAGTTCCCAAATAGTTACACAGTGTTGTAACAGAGAGGTGATGCAACATAGTGGGAAACATGACCCTCACCCACATTTTTGGAGTGTGTAGCTGGCATCAAACCCTAATTAAGCATATGTTTTTCAGAAAACAATGAAGAGAACTAGGAGATGCACAGATGTTAGTGAATGAGTATCAATCCATTTTATGGTAACCATAGAGAGTCAAGCAGGATGACATTTTGAGTAATAGAACCTCCCTTTGTCAGACAGGAAGGGAGGTTCTACCACCCTGAACTTTATGCTAATTTTCTTCACTGCTCATTGGTATCCTGCTCGGTATAGGGCAATATATATATATATATATATATATATATATATATAACATATTGAAAAATGCCGAACTCGCAGGACTTAGTGGAAAAATAAAGAAAATTTATTGTTACACGTCAATCAAATCTTAAACGTGAGTGCCTGTTGCCTGCGATTTATATACAGTGGTGTGAAAAACTATTTGCCCCCTTCCTGATTTCTTATTCTTTTGCATGTTTGTCACACTTAAATGTTTCTGCTCATCAAAAAACGTTAACTATTAGTCAAAGATAACATAATTGAACACAAAATGCAGTTTTTAAATGAAGGTTTACGTTATTAAGGGAGAAAAAAAACTCCAAATCTACATGGCCCTGTGTGAAAAAGTGATTGCCCCCCTTGTTAAAAAATAACTTAACTGTGGTTTATCACACTTGAGTTCAATTTCTGTAGTCACCCCCAGGCCTGATTACTGCCACACCTGTTTCAATCAAGAAATCACTTAAATAGGAGCTACCTGACACAGAGAAGTAGACCAAAAGCACCTCAAAAGCTAGACATCATGCCAAGATCCAAAGAAATTCAGGAACAAATGAGAACAAAAGTAATTGAGATCTATCAGTCTGGTAAAGGTTATAAAGCCATTTCTAAAGCTTTGGGACTCCAGCGAACCACAGTGAGAGCCATTATCCACAAATGGCAAAAACATGGAACAGTGGTGAACCTTCCCAGGAGTGGCCGGCCGACCAAAATTACCCCAAGAGCGCAGAGACAACTCATCCGAGAGGCCACAAAAGACCCCAGGACAACATCTAAAGAACTGCAGGCCTCACTTGCCTCAATTAAGGTCAGTGTTCACGACTCCACCATAAGAAAGAGACTGGGCAAAAACGGCCTGCATGGCAGATTTCCAAGGCGCAAACCACTTTTAAGCAAAAAGAACATTAAGGCTCGTCTCAATTTTGCTAAAAAACATCTCAATGATTGCCAAGACTTTTGGGAAAATACCTTGTGGACCGACGAGACAAAAGTTGAACTTTTTGGAAGGTGCGTGTCCCGTTACATCTGGCGTAAAAGTAACACAGCATTTCAGAAAAAGAACATCATACCAACAGTAAAATATGGTGGCGGTAGTGTGATGGTCTGGGGTTGTTTTGCTGCTTCAGGACCTGGAAGGCTTGCTGTGATAGATGGAACCATGAATTCTACTGTCTACCAAAAAATCCTGAAGGAGAATGTCCGGCCATCTGTTCGTCAACTCAAGCTGAAGCGATCTTGGGTGCTGCAGCAGGACAATGACCCAAAACACACCAGCAAATCCACCTCTGAATGGCTGAAGAAAAACAAAATGAAGACTTTGG
This sequence comes from Xenopus tropicalis, assembly GCF_000004195.4. Taxonomy (NCBI): domain Eukaryota; kingdom Metazoa; phylum Chordata; class Amphibia; order Anura; family Pipidae; genus Xenopus; species Xenopus tropicalis. The sequence goes on along the minus strand of NC_030680.2, from coordinate 93,046,114 downwards.
AGTGGCCTAGTCAAAGTCCTGACCTGAATCCTATTGAGATGTTGTGGCATGACCTTAAAAAGGCTAGAAAACCCTCAAATAAAGCTGAATTACAACAATTCTGCAAAGATGAGTGGGCCAAAATTCCTCCAGAGCGCTGTAAAAGACTCGTTGCAAGTTATCGCAAACGCTTGATTGCAGTTATTGCTGCTAAGGGTGGCCCAACCAGTTATTAGGTTCAGGGGGCAATTTTTCACACAGGGCCATGAAGGTTTGGATTTTTTTTCTCCCTAAATAATAAAAACCCTCATTTAAAAACTGCATTTTGTGTTTACTTGTGTTATCTTTGACTAATAGTTAAATGTGTTTGATGATCAGAAACATTTTGTGTGACAAACATGCAAAAGAATAAGAACTCAGGAAGGGGGCAAATAGTTTTTCACACCACTGTATATAAATATATATATATATATACAAACACACACACAAACACACACATACATTAGGCATTTGGACTGCATGGCAAAGAAGTTTAGATTTGCTCCTCATTTAAATCATTACTAACAGGAACATGAAATCTAGGCGTGAAAAGTTGATCAATACACAACAAATAGGACAGATATTAATTCATTAGCAGGGTTTGTGTCCTTGTGTTATAGGTTATTATTAGAGGGCTGATGATTTCCAACATCATGTTGCGCAGTAGATTTTACAACTCCAATGTCCAATGATGAGAGATAATACATGCCAATGGACATTTATTGTAATGGAAACCATGAATTAAACAGATTGAAAACATCTATTTTGACAAATGAGATTCCATTTAATAATTGGTTGCTCAGTGACCATAATAACCTATGATTCTGATGATAAATATTGCTATACTTAAACCTCTCTTACATTTCTTATTTCTACTGTAGATTTCTATGATGAGTTGCTATTCCTCACACAAAAATAGAAGTCTCAATATGCCACAATTAGAAAACAGCTCTTCATTACAGAACGTACAAGGTTAAATCTAGGGGTCTAAGACCTACCCTTGCGCAAGCTAGGGAGAAAGGCCTGGAACTGATTAACAAGCCTCTTTTATTTTCATCAGAGAAATGCAGAAAATTAAATAGGCATTTCTGTGTCAGACAAACTTTTCTCTTTTGTGTTGACCCCTAGTCTGCTAGTCTAATTTATTTCTGACTGCTCATTTTCAGTGTTGGATTATTCGCTGAATGATTATGTAAAAGATCAAAAGCCCTTAGAATAAAAGAAAAATATTCCTCTTGGTAATAATTAATGCTTTTTATTGGCAGCAATCTCCATGGTTCATTGAATAGGTTAGAGACCCTACTATCAAAGGAAATAATATTTCAGTTGCTGCAAAAGAAAACGTCTGTAAAGAGAGCAAAGGCATGGAAGTGACTGTTCCGGGTGTTTGCCCAGGCAAGATTATTAGATAGCTTTTAAGAGAAAGAATAAAATAAGATGCTAAAATGGTTCCCATTTTATGTTTTGCCACCATCCATTCTAAGTTGCAGATGTAAAGGTTTTAAAATCAAACCTCATAATAGTAGGGGAGTTAAAGTGCAGAAGCTAAACATAAGGAAGTTTCTTCTCACTGCAGAGTATGTATTTGTGATGTTCTTCCCACAGGTCCTCTGGCAAAGGCAACAGAATGAGAAGTAGAGCCTCCTTGAAAAGTACAAGCAGCATTTGGGGCATTTAAAAGACAGCCTGGTAGGGAAAGATTTGGATGACAAGTTAGAACAGGTGTAACAAGTGTTCACCATCATGCCATAAATTTGCAAGTTTTGCTTGGTTTTAATTGGATTCATGTGATCTGCATAGAGCCATTTGCATCTGGTCAGTTTGTACCTAAACGTACAGTATATTACAAAAAAAAAAACTGTGTCTGGTCTTTTAAGGACAATATAAGTGACTATTAAAAAGCACTCTTCAAGTTCTCACCATAAAATCCTTTATTCATAAAGTGCTGTTAAATTGACATATTGCATAACACAGTTTAAACCCTCATTTCCCAAAAGTGTGATGCAGTAAGTTCAGTATGTAAAATAAGGCTTTTCTACCAATGTTTGTCTTTAGGGATTAGTTCTTCTATAAGAAAAATCATTATGGTCATGGGCAGAACCTGTCTGCTTTTTTAATTGTGGGTTATACAATATATCAGTTTAACTGCACTTTATGAATAAAGGATTTCATGGTAAGAACTTGGAGAGTGCTGTTGAATGGGCACTTTATTTGGTCTTCTAAGGTCAGATAAAGGTTTTTTTTTATTGACATTCAAGCACCACTATTTTAAAAGAGTTTTCCAATCACCAATAGGTTAAAAAAGAGTGGTGCACTTGGCTGTACATTAAATCACTCAACCTTATATTAATGGGTGCAACTGATAATAATAATAAAAAAAACAGTTGCTATACCCTGTGATGCTAAAATATATAGTTACATTGCATGGGATGTTGACAGTCAGTGAACATATTTGCCCAGCCTGTGTTTAAATTTATAAAGCTGGACAAGATTGGTGCACTTAATGTGCAAACATAATTGCAGAAAATGTCCTTAAAGCTCATGCAAATCGCAATCTCATTTATGAATTTTTGTGCGCAACTTGCATTTCACTAAGGAAAGCCGGGCACAGCAGTGCAAAATGTAAGCATTTAGGGGAAAACATGCGGAAACAATCATTTGTTAAAAAAAAAAATATGCGCTGCGCAAACTTTATAAATGACCCTCAATAAATGTAAAAAAAATAGAACCTACACTCACAGCAATGTTGAAAAATTGTTGTGGCTTAATCTGCTGTTTAGATAACAAACCCACTGACAGGATAGCTATGTGAATTCTGAGGCTAATCATTGCTTTTTGTTGTTTTGGCAATGTTGTCTTATAATAATTAAGGGGCATATACAGATATGACTGTCTAGCAGAACTGCCACTGCTATCTCCAGGCTACATTTTATAGAATAAAAAGGTAAAAAATATCCCTATTGGAAAATGCTTTCTAATTTATTTGCAACAATATATAATGTTATAGAATATAATTTTGCCATACTAAGGAGATTGCTCTAGTTTGGTAAAGACGGATTGTGCTTAATCCTTATACACATATGGACCTGTTATCCAGAACGCTCTGGTTTTTTGGATAAGGGGGCTTTCCATAATGCGGATCGCTGTACCTTAAAAAATAATTTAAACATTAAATAAACCCAGTAGGATTGTTTTATCTCCAATAAGGATTAATTATATCTTAGTTGGGATCAAGTACAAGGTACTGTTTTATTATCACAGAGAAAAGAAAATCATTTAAAAAAAATTAATTATTGGAATTAAGTCTATGGGAGATGTAATTCTGAGCTTTCTGGATAACCAATTTCTGTATGTACCTGTATGAGTAAAACTGTAAAGCACATCAGCAGCGCTTATGTTTGCCTCCTTTTTCAGTACAGAAAGCAAGAGAAAGTGAACGTGACTTTTCCTTTTGCTTCTCAGTAATTATGTTACAGTAATATTACAGAACAGGAGAGGTAGCCACTGTCCTGAGGGAATCTGCTCCTTAAATATTTGCCTCCCCAGCATCCATCAGTGCATTCCAGGCTAGAAAGCGTTACAGCTGCCTGCGCTACCCGGCTCTGGCTGAGCTGACTGCAGAGGTGAGCTGTGCATCTTGCTGGGCTCCTTGCCAGATTTGGAACAAACATGGCCAGAGGCTTCCCTGTGAAATCAATTCTCCTCCAGTGAAGCGAGGCAGAATATAATTGTCAGTGACAGAGGAGGGGAACCCTTGTCAGGAGAGCTTTCCTGAGCTCCACTAAAGCAAGAAAATCCTGTCAGTCCCTGGCATATGCCTCACCACAATTTTCTACCATGCCAAAAAGCTTTAAATATCCTCTTTGACAATTCCAAAGTACAAAACTTCCACAAACATTACTTAATAGGAAGTTTCTTCAGTAGATTTTTTTTTTTGTGAACTGTAAAAACAGTCCCCCACAGGCCCACAGGTTTGCCATTCTTGTGCTAAAATAAAGTTCAGTTATGATATAGAGATTAAATTCTGTGACAGTTTTAGAATAATTTATTTTATTATTTGTATCTTTTCCTTTACATTTGTTTCTGCAGCTCTCAGTTTGTAAATTCAGCTTTTATTAGGGTATTTAGCCAGGGAGAAGAAAAATTAATGAAAACAAAATGACAACTGCAAAAAGGAAAAGAAGTTGAATTGCAAACTGTATAATCAGTTCTCCGCTCCGGGTTGGACTGGGGGGTGCAGGGCCCACGGGGGCTACTGCCTCAGGGGCCTCTGCACCCCCCCAATGGGTCCCCGTCGTAGCCTTCACCTTTTTTTGCTATGTAAACACTGTAATTTAGTAATTAAAAGCATACCATAAAAATAATGACAGACTATATGGGCTAACTCTACGACTTTCGCACCTTTAAAAAGTATTAAGTACGAAAAAATTGTATATGCTAGTACGAATTTTGACATTCGTAAATGGCGGGAAAAGATTTCTGACTTTGATCCTTCCGTGCAGAATTTTGGAAGCCTCCCATAGGAATCAATGGCACTCTGCAGCTCCAACCTGGCCCAAGGAAAGTCACGATACTGAAGCTTGAATGAAAACTCTCACCACCTCACCCTGAAAAATATTTGGGCTCAACTCACCCGATAGGGTGGCTATTACACAAATCTACTAAACTACTCCAAAGGGGCCCAGTCAACCTGGTTCTAGGGTATATACTCCACATTTGGAAGGTAGCCTCACAAATGATTATTGATAAAAACACACTATATCAGAATAAAGAATGCCCTCCAGTCTGCCCATAAAATAGAGGCCATAGCAGTAAGTAGGAATCGTTTGCTATCCTGCCTTTCCTAGCCTTCCATTAAAGGCTTAATTTCCATTCTTTATGCATTACTTCTCCAAGAAAGCAGAGCAGCTCCATTAGATAATCTCTGCATTAAATGGGAACTAGCAACGGAGATTTTTTTAGACAAGGAATGGCAGGAGGCCCAGGAGACGCATTAAATGGTCTCTGCATGTTTTGGAGAGTAGCAGTCAGCACCAAGCCTTGTGATTAGTTAGAAGTAGTGCAGGTTCCCCAATGGCCACTTTCCATTGGCATATCCTGGTACAGAAGAACAGGAACAGCACCTCTTGTCTTTGTAGATTAAAATGCCTTTATTGCAAAGTTTTTTGGGGCAAACAACAACAGCAGCAACGTTTCAGGTCACATAAGACCTTTTATCAAGCTGTTACAGGCTTTGTATGATCCAATTGTATGTTCTGCATAGAGCATATTATACCCAAATCAGACTATGGGGCCGATTCACTAAAGTGCGATAACGCTTATCGCATGCTTTTTTGCATTAAAAAGCAGGCGATAAATAACTACTGATTCATCAAAGTAATTTCGCATGCAATAATCCGCATATCGCATGTGTTAAATAGCGCATTACCGTCATGCATTATTTTTAACCCATTGCGGTAAATATCGAATGAAAAGAATACTAATGCATGATACACAAAAGCACATGAAGCATTATACGCGCTAAATATCGGGAGAAGCTGTGCGAGTAGTGACTCGAGCATTAAGTCGCAAAAAATAAGAAACGATAAAATTTTTAATGCATAAATATGAATCCGAAACTATAAATAACACTCGTTTTAGCGCCCTTTAGTGAATCAACCCCAATATCTCATGAACCCTGCCATACCTGAGTGTGTACCAGGTGCAATCTGGAAAAAGGCACACTGGTACATATGCTTTGGGAATGTGTCAACATCAAACTGTACTGGTCCATTATATTAGATGAATTTGAATCCATTATGCAGATTGCCCTACCCAGGACTCCTAAGGCATGCTTGCTAAATATCCTTGGCAACGTAGTTACTCATCCATACCAACGTATATTTGCCCATGAAGCATTATTTTTAGCTAAATATCTTATAACACAACATTGAAAAAATAGTGTCCCCCCAAAAATGCATAACTGGGAACATTTAATGACTGAGATGTGCACAAATATATATCTTATAATATATATTCATATACCTGTATGTCTTAAAAGAGGGAGTCCAAGTAAATGTTATAAAATTTGGAATAAACATCCTCATCCTACCGAACATAATGAGTAGCAGCATATACTTGTTCTAGTATTTCTGTATGTATATTAGGAAGGTATCCAGAAGTGACAAACTGCATCCTCTTTTGCTTTTTTTATAAGTTCTTTATGACGGTGTAGGCATGTCTTTTTATTTTCATTGTATATCTCAACTGATGTCATTTTTTATTATCCATCCAATAAATTCTACCTAAATTGGCACATTATCAGATAATTTGCCAGTTAAGATTGTTTTTAAGCCTGTCTTCTTGCTCTCTGTGCTGGATCATTGCACCATTCTCTGTGAACAAATCCCGTATCTTGAATATCTTTAACATCTTGAGTATCCAAAGTGTGCTTGCTCCTTTTTATCAGTCTGTTTCTGCCATGTCCTGATATTGTTACTGCTGACCCCCTGGTCTGTCTCATGGCTTTTGCTTATCTGTAGCGTGCCCTGACCTAATGCTTGCTTTTGGACTTGCCTTTCAGCCTACATTGTTTGATTGTCTTTTTTCATTTTTTACTTTAATTCCTTATTAAAGCCTCCATTGCAATAATGCATTCCTTTTTTTTTTTGTAAAGCACCTAACATGCTTTTATCAGGTTGCCTGGCATATAATCTTTTTACATATGTACAGCTGCCCTTCTATATTGATGTTAATACCTTAAAGCCTGCTTCCTGACAGACCTCTCTGCTCAAGCTGGCTTCTGTACTAAAACCCCTAAAACCCCTAAAGGCTATTATTGTGTGTGTCTTGCCAAGTACACAGTTTTAATCTGTTTCTTGTATGGGGTGCAGCAAAGGACTAGGGGTCATGAGGGGAGAACACCTCGGTGCCACTGCCCAGCCCTTATAAATACAACAGTACTGAACACAGGCAGCACTGTAGGTCAATGCTCTGAATCAAAGCACAGTGACCTGTGAAAATGAATCTAGCATGGAAGGCACTTGCACCCTGCTTATATCTTATATCTCTTACCCCATAAATATTAAAAAGGCTACATTTGCCTAGTAGCAGTAACGCATAGCAACCAATCAGATATTTGTTTTTAAACAGGTGACTAGTAGAAGTAGATTCTACCTGCTGGTTGGGTTACTGCCATGTTCTGTCCTGGACAAATTTAGTGCCTTTTATTACATAATCCCCCTAATCTCCTGTCCATCTGGAATGCTGTCAGAAGGGGATGATCAGGGTAGAACTGGCACACTGGGAACTGGGAAATATTCTGGTGGACCCCAAACAATGATAGGCCATGCCACCTGCCCCCCAGCCACCAATGCTCCCTGCTCTGCTTCTGTGCATTCCACTGTTAAATGCACAACCATATTTAATTTTTAACAGCAAAGTAGGTAGTAGATGGGGGCGTAGGGGGGAGCAGTGGCTAGGTGGTGGACCCTTGAGTTGGATACCTGGTGGACTTCAGTCCAACTCTAGGGATGATCACACATTGAGGTTAAAGAAGCCAAAACAATGGACCAGATAAAGTGGTTGCCTTGGGCTAGTACAGAAGCCAAAAACATAATGTACATAATTTCTACCCTAATTCTTTGCTACGTTTTAGTGTTTCTTAAACCAAGAAGGTTTGGTGGTATTGTTAACAGGCTTTGCACACTAGTCAGTATCCTAATAAGGTACTCTCTTGTATAAAAAAAAATGGCCTGGCGTTTGGATGACAGCATAGTTTAGATCTGTGGTGAGCCCTTGCCTTTAGAATGCAATGGAGTTTAGGACACCCTAGACAGCTTGCCTTCTGATGACAGGCAGAGGGCTTTAACATTATTTAAATCTGAGGTATAGGTTTTTCTTTTCTTCTGTATATTTTTGAAAGTTAGAATCCCTGTCTGACAGCTTTTTACCCTATCTCTTCCATATGTCTTTATAGGAGTCACAGCAGTTCAAATATTATCTCAAATATTATCTGTTAGTAAACACTTTCTTGTAAAGTAGCTAAGACTAATAGAAAAGATGCAACCTGCTTCTATCTTACTTAACATCACCTACTTTTTTTTCCCATGATTCCAAGCTTTACTATTTTTTAGGTATGTGAAGCATACCTACCATGCCTTGAGGGAGAGGGGACAGAAACAGTAAGGCTAAAGGAAGTGGCTAAAGAACAGATGCTGACACAAAAGGAAACGGGTTAAAGAGACACAATACTAAGGGATAAAGATGAGACACTGGATAAAGAGGAGAAAAAGTATACCAGTATGGGATCTATTATCTGGAAACCTGTTATACAGAAAGTTCCGAACTATGGGAAGGCCATCCCCCATAGACTCCTTTATAAGCTAATAATTCTAATTTTTAAAATTGGTTTCCTTTTTCTCTGTTATAATAAAACAGTAGCTTGTACTTGATCCTAACTAAGATATAATTAATCCTTATTGGAGCCAAACAATCCTGTTTGTTTTTATCACTGTGTAAATGATTTTTCAGTAGGCATGGAGATCCCAGTTATGGAAAGATCCCTTATCTGGAAACCCCAGGCCCTAAGCATTTTGAATAACAGGTCCTATACCTGTATTAAGAGAAAATGGACTTGGGGTTTTCTGCATAAGGGATCTTTCCATAATTTGGATCACCATACTTGAAGTCTAAAAAATAATTTAAATGCTAAATAAACCCAATAGGATTGTTTTGCCTCCAATAAGGATTAATTACAGTATATCTTAGTAAGGATCAAATACAAGGTACTATTTTATTATTACATTGAAAAGGAAAATATGTGTTAAAATGTTAAATTATTTGATTAAAATTGAGTTGATCGGAGATGATCTTCACTTAATTCCGAGCTTTCTGGGTTTTCGGACAATGGATTTCTACACATAGGATGCAATAGAACCAAATGACAAAATATTTTTACAGTATGGTTTTTTCATTATTTTTGACTTCTAAAATGTTGCTGTATCTTATTGTTTTGTGCATCTTATAGTCAGAAAAAACCACACCCCAAGGATAGTTTGCAAATTGCACTTTAGTACATATTTTATTACGTACAATGCAGCATTTTTTTCCCCATAGTTTGTTATTGCGGCCACAAAGCTTCTGCAGACGATGTGTCACAATTTGCATAGTTGTACTTGCATTTTGACATGAATTTTTGCTGAAACATCTCTAAGCCAGCTATGCGCTACATGCAGTGTTTGGCACTAAAATAATGTGTGCGCCTAATTCTTCATGCACAAATGAACTGCAGTAATTGGCGCAGGCCGCTGTCGGTACCCTGAAGGCCCTGCCACCTTTGGAGGTGGTGGCAACTGCCGAACTCCCTATAATTTATAAGTGCACTGCATTCAATGCAACTATATGGAAGTGCAAAGGACGACTTTTGATCTTTAATGAATCTGATTTTTTTGTGCAACAACTGTGGGGAAATTTGCATGACCACAACTGCACTTGTACTTGTAAATGATTCCTAAATGCAGTTGCTCTTAGCTGACATAATCCAGCTATCTGTGATGTTTATTTTAGGGAGTTAATGAATTCACTGTTAACCTGTCCATTTGGTTTACTGGTCAGAATCATCTATGGCCTCACATACTCAGTTACATTGTATTGAAAGGATCCCTCCAGTTTATGATATATATTCTAACAGGCTACAACTACAGGGATGGCTCTTTATAAAATGTTTTTGATTCCTGAGACACTGAATGCTTTTCAGAGGAAACCATAAATGTTGATGGAGGCTTTTCCAGCATAGATCCAGGCTGTCAATGCAGATAATGGAACTGTCTTACGGGGATTTGTACTGAATGATTGCAAGTTTTATTTTCTGGTTTCTCCACTACATTAATTCCATGTTATGATTTCCTTGTATATTGGCTGGGAGGATTTGCACTTTCTTATTCTGTTGTTAAATATTCTATATTTAAAAGAGTTACCTTAATCTTTTTACAGTATAATGCATAGCAACAATAAATTCTAGACGGCAACATTCTAGAGCTTAATGATATTACTAATGATGTAAGTTTTCTGACATTTACAGAGGTCAAAGAAAGGTTTAATGCCCCCATCATATTTAATGAATTGCTGATGATGCCAGCCAAATGTTACCATTAGAACTAAAATGTGCTGAACTGGGCATTGATTTGCCACCCAAAATTGCCCCAGAGCGATGTTACATATGTACTATAACACTGTATAACTGGCATGGAACTCTTATTATATCTTTTGGTAAAGCTGAAAAATTAAGTTGCTTATTTTAGACCAATCTTACTAACCACCAGCGTCTCTATATGAAGCAGGGATTAGATTTGATTGCAATATATAAAGCGTGAAAATAGCAGTGGGGATTTAGTTTCTAATCTGGGAATGATGGCTTATTCAAACATTTTGGAGTGCATGAATACACTGTTAAAAGCACAGTTACCTTGAAAAGAACTTTTAGTATGATATAGTCAATGGACAATTTTCGACTGGTCTATATTTTTGGTTTTCAGACTTTTGAATTGTTTTGTTTTCACTATGGGGCAGATTTACCAAAGCACGAATTAGAATCCCGAATAGCAAAAATTTGGATTGGAAACTAAAATTTCACGACTTTTTCGTCGCCATCACAACTTTATCGTATTTTTCACGACTTTTTCATCGCCGTCATGACTTTATCGTATTTTGCGCAACTATTTTGTCGCCTTCACGGCTTTATCGTATTGAACGATCGTAAATGGCGGAAAAACCTTTCCGACTTTGCATGATTTTGGAAGCCTCAAAGAGGAATAAATGGCACTCTGCAGCTCCAACCTGGCCCAAGGAAAATCATGATACTGAAGCTTGAATGAATCCGAAACTTTCGTACTCGGCGCAACAATACGATTTTTTCGGGACGGCGATGAAAAAGTCGCGAAAAATATATATGAAAAAGTCGCAACGGCGATGAAAAAGTCGCAAAAATACCGATCATTACGAAAAAAACTCATTCGGACACATTTGAAGCGTTCATGCCTTAGTAAATCTCCCCCTTAGATTTTTGTCAGAGTGAATGCATCAGAATAACATTTTTAATAACAACGAATGAACATGGAAAAATGCACATTCCTGCAAAGGGTTTCAAATACAGGTATTCAGCATATTATCCAGAATGGTCAGGACCTGTGGTTTTCCAGATAAGGGAGTTTTCCGTAATTTGGATCTCCATACCTCAAGTCTGCTCTAAAATATTCAAATATGAAATAAACCTAATAGGATTGTTTTGTCACCAATAAGTATTAGCTATATCTTCGTTGGTACTAGGTACAATGTTCTCTTTTATTATTATAGAGGAAAAAGGAAATAATTTTTAAAAATTTGAATTATTTGATTAAAATGGAGTCTATGGGACATGGCCTTACCTTAATTCAGAGCTTTATGGATAACGGGTTTCTGGATAACGGATCCTATACCAGTAAATACACAAGGATACACATGATTTTTGAGTGCAGACGTACTATGCAGGTAGCTTCTGCATATAGCCATTTTTCAAATGAATCAAATGCAGTTTCCACACCATATGAAGAAGAATGTAACCTGCATAATGTTAAATTGCTTTCCTAACCCAAATGTCTAATGTTAAAGGAACAACCCAACAACAACAACCATGTGCACCAAGGCAATAAAACAGTATCATAATTTGAGTGGCAGCTTTTAGTTACATTAAAGGAACAGTAACACCAAAAAATGAAAGTGTATAAAAGTAACTAAAATATAATGTGCTGCTGCCCTGCACTGGTAAAAGTTGTCTGTTTACTTCAGAAAGCCTACTATAATTTATATAAATAAGCTGCTGTGTAGCCATGGAGGCAGCCATTCAAAGGAGAAAAGGCACAGGCACATAACAGATAACAGATAAAACACTATTGTATTCTACAGAACTTATCTGTTATCTGCTATGTAACCTGTGTCTTTTCTCCTTTTTTCCAGCTTGAATGGCTGCCCCCGTGGCTACACAGCAGCTTATTATATAAATTATAGTAGTGTTACTGTAGCAAATACACCAGTTTTACCAGTGCAGGGCAACAGTGCATTATATTTTTATTACTTTAAAGCTCTTTCATTTTTTGGTGTTACTGTTCCTTTAAAACACCATTATAGCCAAGGCCTAAAAAAAATACTAAAGGTCTTAACACTCCTTTATCTAGTTGAACCAGACATATAACTGATTAGTATTAATCAAAAATCTAAGTTTATGCAACTTTCCAACTGTTTTTATCTGAAATATAGAAATGAAACAAAAATAAGAGTTCCAATGTGCCATGCGTTCCCTCTAGTGTTGATTCTACTAACTGCAACCTTCTTGTTTGTATCTTATTAATAACAATTTAAAGATTTATTTATAAATACAAAGTTTCCATGCTTATTGTATAAAGTTATTGCAGGCACATAAAAAAGACTAATATTTCCTGCTAACTCGGGGTTTATTATGAGAACTATAACTTCAATCATTTGTGAGTCCTCCCTATATTTGGCATATGCTTTGTATGATTCTATTTGGTGCACATACCTAAACATCATGCAGCTACTGACATCAATGTCAGTGTATTATTTTTTTAGGTCAAGAATGTTACAAGTATGTAGTAGTCATGACATCAAGATACTAATTGGCAATCCAGTTTCTGGGGCTTAGCTCCATGTCCCCAGAAACCCCAATAATGGGCAATTTCTTTTCTAAAAATCTGAGATCTGTACTTAATCAGTGGTTTATATATTTGCACAGATACATTTAATTTCCATGAGCCACCAGGTCAGATAAATTTGAACTTGTGTGTGTACAATATGTTTATTTACAAGAAAAGAAGGGCTATGGGAAAGGAACTCACTGGAGTAGACCCTTTGTGGAGGAATTTCCTATGTTACACTATGGGGCTGATTCATCAAAGTAAAAGTTCGAATCCCGAAATGGGTAAAATTCGGATTAGATACGATAATTTCTGATGATCGCAAATGTTACGAAAAAATCATATTAGTCACGATAATATCGTATTGGCGATTCGAAAGTCACAAAATTTTCGTAATCCGAAGAATCGTAAACAGCGGGAAAACCTTTCTGACTTTGATCCTTCTGTGCATGTTTTTGGAAGCCTCCCATAGGATTTAATGGCACTCTGCAGCTCCAACCTGGCCCAAGGAAAGTCTCCCATAGGAATCAATGGCACCCTGCAGCTCCAACCTGGCCCAAGGAAAGTCACGATAACGAAGCTTTAATGAATCCGAAATTTTCGTAATTTTTGACGCACAGTACAAAAAAGTTGCGCAAATTATTTGATAAATGGGTCCCTATGTATAGTATCGGTATAGTTAGCCTGGAAAACAAAAAAAATAAATCAAAACTGAAATGGCAGCCACAAAGCACTACAGACATTTCTGACCCCTGCATGCCATTTTGGAAGATGTATTAAGGCTTAGCCAACTAACAGCCATTAGACAGTGATCAGGCATTATCTCATGTCAATATGGATGAGATTTCTGCAACTCTGAATATGGAGCAACTTGATTATAAAACATCACTGATATCACTGATCGACACAATAAATCCATCCAACAGCAGCATGTGCCTTTATACAAACCGTGAGATAATGTATGAAAGACATGCACAGAATTACATCAATATTGAGTTTAAAAAGAAGGATGCTGATGTGTGTAAATATAGTTTTGATATTTATTGATAACTAAAGCATTGATATTTATTGCTAATTATAGTATTGATATGTAGTAAGCAGTAAAGGCGATCTAGCAATCTATTTATGCACAAAATATAACGTTACAGTATGTTCTAATCTATATAATGGATGTACACCTTTGCCTAAGTCCCAAGGAGAGATATGTGAGATTCTTGCAGTTTCCAGGCTGCCCAGGCATAATTCCATCTCAGATATTTAAACTTTATTTCTTTCCTGTACAATGTGCAATTTAAATACTTGCCTTGTGTCAGCTTAAAAACATCAAAACCTTGCCTTTTCTTCCTTTTAAGCAGCTTACATATCTACAAGGAAAGGAAGGCAGCTAAGTCTGTAAATACAGAATGACTTAACCCTTTTCCAAAAGGAGAAGAATATAAGAAAATACATTTACTACAGTGACTATGTATCGCTTCAAACATACCTAAAATGTTTTACTTTGTGTTTTTACTTGAGGTTTTAAACACTTATAGTGACAATGCTATGATATAATCTTAATACAGGTATGGAATCCCTTATCCAGAAGCACAATATCCAGAATCTCTGAATTAAAAGAAGGCCCTCTCCCACAGAGTTCATTTTAAGCAAATCATTTCTTGTAATTATCTCCTTTTTCTTTGTAACAGTACCTAAACTGCATAAATTTATATTGGTAGTAAAACAATCCAGTGTTTAAATGTTTAATTTTTATTTAATCATCATTTATTTATATAGTGCCAGCACTTCACAATACATGTAAACAAACAGGGATCTTGAAAAGTTTAACAAACAAGATTATACAGAATAACAATAGGATCAGAGGGCCCTGCTCACAAGAGCTTACAATCTACAGGGGTTAGGGGTACATTGAAACAAAAGGAATGTGGATGCTGATTGATGATTTATGATACATATATAAATGTCTGATCAGTTTAGATACAATGATTATGCTTCCCTAAACAGATGGGTCTTAAGGGAGCGTTTGAAAGTTTGGAAGGAAGGGGAGAGTCTGATCTAGAAAGATTAGTATGAAATTGTGACCTTTAGACTTAGCCAGGAGAAGATCATTGGTTACTTTGGTGAGAGCAGTTTCTTTTGAGTATTTTGGATGGAAGCCAGATTGCAGGGGGTCGAGAATGGAGTTGTGAGTGAAATGCTGGATCAGGCAATTGTAACCAGTAGTAAGGTACTGTAACTTGAGATTGTCATCAAATGGTATGCTGTCTAATAAGGTCAGTTTAAGGTCTTGGGCATTTACAGTAACATGTGGAGAATGTGGAGGGGGGCACAATAGTGAGCTTAATGTGGCAAACAATCGCTGTGGTTTAAACCAGTGCTGTATAACTTCTGTGGTACTAAGGCCCAGTATTTTTCCGACCTACATGGTGGAGGGCCGATAATGGAAGACAGTTTTGACCACACCTCCTTTTTAAACTGCATCTAATGCAAACTACACCCATGTTATCACAAGAGCTTTTAAGACCATACCCATATTAATGGTGGAAGCACAGCAAATTATATCATGTCATATTAAGACAAACCCTTAAATCTATATGCCTCCTTCTCCCCTGTGGATAGCACAGTAACCCCCAGCACATAATTAAATACCTTAAGGACCATATAATGACTATTTCCAAATCTTAACAAAACACCCAGAACAAACCCCTGCCAGGTTCACCTCCCACAGGCAGCATAGGGCAGACAGTTTATGGCACACACAGGCAGCATAGGGCAGACAGTTTATGGCACACACAGGCAGCATAGGGCAGGCAGAGTATGGCACACACAGACAGGGTAGGGCAGGCAGAGTATGGCACACACAGGCAGCATAGGGCAGGCAGAGTATGGCACACACAGGCAGCATAGGGCAGGCAGAGTATGGCACGCACAGGCAGCATAGGGCAGGCAGAGTATGGCACACACAGGCAGCATAGGGCAGACAGAGTATGGCACACACAGGCAGCATAGGGCAGGCATAGTATGGCACACACAGGCAGCACAGAGCGGGCAGATTATGGCACACACAGGTAGCATAGGGTTGGCAGAGTATGGCACACAGAGGCAGCATAAGGCAGGCAGAGTATTGCACACACAGATAGCATAGGGCAGGCGGAGTATAGCACACACTGGTAGCATAGGGCATGAAAAGCATGGCACACATAGGCAGCATAGGTTAGGCAGAGTATGGTGCACACAGGCAACATAGGGCAGGCAGAGTATGGCACACACAGCCAGCATAGGGCAGGCAGAGTATTGATTGTGTGTCCCATACTCTCCCTGCCCTATGCTGCCTGTGTGCCATACTCTGCCTGCCATATGCTGCCTGTGTGTGCCATACTCTGCCTGCCCTATGCTGCCTGTGTGCCATACTCTGTCTGCCCTATGCAGCCCAGTTGGACAGCACTGGTTTAGAGGATAGAGTGGAAATTAAAGAAGAGAAGTATTGTTGTTTAGCTATTGATAGAGCTCTATTGTAGCAAGAGAGCATGAACTTAAAGTGTATAAAGTCAGGATCAGTTTGTGACTTCCTCCACTGGCGTTCAGGTAGAGGTACTACAACAATGTGCCTCCATGTTTCTCTGTAATGGTTCTGATAGTATGCAAGTGTACAAATAAAAGGAGCCATTTCCTATGAACCCACATGCAAGTTATAGAGTACTAAGGGATTCAAAAGTAGGTCTCAGTGTTCACAGGACTGTATTTAGGTCTGGTGCCACCCTAGGCACTGAATCTAAATGCAACCTATGTTGCGGAAGTGATGTCA
Organism: Xenopus tropicalis; assembly: GCF_000004195.4. NCBI lineage: Eukaryota > Metazoa > Chordata > Amphibia > Anura > Pipidae > Xenopus > Xenopus tropicalis. The sequence goes on along the minus strand of NC_030680.2, from coordinate 93,029,629 downwards.
CTTCACTCACCCGCGATCACGCTCAGCACCTCAACCCCCAGCTCTGCTGCCGGATTTGCATAGATATCATCTGGTGGTGCCTGGGGTGAGGTGTTTTTTTTCCAATTACATAGGCACCCAAAGGCTGGCAGCAATGCGGGGCCAAGCAGTGCCTGGCCGGCTTGGCAAGGCACTGCTGCCAGAAATCCCTAACTTGCAATGTTCTAGCTAAGGGATGGGCATAAGGCAGAAAGGGGAGATATCTACTTGTACGGGGCTGAAAAATGTGTGCTTAAAGAATAAAAAAACCTTTTTTTTTTCCTATCAGTAAAATTACTCTAAACAGCCTCCAGAATTACCTACCTTTGTCCCAGCATTCTCTCTGACCTTGTTCCTCAGTCAGAAGGTGTTCGTTTTTCTTTGCTTCCTTGTGCAGGGTGAAGCCCCACCCCTTCTTTCTGTTCAGGTCTCTCATAAAAAAAAAAAAAGCCCTGCTAATGCATTGACTGGCTCCTGCTGCCTCCAGGCATGCACAGAAGGCTCTCCACTTCGACAACAGGTTGTCGAATTGAAAAGAGAACTGAACAGGAAGTGGGGGCGGGGCTTCACCCTGCACAAGGAAGCAAAGAAAAACAAATACCTTCTGTCTGAGGAACCAGGTCAGCGATAATGCTGGGACAAAGGTAGGTAATTCTGGAGGCTGTTTAGAGTAATTTTACTGATAGAAAAAAAAAGATTTACTTATTCTTTAATATGTATGTTGGGAAATGGGGAAAAGGGTGTTGCTTTGGTTAACCACAAGGTGGCAGCATAGTTACTTAGAAAAAGTTACGTGTAATTTAGACCCCCGGCCACCAGAGGGCAGTGCAGGCAGGAGGATAAAAGGGGCAGCCACACCCAGGTTCATAGTCTTTGACAGGAGGGCGGGGTCGAATCAACACCTATCGACAGGAGGTGAGTCACTGGGCAATAGTAGGGGAATAGCTAGTCTAGGTTAGAGGGGTGTAATAGCGAGCATAATATGCACGAGGCAGTCAGGGTAGATAGAACGGGCAGCCTCCGCCCCAACCAGGAAAAAAGGGGAACTAGGTTCCAATGGGTCTCCCGTTAGTCAGGGAATCCAGTGCCAGTATAGGAACAGTTAGGAAGAGTGTAGATGGCTTCTGGCCAGAATCCGTAGATAAAAGGGTCTATCCTGGAAGAGTGGAGGGGTATCACTGCAGAGTACTGGACCACTAAAGAGAGTGGAGGGGTACTAAAGTAGATACTGGACCACTAGGCAGATAGGTGGGACTAGGTCCATGGTATTGGAATTGAAAAATGAATTTACCTAAACTGTGTAACTGGCCAGGAAAATCATTGGAAGGAGGAAAGAGTTATATGTACCATATGTACCATTTAAAGTGCTCCATTGCCTGCCTGTTTATATATAACAGTGACATCGGCTGTGAATAAAAGTAATTTGCATGAGGAAAAACTACCTGTTCCTTCCTAACTGGAGTTGGTCTATCGAGTAAAGGTAAGGGCACTGTCCCTTTAAAAGAGATGTCAAGGCTAATTTTCATTTTGGGTGTAATGCATAGGGCGCCTTACCCCCACCTGAACCGCTCCCCCACTCTCCTCCTACAGCCTGCACCACTGCATTCTTTATTTCTTCGTTTGGTGTTTCACCCGGTGGCCATTTAACCGTGGTGACTTCATTGAGCGCTGTGTGTGTGTTCCATATGTGCATGCGCGCATAGCCCCTCCTGCCTGACCTCTTGAGAGTTTTTTTTTTTTTTAAACAAGCTTTATTAAAATAGAAAAATAGACACATTTGCGCATGCTCATTAAAAACATATTGGAACTGGGCATGTGCACCACGCCAGGAGACATGCAGAATTCTGAAGGGAGGGGGGAGAGGGAGTTACAGAGCTGTGCAGAGGGAGAAACATCAAGGGATCGCTGCAGCTTCACTGTTTGCTTTTGAGGGACCGGAGTGGTAGGTATTTAAAGAATGCTGTGAGGCTTTTCACTGATAACATTTTTGGTTGGGGGGTTGACATGTCCTTTAGGGAAGTGTCGCACCCCCATTGCTCTTACATACTTGCCTCCCCACAACTACTCCTCATGAATGCAGAACTGCTGAAACCAGGCAGCACTGCATTAATGGGGCAAAATGCTTTGTTGAGTGCAAGAACCTGCAGAAATTCAGAAAAGTATGGGGCAGGGTGCAAAAACATGGTGGTTTTTATGTACATAGCATTCAGCCCTGACCCCTATAATCTTTACTTGTTACAGTCCCATAAAAACTGTATTAAACTTTTCCTCTAATTTTCATATAAGATGGAGGACCGCTTTTTTATGACTTTAAAGCATATATGTCAAACACAAGGCCCGGGGGCCAAATCTGGCCCGCCTGGCTGTTTTATGTGGCCCTTGGTGAGTGTGTCTGACCATCCAGCCTGATCAATTTCCATTTTCCTCACATAGTAACTAAAACTAATGGGTATATTTATCATGCTGTGTAAAAAGTGGAGTGAAGCATTACCAGTAATGTTGCCCAAGGCATCCAATCAGTAATCAGATTTCAATAGTAGCAAAGCATCTATTGGCTGCTATGAGCAACATCACCGGTAATTTCTTACTCCACTTTTTACACATTGTGATAAATGTACCCCTTAGTTTCTTACCAAGTATATTAATAAAAAATTTGGCCCGCGACTTAGCCTGTGTTTTAGATTTCAGCCCCCTTATGCGATTGAGTTTGACACCCCTGCTTTAAAGCTTAAGGCAGGTCGTAATAAAAGATGTTAATTCATATTTTGCAATGAGATATTGTTCATTAGACAATATTTTTATATTGCGGATGTCAGTGTTCAAGGCAAAGAGCGGTTTGACGGTTTGTGCGAAATAAGGGCTTTTTCAGTTCAGGTATGGGACCTATTACCCAGAATGCTTGGGACCTGGGGTCTTTCCATAATTTGAATCTCCATGCTTTGTCTACTTAAAATCATTTAAACATTAAATAAAGCCAATAGGACTGTTTTGCAGTTGGGATCAAGTACAAGGTACTGTTTTATTATTACATAGATAAAGGAAACCATTTTTAATCATCTGAATTATTTGATTAAAATGGAGTCTATGGGAGATGGCCTTTCTGTAATTCTGAGCTTTCTGGATAATGGGTTTCCAGATAACAGATCCCATACCTGTACAAAGTTGTATTATATACACTGTGCACTCCCACTAATAATATAACTTGCAACATTGCTTCTGTCAGCGCATGATGCACTATGGGTTCTCAAAACTAATATGAAGTATGTGCAAAGAACAAACTGCTCACCTGGTGGAAAAATTGTTGGCATTGTGAATATGTCTTCTTACTTTTATTACATTGCCCTATGAGTGGCAGGCCTATCTCCCATCAGGTTAATTAGATTGATTTTATTGTGCATTTTATGAACTGGCCTCAGCCTTGCACCTGTTTTCTATTGTCGTTTTTGTTCATCATTTAAATGGTGACTGGAAACCTACCAAAATGTCCTTCACACTTTGTAAATGACAGAGGCCCTGATTAATTTATAAGCAATCAAGATTTCCATCATGGAGTGTGAGAAGCCATGGTTAGCATGTAAATCATATGCTAAACAAATTGGAAAATATTGCTGTTTTCTAATTTCCAATGTTTTTTTAACCATTGCTTTCCCAGTAATGTAAAAAATGATAGAAAATATGTATATATGTATAGATAATTAGGGAGTGCGGTGTCCTATGTAGGTTTTTTTAAGAAATCCATAATGGATGTGTAGTGTAATGTGGAAGTGTAAATGCATGCTCTACTTTACTACAGTTAAGATATTGCAGGTCCCCTAAGAAGAGCTTTTTTTGAAGGGACACCAGACATTCTGAGGAAACAAGCTGCCACATCATAATACTGTAAATGTAACTATGGGGAATGGGGGTTGGGAGCTGCATTGTGGATATAAAGACATGCTTTGTTTTTTTTTATTTTATTTTTTCAGTTCAACATGTATATTTTATCAAAACATAAAAGTCAAATATGCATTTCTGTCAAAAAATTGCAATTAAGACTATGTTCCACTTTTGGCTTCTGATTAGCAATTAATGTCATTAGTGAAACTATACAAAACCAACTCATTTTTATGATTGTTTCCTTAACATTCAGACATATATTTCAACACTGTTACAAGTATTCTGAAGAAAGAGGAGAATATTACTGAGGCCTTACTGATCATATGCGTAAGGGATGCAAGGTCAAATCAATATTTTGCATCACTGAATCTTCCCTGGGGGAAATCTGGAAATCCCTCTGTGTGCAGTTTCACTTACATTGGATCTGTGTGAATGATTTATTAGTTAAATTATAGTTACTGTTGGTGTCTCTCTTGGGAAGAAAACTGCTAATTCAACACATTTAGTGACTCTTTTAGTTAATAAAGGATAGCTCTCTTGGCCCCAGGTAATCTGTTTAATGTAAATGATTGGTCAGAAGGGGGTTGTTTATTAAATATTTGAAAGACCAGTAGCCTTGTATTTTATGGCATGCTAAAGAGGCATCCAATGCTATTTTACAACTGTCTACAATACTGCTTAGTACAGACAATCATCACGGGAGTACATGCTAAAAGTTAAAATTTCTCGTTGTTTAGCTAGCATTTTTCTTACTATTGAAATTTTGGAGATATTATTAAACCCCCTTCAAAAAAATCTTAACTGTATATTTGTTTTTTTCTTGTTTTTGAGGTATGCCATATTTTAAGAATTTTATTTTCTTTGAAAAAGAATGAGTGGAAAATGTGTTTGCTTTTATGCAAGGTTTTCCTAAACTCTAATGGTAAGGCAGATAAAGATGTCTAAATAGCTCTTGAGAACCCTCAAGCAAGTGGAGGGATAGAAAGATTACCATTAGACAGACAGACACTGATCTGCCCATAGGATTGAATGGATGTTTTCTGATGGTAAGATGCAAGAAACATTTATAAATATCTAAAAATTTTAATCTGCAATGTTTTTGCACAAATGAATGTCATTTTTGTCTTAACCTCTGAAAAATCAGCCTTTGCAGTAATTGATTGATTATTGTATAATGTATAGCAGTTCTGTTCAGAAAATAGAATAGTGACAAAAAAATGTGTTTTTGTGCAACTTTACGGAAAAAGCTACCCCAAAAAATTAAACTCCAGGTTTAATCATTCACCACCCAATATCCTAACCCTAACAAAAGATGCAGCTCTCAATGTGATTTTATAACCCCCCCCCTGCCAACCCTAGGACTCCCTAGACTACTTTGTAAGATATCATCATTTTAAAACTCTCCTACTTTGTATGAGATTATAATTTGAGTATGAACATGTATGTTAATATTTAAATGCTGTATTAAATTGAGAATTTTACAACTAAAGTTGGCCACACACTATAAGATCCGCTCGTTTAGTGAGGTCCCCGATATGCCCATCTAAAGTGGGCAATAATGGAGTAATCCAACCTTTTGGCCCAAGGGCCAAATGATCAAATTACAACTAATGGAATAGGAGCCATCGAAGCAAGAATCCCTACCAATATGGTCCCATATCTGAAGGGAAAATCAAACCTGCTCGATCAACACCTAGACGATTTTTGGGCAGGAATCAGTTGGGTAGATCCATCAATAGTTCTCCTACACGGGCAGATTTAAGCTACCAATATGGGTCCTTCAGACCAATTGAGCAGCTTATCTGCACAAAGCTTGTAGTTATGCACATCCCACAAAACGTTGTACACTAGGAGGCTTATTTATAAATTTTTGAATTTGTGAATTTTAAAGTTTATTTTTCAATTCTAATAAACCCAAAATGTTACTAAACTCAAATGTTTGCTTATTTATTCTAAAAAAAAAAATATAAAAATTTGAATCGAAATTGTATTCTTCTCATCACTTCCAATTGGTCTAAAAATATAGCACTTAATTAATAAATATGGAACATTTGAGTTTTAGAAACCATTATTCGAATTTGGGAGTTTTTGCGCAAAAAATTTTGAATTCCAGAAAAGATAAATCAGCCCCTAACAGTTGGCTTGGCAGTGACGTGTCAGAAAGACTTTCGCTCCTCAAAAATAATATTAGGCAGTCACTCACAGCATATGAGATTGCAAATACATCTCCTGGTAAAAGATTTAATGAAGGATGAATTTTATATCTGTATATTTTGATTGAAGCAGGAAACACTATCCTTTTCTTGAAGCAACAAGTCTGTTTGAAATGCAAGCTCTTCCTGTAAGAGTTGAGATGCTCTGCAGAAGTGGAGGTGTTAACAAAGAGGTTCCTGGAGGTCTTGTGACTTAATGTTCTTCAAAAATGTGTGAAACTCTGAGAAAAAGAACACTTGGGTTATTCAGCGTAAGACACATTGCCAAGACTTTAATAAATTCTTTCATTAGGATTCTATTGCAGTGTACAAACGATGTTAGCAGATGAAAGCTTTAAGATGAATACCAAATGTACTCTATTCTTTCGATTCCAGTTTGTCAGTCTTTTCTAAATGTTCACATTACAAACTTAAGCCTCAGGATGCAACAAAATGAAAGAATGCAAGGAGGAAATGCAAAACATTCAATAGGGACACTGGCTCGAGTTAAAAAAAAAACAGCACTGAAATAAAAATAAGTGGATCTTTTGATGCACAAAATAAAAATTCCTTCTGGGTAAATGTTCTAAACAACAAAATGTAGACTAACTAAAAGTTAATTAATCCTTGTTTTGTTGCAAAGGTTTTTTTTTTTTGGCTATTGGTTAACATAGTGAACAAACTGTGAATTCATGGTTAGGGGTAATAGTATGAAAACTCTCCAAAGAACAAATACTGAGCTTGTTGAGTGCTAATTAGTTTACCTACATTTTGGGAATCCAAGTCTCATAGAAATCAGAAATGACATGCAGTGAGGCTAATTAAGAAGTCCCTTTGGAATTAGAGCACCACTCCTACCTGTAATGTCTATAGGTACTCAAATGATTAGATGATCTGGTAATATAAGCCGATCCGAATATAAGCCGAGGTACCAAATTTTACCTAAGAAAACTGGAAAAACTTATTGACTCGAGTATAAGCCTAGGGTGGGAAATGCAGCCGCTACTGCTAAGTTTCAGTAATCAAATAAATAACAGATAAATAAATAATAGATAACTTTAGGGAAAGAAAAATGCTACAGCAGCAGACAAAAGCAAGTTTGGGAAGGCTAAGGAAGCTGCCATACTAATTATCAAGTACTTGACACAGTTCATGTGAGGGGTTGTCCTCATTGGACCCCAGTTCCAGGACAAGTCCCACCACAGTACTACAATAGTAGTTACTAGGGAAAATAATTCTTGATGCTCGACTTAGTACAAATTTAATTTTCTTAAATAACAAGTTATTTTACCACTTACTGACTCTGGCTCGTTGTGCAGATGGATGTGTAGATGTAACGCGCTCCATGTGCGCATCCCCCCCCCGTGGACGGACGTGTGTGCGCGCGAACGCACACGTCCGGCTACGGGCCTGAAAAAGGCTCTGCTGTTAATCCAGTGTGGGGATGTCTTGGTCCAGCAACTAAGCACTCAGCCTGTAAACCTATCTGCCAAGTAATGCAGAGAAGACATTGCTAATTAGTGTATCCCATTAAGCAGAGGGGAATTAGATGCCTATTTTAAATTAAAATCCAGTCTGATTTTTTAAGAAGGGACTGCCTACTTTCAGAATTAAAGTACAAGCAACCAGCATGTTTCATCCCTTCCCTGCAGATCTGCATGTATACATAAATTATACAATAATACATACATATACACAATATTTGGGCTCTGTGTGCAGGTAGAGAATAGCTCCTAGCTGCCCTTCCATCCACTTCAATAACACCTGCTGTTCAGGTGCAGATCTGGGCCATTACCATTCAAGTGGATGTAGGGGAAAGTAGGCACATATTCATTGAACATTTTTTTTGATTGCCTTTTTCAGTTGGGTCACCTTGCGTGCAAACCCCCCCCCCCGTGGAGTACCTGGATGTGTGTCCATGCGTACCTGGATTTGCCGACGCTGCAGATGTAACTTGTCCCTTGTGCGCACACGCAAGCGAACACAGCGTCCGGGTTGCGCACAAGGGACAAGTTACATCTGCAGCGTCGGCACATCCAGGTACGCATGGACACACATCCAGGTACTCGAGTATAAGCCGAGGTGCATATTTAGTGCTGAAAAACTCGGCTTATACTCAAGTATATACGGTATATTAATATATTAATTCTCATAAGGTATACTATGTCTTATTTTCCTCTAAGGTCACATATCTCTTGGGATAGATAAAGTAAAAGAAAATTATATTTTCCAGTTTGCACTGTTTGCCTATAATAACATCACATTTAGTCCCCTTCTTCTAACAGGGTACTCAGTTTACTTCTCACTTTGCCTTCATATGCAGTATTCATATAATGCTTTTCTAAATAAAAAAGATCACAGAAAGTTCTAATCAATGTGCAGCTTTTTCCTGAAGAAAAGAGAAGTGTAGCAAATACCCATTGAGGTGAATAATAGCAGCACAAAGATGGATGAAGGAAAAGACAACACCCTTTTTATAGCACTCAACTGCTCATGATATGAGGTGATAGGAAAAAGGCTGAGTAACTAGAGTTAGTTAATTAGGATTAGAGTTTGTTCTAACCCTGTCTCCTATGTCTACTCACTGCCCTACGCTGAGGCAACATTGCCGGATGTAAGGGTACTTCCAGAACTATTATCCTTGGTGGGGCTAGAAAACTGCCCTTGCTTCCTTCCCTTTCTATCTCACTCTCCTAGAGAGTGCTCTTGCAAGAGTAACTATCTAACAGGTCCTCATTCACGGGGTCCCTCTCCCCGACTTCACCAGAGTGAATGGTAACACTCTGGGGCAATAAGGCTTTACTGGGGCCTATTCTGATCCCAGGCTCAGTGGACCTTCACCTGAGATACAGAGGCAGCCAAAGAGGAAGCCACACCTCCTTGCTAGACACTATATGAGACTGCAACAGGTGGTAGCGCCTCTGAAGTTACCGGGGGCAGCAAAAAAAGCTGTTCCTGGTAACTTCAAGAACACTTTCTGCATTAGCGATGTGGCTTCCTTGGTTGCAGGTTTCCACATAACTAAAGTAACGTCTAAAAATCAGTAATTATGCAACAGAATTATACAGGGGCTGGTGGTTTCACAAGGTGTAATGTTTCATATAAATCAGCTACTCAGTAAACTACTTTTAACAAGAATATTTTGTACAGTAGTATGTACAAATAGTATTAGTCATCTATGTACACAAACTTCTCCTGTGAATCTGGCAAACAGCCATGCATATCTCTCATATACTGGCACTGTTATGGGAGATAAGTCAAGTAACCATGGGAGATAACCATGGGAGAAAGGGATCAGCAAGGAAATTGTTTGCCGTGTAAACTTCAGCCTACTATTGAGAATGCCAAAAATAACAATAATATAACTTTAAACCAAACAAGTTGAATTTTCTGATCAGAGTATTAAAGAAAATTGGTTTTCACATAGTAACTCGGCTCTTTGTGCAAAATGTATGCAATTATTACAAAATACTGCCTTACTTGGTGCAGAATTTAGTAGCTTGTTTGTGTTGCTTTGAATGCCATGTTGTTTTAAAGCTAGTGGTCTAACAAAGTGACACACTAGTGTAGCCCAAAACAAATAACCAAATCACCCACAATTTGCCCCTGCTTTGAAATCCTCAGTTCCTGGCAGCAGTCAATGAAAGTCTATAGGAGGTGCTGGGGCTATGAAGGCACCCAAAAGCACCCTGTAAGCCATTACCCCAAGAGAGGGAGGTATAATTTTGGGCAAAGTTTTTCCTCATACTTTAACCTATGTATATCAGCAGTTAGCTTTTATAAGTCTCATTCAGGCAGAGTACTATATTGGAAATCTTGATTGTTGCTAAATCTCACTGTGCTTATCCCCCAGTATGCAATAGGACTGCGCTGATTTTTTTATGTCTTGGTCCCTGTATGCATGTATTTTAGAGCATAAAATACATGTATTAAATATTAATTATCCATTTTGAATAAAAAATGTTATCTCTCTTTTCTGGCAGAGTAAAAATGTTACAAACATGATTGTTATCAGTGAGATGTGCTTTGCTTGATATAGGAATTGGCTGTCTGAATTAAAAGTAAGGTATTGCACAGTAAATATAAACCTACCTATTCATCAAGTATAATAAACTAATGGGTTCTTGTATTTACATCCTCCTTAGAAGACTACTTACCTGATAAAGAATAGATGGGAACTGACATAACTTTAATGAAGGCTGCTATACAGATAACAAAGATGCATGAAATTTAATTATTGCTCAATTTTAAACTTAAAAATACAGTTCAATTTATCTAGCAGAATTAAATCTAAAGCAACTGGACTTTTTGAGTTTTCATTAAAAAAGTTTCACTACTCATCTGAGAGGCTTCTTCAGTTCTGAAACAGCCGCTGGTACGAGTGGTGAAATATTTTCAAGAAATCTCAGTCCAGTTCAGTTACTTTATACTGGATATACTGCATATATCATAAACTGGATTATTGAAAATCTTCATAGAGGTACAACAATTTGTTAATACATAATAAGTATAACAGCAGAAAAGGGCAACCGTAAAATGCAGATCAAGGTTCTAATGTCCCAAAGCAAAAATTTTCTAAGCCTTTATTTCATTAATCTACAAATTGATGCAGACTTTCCATTAACACACATGTGAAATGAGACAATTTGCTTTTATGATTTCCTAATTTCCCTTAAAAGACTTTAGCAAAAGCAAAGGTTTCATATTCAGCACAGTGATGCCATTAAGAACTGAGCCAGGTTTCCACTGAGATAGTGTGATATTATGGCATGCACAAAAGGAGCAGCTTAAGAAAAGCCAAAAATTCCCAGATGCAGTCACCTAGTTAAGGTATTTCCAATGATTTTTCCAGACCTAGAATCTAGCAGGAATTAGACATTTGTTGGCATGATATGGGGGTTTTGTTGGCCAGACACCTACGTCTGAAAAGTGATGAAGGTAGAAAAAGAATGGAACTGAAGAGGTTTCCATTTAGTCTGCTTGGTCTGCTACACAGAAATACTCATCTACTGATATTGCTTACAGACTGTATGCAAAATTAGATCAAGGAATCCTTACTTTACAAACCAAACCAGAAAACTCCATAGCATAATCTTGGCATATTATTAAACTTGGTGCCCATTGCTTCATGCATAACTCATGAGAAAATTACTTATTTTGCTTGTAGGGAATTATAACAAATGGACAAATAAATTACCATTTAATTCATCAATTTAAATGCACAAAAATATTTTGTACCAGCCTATGGATAATGTGTAATGCTATCTTTTAAATATATATTCGTGCCCACATTCCTACATGTGAAATTTGACCTCTTTGACTGGGTCATTTGTCAGAATTTATGAAGATTCCTCAGCTGACCTCTTTCACACAGACAATAATGTTCTCATCTATATACACTCAGCAATGGAAGAAAAGATGGGGAAGCTTTCCCACAAACTATTCAGATTTTACAGTAAGCAACTGTTTTTTTTTGTGATGCTGAAAGCACAGTTAATTAAGAGCAGCTTGTAGCTGACAGAAAACTGTAAGGCCTCTGGCAAACTGGGTTATTTTTTTTTTTGCCTTTTCGTGGGCCTAAAAAAATATTGTGGTCAAAGTAAACCTATTTCACACTTAAGGGTTGATTCACTAAAGATTGATAAGTATTATTGCATGCTTTTTTGCGTTACAATTGACGCGAAAAAAAAAGTATTATCATATGCTAAAAGTAAAAGTATTATCATATGCGTTAAGTCGCATATCGCGTGCGTTAAATAGCGCGCAACCGAATGCTTTCATTTTAAAGCATTGTGTTAACCAGCGAATAGAAATAGTATTAACGTATGGTTCGCAAATACATATGAAGCGTTAAACACGCTAAATATCGCATTAGTCTATGCGAAAATTAACACCTACTTGAGGCAGGCGGTAATTATAGAAAAGTACAGTTAATGAGCTTTTGGCAACACAATATGGACTTTGCAGTGTGATTTATTCAAGTATGTGTTGGCCCTAGAGTGATGCATCCTCCAGTTTGCAGGGAAATGGTCATTTTCAGAACAGTAGTTTTCCGAAAGTAATGGCGTGTATGGCTAATATGGCGTGCGTTTTTTCGCACGTGGCGACAATTTGTGCGTGCTGCGTTAATAAGCGCCCGTTGTGTCAAATACCGCACGAAAATAGTCTTCTCAACTTAAATAACGCAAACAGCATCGCATCTAAATTAACGCAAGTATCCTTTTAGTGAATCGCGTGTTGTTGCGAAAAATAAGACGCGTGCTATAAATAGCGCTTGTTTTAGCGCACTTTAGTGAATCAACCCCTTTGTGTCATATTTCTAAGATAGACACTAACTGATACTAGGGGTCATTTACAATGCAGTGTGCAAAGTGCAAATAATAGCGGAATTAGTCATTGTTTTTGCACTTTACACAATGCAGAACACAGTGTGCAAATTGATGCAGGCCTCTGAGCTCATCCTCCATGCAAGTTAGTGAGCAGCGGGAAGCGCAGCCTAGAATAGGGCCCTGCCCTTACCAGTAAGGACAGGGTTTGTCATAAGCTTCTTATGCCCAATTTTCAATTCGGCACAAGGAGCAGAGTGCAGCTTACCCAGGGAAAGAAGTGCTTGCTAAGGGAGCATTAAGGGGTACACTTTTGTGCCCTGTGGTAATATAAATTAGCTGTCCCCAACCTTTTGTGTGCCACGGACTGTTCTTAAATAAGAAAATTTTACCACAGACCAGTGGGGGGGGGGCGTGGCACACATTTCAGTTATTGGGGGTAATAGGCAAGCAAAGCAATCACTGTATGACACGTATGACTCACTGACATGGTGTTATGCAAGTAGGCAAGTCATACGCAGCAGCACTATACGCATTGGCGTATCATTATGTCATATGCAGCGCATCTTCCAAACGCCACTTTGTAAGCAGGCATCAGAGGTGGGCCATTGTAACACAGCCCACGGCCCGCTGGTTGGGGACCCGATATAAATGACTCCCTATTGTGTTCATATGTGAAGCATTGCATCAGAGTAATATTCTGGGCAGTGATACAGATGAATCAATATTTTAGATCACCTCTGCAAAGCCAAATCAACCCTGATAGGAATAATATGTGATCGTACCACATTTACTCTGGGCTCCTCCTTGTGGGTGACTGAGGTGAAGGAGAGCCGGAGTGGTCCTTGTGTTTAAGCCCAACCTTAAGGTTTCCTGACCTTGGCCTTAAACTTGCACGGTTTATCTGGTAAATTAGTGTCTTCAGTGAAGAACAAAAGCTCCTCCTCAGCTGCTGCTATGTTATGCTGAACTAGTGCGGCTGAATGAACTGCAGCTTTTTTATGTGGCTGTCCATCTGTGCTAACACGAGTGTGTGTTGGTGATTTCAAGATGGCAGCTGCCCATGCACATAACGTGCGTATGCATTTAATGTTAGTGGCGCGTGCCTTCAATGATATCCGTGTGTGCCTGTTGCGAAAGGGAACATCAATATGGTTGCTAAGTCTGTGCTGGAGTACCAAGATGGCCATCAATGTGAGTGGAACAGTCTCCTAAGGGAGTATCTCAATGGCCACCAGATTATGTTGTATGGCAGGATTGGGATTCTGCTACAGCCTTGAGCTGAGAGTGCCCCGAAACACACGGGGCTCACATGTAGGAGCACGTTGGTGAAGCTCATATGAGGGAATGGGCTCAACCAAGATGTTAGTCAGGGGAGAACACTGATACCTCTTGTCTGAGGGAGCAGAATAAAAGGCCTCAAGTATGTCCGTCGGTAGCACCCCTGGGCTCAATCTCAATACTTACTTGTGATGATCCTTAAGTATTAGGCACTACATGTAAGTGCAAGACTTAATAGGGAGCACTTTAAAGGAGAAATAAAGGTAAAAACTAAGTAAGCTTTATCAGAAAGGTCTTTGTAAATACAGCCATAAGCACTCACAGAAACATTGCACTTGGTGCACTTGAGTTCTCTGTCAAAAGAAACAGGATTTCTTGTCTCTTTATTTTCCTGTACCAGAGACACGCAGCACTCTCCTCTCTCCCACCCCCCCCCTTAGAAATGTGGATCAGAGCCAATCAGCAGGAAGCTTCCTCATAGTCTTACTAACTAAGTATGTACACCGGTCTTGGTGCAGGAGCGAGTCATTATGGGAATTTTCTTTACAGAGCTCAGTGTTTTTTTTTCCTACGAGGCTTCTGATCATCTGAACGGGAGAAATATGGGGAGACTTAAGGGCACTATTGAGAGAACTGAAGGTATGCCTGCAGCTTGAGATTAACTCTTTATTAGCCTTTCCTTCTCTTTTAATAATATCTGTGGAAGTAGCAGAGAAATTGCTGCCTCCAAGGCATGGCAAATTAAAAAACTGAGGAAAACAGGAAGAGAAGAAAGAGGTCTTTAGTTTGTCCTTCCTCCAGAAAGGAATGCTATTAAAACAGAAAAAAATACAAATATATGAAGGCCCATATTTTTTCAAGAAAAGGTGGCAACCCTATTAAATAACTGTCTAAATTTTAGATAGAACATTCTGGCAAGAGTTTAGTTTGCCTCATATCCCAACAGCCCGTGCACATGACAGTGAATTATCAATGGCACTGGCTTGCATAGGTAGAATTTTAAACTGATATTTGTGCAGTTAGTATTTCACACAATTAAATTAATACAGTAATGCAAGGAATCCCATTGTGCACTTTCCAGGGCTGGTCTGCTTCTTCCCTGTATGCATAACATTTTCTCCTCCTTTATACTTGTCAAAGAAGCTTTTGAGCTCTCAATTCATCCAATTAGACACAGACAAGATCCCTATTGTGCATGTTTTTTCATAATAATGAAGGGCTCTCGTACTTAATGCTGCATGTTTGAATATTAATTTATTTTATTCAAAATGCTGATGGCTGTATGCCATTAGGCACAGTATCACATGCATATAACTATACAGTAACAACACTGTACAAGTACATTTTTGGATAATTTATTAGAGATGCACCCCCAATCAATTTGCAAGCAGAATATTTGTCTGGTCCAAGCATCTCATTTCCTACCCTGTAATGCTCAACTTTGATGTTGAGTCATATTTATAATACTATATAATACTTACAATGCATACAATGAAACCTGATAAGAGAAAAGTTGTGCTAGGAAGTCCTGAAGGTGGCAGGGCACATGCCTAAAGAACATCAACATCTATAGTACCCTAAATCAACTGGCTGCTGAGAGGTGGCCTGCATCAAACATATCAATTGTGACATATCAGTCTTTATCATAGACCTGTGAATTCCGTGTTAGTACATGTGGTAGGTTCTGTAAAGATTCATTAGCTTGAGAATTTCTCACCATTACCACAGTGTAGGATAACACAAAGGTATTTTATTTGTGTTGATAAAACACTGCCCCTATAAAATCACCTTACAAAAAAGCACAAAGAATTTAAGAAAGAAAATGACTATTAGAAGAAAAACTTTGAGGGCTCACATGTGGCGTTGACAAATATCATGGTACTATAGTTATGGGGTCAAATATCTGGAAAGTGGTTATTCAAAACACTTCCCAAAATGGTAATGTCATTGCCCACAGTGTACTGTTAAAGCAAATAGCTTGCAATTGGTGTTATAATCAGACTGATGGGAACTTAGCCTTATAATTTGTTTATTAATGCAATGTGATGCCAAATTTATTTTGACTATTTGTTTGGGATAGGCCTCCAATAAATTGTACACCCCTTCCCTAAATTACTGTATAAGTATCCTTAGGGAGGGCCATGAATATAAGATATCTGGGATGATAACTAAGACCAGGCCACATGTATAACCTGCTAGGGTCTGGAGCTCTAGTTGCATGTGACAGGGGGCAATATGGGAAGGTTAGCAGATGACTTGCTTAGAGATCATAGCTGATGTTGCATCTACAAGCTACACTATACTACTGCAGTGTGCTCAGTCATGCCAAAATTTCCATTGCTAAAGGTAACATGGCATCTGTAGCATGGACGCAATACCTATGGACATTATATCATAGGGATCCTTTGCACTTACCACATAAAATAAAGTAATAAAATAATTTTTAAAGGCAAAATAGTTTAGTAAGAAATGTAAAATGATTTCTATATACAAAGGATTATTACACAATATGTATATATCATTAGTTATTTTATTATATTATCTGTTATGCTTAATAAAGAGGACAAAAGAGACACACCAATAACAGCCGAGAGGATTCAGGTTTTGTGACTCCCAAGGGCTTGCTTACATTATTCAGCATGAAAAACCCTTCTAATTGAAATAAGAATAACCACATAATAAACACAAATACGTGAGCAAAAAAATCACTACAATGAATAAAGAACATGGCACTTGATTTTGCAGTTTATGATTATAAAATGGTGAATCAGAGATATCCACAATACAAAAGAAAACTGATTACAGCTTTGAGACTCTTCTCTTTGAAAGAAAACTGTAGGGGTGTTCTGTGGGTGCAGGCCTTAAGAGTGAAGACACACATAGCTACTTAGTAGAAGCAATTTGTTACAGCTACTAAACACCAGAAAATACTCTGCCATGGACAATACTGAGAAATGCCTCTGCTAAAACACTTGTAGAGACAATTATCAGTAAATGATCGGCATGCAGCTCCATGTGTCTTCTCCCTACGATCTGCCATGAGCAGCATTTCTTAGCACCTGGGTGCTTTGTAAATTTTGTTGCAAATGTCAGGAACCTAAAACTAAATGTCCCTATTGGACTGCAAAGTGTTGCTGGCAACCGTACATGTAGTGCTAATGTTTCTGTGTACTTTATTGGTCACCTGAAAACATATGGCCATGCCAGCAGGAGCCAATTGTCTTTCCCTAAAGATGGCTGCTTCTGCAGAAGGAGGCCTGCTTCTTCCGGAGATGCAGAGATGGCAAAGTCTTTTAGCTAAATGAAAAAGAATCTGTGGCACTATAGATGTTGTTGAGCTACAACTTCCATCATATAATCCCCTCTGACTGTGAATAGCTATCAGGGGATTCTGGGAGTTAGAGTTCAAGGTCTGCCGGGCCGTAGGGCACCCAACCCATTTACTAAATGCTATTTTAAACAGACTACAAAAGATTATTAAAATTTTACAAAAGCTAAGTACCACATAAACTATAACATTAATTTCCATCATAGAACAAATCATTATTACAGTAAATAAATGTATAAAAATTAATCGTTGTGCTCCTTTCTGTGCAATACAGAAAATGTTACTGGAATACCAATAGTGAACACTTGTGACGAAATTTGTAGTGGCTATGATAGTAGTAATAGCAGCTTTTTTTTTCAACTTAATTAAATTAAAGTCAACAAAATTGTTGCTGTAGTTTGTGTACTTCAAACACTCTTGTTGTGGCTTTATCTACATCATTCACCATTTTTGTAGTTCCAAAAATAAAACCGAATATTAAAGGAGTGCGGGTGGGTGTGCATGGGGGAGGCTTATTCTAAAATAACAATTAGGCAAAAATGTTAAGTTGATTTTTCTGCCTGCTGTATCACACTTGGATGCACCCTGCTTATGCTGTTTATCGATTGCTTCTGTCCAGAAGCAGCAGTTACAGAGTTAAAGAGAGGAAGTTGATATTATCAATTTTTGGAATAGCAAGAAGTATGAATCTTTTCCAGTCAAATACAGAAATGGCAACAAGGGGTAGGGATAAGAGTAAGGGGCTAAAAACAAGAGAACAAGGCAGATAGGAATAACTGATACTGGATTTGGTTCAGCTAACACCAAGGCCTTGAGCAATTTATATTAAATAGCAGCCAATCCAACTGGTCACATATTAAATCCTACGCAACTCACACTAAAGTTGCTCCTTATCACAACTGTGGTGCAAGATGTGAAACTATAGCCACTTGCAGAGTGTTAGTACACCATGCAGTTTCAAGTCAAGCTTATGCTCAGTGCGTCTGAAAGCAATCATAACGTGTGAAATGCCTAAGCAAGCAAATCCTGCAGACAACTCCTGGATACCGTGCATCCTTACACGGACACACAGAAGCCCAAGGTCACCTTTAGTGTATTTTCTAGTGGAATAAAAGGTGCGGTTTATGGATACACATTTGTACCTTTCCATAAACAGCAAAAGCATTATTTAAAGAAAAAAAAAAAAAGAGTCAACGGAAATATCAGCAATAAAAGTGACAATTCACTGAAATATATCTAGCCTGTAAAGCAAGAAGAATGAGTTGGAACAGTTAATATTTACCTAAACAGGATAACTGTACTTACTTAGCTGTTCCATAGGCACACAATGACAACTCTTAAAGAAATACAGTCAAAACTAAAATTTACATTCCTGGATATTACACTTTCCTGTAATTTGCACCTAAACTTTATACTGCCATTAACCCAAAATGCATTGTCTCAAAGCTAACATGCTTATGCTGGTTCCCTGAGAAATGTAAATCTGAGGTTCCATTGTATAAACATACTCTTCCAGCACCTTGTCATTTATACATTGTGTCAGAAAAATTCAGTCAGATCACACTTGACTTTTTTAGCATCTGTAGATATTAAAATTGCATGTAAGATGCTGAATACTGCTCTGCAACACTAAAGCAGGACCTGTATAGCTTAGGCTACTGGTGTGATGCTTTCCCTTTATCATTTTTTGATGTAATTTTCATTTATAGAAGTAGCACTTCTGATGTAATTCCTGGGTATTATCCTGATGTTCATTAAAGGCAAATATTGTTAACCATATGATCTTCATAATCACTGCCATTTCAGAATGAACCTATGTGCCTCTGGTGTTCAGCATATAGGGATGTGTCAAAGAAGCAGTTTCAAAAGATCTTGTACAATGGAAATTCCATAAGTAGAAAGCAAAAGTTCTGGAAAGATTTCTTGGAGAAACCATTACAAAAATGTCACATCATCCTGAGATTGTACCCAGCGCCAATGGGCGTCATATTCTAGGTGAAGTTTGCTATTTAATTTACATTTTTCTATATCTACTTTTCCATTTTGACTAGATTTTATTTTTGGACTACTTTTACCAGTCTTCTCTGCTGTTGAAGACTTTACTTTAGTACAGTTCTCAGCAACTGGCACATGTCTAACCAAAGATCCATTTGGTGTCTGAGATGTTGAAAACTGTCCCACTGGTCTTGACACCCTGTTTTTTTCCAGAGTATTTTGACCAGTGGTAGATGCAGTAATGTTGTCTCCTCTACAACAGTCATTTTCTATTTTTGTTTTCTCCCGTTCTCCTTTGGAGTGTACTGTGATTGATGGAGAAAAGGCATCCTTTTCATTGTCCAGTTTGCCTCCATCTTGTTCAACTACAGCAAATGTAAAAGCTTGACGATATGGAGTGGAGGAAACAACTGGTTCACTGGTGCTCAGACTGTACTCATCCATGTCATCAGCAAGGGTGTCTAGGTAACTGCCAATGGAGATACTGTCAAGTTTATCTATAGGGTCCTGAAGACTGTTCCAACTTCCTCTACGAGATGTTCCCTGACTTTCTGCCAGACTGTACTGGCTGCTGGTGAGACTGCTGCAACGACTGGTTAGGTTTCCTTTCTCATCAAGGATCCATTTTACAGCTTCAATCCCTTCATTTACAACCAACAGCTGCTGAAGTATCTTAACATCAATTGCCCTTAAGCAGGCCTGTAAAGAGAAACGCAAAAAGACAACATTACCATTTCAATGTGCATATCGGTCTTCTTAAAAAAAAACAAACAAACACAGGTTGAGAATCGGCTCTGAAATCCAAACTCTTGTGTTTTTTTTTGCCGATTTCTGCCATGTGTGCCCAAACATGGGCTGACACAATGGTTCTAGATGCGGGCAAAGTAGAAGGCTGTTGCCAGCGTAGGGGACGATTTTTGGCATGTGTTTTTCTGCAGGCTGTGAATCAGCACTGTATGGCGTCAGCCTAAAGTAATTTAGTCAAGCGCCATATACCTTTTGTGGTGTATGTCAAAGCTTCATGTTCAAACCTCCTTACATAAGCTGTTCTATGTGCCTGCCTAGGAAGGAAAGGAGAACTTTCCCTAACATTTCAGCATAGTTCTGAGACAAACTTCTGCAGCTCTCCTAAGGAGAGATTGTATATTATTGAAGGGGTCATGGAAATTCTTTGTTAAAGGTTTTAAATTGACTTCATAAACAATGCGTATGCTCATGAAATTCAAATTATCACCATTATGCTTCATAGGAGAATAATCCAAGCATGGGTTTCAGATAACTGTTCTAAAGTAATATCTCACATCACCAGCTGCCTCTGATGGTATAAATGGAACAAAAGCAATGATGCTCTCCCATATTTACCATATGCATCCAAAATCCCTTGTTGTCCTAGTTTCTCATAATCTCTGCTTATTTACACTCTCCAGACATTGACCAGACTGCCAGACATCCCCATCTCTCAGACCATTGCAAGTTTTTTTGTCAATTATTTCCAAAAACCTACCTTTCTTATAATTAAAAAAGTCACTAATATTTACCTTGTGTTTAAAGCTACTGAAGACAATTGCAAAGAATGTTTATTATTATGGCACAGTGCAAACATTTATCTTGGGTATCACCAGCATGACCCTCCTCCTTCCAATCCTGTGCAGTGTACTGAATTGGGAGCATGATATGTAATGCACATATAGGCACCTGTACCTGCACTATGATACAATGCCCTGAACATACATGAGCAGGACTGTAGCGGTGGAACTGCTAAGATATATATATTTATACAAAATTTAGTCACAGTTTTAAGGTCACTATACACATGGTGACCCTGCCTGCTATACAGCTGATTGGCTATTGGGTTGGACAAACACATAGGGGCAGATGTATCACAATGTGAGTTTAGGGCTAAATACATAAAAACTCACCCACTTTCTATTCATTCCTATGGAATTAAAGAAGCATATTTATAAAATGGTGAGTTCTAACTTTTGATAAATAAGCTTCTAAAAATCCTATAAGAATGAATAGAACATGGGTGAGTTTTTATGTACTAAGTTCTAAACTCACATTTTGATAAATCTGCCCCATAGTGTTTCAATCATTCAGAGAGGCCATGTGATCAGATCAACAGGAAGTGAAAAGGGGCTGCTGCTCCTCTTCATCTGCTAATGCATTATATACTAGCTGATATGCATCAGCAGACAGGCTTTTCAAAGGCTGATCCCCAAACTAGTATCTATAGTACGTGGATATCAGTCAGGATCACAATACATGCGCAAATAGTATTAAATTATTTTATCAGCAAGATCTCCTTATTTATAAATCACTTTTAGAGCCTATTTCTCTCATGGTTCCTGCTCCTGCTTCTCTATGTCAAGTAGGCTCCCACTCTAGCGCTGGAGCTAAGGTTTTCAAATCTGATACACATGCAGGATAGAGAAAATTACAATCAGCTAGTGTCAGCTAGCAACAAACCAAGCCAGTGCCACACTGAGCAACTTCAGTCTCTGTGTGGCCCTGGTTTAAGAGTTCTATGGGTTTTGTAAGATGTGCTTCAGCTAACCCTTTATGTCTCCTACTTCCATGGTTAAATCTAATAAGGCATCTTCTGGCTTTAGTGGGTAGATTTTCAGACAAAATTGTTTTTCCAGGAGTCCTGTGAGAGACTACAGCATGGATTCTATGTATATAATGAAAGCCATTAAACATGACAGGAAGGCAAAGTTTTTTTCTGGTTACAGGGATTTAAGCATAAAATTACTTACAAATTCCCATTTTTCTACAACATTAAATAGTGTCCTGGCACTAATAAAAACAGCATCACTTTAATGTACATTTGCTTTTATGAGACATTTGCAAGAATGCAGCACATGCGAGAACTCCATGCAGTAGCAAATTAGTATCTTTACAGTCAGTTAGGGAGATATTCACGCTCACACAGAAATATCCAGGCTTTTCCCAACATCAGCTAATGCCTTTTTCAATCACAAGAATACACTGTGAGAACTGCCTCAGCATTATTTTCATTTATCATTGGTAAGAGCTTCTTCTGTAGATCTACAAGGTCTATTTCCAGCTGTTTACTAAAAGCTATAACCCTGCGACCCAATCGCTTCATTCTCGTGGGAGTGAGATGATAGAAACGGCATGGGAAAATAGCTTGTTTACCTCTCACATTTCTCTGCACTTGAACTTTCTTCCATTTAACTGCAAGAGTGCTTGCGAGTAGCTGTGCCTCAGATCCACCTGGACATAGGTACTGCTTGTTCCTACTACTATAAATAAAGAGTACAATTTTCTACAATATACAAACTGATATTAAAACAACAGATATTAAGGTTTAAACAGGCAGTGAAGCACTGCTGCATATTCCCTACTTACTGTAAATACACACTGGCTTCTCAGGTTATGGACACAGATACATATTACCATCTAAGAGCTGTTCCTGGTATTACATATTGTTGGGAGTCGATTTAAAACACAGTTAGAGACCCGTGGGAGACACAGTATTTCTGTGTCTGGAGCTGGATACTGGGTTCTCCTGACAAAGAATCTACATCACTGGCCAAAACAAAGTAATAGCAATGTAAATTCTACATTTACAGATTCAAGTGAATGCAAAAATGTGTGATGTGAAAGCGCCTGTATCGGTTGTCATTTAAAGGGTAAAAATCCTCTCTCACTTAAAAGTATTCCAGATGTAACCCAGGTGTTGGATTGGCGAAAGACTAAGAGGTGCAAAGTAGTGTGGTGGAAACTAGTCTTTTATATTTTATTAATATTGCACTAAATATGTATTCAGCTGCACAGTAATCTTTTTAGAACATGTGAATTTCCTGCTAGAAATGCTGTACGATGTGCTCAGGGGCCCCAATACACATACTCATGAATGACACAGATACAATTTCCCTTCAGCATGAACTCATCAGTGAGAAAATGCTGAGATGCCAATGTGAACTGATGGCCCAACTGCAGCTGCCTATGGTGCCCTAAAGGAAGGCACTGAGAGTCAGCCCACTCCAACAGATGGCTCTGCACTAATGCCACATCGCATCAGCTGAGCCATCTGACTTCTGTCTAACACATGCTTGCAGCTGTATGAACAGACATCAAATCACACTGTAAATGTGCAGCTATGACAGGCCCTTGCCATGCAGAAATCTATACTTTCAGTATCCATTTAATCTAAGCCATGCACAGCTAGAAACATTACAAATAATGTGCTTGTGCTGAAAACACAGGAATGATCGACCAAAAGGAAAGGCTGGCAGAAATTATGCCTTGGGTTATAGGGCTTCTGCCTCTGGGTCAGTACATTGTGTATGCCAGACTTAAGTTAGGGTAGCAGCATCTCCAGCTCAAGTGAGTTGCTGGCTGCAGAAAGCAACACAGTATGCCTATGCCCTAAGTCTAAAAAATATTGCCCATTGTATTCATGAAGTGTCATTAACATTCTGGTAAATGACCTAGATTTCCCCCACTGGTGCTCCTATTAGGAGAAAACCGCACCAGCCCTGGGAAGCTGTGAGGGAGCAATCCTCTTCCGTCTCTCTTCATTCTTTAGAATCCCGGGACCGACAAAAATGGCAACTTTCTTGATAACGTTTGGATTTTCACTCTACTGTACATGCGCAAGTAGCATCGCTCCCTTGCTGCAACCCTGGACGGGTGTGGTTTTCTCCTAACAAGAGCACCCAACATTTGGCACCCCCAGTGATTTTTACCTTCCCTTAAATCCCTTAATAAAGCAACACCTCTCATTAAACTCACTTCATAAACCAGGGAGGCCCAGACCAAATTTGAACGAATCTGGTCACTATGGATGGATTTAGGGATTTTTAGCACTCCTTTCTGTACCATTCTCTAAATATTTTATTATGACCAAAGCAATCTATAACACTTCTGATGACTCTGATGTACAATGCCTTGACCTGAAAACCATTGGTTCCTTTGTGTATTTTGTTTGTTTCTTGTATTAACAAAACAATAACATTTTGTTCAATCATTATGCTGGAATGACTGAAACCACCATACCTTATACCTGTTTTGCTCCTTAAGATAATGTGACCACAATCAATATTATTTTACTGGAGCCTATAGAATATGTTTTATTTTTCTCTGGCAGAAGTGAAAGTGTGGAAACTGCACAAAATACAGACATGTAGATGGACAACTTATGCCCATGTTTTACTGTTGACAGATAAAACCTGTTAATAAATACAGTATAGATTATAGATAGCCTTTAGCTAACAACGTCAGAAAACAGATTCATGCAAATTCCATGAAGAGATAACGTTGCTGTAGTGCCTTGTGAGTCATTCAATTATAAAACAAGAACACAGGTGGGAAAGACTTGGTACAGTGAACTTTCCAGGAGTTTGTTGCTAGCAGTACAAAAGATAAATCCTATAGCTGTGGATATGCTCTGATAGCAGAAGCTCCCCTTCTTCTATGTGATGTAACCAACTCATGGTTAAATGTGTAGAATGCAAGGCTAAGGCTGCAATTACAGCTTAAGCAGAGTAATTTAACCCAATCTATTCTACAAAAATGTGGTTCTTCTGTTATTAAAAACAACTATTTTACATGTGAAATTGGACCACACAGACAAAGGAGAAATGTCAAAGTGTGCTTTCATAACAATTAATATTAATATAAATACAGGTATAGGATCCATTACCTGGAAACCCATTATCGCTCTCGGGAAGGCCATCTCCCATAGTCTTCATTTTAATCATATTATTTAAATATTTTAAAATTGTTTTTTGTCTATGCAATAATAGAACAGTAACTTGTACTTGATCCCAACTAAGATATAATTAATCCTTATTGGAGGCAAAACAAGCCTATTGTGTTTACTTAATGTTTGAAAGATTTTTTAGTAGACAAACTACAGTATGGTGATTACAGAAAGCCTCCTTATCCAGAAAACCCCAGGTCCCGAGCATACTGGACCAAGACCAAGTGTCAGTTACTGGTGTCTGCTTGAGAGGCTACCAGAACAGCAAACCTTAGTATATCTCTAAAACAAAAAAGTTAAAATAGCTGATAATTTGGCTTATGATCCAGGATCAACCATAGTAGTTGCAGGTTATAAGTCACTTCAGCATCTAGACAGACTTGCTATGAAGTTACTGCGAATTAGTTTAATAGGTTCACATAAGAGAAGACTTACCAGACTGTATGGTGCTGCACTATTTTCATACTAATTGCCTGATACAATAAGAACCACCTCCAGCAAATAAGGAAACTAGACAATAAGGAGCTCAGTGAGGAAATTAGAAAAATAATGTAGATAGTGGGCCTATGGTTCTTTGGTGGGCCTTGGCATCCCAGTCTGAAATTGTCACCAGCCAAATTACACTTCTGACATAAATGCCTTGTGAGCCTGTAGCCACCCTGTAGAAACAGCTGTCCCTGTACCTTTCCAACAACTGGCAGTTCTACTTGAGGCTACCGCTAGGTAATTTCAGACATTTCTTGGATGATAATCTCATGTGTGCCTTGCCTTATACAGGGATTTACCATCACATCTGGGCCTTTTTCTGCACTAATTTAAAACCTATGAAAAAGCTCAAAAGGACACTATTTAGAAAGATTTTTGTTCTGCACTTTGCCCTCAGTAACTGGATTTACAAAAAGAAAAAGAGTTGAAATGGGCCAAGCTATCGGACTGTGAATACTCTGGCCCCAACAGGCACCAGTCCATTAAATTTTCAGTACAGAGTGTCTCACAGTTATCCGATCAATATTCTTGATGGTCACCCAAAATGATAGGATAATTAGCCATCATTCGTAACCAGCATAGCAATGTTAAAATAATCACTTCTAGCTACTTATATATTAGCATAGCCATATATAAAACAAAAAGCAAAATAATAATACATCTACACTTTAGTGGATGTTAAATAGGCTTGTTCCTTAACATGCTTCTATATGTGGAAAATTCCCATTGAATGTGGGATTAACAGGGATTCTATTCCCAGAAATCGGGATGTGTCTAGATTGCAGGCCAGTTCTAAGATAGCATATGTTCATGATGCATTTTCAAGATTCTAAGGCACAGGCGCAATGTTTGTGATGCAAATACATTCAGTCACCATCTGTTCCCCATTCTGTGAACAGGACACTATTTCACCCAGCTTCCTAAGTATATTTACTGCTTTCAGTGACACACCTTAATTTATAATGTGGGTACAAACTCCATCAAATGCCTGTATGTACATGCTTTCACTGATCACATAGGTTAAACCGACATAGCAGAGAAATCATGCAGTCATGCACCCTGGTGCACGCAACCTATTCATGCTCATCTGCTTATCATCAGGAGCAGTCTTTGAGTTTCCAGATTTACAGTAATATCCAATTTAAAACTTTGTGGCCCTTTAAACACTTCCTTTCCAACATTCTATACTTTTGATCATGCCTTAACTTCTAAACACTGAAATATGACAGTTCTATATATAAATATCAGCTCACTTTATTAATGGGGAATTACTACATTGCTCCAAGAATCAGAAGCAGCAGTGCAGAAAGGGTCAAATACTGCATTTAAATGCAATTACATTTACAAATAACATTAAAATCACTAAGATGTTATAAATAATTTTTATTAAAAGGTTGCTTGGGCTTACATTTGCTTTCAATTTTGGGTGGAGTTCTGCTTTATGTATTTCTGCAAGTTCCATGACATGTAAAGTAAAACCATCACAGTTCTGTAGCCAACAGTCAGGAATTAGTTTGTGTGAACAGTGCCTGTGTGTGACAAGGCAAAGAACCATAAAATTAGTTGAATAAACAAAAAGAGAAAAAGCTCTCACGCTGGGTTCTGCTGCAGCATCCTCTCATTTCTGTGAATACAGAGGGTTCTATTTGCATGTTAAATTGGAAATTAACTTCATGGAAATTTTGGCCTGCGTACCTATAGCACTGTGTGAATCTTCTGAAGTCCAACCTGACAAAGGTAAGACACACCCTGAAATGATGCTCATTGTGGGACTTCCCTTTTCATCTGTATGCCTTGTCCTTTACATATACTGTACTAAGGGAGTGGAGATACTAGGGAAATGCCAGCACTAATAATGTAAATGTGGCAGGTATGGAGGTGTGCATATCCCTCCAACATTTCTAATCAGGTAACCGCTATTTAGCAGCGCCTTCTTTATATCTCTCTTCAGTTATGTATTTTTGCATATAATCTATATGTTCCACCCTTCTGTTGTACAGCTGTTACTGCTTTATAAATACATGTTTATAATAATAAAGAACAACGCAAATCAAAATAAGCAATTTTCATTCAATGGCCAAAACATATGTATGGCACAAAACAATTCTGAAAGCACAGATTTCTCTATTAATGTAGGCGTTGGTGCTGGCTCAGGGGTACCCATTGCCACCCAGAAAGTTCACTCCCCAATGGCAGGCTAATGGCTTATATGGCATGTTTGCTCCAGCTATGGATGACGTGGGTAGTGCTTGGTTTGATCTAATCTAGGATAATGTAACATGTAATGCAAAGGGAATCTGATATAACTGAAACATTATGTGTACAGCAGATTTAGGCTGCGCACCTCTATTTATAGGGCTATGGAATGGGTTGCCTAGCAGAAAGAAAGGAGAAAATATAACAGTACTGTAGCAGATGGGAGACACCCCCTGCAATTAATCTAAGTGGCCACTGATTTATGGAAAATGTAGGGTGTGTGCAGGCCCTTTATCCATACAGCAGCACTGTACCCATACTTTTACCTTCAACACGTCAAAATTGTTTCCTATAAATACTCTGTACCACCCTTACATTTCATGTTTTAGAGATATGGAGTCAGTTGCAAACCAAACACAATAGGCCTAATAGAAGAATGCTGATCACACAGAAAATTCCATCTGTATCTAAATATTTAGCAGACTGATACAGAAGTGTGACTGGGTACCTATGCTCCAACTGTAGTTACATATAAAACAGGTTATCAGAGGTCATCAGTAGAAGGATGCAGCACAACCCTAATAACTGGCTGCTTTGCAGTCCCCTATTGGCTGGCTGCCCCTTACTCACCATAACCTTCTTTCCTCAGCAGTAAGGAAGTGAGCCAATATGTAGAATTCAATTAGCTTTATTCTCCAAAAAACAGCTACATGTTACTGTGGGGTAAACAGTTTATGCCCTAAGCTTTGGTTTTTCATGACTACAGTGGATCTCAGCTTTGCTTTGAGTCCTAATGTTCGCATTTGATTATTGCTAAGGCTTTGCGGCAATTCCCACGCACTAGAAGCATGCAAGTGCTGCAGAGCCTACAGAGCCATGGTTATTCATAGCCCAATACATATGGTGGGAGCTGCTGTACTCACCAGCTCCAGTTTCAGCGCTTTGATCTTCTGTGCAAGCCCATGCTCCGCACTCTCCCCCTGCCCTTGTCCGCTCTCTGCCAGGTGCAGCACTGGGTCCTCTCTCATCCACCTGAGTAGGCTCTCGGGTGTCTTCCTGCCCACCTTGCTCTCCAGGTCCTTCAGATCAGGAACGCTCTCCGTACATGTGCCCTCTGGCTTGGCCGCCGCTGCAGTCTGATCCATGGCATGGGGAGCTCGGTGTAGGCAGGTGCAGGGCTAATGTGCAATATAGTAAATACAGCAATAGTGCGTGCAAAGGTTACAATGGGATCGCGGAAACACCACTGCAGAGCATGTATGGACTCGGTCCAGATTCTGGACTTCTTATACTTTTAGCTCCATTAAAAATGTTCATTCCCAGAGATCATACCATCGTGCTGATTACAGTAGGGGGACATGCCGGACCCTACAGATAACTGTGCCTGCGTGCGTCCTCCTTTCCCGGCACTGTCTCCCTGATGGAGCTGCAGATTAGAGCACAGCCGTGGGTTTAGCTTGTCCGTCAGCCCCTCCGCCTCCCACTCTCAGCTGTCGCCTTCAACCTGCATGAATGGAAACACTGCGGAAGGACAAATTGCTCCTGCCTACAGCAGCTTACCGTATTCTTTAGAATAGGAGCGCACTCTGATGCTTTGATCCCGGCACTTCACAGCTGTATACGCACATTCCTTAGGGATGATTAAACTTTTAATTAAACTGAGTGCACCGATGTGAAATCTGCCTTGAAGTGTGTTTTCTTTCATTTCAGCGGCTTGAGGGTGTAAGCAAAAGTGAAATACAGACGCTGTATATAAAATACATTGTTTTTACTTTCCATTATTTCTTATAAGGGAAGCACACATAGCGTCCAACCATGTGTTTCAGGGACACTGCTGGGCATATAATGCTGCTCCACAAAATGGAACAGGACAAAAGTGGTAAAAGGACGGAGGTGGATGGCTGTTTATACAGAGCTCATTATCTCTAGTTAAGGATACCTATCTCAAAAACTAGTTTCCTCTAATAGAGTTGGGCAAAACCTTGGTTTAAAAAAAATGCCTTTGCAAGCGCTTAGCCCCCTGCACCTGGAGTAAGCTCACTGTTTTTCTTTAATAGAATGTGAGCTCTATAGACCAAACCTTTAGTGGGGAAATTATTTTTAGACAATGGGTGTCCTTTAAACAAACTCAGTAATTGCAGGTTAGTTAGTACAGCAACTGCACATGGGGTGGTTGAAAATATTTTGTCATCTATGGACTTTCCAGCTCAGAAGGCTGCAAAACGATCCAAATTGCCCCACTATCCACTTGAATAATAATCGCCTGCATTGTACACTCCCTGGCAGTGGTGTAGTGATGTGTGGCCTGACACCAGAAGGACCCGCAGGACTACCTAATAGGGCCAGGAGCAACAGTAGGCTATATATTTTTAACACATTCACCTTTTATTGGTCCTTTAGAAACAGTGTGACTGAGCAGTAAGACCACGTTGCCCATTACACTGGAGCTTGACTAAGTAATGGAAGTCCCAACCTGTGTGTATTCTAAAGGCTAACTTTCAGGTACCAGTAATATAAGGCTACAATTTGTACATGAAACTAAAGGTGGCCATACATGCACCGATAATATCGTACAAAACCTCGTGTATGGTATGTCGGCGAGTCGACCGATATCGCAGGAAGCTGCTGATATCGGGCGACTCGCCGATCGGACCAGTTTGAAAATTTTGATCGGGCGCCATAGAAGGCGCCTGACCAAAATCTCCCTTCAGCGCTGAATCGGCAGAAGGAGTTAGAAATCCTATTGTTTCTACCTCCTTACCTGCCGATCCAGCCCTGAATGGTGTGTGGCGGATCTGACGATGTTTCGTGCGACCGATGGTCGCACGAAACATCGTCAGATCGCCACGTATATGGCCAGCTTAAGAAAGAAAAAGCCAGCGCCCTATCTAACCCACACTATAGTTTTAACTATAATCATATGCTCTCACACTAACCAATATAACTATATATTTAATAGTTTCAAGTAAGGGTTGGGTGCCTTCTAAGCAAGTAATAAAATAGAAGGCAAGTAGTATTAATATTAGTTAGTAAAATGTTTGTCCAGCAATTTGTCCTACTGCCATTTTAGAGCTAAAAAGCAATGCTTCTTCCCTCTCTTTTTGTAAAGGTTATGAAGAAGGAGTTCACCTTCCTTTGGATCAACTACATTATGTAGGAATTACTTTGAGCAATATGTTAAACTTGATAAATATCTATCTTTTTCCAGGCACAGCTATCAAAGTGTTACCTAACATCATGTTAATGAAGAAAAAAAGTTAGCAGTGGAAGGACTCGAGTTAGTTTCTTCCTGTTCTTTATTCATGTGCCTGGGGTAATCAGTGACAGCTAATATACAGTAAAACCTCAATTTTACCCTGATTTAAAATTGTCCTTCATTTTACACTGTTTTGTGGTTACACCAATATATAATGCAAAATAAATTTCCATGATTTTACATTTTCCCAGATTTTACACCAGTTTTTTTCTGGTCTCCTAAAATGGTTGTTTTGTTTATACTGTATTGAGAATAAAGGTTCTGACCTATCAATTTTTTAATTGAAAAGAAGAGTAAGAACAACCATGCAATTCTAGGTCTCTGAATTGTATATTGTTGGAGCAGCACAAATAATAATATTGAAGGGAGTTTAGGGATACTGTGTATGAACAACTCACATGTTCACCTCTGCTGTTCCTCCAGACTTATGGTGTGTACCAGGACTATTTTCCACTATTAAATATATGACAGGCACAGGTGAAGCTTTCACCAGGCTTTGTTATTGTCTTCATTTGCAGGTAATTATTAACTACATTTGTGCTAGACAGTAAATAAAGAAAGGCGCTGTTCAGTTTGAGGTATTGAACTAAAGGGCACCAGTCTGAAATGTGTCTGTTGCATAGGAAGGGCTGGATTACAGGGAATTACATGCTTTTATGTGGGCATATGTGGGTCATATTAGTCTTATTTACAGAGAGTGCTTTGGTGCAGATAAATAAGAGACACAAAGGCTTATTTACATCTGCCGTTAAGCTCCTGCATTTTCATTTAAAGGTACTTGAGTCGAGATGCTCGGAGTCGGCACAAATTAATCTTTCCTTCCATTCAAAATTGGGTTCTGCTGCACCCATTGAAGGGAATCCTGGAGCTAAAGGCAACTTTCTGACCAGGCTGTAGCACCTGGGTTTATTTCATGTTCAGTGTTAATAGGTGCAGCACATTTGTACCTGAATAATTATGAGCAGATAACACTCCTGTGCTGAAAACGTAAGTGATGTCAGATAAACTTCCATGCAATCGCATCCCATTTTTGAATCAAATACACACTCATATTTGAAAGATTGGTTTATTTTCCATGTCCCGCACCATTTCTGGGTCTGCTGCCAAGTGAAATAATCCCTTCTGTCTCCCATTCTTTGCATTCAATGATGTCAATATCTAGACATTGCACCTACTGCCATTAGCTCCTCTAATATAAGTCTCCAGCATATAGAGCATTGCCCACTTGCCACAGGGAATAGGAAATCACCAAGCATGGACAGAGAGTAATTATATATATTTAAGTGCCTATATAAGTCACAATGACTTTAGACTGTGGTCACTAGATTATTGTATTATAGCATTATGAAAATAGGTTAATTTTGGGGCTATCAGTGTGCTCAAACATTCGGAAAAACAAAGAGAAAGTAAAACTCCCATGGAGATGAAGTGGCCCTGTCTGAAGGGCAGATATGACCTTTTAGGTTCAATGATGCGAGAGAAACTGCATAGATCAGGCTGTTAGTGATTTGCAATGCAAATGAAACTCTCTCTCCCAGGGACCTACATCTCTGAGCTGAGATAAACACACAACGATCACTGCTATAAGTAGGTCATATTTCTTTCTGTAGGATACATGGAAAATCTCTTTCTTTTTATAGAGCAGGGAAAGATGGTTAGCAATATAGGTACCACGCCTCCTTTTTATTTTTTAAAACCACAAAGACAGCTTTTCAGTCTCATGCTACAGATCTTGAACAGGCTGAGGCCACTAAGACACATATACAATCCAGGAGTGCAATTAAGTAATGGGTAGTGGGTGGATTATGAGGGTGATTGGAATGGCTTTCAAAATAGTACTCTAGTTCTGCTCCTGCACTAATGCCATGAG
The DNA here is from genome assembly GCF_000004195.4 of Xenopus tropicalis. NCBI lineage: Eukaryota > Metazoa > Chordata > Amphibia > Anura > Pipidae > Xenopus > Xenopus tropicalis. The sequence goes on along the minus strand of NC_030680.2, from coordinate 92,997,071 downwards.
TATATGCCTTTGAAGCACCTGATGGCAACCCTTGGGGAATTAAAATGACAGTGATGCTATTACATTTATGTTAGAGTGTACTGATCTACAGTAGTACAAAAATATTATAACTTGTGATTTTGACTTTGAGCACTACTGCATAGGGCCCCATGCCCCACCCCAAAATGAATTGGTGCAGCTTAAAAAACAGGGCTCTGGGGCTTTTAAAACCATATTTGGTTTTGTGTATCTCCAGGCAACACAGAATTTTCATTACATGCATGTGTAATTTGTATTCTGCGTATTTATTCATTTAAATTTTTCCTGGTAAGGAGTTAAGTTGTTAAGTTGGTTAAGTTGTTGAGCTTGAGCCACCAACAAGTGGAATTAGTATAATAACCTGAAACATTGGGATACAATACTGATAGTTGGTATATTAAGACTTTGGGTGAATAGTAGGGGACTGGTTATAAAAATAAGCAATAATAAATAATGTAAATGCTTCAGACTGACCCACTGGGAAACCAGGAAGACTCCTAGTAGGCCCTCCTGCTCACCCAACAATTTGCCTTATATGCCTATACCATGGGCATTCCCTAATCCTATTTTAGAACAAAGATAATGAAGGGAAGGATTGATAATAGTACTAATGAGAAGTGATTTAGAGAATAAATAGAGTGAAACTGAAAAATAGTTTGGGGAGTGGGAGAGAAAATGCTAAAAGAGCACTGAGGTTTCTCTGCTGGTTACAAATGCAGCATTCATATATGGGCACAAACATTACTATGCAGTTTTTTACATATAGTATAAACCCCTTTTATATAGTAACAAAGACAAAACTGAACTCAGGACCTCAGCACTACAAGACAGCATTTACTAACCACTGGGCCATGTTCCCCACACTGGTTTAAATAATATAATTACAGATTATTAAGGTGACATTGTTTTGGTGGGATGCCATGACAATATTTGTAACTTTGCAATATTTTGCTATGCAGTAAAATGTATTTCGGTTGAGTTGTCATCAAGATTCCATAAATAAACTGATATTGATTTGTCCCTAAATGCGAGGTACTTGGACTATTATATACAGTACATGCATACTGTGATTGTTCAGATATTGTTGTTATTGGCTTCTTAGAAACACAAATGGCAGTGTTCTACAAATCAAAATTAAAAACTGTAGGTTGTTGCCACCAATAGGGGAAGTGAATACAGGTATATATATTTAATAGTTTCGGTATATATGATATGAGATTTGTGCAGCCTGTGGTTTATCAAATGCAGTTAGCGACACTTAGGGGCACATTTACTTACTCACGATCGTTCCGATGGCGTCCGATTGCGTTTTTTTCGTAATGATAGGTATTTTGTGATTTTTCGGAAAATTGTCGCGACTTTTTCATTGCCAATCCGAATGTTGCGCAAAATCTGGCGATTTATTCGTAGCGTTAAAACTTGCGACTTTTTCGTAGCCTTTGCGCCGAGTACGAAAGATTCGGATTCATTCAAGCTTCAGTATGGTGACTTTTCTTGGACCAGGTTGGAGCTGAAGGGTGCCATTGAGTCCTATGGGAGGCTTCCAAAATCATGCTAAGTCTGAAAGTTTCGCCTGCCGCTTACGAGCGCTCAATACGAAAAAGTCACGACAAGATACGAGCGCATCGTAATGGCGCAAATCGTATTGGTAACGAAAAAGTCGCGACAATTTCCGAAAAGTCGTAAAGGCGCCGAAAAAATGCCAAAAAATACGAAAAAATCGCAAAATGTTCATTTTCCAATCGGAATTTTTCCAATTTGGTTCGGATTCGTGAGTTAGTAAATGTGCCCCTTAGAGGCTGCTAAGATTTGAAGTCTGAAGTGCTAGTGAGAGCAGAGGGAGGGGGGTCAGCCCTTTGAAGCAGGCAGGCAATGGAAAGATCAAGCCTGCCTGCTATCTAGTTCACAATGTGATGCGAGGAGCGAGGGACAGAGGGAGGGGGAACTCTTCGAAGCAAACGGCAAGCTGAATCCTCCCAGTTTATGACGTAGTCCTTTTGACAGATTGAGAAGCTACAGTCGGGTTGCCAGACTGTCGGGTTCAGGATCTTTAGTAGGATTTATGTAGAGAAACAGGACTTTTAGGAAAAAACAATCAATATCACCTATAGGTAGGTTTGGAAGTAGGTTCATATTTTTAAAAGAATACTTTTAAAAGTAACACTTTAACAGCCTTAATCTTGGTCAATAGGAGAGGTTTGTGTCTGCACTCCAGCAGTAAAAGCTACAACTAACAATATATTAATTTTCTATGCAAAAACTGATGCCAGGTACTTTAGCATAGCAACTTACCAGACTATTTGTCACTAAGGAGTTTGTCTTTAACACAAATAGCATCTCTATCTTGCCAATTTTTATGAATTTGTCACGACAAACAAACTTTAAACTTAATACATATACCAATTTTATTTTCAATTTTTTTAGGAGACGTGGGATATGGGCTTCTGCCGAGTGTCTCGGTCATTGGGGGAGGTCTCCTTTATTCCCACAGGAATAATGTTGTCTGTGCCATGTTGCATAACGTGACAATGCAACATGGTTTACCTGCAGACACTGATGATGATCTGGAACCTGAGATTGGTATGTTTCCAAGCATGGGGATAACCAACCGCAGGGTAGAGGAGTGCGTAATCAACTCTTCGCCTCTTTACACTGTAGTTGTAAGTTGAATGTATCAATCACTTGCTAATTAACAACATTTACTTATGTGATACAAAGGGGAATGTTTAACTTGCCCTTTAAAGTATGGGAAACAGAAAGGAATGTAGGCAACTTGCCCTTTAAAGAGTGAAAAAAAGAAGAATGTGTTTAACTTGCCCTTTAAAGTATGGGAAAGAGAAGGGAATAATGTGGTTAACTTGCCTTTTAAAGTATGGGAAAGAGAAGGGAATAATGTGGTTAACTTGCCATTTAAAGTATGGGAAAGAGAAGGGAATAATGTGGTTAACTTGCCTTTTAAAGTATGGGAAAGAGAAGGGAATAATGTGGTTAACTTGCCCTTAAAATGTGTGAAACAGAATACAAATGCAGTTTTTTAGTAAGTTGAAGATTTTTTTCTAGGTAATGTGTGTTTTAAAAACGTATCCTGGAACTGTATGAACCTAACAATGACTTGGGCAAGTGTGCTAGGAAATCTGTTAGTTAATATGTAGGGCTCTCAATAGACTTGTATGTTTCTACCATATTTGTGCACAGGATCCCAATTTGGGTGTCTTCTCCATCAGTGTTATCAATGTTATTTAATAAAATGTACTCAACATTTTCATGTCTTACATATAAGGAGCCTGCTGATTGTGATGTGATGGCCTGCCCCTAGCAGTGGAACACTTTCAGGTGTAACTAGATAGACCTGCAATAGAAAATCAATAATGACAAGATGTTAATTATCAAAATTAAATGTTTATTCATTCAGGTTTATGGGATCCTAGTGTGTTGTGTGTCTAACATGGAGATCCTATGCTGCTTTGGAATGTTTCTGCTGCTCAGATCAGCCTTTGCCACAAAGAAACCCAAACCTTTGTTGTGTGGCTTGGATGTGTTTCTTATGCGACCCACATTCCGGGAAACAGGTGCTGATGAGAACTGGCAGATGCCATTTGTCTGACATCCCAGCCTTTGCTGCTAACTGGCACCTTCAGGTGTTAACGACTTACTCTGCTTTGAAGGGGTCGTTCACCTTTAAATTATTATTTAGTATGGTGTTAAGTGCTATTCTAAGACAATCTGCAAATGATCTTTAGGCTGATGTCAGACGTGGTCTATTCTCGGCAAGCGTTTTTTCAGCTTGCCAAGAATACGCCACGTCTGACATCAGCCTTATCTGAGGTTTTTGAATTTAGCTCTTTGTTCAGCTTGCAAGAAATCTAGTTGCTAGGGTCTAGTTCAATATAGCAACCATGCAGCGGTTTAAAAAAACCCAAAAAACTGGAATAAGAATAGAGGAGGGCCTAAATAGAAAGATAAGTAATAACCCATAACAAAAATCAACAAAATGGTAGCCTTTACAGAGAAATAGATTTTTGGCCTTCGGGCCAGTGACCCCAGAGAACTCAAACTCACACCAATCACCTTCTCCTAAATTAGCAATTGAGGTAAAAATCTTGCCCTTTTTTTTCACAAATTACTAGGACCCTCAAAGTATAACACCCCCCAAACAGACCCTAATTCCAACTAGTTTCAAAGAAGGAAATATTGGCATTGGCCAAAAGTTCCATGGTACAAGTCTGTCCTGTAACTTCTGAGCTTATACTGAGTGAGGACACAAAGTGCTACATAGTAGCCCTATGGGAGGCTTTCTTTGGGCCAGGTTGGAGCTGCAGGGTGCCATTGAGCCCTATGGGAGACTTTCCTTGGGCCAGGTTGGAGCTGCAGAGTGCCATTGAGCCCTATGGGAGACTTTCCTTGGGCCAGGTTGGAGCTGCAGGGTGCCATTGAGCCCTATGGGAGACTTTCCTTGGGCCAGGTTGGAGCTGCAGAGTGCCATTGAGCCCTATGGGAGACTTTCCTTGGGCCGGGTTGGAGCTGCAGAGTGCCATTGAGCCCTATGGGAGACTTTCCTTGGGCCAGGTTGGAGCTGCAGGGTGCCATTGAGCCCTATGGGAGACTTTCCTTGGGCCAGGTTGGAGCTGCAGGGTGCCATTGAGTCCTATGGGAGGCTTTCCTTGGGCCAGGTTGGAGCTGCAGAGTGCCATTGAGTCCTATGGGAGACTTTCCTTGGGCCAGGTTGGAGCTGCAGAGTGCCATTGAGCCCTATGGGAGACTTTCCTTGGGCCAGGTTGGAACTGCAGAGTGCCATTGAGCCCTATGGGAGACTTTCCTTGGGCCAGGTTGGAGCTGCAGAGTGCCATTGAGCCCTATGGGAGACTTTCCTTGGGCCAGGTTGGAGCTGCAGAGTGCCATTGAGCCCTATGGGAGACTTTCCTTGGGCCAGGTTGGAGCTGCAGAGTGCCATTGAGCCCTATGGGAGGCTTTCCTTGGGCCGGGTTGGAGCTGCAGGGTGCCATTGAGTCCTATGGGAGGCTTCCAAAATCATGCTAAGTCTGAAAGTTTCGCCCGCCGCTACAATACAAAAAAGTCGCCACAAGATACGAGCGAATCGTAATGGCTACGAAAAAGTCGCGACAATTTACGAAAAGTCGTAACGACAATGAAAAAATCGCAAAAAATACGAAAAAAGTCGCAAAATGTTCGTTTTCCAATCTGAATTTTTCCAATTAGGATTCGGGGGTTAGTAAATCAGCCCCATAGAGACAGTTATCAGTAAATGATCAGCATTGTCTATTTATGTAGCTGTGACAAGTAGCTGTTACTATTAGCTCAGTGTGTCTTCACCCTAAGTAGTGCGAACAGAAAAGAAAACAGATTGCTAACCGACCCACAGCCGCTTACTACTAGCGGCAAATCATTGAACGCTAATTTGCGCCGTCTCCGCTCGTCACTCACACAGAGCTGCTACGTCACTGCGCTTACGTTGTGATGCCCCAGTCTCGCGTGATGAGACTTGTGGCTTCGGGTCTTTCTGTAAGGAGCTTGCTAGGAGCAGCTTTGAGGGAGGTGTAAGTAGCGAGCCGGGGCTGCGGGCTGTGTTGGGAACATCGGTACTGTTGGTGCAGCATTCATTTACTTGGATTGGCCGAGTCATCTTTGCTGTCAGTGAGCTTGGGAAGGGAAGACGGGAGCTAGGGTTTCTGTGTTCTCTCACCTTTACGGCTTTATGAGCTGCACGTTTTGTCCCATAAGGTGTAGTCCCCGTAGAGCTGTATACACATAGAGGGTGAAGTTTAATCCCCCTCTGCCTATCCAGTCCCCTTGCAGCTATACAGGCTAAAACTTCTGTGACAAACGAGCAGTACAAAAGCTGTGTAGGAAAAAGAACATGCAGGCACGCTAGGTTTCAAGTTAGTGCAGTACTGCCTGCCTCCCCTTAACATCCAAACAAAAGGATATATTTGGAACAGATTTATTAAAAATCAGCTGTGGTTATTGGTGACATTTCTTCTTTGATATTCACTGTCTCTTTCTGGGATATACTGTCTCTGTGCCTACTTAGAAACCGATTGATAAGGAAATTTTTTTTTTTTTACAGGACTCTGCCCATTAAAAACATCTAGCATTATGGATGCCCCTGACTAGAGAAAACAGAAGTCAGGCCTACAAAGGACTTGGCCCTGCTTAGAAACAATGGATGAGTGGGACCCAGATTCCCATTCAAAGCTCCCTCTGCCACATAAGAAGCGTAGTTGGTACCTTGCCTGGAAATATAAAATGAGCAATCAGAGGGCTATACGACGTATGTGTCAAGTAAGTCTAAGGGTTTCTACAAAAAATGGGAAGCATTAACACACCCAGAAATCACACCCCACTCTGCATGCCATTGTGTAATTTGTATGCATGCAGAATGATTTAATTTCTTTAGAAGTCATTTTCTGCCAACTATTTGGATTGAAATACTTTGAACTGAAATCTTACTTTCTGCAGAGCAGATATGATACTTTGCATGATCCACGTTCAAGATCATACAATGTATAGCTGCCACAGATGAAAGCAAAATAAGGGGTAAATATAATCATGATAGAAGTGCCTTGACAATGCCGCTAGATGGTGTTGGGGAAAGTTGGCAGCGTCCTGTTTTTAGGATTTGGAGTGAATAGAAAAATCAGCTTTGCCAAATGAAGAAAACTTGGGTAGCTAAAGTACAAAATCTTAGCAAAATATGTGGAACAGTACATTACCTGATATATAATATGCTGTAACGTTTGCACTTTAAAATACTTCTAGCGTTAGGTATTTTCACTTAGTGGTGTAAAGGGTTGGGAAACTATGGAGCCCAAATAGCTTGCTTTTAGGATATAATTTGTAAGTAATACTTTACCAAACTATAATGACAGGTCAGTGTGACCAGCCTTTTTTTCTCCACTTGACTTTTCCTCTGGGTTAATTGTAAAAAACAATTGTCACAGCAGTCTGATTTTGTATACAGTTTTTGTAAAACTGCATTATAATTATTAGTTATTGAGGTTCTTAGTCATATATTGAATTAATGCTTTCCTCCACCAGGTATTCCCATCTTGTGTTGTAGTGGTTAGTTTTGAAAGGGCCTATTTTCATCCATGGCTTTTGAAATTCTTTTGCATGTCTCAGACATAGCTGAGACAAAACATTCTTTATTTTAGTTTACATTGGTTATCCTATGCTATAGTACAGAATTCAGAGCTGCGTCCCTCCACTGTGAGTGTAATCATTTTACAAGATACTTAGTACATAAGATAATCTGTTGTGTTTTTTTTTCCTTATATGAAGACAACAGCTGTTTTGTTCCTACTTGTAACAGTTATTGTAAACATCAAGCTTATACTGGACACAAGAAGAGCAGTAAATGAAGAAGAAATTGATCAGGACTATGGTAAGCCTATAAAGGATGGCACATATTTCCATACTACCTAAGACATAGATGAAGGATCTAAGTTTAGTGTAGTTAACTCTGGGTGATGCTTTTTCAAATGGAGATCTTTGTGATCTACAAATCAACATCTTAAAATATGCTGGGAATTTTTTCTTATTTGCAAATTACTGACTAAGTCTCTGAACCCGAATTTGTGGTTTGGCCCAGTTTTATGCTTTTCACCACATAGCAATCAGGCTTTTTTTCTATTCAGTTCAGGGGGGATTAGCAGGGAGTGATTTCTGGTGGTTTGCAGCTGACTAAAAGGCACTCTGGTGTGCTATCAGTCTTAAGATGAGTTAATTTTATTTTTTTAAATAAGCTTACTTGCTGTTTTTTTTATTGTGTGAAAGAAAGAACGGTAAAGATAAAGACTTTGAACAGAACATAGTTTTTGTGTATGGTTTTAATCACAAAACAATATACAGTTTTTTACTCTAGTTAAACAGAGCAACAAAATCTTGTGAGGTAGGTTACCAGTGCATACATAAACCAAAAGACCATTAAACAGTACACTGTTACACATAGTATTATATGTTCAGTTATGCTGGATGTATAATATGAAGTGCAAGCTGGTAAGCTTTTTTTTTTTTTTTTTTTTTGCAAATATTTGTTTTTCACTCAGATGAATCTTTGCAACAAGAGGATTCCCCACGTCGACCTGCCAGCAGTAAGAAAGTGCTGGACATTGAAATTTACTCAAGCAGATCAAAGGTTTACATAGCTGTGGATGGAACTACAGTAAGTCTTGGCTTAAACTTTGGAAATATATGCAGAAAGGCAAGATTCCAGTGAGATAAAAGCAAACATTTAATTCTGACAAATATTGATTTTCAGAAACAGCTTATCAGGTGTCGCATTATTTAGCACTCCCACCCTAAAAGGGCATAGGAAACCTTTGTTTTATATTTTACAGTGTTGACATGCACAAAAGAGGACTTTATTTTAGCCTTTTTTTTTTGATGTTGTAAAGAAGTTGCTGTACAAAAGTATCCCTCTGGCATTTTGTTGCCAGTTTTCACAACCTTCTGGTTGTGGCCCTTTCTGTCCTTCATGGGTTTGTTTGACAGACTTTCCTTTCTGTAGTTTAGACGCACAGGTTGAAATCTGTATCTGCCATATTTATGATTTTTATAACAAGAACTTCTTGTATTGTTTATTACACCACTTTTCTAAAACTTTTTTTTTTTTTTTTACTCTTGCCCCCTGAAACATCCTCTGTGGAACATGCACCCTTACCTACTCACTCTGTAACAGCTTCTTGCTTTCAATTGGTTTTGTTCCTTGTAATTTATGATATAAACTTCAGATAGACTTTGTTTTTACAATGGATTGCTTCATGTTCAAGGTTGCCGGCTCATCACATTTATAAAGTATATGGGACATCTATATTCTGTACATGTTATTAGCAGTTTATTTAGATGCATGCTACATGGTTGTAGTAAAAGCAATGCAGTCTGCAGCATTTATTTTTATAGCAATGCAGAATATGGGTTCATTTACAGTGAGGTGTTATGTTAAGAGTTGTCCGCATGTAATTTGGCATGTAATTCTGTTTTCATTCTTTTAAAGGTACTTGAAGATGAAGCTCGTGAGCAGGGAAGAGGAATACATGTGATTGTACTGAACCAAGCAACGGTATTTTTTTTTTTTTTTTTTTAAATGAAGCATGTTTCAGAAATGTAATAGTTTTTTGTTGCTTGTAGAACAAACTTCTTTGACAAATGCAGACATAGCCTAGGTAATAATCTTTTTACGGATAATTCCTTGTACTGGCATGAGGGTAAATGCCATGAGGAACTTAGATGTTAAATAATTTGACTTGTTTTCAGTTTCTTTGTAATATTTGCCTTGCAGTTCAGTTTACAGAAAGTGCATATCTCTGTAATGATTGTTATAGGACATATGTGGACTTATGAATTGTATTGTTTATGGAAGTTTCTTGATTTATTACCTACTAAAATGATTACCTCTTCTAGTTGACCTACTTTTTGAGATTCAGTTTTATGCTAGGTTTACATAAAATAACATCCGAAATTGTTCCTTGATGAAGGGGTGATGCATTTGGTTGTACTTTGCCTTTCTTTATATCTGTATCTTAAAGGAACAGTAACATCAAAAAAGTGTTTTAAAGTAATTTAAAATATAATGTGCTGTTGCTCTGCGAAAAACTGTTTTTTGCTACAGAAAAGCTACTATATAAATAAGCTGCTGTGTAGCCATGGGGGCAGCCATTCAAGCTGGAAAAAAGGAGAAAAGGCACAGGTTACATAGCAGATAACTAGTAGATAAGCCCCATATAATGGGGGTTTATCTGTTATCTGCTAAGTAACCTGTGCCTTTTCTCCTTTGAATGGCTGCCCCCGGGGCTACACAGCAGCTAACTTATATAAACTATAGTAGTCTTTCTGAGGCAAACACACCAGTTGTAGCAATGCAGGGCAACAGTACATTATATTGTAATTACTTTTATACACTTTCATTTTTTGGTGTTACTGTTCCTTTCAGTTCACTTCATCAAATTTAGAGTAGATATTTAAAGAATTTAGATCAATAATCTTAAGTTTACTGCAATAATTTAACTGCTGTTGCATTTCTTTGGGTTAGGGACATGTGATGGCAAAGAGAGTTTTTGACACTTATTCACCACATGAGGATGAAGCCATGGTTCTATTTCTTAATATGGTGGCCCGAGGCCGAATTTTGATATTTACTATTAAGGTAAGTTTGTTTTTTTTGCCAGATGAATTTCAGATCTAAGAGAAAGATTAAACATGGCTATGCATGATCCTCTGCCAAACTGTAAAATTCAAGCTAAATTACACAAATGATTGTGTATATTGGAGTCAACCCACAAATGATTGTGGGTTGACTCCTATATATATATATATATATATATATATAAACTCCCAGCCCAAATCTTGAGCTGGGAGTTTATATTTCATTTCCATTTAGGCACATGTTTTATGAAGACTTCCTTAAGAGTGACCTTTCCCCTTTAAGTTATTTTGAATGATCTATGTAAAAGAACTGGCAGCAAAGCAAGAAAAGTGCATTAGTGTATTAATTGCATTCCATCGCACTCAGATGTCAGAGTGGTTTCAAAAGAAGTACATTACTAAGTTTTCATATACCTAAGTATCAGTATTAGAAGATAAAAAAATCTACTATTGACTTAAGTAAGTGGGAGTGGAATACCAGAGTATAGTTGCAATAAAATATTACCATTACACAAATAAAAAATATAACAAATTACCATAAATGTATTCATTTTTTTTTACTTTATCAGGATGAAGGCTCCTTTCATTTAAAAGATACTGCAAAGAACCTTCTTAAGAGTCTAGGAAGCCAAATCGCACCCTCTTTGGGATGGAGGGACATGTGGACTTTTGTGGTAAAGAAAGGGGGTAAGGCATGTACATATGGACACCTAGCAGAATGTTTATCTGTTACTTACGAGTAACATTACTTGGATGAATTTTCTATATCTACCCCTAATTTGTTAATGCTGAATATTTACTTGCTTTCAGTTAATTTAATGACTGCAAAGGTGCTAAATATTTTTTGGTTGCTCTCTTCATTTTATATACATGTCGTGAATTAATGCGCATAATCTGTCCATACAGGACAGATTTTTGGGGAGAAGCATTCAAAATCTCCAGCTTTGTCCACTTGGGGTGACCCAATTCTTTTGAAGACTGATATTCAACTTGTCCCTCCAGCAGGTAGGTTTTAGTATAGTGATTCATGTAATTTTACTCCTTAAGGTTGTGCACTCCATCACCCTTAGAAGCTGTGTTTGAATCTGTAAATGATTGCTTCTAATTTATGACATCTGCTGTGTAGTGTACAGAATTCTAGTTTAATTTGAAACTTACAGTTCTTAGTAACATTGGTTTTATACTTGCCTTTTGATATAGTTTTAAATCCTGCACACATAAGTTAAGAAAATTTAACTTTTAATTCGACACTTCATATGTGTACACTTCTGCTCTGTTTACAATTTTCCTCAATCTTCCCTGCATTTAGAAAATAAGGGAGCCAGTAGTTACATAAATGGTATTCTGTGCTCTAACAATTTTCCCATTAAGAGTTACACAAAAAAAGCGTAATCTAAACACACAAGTTTCAAGCCAGAATTTGGATTGCTGCACATTTCTATAGTAGAGGGTGGCTGTGTAAATTTAAGTTCACCTTTGTGATTTAGACTAAGACATTTGGGTGAATGTACTACTGAAAAGTATCCATGCACAAAAAGTCCCCCCCCATGAAATCAGGTACTTCTGATTATGTTCTTATGTGTTTTAAACCGGTGTCTTTAATGTGAAAACATTTTGATTATAGATGCAGAATGTCATTGGCCTGATACAGAACTAAACAGAAGACGGAAAAGATTTTGCAGCAAAGTAGAAGGTTATGGCAGTGTCTGCAGCTGCAAGGATCCAACACCCATAGAATTCAACCCAATGCCTGTAAGTATAACAGAAAATGTTCCGTCTGTTTACTATTAAGCACAATTAATGGTATGAGATGCACACATCAATGTTCATGAATCTGACTAGGTCTTTTCCTAAAGGGTCTTTCTTTCAGATATGACTCTCTTACCTAATAAAGGTCAGGTTCTGAAATCCATTTTTTATGTGATGATGACCTGTTGGTTTGTTTCCACTAAAGAAGTGGGGATAATAAGAAAATAAATTAGCAGAAAAAAACAAGACAACTGGACAGCATCCTGTGGATGGAAGGAAGCAGAATAAAAATATATTGCTTTATACAGCTAGTTAATGTGGCCTTATAATTAAAGCATGGTTGACGCTAATATAATAAACATTTATGTAAATATACAGTGGAGGAAATAATTATTTGACCCCTCACTGATTTTGTAAGTTTGTCCAATGACAAAGAAATGAAAAGTCTCAGAACAGTATCATTTCAATGGTAGGTTTATTTTAACAGTGGCAGATAGCACATCAAAAGGAAAATCGAAAAAATAACTTTAAATAAAAGATAGCAACTGATTTGCATTTCATTGAGTGAAATAAGTTTTTGAACCCCTGCCAACCATTAAGAGTTCTGGCTCCCACAGAGTGGTTAGACCCTTCTACTCAATTAGTCAACCTCATTAAGGACACCTGTCTTAACTAGTCACCTGTATAAAAGACACCTGTCCACAGAATCAATCAATCAAGCAGATTTCAAACTCTCCAACATGGGAAAGACCAAAGAGCTGTCCAAGGATGTCAGAGACAAAATTGTAGACCTGCACAAGGCTGGAATGGGCTACAAAACCATTAGCAAGAAGCTGGGAGAGAAGGTGACAACTGTTGGTACGATTGTTCGAAAATGGAAGGAGCACAAAATGACCATCAATCGACCTCGCTCTGGGGCTCCACGCAAGATCTCACCTCATGGGGTGTCAATGATTCTGAGAAAGGTGAAAAAGCATCCTAGAACTACACGGGAGGAGTTAGTTAATGACCTCAAATTAGCAGGGACCACAGTCACCAAGAAAACCATTGGAAACACATTACACCGCAATGGATTAAAATCCTGCAGGGCTCGCAAGGTCCCCCTGCTCAAGAAGGCACATGTGCAGGCCCGTCTGAAGTTTGCCAATGAACACCTGAATGATTCTGTGAGTGACTGGGAGAAGGTGCTGTGGTCTGATGAGACCAAAATAGAGCTCTTTGGCATTAACTCAACTCGCTGTGTTTGGAGGAAGAAAAATGCGGCTTATGACTCCCAAAACACCGTCCCCACCGTCAAGCATGGGGGTGGAAACATTTTGCTTTGGGGGTGTTTTTCTGCTAAGGGCACAGGACAACTTATTCGCATTAACGGGAAAATGGACGGAGCCATGTATCGTGAAATCCTGAACGACAACCTCCTTCCCTCTGCCAGGAAACTGAAAATGGGTCGTGGATGGGTGTTCCAGCACGACAATGACCCAAAACATACAGCAAAGGCAACAAAGGAGTGGCTCAAGAAGAAGCACATTAAGGTCATGGAGTGGCCTAGTCAGTCTCCGGACATTAATCCAATAGAAAACCTATGGAGGGAGCTCAAGCTCAGAGTTGCACAGAGACAGCCTCGAAACCTTAGGGATTTAGAGATGATCTGCAAAGAGGAGTGGACCAACATTCCTCCTAAAATGTGCGCAAACTTCGTCATCAATTACAAGAAACGTTTGACCTCTGTGCTTGCAAACAAGGGTTTTTCCACTAAGTATTAAGTCTTTTTTTGTTAGAGGGTTCAAAAACTTATTTCACTCAATGAAATGCAAATCAGTTGCTATCTTTTATTTAAAGTTATTTTTTCGATTTTCCTTTTGATGTGCTATCTGCCACTGTTAAAATAAACCTACCATTGAAATGATACTGTTCTGAGACTTTTCATTTCTTTGTCATTGGACAAACTTACAAAATCAGTGAGGGGTCAAATAATTATTTCCTCCATTGTATATGTTTTTGTTTTATTATACCCTGTTAAGAAAAGTTTTGGTGTGATTAAATTAACCTAATCTACTGAATATACTATTATTTTACAATTGAAATAAGAGTTAACTAGAACATTTGTGGAGTTTTGTTGTGTGTTTGTCAGTGTATTGCATGTTGCTCACCAGTGTAATTCGCTCAAATTATACAGCTAAAAGAAAACAAAGTGACTACTGTTCCTGTGGCTGTTATTGCAGGCAACAGACCTAACTACCTCTACAGGTAATGTTTTTTTCATTCTAAACAGACATTTAATTGACTTAATAGGGTATTGGTTCTTATGGTTATGTGACAAGAAATTAGGTGCTTTAACGTGCTCACAGTTGTGAAAATACATCTCTACAACATACTCCAAAGCTTATACAGGTATTAGCAAAGTGACAGTGTGATGTAATTAAATGCAGAAAAACTGGGTTTATAGAGTGTGATTGTTTTTTATAGAATTGTTTTACCCTTTGATAAATTATTCCTCATGACCCGTTTGTCCATATTTTAAGATTGCAATTAGGGCCCATACATCAAATCCTTTGTAATATTATTGTGTTACTTGCTGTAGATGTATAATGATATAACAATAATAAAGGAAGAATAAAGGTACTACAGTTTTTAACACCTATAGCAACCATCCTGCAGGTAGCATTTCCTGGCCACCTGTTTTACATCAAACATCTTATTCACTGCTATGGTTTCTGCACATGGACAAACATTGTGCCTTTGTTCAGTGAAAGGGCTTATAATTTGTTCTTATACTGATTCAGTACCAGAAATACACACATAATTGTAAGATTTTGGAGTATTATATCTGGGGCTTTATTTTTAGTAATCTTTGCAGTGGCTTACATAGGATGAAGATGTGTTCAAGCTGTCAAACTTCTTAGAAAAAGAGGGCCATAGTGGTCCTATTAAAACAGGGAATAATTTCCATCATAAGACCACACCACCTTTTTCAAGGTACACTTGCTTCTTAAAACCTAAACACAAAATACAGAACTACCCCCAGTAGGCCTACTTCACTGCTCTTTAGTCCATTCTGCACCTTCAGGCATATGTCTGACAGGGAGTCTCCCACAACAAAACTCTGCTACTACAGATGACTGATCTTCCCAAAATGCCTTCCCACCACCTGTAATTTGAATCTCTAATGGGAAGGCATATGCATCGCTTAGCCGCCCAAAGTTTTCTTCGGGAATGCTTTTCGGGTAGATTAGTTATAATACTTTAAGGTAGCCGATTCAGCAGCTTATCTGCCCTTTCATGGGCACCTAAAATTGGCCAGATCTCAATTCTGCAGGTTTTATTTTCCATCAGATCGGGGAGCACATCAGGTCGTTGATGCGGTCCTCGGTCTGATGGTGCCTATGCCCCTCCTAGGGCCAGACGATCGAATTAGCCCAATATCGCCCACCTTAGATGGGCAAATAGGGAGAAGATCTGTGACCTCACCAAACTAGTGGATCTTTACGTGTATGGCCACCTCTACTTTGCTCTTCAAATATTTCTTTCTCTTCTCTTTATTGGTTTTCCAGTCTATTGGTTTTCTTTATCTGTCCATTCTTTGAAGTGAAATCCTACACTGTGTATGTATATGCAGAGTTTCTAACCCTCGTGTGTGGACCCTGTTTTACTCAATAAGAAAACCAACCTAAATTTTAATTGTTCACAGTCAGTTAAAGTTTATGATTATTGCTTTCACAGGATGCTACGTTCTCTTCTGTCAGCTCAAGGCGTCAGTCCACAGATGATCACAGTGTTTATAGATGGCTATTATGAGGTAACTGAAAATGAATATAATTTTTAAATTGATTGACACGGATTTTTCTCCATACTGGGGCATCAGCCAGTAAAGTAAATCAGCATCTATTCTGCCTTACCATTGCTGCCTGCTCTGTACATTTGTTGCAAAATTAGTACTCTGGGGGCTTTGACCAAATAAGTGGACTTGAGCAGAGAAAGTGTGAAAAGCTTTAAGCTACTCACTATGCATATTGCTTGCTATTCAGGTAATATGCGCTGTGGTTTGTCTTGCACATGTGATTATGAAAATACACTGCTGTGGTAGTGCTCTTATATTTATTTAGTTTTTTTTATATAGCACTTACTTGCACTTTAGAAAATATTGTTCATTATTACTATCTGTTTCTACTGGAGCTGTCTAAGGTCCTGAACATACACTAGGGTCTATTTCAGCAGCAACCTCCTAACCTCCCTGTAGGATGTTGGAGTGTGGGACAAAACCACGCAAATAATGGGGAGAATGCAAACTCTATCAGATAGTGCTAACAGTCCATTTTGATGTACCACGTCTTTTACTGTTTTAAAACATCAAAAAATATTTTTGACTCCGCTATAAATTACAGTAAGTAAATATGAAGTTACTTTACTTTAAAGCTGTATATCTCTTTGTTTAGGAACCAATGGATGTTGTGGAACTGTATGGTTTAAAAGGCATTCAGCACACTCCAATAAGCATTAAGAATGCACGTGTGTCTCAGGTAACGGACAGAATGTCAGTGTAAAATGTAATATATTTCTATAACTGGCTTACAGCATACATTAAGCTACATTGTTATGACTAAAACAAGATGTATTTAAATATGTTTTTTTTGCTTCAAATTTCCATCTTAGATTATTGCATGGTTGCCACAAGTATGCATAAATGCACTCTTCAACCAGTAGGATTTTTTAACCTGTCCAATAGCTGTCTGGTCAGTTGGTCTAACTAACAATCAGGAGCGCCCCATACACTGGTTAGTAACCTTCTGACTCTGGAGTGACTGACATGGCAGCTTTTGCCAGGCCCTGGATTGCCACTTAAAGTCTTTTGTGAATTTTACATTCTTTATGCAATAATTTGCCTCCTTAATCCTTCTGTACTGCAATTTTATTTGGCTCCACCTGTGGGAATTCCCTCAAAACAGGGAAAGAAGATCACTAAAAGACTCTGATTTTAAAGGGGCAGATCTGGCAACTCTGCAATACACATGTATGTAAAAGGGGAACTTCTGGTTCAGATCCCCCAAACTGTTTGTAGTGAAACAACCTTTTTTCAATCCCGCCCCTTCAAAGAATGCACTTCTTCAGAGACCTGCAATCATGAGAATACTGGTTGATTAAGGCAAGGGGCAAGGGTGTTTTAACTTTTACACTTGTTGGAGGGATCTCTTGAGGACAATATAGCTTAGCATAGAAGTTCCATTTAGTGCTGCAACTGAGTACTGAGAGTGTGTGTACAGGAAGGGAGAGGGAATGAGCAGGCTGGTAAGTGGAGCCTAACTAATAAGAAAGATAAGGAGAGGAATTGTGGAGGATTTAGTTTTCAGGCTTGGTATTTGAAAAACTTGCACATTTAACACACCTACACAGGAGACTTTTGAAAGTAAACACACAAATCCTACTAGCTTTCTGCAACAGAAAACCAGTAAAATCATAGACAGTGATTAGGAGTTGGGAATTTTTGGATGCTTAATATTATTTTATATATTGTGACTTTACTGAAGATTTTGAAGAGTTCCCCTTTAATGGCATAGTGAAATATATGCAGTCTTACATAAGGTACAACCTTGTTTAATCTATTCAGTATATTTTTTGCTAATTATTTGGACACTCTCGCATGTTGGACTGGTAGAGGGAGAGATGAAAAATGCTGCAAAAAGAAAATTCATATCAATCTTAAATAGTTTCTTAGAAAATAAACTAGTATTCTATTATTATATTATTATTTCACATCCCTGTTACCCACCAGTGTGCATCTACAGTAGATCAGTGTTCCCAATAATTTTCTAGTAGCAGCCTGACTGAAACCAGAAGTAAAAGCAGTATATGAGAGCTTCATGTGCTAAATGTTTACAATCACGAGGGTCACTTTAACACTGCAAAGTAATATACTTTAACACTTGAAATATTGAAACTTTTATTTAACTGTATTTTTTTTATGTCATACAGCATTACAAAGCAAGTTTGACTGCAACATTTAATCTGCATCCAGTAAGTTAAAGCATGTTTTTTTATTTCTTTTAGTGAGGAATCTTTTGAAGCCATTTATATATTTCAGTTCTGCCTTTTCTGTGTTTCTTGAATGCCCAAACCTGTCTGTGCTGCCTCTGACTGTAATGTAATCTGCTTATGCCAGCAGTGTCAGGTGGGTTTCCATTATAGTCTGTTATAGGTGGCATTTTTTTCTGCTATGGAGAAATCACTACATGTGCCTTAAGTCTGTGGCTTATGGCAGATGTAGAGTTTCTCTTATGGAATATTTCAGCTTGCAGAAAGATGCCTCCAAGCTACATGACATTGACATGAACGAATAATTGAGTATTTTCAGCATGAAAGCTAGCTGACAGTTTGGCTAAGAAACACTCATGGACAAACACTGTAAGGGTTATTTATGGATGTAGCCCACAAGTGTAGTAATGTATGCAATTATTGTGCTAAGTGATGGTAAGTCAGTAATGCTACTTGCATCAAAATACATGCTTTGTTCTTTTGTTTAGTTGTAGCGAGTTCCTCTGTGTCTGTCGTGCACGTATTGATTGTTAGGGAACCGTAGAGCTATTGTCACCCTGGAAGTGGCAGTAATTGCAGGGGTCTCAAAGCAGGTTGCATCAATAGGTATAGGAGACATAACATGCTAATAGCGTGCTAATGCTGCGTGGTGACAGTGATGCAGTCACAACTCTGAAAATGTCAGCCACAACTTGCACCCAGTTTGTGAACATGTGCAACTGTTTGTTTTTCTCTTTAATAGTGGCAGCCAAACCTATTCCAGTGGCTGTAATTATGCTATGGTTCTGGAAAAACACTGAGTTGTGGTAATTTGAATTACAAAATTGCTCTGTTACAAATTGCTTTATTAGCAGTTGTTAAACGGGTTCATAGCTTTAAACCAGAAAAAAATTATGTAAATTGCAAAAGTGCTTAGATAAGCACCCTGAGCAATTTTATATTGATTTTTAAAGTAATTTGCACTGTGCTCCTGGCAAACAGCTTGGGCAATTCAATTTATCAGGTTGAGTTAGCACTTGTCATTTGTATGTAAAAAAAAAATCATAAAAAAAATGTAATGTATTTGTGAAAAATAACAAGCAACCGCTAGAGTGCTGAAGCATGTTTATATCCTTGACCATCTCTCTTTAATGTTTGATATCAAATTGATGATTGTGTTCTCTGTTTTCCTAATATGAAAGGATGCTAAATTTGTAATTGTGCTTGAAGAAGACTTGGACATTTCAGTAGATTTCTTCAGGTATGTATGTGTGTGATTGTGTGTATATATACATATCAACATTTTGATCATGTTGGAAAAAAATTGTAGGATATGTACTGATTAAAATCAGTAACTTCAACTGAGCCAGTTGAGTGTGATACTTTTTTTTGTTGCTCTTAGCACATTTTACCTGCACCCAGGTTTTTTAAATTTTTATTAAATATTATATATAATATAAGCATTATAGTCTCTTTACTTGAAGTTAATTTGATTTGTAAATATGCTGAATAATCACTTACTATTCTGCAGTTTCCTGAGCCAGACTATCCATTTGCTGGAAGAGGATGAGAGCCTTTACTGCATCTCTGCATGGAATGATCAGGTTCATAAAACCTTTATACAACTCCTGTCCTACTTCCTGACGGCAGAAATCAAACCCATCTTGTTGTATTGCTTTTGAAACATAATGGGATTCTATCTATACAGGACCCCTTATTCAGAATGCTCTGGACAAAGGGTATTCCGGATAAGGAGTCTTTCTGTAATTTGGATTTCCATACCTTAAGTCTACTAAAAAATCAATATAACATGAATTAAACCCGATAGGATTGTTTTGCATCCAATAAGGATTAGTTAATGGTTGTAACTCTGAATTATACAGTATTAAACCGAATAGAATTCTTCTAATGTTTTTATTAAAAGGATCAAGATTATTTTCTAAATATGGTCATTTATTCCCTGTTATTTTTCTGTTTATGTATTGATTGTAGTTTATTGTAATATCTTATTTATTATCAGGGATATGAACACACTGCTGAGGACCCTTCCCTTCTCTATAGAGTGGAGACTATGCCGGGATTAGGATGGGTTTTAAGAAAAAATCTTTACAAAGATGAACTGGAACCGAAGTGGCCAACTCCAGAAAAAGCAAGTGATTTATATTCTGTCAACTGTGTGTCCTCTAGGGATGCAACAAATCCACTATTTTCGGATTCTGCTGAACCCTGAATCATTTGTAAAAGATTTGCCCGGTGAAAAACTTTTCAACATGACAAAAAGTCATACCATTTTAAGGATTCGGTTTGGCCAGGGGCATGAATTCGGCCAATTCCTGCTGAAAAAGGCAGAATCTTGGCCCAAACTCGAACCAAATCCTGGATTCGGTGCATCCCTAGTTTTTTCACGAGAAATATATTAACAATTTTTTTCTTTTGCATTCATCTGACAGTTGTGGGATTGGGATATGTGGATGCGTATGCCAGAGCAAAGGAAGGACAGGGAGTGCCTCATCCCAGATGTATCAAGATCATATCATTTTGGCATTGTTGGCCTTAACATGAATGGCTATTTCCATGTAAGTCAGACTTTGCTTGATTTAACTTATATGTATATTTTACATATGCTGCATTTCAAATGACAGTAAGGACAATACATACATATGTAAATATATACAGTTAATATTAAGTGCTATATTTTAAGAAGGAAGCCAAGGGTTAGACTTTCAGTTTAGTTTTGAGGTTGAAAGAGTGTTTACTATGGAGTTATTAAAGATTTAATTGATGTAACAACAATTAAGAAGGGTTTAAAGTAGGAGACAGCAGTGAATTTAGGTGGCAATAAAAGGTAATGTATTAAAAAGATAGGTATGTGAAGAGAAGTGAGGTGCAGTGAAGTAAATGGCTAGAGAAGTTATTTGTTAAAAGGATATGCTTTATAAAAATTGGAACAGCAGGGCAGTGGGTTTTCTTTTTAGGGAAGAATCCAACAGTGGAGACTGAGGGGTGGGTCAGAGGGAGGCTAGGAGGTTGCAGGAGATAGAATAGTATGAGGGAATGTGTAACTGTGTATAAGTATTGCTTGAGAGGAAGAGTGGGACAGTTCTTAGCAACATTGTATAGGATTAACTAACAGGTTGTGACTGGGAATTGGCTTAATCAGCAGGGTTAAAGGGGATGATCACCTTTAGAACAATAGTCTGAGTTTAAACAGCCCCTGTCAGAAAAAAAAACATTTTTTTTTTTTTTTACAGTACAGGTTCAGTGCACTTTTTTTTTGTCTTCCTGCACATCCTGGTGTCTGTGATCCCCTGCAAAAAAAAAAAGCAGAGAGAGTATTAGTGGTGCTGATTCACAGCTTATATGGTGTCTAGCTTCAAAATGAACATTTAAAGAAAAAAAAAGATTTACAATTTTTCTGACAGGGGCTGTTCTAACTTGGACTATTGTCTGAAGTTAAACAACCCCTTTAAAGGTATGTTCACTTCCAGACAATAGTCTGAATTTGAAGAGGCCCTGTGAGAGAAAACATTATTGCTCTCACTCATCTCTCTCTGCTCTCTCAGTAGGCTGCTCTCTATTTTCAGTAGGAGTTTTTCCCAGAGAAGGACTTGCCAGCCAAAAGTTCATACTAAACTGGGTTACTATGCATGCCTTCCTGCTTAATTTGCATATGTTTGATACTATTGGCTGGCAAGATTCAGCCAGTCGGATCAGTGAAGGGAAGGCGTGCGCAGTAACCAGTTCAGCGTCAACTTCCTGTTTTGGGCAGAATGCAAGCTGGAGTCTCCGATCCCTTCAGAAGACAGGAGAGAGCTTGTCAGCTGCACTGATCTATAGCTCCAAAACTAAACATTTTAAATAAGTAAGGCTCATAGTCTTACACACTGAGCATGTAAACTTGGTCTTGGTCTCGGTGCAGGAGTGAGGCATTATGGGAACTTTCTTTACACAGCTCAGCATATTTTCTTCCTGTTTGGCTTCGGATCATCTGAACAGGAGAAATATGGGGAGACTTAAGGGCAATATTGAGAGAACTGAAGGTATGCCTGCAGCTTGAGATTAACTCTTTATTAGCCTTTCCTTCTCCTTTAAGTAATGCTGGTACATACCTGGGCAGGATAGTCTTTAAGGCACTAATATGTAATAAACTTGCATAAAATAAATGGCAGATATGCTAATTACATTCAATAAATTAGAAACATTTCTACAATTTAACATTTACATACAATGAGAAAATGAAGATTGCATGTAATTACTTAAGACATTGCTGTTGAATTTATTTTTATATTGTTGGATATTTTTCTTTAACAGGAAGCCTATTTTAAAAAGCACAAGTTCAACACTGTACCAAATGTGCAGCTCTCGAATGTAAAAAGGTATAGAGGATATATACTCCTATATATTTTACTTTTTTATTTTTTATAATCTGTACTGGTCACTAAGTACTTACTGCATTATTATAAAATCATTAGAATATTTACATTTTTTCCCTTTATCTGTAGAATGCTTCATGCAGTAATTGAAAAGATTCAGTTTTTTAGTCACTTTGGACTAAACGTATATGTTCTTTTCAGATTTGCTTTCTTGAAATCTTGTTACAAAAAATGTACTTCTAACATTCTGTTTTGTATGTTCTATGTAGTCTACAAAAAGATGCTTATGAAATAGAAATCCACAGAATTCTTAGGTAAGCTAACTTTATGACTTGTTTGATTGGTAAAAGGATAAATTGTCCATATCCGTTCAGTTCAGATGTTTTATTGTCATCTCAACCGCATAAGTACAGTGTACAAAAAAAACCCCCATAATAATGTGCAAAGAAACTGCAATACAGTTTTGATTTCCAGTGCGTCACCACAGTATATAATAATATATACCATTTCCTCTCCCCTGGTCCCAAATTACAAGCCCCTAAAAAGGAACAATACATAACACATTTTAGATGTGATTACTCTGCTTCTTTAATATGTAATAGTAGAACACGTGCCAATATATTAAATGCCAAATAGTTTGAAAAATGGTTCTCTAAAATATGTATACAGGTATGGAACCTGTTATCCATAATGCTTGGGCCCTTGGATTTTTTGGATACAGGATCTTTCCGTAATTTGGATCTCCATAACTTAAGTCTGCTAAAAATCATTTAAATATTGAAAAACCCAATAGGCTTGTTTTGCCTCCAATAAGGATTAATTATATCTCAGTTGGGATCAAGTAAAAGGTATTGTTTTATTATTACAAAGAAAAAGGAAGTCATTTTTAAAAAATAGAATTATTTTCTTTTAATGGAGTCTATGGGAGATGACCTTTCTGTAATTTGGAACTTTCTGGATAATAGGTTTCTGGATAAGGGGTCCCATACCTGTACTGCATCAATGTTTCAGCTTTTAGATGTCCCATTAAACCGAGGTATGGGGCAAAAGCATCATTTATAATTAATATTTATATATGCAATCATTTTACAATACCTCTTTAGCGAAGCAGAAATCCTTGACCATAGTAAAAACCCTTGTGAGGATTCCTTCATTCCAGACACAGAGGGGAAAACCTATGTAATGTATATCAAAATGGAGCAAGAAGCAGATTTCACCACCTGGACTCAGCTTGCAAAGGTAACCGTGTATTTTCTGTTTTAGTTTTAGTGTGGTCTTATACATAATCTTCACATTGTTTGCGTCTTAATACTAGAAGGGCCATGATTGGTGTTTGTTTTTACAGGTGTATAGTAGATAGCTAACTAATAAAAGAATTACTGACTGCTTGTATCTTGAATTTTAGTAGGGCTATGTTATTCACACATGAGCATTTAGTGCTGCAGTTGTTTGCAAGAATTGATGCACAATGTTTTATCACACAACTATATTAAGGTTTTATATACTTGACTTTTTAGTGCCTGCATATTTGGGACCTTGATGTGAGAGGTAACCACAAAGGACTTTGGCGCCTTTTTCGAAAGAAGAACCACTTCTTGGTGGTGGGGTTTCCTTTTTCTCCTTATGCGTGAGTTATTTTATACGTCTTGTCTCCTGCCATTTAAAGGATCAACCTGGATATCTAAGATAGTCGTGAAATCCTGGCCGCACAGAATTTCTGACTAAATTGTTTGACTTGCAGTGTCTATCTCTGGGACAGTTGCAATGGCTTAAATCAGTGCTGTCCAACTGGCGGCCCGCGACCCCCCTCTGTGTGGCCCCCCGCCTGTCTGGCTGCTTTGATGGCTTACTCTTGTGTAAGCTTTAAATGGTATCAGTACTGTGATTAACTGCCCCCCCTGCACAGTTCTCACCTCAGATTCAGGCTGTAATCATGGCTGTATTGTTTAAATATGTAATTCCCTGTGTTGTTCACACCTTTTAATCTCTGCATTGTTCAACCCCTGCAGTGTTCACACCTCAGGCTCAGGCTGTAATCACCCATATTGTTCCCTGTTCACACCTCAGGAGCAGTAGAAACCCACAAATAATCCCTGCACACTACAAAAAGAACATATACTGAGGTGGTACTGCAATTAAAAAGTTTTTTAATATATAGTTATTGTGCAGACTGTAGGAGCAGTGCCAGCATTGTGTCACTGTAGGCTGCCTGTGTGTGCCATACACACAGGCATCATAGGGCAAGCAGAGTATGGCATACACAGGCAGGGTAGGGAAGGCAGAGTATGGCACACACAGGCAGAGTATGGCACAAACCAGCCAAGAATGGCAAACACAGTGAAAGTATGGCCCACGCAGGCAGGGTAGGGAAGGCAGAGTATGGCACACACAGGCAGGGTAGGGCAGGCAGAGTATGGCACACACAGGCCAAGTATGGCACAAACCAGCCAAGTATGGCACACAGGCAGGGTAGGGAAGGCAGAGTATGGCACACACAGGCAGCGTAGGGAAGGCAGAGTATGGCACACACAGGCAGAGTATGGCACAAACCAGCCAAGAATGGCAAACACAGTGAAAGTATGGCACACGCAGGCAGGGTAGGGAAGGCAGAGTATGGCACACACAGGCAGGGTAGGGAAGGCAGAGTATGGCACACACAGGAAGGGTAGGGAAGGCAGAGTATGGCACACACAGGCAGGGTAGGGCAGGCAGAGTATGGCAGGTTTTGGCTGTACTACAACCATTAATATGGGTATGGTCATGTGATAACATGGGTGTGGTTTCAAGTGGGTGCGGTTTCAAAAAGGGGAGTGGTCAAAACTGGCTTCCATTATCGGCCCTCCACCACGTAGGTCGGAAAAATTCCGGCCCTCGGTACAACAGAAGTTGGACAGCACTGGCTTAAATGGTAAACTGGGATGAATGTTGATCCAGGTTAGAGTGTCTGTATTGGTCTGCTGCCAAACTGGGCAACAAAAACCACACATATACAGGTATAGGATCTGTTATCCAGAAAGCTCCAAATTCTAAAAGGCCATCTGTCATAGAATTAATTTTAAGAAAATGATTCTACGTTATTTCCTTTTTCTCTGTAATAATAAGAGTGCCTCATACTTGATCCAAACTAAGCTACATGAATCCATATTGGTGTAAAGTCAATCCTACTGGGTTTATTTAATGCTAAATGATTTTTAGCAGACTTATGGTCTGGTGATCTACATTATAGAAAGACTCCTTATCTGAAAAACCCTAGGTTCCAGGCATATTGGATCTTAGATCCTATACCAGTATAACCATCTGTGTGTGGCCATTGTGCATTAATACCAGACTTACTGTACTGGTAGGAAGGATCAGTTCTAACCTTGGCCTATGTGTGGCTAGCTTAAACAATGATTATTTTAAATGATAAGTAAGCATTTTATCATAAAAGCCCCATTACGACTCTATACAGCCCCCAGAATAACATACCTTTCTCTTTTCATTTCAGGGGGACAAAGGCACTGAGGGTTAATATTACCTTCCAGGAGGACAGGACACTGAAATATTAAGAGTCTTGACAGCCCTCCCAGTGGGCTAGCAATCTCTCCTTAGCAGACTTACACCCCCTCCGGGAGGCAGTCATCACCCAGTTCTTCTTTTGGAATTTGTATTTATTTGTCGATTGCTTGATTTGAATGATTAACTGATGGATTTATTCCTTCTTTTTAACAGCTTCTGGGGAAAGAATTCAGATTCAGCCCCCAGCTGGAGCCTCAGGGAATGGGCAGGAGCCAAGGCTCAGTCCCATCCACTCCCATCTCCAGACTGGGCCCCTGGAACACTAGGTGACCATGTGGCCCCCTAGGTTTTCAGTATTTTCCACTTTTCTGCTCAAAGGAAAAGGGCTTTCCTTCGAGTTCCTTCTTGACCGGGGGAAGGGGGGTTGGGTGGGGGCAGTACAGACTTTCTCTCTATGCCCCAAGCCCAGTTTTCCTCCTCCGGGCACCAATCTAGCTTCACAGCTTCTTCTTCTTCGGGCCACTTCTGCTCTGGATCTCTCCTCACAGACTACTCTGTCCTCCAGAATAGCAAAATTTCCAAGTCAGTTGCTCTTGGCTCCTGTATTTTCTTCACTCTTAAGGATGTTTCAGTCACTCCCTATTTGGACGACTGCTCATCAAGGTTCCCTTCCCCCACCAGAACAGCTCCGACCTAACCAGGGTGATTCAGACAATACAACCACATGGCTGGATTGATGACTGCTGTAAGTCATCCCTGACACCTGCTCAGAGGATGACCTTTCATGGCACTGTGTTCGGCACCAGACTTTGCCCCACCATGCTTCCTCTGGACAAGGTCCAGACCCTGCTGGTTTTTAGCCTCCTCCCCGAGGTCTCCCATCAGGACATGCATGCAGGTCTTGGGCTCAATAATATCTACAATAGACACTGTTCCTTTGCCCACTTTCACACTCCACTCCAGCACTCGGTCCTCAGTTAGTGGGACCCAGAGAGCTCAGCTCTGGACTCCCCAGTCGACAAGGAGGTTGTTCACTTGGTGGACGCACCCTGCCCTCTCTCTCAGGGCAAGCCCTTTGCCATCCACTACTGGACTATAATAACTACAGACGCCAGTCTTCGGGGCTGGGGTGCAGTTTTCCAGGGTTAGACGACCCAGAGCAGGTGGCTCTCCTTGGAGGCCTCACTCCCCATCAATGTTCTGAAGCTTCGAGTCATCCGTCTAGCCCTCGTTGTCAGGAGCAAGGTTCTCAGAATTCAGACCGACAATGCCATGGCCCTGGCATATATAAACCACCAGGGCGGCACCCAGAGCAAGGGCGCCATGCAGGAGGCAGAGTGTGAGCCCCCGATCTCGGCAGTCCACGTCCCGGGGGTGGACAACTGGACATCGGGCTCTCACTCTGGATCAGGGGAAATGGGCTTTTTACCTGGAGGTCTTTCAAATCCTTGTCTCCCTCTGGGGGATCCTGGAGGTCGACCTCATGGCCTCCAGAGCCAACGCTCTCTTGCTTCATGTCGCGGTCCAGAGATCCAGCTGCCATAGGGGTAGACACTCGCACAGCCCCCTGGATGTTTGCCCTTGTCTGCATCTTACCCCCTTCTGCCTTTTCTCCCCAGAATCATCAAGAGGGATTCTGTGCCTCTACAGCCTCTGTTAAGCCAGTGCCCAGTGTTCCACCTGAATCTCAAGCTGTTCCATTTGACAGCCCAGCTCTTAAAACACTTACTCAAGTGTCAGGGCTTCAAGGACAGGGGAATTTCCACCATGCAACCAGAAAACCATTCTCCAAGGTTTTACTGTCGAACGTGGCATGTCTACATGTCATGGTGCTCTGCCAACGACATCCCTCCAAACCGTTACAGGACAGCTTACATCCTTGGCTTCCTTCAGCAGGGCCTTGAAGAAGGGTCTTCATTTGGCTTCTCTCAAGACCCAAATTTCAGCCCTCTCAGTCCTGTTCCAACGTCAGTTTGCTCAGGATCTTCATGTCAGAACTTTTCTCCAGGTGGTTACCCTCGTAGCCACTCCATTTTGACTTCTTGCCCCTGGCTAAGACCTTAAACTGGTACTTTCTGTACTTTAAGACTCCCCTTGTCCAAGCCTCAGACACCCTGCTCATGTGGAAAACCATCTTTCTTCTGGCAATATCTTCAGCCAGATGGGTGTCCGAACTTGTCCTACCACTCTCTGTTCTTTGTTTTCCATCTGGATAAGTTTATGCTTCGTACTCTGCCCTCCTTTCTCTCCAAGGTCGTTTCTACCTTCCTTTTAAATCAGGATACCCTGGTGCCCTTGTCCTGTCCTAACCCTAAAAATTCCAAGGAGGCAGCACTTCATTCTCTCAATGTGGTGAAATACATTTTTTTTTACCGATCAGAGGCTTTCAGGAGATCCAATGTTCTTCCTGTTAGTTTGCGTAAGGGTCTGCGAGCTTCCAAGACTACCCTTGCTAGGTGGATCAGGGATACTATATCCAAAGCTTTTCAGATTGTCAGCAGCTTTTGGCTTGAAGGTGCTTCAGGCTGCAGTGCAGAAGGAAATTCATCTCTCCACCATTTTCTTTAGGGACTGCTATTGAACGTCCCTTCAGTGCCTGTGCCCCCCTGAAATAAAAGAAACAGGGATTTTTGCTTTCCCTTCTTGCATCTGTTAGCTGTGGAACTCTCCCTGGAATATTTTCTGCATCTGAGCTCCCTTCCTAGACTCGTGCCAATGAGAGTCCTGTCTGGCTCTTCGTCCCTTTTGACAGTATGTCCTCCTATCAGCATGACAGGAAAGCGATGTAGCCCAACAGTTTAGTTCCTGTTAAGCTTCTGCTTTTGGTTTCCTGGTTCCAGTTCCAGTTATTTGTTTATTTTATATGTTTTGGGTGATTAAAGCCTCCCAGAGGGGGTCCAGCCTGCTGAGAAGAGATGGGCTGACAAGACTCTTGTTCTTTTAGTGTTCTGTCGTCCCAAAAGGTAATGCTAACCCTCCAGTGCCTGTGTCCCCTTTTCAATGCAAAGAGTAAAGGATTTTACAGGTAAGTCAAAAAATCCCACTTTCTCCTTGCACAGTCTGGTGCAGATTCTGTACCACAAGCAGCTTTACTTCAGCTGTTCTAGCTACTTCCTAGTCTAGCATGAAGCTCTGACCCTTTTCTGAGCGCTTCCCTGTGAAGATGGTTTTTACTATGCATGCCTGATTTCCATTGAAGCAGAGGCAGCTAAAGTGCATTAGATACCTCTTTGACAATCTGCACAGTCAAATGGAGAAGGAGAGCTCGGCAAAGAAAAGTGGGCGGTGCGTCACACTAGACAAGGAGGAAGTAGCTGAGAGAACTGTAATTGAGTTGCTTGTGGTACAGAATCTGCATCAGACTGAGTTCAGCGAGAAAGGTATGATTTTCTGGGGGCTGTATAGAGCCATTTTAGAGAGAGAAAAAAGGGTTAGAGAATTTTAAACGTTGCTGTCCAGTTTGCAAAGGGGTACAAAGGGACAGTATTGCATATCCTTTACTGATATAGTGGAAAATGTACCTCTTTTTGTATAATATAGGCCTCCTAGAAGTTCCCAAAGGTTCCATGACCATATAAGGGCACAAGGTGTAAGCCAAATACTCATTAGAGAATGAGGTCATAGAACTTTGAAGTAACTTCTAATAGTTAAATAATTTAACACTTTTGCTGCCAGGGTTCCCTGATCTTGCTGTCAGATGCTGCCAATAAATATGTAGCTCATATATGATCCGAGAAGCCTACATTTTACAGTGTCTGTGTTAAGGTCCCTGACATTGTTAAAATTTACAATCCCGTGAGGTAAATTGACATCACAAAGCATGGTTTATAAGGATATAGATTACAGGTCACTAATTGCTCATCTGTAGTTTAAACAAATACAACTACATACTTCATCCTTATGAAAAATTATATCTAAAAAATCCTGAAACCTAGCAGATTATTAATTATTATTAATTATTAATTGCAGATTAGCATTAAATCACTGTCAATTTATTTAGTAGACTGTATTTGGTAAAGTGTCTTGTTATAGTTTCTGAATGAGGCTACATCGCAGAGCATTATGTGGATAGTTAGGGATCCCAGTGCAGAAAATACATATTGAAAAGGACTGTTATAAGTGACTCATGCTGTAACCAATGAATGAGATTAAATTGCTTGCATGTTACACTCATACATGCATGAACAGTTATTTTCTCTATTAGTTTACATAGTTAGATACATATTTGTTACAAGCAGTTTTAGTCACAATTTGGTTCTCTTATACAGGGTAAAGAAACCTGCCTCTGTTACACCAATCTATTTGGAACCTCCTCCAAAAGAAGAAGCAGCTGTGGCTGGCATTGACCAATCCTGACGCCTGGATTAAAACTTTTCCTTTTCTTCTGGGTGGACCCTCCAGTAGTGCATTTTGGAGCTTAAACACTAACCTCTGGCCAGCTCCTCACTGTTCTGTCAGTTGTAGTTTGCACATTTTTAATTGGTCAATTCACTGACCTAACATTGGGGACGAATAACTGTAACAGCATAAATAGCTATTAGATCCTTTTTAAAGACCACTACTTCTCAGAGAAAGGAGAATTTCAGAGAGAAGCCGTAAATGATTTTCTCTGTTTAAAGCAACAATTCTGTCCATGCTTCCTGAAACCTGGAATACAGAATGGGACGATCACTTAATGGTTTTTTTTTACTAGAAAGCCTCGTAAGGAAAATACATTTCAACCTGTGGGTTTTTTTTTTTTTTTGTTACATTTAATTTATTACTGTGTATTTTATTTACACCTCATGTTTTACTTGAAGAAAATGTATATTTACTGAGGCTTGTGGGTGCTCACTTGAAAATGAAGGCTATGGTGAACTTTGTCTCAAAGTTGTGTGTCGTTTTGAAATTGCTGCAGCCCCTGCAATAATACACCTACTGCCGGAAGCCTAGGTTGCAGTGGTCTTTTAGTTTCATATTTTAAATTAATTCATTTACACTCCGGCAGCAGCTTTTACCGGTGCCTTATTGCTGTTAATCTGCTTTGCTGACTTGACTGGAACCTAATTAACTTTCTACTTGTTTATTAGGAAAGAACCATTTGCAGGTTGATGCCCAATCCAATCAGATGGAAGCAGCCATATGTTTTTTTGTTTGGCAGGGTTGTTTAAGTACTTTTCCAAATATAGTGTGTATTTATTGTACAGGTGGATATATTGAGTGTGTGTCTCTATAAATATAATGTGAGTAATACTTGTGTACATGAAAAATACATGTACACGTGTGCCATATACACATAAGTCTGCCACAACTGCTTGAGTAGAAACTTCTTAATTATAACCGAATAACTTTAAGGTGTGACTTTGTTGTGTGTAGCTCCCATTACAATCTGCTGTTACGACAAACTATGATTTGCACTTTGCCAAATCCCCAAAAAGTTATGACTGAAAGTGTGGGCATTTGCCTTAGAAGCCTGTGTTCAGGGGTCACAATGATAGAGAGTGATATTCTGATACAGTTTGCAGTTGGTCTTCATTGTTTTATTGGTTGTAATTTTTAAATTATTACTTTATATGTAGCAGGTCCACAGAGTTTCAGTGGTTTCTAAGGTCCAAATTACCCTAACAACCAGGCATTGATTTGAGCGAGAATTAACTGGAATGTGAATAGGAGAGAGCCTGAATGGAAATATTAGTTAAAAAAAAGTTAACAGGAACATTAAAATTGTAGTCTCAAAGAGCAACAGTTTTTTTTTTTTGGCTGCTGGGGTCAGTGACCCACATTCGAAAGCTGCAAAGAGGCAGAGTAGGAAGGCAAATAATTAACTCCTTTAAAGTAAATGTAAACCCTTTAAAGGGGACCTGTCACCCTAAGAATAATAACAAATGCTTTTCTATTGTGTTTGTCCAGCAAAATAAACTTCACTTACACTATAAAAAATATTTGAATCTTATTTTCTTCAGTCTTGGAATTCACAATTGCTGCAAGCAGACAGGTGCCATTGATTGGGCACTGGTATCAAGGCAAGATTTGTATCACCCCAACATCTTGTTTCTGTGCTAGTATTGGGGGGGCCTGATACCCAGGGGGAATGAGGAGTGCAGTGACATCTAGGAAGTGCTGAATTGAAAGGCATGGGGGTGGGGTTCAAGTTTCATTTGAAAAGGGCTTTAATTATGCAGCTTTTTATGTCTGGGTGACAGGTCCACCTTAAAACAAATAAATGTAAATTTTCTCAGAGTGCTTTTCTGAGCACTTTTAAGGTTTGCAGGTGATATTAAACATTTTAGGATGTTTTCCCATGAACAAGACAGTTGAAAATGTTTGTAGTTGTATGGTATATTGCTTTGACAATGTATGGGATCTGTTAACCAGAATGCCTGGAGTCTGAAAGTTTCTGTGATTTTAAGCACCAAGCCTTAAGGCTAATGACAAAACATAAAAAAAGATAGGTTTGTTTTGCAATTGATGTAGCTTAGTTAGTTTCAAACATGCAGTTACTGCAGAGAAGACGTGAATTTCTCTCAAAGACTTTATCTGGATAGTGTATCCATTACCTTGCATGCCATTCATCTCTCTCCCTCCTTTTTTTTTTTTATAGATTTGCATACTCCATTGATAATTTATTTTTACTGAATCAGTCTTAAACTTCAATATCAATATAAACATATGCAGCTGAAAGCAAAGATATCTACTGAAGTACAATCACGGTTTTGTATAACAAGAGAATATGCTCATCCTCTGGTAACCAAACCTTGTATGCAATGCTATTTCTGCATTGTGACAGACCCTCTTAATAAAATGTATTCTAATTTTATGTTAAAAAAAAAAAAAGTCTAGGTATGATGGGCACATATGTAAAGTCTTCTGTGTTTTGTACATGATGTGATTCTACTGTGTAATCATGAGAAACTTGTGGAACGCTGGAATGTATGCATTTCATAGTGAATCCCTCTGGCTTCATTCAAACTCCACATTCTAAACTAATGCAAAGAAACAAGGTGCACGTCTCTATATTTTTATTAAAAAAAAATCTTTTTATTGATATGTTAGATTGATGGCTACCAAATTCCTTAAACACTGTTTTCTTCCCTCTTCATTTTAAAGGCAATTCTGATAAAAACCATTTCAGAAGTCTTTCATGAACATACTCTTTATGCAATGTCCTGCTATAGAATTCAGCCTACTTTTACCTATTTCAACAAACTGTCAATTACCATGCTGACACTATTTCAGCCATCAAGTTGTCTTTGTATTGCAGTCACACTGGGTGCCCCTGAAACTGGCTATTAATCTGCAGGGAGTTGTAGTCCATAAACAGCTGTAGCAGGGCAGACCGGACATCTGTATCCTGCATGGAGATGTTCATTTTATTACAAGAAATGCAGACTCCATATTATTTGGATATGGCCGAATACTGAAAATGAAATGGAAAAAGTTCTATTAATTTTGAACAAAAAAAAATAACAGATTTGCACAGACTTAGTCAGTAGGCTTTAAGGGTTGGATTTGGTTTTGCCAAACACTTGGGATTCTGCTGATTCTAAGACCTGCAAAAAGTGCTGGGATTTGACTTTATCCCAAACCGAATCTTATGTTTGGCGAATTCTTGCAATCTAATAGTACATTAAACTTTCTGTGTGGTAAAAATGTGCGGTTTCTCTTTTCTATTGAATAAAAGGTATGTGATATAATAAAATATTTAAATTTAAAATAATTGGCTCCTATGTAGGTGTTCTATATACTGCATACATTTACCAAAGTTTTTCTTTCCTCCCCCAAGAAATACAAATGAATTAATATTACAAAATACAGTGACATACAGGAGCCGCATTTTGCAGTAAATGTGATGAATTGCATAGTATCAGTGGAGAGTGACTGTTTTATAGTAAACCATAGTTTGAAAAGTAACAAAAATCTGATTGGTCGCTATGCATTACTAGATGTGAACAAATGTAACTTTTCATTACGATGCCCCAATAGTGTTGAATGGTTTCAGCATGCTTCTTTAGAATAAATGGTGGCATTTTCTGTAGTAGAAACCAGTGGCGTCATGTAATGTAACCCATGCAGGCCACTGGGGAACCACCTTCTCCAGTTACTGAACAAATAATATTTTGATGTGTACATGCACATTGTATAATAAAATGTGATGGTATTTTTAACAAATGTTTCGCTTGTGTATATGTACATCACATTTGTTTGCTCAATATTTCTGAAATCGTTGGGCATAATTTTATTAATTAAAGCTAAAGCTTTTATTCACAGCCATGACTGAGGAGTGTAGAGGGGGCATTTACCCTGCTCCTAAAAATACTTGTTCTTACCTCACTTTACAGATTTTTTAAAATAATTATCATTCACGTCGGGCAACCCAGGGGGTGCACAAGCATGTTCTCTTCAGCATATATTGAACATTTACCTTGACACTAACCTTTCGTTTCTTAGATGGCTATAGAACGTATTGCTCAAAGTTCCCAGAGACTCCACAACTGTAGATTAGGGTGGCAGATATATAAACCTAGGGGGCAGGATAAGGCAAAGGATCTTGGAAAAGCAGGAAACTAAGTACTTATAAGATTGCTGCCTTGTGCAATATTCTCAAGGAACATCATTACCCTACTCCTTCCAGTAGGTTGGTCTCCAATCCAAGCAGCCAACCCCCATCCTGGTAGAGTATATTGTTTTCCAATGCCCAACCTGGCAGTATTGCGTAAGTCCCAAACAGGGGGCAAGTAAATTAGATTGATGCCTTATATTAGTTGGGGACACAAAAATTCACATTCTGGTGCCTCAGATTGTATAATCTGCAGTCTGTGCCAAAAAGTGCCCACAATATGATGCACTTCGGATTAAAAAAAAAATTACTAGGGTTATTCAAAAGAGGCTTTAATTTTCAAATGAATATTGGATATGGTGTAGGCAGTAAAATCTACAAGAGTTTGCAATTGGTCTTAATTATTTTTGAATTATTTTTTATTTTGTTTCATGGTTCTTGGCTTCAGGCTTGAAAGCCTATAGTGTAATCTGGTGGCCAGGGGTTAAATGTAAAACACACAATGTAAAACAATGATGGGCACTTGTAAGATTTCTTAGAATAGGTCCATCTACTTGTATATATACAATTTTAAAGGTGGAGTTCCTTTTGAAAGCTCTTATAATACTTCTGCTCCTTGACATGGTCCTAGGCAAGGAGTGCAAGGAGGCTGGAAGTTTACCAAGTGACGTGACCACGTGTCTGCTGTTGTCCTTTGATTTCCAATAACCCCTCTACTGTCTTTGACGGGTTTACCCCGTTATGTCATAGGCAAAGTGGGCAATGACTGGTCCCTTAGGGGGATATTATAGTGTGTAAACCAATATCACCAGTGATGTTGCTCATAGCAACCAATCAGCAATTAGACTGGTTGCTATGGGCAACATCACTGGTGATTTAGGTTTACACACTATAATAAATATGCCCCACATGCAGTAAATGTTTTCTAGGATGCAGCTTACTGTATAATATTTACTGTACAGGGGTTTTGGGGTCTCTACATGCCTGTAAACATCACTTTTATGCAGATGTGGCAATATGTAAAAAAAAATGCTATATTTGGGAATACGCTGGTAAAAGATATTATTTGTAATAATGCATATTTCTAAAATATTATTTCCGGTTCATCACTTTGAAAGTTTGCTCTTGCTTTGCTTTGGGGTTTTGAACTGTACTATACCTGAATCTTTCTAAAAGTATATATATCTGGGGTAGGCGTGAATGGGGAATATGGGGTTTTCAAATTTATGGAGTTTTCATACAATTTAAACTGTTTACATTATATTTATTTACATTATAAAAAAAAACCAAATATTACCCATTGACATTCAGTCATATTGAAAAAGCCATTGTCTTATAAACTATATTGTTTTCCTTGATAAATCAAAAGCCTCATGAAGATGCTTTACCATTGTGAAAAAGCACAAAATGTTAGCCAATTTATTTAACCCAATCGAAGTTTAAAATCGGCATGATTTTGGAAGGGTCAATGCACATGTTTTTCAATTTTTACTGATCCTTCATAGTCTCACCGATACAAACATAAGAAAAATAATGAGGAAAATTATTTCGTTTGAAACTTCACGTCTGCAATACTCAGGTCCTGTCACTAGGTGGCATAAAAAGAATGTTATAAAAAGATGCTGAATACAAAAAGTTGCATGGGCCTTTGTCTAGGTTCTGATGTTCTCTTGAGCACACCTCTATCACAGTAAAGCAATGAAAGCAGCATTACATTTTGGGTACTGTTGCTTATATCTAAATAATCTTTTCAGTGCTCCACACCATTTAGCAAAGCAGTCTTTGCATATATGTATGTGTGTGTGTGTGTATATATAT
This sequence comes from Xenopus tropicalis, assembly GCF_000004195.4. Taxonomy (NCBI): domain Eukaryota; kingdom Metazoa; phylum Chordata; class Amphibia; order Anura; family Pipidae; genus Xenopus; species Xenopus tropicalis. The sequence goes on along the minus strand of NC_030680.2, from coordinate 92,960,912 downwards.
ATATATATATATATTTATTTATTTATTTTTCATACATTCATATATAAATATAGAGAGAGAGAAAAATGAGAGAGAAACAGAGTACTGCACACCCAGGGACTTGGTGCAAAAGAAAAAAGGTTTAGTGAAAAAAATCCAATGTTTTGAGTACCAACTGTACCCTCTTCAGGTGTGTTAATAATAAAAAAAAAAAAAAACCCACCCTTTTAGAATGTAAGCTCTTTTATGCAGATCCCCTTTACCTTTTGTATTGGTTACTGGTTGTTTTTATATGTTGTTTTCTTATGTGTTTATTGTACAACACCCACTTTGTACAGCATTGTACTATGCTGAGGAATATGTTGCCATTTTATAAATACACATTATTGTTAATAATAATAATATATATTAGTACTATCAAAATACAAAGGGCTTAATGAAAATATGCAAAACAGAATCTTACTGAATATCAAGTTTGCGTGGGGTACTGATGGCTATTTGTGTACTTCAGCTGCACTCTAGTTCAGTTCACATACTTACATAAACAGCATGTAGAGTCCTCTGTAGATTCATTATTGTATGGTACAGATACTTCAATTAAAGATTAAATCACTTGTATGATTCTATAGTTCTTTAAGTCTTGAAACACATTTTGCCCTTAAAGTGATACTGACATAAAAAACTACTTTTCAAAATAATAATGTACATGAAAAATGTTGCCTATAGGTCATGTTGATCGTTTCTCACTGATAAGGCTGCTTTTGTAAGTAAATGTTACTTGAAGTTCCTAAACCTGTTTAGCCAACCTGACTGTCCCTTCTCAGCCTGTCAGTTATAGCTTCTAATGCTAACGGACTCCTGCTGCACAAATATGGCAGCCTCCTCATAGAGGAACATGGGGGATCAGATAGGTAATGTAAAAGTATCAGGAAGTACTTGTGTGGCAAAATTATAAATAAAATGCAAATACAATGTTATGATATATTTCAAAAACAGTTTAATTTCAGGTGTCCGTATCTCTTTAAGCCAAACCTATTGTTAATATGGCAGATGGGGATCCCCAAACAGTTTGGGCTGCACAGCTGAGGTGTGGAATTGTATGGTTATTGCTTTAACTGCATCTGTATTAACGTGATTTACAATGTTTTGTATTTAGAAAGTGGCAATTGTTAACAATAATGGCAATAGAAGTGTGCGCGACTTAAAGCTAAAATTTCACATGATAAGGGCATTTGTGGCTGAATACATAGAAGCAAACTCCTCCCCAATCACTACTAGTCTTAAGAATCCATTTCTGATGAGTAAAGGCAGTGCCAAGTGGCAAAACTGAACCCCCTTAGTTCATATAGACACCACTTGCTCCAATATACAAGGCAAGCTATATGTCTTGCTCTAGAATAAAAATCTAGCACAAAGGAGTGACAAAGCCTGGTGTCAAGGTACTGTCGTGTCAGTGAAAGCTCATGTTCCACACAAGTGCTGAACCATATTGCTGCCAATGCTGTACACATTAATAGGTACAATTCTTTGCTGCACTTTGCACCTTGAGTCTTGGGGTTTTTTCACTGTTAATTTCTTTTGCAATACCAATAAAAGTTACTGTATATAAACAGGAGTTTATACATAACAATATGCTTAGGCGTACCAACAATAAGGATCTCCTTTTTTCTTGTGTTTTGATGTAATTACCTTTTGAATTAATGTTCACGTTTAATTTAACTTTTCCCGTGGGTACTGATATTGGGAAACAATTTGCAACTGGCCTTTCATTTTTGTGCTTTTTATTCAGCAGCTATCTGGTTGTTAGGGTTCCATTTATCCCAACAACCTGGCAGCAGTTTTAATGAGAGACTGAAATATGAATAGGAGAGGGCCTGAATAGAAAAATATAAAATGTAACCGTAAACTAAAAATTGTTGCGTCGCAGAGTGATAATTTTTGGCTGCCAGGGTCAGTGACTTCCTTTTAAAATATGGAAATAAGCAGAAAATGGCATTGCTACCATTACAGCATTCTATTAAATACTATACACTAACTTTAAAGTGATACACTAAAAATCTACTCTTTAAAAAACGAATGTGCATAAAAAGTTGCCTATAGGTCATGTTGACCATTTTTCGCTGATAAGTATTAAGTAATTGTTACTTGAAGTTCCTAAACCTGACTGTTTTGCCAACCTGTCTGTCCCTTCTCAGCCTGTCAGTTATAGCTTCTATATATACAGTAATAAATGTAAAGGTGAGGAGGTGAGCAGAAACCAAGACTTTGGGATGCTAGTGGATGTGCCATGCAGAAGGTTAGTGGTTAAATAAAGAACCTGAAGCATAATATTTGTACTTGGATAGAGAACTGGCTGATGAATAGATTACAAAGAATGTTGGTAAATTAAACATTAAAAAGTTTATTTTCATTTGAATAGGAGCCAAGTGATGTTTGCAGTGTAGGTTAAAAAATGTACGACTCGAGAACATAAGTGCCTCTTATCTAAAATGTACTTACTAGTGGCCTCTCTAGATGACAATAACTTCATTTTCCTATATTTAGAAATCACATGATCAGCATTTGAGCTGTATGGCATACTGGAAGGTTGCAGAGTACCTCCTTTATGTACAGAAAGAATGCATTTGACTTTGTTAATATATTTGCTTAAGGCTTTCTAACATTACGTATCTATCTGCCTTTTGTGTAAGCACAAGCAGAGGAGCAATTATTGAAGTACACGTTGGCAGTGTTTGCCTTGGGATGTAAACTGGACATGTACTAGTTTGTTATGTTAATATATGGAAACAAATTCTGAAAAACATAACTGCTATAGAGTTTGCACTATCCTGTATTCACAGCACAATACTAATGCTCTATTACCTGTGTGGTGACAGCTGCTAACCTAGTGTTTTGGTGCTGGCAAGAAAGCTACAGGTGGGTTTAAACCCTCATCTAATATATTACAACTCTAATATATTAATTATCTTCTATCATATTACAACTGTTTCCCTCCTTGAATTAACTCAAATTTGTTTTCAATGTATTTTTTAGTAGAAAGAAACAAGATAAATGAGATCAATTCAGGGAACCCCTGAAATAAGATGGTATAGAGCCATATAACAAGTGGTGAATAGACTAAAGATAGAAATATTTATTAATGTAGGCTCGTGTAGATAATGATTAAAATATGAATCTGAAAAGCTGATATATTACTCTCTTGACGGATAGCCACTTTTGCATGGAATGCAGTTATCCGGAAACCCATTATCCAAAAACCTCTGAATTACTGGAAGCCCATGTCCTATAGAGTTCACTTTAAGCAAATCTGATTTTGAATAATGATTTCCTTTTTCTCTGTAATAATAAAACAGTACCTTGTACTTGGTGGTAAAAAAAAACTGCATGAATCCATATTGGGGGCAAAACAATCCTACTGGGTTTATTTCATGGTTTAATAATTTTTAGCAGATGTAAGGTATTGTGATTCAAATTACTGAAAGATCCCTTCCCTGGAAAACCCCAGGTCCCAAGCATTCTGGGTAATAGATCCTATACCTATACATGTTTTGTTTAAGCAATATTTATAAATATAACAATCAGGAACATTACCAGAATATTATGTAAATCTTTTTGTTGCATTTTTTTCTACTTTTTTTTTTTTTTTTTTTTTTAAGTTTGGTTGAAAAAAGACACACATCCATCAAGTGACCTTTTATGTCTGTATATAACCTGCCTAACTGCTAGTTGATTCTGTGCCTTTTGGCACAGTGGGGAAAAAGTTCCTTCCTGACTCCAAGATGGCAATCGGACCAGTCCCTGGATCAACTTGTACTATGAGCTATCTCCCATAAACCTGTATTCCCTCACTTGTACTGAGAGCTATCTCCCATAAACCTGTATTCCCTCACTTGTACTGAGAGCTATCTCCCATAAACCTGTATTCCCTCACTTGTACTGAGAGCTATCCCCCCTACCCCTGTATTCCCTCACTTGTACTGAGAGCTATCTCCCCTACCCCTGTATTCCCTCACTTGTACTGAGAGCTATCTCCCCTACCCCTGTATTCCCTCACTTGTACTGAGAGCTATCTCCCATACCCCTGTATTCCCTCACTTGTACTGAGAGCTATCTCCCATACCCCTCTATTCCCTCACTTGTACTGAGAGCTATCTCCCATACCCCTGTATTCCCTCACTTGTACTGAGAGCTATCTCCCATACCCCTGTATTCCCTCACTTGTACTGAGAGCTATCTCCCATACCCCTGTATTCCCTCACTTGCTAAAAAGCCAACCCCTTCTTGAGTTTTTCAAGTTTCCATGTGTGTACTGCATCAAATTACCAAAATATTCACAATGATTCACAATGAACATTCGGTATATATAGAATCCATTGGGTCCATAAATGTAGCCATAGGGGCACATTAACTAACCCACGAACGGGCCGAATGCGTCCGATTGCGTTTTTTTCGTAATGATCGGTAATTTTGCGATTTTTTTCGTATTTTTTGCGATTTTTTCGGTGTCTTTACGATTTTTGCGAAAAAACACGAGTTTTTCGTAGCCATTACGAAAGTTGCGCAAAGTCGCGATTTTTTCGTAGCGTTAAAACGTTTTGCGCCTTTTAAGTTTTAACGCTACGAAAAAGGCGCGACTTTGCGCGCAAGTGTTAACGCTACGAAAAAATCGCGACTGCGCAACTTTCGTAATGGCTACGAAAAACTCGCGTTTTTTCGCAAAAATCGTAAAGACGCCGAAAAAAATCGCAAAAAATACGAAAAAGTCGCAAAATGTTCGTTTCCAATCGGAATTTTTCCAATTCGGATTCGAAATTGTGTCTTAGTAAATCAGCCCCATAGTGTCCTCTTCAGATGCGCTCATTTTTTCCCTAGTGAAGATTTTTGGATTTTAGTTAAAGCAGCTTTCTGGCATTTCTTTTTAATAGTTGTTTTAATAATACGGGTTTATTCAGAATGCTGGGGTTTTTTCGATAAGGAATCTTTCTGTAATTGAGATCACCATACCTTAAGTCTACTAAACAATCGTTTAAACATTAAATAAACCCAATAGGATTGTTTTGCCTCCAAAAAGGATAAATTATATCTTAGTTGGGATTAAGTACTTGTACTGTTTTATTATTACAGAAAAGGAAATCATTGTAAAAAATTTGATTAATCTAATTAAAATTGAGTCTATGGGAGATGGCTTTCCCATAATTCAGAACTTTATTCAAAATGAGTTTTTGGATAATGGATCCCATACCTGTACTAAATTAGTTGGTTATCACTTTGGACAAAAAAATTAATCCAGAACATTTGTTGAAGTGTCAGTATGTGGCTACTAAAGCAAATAAAGTGCTGCCTTGTATAAAAAAAGGGCATTGACTCAAGGGATGAGAATATAATTTCTTTATAGGTCCCTGGTAAGGCCTCACCTTGAGTATGCAGTGCAGTTTTGGGCTCCAGTCCTTAAGAAGGATATTAATGAGCTGGAGAGAGTGCAGAGACTGCAACTAAACTGGTAAAGGGTATGAGGTTAGACTGTCAAGATTGGGGTTGTTTTCTCTGGAAAAAAGTGGGGGGGGTGGGGGACATGATTACTCTGTACAAGTTCATTACAGGGGATTATAGGCAGATAGGGGACGTTCTTTTTTTCCCATAAAAACGATCAGCGCACCAGATTAGAATATTAGATGAACGGAGCTTCCATTTGAAGCAGCGTAGGTGGGTTTTCACGGTGAGGGCAGTGAGGTTGGGGAATGCCCTTCCTAGAGATGTGGTAATGGCAGATTCTGTTAATGTCTTTAAGAGGGGCCTGGATGAGTTCTTGAAGAAGCCGAATATCAAGGCTATTGTGATACTAATATCTACAGCTAGAGGCACATTTACATTTGGCATGAACGCTCGAGCATTCGTGCCTTTGTAAATGTGCTCCTTAGTGTTGATGTTGGTATAATTGGTTTATGTGGGTGTATAGATAGGTCAGTATAGGTTTGTGTGCTGTGTTTAATTGGAAGGGTTGAACTTGATGGACTCTTCTTTTTTCAATCCAATGTAACTGTGTAACTACATAAAAGTGGTTTTACAGCAATGTTATAGTTCTCATTTCTCAGTTCTCATCTTTGTTGAAAGAGTGAAGTTTCTGTTTGTTGTTTAAACTTTAAAGCAGAAGAAAGGCCAATGATGATTCACAGTTTAACGTGAGTATTGTATAATGTATACACTTCTTTTTTTTTTTGCTTTTAAAACATTTTTACACTTCTTATCTGATTCCACATTTGTGCAATCAAACCGAGCCCCAGTGGCTTCACTCACATTCACTAACAATTACATCAGTTACGCAGTTATAGACATTATACTAATCAATAGTGATTTAGAAAACAGGCTGTTATGGTTTAATTTCCTAAATACAGGAGTATTCTTGTCTTACTTAAGAGGACCTTAGAAGAAGCTGGGTTGGTCACTTGGTTGCTATTTTCATGATAATTATCCTTTATTTATAATGTTTCAAATTAGTCTCTGCCCCAAAGCAATTTAGTCAATGGGGAGGAAATATCAAAAGGTGAAACACAGCTTGCCGTAGCTCACCAGAGGGAAATTCCACCACGCTCTATTCATAGGATATTTAAGGGCATACATATTAAAGGGTGACTTTTCACTACTCACTTAGATAATACACTCCTGAAAATTCCATGGAAGTGAAAAAGTGGCAGTGAAACTTCCCTCTGGCAAGGAAGGAAACTCATGCAGATACATCCACAGACTTACTGTCCATACTTAACATCACTTCCTAGGCAGTGGCACTGTCTGGTGTGGGGGGGGGGGGGGGATCTGCTGGACGAAGTTGGAATCCCAAGAGGATTACTGTGAAGGTGGTAGGTCCCAGGAGATGTCTGGTGAGGATAAGGGTGTAAGGTACCATGGCAACATTTGGAAAAGGTGGCCACTGTATGTGGACCCTGTTAGATGAGCTCATGTATTTTATCTGCTCCATGTTAGCAGCTGATTCATTTTGGAAGTGTCTACTCATTCATTTGGAGTGTTCATTTTGGAAAGATAGACAACTCCTGGCATATCATAGTTAGAGAAGTCTGAAAAATATATGGTGGTAGCTTAAAGCAGTGTTTTTCAACCTTTTTTGGGCAAAGGCACACTTGTTTCATGAAAAAAATCACGAGGCACACCACCATTAGAAAATGTTAAAAAATTTAACTCTGTGCCCAGCAGCAGTGCCCCCCTAGTACATTGGTGCCCAGCAGCAGTGCCCCCTAGTACATTGGTGCCAAGAGCAGTGCCCCCCTAGTACATTGGTGCCCAGCAGCAGTGCCCCCTAGTACATTGGTGCCAAGAGCAGTGCCCCCTAGTACATTGGTGCCCAGCAGCAGTGCCCCCCTAGTACATTGGTGCCCTGCCTACGGCACACCAGGCAACAGTGGTTGAAAAACGCTGGCTTAAAGCACCTTTTTAAGGTACTTAAAAGTACAATAATGTGTTTTAATATATTTCCCCTTGTTTAAAAAGCATTAACACATACACAATTTTATGTACCTGTACTCACTAGAGCCATACAACCAGATGCTACACTGGTTAAGGTGCCAAATTCTGTTTATACTGGGAACCTTGTAGATTTGGGTGTGTGAAAAGGTTGGGTCTCCGACTGACTTGGGTCTCTGGCTATTATGCAACATCCTCAAAGGAAGGTCATTCACTGATTTTCAGAAAAATGTCTTTGATATGTTCCCCATATTGACCTATTGTGCCTAATGTTGATAATGTTGATTTAGTGACACAGAAAACTGCAAAATATACAATGTTTACTTTGGGAAGGGGAATGATTTTTCAACTACATAAAATACACTAGTGTTTTTCTTGAGAGATTACAATTGTTGCCTAATCTTATGGTTGTGCACAATACTATACAACTGTCCAATATTACCCAACTAAAGAACATTGTGACTGTTACCCTATATATTTTAGAAATGTATACTTTGATGCTTAAGAAGTTCTGCCTGATATGTTAATCATTCTGCTATTTTATTATATATTTTCATGTGGACTAAGTTTTACCTGCTTTTTAGTTTTCAAGGTTAAAAATCCCAAGTGCTATGCTCTTTTTTATTGGACACCACAGGGACCACATCATACATATTGGGATGGACAATATCGTAAGTGGGATAGGAAGCCTTTGGTATTGTACTCCACCGGGGAGCGTAACTGTTTATGCAATGGCTGTAGTTGTACTTTGACATCTTACATATTGAAGGTTGCTGATCCCTGTAATAAAGACACTAAAGGCCCCCATACACGGGCCGATTTTTTACTGTCAAACTACCGATTCCTGAACGATCCGATACTATAGTTAAGTTATCGTATAGTTGATGGTGTGCGAACGATCGTCGGCCCACTAATCAACCCGACATTATCGTCCGCAAAATCGAACGGCCAGGTTTAAAAATTTTAGTCGTTTAACAATAAAATCTGCCAGTTGGTGTGAGTGTCAGACATTTGTCTTCGGACGATTGTTCTCTGCGCATGTCATGATTGCCAGCAGCGGAAGTCAACGAACATAAATAAATAAATACCGCTTCCGCCACGACATTGGATCGTACGTAGATGTACGATTGTACGTATTTTACGATAATGATACGATGAAATCTTTTGCAAATTATCGTTGCCCGTGAATGGCATATCGTATGGAAACCCGATCGCCATACGATCATTTGCCGATATAATCGTTCGTCGCCCAACGAGTGAAATCGCCTCGTGTATGGGGACCTTAATAAAGGAGAGCTTTAAGTTTTAGCTTGTTAAACCAACATGCATGTAAATAAACCAAAGCCCACACTGATATATATATTTCTTTTTGCACAGACATTCCTGCACTGCCTGCACTGATATCTAAGTGAAAACAATATATTTACAAACATACAGTTTATATATAAATACACACACAATTATGTGGCAGCCTAAAGGGATCTGTATCTATTAAACTGCAGAAAATGTTGTCTTTCAGGGTTTCTGATACATTTAGTTTTTATTTCAGTACATTAAATTCGACCTGTTAGCTCTTGGGAAAATCCCATATGTAATGACCTAGATTAAAACCATAGTTACTAAACTGCCCTCCTTCTACGTATTATGGTCATACAAAAGATTCAATTGGCATGGCAGCTGGGTTTATTATTAACTTTTCTGCCAGCATCATTTCACTGCATCAGGTTAACAGACAGAGGCTTTGCCTGAGCAACAGGTCCTATGGCATTGTGAAACCACAGGGGTGGATAAAACATGATACACAACAGTAATGAAAGTTATTATTCCTAATAAGAAATACCACTTCTCATATAAGATCAACTTCTTATAAATGAAGGTGCAAGTTGCATTAAAGATATCTGGATACCAAGGGGCTGATTTAATTACCCACGAACGGGTCGAATGGAGTCCGATTGCGTTTTTTTCGTAATGATCGGTACTTTGCGATTTTTTCGTATGTTTTGCGATTTTTTCGGATTCTTTACGAATTTTTCGGATCCAATACGATTTTTGCGTAAAAACGCGAGTTTTCCTATCCATTACGAAAGTTGCGTAAAAAGTTGCGCATTTTTCGTAGCGTTAAGTTTTAACGCTACGAAAAATGCGCAACTTTTCGCGTAAGTTTTAACGCTACGAAAAATGCGCAACTTTTTACGCAACTTTCGTAATGGATACGAAAAACTCGCGTTTTTACGCAAAAATCGTATTGGTAACGAAAAATTCGTACAGAATCCGAAAAAATCGCAAAACATACGAAAAAGTCGCAAAATGTTCGTTTTCAAGTCGGAACTTTTCCAATTCGGGTCGGATTCGTGGGTTAGTAAATCAGCCCCCAAGACTGTGTCTTGTGATGTTGCTCTGCTTGGAACAGAGTTAGATGACTCTTCTCTGCTCTCTAAATTTATTTCTAAGCAAAGCAACGTTACGAGATGTTCTTTTTCTCAGGAAACTCATTGTAGGCTGAATGTAGTCTGCTGTCTAAAATGACCAGTAGCCAGCGCTGTTGTTTCAAAGGAATAATATTAGCCATTTAAAAAACAAATATTTTGAAAACTAGAAACAAATAAGGAATGTAAATTGCAAGAGTGCTTAGAAGATGGCTCTGAGGGTTTACATTGCCTTTAAAACTATAGTGAGTTCTAGACAAAGATTATTTTCTCACCGATCTTTATATATTTACCTCTGCCTCCCCTATGCTGGCATTGCAGCCTGGTACCAGTGGTAGGCACATATTCTTACACTGTTTCTGGTACATTGAGTATGTTATGTAGGACACATGACAGAGTTATAATTTAATTTAATCTTACTTCCCTAGACCAGGCATGTATCCATTACAACAAAAGGGTGTATTTAGGGGTATGGGGAATGCAGGGAACTTGCACACATTTCAGCTAACTTTTAGTTTTTTTATAGAATGTCCTATACCTTTGCCAGTAGCCTTTTTATAGTTTTTTTTAATTATTTGCTCTGTGAATTTCATTTTTTAAAATTTTTTATTATTGTTACATTTTATTCCTTATCTTTCTATTCAGTCCCTCATTCATATTCCAGTCTCTCATTCAAAGCACTAAGTTACTAAGGTAAACAGGGTCCTAGCAACCCGAGAGCTGCTGGACAAAAAGCTAAATAACCCAAAAAAAAATGAAAACCAATTGAAAATTGGCTCCGAATATCAATGTTTTGTCATACTAAAACTTAAGTTAAAAGTTAAAAAACCCTTTAAGTGCATAATGCTGACATCAGACATATGAAATGTTAAAAGTGGGCAACTCTGCCCTAGTGACACCTTTACATCTGTATATAACCGACAGAATTATAACGTGAGAGAAAGGAAAGATAAAGCGACACATTTTGTAGCACATACAGTGTATGTATGTATGTATGTATGTATATTATTATTTATATATAGCACTACTTAAGAACCAGAACTAAGGGTCCAAGAGACAAGAGGATGGAGGTCCCTGTCCTGTAGAGCTTACAATCTAAATGTATGCAATGCTGTGCTATATTGAGTATTGCTCAAAGTATGATTGTGTACCAATGTAATTTATATGAAAGCACAATTAAACATCCTTTCATCTCTGTATCCTTCTGTCTCTAGGTGAGGACCATGAGCACCATGATTTAAGAGCCACCTGGAGAGAAAGACTGGAGGTAAATATTTTATAGAAAGTAAACAAGAGCCTAGAGGCAATTTATTTGTGGAAAACTTAAGTAATACAGTATGTGCCCTAACATGACATGAGAGGGTTTTTTGTTATATTTTTTTATTTAAAAAATAGTATTATATAGTGAAAATATCAATTATTCAAATACATGTATATATAAAAGAAAAGGGTTAGGGAATCTTTTGTATGTTTTCATTATTTAAAGCAAAATTGTGTATAGGGTATTTTTCTACATGTAAAATAGCTCCAACATTGTAAGTGCTTGTCTGTGGTTAGCTACTATGAGTATTACACATACAACTAGTAAATAGACTGGAATAGTAAATTGATTACAGTGGTGGTAATAAATCTTGTAGTTGAGCCTCCATATAGGAAAAAAATCCAGTTTTCTACTGTTTAAAAGGAAGTTAAAGCATTACAAGGATGTAAGATGATCTATTATTAGATGGATGAACCAGTTTTTCAAATGGCAAATACATATCCTGGGGCTTGAGCCTGTCTCTGCCAATGTCATGCTGTGTCTCCTTGGGGACGATTCATTAAAACATGAGTTCGAATCCCGAATGGGAAAAATTCGGATTGGATACGATAATGTCCGAAGATTGCAAATATCATTACATTACATTACATTAACATTTATTTATAAAGCGCCAACATATTCTGCAGCGCTGTACAATAAGTGGGTTTCATACATTGGACATACAGAGTAACATATAAAGCAATCAGTAACCGATACAAGGGGTGAAGAGGGCCCTGCCCAAAAGAGCTTACAATCTACAAATGCTTACAAAAAAATCGTACTAGTCACAATAATATCGTATTGGCGATCCAAAAGTCACAAAATTTTTGTACCGAACGATTGTAAACAGCGGCAGAAGATTTCCGAATTTTTCACGCAAGCGTACAAAAAAGTCGCCCAAGCGTACGAAAAAGTTGCACAAGCGCGAAAAAATTGGCGAAACTACGCTCAGAGCGTTCCAATGAACAATTCGAGCATTTGTGTCTTAATAAATCTTCCCCCTGGTGTAGCAGGTAAAAATGTGCAGAAATGTCACTGTGAATTGCCCTTCTCTAGTTGTTTCCAAACTCTCCATTAGTTCAACCACTACATGATCCAAACTATGAATATGTGTAAGAGGGAAGCGCTGTTATTATTAACTGTAGGATATCCTTGGTGATGAGCTCAGTAATGTAAAGGCAGCAGTTCTTGAGAATAAGGAAATGACAAGAAGCTGCATATTTCTCCTCTTCCTTGAGGCCAGCAGAATTTATTTTGGTTCTGAAACGTACACATGTATAAATGGCAGAGGACACATCATGGTTTTTTCCTGCAATCACATTTCTTTTTGTCAATAATCAACTGTGATTTACAATCTAACTACACCCTAAATACCAATGCACTTTCTGTATAGTCACTTAACCCTCAGATTCCTGATTCTCTGACTTTCAATGAGAACTGTTGAGCCAAAAGCTTGATATTAGCAGTGTATAACTCAGAAGCCTCTAAAAATAGATAATGTATGTAAATTGCAAAAGTGCTTGGAGAAGCACTCCTGAGTAAGTTTACTTAAGTTAAATTTTTGGGGTTTAGATCAACTTTTAATACGCTAAAGTAAGTATTCACTTCAACTGGCCTTTATGCTAGTTTTTTAAACCACAACAAAACTCATTTCCATGAATGTCAGTCATTGTCAAAAGATCTGAAATGAAAAAGTCACAGGAAAAACGCGAAAAATTGCAACTTTTTCATTTTGTCGCACACAAACTGTGACTTTTTTTGTATTGTTGTACAAAAGCCAGCGTCTAAAAAAACCGAAATCCTCTAAAACTATGAAGCAAAGAAAGAGCTTCTGCAATTGACTTTTGCATGATCTTGACAGGTTTTAGATGGTGAATTTTTGCATTGGGATTTGTCACGGTTTTGTCGCATAATAAATTGTGACAAATTGCATTTTTTTCTATGACAAAATCGACAAAAACCCCAACCACAAAAATCAAGCATTAGAAAATGCCCCCCTAGTGTTTTTTTTCAGAAACTCATCTAGTCCCATTGGTGCTATGACTTACTTTCAACCAACTTGTAGTTAAAAAAAAATGACAGCCCTAAAGCTGGAGGATTAAGTAGCATTACAAGAAGGGAATCACAGACAAGCCTGCGCTTCAATCCCACCCTACTTTCCTGTGTTTGTAACATGATGCTATGGGCCACTTAAGATCTTTGTCCTTGAAAGTAAGAATAGAAACTACAATTTTAGTTATTAGTATAGTAAATACTACTAAATCCCATCACAATGTTCCCACAGCCAATAGTGTTTTTTGTAGCATTACTCTGAACTGGACACTTCCAAAGCAGTATACTTTTTTACAATTATCAGAGACCCAGAGCCTGGAGTTTGAATTAGGTAAGGTTATTGTGAAAATCCCTTAGAATTACATGGGATGTTAAAAAGGAATGTTATTTCAGTTGACATACAAAGCTGCAAAACAGGTGTGGGAAAATTTGACAGTACTTTTGCATAGCTTGGTAGTGTTTATATTCTGCACTGACATTTAAATGGGGTTTGTCATCAGCTATCTGCACTTAGGCCTGCAGTATTAATTCAATCAGCAATGGAGTTCTTGCCTCCTGCATCATACAGATATGGACACTGCATATCATGGCTATGTAAGGGCTCTGGCACACGGGGAGATTAGTCACCCGCGACAAATCTCCCTTGTTAAGGGGTGACTAATCTCCCCGAACTACCATCCCACCAGCGAAAATGTAAGTTGCCGGTGGGATGGCACACGCTGAGCAGGTGATTTCGGCAAATCGGAGATTAGTCGCCCGTGACAAGGGAGATTTGTCGAGGGCGACTAATCTCCCCGTATGCCAGAGCCCTAACACTTCTTGGTTGAAAGGGCTTCTGAATTACTCAAAGAATGAGTACAGTCAGTATTCAGCCCCAGCCTTTATCAGCTCTTTTACAGATTAGGAAAGAAAAAGAGCAGTTTGTGGCTTAGTCAGGTGTTACCTTTGGTTAATGTTAAATGAAGGTATATGACTAGAGTCAGATAGGTGTCACTTAATATTACTGTAAATATTTGAACAGTCTTATCTCTCAAATTCGCTCAGCTTGTCATTTATTTTTAGTGACCTCTGATAAATGACAGGTTTCAGAGCAAAAGAACAAAACTGCAGCTTCTAATGTTGTACTTTCCAGTTATGACGTTCTTACATGCAGAACAGCAAGGGACAGTGAGGGAAATTCTTCTTGCATTTGATTAAGATGCCCTTACTTTCAAAAATAAACTAAAGCTTTAGTTATGGAATACATAACATAAAGATATGAAGAGAATTAAAATACATTCAGATATATTATACTGTTCCTACATAGAGGAATGATTTATCAAATTGCAGAATACAGCTAATATTTGGGGGTTCTCAATTTGTTTCTTACATGAAGTAGAAAGGTGTACCTGGGAGTGACATGACAAGTACTTTTTGCAGCTTTAAATGGCTGAATTGGCAACAGAGCATCTATTTCACCACTGAAACTGCAAAACAGGGTCCCTGTTCTACAGGTTTTCTGTTCAAAACATATCAGGTTGCCAAAATGTACATTTGAAATAAATTTGAAGATGTATAGGATTCTAATTTTTTAAAAAATATTTCACTTTTCTCTGTAATAATAAAACAGTGCCTTGTACTTGATCCTTACTAATTTGCTTAAACCCATATTGGTGGCAAAACTATCCTATTGGGTTTATATAATGTTTAAATAAAGAAAACCCAAGCATACTGAATAATAGATCCCATACCTGTACCTACAGTACATTTCTAAAGATAATCTAAGTGTAATATAAGTGTATGTATCAAACTGCCAAACAAGTAGTTCTAGATCATTATTATTATTATAAATAATAGTGTTAAAGGAACAGTAACACTAAAAATTAAAATATAATGTACTGTTGCCCTGCACTTGTAAAAATTGTGTGTTTGCTTCAGAAAGACTACTATAGTTAATAGAAATAGCTGTTGTGTAGCCATGGGGGCAGCCATTTAAATTGAAAAAAGGAGAAAAGGCACAGGTTACATAAGAAGATAACAGATAACTGTGAAGAATACAATGGGAATCTATGCTACTTATCTGTTATCTGCTTAGTAACCTGTGCCTTTTCTCCTTTTTTCAATTTAAATGGCTGCCCCCATGGCTACAGAGCAGGGTATTTATATAAACTGTAGTAGTGTTTATGAAGCAAACACACAACTTTTACCAGTGCAGGGCAATAGTACATAATATATTAATTATTTTTATACACTTTCATTTTTTGGTGTTACTGTTCCTTTAATAATATTTTTAAAAAGTTAATGTATTCTTGAAACAATGAATCACTGATTGGTTGATTACTGCCCAGGGGTGAATTTGCCCAGTGTGTATAAATAAACCTTTATTGCATTTCCCTGTTAGAAATTATTGAAAAAGTATTCACTTTTAGATATGGAGAAATCAATTCTTACCAATAAGCAAGCAGCTTTGTGCGCATATTTGTATACTCAAAACATGTTTGACATTTACTTATAGATAAGTTAAGGCTTTTTAAATGATGGGACATACCAAATACGTGAAATAGACTAGAGGTTGCAAACTATGGCAAGCAAAGAGGATTGGGGGCAGTTTTAATGTCAATGAATGTTACATATGAGGTGAATGATTGCTGTTCTGGTTTATCCTGCAACCCAATCTTAAAATAATTTTTTTGCAAATGTTTTTTTTTTTTTTTAAATTACATCATCAGTGTGACTTGAAATAGGGAGTGATATACAGAAAAGGGTATATTTTATACTTCATTATAAATTGGAGAAGACAGCTAAAGTTTTAAACTCAGGAGGGAAGTACAGCAGTCGCATTGCCCATAATGACATGACTATTACAGTAATGGCTGCACTATATATATGTATATTCCACCTCACTGTGGGGAAATCTCTACCACTTTAGAAGTGACAGATGATTTCCCAGGAGTTACCCAGCATAAAATTATGATTTATTACTTGCAGCCTATAAAAATCTTTAGGAATTTCTATCTGCCTGGCCGACACGGCAAGATGGAGGTGTAATATAGGTTGAGTATATGACATTTGCATATATTACAAATATGATTTTTACACTGCACAGTGCAGAAAGGTTCTCGCTTTGTCTTTAATCTGCATTCATATTTTGGTCTCAAGTGCACAAAGTAGATGTTATGGCACATTATAAACCTACAAGCAGAAGGGTGACTGAGTAAATAAAGGCAAAGCTGTATCTCTGTTACGAAGATGGGATGGTCAAACTGGGATTATATACAATAAAAAGTTACTAGATCTATGCCCCTAAATTCCAAACGAACGAGCGACAGAACAAAACTTTCTTGAAAATAATTTGAAATCCATATAGAGTAAAAACAATAAAGACCAATGGCCCTGGTCTCTTCTTGAATGCCAGTCCAACATGCAAAACTGTATTTTCAAGGAACTGGCTCTTTTAGAATGTTTGCTTTATGACAACCTGAAGGTACAAAGCCAGATAAGGAATTCATAAAAAAAAAAAAATCTATAAAGGTATAAAAATACTTATCTGCCAATTTGTGCACTCAACTTCCTCCACACCTTGGTCATTCAGGTACTTTAATAGCCTGCCAATTCCCACATCCTGTTCTGCTGACATCTGATTTATTATACTCAGGCTGGCGCGAGAAAATACTTTTTGTTATAGTTATTTTGCCTATGCAAGCAAATAATGTATTTTAAACATTAGCTTTACTTCTCTCCATGCCCGGACTGACAATCTGTGGATTCTGGCAAAGTACACAGCCCCCCGCCAGCCCAATTAATAGTGACTGTCTATGGCATCTTACAGAAGCCCCTCTGGCATTTGCCAGGTAATTTTTGGTAACTGACCACAACAGTGTATAATCTTAAATAGTTACAGTCCACAAAGTCATCATTTGTTATTTATTATAAAATGCTATTGTTCTGATGTCAATGAATTAGTTAAAGGTATATCTTGTTTTTTCATATGTGATAAGGAGCAGCACGTGCACATTTGCACTCACGTAAGCATATAGTGGTGGCTACACAAAGACCGCCCAGTGTTGCTGCCAATCTAGCACACTGGAATCAGTATAGGAGCAGCATATGGATCTATATTTTGGAAGATGTAAATGTCCAAACATGATGACCAATCTAAATCTTTGAAATCTCAAATTCTACATTTAACTTCCCCCTTTAGGCTTTAGCATTAAATATAATATAAACATCCACCGGATCCCCGGAATTCCAGCATTGTTATGGCTACATGCTGAGTTACAATTTCTGCAATTGTGCATAATGTGTCATAATTAATAATTAGGAATTTGGGTGCAAGTTGTGGCTACCATTTGCGTTAGGACTGTGTCACTTCTAACAGATGTCCATCAAAAATTGCATTAGCTTCCAAACTGATGGAATTATACTCCTGGAATTATAGCCATGTCAGGGGTTGCCCAGTGTGAACAGCCACACTTGTACCCAATTCATCAGAAGAGGTAGGACAGGCACATTGGCACAAATGTGCGAAAGTGCAAGAAACATGTTTGCAAGAAAGTAACTTTAATGAATCACATCCATATGCACACCAGCATGTCACATTTGAATTATGGTTGTAAAAAAGGCTTCTGTATTTTCCCTGTCTAGCCAATTCCTACAAAAAGTGCTATATATGCTTGTGGCAATGATCACGTAGCACAAATGCCAATAGGGATAGTTCACCTTCAAGTTAATATTTAGGGGGAGATTTATCAATCCACGAATGGTCCGATCAATCGTTCGATCGGACCGTTCGCGTTTTCTGCAACTTTTTCGTACCTTGCGTATTTTCCGTTATTTAACACGGCTTTTTCGTACTGTGCTTAAAAAAAACCGCGACAATCATATTGCCGCAGCGAGTATGAAAGTTTCGGATTTATTCAAGCTTTCCTTGGGCCAGGTTGGAGCTGTAGAGTGCCATTGATTCCTATGGGAGGCTTCCAAAATCATGCACAGAAGGATCAAAGTCGGAAAGGTTTTCCTGCATTTTACAATCGTTCGGATACAAAAATTTTGTGACTTTCGGATCCAGCGCCGGATTTCAAATCCGGGCGCCCCGAGGCTGCCCCCCCATTCGCGCCCCTCCCCTCCCTGTGCGCACATGCGCAAACAAACCTCTCTCTCCCCGTACCACCCCCTCCCCGCCACCGCGCAGGGCGCATGCGCGCCCATTTAAACTCCGATACGGAGCAGTGGGGAGGACTCCCCATGTCTCCGTACGGGAGCAAAATTTCAGAATTTCATTGCGGCGGGGCGGCCCCTATATTTTTGCCGCCCTAGGCCCGGGCCTTTGTGGCCTCGCCACAAATCCGGGCCTGTTCGGATCACCAATACAATATTATCGTGAGTAATATAAATGTTACATAAATGTTAAAATGTAACATTTGTGACTCAGAGTTTAACAATAATGGACAGGAAAGGAACTGGGAAAGGTATAAAAAAGTTGTTTAATGTTTCACCTCTTGCCTGGCACTCCCTTTACTTTTTTTCTCATTGCTTTTCTCTCTGTATTTTACTGTGTTTAACTTTTTATTGTGCTTAATACCAGTGCTATATGATACTGTTTGGGAAAATGTGCTTGACACTGGGTTTGCTTCTCTACCATATGCAAAATAGAAACAGAAGCCGCATATACAAAGGAAAACTATTCGAGTGCTGAACCAGTTTATTGGATGCCACAGAGTGCGACTGGCATGGATAATGATTTGTGGGATAAACGTCACTTAAAGTGGACCTGTCACCCAGACATAAAAAGCTGTGTAATAAAACCCCTTTTCAAATTAAACATGAAACCCAAAATCATTTTTTTTATTACCACATCCATACCTATCATAAAAGCATTTAAAAATCCCAGCTGTCAGTCATATATTGCCTGCCCCGCCTCTATGCCTTAGGCATAGGGGTGGGGCAGAGAGTTACTTTCACTTTCAATTCAAAACTTCTTAGATGTTGCTGCACCCCTCACATTCCCCCTCCCTCCTCACCATGTAATTTTGTAACCAGTGCATGGGTATGGGCATTACTTCCCCCCATACTGGCACAGAAACAAGATTTTGGCAGAATGCAATGCCTGCTTTGATAACAGTGCCCACAAAATGGCCCCTCCCTGCAATTGTGAAATTGTGAATTCCAAGGCTGAAGAAACTAAGATTAAAATAATTTATATAGTGTTAGTAAAGTTTATTTTGCTTGAAAACCACAATAGAAAACAATTTGGAATTATTTCTTAAGGTGACAGGTCCGCTTTAATCGGGTTTCTAGCAAAGGATATGTTATCTATTTCAGTCACACTTTGTGGCATCCAATAAATGGGTTCATTACTTTGAAACTTTAGTAACTGAGGTAGGAAAAATACAAGTCTATCAGATTGGTTGGGTAGGCCATGGAGGGGCCAAGTTGGCACATTTTATAGGCCCACATATGGCTAGCTTGACGTGACTGTTAGCATTTTTTTAAGATTCTGTGTGTTACTGAGAGTTCAAGCTTGCTTAAGACTCCATTGTTTTCTGACTGTGTGCCATACTATACACTTTCCATACAGTTCCTCTAACAAGAAATGGGGGGGTGGGGCACATGTTGAACTTGCTCCTTGCCTTACAGACAGGTGCTGCTCTCTACACCACAGTCCCATTTCTACAATGCTATAACGTAATCCTACACAGTTTTAGTCATTTCTAATTGTTTCACTCATTGTCCTTGACTTTAACCAGCTTTGCTACAATTTATGGTTTGCCTAATTTTTTTTCTTTTTTACCTGCCCTTAGCTCTTTTACTGAGCACATTCTGAAAAACGTGTTTGTGTAAAAATAATTAACAGGAACTACAATTTAAAATTCTTCAGTACAGTGGCATGTAATGCATACCTGTGTACAGTATATGAGAACAGACCAACAAATATACATATAGATTGTAAGCTCTATGGGGCAGGGACCTCCATCCTCTTGTGTCTGTGACTCTTAACTTATTGCAACTGTATCTTGTATTTATTTGTATTTATTTATTTGTAATTATTGTTATACTGTGTATTTATCTATTATTATCTTAATAACCCCCTGTTTGTATTAATGTATTCTACTGTACAGTGCTGCGTACATAAGTAGCGCTCTATAAATAAAGATATACATACATGCATTATGCTGCTTTCAAAACAACAGGTTTAGTGCTAAACTATTAGAATTTGTGTCGTTAACAAGAAAACGTCACAGAGCAACAGCAGACTCTTTTGCTCTACAACATTTTCTTTTGTTATTGACCTAACACGCTGATTGGGAGTGATGTACACATGTAGCATGGAGATATTCTGCTGGTGCCAGTTAATGCTCTCTAAAATAATTTTCTGTGATAACTGTGTAATTTGTGTAACTGCCTCATAACCTTCACATATTTGTATGAGATATAAGGGCGGTATTAGAAGATGTGTTAGTCATATCATTTGGCACAAAGTTTTGGCAAGCAAAATGTCAAGTGCCAATGCAAAGCAGAAAGCAGCGTCACCTTTGTGCCATATAATATATATATATATATATATATATATATATATATATATACGTTCGTAGGTAGACAGGTTCACACCGGAAACCTTTATACAGTAAATACTTTTATAGATTTAATACATTACAGACCACATCAACGTTCCAGTCTCCTCCTAAGACCTTTATCAAGACCATGTCTTAGAAGTTTGACCTGGTCTGTGCTGTACTAAATCAATAAAAGTATTTTTAAAGATTCCCGGTGTGCACCTGTCTACCTATGAACTTGTATTCAAATGCTCATTTGGTAGCACCCGGCTCGAACAGTTACTTGCTTGGTAGTGCTAAAATTATCTGGATTTTTCTTTTACCTTGTTTTTTTTTTTAATTTTAGGTGATAAACTTAGATGTAGCTGTATAAAAAAATACACACAGAACAGTGGCCATCCAGTTCAGTGAGGTATCAGCTGAATTGCATGTACAACAAGTATATACTATATATGCCCAGTGTAATTTTATCCCTGTAGAAGGGGCCGATGTGTTGCTACCAAAAGCCCCTACTGTTTCACAATCCTCAGTTTAGTTATTTGCTCAGTGTAAGGAGTGTACTGTACACGTAATGAATGGATAGGTTTACTTGCTCAATGTTCAAAGGTGTATAATGACAAGGAAACAATAAAATGAGTTTGGAAAATTTTAAATAAGCAAAACCTCATATCCTGTAAATATTATTACTGTAACTTCATGACTGCAAGAAAGTTGCATTACTTGTTTAAGGAAACAAAAAGATGGGAAGAAACTGAAGGCACACACAAATCACGCAAATCAGTTTGGGGAGCATTTTTAAACACAATCCAAACACATTAACATTAGACGGGTATGGAATCTGTTATCCAGAAACTATTATCCAGAAGGCTCTGAATTACAGGAAGACTATCTCCCATAGACTCTTTTTAAATAAAAAAAATTAACATTTAAAAAATGATTTCTCTAATAATAAACAGAGCCTTGTACTTGATCCGACCTAAAGTGCACAAATCCATATTGCTTGCAAAACAATTCTATTAGGTTTAATAAATGTTTAAATAATTTTAGCAGACTTAAGGGATGGAGATCCAGATTACAAAAATACCCTTTATCTGGAAAACCCCAGCCCCAAACATTCTGGATAACAAGTCCCATACCGTTGCAATGATACCACTCTTAAGTTGGAGAGTTATTAATAAGGTTGTATCCTAATTGTTTATGGAAACACAGAAAGATCTTTATCTCACTTTTTATTAGCTATATTTTTGGTAATATTCTGATATGTTTTATATTTGCACCCTTCTATTGTACAACACTGCCAAATATATTATAAAATAATCTGTACACCTTAGATTTATATGGTTATGGGCAGAACTTTAAGGGCGATTTTGTTGCATGACCTTGCATAGAGTGATCTCATCTTACATGTTGATTTGAAGAGTTACATTTTTTTACAATTTTGTATCTAGTTGTATGTGGGAATGCAGGAAGGCTACTGTGAAAAAACGTCAGTTACAATATATGGCTTTGTTGGATGTCCTTACATAGACGGATCTCACCTTACATGTCAGCTGCAGTTTCACATTTCTAGAAACCATGTCATTAAAATGACCATTGATATTGATATTAAAATCTGAGCTGTAAGTGAAATAAAAGATTTGCCACCTGAAACAATATGATTGTTAGAAAGACGATGATTCTACGTCGATGATTAACTTGAAAACACACTGTAAAACCACTGCTTCTCTTTAATCAACTCTTGCTTTTATTTTGCCATGGACCATAATTGGAAATACATTTGTTAAATCACATGAAGCCGTTTTGGAATTACGCCTCCATTTAATTTGTATAGTGGGAAAATATGTATAATAGTATTCCTGTTTCAGAGTTCACTTCTTTCTATTAAACTGTTCAGGTAGCATTTACCAATGTAGGAAAAATACATACTTCATATGCATCTGTATACTTCCCTTACATTTCCCCAAAATTCTAGCACAAGTCCATGAACTGAAATTGATTTTCTGCCTGACTTTTTGCCACTAATTAAAAATGAGAGCTTATTGGCACTAGTATATAATTTGGTGCACTCTTTGGACACTTTATTACCCAAAAATGCTCATGTTACACTCTTTGTAAATCCAAGCCACTCTGTACAGATGTATGCCTGCAAATAACATATGGGTCTTTAACAATAATTTTTAGAATAGTTTAGAATCAATACATTTGTGCTTATGGGGCCTCACTAGTGCAGAGGTATAGGCACAGCCCCTGAAATGTATACAATCTATGCAGTGAAGTAGACTCCACTCTAAGGGGCAGATTTACTAATCCACGAACGGTCCGAAGGTGTCCTAATGCGTTTTTTCGCAATGATCGGTATTTTTGCGATTTTCCACTACTTTTTCGTCTCCGTCGCGAAAAAATCGGATTGTTTTTTCCAGCGCTTACTATCGCTCAATATGAAAAATTCGCGACGGCGACGAAAAAGTTGCGAAAAATACGATAAAGTCGCGACAAATATGAAAAATCGCGATGGCGACGAAAAAGTTGCAAAATTTTCGTTTCCAATACGATTTTTTCCTTTTCGGAATTCGGATTGGTGGATTAGTAAATCTGTCCCTAAGTCTGCTTATAGTCACTAAAACATTGTCAGTATATGCCATCCTCTCACAATTGGGTAAAATTGTCCCAAGGTTTGTGCGCTTTCATGGTATCACATGCTGGTGTCCTAACCACTTATAAATAGAAACCGGCATTACAAATACAGAAATATGAACCTATTCACAGCTTTCATTTAACTCAGTCCTAAAAGCTTTTTTTCCCACCCAAAAACTGTTTTCTTACATAATGAAAGCAAATATAATTCTAAACAACTTTCAAGTTACTTTCATAGTTTTTAATGGTTTTAAAGTTATTTCTGCATGCTGCACTGACTAATCTTTTTTTTTTTTTTTTTAACTGTTTCCAGAGTTTTGGACTTCAGTTTTGGAAAACTGCAAAAATCTGGCCACGTTAATCAGTATTGTATTTTGGATGTTGCTCCCAGTGGAATAAAGCAGGTGCTTAATTTTGAATTCCTAGCTTAGAGGGAAGTTTTGGTTGGATAAAAAACAGTTGTACTGCCAAACAGAGTCTCCTGTAGGCTGCCAGTTCACATAGTGATTACCAAATAACCAATCACAGCCCTAATTTGGCACCCCAGGAACATTTTTCATGCTTTTGTGCCTCCCCAATTCTTTCTACATTTGAATGTGGCTGGCAGGTAGAAAAGGTTGGGGATCTAAGCTCTCTGTTTCAGATTGTTAGCAGAGCTAAATGGGCAGTTTTGTCAGGTATTTTCACAGAACTATGTGCTTAAAGGGATTGTGTCTTGATTTAAAACATTTGCATTCCTTGTATATCACCTAACCCAGTCTTAACTTTGTTTATCTTTCATCACTCTGTAATATGAAGACTTTATTATGCTGCACCCACACTCTAATTGTTACAAGCTACTAATTAGCTCAGCAGCTTTTGGCTAAACAATATTTTAGTAAAAAAGGTAATAGCCAGGATGTGCAGAAGCCACAGGATTTAAAGAGGATTTATTTTTCTCAATGTTGCCAAGCGTTCCTCAGAGTTAGTTATGTGTCCTCATCTAGACACTGCCATGCATGACTTGCAAAACATATGGTTGTCCAGTAATATATTTTCTGTAAATAGGTCACAGTTTATGACTGGGCAGAATGAAATCATCTCCATTCTAGAAGTAATTAATATACTGACCAGACCTTCCTCACATCCCTCTGGCCCCCAGCCAACTGGGTGTAGGCGCAAAACATGACCATGACTGTGCAGCTTCCTAGGAACCCCAAATATTTGACCAAATGAATGGGAATCATCACACTTTTCTCTAGCCCATATGAAAAAAGATGGAATTATATAAAAACAATATGGCGAAAAGTACATGGACTCATCTAAGATAACATCATCAGGTGGAGCACTTACTGCTGGGTACCAAGCTGTCTCTTAAAGCACCACAGCACAACTCAAAACAGTAGTATGGAGCTTGCAGTTTTTATGGGTGATTAGAGACAAACAATCCTAACATCAACACCATGGGGCACATTTACTAATCCACGAACGCTCCGAAGGCGTCCGAATGCGGTTTTTTCGTAATGATCAGTATTTTGCGATTTTTTCGTAAATTGTTGTGACTTTATATACGACAATATACGAGCAAATCGTAATGGCTACGAAAAAGTCGCGACAATTCGCGCAAGCCGTAATGGTTACGAAAAAGTCGTAACGGAGACGAAAAAAAACCGCAAAAAATACGAAAAAGTCACAAAATGTTCGTTTTCCAATCCGAATTTTTCCCATTCGGATTCGTGGATTAGTAAATCAGCCCCCATGTGTAATACCAACATTGGATGGAGCGAGGTAAAGATCACTACCATTTAACTCTACAGCAGTGAAAACCATCCTCTGGAGTCTGCAGAAGTCTGGGTTCGGCAGATGAAAATTACAACAATACATCCCTAAATGCATTGAGTTGATGGTAAAGTTTGCATAGAGAAGAAATGTTCCGGTTCTGTATTCAGCGATTTGGCTTGAGTCCTTGCTTCTTTTGAAAGCAAACTTTAGGGCTACAGAATTCAATGCCATTGCTGACAATTCTGTGCTTCCTTCTTTGTGGCAACAGGAGAAGAACTTCTGGATACATGGATAGTTAAAGGGACATAAAAGGAGTAGTCTGCATATCTATGGTATCTCTGTTTTAAAAAGCATTTTATTATTTTTATTCTTTGGTGTTGATTGTTAGGACTACTTATAGCCACCTTCACCACAGCCTGAATCAGTAATAAAAATTTTTTAATACCTACATTATCTATGTTCACATAATAAAAAAAAAACATTTAATAAACGCCTGACTCAAGTTTTCCTTAAATTCTCATTGGATGACTAGTGCAATGCATTCAGGCCTAGCATTGTCAGAGTAATGAATAAGGATAATAATCATTTATCATGGGAACATATTCAGCTGATGTTTTTTACATAGGTGTATCATCCTGGGGCAGTAACTACTTAGTTCAGAGTATTACAGTTGATTGTTAAAGGAATAATGAAAACAAACAATACACCAAAATGTTTTTTTCTTATTGTATTGCCTTTTTAAATAATGGATGATAAAGTGCACAATATATTTTGAGGTTAGAATGGAACTCACGTCAGTATCTGTGCATGATAGCACACATAAATATTCCCAAAAGGCCAAGCCATCTGATCTTGTGAAATATAAGAAGCTTTATCTAAAAGCTGCTATTGTAGGAACTTGGGAAGTATACTGATGGGGCTCAACTAGCGAAAGTGCTTTAACAGAGCAAGCAGCAACCAATATGAAGCAGGCACACAATGATAAAAGTGGCTAGGGAAGAGTTTCTGAATATTCACCTCAATATCCAAGTGATCCGTGTCTGGCAATGTCAGCCACTGCGATAGTGACAGTGCTTCCAGTTCATTCTCTTTGAGAGCACTTTAGTGTTTAAAACTCACCAAATGAGATTAGCCTTATGGATAAGTGTGGTTCAATCTCCCTTTATTGGTTGCAGTACTCCATGTCTGTATAATGGTATGCATTGGGAACAGTGGTTATTGACTCCCTATAGCTACTTCAACCACCTTTTACAAAATCCAGGACTGACCAATGGTTTTTTAGTTTTAGTTATCAATCCACAGGCTAAATTCTTTTAGTACATTCATTAGACAGCAACCCTTTTCATGGCCTCAAGCTCACAGTGTCAGTGATGTAGATTCTTTAGGTCTACATATCGCAGTCTCTGACAGGAAAAGGTTAAATAAGAATTTATGTGGTGAATAACATCTCAATATGTTTCTAATTGCTCTGTGTTTGCTGTGGAAATCCAAACCCAAGGAGTTGTGACCTTAGCAAAACTTAAAACTTTTTTGATTTTTTTTTCTATTAATGCATGTTACTTATTGGTGTTTTTGTCACAGTTTTTTTGTACTGTCCAGTTTTACAATATGGACAGGATTCTGGAATACAGATGCACATCATTGTATAGTTGGTTTAAGGCACCTGAACCATTTCAGTGCCAGACAGGCTCCATGAGGCAGCTATGACTTTTTACAGATTGCTTTTACAATTTACTGTTCTGCATGTAAGCCTGCAGCCAGTAGCGTAAGCATAGAGGAAGCAAACCCCACAGTCACAGGGGAGCCCATGGGACAGGAGGGCCTTAACCCTGGGGTCTGCTTCCTCTATAGTTTTTAGAAATGCCCCCCAGCTGCTCTTTTTCTTACCCCAGTGCCAGTGGCCAGGGAGCAGGGGCTCAAGCAGTTGGGTGAGTTGAGTGAGGGCTGAGTAGGGGCTGCTGTGCATGCTGGGCCCTTTTAAAGATCTTTTTGCAGGTGGGTGTAGCGTGGCTTGCAGCTGTTACGCCACTGCCTGCAGTGAAGATAGATAAAGGTGTTATGGTAATTTGCACGTACAGGGTTACATTAATTGTTCTGCTTAAGTGAGAGCTGACTTACACAGCCTTCCTGGCTTGGAACTGTCCAGGTACCTACTTGTGTCATAGATGCACCCATATGTCAAAAATATGCATAAAATAAATACACAAATTAAGATGAATTAAGATTATTTTTTTACTAAAACATTTACATTAATATAAAATTGTATTTGATGAAAAATTAGTTTACACCCAATTAGCACATTAAATTTGTTGGGCTGTGCCATCTGAGACATAATGCCAAGTAAATGTATTATTGTTGCCTCTAAAAAATCATAGTCACAAAGGCTTTCATAGTAGTAATGGCTCATGATGACCTGGTTCACTGATTGTTTCCCATATGAATGATGTTCTTTTCAGGTATGTACAGGTATGTATAATGCCTTATTATGTGGTTGCACATGTGGTTGCTGAGGGCTTACTTCTTTTGTCACCTTTAAATAAAGGTTTAGGGACATCCTTTTGTCTCGCTGAAGGAAATAATGAACAAAAATCGAGCAGATCTTTTTACAGAGAGATCCTGATATAATAAACTGTTTTGTATATGCTGCTTCACCTGCTTTTTAAAACACAGTGACATGAAATTCAATCATTGTACTTTGAATGGACATCATTTGGAAATGGAAACAAAGGGATGTGGAGGGTTTGGGAGAGGTGAAAAAAGGAGGAAAGTGTGGAGATACCAGGGCTGGTAGTAGAGGCCTTGGGTGTACCAGTGGGTGCCAGGCTTGTACCTCTTCTGCCTGCCAACCCTGAGTTCCGCTAGGGTTGCCACCTTTTCTGGAAAAAAATACAGACCTTCCTAGGCCTGATCTTTGAAAGGGCTGACTGCAGCAAGAAGTAACAAACAACAACAAAACCTTTTTCTCTTACCTGCAAAAAAGCTGGGTTATTGCACTACATTGCTTGGCAACATTTCTTTCAATAGCCCTTGGTCTAAATATATACAGACACTACACTATTTATCAGCTCTGTTAGATGATAATCTTGAACAACATAAGGCTATCTGGTCAACATGGGAAGTTTATCTTTATGTAATAATCAGCCCCAGATTTCAGTTTGCGGCGCACAGAGGCCGCACCATTCTTCCCAGCCCCCCTTGACGGATTGTGTGCATGCGCATGCTTCTCGGTCAGGTATGGAGGACTGGGGACAGGATACGCTGAAGGTTTTGGCATGTCCCATCTCCAGTGCTCCCTATCTGAGCACATTTCCCTTGCAGCTGAGTGGCATGCCACCCTAGGCCCGGGCCTTTGTGTCCTCGTCACAAATCTGGGCCTGGTAATGATTCCAAATCTTCCTCTAATGTTAAATAGGATATGAGACCCATTATTATATATTTCTGTTGTCAACTAATGTACCTATTTTGGTTTCTATTCATTACCACTTAGCTTGCATAGTTCTTCACATTTTTTGAATTACTTCTGTTATGCATGATGATTCTATATGCTTTTAATATCTACTGACTGTGCATTATGCACAGACATTGTTTTCTAAAGCAAATTCATTTATCATGAATATCATTTAGAAATAAATGATAAAAGCAATCACAATTAAATGCAACCTGTCAGTTGTTTACTCAATGTATCTGCACCATGTAATATGTGGTTTTTTTTATTTTCATGGTAACTTTTTATAGTATGTCTGCTAGACTTACAGTGATTTGGTTGCCCCACCCTAACTGCACAACAATTTGATTATTCTATAGACAGTTTTCTGCTCTGGAGTCACACCAACGTCATTCAACAGATTTCTTTTTCTTTATTTTCTCACCATTCCATCCTGTCTTCTTCTTTGTCATCTGCTACATATTTTTGTCTTCCTCTTTTTGCATTTTTACATAGTTGCTCTCCAATGTCCCCTGTTATAAAGCCAAAGGGAGCATTTCCCAGCAACTGCTTCCTGGTATGTTTTAAAAGTTTTGTAATTGACACAAGTGATGGTTTTAACCTCAGTTAATGGTGGGGGGGAGGATGCACCTGCCTAAAAGATACAACATGACACAAATAAATATAAAGACACAAGGAGGGACACTGGACATTCTAATACTGTTTAGCAAACAAAAATTGATGTGATATGTTTGCAGGTGGGGAAGGCCATTTTGTCACATAATCACGCTGCGAGCAATGCGACTGTCACAAAGCTTTGTGCGACTGTCACAAAGCTTTGTGCGACTGTCACAAAGCTGCACATGCCATCAGCCCCACTCTACTCATTAACACCTCTTTTAACTTGTAACATTCAGTTTTATTTGGGCTGTACAAGGTAAAAGGATATACTTTGTTACCTGGTTTATTCCATTACCATTATCTAGTCTTGTTATTGACACTGAATTATCTTTGGAATGGCTGATTCATCTTCCACCCAGCTTGACTTAAAGGAACAGTAACACTAAAAAATAAAAATGTTTTAAAATAATTAAAATATAATGTGCTGCTGCCCTGCACTGGTAAAAGTTGTGTGTTTGCTTCAGAAAGACTACTGTAGTTAATAGAAATAGCTGTTGTGTAGCCATGGGGGCAGCCATTTAAATTGAAAAAAGGAGAAAAGGCACAGGTTACATAAGAAGATAACAGATAACTGTATAGAATACAATGGGAATCTATGCTACTTATCTGTTATCTGCTTAGTAACCTGTGCCTTTTCTCCTTTTTTCAATTTAAATGGCTGCCCCCATGGCTACACAGCAGGGTATTTATATAAACTGTAGTAGTGTTTATGAAGCAAACACACAACTTTTACCAGTGCAGGGCAATAGTATATAATATATTAATTATTTTTATACACTTTCATTTTTTGGTGTTACTGTTCCTTTAAGCATGGGACAGAAACGACTGCCCAAACAAAAGACATGAAGCTACCGAATGCTACAATGAGACAATAAGATCAGTGAGAGTTAAAATGTATGTTTGCAAAAGTGCCAGCAGAACTAACTACTGCAGCTCAGAGATGGAACCAACAAGTTCTGCATGTAAGCAGCTTTTTTTTTTTACCTAAGCCTGTGTAATGGTAGCTTACCTTTCCTGCTTCCACCCCAACCCTCTCCCCAAAAACACCACCAAAGTTCTGATGCTCTAGAGACAATGTATATGCCATTTTTAGAAAGTAGAGAAACCTGCTTAACAAGGGTTCCCGCACTTATCTAGTTTCTCCTCATGACGTGCCCACTTCTAAATGCTACGCTAATTTTCTTTTCCTTATGTGCTGATCAGACTTTGTATGACCCAACATTATGACATTAGGCAACTGCAAATATACAGTTCTTCCTATACCTTATGTTTTTTTTCACCTGAACTGACAGTGGGAATTTTAGTTCTACACTGTTTGAATACAGGTATGGGATCTGTTATCAGGAAACATGTTATCCGGAAAGCTCTGAATTAAGTGAAGGCTATCATAGTGATATAGAATACAGTGATAATGACTCTAAAAAACTACTCTTCAAAATCTGAATGTGCATTAAAAGTTACCTATAGGTCATGTTAATCGCTTTTGCAAGTGTTAAGGCCCCCATACACGGGCCGATAGAAGCTCAGGGCCAAACGATCGGATTATTTTTTTTTAAAGCAACTTCCTACCCGATATCGCCCACCCGTAGGTGGGGATATCGGGTAAAGATCCGCTCGCTTGGCGACATCGCCAAGCGAGCGGATCTTATAGTGTATGGGGACCTTTACTTGGAGTTCCTTTACTTGGACTGTCCCTTCTCAGCCTGTCAGTTATAGCTTCTAATGCTAACAGACTCCTGCTACACAAATATGGCAGCCCCCTCATAGGGGAACATGGTGGAGGTAATGTAAAAGCATTGGGCAAATACTTTTATGGCAAAATTATAAATAGCATGCAAAGACATTGTTATGCAGATGTTAAAAATAGGTTTTATTTCTGGTGTCAATTTCTCTTTAATCAAATAATTCAAATTTTTAAAAATTATTTCCCTTTTTTTGTAATAATCAGTTTCTTGTACTTGATCCCAACTAATATATAATTAACCCTTATTGGACCAAAGCAGGTCCATTAGGTTTGATTAATGTTTAAATGATGTTTTAGTAGACCTAAGGTATGGAGATCCAAATTACGGAAGGAAACAGGAAAACCCCAGGTCCATAGCATTCTGGATAACAGGTTCCATACCTGTATAATGGATGTTTGAGAATAGAAAGTTCACAATTTAGAATAATCTCTTTTCCAAGGAAACCTGGGCTTAGCAGTCATGGAATTCTCTGGGCAGCAAACATCACTCAGCAGAAGGTGGGAGGGGAGCAGTAATTCAGAGAGCGTTCAGGATAATTTGTCTACTCTAAAATGTATGTCTCCTAGACTAACGGGCACATTTACTAATCCACGAATCCGAATGGGAAAAATTTGGATTGGAAACGAACATTTTGCGACTTTTCCGTATTTTTTCGTGACTTTTTCGCAGCCGTTACGACTTTTTCGTATTGAGCGCTCGTAAACAGCAGGCAAACCTTTGCGACTTTGCATGATTTTGGAAGTCTCCCATAGGACTCAATGGCACTCTGCAGCTCCAACCTGGCCCAAGGAAAGTCACGATACTAAAGCTTGAATGAATCCGAAACTTTCGTACTCGGCGCGAAAAAGTCGCGACAATTCGCGCAAGTCGTAACGGCTACGAAAAAATCGTGACAATTTACGAAAAAAACACAAAATACCGATCATAACGGAAAAAACGCATTCAGACACTTTTCGGACGTTCGTGGATTAGTAAATGTGCCCCTAAATCTATCATCATTTACAAAAGAACACATCTAAAAAATTTTCCAAGAGCTATACTTGGGAAATGTTCAAATGTACCAGTCTTGCAATACCATGCCTCACTAAACTTCAATTATGTTCAAATTTTAATTGCTTTATAGACCGAAAGAAAATGCAGCATTGAGCTTGCCCTTTATTTCTTTTTCTTTACATTTATATATTTGCTTCTCCCAAGCCAGATATTAAAATTATAGGATCAGTGATCTGTTCAATACTTACGTATTCATTTTCACTAATTATAATCATTTAAAAATCTGTTTACATCATATAAGATCATTTTTCCCTTTCCAGGAAAACTATACATTCAGAGTAAATGCTTAAAGGCAAAGGAAAGGTGAAATCATTGGTGGGGTGCTAAATGTTAGACATCCCCCCAGTGATTATTCCACAATACCCTGGGCAGGTGCCCCTGTTAGCATAAAAAGTACCGACGCAGGGTGCTTTTGAGCAACCACCATGTTGCAATCTTCTTCCTGCTTTTTCTTCTTCTTGATAGGTGCACATGCGCAGAAGAGTGGACGAGGACAATCGCTCTGTGGTGCTCACTCATAAGTACCACAAGCTGGTGCAGTTTTCTGCTAACAGGAGCACTGGCCCAGGGCATCAAATAATCACTGGGGACTGGCTAACATTTGGCACCCCTCAGTGATTACACCTTTTCTTCTCCTTCAACCAACAGATGATTTATATTATAATAAGTGCCCTATTCAAGAACCTTAAAAAATTATCATATACATATTAGTAAACATTGTCCTTTTTTTCAAACCACCATTTTGTTATGGTCTGTGTGCTTCCTCAGAGATCACCTGACATGAAGTAAAGCAGCTACCACAGGAAGAAGTATGGAAATACCCATATCTGTCTATTCATTGGCTGATGCAATTTAGCGGATATGTGTGCCCTTGGTTTGTGTGTGAGCACAGTCTCTCCTATGAGCCAGAGGGTGAAGTTTAGTGCCTAAATGGCAGCTTTTCAATTTGGGACTAGCCAGTGGCACAATATTACAAAGGTGAATTCTTCATGAAAAGGAAATTATTTATTCAAAGCTGATATAACATGGTTATAATGGTGTTATCTTCGATAATCCACCATAATCTGCATGGTTTCCTCATATTACGATTTGGAACAAACACTCACCACCAGGTCTCTTAGACTTTTACACATGGGACTTATTTTCATGTGTTTGACATGCAGGATTGAGCACTCCTAAGCATACAACCACCTAATTCATTCTACTAAAATCAGGTTTTATAGGGATCACAAGAAACAATTTTCTGCAGAACTGTGCTTAATACAGTTGCTGGCATACTAAAAAGAAAACCTAGCATTTGCCAATCCTACAAACAGTTTCTATCTGTATGGGCCCAATGTAGTCTTATCATGCCCCTTCTTAAATTTAGAACAGAATAGGATGGGCACTAATAGGATGTTTGTATCCAGCCAGGCTGAGAGAGGGAGAGAATGGCAGATTAGGCTATAACTGCGACTAAGCAAGTTACAGCGGGAAGTTCTAGTGACAAAATGTAAAAATTATTAAACAAAAGGAAAATAAACCATTGCACCTTATTAAAAACGAATAGTGAGGCAATTTGACTTTATTTTTACAGGTTTCTTTTGTCTACCTTTCTACACTTAGAAATTTAAAATGCTATAATCTTGTTGCCATGGTACAGGATTAATTGAGACAGAATCCTTCTTAATAAAGAAATCAATAGGGCTGTCTGTTAGCCTTCTTTACGTCTTGCAATTCAACCACTTTTACACTGTCCTGAATCAGAAAAGGTTGTGGCTGAAGTATTGTCCAGCTAACATATTCCCACATGCTAAACAGCAGATCTGTACTAACTTTGGCGCCTCTGGTACATTTTTTGTTTATATCCCCATACCATGAGTAGGCCTTTCCCATTAATGTAATCATTTACAATTGCTGTTGGGAACATGCCTATGAAACAAGCATTGCCTGCAGTGCCAATGGATAGATCTGAGGAAAAAAAGCTGTAAGGTGAGAACTCCCTCTAAATCTAGCAGCAAAACGATGAGGTAATTTAAAAAATAGTACCAAACACTAACCACGTACAGTCTCAGGTGACCTATCTGATCCACTTTCTTTTCAAGCTAATTGGTAAATATTATGCAAATGTAATTAGATATGAAAAGCAGCCACTTGATCTGCTAAGATGCTTATTCTGGTGTACATCTGCATTTTGAATAAAGTTTGACTGTTTGCCAACTTTACAAGATAACAAAAGGTATAATCACTGGTGGGTGCCAAAATGTTATACACTCCCCAATGATACTCCAGGCCAGTGCTCCTGTTTGCTATAAACTGCACTTGTCCAAGGCATATTTGTAAAAGTCCATCATTGCTAACTTTTTCAGCTCGTTCTTTGTTCTAGTCCAGGGAGGTGTGTGGGCAGGAGGAGTGAAAATTAAACTTAGATACAAAAAGCTGGCTTTTCCGCTCTACTGAGCACCCACTAGTCCAGCCCTGGAAAAAAGGACAGAAGAAAAAGACGACTGCATGAAATGAGCATCTACAGAAATACCCAGGATGCCAAACAATTTGACACTCCCCAGCGATTATACTTTTAATTCTCCTTCAATGATTTAGAACTCCAGGATCGTGCATTGTTTGACTATTTTCAGAGGGTCTTCTTGAGGGTCCTTGCAGCCTCAGCTGTAAGATGAGGGTGGGAAACTTGTGCTATGAAACACCATTGAATAAAGGTCTACACAAATATTCATTTTATATTTTAATATATTATGGAAACCACATTTAATTAAACAATTTCTGAACTTATAACCAATTTTCACATACTATTGCTGAGGAATAAAAACCACTCAACTTCTCTCAAGGTTAATTTAAAACAAAAAAACTCCGACACATGACATCATAGTTTTTTCAAAGCAAAAACAAACAAAGTAATAAATAGTCTTAGTTTAAGTAAAAATACACATCTGTTTCTGATCTTGCAATCCTGCAAGTGAATGACTAGGAAAAGTGCACTTAATGGTTATATAGCACACAACCCACAGTATACTAATGATTTAGAAAAAGGCTGGACCTGCCTTAGTGAAACGTTGGGAAGCCATTGAGGATGAACAATCGAGCCCCATTCTTCTAATTCCCTTGAAGTTTTTATTATGTCAATAAAAGATTCACAATACACAAACCAAACAGTGGGAATAGATTTGCAATTCAGACCTAACAATACTACAGAAAAAGAACTATGTTTCAAAAGAATTTGGTCCAAGGGGGACCAACAATTAAAACTTGTTTTATCCAGAGGAGGCATTTACAGAAAGGGAGCATTCTAAAGAAAAATGCCACTGGCAAAAGTGCAAATTATTATTGCCTTATATAATTGTTATAGTTTTTCTTCATATAGGATAACCAAACCCCGACTACTACCAGCATCCTCTCACAGGCTTAAACTATAAGCCGAAAATGTACTGTGAAATGTACTTAAATAGCAGCTCGTTTGCAGGGTAATGCCGATTAGCAGCTTTGCTGTGGCTCTAGACTATCTGAAATGCTTGGGGCTCCTGTCTAGCTCAGTCCTATGGGTGAAATGAAATTCTTGGTATGGCACCACAAATCTTTACACAAGTGTAAAAACAAAACAGAATGCACAATCATACAAAAAGGCTCAGAGTGAAACAAAAACAGAAAAAAAACAAGATACTAATAGGAGAGTCTGTGTATAGTTACTACATGCTCAGATGTTTATCTGAAAAATGTCAAAATCTATACTGCAAAATATCCAATGCTGAAACTGGGAAGAGGAAAAAAGTGGCAAAAAAAAAAAAAAAATAGATTTGAACAAGGTTCAAATAAGGAATGCAGTTATGTACACATTTCTAAATACATCTGAGCCAGTTTGTAATCCTATTGCATGATGTTCATACTGATTCTGGTCAGAAGATCTCTGGAAAAAAAAAAAAAAAAAAATATACATGGAATTTTGTGCCAAATCTTCAGTCTTCTCTTTAGTGTATTTCTTTGTCTAAATGACAGTAGAGGTACATCGAAACCACCATTGCAGCAAGCTGGGGAGGGAAGAAAAATGATTTTTAACAGAATGCTAAACTAGACCATACAAGCGTATAAACACGTTTATATCTTTTGAGTTTGAAGCTACTAGAAGAGAGAGGTTATTAAAAGTATAAACCAAATCTTTAGTTGGATGACCCCTAGGTGGGGTGGCCCATAATGCCTCCACCTAGGCTAAAAGCTTGTGAAATGGGAGCATTCAACTGACCATTTTTTCAGTAATAAGAGAGTGACTGCAAGCCAGTCATATTGCACAACTGTGCTACTAATCATTGACCAAGGACCACACAGATGTAACAATGCTCAACCAATTTGGCTGTAAATCTAGTCGGCTACAGGGGCATTCAATATAAAGGAGGCAGAACCTGCAACTGTAGTGGATATGATATCTGAGCAGGTCTGTAGAGTTATCCACTTACCTCCAGTGCACAGATGCCAGCTGCCACGCCCCCTACTATGGCAGCATTCTGCCGAATGAGGTATATGAGCTGACTGAAACAACCCTAAGGATAAAGAACAGACCATCAGTCCCAAAATACATTTTTAAAGTGTTTAAAATAGTTTAGAAATCTGTTTGTCATTTATGTATAAGACAGCAATATATGTAACTTTATGAGGATGAAAACATACCGAAACGTGAGAATTCATTGCGCCTTGTTGAGTACAGACAGAATTTGCACTTGAAGTTGAGTTGCAGCAGTAGGATGGGTATTGCTGATGGTTGTTATTATAGAAGGTGGAATTGCTGAAGTCGGTGTAGTTATTGAAACCGCAGCAATGAAGCTAAAAAGAGTAAAAGGCAGCAATGGTCAGAATGAACAAAAACGTGATCACAATTCCAAGACCCATAACAACAGAAAGCCTTACATTTTCCATGGTGGAGTTCCATATCTTTGTCACATCTGGATTAGAACCATACTCATTTTGTAGAACTGGTTTTAGGAGGGGTCCTAATATAGTCTCTGCCTGATATGTGAATAAAAAGAATTAGTCTTACAATAATGAAAACCGGCTTACTATTCACCTCTAGAGTCGCACAGATTTGACTGCCCACCAAAAGTTAATAGAGCAGTAACAACCAAGCAAAGGCAAGTAAAATATTTCTAGAAGTTGTTCAATAAAACCATAGACCAGGCCTATACGGAAACCTCCCTACAAATAAATATTTTCTTATAAAAAGGTGTTTATCTAGATAAAGGTGTCTTTTACTAATTTTATCATATGACTCTCAACAGAATGAGTTTGCAAATCAGCAGAATACAGATTCTGAATTGACAATACACAATGGACTATTAATATATTTGACAAGATTAATATTTCAGAGTCTTTTATATTGATAAACATTTCTATAGACAGCAATTATACTTCTCATTAAAGCAAATATAAAAAAAAAAAAAAAAAAAAAAAAAAAAAAAAGAGGCAGGTGTTTAGGGTCTATCTACCCTAAACACCTGCCTGTTAGATATAATTCAAAGTTTCATGGGGGATAGGTCGAATATAGAACAAAACTGGTTTAGAGTCACCAGAAAGTATATGCATGGAACATACTTTGCAACTGGTATCAAATTTTAAAAATTCCTACCAAGGAGGAATAAACCAAGGCCACAACAGCACCAGCCACCTCTGCGATGAATATGATCAGGATGATGGAGAAGAACTAAAATAAATGTATAAGACAGTTTTCTTACACAATGTTAACAATACTCAGCTGAGACCAACATTTACTAATAAAACCAATGGTCCAGATCACTATTACATTTCAATGGTATTTAGAAAACACCTAGAAAACACCTACGCCAACTCAGGTAAGTAATGACCAAATATGCAACCAAAGTTTTTTTTCACCCTCCCAATATTAAATGCAGCCTGTGTGCATAAATATTTATTTAAGAAAGGGCTGGTGACTTAGCTGGTCACAAAGAAACAGTGATTGGGACAGTTATTTGTCAGAAAACTCACCGTGAGCAGTAGGCATTTGCTCTCTCTTTGAGCTCCGCAGCATCCAAGGAATCCAAGAATTACCAACAGGGAACCAATGGCAATGAGGAAATACCCAACATTCACAAACTGAAGTGCAGCGCTTGCAGACACTGTTCCAAATATTTTTAAAAAAGAGTTACTGTCCACAGACACCCAGATTCCAACTCCCAGGAGGGTACCACCTCCAAGCTGCAAGAAAAATAGAGTATATCACTAGTTCATCTAATATTTTGAGCCTTAAACAGCTACATTACAACAGGGTAACATTGTCAATGACGATAATCTGATAAACCAGTGGCATAAACATGGAATTTAATTCCACCTTGTTTGTTTAGATGTGACTGAGGGATAACTAAGGAGCCTCTTAAAATACTGCAAGAAGATTGGAAAATTCAATTTTCAAGCCCAATATTCAAAATTACATTTTTAAAAAAGGGAATATATTCTATACATGGATTTTTTTAGAAACATATTGGTATAAACTGTTTTTCCTCCCACAAAGCCTTATTGCTTTAAAAAGTTGTTTAGTCAAGTTGCTTTGTCCCTCCTATGTTATGCAGTTAGTCCTCAGCCTGTGTCCCCATTGCATATTTACTCCAGTAACCTATTTTTTTTTTTATAAAAAGTGGATGTTAAGAATACATCACAACCCAAAATTTAAACCCTAAGAAAAGCTTTATGCTTCACTGTGAAGTATAACATTTCTTTATGCGATTACCATATAAAAAAGGTAGATAGCAATAGTGTATGCTTTGGGCACTGGGACTATTAGTTTTGCCTTCTTCTGGTCATGGCTTTGCTATTATGTTTCATAGTATATATCATATATAGATTAAGAGGTTAAAGAACATTTTCCAACATTATAAAAAAAAAAACAAAAACAAACAAACAAACCACACAGGCACACAAAGAGTGCATATCAGTGGGAAATATACCCCTATATGTTAAAATATGACCCTGGAACAATTAGTACTCCTCCACTTAACAGGAGGTATAATATATACTGGTGATCATTTACCAACCATGGGGACATTTTTCCTCAGCAGTAACTCATGGCAGCCAATCATTTGTTTTTTCATTTTTCTACATGCATCTTCTTGTAAAATACTGTCCATTTACCTTCACATTATAAATGTGGGAAAATGTATACAATACCTAGCAGCCACCACCACCACCACTTAATAAACAGGCATGCAGGTCCTAAAAAATGTAAATAGTTCTTACATGGGCCCAGATATTGCCCTAACTGCTAGAGTTGCTGCAAAGAAAACTTTCCCCTGGTGACATGCTCTCATTTACACTCATTTATCTTTCAGTGTAGGGTGCTGTGACCTGATCTTGATACAAGGTCACCAATATCAATAATGCCCACTTTGTACAATACAGTAAAACAGTAAAGTGCCAAGATATGCATGTTTGTTATGAGCTAAAGAAGGCCACGAACGGACTTCATTCATTCTAGTAGATTTGAGGCAACCATACTTGGGCCAATCAAGCACACTCTCAAACCTGTTTTCCCACAGCTGATGGATGAAGAACTTATTGGGGTCACACACAGTTTGCCCATTTTTTTTTTTAAGGACACATCCAGCCTGCGGGCCTCCAGTTGGACAGGATTGTTCTATTATTGCAGCAAAACCCATTGCAAAAAGTAGCAATTAATCTAATCTATAACTTGGAATGGCTTTGGAAAAAAGTTCCCTCCAGTTTCTTGCAGGCCATGTGCACAAAAATAATATTTTGTGTACTTTATTTGAAAACTGTGTACACAGATTAGTCGGTGGGTCCAAGACAACATGTAATTGTGTTTGTGCAAGACATTTTCTGTGGGCTTGCAGTCAGGCAGTAGTCAGATGTGTGACCATAGTGCTCAACCATCTAGGCATGTTTGGTTATTTAATGCAGTCATGCTATCCTGGTAGATCTGTCCGGCTGGAAAATTGATATCAACTGGCCAAAAGGCAATTAAGTTTCCTTTAGTTTCTGTTTTGTTAGCACCTTCACTTCCTTTAGAGGGAATTTTGTCTGAATACAGCTTTACTAGTTATTTTCTATCCTGCTTTGCTGCAGTAGTTTCACCACTTGCAATATTTGTTTCCTTGGGAAAAGAAAGGCCAAGCAAAGGATTTTTTTCTTAATAGCATATATGATAAGGTATACTTACAAATATGAAAACATTGAATAAAATCATCATCACTTTGATAAATGTGAAGCACCCCATTGTTCTGGCTGTAAAGAGAAAGCAAAACAAAGCAAAAGTTAAAGCACTGTTTCAGGCCATTTTTTAAATTCAATTCTTCTACAACAGAGATGTAATCAAGAGGTGAATACAGAAGAGACCAAACCACTCCCAGACCTAATAATTTATAATTGCTGCATCGTCCGTTCATGTACTAGTTCCTATGAACTTTACTATAGTTATAATTGCTATTGGATCTAGATTTATAAAAACATTTTATATTGATTAGTGAATAAAAGAGTACTCTCTCTACAACCAATGAAACAATGTTTTATTACTGTGCAGTTTAACTTTAGTGGGGAAAAATAGGACATTACTAGCCACTCCAAAACAATGTAAACATGTTTATTCATTTTGCATTGCCTAAATAGATGAAAAACTATATTACACAGAAAGTATCAAATGAGACAAAAATATAGGTGGGGGACACGAAAATGCTCTACTGCTGCAAACGTATCTAAAAAAAAGTAGGATAACCTTCATTAGTGTATATCCTACTTTTTCAGTTACTACTATGGAGGAGAATGTGATATAAGCCTAACCTTTTTTTACTGTCCTGAGCTATATATACACACACGCCATACCCTGCCCTATCAGGTGTAGAGAGAATTTTCTCTGTATACAATTTAAAGCAAATGGCAGTGCAGGCTAGAAATAATCCTCCCTAATTTTAAAATAAATTGCAAGCAAGACTGTCTTGCAAGAATAGTAATACTTTTAGTTAATTGAAATGCCACTCCTAGGAGTATTTTTCAACATATTTATGCCTTGGCATAATTTAGAATTGTTATGACAGTAATGTCCTGTCCTGTTTTGTTTAACAGTAGACTTAGGCCTTTCATGCATTAACAGGGTAACAGCTGTTGCGACTGCTCACACAAATTCAGATGTGAGGGCACAGAGTGCTTGCATCCACAGACTTACATTAAAGTCTGACAGAGCATTAAAACTGTGTGACTTGGCAAATTGCTATATTTACCAACGTTGCAGCAGCTTGTCTGAATGGCAACTCAATAGTCTGCACAGTTTATGATTTCAGAGTGACTCTTATTCCATATAAAAAAAAAACCACAAATATGAGAGAATATAAAATGAACAGTGACGTGAAAAAGACTGTCCATGCATTAAAACTGTCACATGTATGCCATAAACTGTCTAATGTATACTAATATTTTACTAATCCTGGCATTTCCCCCTTGCTCCAGATGACAAGACAACTGGAGGAGTATGGCTTCTGCCATGTTAGGTTTGGCAATGACATTTCACTCATTCTGGTAGATGTGATTGTCTGAGAACATTTTTTAACGCTTGCCAGTTCATGTTCAGTTTGGTGGTGGATGGATTCCTAAGAACTTTCACCCAAAAGACCCTCTTACCTACATATAGAAACATATTTGGCAACTGGAACTTTTGTGCAAATGTGGGATAAAGTCTGACTGACTTGGATAATTATTGCAACAATTCCTATAGGAATAAGCTCATTAAAAGACGATATTAACGTTCATTTATAAACGGGGTGCAAAGTGAAAAGTACCTTTATACATGCTCACAATGCACCTTGCTCTCACTGTTTTGCACTGTGCAGGCACAAATCATTGCTCCTCAGTTACACAATATGAAGGTGCCATATAAGGGGTGGTTTGTGGACAGGATGTAAAAAAAATTCCCTTTGGGCAGGGAGCCCAGGTAAGGGATACTTGCACATCATTCAGAGGCAGGAGTTAAAGAGAATATAAACCCCAAAAAAAGAATTGGTACGAACTTACTAATTAAGCACATTCATATTTTATTTTAAGTGTTTTTGTTTTTTTTAGGTAATAGCATAGTTCTAGACAGTTTTATACTGCTAGGCAGGGTTGGCTCAACAGCTCTCTTTGGAGGGCCAGAGTGTCAGCAACACATAGAGACATATTTATTATAGCATGTAAGCCAACATCAACAGTGACGTTGCACATAGCAACCAATTGGCAGTCTAGGCCACCTAAAATTAGAGAACAATCGCATAGATACGACTGGTTTCGTTAGGCAACATCACCAAAGATATTGGCTTACAGACTAGATAAATATGTCCCTGTCTATATACTTCCTGGTTTCATTTAACCATTGGGTTGCTGACATACAGTTAAGCTAAAAGCCTTTTACTAGCAGTCTAAAAAGGCAGATCTTAGAGTCCACTTAGAAAATAAAATTAAATTGCAAAAGTAAATCTGCATACAATCATTTCCTTAAAGCACAGGGTTCCTTGCTCTCTTTTTGGATATTTAGGAAATAATATGATTTCAATACATGCTATGGGCGAGACTGACCAGTTATCAGGAGTGAAAAGGGGACATCTGCCAGCTTGTCTGGGCAATATGATTGGACATAACGAAAACCTACCAGTATGTGGCTCTCTCATTTCTGATAATGGGCAAACATATTACAGCATTTTTAAGAATATACATTTTTATACTTTTGTAAAAGAAACAAAAAAGTCAAATCACATATATAAAAATAAAAGCAGTTTAAATACCTAGAATTCTGCTCATACCAGAAAGCTTTATTGATTTATTAATGACAAGGGCCCAAAACCAAGAAAAATAGATGAGGGGGTTGTGTGGTGTGATGTGTATATTGTTCTATTCTATATACAGGTATGACAATAGTCAGATACACAGATGTGCATCTTATATGTATACAGATATTAATAAAAGAAGCCTAGGATAGATTGCTGCTTCTATTTAATCACTACTATTAAGCGCAACAAAGCTGTAAACTAAACGGTCACAAAACGAAACAAGGGTGTGTTGTAACAATATTTGTACCAGCCTTTCCAGAACACAAGATCTATGAACCACTGTAATGGAAAAGCACACAGTACAATAAGGATGTAAGACATGCAGTTTCCTGCTGCCTTCATCTACCAGTCAGGTCTGCGCCAGGATAAGTAACTTTTAAAGCTGATGTTGCTGTGGAAGGACATCTTTCAGCACTGACCCCACCAGCTGAAATGGCAAGATCAGTGTAAAGTACTGTAGGTTCAACTACTAAAATAAAAGTTAAGTTACAGAAATCTGCTGCAGCTAATTGACTAGGAGCCAGGCACAAACTGCCTAAAAGATAATACAGGTTATAAGGAGAGAAATAGTCAGTGATATATAGATTTTATTTTCTTTCAAGAAAGTTATAAGTGTATAAATTTGTAACTGGTCACCCTATTTTTATTTTCCAAAAAAAATTGGCTCCGTGTTTTCCCAGAGACCAGGTAAATAGGCATTAGCCAAGGTTTGCATATATTTATTTAATTTCTTATTTTTTGTCAAACAGGTTTAGGGGAGGTACATCTGGCCCTGTTTAGTGTTTACAATGTCTTGAATTACCAAGTTTTCCACCAACAACATTGGAAAGGGATTATGCCTCTCTCCCTCCTTTGAACTAGTGGGATTTTCTTGCACTATAGCAACAGATACAGAAATGGGGCTTTACAATCTCCAGCAAAGGTGCTTTATGTCTTACGTCTTCCATAAAATCCATAGATAGCCCAAAGTACAAAAACTAAATTTAGATGAAATCTTTGGACACTGTAAAATATTAAGGAAGGATACTCTTTAAAACAGGGCAGTAATTAAGTGCTCAACTTTGCTTATAGGGATTCCCACAGCTGAAGAACCAAATTCATAGCTTTATACATCTGTAATAACGCAGTATTTTTATACATTGCAATATACAATGCACCACCAACAACACAGACTTTGATATCTTCAAGATCCAGTTTATTATGAAACAAGACCGCTCAGCAAGTCAGATCACAGTTTTACCCATTAAGTCTATGATAACTAGATCGGATTCCACTGGGCAGTTATAACTAATCCAAATTTGTCCTGGCTAGAATGGTCAGCTAATTGCATTTCGATTCATCTCAGTAAAGTTGTATGGAAATCACAGATCTGTAATGGAAGAGGGGACACACACAGGTGTAACTGCCTTTAACTTTACAATTTCTGTGGTCCCGCAGATCAGCATTTGTGTGCATAGGGAAAGTTATGTTGCTTCTCAACAAGTGTTTTTAAAACAGTATGTGCAATACTAATACCTTGGGCTAGCCAAGCTAAACTCCCTTTACAACCCACCTCATCCTCCTATAGGATAAGGCTGCAAGTGGATGCTGGGAGTTGTAGTCAACAGCTGGAGGACTGCAAGTTGGATTTTGAATAATGAAAATAACTAGTCCCAGGTCCTGCTGCTTGATCAGCTGTAGGGAATCATGGATAAATAATTTCCAGATCTGCATCATGTGACTTTATTTGTATCCTGATTCAGTAGTGTCTGATTTAAATGCTGTGGTCAGTCATTTTTCTGTAGTGAGAATGAGCCTGAGGTATCTGTATGTGATTATTCTACCAGCCTCTTCCAGTCACCCTGGCAGCATTACCAGCCTGAGTGAGTCAGTTAACGGCTAAAACAGTCTG
Source organism: Xenopus tropicalis (assembly GCF_000004195.4). Taxonomy (NCBI): domain Eukaryota; kingdom Metazoa; phylum Chordata; class Amphibia; order Anura; family Pipidae; genus Xenopus; species Xenopus tropicalis. The sequence goes on along the minus strand of NC_030680.2, from coordinate 92,916,162 downwards.
TGACAAGAGTTAAACATTTAAATGGGTGTTCAAAAAAACAAACCATAAGGACATCGTACAGCACTGCAGGCTGCTGGTTTTGACTGACATACCAAGCACACTACTGAAGTAGTTACCTACATTTTCCTTTCAGCAGAACTGCCATTTTATACAGGGGCAATATATCTGTGTGGGTTTAAAACAGTAGCTTTTTAAAGATCCAGTCTTTTTTTATACACATTTATTTATCCAAATCATGTCTCTTTAACCACGCTGCTGCCTTATACAACATACACTTCCTAAATGTGTTAAGATGGAAGATTCAGAATGAACAGAAAATTGGGGAAAAATGTATAGAGCAATTAAGACTGCTATATAAACAAACCTTACTGGGTATTGTATAAATTAAATCAGCTTCTAGCTTTAAAAGTCAGTTTAAAAATAACTGTACTAATGTTTTTTAAACTCCTAAATTAGAAAATGAGAAATCCCAAGTAAAAGTCAGTTTGAGCTGTAACAGCAGGTTCTTACCTGGATGTTCCCAAGAAGCGGCTAAACTGCTGTACTGACTGCTGAGCAATCCACAGAGGTTATGCTGCACCTGCTTCAACTGCTAACAGGTGATACTCACACAGGCTGGAGCAGGAAGTCTATCCGGCCAATCAGGTGGCTCCCTATTGTTTCAAGTGAATAATCTCTGCACCACACCTACAGCACAGCAATACTTTTTACTTTTTCCCTTTCCTTCCTTCCCCACCCCCAAACAGCAGCATTTTTTTTCTGTTAAATAAAATAAATAAATGAGATTCTATGATTCTATCCCTAACAGTATCGTCAGACAAGTACAGGAGCTATTCATTATATATATATATATATATATATATATTTTTTTTTATTTTTTATTTTTTTTTTAATAGAGCTAAGATAATTAATTGTCTATGAACTCAATGCACTCATTATATTCCCTCCAAACATAATCATATTTAAAGAGTTAGGAGAACTGTGTAAACCCCATTGTGCTAGAAGCAACAATACATCTTTGTATCCCTGTGCAGCATCACAGGCAAAGTTCTGCTTTTAACTCTTTCCTTTCTAACTTGACTCAGTTTATGTTGGGCATTCAGTGGAATTGTGTTGCCTTTGCTGTCTATTAACCTTGACATCAAGTAGAATTTTTATTGGCTGGCCTAATATAATACCATTCAGGAGCAAGGTATGTCATATGATATCATGGTGTGCCACTTTTCTGTAAAAGTTCTCTACAATATGTTGGTTGATTATTTTGCGCTTACAGTATTATTGTTTTTTTTTTTATATGTTTATTGATGTGAGTGACTCCCAGTAACACCATCTTAATGAAACAGTGCACTCTTAGGGCAATAAAATGACTTCATTCACTGGAAAAAGGGAGCCTTTTATTTTGCCAAGACTGGAGTTCCAGAACAGTGGGTCTACCTAGTTGTAGCAAAACCTGTGGCTGTGGTGTGTGCTGGGAATGAAAACTTCTGTTGTCCTAGATATTCTTGGCACTATAGCAGCATGAATAATACAAAATGCTTTCATCTTTTATGGCATATCGTCCAGTATGCTGCCACAGACCTCCATTCCCTGATGATGAGTCTCTTGAGTGCAGTTTGGAAAAGGCAAACCAATACTTTACACAAATTGACAAAAATACATATTTAAATAAAGATGTGAATTTTACACTTAGTGGGAAGAGAATAATGCATCTATCCATATAATGCAATGCCTGTAAGTAACATAACAAGGTATTTGCGCAGTACAGGAGGAACCTTGAGTCACACACAGTTAACAATTACTGCTAAGACCTTAACAAGGATCAGTAATGGAGTCCCATTAATACGTAATGTGCGCTTTAACAATCACTAAACAGTACATGCATATTAAATAAAAGAGCTGCTTGTATTTCAAATGAAGCACAGGGATTTTCTCTGAGCCTAAAATGGATGATAAAAAGTAAACATTATTTGTTTTCAAGCACACAGAAAGTGTTTAATGGTTAGTAAAATATATTGCTACCAAATGTAGGAGTTTCTGCATATAAACACTGATGCCTTCCCAAAAGTCTGAAGTCTCATGTAATATTTTTTATTAACCATGCCAGTAAAATGTTGGCAAATAGCACTTCATGCAAACCATGATATTGTGTAGCTTCATTTGGGTTTTTTGAGTGCATCCAGTATAGTGATCATGATGACATATCAGATGTAGGTTTATCAAAATAACCAATGAATTACAGGCATTATAGTTTGGTCAGCATTTAGGCCTGGTGGCTTTGTTCAACTGTTAACAAAACTATAAAACACTATCTGCACACAGATTTGGAACATCAGTTGATCTGGTTTTTCCGTATTGGATGACAACTAGTTCCATGTCACCAGTAACAACTATTTAGAAGGCAAGAGCTGTTTCAACAAACATTTTATTCTAAAATAGCTACATTGTATGAAATGATTGGGCCATGCAACTGAGCAGCTGCTCAAACCATTGTCTGTATGTTACTTGGTATTTTACTGCTGAGCCACCAATGGGTTTTGGAATTGGCTGCTTGTAATAGACATAACCATATTCTTCATACACTGTTCTCACTATCTCCAACTACAATCTTACTAATGCAAGGTGGCAACAATTATTATTTCTTATTAGTTACTAATGGTCTATTTAAGCAAGTACCTTCCTGTCTCCCACTGCTGGATCTTTGAGCCATTCTCTGTGTTCCCCTTGTGCTTGAGTTCCTAGTAAACCTTGTTTCTACTGATCCTTGTTAAGAATCCTGCTCCCCTCCTGGTAAACCTCATTCCTCAGTTCCCAAGTGCCTGTTACCTAGCCTTCATATTCGGCCTCCTGGTCTTGACCCCTGGCTGTTTGCACAGACTTGTATTGCTTTTCGCCTTCCTAGATCTCTCGCATGATTATACAGGCTTGTTTCAGCTTGCCACTTGTTATATGTTCTGTCACACTGGTTATATCTACTTATTCTTAGTTACTGTTCATTCATTCACTGTTTTTCAAATATGTCTCCATCAAGCAATTATCATGTGTATGCCGGGATATCAAATGCATAGGCTCCTACCTGCCAGCTACACACCTGTGGCTGTAACTGACAAGAGCCTACTGACATCCCAAAACTTGTGTTAGCACTGGCTGACAATGAATGATCTATGGTAGGATACAGATACAGCATGTAGCTCTTGATTTGTTCTGTAACTTTTAGGTACACATCCTTCGTAAGATTGTTCCATGCATGAACCATTGCAAAAAAATGGATTCTTTAATGTTCACAAGGGAAATATTTGAAATAACGCAGGTAGCAGAATCCAAACCTTACCTGACAAGTAAGGTTTGCATCACAGTTTGAAAACTCTTCCCTATGGGACTGGTTTGAACCTGTATTTATCCAGTAAGAAACAAGTTCAACCTTTTATGTCTATATATAACCTGCCTAACTTCTAGTTGATCTAGAGGAAGGCAAAAAAAAACTCCTTTAACTTGCCTCGGAAAAAAAATTCTTCCTGACTCCAAGATGGCAATCGTACCAGTCCCTAGATCAGCTTTGTATTAAGAGAGGGGGAATGCTTGAAATGCGACAAGTGAATCATTAACTCATTTTAAAAGGTTGACTTGCTAGAAGCATGATACTAGAGTTTCCATTAGTCTGTGGGAGGTGTTTGACCTGGTCAGGGTTAATTGGTAGCAATAGACACATTGGCTTTTGAAAACTAGCTATCCTGGAATACTGTTAAGAAAGGGTTGCCAGATATAGCTCTCGCTGTGAACATGACTTCTTTTTGCTGTTGAAATTCAGAAGTCACAGGGCTGGAACAGGAAACTTTAATTATGTTCTGTTGTCATATACACATTACCTCACTCTCTCATATAGTGGTGTTTGGAATGGAATGAACACATCATCAGGTGTCACATGATCTAAAAATAAAACTAATTAGGTGGTTATTATACAATATTTTTACACTTTAACAACCCACAGTGACTACAAAGCAATAAATATGTCAAATATGATTAAAACAGAAATAACAAAACTACATGTAACATACAATGCTACGTAAAATAGTGATAGGTTGCATTCTGTCTGGGGGAATTCTGGGTTCTCGTTCTACCTGCAGCCTGGGTAAAGTCTCACTGCAATCTTTTGGGAAGAGAAATATCAGTACTGGGAAGGAGGAGAAATAGTCATATAAGTAAATGTTTTATTTCATTTTTAGCAAAATTCAGCCAAATAGATGACTTAATGGAAATGCTAAAATGCAAATTGTCCTATTGTTTTGCAAAACCAAGGCTTTTGCCTGTTTTCCAAAGTCCAACTGATGGGGGGTTAGTTGTGCATTCATTCAGAAAACACACACACATAGGGGCTGATTTACTAACCCACGAACGGGTCGAAATGAGTCCGATTGCGTTTTTTTCGTAAAGATCGGTATTTTGCGATTTTTTCGTATTTTTTGCGATTTTTTCGGCGTCTTTACGAATTTTTCGTTACCAATACGATTTTTGCGTAAAAACGCGAGTTTTTCGTAGCCTTTATGAAAGTTGCGTAAAATCTTGCGATTTTTCCGTAGCGTTAAAACTTACGCGAAAAGTTGCGCCTTTTTGTAGCGTTAAAACTTAAAAGGTGCGAAGTTTCGCGTAAGTTTTAACGCTACGAAAAAAGCGCAACTTTTTGCGCAAGTTTTAACGCTACGAAAAATCGCAAGATTTTACGCAACTTTCGTAATGGCTACGAAAAACTCGCGTTTTTACGCAAAAATCGTATTGGTAACGAAAAATTCGTCAAGACGCCGAAAAAATCGCAAAACATGCGAAAAAGTCGCAAAATGTTCGTTTTCAAGTCGGAACTTTTCCAATTCGGGTCGGATTCGTGGGTTAGTAAATCAGCCCCATAGATTGCAGTTGTGTTAGGCTTCAGCCCCCACATTATTTGTGTTGCTCTTGTGTCTTGGGAATTCAGAAAGAAGGCAGGGGACAAGGTACAGGTATGGGACCTGTTATCCAGTTTTATTGATAAGGGATCTTTCCATAATTTGGATCAACATACCATTTTAACATCAAACCCAAAATTGTTTTGCTTCCAATAAGGATTAATTATATCTTAGTTTAGATCAAGAGAAAAAAAATTAGATTTTTAAAAATTCCAGATAACAAACCACATACTTGTATATAAAATGGGGGGGGGGGGGGGGGGGGGGTATTTAGGGGAAGTTACATTGAGTTTATAAATAGGTTTACCCATTCTTTAAGCAGTTCAATGGGGTCACCCAGACAGTTAGAGTGATATGAAGAAAGTGATATTTGATGAACCAGATACATCTGTTAGCCTGTCATGTACTAATGGGGTGCTGACAAATGTTTATTTAATGTTAATTTGTTTTCAGCAGGTGAGTAGGTAAACAGTTAAATGATTCAGTCATACAAAGTGATTTGATCCATGTTGAGAAGTTCCCTCTGTGGTTGTTGAGTTCCTGGGGATGAAAGTTGGGGATCAGTATAATTCTCCCACAATATGTCAAACAAATACGTGTAGTTGAAACTGTGGACATGGTTTCTTTCCAGTGTTTTATTGTATATTTATGATATGATTTTACAGCACCATGAGCATCCCCTGGTAAAATATAAGTAATTATACTGCGATTACAAGTGGTTTTTGTAATTAAATTGCTCTGTCTGTTATAAATCATGTCTCAATTTGCATTTCCGTAATACTGAGTAATTAAACGGGTGGTTCACCTTTAAGTTAACTTTTAGTATGTTATAGAATGACCAGTTCTAAGCAAATTTCCAATTGATCTTCATTATTTTTTTATATTTTTTGAATTATTTGCCTTCTTCTTCTGACTCATTACAGCTTTTAAATGGGGGTCACTGACCCCAGCAGCCAAAAACATTTTCCTATGTAATTGCTTCAATTTATTGTTATATTTACTTTTTAGAACATATTTTTCCCTAGTTGCTATGGTCATTTGGACCCTGGCAACAAGATAGCTGCTGAAACTCCAAACTCGAGAGCTGCTAAACAAAAAGTGAAATAATTCACAAACTACAAAAATTAAAAAATGAAGACAAGTTGTAAATTGTCTCAGAATATTACTCTCTACATTATACTTAAGGTTACCTCAAAGGTGAACAGCCATTTTAAACACAACAACTACAGAAACGGTAGGATCATTCATTGATAAACTAAAAGGTATCAGTGGAATCCTTTTTTATAGTTTTTCCTGTCTTCCTATGATTATAATAAATGGAAACTACAGGATAAAAATAAATGTTTCATAAAAGAGAAAAAATAAAATTAGACCTTCTTTTTACTGTAGACTCATTGTTTATCCCAAACACTGTATGGGGCACATTCATCAAAGTACGAGTTTGAATCCCGAAATGGGTAAAATTCGGATTAGATACGATAATTTCTGATGATCGGAAATGTCACAAAAATGCTTACGAAAAAATTGTAATAGTCACGATAATATCACATTGGCATTCCAAAAGTCACAAAATTTTCGTATCTGAACGATCGTAAACAACATGAAAACCTTTCTGACATTGATCCTTCTGTGCATGATTTTGGAAGCCTCCCATAGGACTCAATGGCACTCTGCAGCTCCAACCTGGCCCAAGGAAAGTCACGATAATGAAGCTTGAATGAATCCGTAACTCTCGTACTCAGCGTGACAAATACGATTTTGTTGTGTAAATTTTGTCACAAAGTATGTAAAACTCGCCTAAATTGGCAGAAAATATGCACAGTTCTATGAATTTGAAAAAATATGCTTTTTTTGTATTTGGATAACTGTTTTCCAGCTTTCACTCATTATCTGCATTGGGTCCTCTGGAAACATGTTATGATGGAAAAAAACTTACATTTTCCCTCAAGGTATTAGTGAAACAAAAGCATGTAACAATAATCTGACCAGTCTTCTGGTGTACGTAGGCTGAAGTGTAAGGGCCTTTTTGAATATATTAAAGGCCAGGATAGAGATGGTGTTTGGTCTGTGTATGTATAACATGGGCCACTTGTCCACTTTCTTTTAATTGCTGAGCTATACCTGAACAACATGTATGTATGATTATGAAAACATGTTAGTTGCTTTAAGCTTATGCGCCACCATTCACAAAAAACTGGACCTCCAGGGGATAAAACCAGTCCTTAACTGCATGATTGTCCAGATACTATAAACTTCACCAAGTATTCTTAAGTATACCATAACATTTATTCAATGCTAATTTGAAATGAAACCCTAGGGCCATGGCAGACGGGGAGATAAGTCAACCACAACAAATCTCCCTTAGGGCTCTGGCACACGTAGCGATTAGTTGCCCGCGACAAATCTCCCTTGTCATGGGCGACTAATCTCCCCAAACTACCATCCCACCGGCGAACATGTAAGTCACCGGTGGGATGGTACACGCTGCGCAGGCGATTTCGGCAAATCGGCGAAGTTGCCTCGCGAGGCATTTTCGGCGATTTGCCGAAATTGCGCTGCTGCGACAAATCTCCCCGTGTGCCAGAGCCCTTATATGCCATTCCTCTCAAGGCAACTTCCGAGATTTCGGGAAATCGCGGCTACGCATATGCCATCCCACCGGCGATTTACATTCAAGCCGGTGAGATTTGTCATGGGCGACTAATCTCCCCGTCTGCCACGGCCCTTAACCCTTAAAACCAAAGTGCACAGTAAAACAGGATATGCCCCTCCACTGAGTTTGTAGTTGTAAATGACCCCAGAAGTGTACACAATATACCAGATTCATATCACAAGTGTATAATAAAAATAAATAATTAGCAACCCCTGATTTAACTGATTACAAACTGATATTGGAAGTTTACATTATTTGCATCAGGGGTTGCCATTTATTTGTTATTAATATTCATTTGTGATTGGTATCTGAAATATCATGTACTTCAGCTGGTATTATTTGAACAGCCTGCATACGGCCACTGTGGGACCAGTTTTTGATGTCTAGTAATATACAGTACTTCTTGTCAAGTGGAATACAGATGTATCAAATGATGTTCTAGCCAGTAGTTATCCAAACACCAGTGCTTAATACTGAGAATAATCTGCCTCCATGGGCTACTAGATAATAAGCTCTTTTGGGCAGGGCCCTCTTCACCTCTTGTATTGGTTGCTTTATAAGTTACTCTGTATGTCCAATGTATCAAACCCACTTATTGTACAGCGCTGCGGAATATGTTGGCGCTTTATAAATAAATGTTAATAATAACAATTATAATAATTTATATAGACTATTATTGTGAGGCCTTTTTTATGTAATTTTCTTGTTAAGCTTTCTTTTTCTGAAAGCTCTATGAAACACATGGCAATAGTATATTCTTTAGGGCTGAGTTTTAAGGATGTGTTTTTTTTTCATGTGATTCCTTGTGGTGGACTTTTCATGCATTCCACTGAGAAACACAGCCTGTTTTTATTTAGCGAGTTTATACTCACTTTGCCGTAGGGAATCGCCAAATTCAGGTGGAACTTAACTTGCAGCAGAATGAGTAAAAACTCCTTGAAAGCAACAGGCTGCTCCATCCATCACAGCAGAAAACACAAGAAAAATGCTCAATTGTAAGAGTATGTGTTAATATGTTTGAAAGCTGTTTTGATACACAATCCGCTTTCAGTAAAAAAGTCCCTCCAGTGCTCATTTATTAGTTATACTAAATGCTAGTGATAAGCGAATCTGTCCTGTTTCGCTTTGCAGAAAAACTTGCAAAACTGATAAAAATTAGAAAAATGGCAAAAATCCCTTAACTTTTTGACACAACTGTGGCCTTTCTGCAATTTTTTTTTTCACGGTGAATTTTCAACGCTGTTTCACAAAACAAATTCAGCAATGGTGAAATGCGGAATTTTGCAGCAAATCCATGCCTGGAGAAAAAATTTGCTCATCACTACTAAATGCATTATATGGGCCTTTTTTGTTTATTATTCAGCCAATGATTTAAACCCCAGTTAATAAAAGCCTTTTGTGAATTGTAAAAATCAGATGTATAAACTGTGCAGAAAGAACAAATGTAAGGAAATCTGCGTATCCACACCTATTGTACTGTAGGTCACACCCTCATCAAAGTTCTTACAATGTATTTGTATTCAAAGTTTGTGACGTCAGTGAAAGGAAAATCACATGAGGCCAGAGCACAATTCAGCATGATAAGACTGAATAGCATGGCTGCTGTAGAAAGAAAAAGATGTGATTTGTGGGGGAAATGGTATATTGTTTTCAAACCTCTTTACTGGTTGTCATTGCCAATTTGTGGGTCCTTGACAAACAAAATGTTTACACCATGATGTCTTAAGTAAATGTAACTGCCCAATAGCTAGATTAATCAATATACGGTAGGTGAAATGCTGATTTATACTTGGACTATGAGCTTTCATATATTTACAGTACACAAAAGCCTTGTTTTGGCTATGGATTTTATATTCTTACAATCTACAATTACTGGTATCATTTGAACTTGGGTAGAATGAAACACCTAATTTCTGTTTTATAGTAAATACCAAAGATTTTTAGAAGCAGTAGCATGCTGACTATATCTGTAAGCGCACAATAACCTGAGCCAAAGTCTAATAAAGGGCCCTTTATTCCTACTAAAACTCCTGGCAACCACTTTTTTTTATTTGTTTTCCCAAAAAGCAGCAGCATAACTCTTAACTCCAACATGCTTTGGTGAAGAGTCTTAAGGGGGTCATTTTTGTAACCCTCAGGGAGCAAGTGCACACCTATGCCCTCTGCCTGCCCCTCTGGGATAAAGTGCTTTGTAATGCAAGGGGCATGCCACAGGCCTCTGTAATTTGAAATGTAGTGTAGAGAGAAAGGGCTGTTGCCAAAACATGTACTAGCACATAAAAATAAATGTTTTGCAGCATAGGTTCTGCTTAGTGGTGTGTGTATACCTTTCCCTACGTTTTGAAACTACAAGTGCAAAAAATGCCCAATTGCACACTGCATCCTGAATTTTAGGTACTCTAAAGACTCTAAGGGGAAGATTTATCAAAGTTCACTATTTGATAAATATGCATCTTTTCTCTAACTTCACTCTAATTTTTTTTAAACATTTGGCCCAAAGGGATAGCATGGTGAGAATTTGTCACAAGAGTCACAACAATGTAAATTGAATGAAGACCCATGGAGAGTGAGGCAACAGAGATACATGACATGTATTTTACCTAAGTTGATTATGCACAAAATATTCAGAAAGAAGAAGCTCCTGAGAAGATCAGCCAGACTGCTTCCACATTGTAACCCAGCATGCTGCCTGCCTGGTCTTTGTTTGATTCTGAACTACTTGTACTGTTTCAGAATTGACTGACCATGTTTTTTCTTACCTTTTGTACTGCCTTTTTGTTTCTGTGTGCTGGTGTGTAGTGTGAAGCCCATACCACCATTGATCTAGAAGTCTCAATAGGACACTTGTTGCCCACTGTAAACTAAGGTGCTAATAAATTCCACAACCTTACTTGTAGACTCTGTTTAGATGTCTTGCAATCTTTTCTAATAATTCTTCACTTATGTAAAAAAATGGAAAATGCAAAAACATAATGCCAAAACACTCTACAAATGGAGGAGCAAAGTACAAAATAATGGGCACATATGGACAAGGGTGGGAGCATTCCTTACAGACAGGGTGGGATATGGACAGCCCATGGGTGTCAGGCTGAGGAGTGGAGGTCGTAGCAAGCAAGCCCACAAACGTCTCACACTAACCGGAGGCTTGCCTGAGGATGGGAACAGGAAGCATGGAAGTGGAGAGAGGCCGGACAGCCAAAATGCAGTAACAACAGGATCAAGCAGGAGAATGGTCAGACTGGTCCGGGCGCGACTTTACACGCGTGACCGTTCTGCAATGCAAGCGCCCGTGAGACGACTTTTTAGATGCATGCGCAAAACGGCGAGCATCCTTACAATGGGTATCTCCTGTAATTCAAGATATGCAAGCCATGAGTGCCTAGAGATGGATAGCACAAGGGGACCCAGCATTACTAAATACATTTAGCAAAAGTTGAATACAGATCTCCTTAAAACTTCTCAGTTGCTTCTCCTTGCCACATAGGCCAGATTTTTGATCTGGTGCCAATCCCATACCACAATGCAGTCTGAATGCAGGTGCTTTGTGTATGTGATGTTGTTGCTTTGGTTCTTCTGCACCTAGCCCTTAATAAAACCATGTGACTTTTAACTTAATATGAAATTGGTCACAACTACTCTATAACTCATAGGTATTCTGTAATGCGGAATTTGTTATTCTTGTGTACAGTATCCATGGATTTTATTGACATTATGCTTGTGAGGAGGAGAATGAAACAGGCACAGATTTGTTCTGTGCAATGCAGGCACTGTTCTAGGGATTAAGAGGATTGTATTTTATTTGGAATATAATACTCTTCAATTAGATTTACTCTCATTTCAGTAAGCAATGGGGGGAATGTGGTAACCAGCACTGATGCAAATAAAAGTACTGTCAATAAATAAGTGAGATATGACAACTGCAAATTCAGTGTTGTGTTACAAAAGTACAAAAACAAGGCCATGCTGTGAACAAAATGGAATTTCAGATGCAAGTCTCCAAACGCAGATAATTGTTTCCTATTATTTTGCCCTCCAAAACTAAACAATATATTTTCTCAATTTCTCATTTATATGCTATGCATTTCTAATTTATTAGAATGTATTTTGCTTGTGATTACTAACCAAGGGTTAGTTGGCATTAGTCAAGGGTAAATATTTATTATTTCTTCCCTTCACACCCAAGCAAGCTGTCTGGCATGGTCCAACAGGCCCTTCTTCAGATTTATCCCCATACAGAGCACCTTATTTTCTCAATTATCATCTTTCCTACCTGCAGAGGTGTAAGGAAAGGGGGATGTCAATGCATGCTGAAAAGTAACACCCCTTACAGGATACCGGCAATATCAACAAATCTCTACTATCTTTTATTATTTCTTGTTCTATAGCCACAGATACAGATGCAGGGCTTCAACCTTGGATGATTTCAAGGAATCATGGCTGTAAGACTGGACAGTGACTGGATGCTATGATCATCTTGTCTTTTTAACTTTGTCCTACTTCACATTCGCCCCAAGCCACATTTCCTTGTTCCCTGGTGTGACAAAAAGATACAAAGTACAAAATTAGAATTAGAAGCAGCAATTCCCTGGCTGTTATAAATACAACCCATAACTAAAATTCCCTCTGATTTAGAAAGCCTGGCTATCATATACCAGTAAACTACATTTCTTGAAAAAATTAAGAATGAGTTAAAAATAAATGAGTAAATAATGCAAATTCCTGAATTTTTACTTTGTTATTTTGACCAGGACAAATGTGTCCTTCAAACTAGGGCCTGCATATTTTGTTCTCAACAACTGGCTCCTTCTGTCAAATAGTGAGAAGAACATTAAATATTTGTACTGGCCTACACAAGGAAATGAAGAGATGAAAAACACAAACAATCCAGGTGACCAGCATTCACATTATTTATATTATGATTCCATGCTGCTAAATTACAAATATATCTAACAGATTGTTTATGACTTGTTGATTCCATGTCCAGGAAGCCCTGAAGCTATAAATGCAGGGGCTGCATGACAAGGGATCCGAATGACCAGCAGCCAGATTACACTGGTTTATGTTTAAAGATTGAAAAATCAGATGCAGCTGTGATTGGGTGAGAAGCAGTATGTTAAGGAGGGGGAAAGCTGGGCTGGGGGTGGAGAATGATAGGGATATGATGTCACAAAAGAAGGAGTTCACTTCCTATCTTCTGAACAGGTAGAAACATCCCACCCACCCTCCCCTCTTTTTTGCATATTTTGTAAAATGCCAGGATATTTTCTTCTTTATGCTCTCATATTATCTGTTAATAACAGAATGTGAATGTTTTCCTATATGCACTGTTATATTGTGGTTTTGGTAACACTATACAGTATGAATGTGAGCGTCTGCATGGTATTATTTATGTTAAATAAAAGTCAAATCCTTGATCCAGGGAATTTTCCGATCGCCAGGTGGGGTCAGGAAGGAATTTTTTCCCTCTTGAGGCATAATTGGCACAGGCTTCAGGCTGGGTTTTTTGCCTTCCTCTGGATCAAAACAGTGGATATATGTTAATGTATTTTAAGTTGTTTCTGTCACAGCAGCAGTAGGACCTTGCCAGAGTACTGCACAGGAAATTTTAGAAGAGGGAGAAAGGAGCTTCTCTCCTTTGACTGCACGGTGGGTTGATTGATACAGACGCTACTACTGCTTGTGCTAGGTGACAGCCTGCTTGGATTTCCTATCATCGAGGCACTGCAGATTCAGGACCGCCAGCAGGGCTGCTGAACTTCTCTCATGGTGGGAGATGCAGCTCCTGCTGGTAGCAGAGTTTGGGGCCATCCTCTCTGTAGGTAGAGGCAGCCTAATACTCAGTGGTGGATATAATGACATAGTGCTGATCTCAAGTCTTCAGTAAGGAACAGCAGAGCATAGTAGCGATCTCTTATGGAATTCTGGCTTTGAATATTGCCTTGGGGTGAGGCTGGCAAGGTCCTATTTATTTGATAAAATGTAAATAAATGCTGTGGCCTCTTTTTACCCATTTCCGTCTCCTGGTGTTTTATTAATGTATGTAACAATGGGGTTCAGAGGGATGGCTGAAGGCGAAGGGAAATTGAGGAGTCCCCTTGTCATGTTGATCTGCCAATCTTGTTGTGGTGCTTGAGTTACAGAGAAGTTACTCTCCAAAGAGACATGAAGGTGACTTAGGATTGTCTAAATCAGAATTTTACTTGCTAGTTGTGCTTCATTCACATCAGTTGTAAAACAAGCATAGCATATTTAATTGATTCACATAGCAGCAATCAAAGCATTTCCTCTGCTAACACAGGACAAACCCACTTGTTTATTCAGCAACAGGAAGATGCTTGGGCATTGTGCCTGGTTGTTAAAATGTTGGTGCTACATTATGACCTCTTTTTCTAATTTAAGCACTGCAGTATCTTAAAAGACAGGGGAGGTCATTCTGTATTATAGCTAAATTTCGTAATTTAGTTACCTACAGCAAACTCTGAGCAAAAAGCTTTGCTTAGTCTAGTAGAGTGTCTTTATTACGGCTTGAATTTTAAATAGCTTTTAGGATTTTAAAAAAATCTTCAGAAAATGCTTTAGACGTATTGAACTAATCTATTTAATCTACATTAATGCTTTATCTAATTTTTCAAAGTTGCAAATTTCTTTTTGTTAACTAATACTTGTCACACTGAAATCCACTCTGTGTGTAAAAGAATACTGGAATACAAACAGATTTTTTTTATATTTAATTTTGAAATTTCACATGGGGGCTAGCCATGATCTTCATTTCCCAGGGTGCCACAGCCATGTGATACATTTTAGTCACACTTTACTGCTGAGCTGCAAGTTGGAGTGATATCACCCCCCCTTACCCCCTCCCAGCAGCCAATCAGCAGGTCACAAGATAGCAGCTCCCAGCAGATATCAGAATAGCACTCAATAGTAAGAAATCCAAATCCGGCTTGGGACTCCTCCAGTTACATGGGAGTAGGAGAAACAATAGGTTACCTGAAAGCAGTTCTAATGTGTAGCGCTGGCTCTTTCTGAGAGCTCAGACTCAGGCACAAGGCACTGAGATAGCTGCCTACACACCAATATTACAACTAAAAAATACATTTGTTGGTTTAAGACTAACATTTGAAATGGTAGGGTGAATTATTTGTTATGTAAGCAGTGTAATTTAGAAATAAAGTACACCATAAAAATCATGACAGAATCACTAAGCCAGCTAGTCAGTGCAGGCTACAGTTGTGAAAAGCTTTCCTGTCTGAGCCAGCTGAGATAAAAAGGATTGTATTTATTACAGGCGTGGGATCTTTTATGCAAAATGCTTGCGACCTGAGGTTTTTCAGATAAGAGTCTATTAAAAAATATGAAATATTAAATTAACCCAATAGGATTGGTTTGTCACCAATAAGGACTTATGCAGCTTAATTACCATTTAGCGATGTACTAGGTACACAATCTACAATATTTTTTCAAAACTTACCATTTTCCCCTGACCTCCAGTACTGCACCTGCTAAAATTTCTTGTGCTTGCCTCTTATGTGATGCTCTGAACTGAATGCCAATTATAAAGTTCCTTGCATCTATATTGTTGCCCCTATAACTGTTAATATGGACAAAGGGTCACTAGAAGGCTCATTTACAACACAGCAGATGGTGCAAAGTGCACTTTTTTCAATGTCATTTTTTTCACACATTGCCAGATTTCCCCAGAATTCCAGCATCACTGCAGCCAAATGTTAGAGCCCATGCAATTGCACCTCTTAAAAACTCAACTCTGTTATATTTACTAGATACTCTTATTCTTACCAATGTATATTTGTTCCCTTGTCCAGGTACTTGTAACGGAAATCCCAAAATTAGAAAAAAAAGACACAAGAAAATATCTTAATCTGTATTTTTTAGGATAAAAAAGTCCATAACATTTATCAGAACCATGGCAACTATTCTTCTTGGGAACTAGAGAAAGCAGAAAGATATCCTTTTCATGACATTTTTCATAACAGAGGATTGTTTTACTCTGTATTCAAAACATTGGCAGCGAAGAGCTGGAAAAACCAGTTTATGTAATTGCACTTCCAAACAGGTTTATAATGGAACAAAAAGTAAGAGCTGTATGGGAAAGAAAATCTAAGGTGTGCCTGTGGTCTTTTTCCGTGAATGTAATGACACCATTATAGCTGCGCACTCTTTGTAGGGAATTCCTCATTTGAGCATCTCATCTGATATCTTTTATAGATTTTCAATCTCTAGCCTACATTTCTATGAATAAACAGCACCTGTACAAGGAAAAATGTGCAGCTTAGAACTGTTAACTTTCACTTATCATTTATTTTATTATCTACCATCAACTTCATGGGTGCATCACAGTGATTGAACTATACCATTAACACAAATGTATTTGTTGGAATAGAAACATTTCTAACTGTCTCATGTGAGCAATGCACCCAGCAGGGACACTGAATTATCTCCACACTAGGAAAGATAACACAACTGAAGACTGAAATGTATTGAATTAAATTTGCTACCTCATTATGGTGCCCCTCTCGCTTGCAGCGTAAAGTCTTTTGACCAATGTGCATTGAATGATATTAATTCAGCAAAATGCTTCTCCTTTTATGATGCCAACCTTGGCATGTACTTCAAACGTTTACTCAAATGTAGCCTTTTAGTTGATGCAACTGTTCTTGCATTTTATCACCTGATGGCTAAATAGCTAGTTTTCTGTTGTTGTCATTCTTTGACATTGTAGACCTAGCAGACTCTGTCACATCAAGGATTTACATTTCTTGGCTCTGTGGTTCCATGCAGTGGTAAACTGTTCCACGTTTAGAAGTCACGCAGTGCTCTTTTGCACTGTCACTGTAAAGTTTACAGATTCTCATAATTTTTACATTCTGGACTTGCCTTTGCCAGGTAAGACGTTACATTGCATATCCCTTCCTATTCTACACTATCCCAGCAAAGATTTGTCCAAAGTCCAACACAGGCTTTTCTTTAACTTGCCTTATAACACTGGCCTTGGTATCTGCTTCTCTGTAAATAGACTAGACACCTTGGGCTATGCCATTTCTCCCAGGTGTCTTTCTGCTAAACACTTACATGGATTTACATGTAATTACATGTATTTGTTTTGCAGTGATTGCTGTGCAGCAATTTGCTCATTCCTGCTGTTCCTGGTTGCTTTTTTACTTTGTCCCACATTTGCCCCCATCTCCTGGGAATTTTTGTTTCCTGAGATTGTGTTATGCTTTCTTTAGGTCTTCTGATGTGGTTGTAGGAGGGAGAAGAAGAAAAAAAGAGAGAAAAATCCCAAAGAATGTGCCTCCTTTCACTGTATAACATCATGTACATTTCTGCATATTTATAGTGATGAGCAAATTTTTTTCTCTAGGCATGGATTCGCAGCGAATTTCTGCATTTCGCCATTCTTACGTGCAAATTCGCAGTGGAAAAATTCGTTGCGTGGATTTTTTTTTTGTCGCGTGTCAAATTGGGTGCGGGCACTTCAAAAAAGGCTGCAGTCGCGTCAAAAAAAGGTGCAACAAAAAATAGATGCGGGCGACAAAAAATAGATGCGGGCGGCAAAAAAAAAAAATCACGTGACAAATGCGTTTTGCGAAATTTTCGCTGTTCTGCAAATTTTCTTGCCGTTTCGCTAATTTTATGGCGAAGCGAAACAGGACAGATTCGCTCATCACTACATATTTATAAAGCAATGTAAATATTTGTAGTGTAGGCAAATAAGATCATTATTTCTGGCACCATTTTCCAGGATAAAGTCTTTCTTTGTCTATTTATGTATATCATATAAACATATATATATATATATATATATATATATATATATATATACACATATATGCACACACACATTTATATATATATTACTTGTATATGCAGCACTGTACATTCATTTGCATTAAATTTATACATTTATAGTACAGAGTATACCCCTGAACAATGTAGATAAAAATATATCCCTTAAAACAGCTCATATTGAGAACCCTGCTTCACCTAAATAAACCATTTCCATGCAAATATACTTTTTTAGTGGTATGTGCCATTGGCTTCAGTCATTACACCCACACTACTTCCTGTTACAGTTAGAGCTGCATTATTTCCTGTCGGGTGATCTCTGGGGGAGCACACAGCCCATTACAACATGGTGGTCCAAGTGAAAAGATGTACAAGGGCAATATTTACTGATATATTCCAGTCTGGTAAAATACTTTAATAGGTCACTTAATATGGTATAAACTATCTGTTGGTTAAATGTTCATTCTGGGGGTATAGTTTTCCTTTAATAAATCTGTTAATCAGTGTCATGTGTTACAGGACAAAAAAACCCCCACTAATGAATCTATGTTACACGTTAGGTTAGAATTCAGGTTGGTCCATTAGCACTTACCAATCCTAATTACCACAACAATATAGTTTTTTTCTAAGACTTGGGATACCATGCTTCCTCTGTCAACCCGCACCCCCAGGTCAGTTTTAGCACATATGTAAAAAATGTAAATTTTTCAGATTTCACGTTACTATACATAAGGTATAAGGCCTCGATAGAGAAGCTTTACTTTTATTTCTATAATAAAAAAAAAGATTTAATTCCCCTCCATTTATGGTGTTTTGAGAAAATAAAAATAAGGAGGTCCCTGCTCCTGAATAAGCAAAAAAGTGGTCACCATAGTGGTCTATTTTATTTCTGTTATTGGTGGGCTGCTTATCTGGGGTAACTTTTACATTACCCACTTAATAGGAATTGCCATTGTGTCTTAAATCCATCTCAACAGTTGATGTGTCATAAGTTTGACTTACTTTGTTTAAAATATAAATACATTAAACACATGATCTATTATTTAGCCATTGTCAACTACTTTACTGTATATTGTGCTGTGACATATACTGAGGAAACAAAGCTGTCAATTAGAAAGAAACACTTCAAGCTATATTTACAGTGACTCATTTGACCTTCTGTTATCAGCAAACATGTTGCAAGTGATAAGTACAGAAACTAAAAGTCTATAGGTGTTTGTGTTCAGATTTACAAGGTCATTGGGAGTTGGCAGTGATGTTGTACTTGGAAATATAAGCTTAAGTTCTAATTTAGTCAGAAATTGCTGCTGGCATATATTAGGCAACGTAGAAGCACCTAAAACTGCCCCTGCTGCTTTCTGTTCACTTAAAAATCACTTAAGAAACTGGTTATACAGTTCCTTGTTTCACAACTTCAGATTCTATATTGAAATTCCACACTTTAGACTCTATATTCAGATTCTACAACTTCAGATTGTTAGATATTTATCCCCCTATCTATGGCTTAGTGTATGCAGCATTGAGTTGTACCTAGTGATCCTTAATAAAGTTAGTGAAGAAAGAAAATACTTTGTAAAATATCTTTTATATTTTCACTTATTGTGTCTGAATGACTCAAGACTAAAAGCAATATGGAGTGAATAGCATCTGAGACATAAGGGTTCATGTATGTTCACAAGTGCACTTATGGTCTCCCAATTTCCCCACAAACGGTTTGTTTTCCCCTTTCATTAAAGATACTTGCATTAAAATATACCCTTTGCACCTCTGTATAGTTGCACTCAGTGCTGCTCAGTCCTTTCTGCCTTCCGTTTCTAATCAAGCACTGCTGCACCTTTTGATGTAGGAGTACCCTGGAGCTACTGCCACCTCTGGACCAGACAGTCATCACTAGTTAGTGGGTCTTTCTTATCTTTGTCTCCAGATATGAAGATACTGTCTAGACTAACAAAATGCAATGTCAGTCAACAAAGAGCATAGGCAAATTAATTTGTTTTCCCATCTCTAAGCCAAACTGGGAGTTTCAAAGAGAGAGAGCTTTTAACGTGACACTGACTCTAAAAAACTACTCTTTAAAATCTGAATGTGCATTAAAAGTTTCCTATAGGTCATGTTGATCGTTTTTGGCTGATTTGGCTTCTTTTACTTGAAGTTCTTAAATCTGACTGTTTAGCCAACCTGACTGCCCCTTCTCAACCTGTCAGTTATAGCTTCTAATGCTAACAGACAAATATGGCAGCCCCCTCATAGGGGAACATGGTGGATCAGATAGGTAATGTAAAAGCATTGGGCAAAAACGTTAATGGAAACATTATAAATAGCATGCAAAGACATTGTTATGAAGTTGCATAGTAACATAGTAAGTTAGGTTGAAAAAAGACATACGTCCATCACGTTCAACCATAATGCCTATATATAACCTGCCTAACTACTAGTTGATCCAGAGAAAGGCAAAAAACCCCATCTGACACCTCTCTAATTTGCCGCAGAGGGGAAAATATTCCTTCCTGACTCCAAGATGGCAATCGGACCAGTCCCTGGATCAACTTGTACTAAGAGCTATCTCCCATACCCCTGTATTCCCTCACTTGTACTGAGAGCTATCTCCCATAAACCTGTATTGCCTCACTTGCTAAAAAGCCATCCAGCCCCTTTTTAAAGCTATTTAATTTATCAGCCTGCACAACTGATTCGGGGAGGGAATTACTCCGCCTTTGAATCTATACCCCTTTTAATACAGCTCAGAACCTTGTTTGCCCCTGCAGCTGCTGCCTGGCATTGCTTGCTACAGCCAAGTTTATTATCCATTATGGATTTGCCTAGTGCAGTCCCATTAAGGGTATAAGTGGCTTGCATATTTTTACATCCCAGGTGCATGACCTTACATTTATCCACATTAAATCTCATCTGCCACTTAGCTACCCATATTTCCAGTTGGTCAAGATCCTGCTGCAAGGATGCCACATCCTGGATAGAATTGACTGGTCTGCAGAGTTTTGTGTCATCTGCAAACGCTGATACATTGCTTAAAATACCCTCCTCATGAAGATGAAAAAAAGGTTTTATTTTTGGTGTCAGTATCTCTTTAATGCCTTTATCTGAATCAACAAAAAGGCTGGTTTCACTTGAACAAAAGGTTAAACTTAAGGAATTAGCATGTCATTAAATGCATTCTTTGCCATAAAATGCAGTCTAATGGGAAATCTGTAATGCAAAAGGTTCCCTATTGGCTAGCTAATAGAAGACTGTTGAATAAAAATTGGCCATAAAAACACACTATAGGACTCATTTAAGACTGCAACTGTAGCTAGCTAGTAGTGCAAAATTGCTTGTCATTAACACCTATTTATTCTCCTTGCACTTTTAGGGAGTTCCAAAGCATCCATCCAGCCTCTTCTGAAAAATAGTGGACTAGTACTGTATATGCGCTATGTTGGAGAATATCTATTTAATATTGTAACAATAAATGCTGAATCAGTTCATCCTTTGCAAGTGCTGTAGTTTACTCCTTTACTCTGCAAGGCTTTCTTCTTTCTATAATGGCAACTTTGGGTCTTAATAGGGTTGAACTTCTGTAGTGGTCACTATATCCAATCCTCGCTGCCACACCATTTTGCATCTTGTAACATTCTCTACCTTGTCCAGACATTAGAACATGTAAAAGACAGCAGGTCTTTAGCTGTCACCACCAGGAATGTAGCTGCACTTGTAAATCTGTCTTTTGTTCAGAATTTCTAATGTTTGTGAGACAAATGCACTTTATAGCACTGGACATTTAACAAGACACATTCATTTCTAAAATAAAGCAGATAAATAACAGATTATTTTTGCCCTCAGTTTCATGGTTTTTGATGCTTCCAGGCTTTTCTTGCTTGAAAAATACCTAACATAAGAATTTCTCACGTTCTCATGTGACAAGTTTGCTAGCCTTGCTTTGTTAAGTTCTCTCGCCATTTTTTACTGTCCAAACATGCGCAATGTCATACTTGGGTGAGCCGAAACTAATCACATTTGTGTACCTTACCACAAGTCACAAGATTTTTTACCAGACTTACATCAGTGGAAATTCCTTACTTCCTTGTGCTGCTTAGAGACAATAACACGCAACTGTAAGTCAGGGGAGGGGATATGGCTGAGCCAAAGCATAGCAGCAACAGAGGCAGAACATTTCTACATGCTTTCTTAACATAATGCTGATGTCTGCAAAGACCACAAATATACTATACATTCTGCTTTTGGATCGCCTACTACTGTACATATTCACAGACCCCTAAGATGCCAAATTTGTTAATTATACAGAATTGGGATAAATAGTAACAAACAGAGGCTGTAAATCATAGATTATCTATCTTTTACTTTGCACTAATGTCATTGGGATAAATTGGGAGCTGTCACCAACCCCCACTACCTCAATCTTTAGCTTTATATCTCACACATCTTGTTTTGTTACTGTTCTTCCTCCAGTCCTATTTACTTGCTCAAATACCATAGGGTATCCCTGCCTTTAGTCTAGTGATTTCTGGGCTTTGGTTACAGATATGAGAATAGTGTATCTGTTAATCAGATCTAAAAATATCTAGGACAGCAAAATACTTTTCAACCCAAATTTCACCAGAGTTGGCCTACAATGTGGATTTTCAGGTGTACTTAGAATAGCAAAAATCAAATACATCAATTTTAAAGTCTGTGGGGATCTTTGTCATGCCCACCATGCTGCCATAAATGTAAGTGTGGCCTATTGGGAGGGCTCCCAAATGATGTCGCTGTATGCTAATTGTGTATGTGCGGAGGCCCTTCTGAAGTCCATGAAGTAAAGTAAAGATTATAGTTAGTTCCAAGAAGTTCACGGAATGAGAGGAGGGGACCAAGGACATCAAAGAAATGCTGGTCTTATTCACATTCTGTTTTACTCACAACTGGGAGTGAAAGCAGAAAGCTGGTGGATTTTTTTGTTTGAGAATAGTGACACCCAAAGGTTTAAATGAGGAATTACTCTTAACTCGTTATTTGAGCTAACTGATTTGATTATTTTTTTTAATGACTGGTGTTTAGAAATTCCCCTGTCTGCTGCCAGACACAGGGGCAAATCTGCGCCTCTGGCTGCCCTGAGGCGGTCTTTCAGGTGCCACCTCCCCCATCAGTGTTCTACATGCATACCTCTCAACATTTGAAAAATGCAAAGAGAGACAAAAATAAATGTTTTGACCACTCCCATTTTCAGCTTCATACCACTTCCATTTTACAAAATTTGGCAGGTTATTTAAAGTTTGAACACATTTTTGGGTGTCATGGGGGGTCTTGTATTATGTGTTATTCCAATTTTGCTAAAAACGGTGAATTTGCCCTTTAAGATTCAAGTCTCAGTCCCCCCAAGAGACCTGTTTATCTTATTAGTTACAATTGTATCTAAGTGCAGGTGTTGAGTATTCTGGCCTCTCTGCCAAAAAACTACAGGTACTTATCTAATTAAGTTTGAGAAACATTGTATCTTTTTGGCTCTCAGTGCTGGAGATCATCAATCGTGACTGTCCTGCGACAATTGGGAGGTATGTAAATTACCAGCTCTTGCGTGTAACTAGAGTTGCCTCCTGCCTTGTTTTAACCTGGATTGTCAAGTTTTAAAACCTGCAGATAACATCAGGGGACCAAGTGGAAACCTAGATAAAACACTGCTACAACAGACCCAAACTTGGACCAATCCACACCCAGCCACATCTTTACTCTGCCCCTGACCACATGGCCCCACTTCTAAATGTCTCGACCCATCCCTTGATATCATCCACCCACCCCATGATGTAACCATTGGGATTCCAAAAAGAAAGTGAAAGTAAGTGAAAAGTAAGTGAAAAATTTTACAAGGCAAGGACAGTAATGTTCAAAGGTGACAGCTGCATCATCACAAAAGGGAGTCACATTCTTCCAAAACGCCAAACCAGAGATTAACTCAGTTTAGGCTCACTATATAAGTGGTATTCAAACTGAGTCATGGAGTCAGATAATAAAATATGCTAGCAGCAGAAACAGAAAATTGACAAGGAAACCTATTCCAAATGCCATTAACAACAGTGCTAAACTTCACTCAGATCTCTCTATATATATCTCTACTTTAATTATTTAACAAACTAAATTTGCTGAAAGGTAAAAAAGTGCACCTAAGAAAAAAAGCCTCTGCAATAAACAAAACTACTAATATATATATTTAATCTGTGAATATCTTCAAAATGAACCTTCATTAGAACAGAAACTACTGTGTTGTCACTAGGTGGCAGCAACCAATCGCATACAGCACTCAGAAATGTCTTGCCCTTTGTGGGTATTTAAATTAGTAGGAAAAACTCTTCCTCCATACAAACGATTTTTATAAATGTATTGGGGTTATCATACATGTTACCATTTCTAACAACGAGGTTTCTATTTAATTAGTGTCTATAGTCCATAATATAAAATGTTATGTATGAAAGAAAACATTGCAGGAACATCCTGAATCTTAGTAAATCTCCAAAATACAGGGGTGCAAGAAGATAGTGGAGGGGCAAGTAAAGGGATATTTTGGCCCTTATTCACAGAAAATTTCTCAAAACTCAATAAAGCTTTCATATTTAAAATTTATTAAGTGCAAAGCACTATAATAGACACAAAAATGAGCACTCACTGATGCCATTCATTATTATATATATTATCATTAGCATGTGTTTATAATATATTCTACAGTGCTGTACAGGTGCTCGCTCCCATACACATTCCTTACACATTCAAGTACGTGCAGGGAGCGTTAAAGCAGCTGCCCAGTCTGCTCTGAAGAACAGTTTGCTAGTGTGCTTATTGGTGCAAGGGAAATACCCCATGGCTGGACTAGTTGGTTGCATCAGTAGGTGCTGTTGACTTGCACCAAGTGTAACACACCCTAATGTCAGTATTAACATTTTGCATATTGGCTCATTTCCCACGCAGGGGTGGCACGTGTCCCCGCTGTGATGACATGGTGGTGGACAAAATTAAGTGACGAGCCCGAACACCAGGTAGGCAGACAGAAGAGGTAAGTGCCTAGCGCCACCACCACTATTGCACCCTAGACACTTGCCTCTTCTGCCTATCCCTAGTTCTGGCCCTTCCCACTCTGATTCTGATTGCTGCAACTTGCTGGGATGCTGCTGCCCTGAGCCAAATTGAACACTGAAGTTACCAGGGGCTGCTCCTGGTAACTTTAAGAGCCAGAATTCCAATTTTCAACCGGACAGTTTTTATTGCACAGTGTTGCAAATGATAGTTAACACAATTGCAATAGTGTCCATTAATCGGTCACATGTTGCAGTTAACATTTTCATTGTGGGAAATGCATCTGCCGTTCACCATTAAAACAGCATTAACATGTGATTCTCTGGGCTCAAGTCTATAGCTCTCTGTGGAAACCCTGGAACTACCCTGGAATAGGGTTTTTCCCTTAAAGTGCTAAAAAGTCATAGATTTTAATGCACTGCTTCGTGTGATGAGCATGCAAGTAACTAGAGGTTCAGTTTTTTAAAGGAAAATTATACCCCCATAATTAATACTTAACCAATGGATAGTTTATATTATGTCAAGTGTTGTATTAAAAAATCCTACCAAAAAGGAATATATATATATATATATCAGTAAATATGGCCCTTTTACATCCTTTCCCTTGATCCATCATTTAGTGATGGGCTGTGTGCTCCCTCAGAGATCACATGACCAGAAATAATGCAGCTCTAACTGTAACAGGAAGTAGTGTGGAGGAAAAAGACAGAACTCTGTCCATTAATTGGCTGATGGGGCCTAGCATGTATGTGTGCCTTGGCTTGTTTGTGTGCACTGTGAATCCTATGATCCCAGGGGGGGGGGGCCTTAATTCCTAAAATGGCAATTTTCTATTTTGGATTACCCAATAGCACATACTACTAAAAAAGTATATTTTTATGAAAATGGTTTATTTAGATGAATCAGGGTTTTATATATGAGCTTGTCTATGCAATATATTTTTATAGGGACCTACATTGTTTGGGGGTATAGTTTCCCTTTAACACACAAGAACTCCCTCTCATATTATCTTGCCTTTCTTTATTCTTTCTATCATTCTAAAAATTAGTTTAACTATTTTCTTTCTTTCTTTCTTTTTCCTTAATATCTTGAACCTCTCTTTGTCTGTAACAATGGAATTCTTGCGCTTTGTCTATTTTCCACCTATGCTTCATCTGCCTGATGGAACTGACACTTAATATATTGCCTTATTCCACCTGCCACTCACAGAGAATTAGTGCAGCCAGTGTATGGAGATTGTGAATATATTACGGAAGGATATATATCTCTGCACTCCAGGTGTTTCTATATTTAAAGCCTTAGTGCATGTGAAATGTATTCTGTTAATAATATCAGAATTCCTGTAACATTTAATGTATTTCTGAGCCCTAAAGTTGTGTGCAAACAATACACACACATTAAGATCAGTGTTTGTATTTATTCTGCACCCACATTGTCTTATCTCCTTTAAAATAAATTAAGGTAAAATGTTTTTTTAATGTGTGATTGTTTATATATATACATATCACACACACACAAAGGGCAGATTTATCAATGGTTTTATTTTTTCTCACATTTTTTTAGCCCCAATGATCATGATTTTGTAACTTAAAAGAACACACATTTTTCACAATTTATAATCAAAACCAAGAGAATGTGATTCTAAAAATATGGCATCTAAAAGCTTGCGAGGTCATGTAAGTCAATGGGAGCTTTTCATTTTTGGGGGGAGCTATTCAAGCTATTATAGTGCTGTAAAGTTCAATTTGACGTACTCATGTTTGTATGCATTATTGCGGCTTTAATCAGATTTTTTAATAAATAAGGAAGCATTTGTTTTGTTATTTAAATGTACGTTTAGTTGAGGTTAAAAAACCTCTAAAATTACATAAACTCAAATTTTTATAAAAAGTGGAGTAAACCATTACCAGTGATGTTGCTCATAGCAGATGCTTTGCTTTGGTTTTCTAACTGTTGAAATCTAATTACTGATTGGCTGCTATGAGCAACATCACCGGTAATGCTTCACTCTTTTACTTTTAACACAGCATGATAAATATACCCCTTGGTGTACTGACACTTTTCAGGATCCATGTGTAAAGAATTACACATATGGATAGTTATTTATATTGTTTTATAAATTACCTAGCTTATTTCAGAGGCGAAATACACAGCAAACCCCTATTAGTAATAAAAGGCAGTAAGTTTTGTGAGTAGCAGTAACCTCTAGCAACCAAACAGATCTTTGCTATTAACTGGGTGATGAGTAAATTCTACATGTTGATTAGTGATGAGTAAATCTGTCCCATTTCGCTTTGCCATAAAATTTGGGAAATGACAAGAAAATCTTCGAAACAGCGAAAAATTCCCAAAATGCATTTGTTGTGTGTTTTTTTGTCGCCCATGTCTTTTTCTGGCGCACGACTAATTTTTCCACAGCGAATTTTCACAGAAGTTTCGGAAAACAATTCACAAATTCACTGCAAATCCATGCTTGGCGAAAAAATTTGCTCATCACTACTGTTGATGGGTTGCTATAGGTTACTGCTCCTTGGCAAAACTAGTACCTTTATTACATAACCCCCCTTTGTCCATAGAAATTTTTGTTCCTAGAAATGTCTCTGTTTTATTGAAACTGCACAATTGTATTTAAATGATGTTATACAATCAGTATACTTGTCAAATGGTGAATACAGAGCTCACCACAGTTCATCTATCCTTGAATAGGATTTTTAGGTCACGATTTATCAAAGGGAAAACTCTTGCTATTGCTCCTTAAAAAATATACCCACAAATTAGAGGGCTTCATATTTCCTTTTTGAGACATATATCCCTATTGCTTAAATATATTTTAAAGGGATGCTGAAACACATATTCGTAACTGTAATTAAGAGCAATAAGCATGTGATTTAAGGAAGCAATGATACATGCTTCTTTGTGGCAGGATAGCCCAACAACAAAATGCTGCATAAAGCTCAGTATAACATGTCAGGACATTAGTCATTCATAAACATAATAAACCTTGGCACAGAGACAACTTATGACTGTGCATCACTGACTGTGATGAAAAGAAAATGGTCTGGACTAGGCCCAATCACTGAGCCCAAGCAGCATGAAGGGACAATATGAATAAATCACTTGTAGTTCAATAACAGCTGCGGGTCTTCTGGTTGCATAACACCAATGCAGATACTAAAGCAGAACTAAAGCTTAACAAAGAAGTAGGCTAAAATGCTGCCCATTAACCTTTGGGATTCTCTACCAGCCCAAGGCAGCCGCAGCCCTTGAGAAAAGAACATCTGTCCCCCCAAAGATGGCCCAGTAGCTCCCCATCTTCATTTTTGCTTAGGAACAGTCTCACAATATGCTGTATATACAGAATATAAAAGGCACCATAAAAAGGTAATTCATTTAGATTCACATTATAGGGCAGCTCAGAAACCACAGAATTTGCATCAGAATTTTAAAATCAGCCCTCTAGCATCAGTTTCTATGATATGTGAACCTCATTTCCTGCTTGATTATTTGCAATTCCCCTAAGCTTAGCTTCTCAGAGCACACTGAGCATGTGCGTGTCACTGACACTTCTAACAGATTCTAAGATGGTTACTTTCTCTGTACAAATTTGAAGGCCTGGATCTTTACTGATCTTTTATTCCAGAATGTTTTCGCCAAGGGGCCCTTGTGAAGCTGGAGAACCAGGGAAACCCATCTCATAGTCCACATTTTTCTATGCACTATTTGTAATGTACACATGATTAGGACAGGTATGGGATCTGTTATCTGGAAACCTGTTATCCAGAAAGCTCTGAATTATGGAAAGGCCATCTTTAATAGGCTCCATTTTAATCAAATAAATTCATTTTTTAAAACTGATTTCCCCTTTCTCTGTAATAATAAAACAGTATCTTGTACGTGATCCTAAGATATAATTAATCAAATGATCTTATTTAGTTTAATTAATGTTTAAATTGATTTTTAGTGGATGTCCAATTTTTTTTCTTTCCAATTTAGATTCTTTAGCACTAAAAGTCGCAGAGACAACTTTTTTTGAGATTTACTGTACAACAAAACAGTTAAGAATCTGAATCCGACAATTTGCCAGCTAAAACTTGAGATCATGTAGAAGTCAATAGCAGATGTCCCTTCCCTTCCATGGAGGATCCTTTTTTAAATTTGAAACTTTTGGATTTTTGATGCTGTTTTTTTGTGCGACAATTCAAAAAGTAGAGGTTTTCTGCTGTTTTTTCCTGCACAGACTTTTTCAGTTCAGACGTTTTAGTAAATGTCAGACATTCATGGAAATGAGTTCATTAGAATAGTTTTAGTAAATCCTCCCCTTAATGTGTGGATATCCAAATTACAGATCCCCTATCCAGAAAACCCCAGGTCCCAAGCATTCTGGATAACAGGTCCCATACCTGTACCATGCAAATTTCCTATTCATTTGTTTTAATCATGCCCTTGCCATTTTATTCAGACATACTGCTCACGATCTGAGAGCACCAAGTATGAATTGTAATTATACAACACAATGAATTGTGATCTTTTCACATTATTCTGGCATTAGGGAGTAATTATACAAGGCAGGCCAATGAGATGCAAAGTTGAACAGCAGCTGCATGTAAAAATGTAAATGCAAACTTAGTTAATACCGGCCCTATCCCATTAATGCAGAAGACACAATGGTTAAAAGAAGATTGATAGCAGTAATGTAAATCTCTCTCTCGCTCTCTGAGATGTCAGCTGTGCCACTCATATAAGGGCCTCTGTTAGCTTATTGCTTGTTAATTTAATGAATGAACCCATCTGAAAATGATTGCCTTACAGTAATTGCCATTTACTACCTTATGCATTTTAACGCATATCAGTCACTGGGCGCCTACAAAAGGATTTTTACAGTCGTTAATTTCCAACTTAAAGGAAGCCATTCACTTATGCCTGTTTGTAAAGATAAATACAGAAAAATCTAGAACTTTAATAGCCATCAACCTTCATCAATCCAATGAGGGCAAAAAAAATTAGAGAAATTGGAAATCTTAAGTAAAGCTTGTGACATTGTCTAATTTTGCCTTTTTTTAATAGAAAATCTTTTATACACAGGCATATAACTTGCCCCCGTTATTTTTAATGCAACAGGCAAAGTGACCTTGTATGAGTTAAGCACAGTTATTTTTGTTTGATAGAATATACATTTCTATTAACTAACCATTGTTCAAAATCATCTGTCAGGCTAATGAACAGACTGCCCCAGCCGGCTGCTGGCTGTGTATGGCAGACACTGATGGATAAATTGGTAAATGCTGGTAATGACCTGTGTCATGGGTATTCTATGGGAATCCTGCAGCACGGATATGAAGGCTCTGCCTGAAGCTCTTGGTTAGGTTTTCATTAGCAGAAAAGCTAAAAGTCAATGAAACATAGTCAAGCAAAGAAACTATGATTGATTTAAATATGTAAATAGGATCATGTGCATAGTTTGCTAATAGATTTGAGGAGAGCCTTGGAACTGTTGAAGTGATCATTAAATAACTCATTTGGGATTAGCTGCTCTAATGGAACAGTGACAGTTAATAATGAAGTTTCTTACTGCTTTGGAAAAAAAAAAACGAAATGCAGGCAAGTTTAATTTTCATTGTGCTTATAGTTTGTATTTGTTCATTAACACCTTGGAGACTGGGCCACATATAAAGGCATTTTATGTAATGTAACAGGAAAACAAATGTTACTAAACAGGAAACTGATACTAAACAGGAAAATATAACCTAAATTATTATTTTCTTTTTAAAATTTGAATACAGTTGTAATACACAGAGATATAGTCATATAGCAATTGCAAGTTTCATTCAGCTTATAATTTGGAATTTTTTAGACTAAAAAAAAAATCAATTTTGGCTGAGTAGATAGTTTCCACATTCGTATACAATCGGTAAATAACACTGGGAAAAAGATGTTGCTTCTAAAATTTCCATTTACATGTAGCCTAGAAGCTAAAGCTCACCCACTGGGTTTTTAAACCACAGCCAGGGTAGTATGCTGATCTGATTCTTAACTACCAGTTTCCCGCTTTGTGAGGTTTATCCCTGCTGTTTAGGAGTTTCCAATGAGCTTATGCCGAGACTGGACCTGGATCCATAACAAAAGCATGCGTTTTGGTTGAAGAGGTAACCTCTTTATTTGTATGGAAAGCAGAAGGAAGGCATCTCCTAAAATTTCTATTTACACGAGACTGAAGTTCACTCCCTGCATTTTAAAGCACAGCCCGGGCATGACAGGCGCATCGTTGGGACTTGCTCCACCCCTTTTACAATCTAACACCAACCCTTCTCCCCCTCCAATCCCAGAAGAAATACACAGACACCAGCTTTGGATGAAAAGGGCCGCAGAACATTTATTAACAACTGAAGTTTAATTTAAAAAATACTATAAACAAATAGCATAACGTAAACATATCATGAACATCTGATAACTTGAATGTTTGTATAACAAACAACCGCAACAAACCAATAACTGCGCAACGCCACTAGCGCTGCCAGCTGCCATCCTAGCCCTGGACCACCTACTCCTCAACAAGCTCACTTCCTGATACACCTCCTTACCCCTGAGGTGCCAGGCATGCCAACCACCAATAACCATGCAACCATTGGTTCCCGGACTCAACCACCCCGCCAGCTAAACTATAATACCAACTCAACTGTTTGGGGAGGGAGGGTGGGCACAGCCCCCTTTATATACCCTTCACTCTCAGCCATTTTGAACCCACCAATCCCAAACTAGCTGGGAGTGGCTTACAACCCCTACTTCACTGTCATGGCCCTGCTACGGGTCACCGGTCACTTTATGCAGATCAGTAGTTAGATTCTTAACTACAGACCAGTTTCACCCTCATCGGGATTCTTCAGTGCAGTGTGTTATAATCAATGTAGTAGAGCCAGGGAAGTGGATATAAAAAAACAAGCCTTTTGTTTGAGGATAGTTCCCGGAAAGGAAACCCTGGGTAGGACCGTAGGAAGCCCAGTATCACTTCTTCAGTTTTCATTACAGGGCACACTCACTAGCTAACTCCATACTGACACTGGATTTCCTGTCTAATGGGTGCCCCTTGAAACCTTTTGCACCTAGTGCTTTCCCCACTAGTCTTTTCCAGCTATTTGTATCCTACTGCTGTCAGGTTCTGACTCCGACAACCCTCCCGTAATAAACCCCCTGGTGGCCAGTGATATAAAACACACTACAATTTTCCCAATGCTTAACATTACTCTGTTGCCATCTAGCGGTCAACTAAGCAAATAACACTTTTATATTAACATTTGTCAACATTAATGCAATCATATTTAGGTGTAGTTCCAGCAATGGTAGGGGTTAATCTTACCTACACCTCTCCCCCAATCAACAACAGGAGAAACCTTTTTATAGACCCTACCTTGCTTTGCTCCATGACTGAGCATTGTAAAGAAACACTGGTAAATTTTGCAGGACAAGAATTAATAACCAATGATCCACCAATCACAGGTGGCATATTGCCTGTATCAAAGGTGAGTATATTGAGTAAAATAGATATAACTTTGTTTGGTCCAAAAAGAAATGGTACATTTCCATGCATGTGGTGCATACAGACACAAGGCAAATTTGTGAACAAGGGTGATACAATTGATATACAGGTATAGGACCCATTATCTAGAATGCTCGGGACCAAGGGTATTCCAGATAATTACTTTCCATAATTTGGATCTCCATACCTTAAGTCTACTAAAAAATCAATAAAACATTAATTAAACCCCATAGGATTGTTTTGCACCCAATAAGGATTATTTATATCTTAGTTGGGATCAATTACAAGGTACTGTTTTATTACTACAGAGAAAAAGGAAATCAGTTTTAAAATTCTGAATTATTTGATTAAAATGGAGTCTATGGGAGATGGCCTTTCCGTAATTCGGAGCTTTCTGGATAATGGGTTTCCGGATAAGGGATCCCATAGCTTGATATAATCTCAACTCCCACAACACAATCTATGACTATGTAATAATCACTATTCTATAAATACTTCTCCATAATATGAAGTAGCTGAGAAATAAGTTGTAAAACTAAAAAAGTTGTAAAACTATACCCCAGAACCAACAGTTTATATTATGTTACTGATCTATTAAAGAATCTCGCCAAACTGGAATATATATATATATATCAGTAAACATTTCCCTTTTACATCCTTCCCCATGATATACCATTTAGTGATGGGCTGGGTGCTTCCTCAGAGATCACATGACCAGAAATAATGCAGCTCTAACTGTAACAGGAAGTAGTGTGGAAGCAAAAGGCAGAACTCTGTCCATTAATTGGCTGATGGGGCCTAGCATGTATGTGTGCCTTGGCTTGTTTGTGTGAATCCTATGATCTGAGGGGGCGGCCCCTTAATTCTTAAAATGTCAGTTTTCTATTTAGGATTACCCAATGGCACAAACTACTAAAAAAGTATATTTTTATGAAAATGGTTTATTTAGATGAATCAGGGTTTTACATATGAGCTTGTTTATGCAATATATTTTGATAGAGACCTACTTTGTTTGAGGGTATAGTTTTCCTTTAAGTACAGTATATTAACAAGTTTGTTTGCTTTTTCTGTTTTGGCAGACACATTACTCCAGTTGATGTCTAGCTATGTAAACTCACAAGTAGTTACAAATTGACCTATTTGTGAAGCCTCTTCCATTATTAAATGCATCTTTCATTATTAAAAGTAGCTGGGCTTCGTTCTGTTCACTTGGAGGTTTATAGCATTTACCAATTAAAATTGTCTTAGTAATCTTTAGTCCAGCTAATTTGGAATACAGGATACTAAAGTCCAATACAGGTATAAGACCCATTATGCAGAATGCTTGGGACCAAGGGTATTCCTGATAAGGGGTCTTTCCGTAATTTGGATCTCCATACCTAAAGTCTACAAAAAAGTCAATAAAACATTAATTAAACCCAATAGGATTGTTTTGCCCCAATAAGGATTATTTATTCTTAGTTGGGATCAATTACAAGGTACTTTTTTATTATTACAGAGAAAAAGGAAATCAGTTTCAAAATTCTGAATTATTTCATCAAAATGGAGTCTATGGGAGACTGGCTTTTTGTCCGTGGATAAGGGATCTCATACCTGTACCTGTATTAAAAAGGGCTACCTTATGTACAAAGTTACCTACTTGTCATAATTTACTTTCTACATAATACAAATTAAATTGAGAACTAATTTATAAATAAGGGATACTAATTATTATATTTGGAAGCAATTCAGATAGCTTGAAGTTATGTACTTGTTCATCTCAAGGGCAGTACAATATAACCAATAGCAGTTGTGCACAGATGATTCATGGTTTTGCTCCAAAAAGTGTCCAAAGAAGATTAATTTTTTTCAGTTCTTAATGCTGTCTATGCTGAAATGCCTAGCAGTTTTCTTACATCAACCATGTCACCAATGGATGTATGAGACCTGTTGAAGACCTGATAACTGCCCTTTGCAATTCTTTATAGTGGGACCCTTTTAAATTGCTTCCGACCAGTGTACACATGCCTAGGTTAAAGAAGTGACATTTAATGATTTATTACGTCTCTTATGGTGGTACCTTAGCTTTGGTCTTAGAGTCACACTACATTTGCTTTAATATGAGATAGAACACCCAACACAGGCTTTTGATTTATTGAAGGTTTCCTCTATCCAAGCCTTTAACATGATAGTGCTTGAAATCCAATTTATCTTGTTCCAGGACCATGTCCAGATTAAGCCCACAAATGCAATACTTTCCTGTCTTCTTCTACTTCACCCCACTTTTATCACACCCCAGAATGAATGGATCAAATAGTCAGCCAGCAGGCCCTTTTGTTACATAACTGCTGTCTCTGTGCAATAAATCACAAGAAAGTGAATATTTCACAAGGCTTTTGCAGAAAAAATGGATTATTAAGAACCTTTGTCCTTGACATCTTTTGAGCAATGTATGTTTTAATATAATTTGGATTATTATACACAAAAGAGAAAATATTTAGAAGATCTTTTTTCTTTTTTTAAATTCCTCTATACTTTATTTTGGCCCTTAGTTCATAAGTTCACCAAACTAGCTAGGTAAAACATGAATTAATCATACACCGTGAGTTTGAATCTCTAACCCTACAGAAGCATTCAAGGATTTTATGTGCATCACAATATTTAATATCCAAAGAGGCAATTACAGAGCTCAGTTATAATATGGCTATTTGATGAGCCACAAGAAGTTAGATAAATTGGCCAAAGCGAAGTACTAACAACTATTATTAATATTAAATACAAGTATGGGACCTGTTATCCAGAATGCTTGGGACCTGGGGTATTCTAGATAAGGAATACTTTTGTAATTTGGATCTCCATACATTAAGTCTGATAAAAAATCATGTAAACATTTAATAAACCCAATAGGATTGTTTTGCCTCCAAAACTGATTACTGATATCATAGTTAAGATCAAGTACAAGTTACTGTTTTATAATTACAGAGAGAAAGGAAATATGTTTTTTTTTGTATTAGCATTTTCTGATTAAATGGAGTCTATAGAGAGATGTCTTTTCAATACATAAGAGCTTTCTGGATAATGGGTTTCCAGATATCCTGTAAATATAAGCAGGATGAATTTGAGCAACGGACATAGTCTTACTCTTTTATTTATCCAAATGATAGTTTGTTAAACACAGGTTAGACAAAAAAATTGAATTTTGTTGCTTTCATTGCCAGTGATTTCCTTCTCTAGCAGCTATTATCCAAGCAGAGGCTGAATATTATGCGTTTTTAGTATTAAAAAACACTATCATGTTTTCAGCTGATACACACTTTTTGCCCTTTTATTACAAGGAAAAATGATATTATTGTTTGCTGAAAGTGATACTTTAACCATTAAGGAGTTTAAATGTCATTCTGGATATATGAGAAGTTTGCTATGGGCAATGATAGTCAAAAGAAACTTAGTCATTTCTACTTTATCTGCTTATGAGCATGTTGCTCCAGATATCATTTGTGCAAGGAGAAGTAAAGGTAACTTCTCACGCTATCCTGTGCTCAATGTCAGATCTGCCTGGGGGGGGAAAGTGCACTTACTGTACCAGCTGTAACTAGCAGGGATATTACCAAAAAAAGTAACTTGGTGACTTTAAAAGCAGTAGAAAAATAAAAGTCTCTCTCTTGCTCTCAGCAATTCCCAGTCCATTGCACATGTTTACGTATTCAGGATATGAGTAAGCAGGGGTTTCCTTTTTAACGGTAGTATCATAAATATTTTTTCCTTGACAATATATTTAGAAAAGGGAAGGCATAAATAAAGGTAGAATAGGGCTAGATTGCTCCATGATTAGATTTGTCTGTTAACTTCTCCAGTCAGAGCATTGCTCACTAGGAAACTTCTATATATAGAAATATGATGTACTGTCACTGGTACAATCTGCAAGTTAAACAAGCTACTGTTAAGCTATTTAAGCATACATACATTGGGCAATAGGGCACAGTTTTACACAACAAATTGAAATAACACATAAGCTCTATAGCATTCAATGGTACAATGAAAATCGTTCTCATATAAAATAGTAGCATTCGCCAATTATAATTTTCATTGTAATCTTTATTCTAGCTAAATTCTTGCCCATTTGCAAGGAATGTTTTTATCTGCAGATTTCTAGATGAAGAGATTGCATTTAAATTTAAAAAAAAATTTTATGGTGGTCCTGGGTTCCTGTGTCATTTTAGGAAGGAGGTGTCTGTTGCATTTAATGCTGGGCAACTTAATACTGCTGATCAGTATGCCATATGATATTGTGGGTCTTTGTAGCATCTAATGCAGGTAGTCACCATATCAGGTGATGTTACAGGGCTGATTATTAAATTCTGATTCTAATTGCCCTGGTTTTAGAGCTGTCATGTAATGTGAATCTGAATAATTTAGTAATCT
Organism: Xenopus tropicalis; assembly: GCF_000004195.4. Lineage (NCBI taxonomy): Eukaryota > Metazoa > Chordata > Amphibia > Anura > Pipidae > Xenopus > Xenopus tropicalis. Next base: position 92,879,780 of record NC_030680.2, on the reverse strand, counting down.
GCCATATATTGTGACATTTATATTTTTTATACATACAGTATATTGTGAGTCAGTCTCTAAGCTCAGTAACTGAGAGCAGCACAGAGCATGTGCAGGGAATCAGCAGAAAAGAAGATAGGGAGCTGCTTTGGAGGCACAGATCTTCCCTGCAAAAGGGCTATGGTTGCCTTGGGCTGGTACAGAAGCCCAAAACATAATGTACAACATTTCTAGCCCAATTCTTTCTGCAGTGTGTACAGTGCAGTGGCTAAGTTGTCCTATAAGTCATATATACTTTGGTCTTCTGGTATATCAATATACCCTCTTCCTTTTGCCTCTTATACACAGAAATGGACTCTCCACATGCAACATGGACGGTCCAAATTCCACTTGTATTTTTTAGTATCTTTGTTTGGTATTTTGATGTCTGAATCAATATTGGCATAATTGCTATATAGGACAGATGTGGTATTAACTTATTTAAACATGGATGATGAGACCTTGGCTCCAGTAGCCCGGAAGAGCGAGCCTGGGACAGGTGGAGTGGAGAGAGGCCATTACAAGGGGGGTGAATAGGGACCCATAGGAAGTTGGTGTATAGGATGATGGGAGTTGTAGTACCAAAGCAGCAAATGGGAGGAGAAAGAGGCCATATATATAAATAAAGCCGGAAGAAGGCATCCATTACCTCGTGGCTGTAGAAGGGAGAGGACCTCCAGGGCACAAGGAGGTGGGAAAGTTTGGTTGTGGACGCTTAGTCACAGGCTTGAAAGGGTTCTTCAGCTGTCTAAGGTTAATTTAAGGTTAAGTTATTATAATGGTAAGAATTGTAATGCAGCCTTCAGCGTGGTGTAAAAGTGTATTGAATGAAACATTGATTACAATTTTGTTGTGTTATCAATAAATAAGCTGCGGCCTTTCCATCCAGAAAAATGCAGGCCTGTGTTTGGTGTTTGTGGGGGGTTAGAACGGGGTGTGGGTTAGGAAAAAAGGGGACCGTGATTGCAACCTCCCCATGTCATGTTTTTTTTACTGGTGTGTCCAGTTCGTAATACAAATCATCATTTCCATGAGAAAGGGAGAGAAACATATGGGAGGAAAAGGACAGCACAATAAACATATGTAATGTGTCAACACATATTGGATCTACAATGCCTCTCATGCCTATTATTTATATTTTTTTCCATTCAAATTACAATTCTAAATTATTTGATTGTCAGCTTGGTAGAAGATAAATAGTGAAAACTACAATCCATGCATTGTAAATCTTGAATGTAAAATAAATAAATCTGCTCAAAAACCTGTAATTAGGACAAAAGGCATTACGTATCATAGGATGACTATACACACTTAAATCTGATTGGTCATCTAGCAGGACCATCTTATTTCATTATAACATATCATGTACAAAGAACAATATAAATAAAGGTCTGTCCACCAATCAGGTAGGGCAGAACAACTAGGCTATGTATCTGAGTCTGTTCTCTTGCATGCAAAGCATTTTATCATACAGCTGACAATCCTTTTGCTAAACTACATTTAGACTCCATATTTTTGGATTTAACAGTAGCATGTAACTTTCAATGCATGAGGTCAAAGAGAAAACTGGTGAAGCCTTGACGGGAAAAAACAGATGTGAATAGGCCTTTTATTTCCTGCATACCACAATATACTGTATATATTCAGCGCTTTTTTTCATCCACTTTAATGTAAAATGTATTTCCGTGAGCTTAATTGTTATTTTTTAGGGCACCTTTCAGTTCCCTTTACAATGGTCATATATAATATATAAAGTACAGATGTAATTCAGGGGAAGAAATGGAAGTTCCACTAGTGAGTGCTTACTGGAAAATCAATTAATCTTATAGCATGTTCTTTTCAAAAGAACATCTTTCATTCTCTTGTAAGACATCTATTATAATCTACCATCTCTAAAAAATAAATTATGGGTTTGCAATATATATATATATGATATATTTAGACGTAGGTTAGGTAGCTGGTACCTGCACAACCACAATATTATACTAATGCTGCATATCAACAAATATTAAAGAAAACAAATCTGCAACATCAAAACTGAATGGATGATTAAGTCTAATCCCCCCCCCAAACACCCATACAATTTATAATAGCAAATAGGGATTTGTAAGAAAGTAAACAATTATGGGGTGACAGGGGTGACAATTTGCTGGACATCCCTCTGTGACCATAATGAGTAGCCTATTATCTCGGTACAGTGACTGTTGCACCCTTGGCAGCCTATTGACTGACTGTGCCCCACAGATGACAGGTAGAGGCAGGGCACCTTAGTTTTCCTAAACTTTCATTGGAACTGTTATGAGAACTCTCTTGCTCCCTAAGCCGACAGTCTCCATAGGTACAGAAGGGTCAGAACTTTGTGTAAGTAGGCAGAAAAATTACATGTTCTGCAGCCCTCAGTGTTGTGCCCTAGGCATGTGCCTCTTCTGCCTACCCCTAGTTCCGGCCCTGCTCTGGTACAATATACTTTTTCTTTAAAAAATGATTTGGTGCATCCAGGTGTCCACTGCTTGCACCCACTTTGCATACACTACCTGCTAACTTTTTTTTACCCTTTTACTACCTTCCACTGTGACCCATAGAACAGAGAAGGCTCTTTTTCGAATGCAGTGGATGTAAGGGCCAATGTCCAAGTGCAGTTGTGGTCCCTGCAATTTTCCCAAGTCAGTTGCGCAAAGCACCACTTTCATTAATTGTAATGGGCCATAATGGCCATCATCTCAGTCCTTCCTGCCTTCTGTTTTGAATCGGGTGCTGCTGTAACCTGGAGCTACCACCACCTTCTGACTAGACGGCAGCTCCAGGGTGTCAATGGGCATAGCAGACTTGTGTCTAAGAATCAGATCAATTGATGTAGCCCTGGAATAACAGCCACATTCTGGGTGGTGGTAATTCCTAGAGAGCACTGAAATAACTAATGAAAGAGCGGAGGGACTGTGGAGCCACCTGGGGCTCAATTCCCTCCGTGCACATAAGGGGTTAATTCACTTCAAGTCAGGAAGGAACAGCCTCCTTACTCACCCCTCCCCTTCGTTGCCTGTCAGCTCCCGGGCGTCTCACCCCCACTTCCTGCATTCTTACGGAGCGGCATCTCCCTCCCCCCTCCCTGTTTAAGCACATTTATCTTGTGACCTGTAATTCTGTATTTTCTTTCTGCTATATGATAAATGTTTCCTTTCAGGCACTCTTTATTCTGAATTAAAAACAAAACAAAAAATAAATAAATATATATATATGTTTATATTTAGTTTGTCACAGCTAATGGCGGGTGATAGTCCTTAGCCATTTAATCTCTGGTGTTGTTTGATGGTTTCCACATGCCCACTGTGTTAGCAGTGGCCGACATTCGTTTTAAAACAGCTATAAAGTTCATTAAGATGTTTGGTAAAGTTTGAAATACATGGCAAGGACTATTGTGATGTTTGGATTTGTTAATAAAGCTGTGGCCGAACTCCACCCACATAACAGTGTCAGTGTGTTTTATTGTGTCAGCTGGGTACATCAGGGTAAGGTTGGAAGGGAAGGAATAAGTCTCCACAGTCTAGCATTATAAGGCTAACTTGTACATTACACATCGGAGCAGATTGAGCGGATAAATTGGTGCTTAGTGTAGGTACATGGAAGTGCAAGGAGCATGTTTGGACACAAGTATGTTTGTATGTATATCTGTGTATAACTTTATTTATAAAGCGCCACAAGGGTATGCAGCGCTGTACAATCTTACTAAAAACAAAATTACACACAGGGAGGACAAGTGTTATAATAAATAAATACAATAAATATATATAAATGCACAGGGAATAAGTGCTATGTGGTTTGAGACACAGTAGAGGAGGTTTCTAAATGGTGTTGATATGCACAAAAATGATGTCCATTTTTGCATGATGCACTTTTGGTGGCATTTGTAATATAAGTCTTATAAATCTTTGGTGCTACTAGGTAGGTATTAGTGTGCATTACAGTAGATTCCACAGTAGGCAAGGGGTTAAGGTAGCTTTTTGTTGAAGATACTGGCTAATTTAAGTTGACAATAAACTTCTTGTTTGTTGACCTCACTAACTGATGTGTATTTATCAATCCAAGTGGTGGGCTAAACTGGGCAAAACCAACCAGAGTTTTACAGTGGGGTTGTGAGCTGGCATTATTTGTAGCATCACATCTTGTTTTGACACTGTAGCAGCCATCACCAATCAGGAAGAGATTTGGTACAGGTGACCATTATTTTTTAGGATGCAGAGGGCAAAGGGTAAGGTTCCTTATGCAGAGATGTTAAGAATTACAATTGTAGGTGTAGGGGGGCTTAGTTCTCCTTTAAAACATTGGTATTACAGTTACAAAAACTCTGTTGAGATGCATTGGTGTAGGCAATATTCTATAGTAATTCAGGGCCCAGTCTCATCTACTGACTTGGTAATTACAGTACCTACAGCCAAAGCTCCAAAGTATCCCATGTCACTCTATCCTTAACTCCTACTATTTTTACAATGTTGTATTGTACTATTGAACTACAAGATGATAGGTGCTAATAGCAATATACAAAATGCACACATAATTGTTTTTATCTTTGGATATTTTGTGTTTTTAGATTGACTGTACTATGTCATTTTATTGTAGTTCCTATTCCTAGTGTTCTGGAAGTTTGATGATTGAAGAGTTGCTGATAGCATTGATTGCAATTGACCTATCATTCTTTTATCATTCCCTAAAGTATAAATCAAATGTGCACAACTTGATTCTTTGAAAATAGCCCACTAATTTGCATGGAAAATGAGACAATTTGCATATCATTTTGGAAGTCTCAACAGCGTGACGAGTTTTCATCCCTCAGGAAATGGGCATTTCATCCGAATGTTGTTATTTTTTCAATTAACATCATCTAAACCAAGATGTTGCTTGAGACTAGTTTTTAATTGCAATCTCCCAATCCCCCTATATCAGAAAGCTGCCAACATTCATGCCCACTGCTCTTGGCAAAAGAAAAAGAAAGATAGTGAGAGACTCCTAATTAGTAAGAAAATTATAACCATGAAAAACATGAAAGCTGTGTGCTGGTGCTGAAGATTAAATTATGCTGTGAATGTTAAACACTTCTCTGAAGATTTTAGTGTGTGAACTCTTCTTCTCTGAAGTGCAACAGGTTTATTGTACAAGACACAATATTTATGGCACAAATGCAATTGAGTTACAGAATGGCACAATGCCACATGTATCCTAGAGTAATAACTAACCAATTGCTATTCCTATCTATCTATCTATCTATCTATCTATCTATCTATCTATCTATCTATCATCTATCTATTTATCTATCTATCTATCATCTATCTATCTATCTATCCATCTATCTATCTGTATGTGTATATATATATATATATATATAAGTCCAAGCAACAGGCACTCACAGGGCTTAGTGTAGAAAATAAAGACAATAAACGACTCTATTTTTCTACACTAAGCCCTATGAGTGCGGCATTCTTCCTATTTTGTCTCTCTCTCTCTCTCTCTCTCTCTCTCTCTCTCTCTCTCTCTCTCTCTCTCTCTCTCTATATATATATATATATATATATATATATATATATATATATATATATATATAAGGTGCTTGAGAGAGGGTCAGCACTCACAGGACTTATACAAACAAATTATTTTATTAAAGAGGAGACTAGTCTCCTCTTTAATAAAATAATTTGTTTGTATAAGTCCTGTGAGTGTTGACCCTCTCTCAAGCACCTTCAACATTATTTGGACCTGCACCCAGGCAACAGCAACTTATCTATACGTGAGTGCCGGCATTTACTTGGAAGTTTATATATATATATATACAGTATAGAGTCAAGCTACGTGTCCGCACTCTGTACCGATGCAATAAGTGGGTGCTGAAGTCAAAAACATCACAGTGCAAATCATATACAATTAACCAATCCAGCAACACTTTGGACCATTGGATTGGTTAACTGTATATGATTTGCACTGTGATGGTATTAAATAATGGGTCTATGCAAATTATGATGTCAATGAAGTTTTTTCAAGTTTTTGTACTATTTAAGTTTGTATTTTTCACTTGCACAGTTTCCTTGATAAAGGTCCCAAGATGGACTGTGAATAAAATGAAGATTTAATGTGAATTGGTGTGCTGGTCCTTCTTGATGTGAATTGGTGTGCTGGCCTTCTACAAATATATATATATCCAAGCACAGCACACACTGGTCTTCAAAATCAAAATTGTTTACTAATTGAAAACACGATTGACGTTTCGACCCAAAGTTGCTGCTTGAAAAAAACTTCAGACTACTTTGTGAAGTGAAGCAACACATATCTTTTCTCACCAGCCATTTACATTATTGCAGTTGGGAAAGCATTTGAAGGAGATTAATTTCCTGTAGAGAAGATTTATTGCAGGTGATTAATCTCCTTGTGTGTCATTTCCCTTAGAGTAAGATCAAGAAAAGTTATTTGTTCATCATTGTTGACTGTAAAGCAAATAGTGGTGGGAAGTACATTGACTTCCTGAATTACTATCCAGTGGAACCTGTCCATAATATGATCAGATCTTCTATAAAGTAAAATAGTTTATAGATATGTGCACCATATTTGAGTAGTATGTGGGCCTATTTGTTAGGCTATATTATAATATATTATTATACATGTGCTATGTATAATTCAAAAACGATGGTGGAACATTCAAGTAAGTTCACACTAGTCCTACCGATCTGTTTAAAGTAGGATAATTTAAGTTTGAACATTTTGTTCCTTTTTCTTGTATTAGAATGTATTGCTTTGGCCTTAGCTCTCAAATGCACATGTAAAATGTATCAGAATAGGTATATTTATCTAAACAATGTAGTGCACATATCACTATCACATGCAAAATGAACCCCAGCGGTACTTAGTCATAGGCAGTTCTGAACTGCCTATGACTAAGTACCATTATAAAGTTTTAGAGCAGAAAAACACAAATCATGAAAGAAATACATATGTTAGTAACTGGACCCCTTATATATGTGATAGGGATTTAGATTGTAATCTTTATTGAAGAAGGAACTGATGTAAATGATAAAAAGTCTATGTAAAGCAATGCATGAAATGTTAGAACCATAAATAAAGGATAAAAATACATTTTGAAAGTCAACTCCTCATTTTCTATTAAGTTTTCTAATCTACTTTTCTGCCTGCCTGTACCAAACCTCAGGGGAAATTAGGAGAGTTTTCAGAGGTGTTTGCCAAGGTGTATTCAGGGATGTAAAATGGATTGGAGCAGTAGAAGGGCACACTTACTATTGCCAATGTAATTTGTTAATTCTTTGATCTCTCATAGTACCATTTAATTGATACATTTGTCTATTCCACGGGGGCTCAGATAAAAGTCTCAGAATTCACAAATACCACTTGAGGCCATGCCCCACAAGGGAAACATCTAACATATTTTTAAATAGTAAAGACACAAGGTAATCCCCAGGGATTTATTTACAAGGGGATTAAAATGAGTTAGAATGTAGATAAAACAGAATTAGAATCAGAATTCAGAATAAACCAGGGAAGTGTAAATTAGTGGAATGCTGCAAGTATTATATCTGATATTTTTCAAAAGACTTCATTTAGCAACTTAAGGTGGCCATACATGCACTGATATAATTGTACGAAACTTCATTTCATGCGATAAACAGTACTTGTATGGCGGGAGGCGACTGATATCAGCAAAGGCCTTGGATATGTTTGCCTGGTTGATTGGGCCAGACAGAAAATTTTAGACATAATATTTTACATTGTCTAAACAGAAGCTGTAACCAGAAAACAAAATACAAAATAAAACCACACTGATGTATATTTCAAAACAGAACAAAAGGAAAATAAATAACTAGGAATAACTAACAAATACTTCTGTTATGTATTAAAAACAAATAGTCCATTAGGCCCTAAAAAGATTTCCATTTAGGTCTTACAACTGAAACTGCCCAGGGTTCCCTTAGTGGGTTGAGTGAATAGGTGCCACATACTTTTTGTTTCTCAAGTGGCAAAAAATTGCACCCAAACTTATTTTCTTTTTAATGCACTGGCTGCAATAGCAGCAACCACAAATCAGTGTGACAACAATGATTGCAATGTGGAAAACCACATAAATGAGCCTTCTAGTGTTAGAATTAATTATTGTATTCTTCCGAAGGCTGCTACCACAATCCCCCCTCAATGTTTGTTGTAAGAAAGATTTTTGCAAACTGGAGGGAAATCAGTGACCTAGACCCAATTCCTTGGGTAAGGTGATAAATACAGGGTTCTGTTGTGGCCTGTGCCTACAAGCGCTTCTTAAATTATGTATTTGATTTACATGCTAATTAGGGGTTGGATAGGGGGTGCAGAAAGAGAATATCTGCTTGAGAATGGCTGCACTTAACCAGACCACCAAACACCTATAAATACTTTTAATGATGTCCTAATAAAAACAACTTTTAACTGATTCCGCTAAAATTTGCAGCAAAAAAATTCAATGTGCGTATATCCTAACAGAATTATCCCAAACAAACATTGCAATATCTCCTAGACCTGCTCTCCTAAACCTTGAATTGATAGCAAGAGACTGGTCAACAGTGATCCCCAAATTAAAAGACATATTACTTTTAATCAACAGTAACAGCACCATGGAATATTACAATGCCAGAAATAATCATCTCCTGCACAAGTACCTTGCGAAATGCCAAAATGTACCAAATATGCTGAAAAATTCCTGTTATACATTTCATCTGACTTCTCCTAAGCATGAAACCTATGATATAATAGTAATAGACACAACTGTAACTTGCCTTTGGCCCCCTTGATTCTGAACAAAACCAAGACATATATAGCCTATATTTGATGTCTCATTTTCTCTCTCCTTACTTTTATTTTTTCCAAATATCCTGGGTCCTATACAGTATTCCTATATAAGTTCTTACTGTCCTCTTTTCTTTTTCCTTTTCTACTCTACTTTCTCTTTTTCCTTTCTCCTCTCTATTATTTGTTGTTTGATATTTACATAATTGGTGAAACCCAAACCATTTAAAAAATACTTGCACAATATGTGATGCATTGTTTTCTGCTGTATCCTTTACATCTCATGTACTATTTCATGTAACTGTAACAATGGAAAAAAGCTGCGCATCAAAAAAGTTGCGCGACACCTGCGAATCGCAAATTTTTCTGTAGTTTTGCAGATTCGCTCATCACTAGTTACAGGTTCAGACTCAGTAATGTATGTGTAGTAAGGGGTGCAGGAAGGACGCCCCCTTTTCAGGCAGCACTGTATTCATCGGTGCAATGCAGGTTTTTTGTGCTCCAAATGGACCTGCAGCAATTCATCTTCAGTATGTGCAAGTAAGGGCAAAAAGTGCAAATAACATTGCACCATTGCACCATCTACATACCCTACAGTCACAGATACAGAGATGCAATTATACTTTTCAGTACCATAAGCAGGCCCTATAAGATATGTTTTCTAGTCATATCATCACTGACATACTTCTGTGCAGATGGTCAGTTTAAAAAACCAGGGTCAATTGCAAGAATAAAAAGTTCCACCTGTCAGCTATGTCAGTTAATAGAAACAGAAGTGCATGACTGGATACTGGGCAATACTCTAATGGTTTGGGCTACCATTGTTATCCAGTCATTCTCCTGAGACAGAGCTGTCAGTTTACAATGCTTTTTATGAAATGTTATGACTTCAAAGTCTGTTAAGTGAGCAGTGAAGTGAGCGACAGTACATTTTTCAAGCTTTACTGTGGCAGCGGAAGCCTAATTTTTTCTAAAATTATATTGGTAATAGGGCATTGGTTAAAAATTGATAACAATGAAACTAACTAATTAGGGGCTCATTTATGAAGGGGTAGGTGCAGGAGCCACTATGCATCTATAGTTGTGACTTGTGCTTAGCACCTAATGCTTACAAACTTGTCCAGACTGGGATTCAATATAGGCCCCGGCATTTCAGCTACACAGAGACCCAAATAGCTCCCCACAGACCCAAGAAATAGTGACTGTCTATGGCATCTTACAACAGCCCTCCTGGCATTTGCCAGAAATCACATAATCCCAGTCTGAACCTGCTTACAAGCATGCTAGGATATGCATCTGCATGCCCATTAGCTGCCCCGTGTATGACAGATGAAATATATCCCACAAATCTCGTGAGTGCCATAGGTGAAGTGTACATAAGGGGAGCGCACAGACCATTAGAGCACACACCATCACAACAATAAAAAAAAATCATGTAGCTTCCTGCCTGCTTTTTGTACTTTGCACCTTACCCCCATTTATTTAATATGCCCTTAAGAGTCACTCTTCTAACATTGAGTGTTTCAGTATAGCCTATTAAATACAAACTCAATGAACAGAAAAGAAATTCACAAGGCTTTTTTCTTCTCTCCTATAATCCTTCCCATAATCCCTTTTACTTGTCCCATGGGTTAAAAGAGAAACCTGCATCTCTGATAATACGGCTACTCACTCAAGCAAGAGCTATAAAAGAGCAGTGCAGAACCGCAGTATAATTACACACTTTTATTATGCATACTGCCTGATGCATACTAACTGGCTCCTCATATGTCTCAGTACAGGGAATTTACTCGGTGATAGATCAGGTTTTCTGACCTGCCAGCAAATCCCTGTGCCTGGGAACTCAGGTTCCTTTGTCTTCCTGCTAATGAAATGGTAATCAAATTGCCAGGCAGATCTCCAATTAATAGCTATTATGCAGCACCACGGAGATTCTACATTGTTACTTTTACAGAGATACGAGGTATTTTCTTACAATTTATGCCTCCAAATCAAGTTTTGCTGTTATTTTATCTTTTAATTTACAACATTGATTTTAATATACTGAGAATCATGTTGTATTTACTGCAGCATAATGTTTTTGCTTTTTATTGGTGGTTAATCCTCATTTCCCAGGCTGAAGAGTAGTTTTCCCAAAGTAATGGCATGTATGGCTAATATGGCGTGCAGTTTTTTGCACACGGCGACAATTTGTGCGCGCTGCGTTAATTAGCACGTGTTGCGTGAAATACCGCACGAATATAGTCTACGCGAAAAAAAAATAAGACGCAATAAAAATTTTAACGCATGCTATAAATAGCGATCGTTTTAACGCATTTTAGTGATTCAACCCTATAGTGTTCTATGGGGAAGCTTATGTTTTTTTAGCTGCCAGCAGGGAAGGGTGTTTTAGATGATCTGATTCTTTCTAAGAAGAGTGCAGAAATTAGAATGCCCAGTGTGCCGTTGGCTTAGATACACTTTCTACGCTTGTAAAAAGTTGTTTGGTAATTGCTTGGTCCTCTCCTGGTGCAATGGATTTTAAATGGCATTAGGCTCACCAGCAGCTTTATTACTAAAGCTTGTGTGCTAGCAGAACAAAAGCATAGCCCATAATGTAGTGCCAGCAGAACAAGGACAGTCACTCCCAGCATTAAATAATAAAGTGTGCCACAGCATTAAATTACATAGTGACTCCCAGCATAAAATAATACTGTTACCTAGAACATTAATGGGCTTATTTATCAATTTTCAAGCTTGTGAATTCAAGGGGCAGATTTCCATAAATTCAACTAAATTGTTTTCCTCATGTCTAATATTTACTAAAAAAAGTAGCAAGGAAAAGTCGCTGTGAGAAAAGTTGTAAAAATGTAACAATTCGAAAAAGTTGAGTTTTCGGACAAAAGAAAGAACTTCAAGGAAAGGGACCTTTGCCATTACTAGTGATGAGTGAATTTTTTCACCAGGCATGGATTTGCAGCGAATTTCGGCATTAGCGAATTGTTTCGCGGAACTTTAGCGAAAAATTCACTAAGAAAAAAATTGTTGCATGTCAGAAAAAGTTGTGGGAACATGTCAAATGGCCATGGTCGTGACAAAATGGCTGTGGTGGCATCAAATTAGGCATAGGCACTTAAAAAAAAGTTGTTTGTGACAAACGAGTTTCCCAAATTTTTTGCCGTTTCGCAAATTTTCCGGCGAAACGAAACGGAACAGATTCTCTCATCACTACCATTGACGTCTACATGAACTCTGCAAGTTTAATCTGATGAATTCACAGTTTTAGCTTTTTAGACGCATAGTAAATCTCAGAAAAGTCGTAGTATTTTTTCTCTGCAATATTTTCGAAAAAAATCCAAATCAAGTTTAAAAGAATAAATCAATGGTTAGTAAATGAGCCCCCAAGTGTTTTTCTAATTTGAATAAACTCACATTTTAAAAAAAATTGAATGTTTGCTTATTTATTAGTATGGAAAAAAAAAAACCCTGAATAACTCGAATTTGCAAACTCGAATAATACTTGAAAATCTCGATTATCTCCAATTGAAAATATGGCTCGACTTTGTCTAGGATAACTCCCATTGACTTCTACATAAACTTTTAGATGCCAAAGTTTTGAATTCAAGTTTTCAGGTTTATTGCACTTAATAAATATCAGACATTCGAGTTTTTGAACCATAATTACAATTTTGCGAATTTTTGTGCTAAAAAACTTGAATCGTAAACAAAAATGAAACTCAAACATTGATAAATCACCTCCTAAAGGTCACAGTAAATCAAAGCATTAAATGCAGTGACCTACTGTTATATAGCACAGAGACTTCCAGCTTTAAATGGTAAAGTGACCAACAGCACTCATTGTCACATTAAATCCCATCTTTAACTGTAACAGTGTCCCACAGCACCCAGTGACTCAATGATCCTCCATCTTTGCATTCTGCCTTACTCAAATACACATTAGTTTGCTCTGTTTGCTCTGTCCCATGCCTCCCACATATATATTTTACTTTTTCCCTGTGCATAAATAAGAAAATGAACTGCACCAGAATTGTATATGTAGCAGTTCAAAGTTAAAACTCCTGATGCTGGTTCAATTCTGGCACAACCCACCTAGTGTCTCAGTAGTCTATAGGAGCGCTGCATCTTGACCTGCAGGCAAAAATTATGCACAGAGAAAGGCATAGACAGGAAGCTGGAAGCCACCAGTAGGCCCATATGAAGGCAGAAGGGTCCACCGGAATATTCCCTGATATGCTGGCATGCCAGCAACATCACTGTGTCATATTTTATTGTATTAAGTTATTTATTTACAGCACAAGGTTATTCAGTAGTTCACTATTTTATAGTTGTGCCATTAATTCACTTGAATGAATGAAGTTATGACACTGTAATGTAATAAAAGATCCCTACATGTACATGTTTGATTGGGATATGCTGATACATAATGATATACAATTACATTTATAAACTTTATAGAAAACAAATCCATTCAAGGAAATTCTAAACCCTTGTTTGTTCTAATCTATAAGAAACATTCTTCCATTACTTGAAGTCCTACATCACAGAATGCCAGTAATCTTGAACTTAACTTATATAGTCATCTGCCATTACAGTCTACCTGTCCTGGGCTTAGTTGTTATTGCTGGCACAAGGAAGGTACACTATGGGGCTGATTTACTAAGACACGAATTCCGACCGAATTGGAAAAATTCCGATTGGAAAACGAACATTTTGCGACTTTTTCGTATTTTTTGCGATTTTTTCGGCGCCTTTACGACTTTTCGGAAATTATCGCGACTTTTTCGTTACCAATACGATTTGCGCGAAAAAACGCGAGTTTTTCGTAGCCATTCCGAAAGTTGCGATTTTTTCGTAGCGTTAAAACTTGCGCGAAAAGTTGCGCTTTTTTCGTAGCGTTAAAACTTAAAAGGCGCAACGTTTTGCACAAGTTTTAACACTACGAAAAAATCGCAACTTTTTGCGCAAGTTTTAACGCTACGAAAAAATCGCAACTTTCGGAATGGCTACGAAAAACTCGCGTTTTTCCGCAAAAAAAAAGTAGCAAGGAAAAGTCGCTGTGAGAAAAGTTGTAAAAATGTAACAATTCGAAAAAGTTGAGTTTTCGGACAAAAGAAAGAACTTCAAGGAAAGGGACCTTTGCCATTACTAGTGATGAGTGAATTTTTTCACCAGGCATGGATTTGCAGCGAATTTCGGCATTAGCGAATTGTTTCGCGGAACTTTAGCGAAAAATTCACTAAGAAAAAAATTGTTGCATGTCAGAAAAAGTTGTGGGAACATGTTAAATGGCCATGGTCGTGACAAAATGGCTGTGGTGGCATCAAATTAGGCATAGGCACTTAAAAAAAAGTTGTTTGTGACAAACGAGTTTCCCAAATTTTTTGCCGTTTCGCAAATTTTCCGGCGAAACGAAACGGAACAGATTCTCTCATCACTACCATTGACGTCTACATGAACTCTGCAAGTTTAATCTGATGAATTCACAGTTTTAGCTTTTTAGACGCATAGTAAATCTCAGAAAAGTCGTAGTATTTTTTCTCTGCAATATTTTCGAAAAAAATCCAAATCAAGTTTAAAAGAATAAATCAATGGTTAGTAAATGAGCCCCCAAGTGTTTTTCTAATTTGAATAAACTCACATTTTAAAAAAAATTGAATGTTTGCTTATTTATTAGTATGGAAAAAAAAAAACCCTGAATAACTCGAATTTGCAAACTCGAATAATACTTGAAAATCTCGATTATCTCCAATTGAAAATATGGCTCGACTTTGTCTAGGATAACTCCCATTGACTTCTACATAAACTTTTAGATGCCAAAGTTTTGAATTCAAGTTTTCAGGTTTATTGCACTTAATAAATATCAGACATTCGAGTTTTTGAACCATAATTACAATTTTGCGAATTTTTGTGCTAAAAAACTTGAATCGTAAACAAAAATGAAACTCAAACATTGATAAATCACCTCCTAAAGGTCACAGTAAATCAAAGCATTAAATGCAGTGACCTACTGTTATATAGCACAGAGACTTCCAGCTTTAAATGGTAAAGTGACCAACAGCACTCATTGTCACATTAAATCCCATCTTTAACTGTAACAGTGTCCCACAGCACCCAGTGACTCAATGATCCTCCATCTTTGCATTCTGCCTTACTCAAATACACATTAGTTTGCTCTGTTTGCTCTGTCCCATGCCTCCCACATATATATTTTACTTTTTCCCTGTGCATAAATAAGAAAATGAACTGCACCAGAATTGTATATGTAGCAGTTCAAAGTTAAAACTCCTGATGCTGGTTCAATTCTGGCACAACCCACCTAGTGTCTCAGTAGTCTATAGGAGCGCTGCATCTTGACCTGCAGGCAAAAATTATGCACAGAGAAAGGCATAGACAGGAAGCTGGAAGCCACCAGTAGGCCCATATGAAGGCAGAAGGGTCCACCGGAATATTCCCTGATATGCTGGCATGCCAGCAACATCACTGTGTCATATTTTATTGTATTAAGTTATTTATTTACAGCACAAGGTTATTCAGTAGTTCACTATTTTATAGTTGTGCCATTAATTCACTTGAATGAATGAAGTTATGACACTGTAATGTAATAAAAGATCCCTACATGTACATGTTTGATTGGGATATGCTGATACATAATGATATACAATTACATTTATAAACTTTATAGAAAACAAATCCATTCAAGGAAATTCTAAACCCTTGTTTGTTCTAATCTATAAGAAACATTCTTCCATTACTTGAAGTCCTACATCACAGAATGCCAGTAATCTTGAACTTAACTTATATAGTCATCTGCCATTACAGTCTACCTGTCCTGGGCTTAGTTGTTATTGCTGGCACAAGGAAGGTACACTATGGGGCTGATTTACTAAGACACGAATTCCGACCGAATTGGAAAAATTCCGATTGGAAAACGAACATTTTGCGACTTTTTCGTATTTTTTGCGATTTTTTCGGCGCCTTTACGACTTTTCGGAAATTATCGCGACTTTTTCGTTACCAATACGATTTGCGCGAAAAAACGCGAGTTTTTCGTAGCCATTCCGAAAGTTGCGATTTTTTCGTAGCGTTAAAACTTGCGCGAAAAGTTGCGCTTTTTTCGTAGCGTTAAAACTTAAAAGGCGCAACGTTTTGCACAAGTTTTAACACTACGAAAAAATCGCAACTTTTTGCGCAAGTTTTAACGCTACGAAAAAATCGCAACTTTCGGAATGGCTACGAAAAACTCGCGTTTTTCCGCAAAAATCGTATTGGTAACGAAAAAGTCGCGCTAATTTTCCGAAAAAATTGCAAAATACCGATCATTACGAAAAAAACGCAATCGGACGCATTCGGCCCGTTCGTGAGTAAGTAAATGGGCCCCTATATATCTTGTTTCACTGAAATCCTGTCTGATGACATAAAGCGTTTTAGTCAATCTTCTCATAGACACCCTAGTTCAGCACTGGTGCCCTCCAAGAGGAAAATTATGAGAATAACCTTTATCTGCGTGAAAGCCATTGTGAGAATACATTGAAAGAATGGTACAGTTCCCTAGGTCTGTGTCCCATTCCATTCCACGCCATTATTTTCTGATTTATTTTTCCATGACTGATTTTGTATGTGCAATCAAGGGAATAAATTGTATTTTTGGTTTAATTAATATTCTCAGTATTTGCAAATTGGATCCTACTTTTATTATTATTGTTTAATAAGAAAGTGACATTCACTACAGAAAAAGAAACTCCCAGTAAAAAGTAACAGTAGAGAGTTTCAAATTAATTCAGAGAGATTGGGTAATCAAGAAATAAATTTGCAGTTTTTCCTCTTCACTGTGCTTTCTTTATTCTCCCATCTACATTAATGGGGTGATATCTAAGCCACATAATTAATGCTGTAAGTACACCTTATCCGGAAACCCATTATCCAGAAAGTTCCGAATTATGGAAAGCCCATCTCCCATAGACTTAATTTTAATCAAATAATTCACATTTTTTAAAATGATTTACTTTTTCCCTGTAATAATACACAGAACCTTCTACTTGATCCCAACAAACATACAATTAATCCTTATAAGAGCTAAAACAATCTTTTGGGGTTTAATTACTGTTTCAATACTTTTTTTTAGTAGACTTAAGGTACAGTAGGAGAGCTGAATTACAGAAAGACCCCTTATCTGGAAAACCCCAGGCCCTGAGCATTCTGGATAGTGGGTCCCATACCTGTAGTTGATAGCACATAGTAATATTACAGATTAAATAAATATGCTCTCTCACATACGCTCTCTAGGTGGCAGCAATTCTACCCAGTTGAAGTAAAACACAGTATATATTGAGGAGAAAATCAATAGACTATGTAATAAAAATGTTTAATAATGGAAAATGCCCAAATAGGATGTTTACATGCAAGTAAAATATTGAGCAGAAATACTCTCCTAACTATAAAAGTGCCTGAGTACAGAGAGAGTCTCTGAAGTATTGGCACTTCCTATAGCCTGAAAGTTTTTTCCTACAAAACTGAATTACAACAAAGCAAATAAACTGTTAAAATCATTATCCAGCTCAGCGTTTAATGACTGAAGCTCCACAGCAGGAATTCTGTAACCAGCATGGCCCTAAAATATATGCACATCTGTAATACATAGAAACATGTAATGTCATATCAGAAAGGAAAACATAAGGTACTAATTACAGAGTATTTTTATTTAAAAAAAAAAAGTCTGCCATCAACAGTAACTGTACCAGTATGTACGTCTAGAGTAACTGTACCAGTATGTACAGCTAAAGTAACTGTACCAGTATGTACGTCTACAGTAACTGTACCAGTATGTACGTCTAGAGTAACTGTACCAGTATGTACAGCTAAAGTAACTGTACCAGTATGTACGTCTACAGTAACTGTACCAGTATGTACGTCTAGAGTAACTGTACCAGTATGTACAGCTAAAGTAACTGTACCAGTATGTACGTCTACAGTAACTGTACCAGTATGTACGTCTAGAGTAACTGTACCAGTATGTACAGCTAAAGTAACTGTACCAGTATGTACGTCTACAGTAACTGTACGTCTAGAGTAACTGTACCAGTATGTACAGCTAAAGTAACTGTACCAGTATGTACGTCTAGAGTAACTGTACCAGTTAAAGTAACTGTACAGCTAAAGTAACTGTACCAGTATGTACGTCTACAGTAACTGTACCAGTATATACGTCTAGAGTAACTGTACCAGTATGTACAGCTAAAGTAACTGTACCAGTATGTACGTCTACAGTAACTGTACCAGTATGTACGTCTAGAGTAACGGTACCAGTATGTACAGCTAAAGTAACTGTACCAGTATGTACGTCTACAGTAACTGTACCAGTGTGTACATCTAGAGTAACTGTACCAGTATGTACGTCTACAGTAACTGTACCAGTATGTACGTCTAGAGTAACTGTACCAGTATGTACGTCTAGAGTAACTGTACCAGTATGTACGTCTAGAGTAACTGTACCAGTATGTACGTCTAGAGTAACTGTACCAGTATGTACGTCTAGAGTAGAGAACAGAAAGCTGCATGTCTGTGGCACAGGAATTACAGACACAAGAAATCTTTTTACAGAGAAGTCAGTGCAGCGTTTCTGTGAGTGCTTATGGCTGTTTACATTTATTTGATACATAGTTTTTACCTTTCTTTCTCCTTAAGGGCTCTGGCACACAGGGAGATTAGTCACCCGCGACAAAGCTCCCTTGTCGCGGGCGACTAATCTCCCCGTGTGCCAGAGCCCTTAAGGTTAAAAAACCACTTCAAGTAAATGATTTGTCTCAAAGCAAACAGATCTTGCCAAACTAATTTAGTTGCCTTTTATGAGGAGGTGAGCAGGAACCTCAACTTGGCAATAGATGTCATCTACTTGGACATTGCTAAAGCAAATGCTTATGAAGTACCACATAGAAAGTTAATGATAACATTAAGGTATATCAGCCTGGAAAATAATATTTGTACTTGGATAGAGAACTGACTGAAGGATAGACTACAAAGGGGTTGATTCACTAAAGGGCGATAAAACCAGCATGCGTTAAAAATAAAAAATATTGCTTCTTATTTTTTGTGACTTAACGCTCGATTCACTAAAAGGACAGGCATCATAATTAAGAAGCGATGTTCTTTGCGTTATTTAAGAATTAGCACTGGATTTTCCACTGGATTTTCAATGCAAAAGCCAGGATAATAGCTCATCAGATTCCTGGCTTCTGCTTTAAAACCCAGTGGGTAAGCATTAGTCTATAGGATAAACCCATGTAAATGGGACTTTTCTAAGAGCCTAAAGGAATTTGTTCCCAGATTCCCTTTTTGACTTATAATTCATATACTTATATCATTTTTATACTTAAATACAGTAGAATTTACAGTATCATGCTTGTGACTAAATTACATTACATTACATTAACATTTATTTATAAAGCGCCAACATATTCCGCAGCACTGTACAATAAGTGGGTTACATACATTGGACATACAGAGTAACATATAAAGCAATCAGTAACCGATACAAGAGGTGAAGAGGGCCCTGCCCAAAAGAGCTTACAATCTACAAGGAGAAAGGGTTGAGACACAAGGTGTGGGAATGGGCATGACCAGAGTTGTGAGAGGTGGGGCACAGGGTATTGCTAAACTAGATTAGGGTAGGCTTCTCTAAATAAATGTGTTTTTAGAGATCTCTTGAAGGCAGAGAGATTGGGAGAAAGTCTGACAGTTTGTGGGAGCGAATTCCAGAGAAGGGGGGCAGCCCTTGCAAAGTCTTGAATGCGAGCGTGTGAGGAGGGAATGAGAGAGGAGTTGAGGAGCAGGTCAGTAGAGGAGCGTAACAAGTGGGTTTTGATGGTACCTAGAGATGAGTTCAGAGATGTAGGGTGGGGCAGAGTTATGGGCTGCTTTAAATGTGAGGGTCATTAGTTTGAATTTTATCCTGGATGGTAGGGGAAGCCAGTGCAGGGATTGGCAGAGTGGCATGGCAGAGGAGGAGCGGTTGGAGAGGTGTTAAAAACAAGGTAAAACAAGGTATTTACTACAAGTCCTTACACCTATTTTTGTTTAACTGTTCTTGTAACTGGGAGAATGAGTGGTAGCAACATTGAAGGTCTGACACAGTGCACAGCCTGCCACATGTATGCAGTTGTGGAACAACAGTTCCAAAGTGCATACCTCTGTTGTGGATGTGAGCGAATTGCCACTTTAGAGGCTCGCGTTAGAGTCCTAGAGGAACACGTCGCAACACTGCGTTCAATCAACAATCTTGAGAGGGGTCTTTTGTTAACTGAACAAGAACTAGTGGGGTCAGATAGTAGGGGGGGAGGGGAGCAGCAAAAGGATGATAGGGCAGTAAGCTGGGTGACAGTTAGAAAATCTAGTGTGGGGAAAAGGAAAAGGGAGGCTGCTCCAGGGTTTGCGCATCCCAACAGATTTGCCAGATTGTGTGAAGAAGATGGGAGTGTGAACTCTGGATTGGCGGTTCTAGGTGAGGCTGATCTCTCTAACAGCCGGGAGACCAGTTTCACTAGTAGTGGTGGGGAGGAGAGCAGAGCTAGGCCTAAACAGATGGTGGTTATAGGGGATTCGATCATTAGGAAAGTGGACAGGGTAATCTGTCAAGCGGATCGCTTCAACCGGACAGTTTGCTGTCTTCCTGGTGCCAGGGTTCGGCATGTGGTTGATCGGGTTGACACATTATTGGGAGGGGCTGGGCATGACCCGGCTGTCTTGGTACATATCGGTACTAACGACAAAATGAACGGTAGGTGGGGGACTTTAAAGAGTGAGTTCAGGGATCTAGGCTCTAAGATTAGGCAAAGGTCCTCCAATGTCATTTTTTCGGAAATTTTGCCGGTGCCACGTGCAAGTTTAGGGAGACAGCGGGAGCTTAGGGAGCTAAATGCGTGGCTAAAGTCTTGGTGTAGGAAGGAAGGGTTTGGGTTCCTAGAGCACTGGGCTGACTTTTCCTTGGGGTACAATCTATACAGCCCTGACGGATTGCACCTCAATGGAAGGGGGTCTGCTGTGCTAGGGGAGAGAATGGTTAAGAGGTTGGAGGAGTGTTTAAACTAGACAAGGGGGGGGTGGGTGAGCTAGAATTCCATGGGAAAATTAGTGTAGACGGGGTAGGGGGACTAGCAAAGGGTTGTGGGGGAGGAGTGAGGGGGGCATATAGTTTATCAGATAAGGAGCTTCCGTTACAAGGAAAGCAGTCTCATAATTGCCTTAGCTCTAATTCTCCCTTAGCTAATGTAAACATCAGAGGGAGAAGTAATAATCTCCGCTGCATGCTGGCTAATGCGCGTAGCTTGTCGGGTAAATTAGGGGAGCTGCAAGCTATTGCATGTATTGAAAATTATGATTTAATAGGTATCACTGAGACCTGGTGGGATGATAAATGCGACTGGGCTGTGAATTTAAATGGTTATACACTTTTTAGGAGGGACAGAGAGATTAAAAAGGGTGGAGGGGTTTGTCTTTACGTAAAGTCAGACTTAAAGCCATGTAATAAAGACATTACCAATGAAAACGTCGAATCTCTTTGGGTAGAAATTTCAGTAGGGCTGAAGGTCACAAAGAAAATGATCATTGGTGTATGTTATAAACCACCCCGTATAGATGAGGGGGATGAGGCCCAGCTATTGTTGCAAATGGAGGAGGCTTCAAAACTGGGTCAAGTTGTTGTTATGGGGGACTTTAATTATCCGGACATTGACTGGAGTAATGGGGTGGCTAAGTCAGAAAAAGCTAGTAGGTTTGTAAATATGCTAAATGACAACTTTTTATTTCAGGCAGTTCAAGAACCCACTAGGAATGACGCTATTTTGGACCTGGTGATTTCTAATAATAATGAACTTATCTCTAACATTTGTGTGGGTGAGCATTTGGGGAACAGTGATCACAACATGGTCTCCTTTGAGATAATGCTGCAGAGACAGCGCTATAAGGGAGTAACTAAAACACTCAATTTTAGACGTGCAGACTTTGCCAGTATAAGGGCATCTCTGCAAGGTGTCAACTGGGAAAGGCTTTTCATGGGGTTAGACACAGAAGGAAAATGGAACATCTTTAAAACATTGCTTTGTAGGTATACACAACAGTATATCCCCCTAGTAAGCAAGGAGAGGCATCGCAAAGCAAAACCTTTATGGCTGAATAAAAGTGTTATTGTCGAGGTTGGTAAGAAAAAACGTGCTTTTAGGGCATTCAAGTTAGCTGGGACAGCGGAAACTTTCATCAGGTACAAGGAAGCAAATAAAGCATGCAAAAAAGCTATCAGGCAAGCTAAAATAGAGATGGAAAGGGATATTGCAGCTAGGAGTAAAAAGAATCCAAAATTATTTTTTAATTATGTGAATAGTAAAAAAATGAAGCAAGAAGGGGTGGGAACTTTATTATCACGGGGGGGTACGTTGGTTGATGAAAACGGGGAAAAAGCTGAAATTTTGAACTCTTATTTTTCATCTGTCTATACATCTGAGGAGCCAGATAATGAAGGCTTCCCTTGTAATATGCCCAGTTCTAGTAATTTAGCTACTGACGCATGGGTCACTCGGGAGGAAATACAAAAGAGACTTGAACATGTAAAGGTAAACAAAGGTCCAGGGCCGGATGGGATTCATCCCAGGGTATTAAATGAGCTGAGCGCTGTGATTGCCAAACCTCTTCACTTAATTTTTCAGGATTCATTGAGGTCTGGCATGGTGCCAAGAGACTGGCGGATTGCTAATGTGGTGCCGTTATTTAAAAAGGGATCCCGTTCTCAGCCTGAAAACTATAGGCCTGTTAGTCTGACATCAGTAGTAGGAAAACTTTTGGAAGGGGTAATAAGGTATAGGGTACTTGAATACATTGCAGTTCACAATACTATTAGTTTGTGCCAGCATGGTTTTATGCGTAACAGATCTTGCCAGACTAATTTAGTTGCCTTTTATGAGGAGGTGAGTAGGAACCTCGATGCTGGAATGGCAGTTGATGTCATCTACTTGGACTTTGCTAAAGCGTTTGATACAGTACCTCACAGAAGGTTAATGATCAAATTAAGGAATATTGGCCTAGAACATAATATTTGTAATTGGATAGAGAACTGGCTGAAGGATAGAGTACAAAGAGTGGTTGTAAATGGAACATTTTCTAATTGGACCAGTGTGGTTAGTGGAGTACCGCAGGGGTCAGTCCTTGGGCCTTTGCTGTTTAACTTGTTTATTAATGACCTGGAGGTGGGCATAGACAGTATTGTTTCTATTTTTGCTGATGACACTAAATTGTGCAAAACTATAAGTTCCATGCAGGATGCTGCCGCTTTGCAGAGCGATTTGACAAAATTAGATAACTGGGCAGCAAACTGGAAAATGAGGTTCAATGTTGATAAGTGCAAAGTTATGCACTTTGGTAGAAATAATATAAACGCAAACTATCTACTGAATGGTAGTGTGTTGGGGGTATCCTTAATGGAGAAGGATCTAGGGGTTTTTGTTGATAACAAGTTGTCTAATTCCAGGCAGTGTCATTCTGTGGCTACTAAAGCAAATAAAGTGCTGTCTTGTATAAAAAAGGGCATTGACTCAAGGCATGAGAACATAATTTTGCCCCTTTATAGGTCCCTGGTAAGGCCTCACCTTGAGTATGCAGTGCAGTTTTGGGCTCCAGTCCTTAAGAAGGATATTAATGAGCTGGAGAAAGTGCAGAGACGTGCAACTAAACTGGTTAAGGGGATGGAAGATTTAAACTATGAGGTTAGACTGTCGAGGTTGGGGTTGTTTTCTCTGGAAAAGAGGCGCTTGCGAGGGGACATGATTACTCTGTACAAGTACATTAGAGGGGATTATAGGCAGTTGGGGATGTTCTTTTTTCCCATAAAAACAATCAACGCACCAGAGGTCACCCCTTTAGATTAGAGGAAAGGAGTTTCCATTTGAAGCAGCGTAGGTGGTTTTTCACGATGAGGGCAGTGAGGTTGTGGAATGCCCTTCCTAGAGATGTGGTAATGGCAGATTCTGTTAATGCCTTTAAGAGGGGCCTGGATGAGTTCTTGATCAATCAGAATATCCAAGGCTATTGTGATACTAATATCTACAGTTAGTACTAGTGGTTGTATTTATAGTTTATGTATGTGAGTGTATAGATTGGTAGGTGTGGGTTAGGTGTGCTGGGTTTACTTGGATGGGTTGAACTTGATGGACACAGGTCTTTTTTCAACCCTATGTAACTATGTAACTATGTAACTATGTGTATGAGCCTGGCAGCAGTATTCATTATGGACTGGAGAGGGGACAGACTTTGGAGGGGAAGGTCAATTAATAGGGAGTTACAGTAGTCCAGGCGAGATATTATAAGAGAGTGAATAAGAATTTTGGCAGCATCTTGGGTGATAAATGATCGGATTTTGGAGATATTTCTTAGGTGAAAGTGACATGATTTGATAAGTGATTGGATATGAGGGGTGAAGGACAGGGCAGAATCAAGGATAACCCAGAGGCACCGGGCCTGGGAAGATGGGGTGATGGTAGAATTGTTAACCATTATAGATACCTCGGGAACAATGTGGGCGTTGGATGGGGGAAAGAGAACCAGTTCAGTTTTAGAGAGGTTTAATTTAAGGTAATGTTGGGACATCCAAGTGGAGATAGTGGACAGGCAGGAAGAGACGCGAGTTAGAAGCTCTGGGTTGAGATCAGGAAAGGAAAGATAGATCTGAGTATCTTCAGCATAGAGGTGGTACTGAAAGCCAAAAGAACTTATTAGTTTGCCAAGTGAGGAGGTATAGAGAGAAAATAGTAAGGGGCTCAGGACAGAGCCTTGAGGAACTCATATGGCATACGTGAGCAGTTACGTGGTGAAAACCACATAGTTTTTCTACTGACACAATGGCTCCGGATACAGGCATATCAATAAGATTTGTGAAGTGTATGGGTGGATTCTTGGCCTATGTTTATTTGCAGACTGAGAAACCACCCTGTATAGGAAGCCCTGAATCTATAAACGCAGGGGCTGCATGACAAGGGATCCGAATGACCAGCAGCCAGATTACACTGGTTTATGTTTAAAGATTGGAAAAATCAGATGCAGCTGTGATGGTTGTTGGGGGTGGAGAAGGATAGGGATGTGATGTCACAAGAGAAGCAGTTTACTTCCTATCTTCTGAACAGGTAGAAACTTCCCACCCACCCTCCCCTCTTTTTTGCATATTTTGTAAAATGCCAGAATATTTTCTTCTTTATGCTCTCATATTATCTATTAATAACAGAATGTGAATGTTTTCCTATATGCACTGTTATATTGTGGTTTCGGTAACACTATACAGTATGAATGTGAGAGTCTGCATGGTATTATTTATGTTAAATGAAAGTCAAATCCTTGATCCAGGGAATTTTCTGATCGCCAGGTGGGGTCAGGAAGGAATTTTTTCCCTCTTGAGGCATAATTGGCACAGGCTTCAGGCTGGGTTTTTTGCCTTCCTCTGGATCAAAACAGTGGATATATGTTAATGTATTTTAAGTTGTTTCTGTCACAGCAGCGGTAGGACCTTGCCAGAGTACTGCACAGGAAATTTTAGAAGAGGGAGAAAGGAGCTTCTCTCCTTTGACTGCACGGTGGGTTGATTGATACAGACGCTACTACTGCTTGTGCTAGGTGACAGCCTGCTTGGATTTCCTATCATCGAGGCACTGCAGATTCAGGACCGGCAGCAGGGCTGCTGAACTTCTCTCATGGTGGGAGATGCAGCTCCTGCTGGTAGCAGAGCTTGGGGCCATCCTCTCTGTAAGTAGAGGCAGCCTAATACTGGTGGATATAATGACATAGTGCTGATCTCAAGTCTTCAGTAAGGAACAGCTCAGCATAGTAGCGATCTCTTATGGAATTCTGGCTTTGAATATTGCCTTGGGGTGAGACTGGGAAGGTCCTATTTATTTGATAAAATAAATGCTGTGGCCTCTTTTTACCCATTTCCGGCTCCTAGTGTTTTATTAATGTATGTAACAATGGGGTTCAGAGGGATGGCTGAAGGTGAAGGGCAATTGAGGAGTCCCCTTGTCAACAGTAGCCTAACAGACAGAGGCATAGGAGTAGAAAACAGAGCTCTGTTTGTTTATTGACTGATGTAACCTATCTTTATGTGCTCTTGGTTTGCATGTAAGCACATAATATATGAGCCAGTGGGTGGCTCTTAGAAGTTACAATGGCATTTTCTATTTTAGATTATTCAGTGATACATAAAATATATTTTTATGAAAATTGTTTATTTAGATGAAACTGTGTTTTTCCAATGGCCTGGTTTATGCCATATTGAAACCTGCAATGTTCCGGGCTATAGATAACATTTAAATACTGTCACAAGTTAGTTGTGTAGTTCCAGAAATGGAATCTAGTAGGCTCTTGAGACAGTTGACAGTAGTTTTGTGGCACTCATACACGATACATATACAGTATAGTTAGCATTTAGCATTAAAGGAAACTCTTTTATTCTTCTTAACTTTTAATATATACATTTTACAGCCTCAAATTAGAAACAACTTTTTACAAATATAACAACATAAAACTGGAACATGTTCTGCTTAATTGATAAAAATGAGTTTGTCAGCACTGCACTTAAAACATAAAAAGTATGGTGCACGTCTTGGGGGTCACTCGCCAGCAATTCAAAGGCCTATTGTGGCATTTTATCAAGCTAGCTTGCTACCATGGTCTGAGTCAATGTACTGTCTAATAAAGGCTTTTTTAATAAGAAGAACTCTTGGAGTGCTGTCAGAATATATAGGAAAATTACCATCTGTACAATAGCACTGTAATCATTCATCATATTGAGGTTAATGAAGCGAATAGAGAGAGCAGGAGAGGAAAAAGGATAAAGAAAAAAGCTGTAAGCAAGTATTTCATTAGGATTTGCTCTGACCGAGGTATTTTATTGCCAGAAGCAAATAGGCGTGTTATAATTACTGGGGCTAGGGGACAGCTTTATCACAGAACAAACAAAAGAATTCATAAGGACGCCCAGCAATTGTATCTACTTAGCAATTTGTCAAATCTTTCCTATCTCTCTGAAAAAATTTTTTCAAATTCAAAAAAGTTTTTAATGATTGAATGTGTTTATTAAAGGTGGAATCCATGTCAGTTAGTCAAAATGCATTTGACTGCTTTGAGCAGTTGCACAGCATTTAACCCCATTAAGCTCATCTCTCCTTAGCATCACATCAGCTGTCTAAAACCTTTCTTCCTTATCTTATTCTCATGCAAGAAGAAACAATTCAGACAATTATATTTGATGTTGGAATGGCTTGTTTCAAAGCAGAGAATAATTTTATGTTAATGTTAATCCACTAAAGTTCGGCCTAGCGGTAACTCATTACAGCATTACCAAGCAATGATAAATCAGCTGCATACACTCTACTTGCAGGCATATCCAGGCCCGGATTTGTGGAGAGGCCACAAAGGCCCGGGCCTAGGGCAGCAGAAATGTAGGAGTGGCCGCAACAATATTTTTAAATTTTGCTCCCATACAGAGTCAGGCTTTTTGTCACTGAAAACCCCAAAAAGTGGCAGAAAAAAAGTTGCAAATTTTATGAGATTTATTATGTGTCAAAAC
Organism: Xenopus tropicalis; assembly: GCF_000004195.4. NCBI lineage: Eukaryota > Metazoa > Chordata > Amphibia > Anura > Pipidae > Xenopus > Xenopus tropicalis. Next base: position 92,852,368 of record NC_030680.2, on the reverse strand, counting down.
TATGGCAATTCTGAATCCAATAATACGCCAGCTAAAACCTGTCGAGATCATGTAGAAGCCAATGGCAGATGTCCCTTTTACACTTGGAAGATCTTTCTTTGCTTCATGGTTTTAGAGGTTTTCAGTTTTTTTGACACTGGCTTTTGTACAACAATATAAAAAAATTGCGGTCAGACAAGTCACAAAAATTTATATAGCGCTGCAGAATATGTCACCGCTATATAAATAAAGGATATCAATAAATAAACACATGTAATTTGATTTAAAAAACATAAGGGGAAATGAAATAAAAATTATAAGCGAGTGTGTGTAAAATCACCTTTTTGTGCTGCTCAATTTAAATGTAATACTGTTCACTAAACATTAAAAAGTTTTTTTTTACATGCACTGTGCACTTGCGCAAGCTAAAAGATTTGCAATCGCGACCCTACTGTCGCATAAAAGGCAAAGGGTTCGCAAAACGTACTTTACATTCGCGCAAAAGCAAATTTGTTGCTAATGCAACTTTTTAGTCCCATTGCAACAGATTTTTTCTGTTAGCGACCTATATTATATTCCCCCACTAGTCAATAAAAATTGGTATATGCCGTATGCCAGAGTCCTCTGCTTTTTATAGACTGCAATGCTGTTAAGCTGAATGATAGTATTAGACACAGGAACAGTTGTTAATGCGCTAAGTAAACTGCTTGTCAATTTCCAAGATGGATTGGATAAAGAATACTGCAAGAAGGAGATTTTAATCTGGCTGTGTAAGAAAATCTATTGTTCCTGGAACCAGGATTGACCAGGTTGATCAATAATATAGCACAGAGAATTTCAGCTTCAATTCTGAAGAAAATCTAACAATGCAGGTTTCAGGCAACCTTTCCTAGAGTCACTCAAATGCAAATGCTTTACTCAGGGCTAAGATTTGTTTTCTTCTGTGGTTGGAGTTTTCAAAGTCCTTAATGACTTGATATAGACCTTTTACTACAATCGGACCAGTCCCTGGATCAACTTGTACTAAGAGCTATCTCAAATAACCCTGTATTCCCTCAGTACGAATGAGGGAATACAGGGTTATGGGAGATAGCTCTTAGTACAAGTTGATCCAAGGACTGGTCCGATTGCCATCTTGGAGTCAGGAAGGAATTTTTTCCCCTCAGTGGCAAATTAGAGAGGCTTCAGATGGGGTTTTTTGCCTTCCTCTGGATCAACTAGTAGTTAGGCAGGTTATATATAGGCATTATGGTTGAACGTGATGGACGTCTTTTTTCAACCCAGCTTACTATGTTACTATGTTACAATAGTGTTGCAGGCACAGTGATGCGGAATATGTTGTTGTTTTAAAAATACTAAATAATAATGTGTTAGAATGACAGAGACAGAGGCAAAGGACTACCATTATTAAAAAATAACACAATTGCCTTATACACGGTTTTAAAATTTAGTACCAAACAAAGATCCTCCTGATAATTATGAAATATAAAATATTAATTGAAGAATTATAATTTCTACAGTGCAGAGTGGCTCCAAGTAAAGACAGAGCCTAGAGTGAACATTTCAGCATAAGTGGCCTTGGGTAAAATGAAAGGGTATATCCAGCCCTGATTGCCCTTGCTTATATAAATGTATTGAGAAACCTGGAGGGGTACTATAAATTGGTCTGGCACGCACGGTGGAAGAGAGATCTCCAACTAAAGTCTCTTTAGCTGTTTTTTGGCTACTTTTTTTTGTCAGTTCAAAAAAGAAAGTATTGAGTATAGAACTGTAAAAGGTGATCAGCACAACACTCTCATGTCACAAGAATGGCACTGGTCTACTACATTATCATGGCCACGCTGCCAGGGACCCGCATTCAAATTCTGTTGCTTCTCTTCCTTCTTCTCCCTTGACAAAGAACCCTACCTCCTTTTCTATGCTACATTAGCAGCCCTCAGACTTGTAGGAGACAGACATTCTCTATCAATTGAAAGAACTGATTGCTGTCAGTATTGAAGTTAACACATGCATCCAGACCGAAAAGATATGTAGAAGGCACTGACAAGGGTCAAAATAAATGTTGGTCTACAAAGGGTTACTAAAACCAAAAAGTACTGGTTGTAGAGGATCAGACAGGATTCTAGCAGAAACTGGAACGTGGCAGAATATGACCTCATTTTATTAAGGTGTACTGTTATAATAATATTTTGCAGAAACTATGTTTTGAGAGCTCACAACTGTGTTATAGCCACATTGCATACTAATACAATGGTAAGCAGAGTTGCTTATGTCCAAGGTACCAAGCCTTATAACATTTGTCAACTATAATTAATTTGTTTGAATCCAACACTAATGGTAAGTGATTATATATTGTATGTTAAGGGATCCAAACCTACATAATACAATATACCAATACTTAGTAAATTTATAGCTCTATGTCTTTAAGGTTCTTTTTGTTATGGAAGAGCTGACACATTTCATAGAACAAATATTGATGAACAGCTGTAACTCCCTGGAGGATGTGAAGCAGCTATTCTCTCAAACAAATGGCGCAATCATAGCATTTTGTACCTGTACTGAGATAACATTTATTCATCCTTCACAAATGCTGAAGGTTTTATTGTTCTACTTTTTGTCAAGAAATGTTTTTATAGAGCTGTTATCCACTGAGAATTTTCTTTTCTGTTGAAGTCACTAAGTTAGACTACAGTGATAAAATCAATCAGCTGTGATGGGAGTATTCTACAATTTTTCAAACTCCATTGTTTCCTGCTCATAATATCAATTTTACTGATTAGCACAGTAATGGAATTTCAAGTCTTTTTGGTGGCAACGAGGTCATCAGCTCAGTAGCCAAATACTGGAAACCCCTCTGGCAAAATGATTAACTCATTAGATGTAGAGAAATAAATAGTATATAGGACTCCTGCTTGTTGAAACATTGCCATTTGAAACGTAACTAAATTCAGTACTCCATTTAGTTTACCATAGCTCTGATTCTTTATACATGACTAAACCTTAGCAACATCAGCTTTAAAACTGAATCACAGTAACTGAAGTTGCCACATCTTGATTGCACCAGGGTGAAAATCATTTTGTTCCCAGCTGCAAATTTATCAATCTGTCAGCTAGCAAAGACCTCAGTTCCATAAAAGCAAAATGCGCAGCGAGCCCCACAATCACAGAACAAAACAAGTCTGAGAGTTATTTACACTCAAAAATTTTCTGTTAAAAAGTGCTCTATGATTTGTCTTTGTGCAGATATAATTGGCATCTCAACATAACATCAGGTCTTATACACATACATATGCTAATAATTTCACATATGGGTTGTTTTACCTCTTCATTCTTCCTCCCATCTTATTCCACTAGTCTGCCATGGTTTGTATCCTCTTTATGTAAAAGTAAATATTTCAGAAAGATGTCTTATTTCTATAACAACCAGTGTTTCCTAAAATATCTTTATAAACAACCTGTTAAACACCTGTGACATGTTCTGTCACCTATCTGCCAGCCTGCTGCAGGATCCCAGTGCACACTGGTATGAAAGCATCTCATAGGGTCTATGCCCTCTGGTCATCAACTTTCATGCCTGAGCATGTGTTCTGTGTATGCTGAAATTATGTTTTATCCTTATCTGGTTTTGTACGACTTGAATGATAGTTCTGCAGTTCTGCAGATCTCCAATTTGCAATTTCAATTCTGGTTGCTAGGGGGCACAGGGGGGACAGTCGCCCCAGGCCCAGCCTTGCTAAACTTTTCTGGTTAGCTGGGGTCCCCTTTAATCAAACATGGGCCCAGTCCACCTTAACGTTGGGCATCTTAAATTTCATTGATGGTCAGCGGCTAATCCGCTGGTTGCGCCCTGTGCGTATGCGTGACATCAGTACGCACAGGGAGCAACCTTATAAAAGGGCCTGTCTCGCAGAGGAGTCCACCAAAGAAGAAGCCGGCGAAGAAGAAGAAGCCAGAGAAGGAGAAGCCAAAGAAGAGGAAGCCAAAGAAGACCATCTTCGGGGAGCACTGTGAATGGGGGCAATTGGGGCACTGTGTATGGGGGAAAATGGTGCACTGTGTATGGAGGCACTGTGTATGGGGGGCCCTGGCCAGCATAGCGTTAGTGGGGCCCTGGCCAGGGTATGGGGGGCACTCTTAGGGGGACCCTGAAACTTTTTATTTCTGTGTCCTTTGTACTTATGGTAGGGGCCATTGGGGGAGGGGTCCTGAAAATTTTGTTGGGAGGGGCCTCGTGATTTCTGATGGCAGCCCTGGCTGGGGGGTCCAAGTAATCAGGCAACCATGTTCAGCTTTGCAGCTTTGTGCAACTTCGGAAAGCTAAAGCAATGTATAGGCCTTTTCACCGAAGACTCCTATTGTTGTTGTACATTCCTGTAGCAAATCTGCCCCTGCCAAAACTCTCTGCAACCCAGTAATGTCAGTATTTTGGGGTGGGATGGAAACAATATTCTTTCTAAAAATGCTGCCTCCTAAATGCTAGGCTACCCGCACAAAGAGGCAGCTTACTGTTGTGGACAGCTATGTTGCAGCACTGGGAATAGTGCCACAGCTTCTGCTCATGATGTTACATGCACATGAACAATGAACAATGAGTGCGCCGGGGGAAGTGCTCATTACGCGCATGTTTGCCACTGAACTAGCTGCTGCGAGCAGCATAGAGCTCACATGGGGGAATTTAAATAACCAAAGACATGTTATTTCTCTCAACTAGAATGTAGGCTCTATTTGCCTGTATCTCTGGATGGGGAAATAATTTTAGGGTGACAGGTTCCCTATAATAGATTAAATTCTACACTTGAATTGGCCAATAAGTTAGCTACATTTTACATATTCGTGACATTCTCCCTTTTGTTTTTTCTGACAGCACAGTTTGTCTATAGGTTTTGGTAGGCTTTTTGTAATTTGTTGGCAGCTTAGCTTAATTTTCTCTGCCAATCCCAATCAAGGCAGTGAAACAAAGAATTAGTCCTTAAAGTAACTTGTCAGTTGTTTCTACTTGGTTACTTCTTATTTGTATTGTGTTTATGGTGTTCATCCTTATACCTTCTGTCCTGGTTCTTTGAAGGTTGATGTTCCCTATTCAGAATCTCTGGTTGGGATTTTCAAAGACCTTCAACCTCAGGTCCATAATGCTCTGACAATTGGGCATATTTAGCAAAAAAGAGTGAAAACAGAGCTTGCCACACTTTAGAAGTAAGCATAGCCATAGGCGGAGGGTGACTTTTTTGTTTAGGGAGGCTAAAGATGGGCCCAAAGCTGTAGGTCAGTCACAAAATTTTCATATCCGAATGATCATAAACAGTGGGAAAACCTTTCTGACTTTGATCCTTCTGTGCATGATTTTGGAAGCCTCCCATAGGAATCAATGGCACTCTGCAGCTCCAACCTGGCCCAAGGAAAGTCACGATACTGAAGCTTGAATGAATCCGAAACTTTTGTACTTGGCGTGACAATGCGATTTTGTCACAGAAAATACACTCAGTACAAAAAAGTCGGATTCGGAGTGTTCATACATTAATAAATCTGTCCCTAAGTATATGCAATTTTTTGTCAGTCATCTTCCATGTTACGGCTTGTTTTATTGGACCTTGCTCCAGTATTGTTAGAATCAATCCTGTATCTGTTCAACTGCCTAAATCCACAGCACCAGCTATGGCCAGAGCCCTTGCATCTTTCATCTTAGTAAATAATTCCAAATATTTTGATTTTTTTATGCCAAGTTAAACATTCCATTGTGTTTTGTTAAATTACATTGTGGTAAGATATGAGAATACAAATTAGCAAGCTTAACAACTTGTTGAATTCCAAATCAAGAAATCATATTGGTCTCCTTAGAACAGTGGGTTTTTCTAACTGTTTTGCTGTTCCCCTCCAGCCTATTTAAGAAATTATATTCTGGATCCTCTAATTCACAAGATCTGCAAAATGGAGCCACAACATAACTACCAAATTATAACAAGACTCAAGGCTAGAGAAAGAGTAGGGTAAGGCCCAAAGCGTTGAGGTCTGATTTATTGATTACTAGAATGTTTACACCCATTAGTAGGAGACAAGTGAGGAAATCAGCTGACTACCATATGTACACAACATGCATTAACTAATTATGGCAGTTATATTGCCCATTGTTATGGGAAAAGTGACTTAAACTATGATGAATTAAATGTACAACATATAATGGCAATGGATATAAATGGCTGTTTAAGAGCTTTTAGCTGATATTAATTTCAGCCCTGCTGATTTCCAGTCTGCCTGCCGCTAATAATTCTATGCTGTGGGAACTTTGTTACAACCAATTTTTCACTTACATATTATCACCCTGTGGAATCTTTACATGAACTTAATGAATATATTATTATTGCAATAAAACATCTACATTAATTTGATCAGTTAGATCTTCTTTTAGTTCATTTTAACTGGGGTATTATATGCTATTATTTTCCACTATTTTCTCAGTTGATTGTATTTATTGATATGATGATTATGAGCAATATTTTTGATGATAGCCTAGTTTTCACAATAAAATCTATTTATTTCATCTTTTAATCCCTACTGAGAGGTTTGGAAGTATTTCGCTCATGATCCCTTGAATTACAGTATGTGCTGCTTTTGGAATATGAAGTGTGACCTTCTGTATGCAGTTATCCCTCTATTGTGGTCACATTGTAGCCAAAATTAAGCTAAGAATCAGACTGCACTGACTTTACCAAACCTAGAAAAAATATAAGCTAAATTTCGTAGTCTTTGATAAAGTTTCAACCCCAAATTGAATAGATACATTGTGTGTTTAAACAGATATAGAATAGATCAGTGCTGTCCAACTGGCGGCCCGCGGGCCGCATGCGGCCCTCGACCCCCCTCTGTGTGGCCCCCCACCTGTCTGGCTGCTTTGATGGCTTACTCTTGAGTAAGCTTTAAATGGTATCAGTACTGAGATTAACTGCCCCCCCTGCATGGTTCTCACCTCAGATTCAGGCTGTAATCCCTCTGTATTGTTTAAATATGTAATCCCCTGTGTTGTTCACACCTTTTAATCCCTGCATTGTTCACCCCCTGCAGTGTTCACACCTCAGGCTCAGGCTGTAATCATTCACATTGTTCCCCTGTTCACACCTCAGGAGCAGTAGAAACCCACAAATAATCCCTGCACACTACAAAAAGAACATATACTGAGGTGATACTGCAATTAAAAAGTTTTTTTTAACATATAGTTATTGTGCAGATTGTAGGAGCAGTGCCAGCATTGTGTCACTGTAGGCTGCCTGTGTGTGCCATACAGCATAGGGCAAGCAGAGTATGGCACACACAGGCAGGGTAGGGAAGGCAGAGTATGGCACACACAGGCAGAGTACGGCAGGCAGAGTATGGCACACACAGGCAGGGTAGGGCAGACAGAGTATGGCACACACAGGCAGAGTACGGCAGGCAGAGTATGGCAAACACAGGCCAAGTTTGGCACAAATCAGCCAAGAATGGCATACACAGTGAAAGTATGGCACACGCAGGCAGGGTAGGGAAGGCAGAGTATGGCACACACAGGCAGGGTAGGGAAGGCAGAGTATGGCACACACAGGCAGGGTAGGGCAGACAGAGTATGGCACACACAGGCAGGGTAGGGAAGGCAGAGTATGGCACACACAGGCAGGGTAGGGCAGGCAGAGTATGGCACACACAGGCAGGGTAGGGAAGGCAGAGTATGGCACACACAGGCAGGGTAGGGCAGGCAGAGTATGGCACACACAGGCCAAGTATGGCACAAACCAGCCAAGAATGGCACACACAGTGAAAGTATGGCACGCAGGCAGGGTAGGGCAGGCAGAGTATGACACACACAGGCAGGGTAGGGAAGGCAGAGTAGGGCACACACAGGCAGGGTAGGGAAGGCAGAGTATGGCACACACAAAGGCAGGGTAGGGCAGGCAGAGTATGGCAGGTTTTTGCTGTACTACAACCATTAATATGGGTATGGTCATGTGATAACATGGGTGTGGTTTCAATTGGGTGCGGTTTCAAAAAGGGGAGTGGTCAAAACTGGCTTCCATTATCGGCCCTCCACCACGTAGGTCGGAAAAATTCCGGCCCTCGGTACAACAGAAGTTGGACAGCACTGGAATAGATACATTGTACAGTGTTCGGGACAAAGTAATGGTAGGTATATTAAAGCAGTCATGTTTAGTACTTTGTTGCATATCCCTTGCATGCAATGACTGCTTGAAGTCTGCGATTCATAGACATCACCAGGTGCTGAGTATCTTCTCTGGTGGTACTCTGCTGAGTCTTCACTGCAGCCACCCAGGCCCAGATTTGTGGAAAGGCCACAAAGGCCCGGGCCTAGGGCGGCACAGAATTTTTAAATTTTGCTCCCATGCGGAGCAGTCGGGACCTCTCCCCACTGCTCCATATGGGAGTTTAAATGTGCGTTTGCGCATGCGCATTGGTGACGCATGATCGCGCATGCGCACTCGGGGGGAGAGGCGCTGCGCGTTTGCGCATGTGCGCTCATGGGGGGTGGGGGCGGCCTCGGGGCGCCCAGAAGTTAAATTCGGCCCTGCAGCCACCACCAACTCCTGCTTGTTCCAGGGTCTTGTCCCTTTAAGTTTCCTCTTCAGCATATAGCAGGCATGCTCAGTTTGATTTTAATCAGGTGACTGGCTTGGCCATTCAAGAATTTTCCATTTTTTAGCTTTGAGAAACTCCCATGTTGCATAAGCAGTATGTTTGGGATCATTATCTTGTTGCAGGATGAAGCACCATCCAGTGAGTTTTGAGATATTTACTGGAACGTAAGCAGATAAGATGTTTCTAGACACCTCAGAATTCATTGTGTAACAGCCATCAACAGTTACATCATCAATGAAAATAAGTGTGCCAGTGCCTATGGCAGCCATACATGCCCAAGCCATAACACCCCACCACCATGTACTGTATAACATGAGCTGCTATGCTTTAGATCTTGAGCAGTTCCTTTTTGTCTCCACACTTTCCTCTTCCAATCCCCCAATACAGGTTAATATTGGTCTTGTCTGTCCATAACACCTTTTTCCAGAATTCTGCAGGCTCTTTTAAATACCTTTTCACAAACTGTAATCTGGCCATTTTTGTGGCTAAATAGTGGTTTGCATCTTGCAGTGTAGCCTCTCTTTTTCTGTTCAAGAAGTCTTTTGAGGATAGTAGTCTATAACACACCTGCCTCCTGAAGAGTGTTTATGATCTGTTGGACATGTGTTTAAGGATTTGTCTTTATCATAGTGAGGATTCTTCTGTCATCAGCAGTGGAGGTCTACCAGGCCTACCAGTCCCTTTGCGATTACAGAGCTCACCAGTGCATTCTTTCTTCTTAATGATATTGGGAATCCTAAGGTTTGACTGATGTCGCTAATGGTTTTATTTTTCAGCCTCATAATAGCTTCCTTGACTTTTGTTGGCACAGCTTTTCCCTATATGTTGAACAATGACAACTACAGACTCCAAATGGTAGCAGCAGCCTATGTATCTTATCCCTGCACTAATGAAGCAGTGCAATATACCTGAGTAAGCACAAACACATGTGAAGCCAATTGTCCTAAACATTATGGTGCCCTGAAATGAGGGCGACTATGTATAAAAAGTTCCGGAATTTCTACATGGTGAAACTGAAATGTATGCATATCATTTTAAATTAATATCTAGAATGTGCACTTTAATTACACCTCAATTGTTTGATTTAAAATGTTACACTGAGGAGCACAGGGAAAATGTGTCTTTGTCACAAACATTATGCAGAGCTCTGTATGTTTAAATATGAATGTTGTATGAATAGGGTTTACTGTATTGATCTTTCTATAAATCTTAGATGGTTCTGCCTGGCTTCCAGTAATCCAGTGACCACATTATCTCATCATAATGGTTCACAGTGAGCAATGTTATTTATCTATCAAATTAACTTTGGATATAAATATTTGACAGTATTTGTACAGAAATGCATTCAGTGCATAAAGTCAATCTAGTAGCTTGTGAAAACAGCCCTATGCATCAAGTATCTTTACTGCAAGTCACATAGCAATTCTGATTAACTTCACCACAAAGGTATTTGAGGACGTTTTCCCACACATTGCAGATGCCTGTGTACAGTAGATGACAAGAGATCCTGTGTGTCTTTACCCTAAGTGGCGTATCATAAACAAACAAGTTTTTCTGCTCTATACTCTATACTTTTATTTTAGAAGCAGGTAAAACAGCAGTGGTTACTAGACATTTTGCTGATGACCAGCAAGGGAAATTAAACAACTAATGGGTTTATGTAATAAAATGCACTAAGTTTGCCCAGGTGCAGTAACCCATAGCAACCAATCAGCATTTACTGGTCATCTGCTGAAAAGCAAACATCTTATTGGTTGCTATGGGTTACTGTTTCTGGCCAAACTTAGTGTTTTTTTTAAATATGGGGAATATAGTTCAAATATTGTTTCTTACACATCTTGGCCACAAGTGTTCTTGTAAGATTTTCCTGTTACAGTTAAAGCTGCATTATTTTCTGTCAGGTGATCTTTGAGGAAGCACACAGACCATCACAAAATGGTGGCTTAAAGGAGAAGGAAAGGTAAAAACGTAAGCTTTATCAGAAAGATATATGTAAATACAGCCATAAGCACTCACAGAAAAGCGGCACTGAGTCCTCTATCAAAAGAAACACGGGATTTCTTGTCTCCTTTTTTGTAAACATGTATCAGACTTCCTCTCTCAAAAAAATTCTTCATTCCCAGGGCCAGAGTCTGCGCAGTTCTCTCCTCTCTCCCGTCTCCTGCTCCCCCTCCCATAAGAATTCGCTCTCCCTTCCCTTAGGAATGTGTGATCTGAGCTATAAGGGCTAGAGCTGCAAGCAGAAAGCTATGAAGACCAAACAAAATGGCAGCTGCTATCTTAGAGAGATTCTAGAGCTCTTTACTCAGGTATGGTAAAGTGTTCTGCAGAATAAATATAGTGTTCTAGGTGGCACTAATGTGACAAATCTATTGGCAATAAAATGCCAAAATGACTTTCCTTCTCCTTTATGAGAAAGGGCAATATTTACTAATATTTATATTCCAGTTTGTTTTTTTTTAATTTAGGTAGTTTTTATTGAATATACAATAGGCATTACAGTAGTTGAGATATTGGTAAAATACTTTAATAGGCCATTTAATATGATTTCAACTATCTGTTAAGTATTCATTCCAGGGGTATAGTTTTCCTGTAAAGTCAGTTGTGACTCATGCTGATCACATGGATGGTGTTTCTTGGGAATTTCCAGTATTCTGTGTATGTGTTTTTAACTTGTCATCTTCTTTTATTGAACAAAGAAAGGATGGGCTCATAAAGAACCACAGGTAGATGCAAAAACATGGGTTTATAGGCACTGAAAGGATAAAATAAAACCCCACCTCTAATTAAAAAATTAACACCCCCCATGGGAAACAGGTGATGTTATTTTTTTAATGTAGCTTTAAATTAAGACCTTTTTGATTTTATTTTTTGTGACGGTGTGGATCTTCTTCTTTTACCTTCATGTCTTCTAAGAAATTTTGTCTATTTAGTTAATTTGATTCTTCATAATGTGTTGAAAAAAAAAGTAGTGTCAGGTCATTTTGGTCAAGGATCACTTGTTTGTTCTCCTTGCCATTCACCAACACCAAAGTGCATGCTGTACTGAACTCCAGTTCCCACTACTGCTATTCTGAAACTGCCCTGGCAATAATAGGCAAAACTAAAAAAAAATACTGTTACCAAGCCACTTAAAACCAGCAACAAATAAATAAAAGAAATACACCCTGTGTAGGTAAAGCTGTAGTGCTATCACTGTCGGAGAATAGCAAGATCCACATGCCCCTAGCACAGCCTACAACAAATATAATAACCAGGAACATTTTCAAAAATGTCTAATGTCCTTACAATTCTATTTATCTGATATGGCTTTGTAAGAACCCCCCGGGTTACTATCAGAGTTCATAGTAAGTGCCTAGATTATTCTATATATTCTGGATTAGAGTCACATCATGTAATACTTTCCCTATATGACTTAGACAATAGACCTACAAAGGACAAAGACAGTGGTTATAATAGAAACAACAATATGCTAAGGATTCCCTCCAGGGGTGTACCTATCACCTCTCTAAAGAGATTTAGATAAAAAGTAATTCTAAAGTGTTGGCTGACTAAAGGTGGCTATACACGAGCAGATCCGCTCGCTTGGCGATGTCGCCAAGCGAGCGGATCTTCCCCCGATATCCCCACCTACGGGTGGGCGATATTGGGGAGCATTTAGGTAAAAAAAAAAATAATCTGATCGTTTGGCCCTGGGGCCAGAAGATCGGATTACATTTGAGCTTATGGGGCAGTCGGTTCGGGGACCGCATCAACGAGCCGATGCGGTCCCCGATCCGACCGGATTTTCTAACCTGGCCGATCGAGATCTGGCCAATTTCAGGCCAGATATCGGTCGGCCAGGCAGCTCTGTTCTGCCCATACACGGGCCGATTAGCTGCCGAATCTGTCCAAGGGACCGATATCGGCAGCTATAGTCGGCCCGTGAATGGGCACCTTTAGGGTCTAGTGGTAAAACAGCCTGCCATCTCTGGAGTGCTTGTCATTATATGCATGAACACTTTCTGCATGAAAAACTGTGGGCCCAGAATATTGACCCACAGAAAATCTAGCAGCTACTGCAAAAGGTAGATCGAAAGTGTGAACATACCCTGTATGTATTATCACATTACTAGCTACTGTGGTAGAGTGACCCAACAAATGAGAGAAAAGGTAAGTTTTCCCTTCAAGTTCTCCATAGTGGGAGATGTAATCTCTAAGGGAGAGGATGATAAACAGAGAAGGTTTGCTCTGTTTAAAAGAATGTTGCTGTCTGGCCCTGACAGCTATAGGGTTCTGGAAGGAACAAACGGATCAGGCGATCCAATCCAGGAGTCCAGCTCACCTATTGGAGCTTACTTTCCACAGGAAGGCTGTCCTGTGGAAAAGGTATTTAATGGTATAGGCAGGTGTGAGACAGTCTCTCAGAGCAGGGCACAGAGCAGGAAGGACACCTCTCTGTGTGAGGACTCCCAGAGGGACTGGGGGGGCTTCCTGCCACTGCCAGAAGCAGAGGGAGCCCAGACTTGAGAAAGCTGCCAAGAGACTGAGGATTTAAGGAGCTGAAAGGAAAGCCAGGAGGCTGAGCTAATCCCCCAGGAGTGTGTGAGTACAGGGGTGACCCCAACATTTGTGTTTTCTTACTGGTAGTCCACAGGGGCCCCAGGTTAGTGAGGGAACTCATTTAATGTGTGAAGGTAGTGCCCAGAGGGCAGGATTTATTTTTATGATTTGTTTTGTATGCTGAAATGGGCACCCCTGTGTAAATAAACTGCCTTAAAGCCAAGAAAGTGTCTGTCCTGGATCCCGCTAGTTTACACTACTCATTATGTGGATACATGAGAACCTTCATAGACTTAGGGCTCTGGCACACGGGGAGATTAGTCGCCCGCGACAAATCTCCCTGTTCGTGAGGCAACTTCGGCGATTTGCTGAAATCACGCCGCCGCGTGTGCCATCCCACCGGCGACTTACACTTTTGCCGGTGGGATGGCAGGTGATGGCAACTCGGGGAGATTAGTCGCCCGCGAACTGGGAGTTTTGTCGCGGGCGACTAATCTCCCCGTGTGCCAGAGTCCTTAGACATCTCGGTACTTTAAAGTTTCTGGACATGGTTGACAGTTACAGTATGTTCTCAGCCATAAATGACTGGGCCCATGATTAGAGACACAAGGTTTTTGAGAAAAACTTGTGTAGTAAATGTTGCATTCTTGTGTAGTAAATGTTGAGTGCCTGGTGTCAGTCCTCTTAGATATTTGACAGGAGGATTAATGTTGGGGAATAATTTATTTTACAGGCAATTCATGAATTCCAAGTGTGTAACTCAGGTTGCATGTACATAGCACTAAACTAGCACCACTAAAATCAAGTAAAAATCTTTCTTTCCATATTATAACCATGATTTCAGTGTTTTTACTTTTTGCTCTCTACATCTATATGACTCTGCTGATATAAATATAATATGGTAGATAAAATAGATATAATAGATCTATCATTTTTATGAGCAATTAAGTTGTGTCTGGATTGCAGGTTCAGGGGAGACACTGTCCTGGAGGGAACAGAACTGAGTATAGAGATTCTGCAAGTGACCTTAATGTGCCTCTGACTGTATCAGTTTATTGTATGTAAAATATATGTACTTGTGGTTTTCTAGTGTATCTTACAGGGAAGTCCTGAGGATAGGTAGGGTAATAACCAGACCTGGACATGTTTATTTTATGAATCTGATAAAAAATAAATAAGCAACCTCTGCAAAAACATTTTTCCCAGGAGAAGCATCTGTAGGTCCTATAAATAAATGCAGTCAAGACCCTGCAAAATGTGCCTGTGGTGTCCACTAATTCATTTAAAATGGGCCATGTTAACAAACCAAGTGACCCAAATATTGTCATAACTGGTAATTTTGGTAAAATCCAGGCACAAGACAGGTGTCTGGAGCATTACATGACCTTGCTGCATCTAAATTGGTGAAACCCTCACAGCCTGATTTTATTAGGCTAAAGCGTGCGTGCATTTAGAGGAGCTATGGGCAGCAGCTGTAATTTGGGTCAATAATTAAGGCTGGAAATGTGGCTGACACGGTGACGCATGTGGACACAGTCTGCATACTCATTACTGCAAAACCCTGCTCGTTTCTCTGGGTGCAGTGTCCCAAAAAATTCTGCAGATCAACACTTATTGTCCTACAATACTATATTTGCCATGCTGCTTTATTTGTCAGCATCCTGATGCATGCATCCCTGCGTAACTCGTAGCCCCCTCCTTCTGGAGTCATCCCAGTTCAAGACGTCTGTCTGCCTTTTATTTAAGAGTCTATCTCCGAATATTTCTGCAGCACAGTGTCTGTACAACAACAGCTTTATATCAATGGCAAAGGAGGTGTGTTTGCAGCTGTGACATCATTCTCTAAATATCAGACAGCAGTGCAGAAAATTTGGGCTGGGTAAAGGCTGCACTCTTTGCTGAGTCTGCTTTTACCTTATTCTGTGTCCTCACTATTTCTGTGCTCATACAGAAAGGCCAGCACTTTGCACCCATTCTTTCCTCCTCTGCTTCACCTGGTGGGAATCACTAAACGTCACCAGGGTTCAGGCCTCTTCCCAGGCACTGGCTCACTTTGTGTACTGGTAAGTCAGAAGTTTCTTTCTACATATGTCTAAGTTGCTGGAATTATTCATCATTAGGGCGGAATTATTGATTGTCTCTTAATCCAGACAGTTTATGCTGAAGGTCTGATTCTTGGGTGGGAACTTGATCTTTGTACAGCAGTACATTTTGTCATATTGTGAATGTGTTTTTGCCAGAGATTATTGTTTTTTGTTTTGCAAAAATCAAACATTTAAAAAAAAAAAAAAAAAAAAGCTGAACATATAAAGAATTATAGGGGGTTGACTGAAATACATAATATGCCGAAAATTGTGTTGTATTGCTGTATAGCTCACATTGTCTTTTCTGAGTGTATTGTCTGTGTGTATTGGAGGACACAATTCCTCAAAGATTTTTTTTTCTTTAATAGACATTCTATTTTGATCAATATAAACACATTCAGTTTGCAGTCTGGAATTTATAGATACAAATGAATATGCCATTTATTTCTTCTGGCTAGCTGCATAGTAGAGTTGCTTCTGTACCACTGGGAAAATGAGGAAAGCTTTGCAGGTATCCCATCCCATGCAGTAGAGGAGTTAGAGAAAACTTGTTGAGGTATTTGCTAAATTAGCAGAAATATTGGAATGTATTTGCATGTGCAAAGTAATGTTGGTTAAAGTGACCTGTGAGGTGTGTCTTTCTTTTATATTTTACAGGTTCCTTACTCTGAAACACAAGTGCTTCCCGAGTACAGCATTATTCAACAAAACAAAGTTGTGACTTCGTACAAGGGTGTAAATAAAATGTAATTCTTATCATCTTTTCTTGAATGCCAACATGCCAGATTCCTCTTGTACATTTGCCAGTATCATGCAGGCTGCATGGGAAACAATAATTCTGAAGAACCCATTTTTTTTCCTTGGAATATTTTTTATGAGTTTAGGAAATTCCATTAAAGAAAATACTCTTGCATGGGAGTCCATTGGATTATAGTTTTGCATATTGGATTACCAGACTGTACTATATTTACTTGGAACTTCTCTGGCATTTAAAATAAACATTTTGACCTCTGTTTCCACAACCTTTTATCTCAACTTTAGACGGGCTTTGGCATTTGGCTTTGATTATCAGTGGTTCAAGCACCACTGATACTGTGGAACTGAGGAAGGAGAATGTTTGTGGCACCACAATTCATTTTATATAAACTATACTAAACAAGTCCTTTCTGTCCCAATGACACTAAAACAGCAAAGGCTGGGATAAGGCAAATCCCTATAAACATTATTTCCTTCCATCGAACAGAGAGGTGAGTAGCAGTTTGACGTTTTGTATAATGTGAGGCCTAAAACCATAATTTGCCAATTTAAAAGTTTCATATGGAAAGTGATCACATATGAGTAGTATCATAACAACTTGACTAACAGATGATTTTAAAGGGAAAGTCCATTTCATGCATCAAATAAATTCAACGTTACAGTCTGATCTTTTTTAAATGCAATGTGGTAATATTACTGAAATTGCAAGCTCTTGATGCTATACATAACCAGTAGTATATATGGATTCTACAGTAACCATATTTTTTAGATTTCAGTCTAGCCTAGGATCCACAAAATCAGCCTTGCCCTTAGTGAGTTGCATCAATAGCTGCCACTAATATACTCCAAGTGAATTGGATGCTAACACCTTTATTAACGCCAGGTGCATGGTGACAACTCAAATCCAGGGGGAAATCACACGTTAAAACCTGTGTGCATTTCAAGACTTTTGTTAGGGTGGTTCAGAGGGGACTGGTCAAATTTTGACCCAAGTTGGGCCTGACTGGTTAGCACAAACGTACATAGCTTATGTAGATACATTTATGACTTTTGTTACTAAGATACTGTAGAAACTTATATACCTACATATCGAGCAATGACGACACAAAGCAGTGTGACAGGGACATGCAGGTGTACAGGGTTTACACTTCAGGAAAACTTCACTGACCCTTGATGAATTAAAAAACTTTTGATAAATTCCACTGACCCCCAATGAAATGAGTTATTAGCACATTAATTATCTGAACTATTTATCTGAACTTCCTATTATAGCGTAACAATAGCTGTTTATACTGGGATCTATTTAATTATACAATCTATCTCCTATATGTACTTTTCAGCAGTGGAATGACAAGTTGTTGCCCTACCACAGATCAATGGGCACCCTAAACTCCATAACTGTAAACATTCCATAAACATATATTGCAGTCAAAAGTGAAAGCCTCACTGGGCCCCCAAGAGTTCCTTGGCACCCCAGCAGCTGCAGGGCTTTCACTATAGTTACACCTCTGCTTTATGGTTACATGATTTGCAGGTGGTATCATAGTAGCTGTGGTTAAAAAACTTACTTCAAGTTCATCCTTCTGTTCTAGCAATATGAAGCTAATTGCTCTCCATCTTGTGTAGCACATACATGGAGTGTGACCAAATATGTTGGTACTGAGCGAGGTACTGAGGGTGCTGGCCAGCATTTACAAATTATTAAAGGCACTTACTGTATATCCAAACATAAGCCACCCTTTCTTTTGTTTTATATCATGTGCAAGTGCACATATTGATGCAGGGGAACCCTAGAACTACTGCTACCATGCTGGTGGTAATTCCAGGATTTCCAATGCTGACTGTGTCAATACAGGCACCACTCTTGCACCTAAAGAATCACATGCAGAGTTTCAGAAATGTTGCTATCCTGACAAGGTTCAGAAGAAATATGTATGATTTGCATTAGTTGTGCGTATTTTGATAAATCAAGTGAAACTGCATCAGACACAATGTCCCCTTGTAGCCACTATGATGCTGGAATTGTGGATAAAAAGCTCTGCATTCTGGGTAAAAAAACATGAGGAATCATGTCCAAAATTGCATTTTGCACACTGCATTTGTGTTTGTAAATGATCTATGTTTATTATCCTAGTGCATTAAGGTTACCCTCTTTTAATAAGGATTATTAATTAATTATTTTTAATCAACCTGAACATAGTCCTATCATGTTCACCTAATTCTAAATCTTTCCTGACACTCAGAATCTTCTTGTAGCTGAGACTGTTGGTGCTGGGAATATTTCTAGATATTATGTGATCCAAAAAACATAAACTAGCATTGAATCTGTTGAGAGAAATGTTAATTATGACAGTATCATTATGATGTCCTAAATCAAATGAATAGAATTCATTCACCTAGGCATGATGAATGGGGTGCCTTGCTATTCCATAACTACTAAAGAATATAGACCCTCTTGTGCCAGTGTATTTTACACTCCATAAAAGAGACTAGGCAATTTAGCCCCGAGCAAGTTGATGCATAGAAAGGAAGTATGAGGAAGGAATATGTGTAGAGCCCAAATAGATACTTCAAAGAAAGGTTGTATTAACCCTAGTATTTTTTTTTTTTTTTTAATTTGGGAAATAAAAGCAAGACATGTTTTAACTAAAGGTTAGGTACATCCCTTATTAAGAATTCTGTGAGAGTGACATTTATTGTAATAAGTGTACTGAATATTTTTGAACATTCTGTTCTTAGTGCCTATAGGTGATATGGAATATATTGATAATCTCAGGTAGAAATGTTTTTATAAATAATTTGTTCTGCAGTCTTAGAGGGCAGTGTTTAGTATATTTAGAGGTGTTTGGCTTCATGTTACACTATTTATTGGAGATGCACATTCAGGGTCATCACCACTTTTTTTAAATAAGAGTAAAACAATATTTCTCCACTAATGTGAAAGATTAATAATCCTTTATTCTACCTTGCCTACTTGGTAGACAAGAAAACAAAATAATGTAGCTTTATTATATCTTTAACATAAATCGAGACGTGCTGTCATTATACTATGGTTTAAGGGGAGTTTTAACCATTGTACAATGGATTTTAATACATTGTAATGGGTGGGTCTATGTTTATGGGAATCTAAATCTATCTATCTATGGCACTTCTGCCTATACAGAAAACTTACTCCATCTGTATTTGAGAAGCAGTTTTTGAGAATCGCTAGTAGAAACAGGCATGCACCCACCTTGCAAACTATGTTGACCATGTAGAACACTATGCAATGCTATAGGGATTACTAAACTGTTTTACTCACAAGCCACACTCAGATGTAAAAAGAGTTGGTGACAAGTATGAGAAAAGCTCGAATAAGGGCAGTGATTGGCTATTTGGTAGCCCCATTTGGACTGCAAACCTGAAAGAGGCTCTGCTTGGAGTAAAACTGTCTCTCTATGCTCCCAAAACTTGCCTTCAAGCTAGCAATGTATGAAGGGGCACCTACTTTGGGGCCACTGGGAGCAACATCCAAGGGAATGGTGAGCAACGTGTTGCCCCTGAGCCACTGATTGGGGATCACTGCTCTAGGAAATGATTCATTCTTAATTCTTTTACTCTTTGCCAGGTACCATTTAGTATTGGGATATGAGGGCAACAATACCTCATATTTCCTAAGATAAAAGGCAGAAAATATTTGCTTTAACCTGAACATATAGCTACCGTATATACTCGAGTATAAGCCGAGTTTTTCAGCCCCAAAAATGGGCTGAAAAAGTCACTCTCGGCTTATACTCGAGTATATGGCTTGTCTGGCATCCGCTCCCGTCGTGTGCGCACCCACCTCCGTGAACGGACTTACACAACTAACAGCAAGTGAGTATATGGCTTGCCGTTCCGCCGTCATGCGCGCACCCTCCTATGTGGATGGACTTAGTCAAGTAGCGGCGAGTGATTATATTGCTTGTCTGTCATCCATTCCGCCGTTGTGCGCGCCCCATCCCCCGTGGACTGACGTACTAAACTAGCGGCGAGTGAGTATATGGCTTGTCAGGCATCCGCTCCACCGTCATGCGCACACAGGGGGGCGGGGTGCACGCCGAACGCTTATGAGCAGGCGACACACGTGGGGGGAGGGGTAGCGCGCATGAGCGGGCGACACACGGGGGGCTTGCAAGCCGATATATATTTAATGCTAAACGCCTCCCAAGGCTTACATGTCTGGTGCCTCCCCAAATACCAACAATGATGCTGCCAGCAGTTACATCTAGTTCACTACTACTACTGTGAGTATCTGTGACATAACCTCATACAGCTGCTTTGCACCTACTCCACTTTCTCCCATTGTCAGTCACCCTGTAACTGCCAGTTTCTCACTGTAAACCCTTTTCAAGGATAAATCCTTTGAACATCTGCATGTGAACAATCCTCTACAGCCATGACAGTTGTCCATATAGAGGACAATGCATTTGTGCAGTATTTGACCCACTTGCCACTCTTGAGTGCCACACAAAATACTGCAATATTTTACTGGCCCCTTCTGGCTTATTTATGGAAATCCCCTAGATAAATTGGCTTGGGCAGATTGGTGGATTGTGCACTGTAGTCCCACGTGGTATAATTCCATGTAATATTTCAGGTGATACTGTGACTTTTTTTTTTGCAGTGTCCATTAGGTGTAGGCCTCTCTCTAACTTGAGAGAGGTTTTTATTGGTCCCTCATGACACACGGGGGGGGGGGGGAGGAGTGCACACCGAGCACGCATGTAGTCATGTAAGCACTTGTGAGTGTCCTTTATTAAATAATTTGATTATTGAAACTTAGCAGTAGCGGCTGCATTTCCCACCCTAGGCTTATACTCGAGTCAATAAGTTTTTCCAGTTTTCTTAGGTAAAATTAGGTACCTCGGCTTATATTCGGATCGGCTTATACTCGAGTATATACGGTACATTAATAATTTGCCACATTTCTCCCCAATTGTTAAAGTTTCCCACAGGTAACTACTCTTTCTGACCCAAAATATTTGGCAAAGAAGGTGCAAAACCGTTACAGAGTAACCCGGAAGCCCTTCTCAAAACCGGTATCAGGGTCAAAACCGGACAGGTGGCAACCCTAGCATATAACTATAACAATTTTCCTCTGTATATGACCTCTTGTCAAAGAAGTAACGAAATCCTTTGCATAGGAAATAAATGTACCTCCTTGTTGCAACCCCCCCAGATATTGAAAATGTCACTGAGGAGTCTACTCCAACGATATAGGCCCAAAAGCCCAAAACGGAGTGTGATTAAGTGATTGTGAAATGATAACATTCTCATATTTTAACTTTGGAGGAGGGATTCTGTTTAATACACCAAGCATTGATTAGAACGAATGTTATCCCGTTGGACATGTTTATACTGTGGGATAATGTAACTCCTATTGTAAAATATATGGATATGGAGTTCTACAACCAAGTACTTTTATGCAGGTCATGGAGGTGACTATGAATATACTTTATATTTTACATTTTACAACAGGGGGGACATTACTTTTTTAATACACAAATAATGTGAGCCATATCATATCACTAAACACAGTTGTAGTGAATTACATTACTCAGCACTGGTAATAAGCATATATTCGACAGGATATTTATGGTTTATGTGTATAATAAGGATATTAAAAGTCATGAAGTGTTTCACAAGCAAAGGCAAGAATAATTTCATACAGATCATGGGACTTTTAGGTGATTGCTCACTGTTTTCCAGCAAATGGTACATTATATACTTGATATGCACTATTTATATAGTGGATAATGCACCCCCTACTATAATTTCTAAGGGTATAAATTAATATATAGGTGATGTAACTCACTGAGGTGACTTCCAATATCTTTATAAATTTAAGTAGGGGGCACTTCACTGGAAAAGATGTTGAAAATGTTGTGCAAGTAAAAAAAATTGCGACAATTTTTGTGGACGAGCATCATTTTTTTGATGCATGTGACAAATTATTTTTCCCACGGCAGAAATTCACCACGAATCACTAATTATAATCTACAGCTAAAATGTTTAGAGTTTGTTTGCAGGAAGCTTACATTATTCTCTTAACCTTTTTACTGCCAACGACGTATGGGATACGTTGTGGCAGAAAAAGGGCTTAACTGCCAACGACGTGTCCCATACGTCGTCGGCATTTGAAGGATTCTCTCTGCAGCAGCGGCATGTAAGTTTCTAGTGATGACAGGCCCCTGGGCAATGAGCCAGGGGGGCTGTCATGTGGGTCCTGTGACGCGATCGTCGCAGGACCATCCTAGAAGCAGCAGACACGATCGCATCATATTTGCTGCTTCTTCCTGTTTCCTCCTTCCCCCAAGTGCTGCCGCCCACTGAGTTCCTGCTGGAGTGCAGCGTGGATCGGTGCTTCAGGACAGGTAAGGTGTTGATTTTTGGGTTTTTTTGCACTTACACACTTACACACACACTTACATACATTTACACACACTTACAGCACACAATTTAGCAGTTTTTTTTATTTTTTTTTTCTGCCCATCCAGTTCACCTCAGCTCTCTCTAGCCCTTCTATTTTATGTCTCCTCAGTCCCTTCTGTCCCTTCCCCCTCTGACTTCTGCCTGGGCTTTTAAACTTCTCTCCCTCCATCCTGTTCGTTTGAAGTTTAGTCAGTCCTTCTGTCCATTCCTCTTCTTTTGACTTCTGCCCTCCCTTTCATCTCCAGGCCAGGACTGGCAATCTGTGGGTTCTGGCAAATGCCAGAGGGGCTGCTGTAAAATGCCAAAAAAATCAATATTTAGGGGGCTGGTGGGGGCTGTTTGGGCCTCTGTGTACTTTGGGATGCCAGGGCCTCTTTTGACTTCAGTCCAGACCTGATCACCGCTCTGTCCAATCTGCCAGTTTTACATCTATTCCTTTTCCCCCTTCTGTCCCCTTTTTGTACTAGTTTCTGGCTATCTTCCACCACTGCTTCCTCTAGGTTGGGTGTTAGACTTGTGCTGACTGATACAGTTGTTTAAGTATTTCCTGTTGTGTATTGACCGTTAATGTGTGATCACTAGATGGCACTATTACATGTAAAAACTGATATGTGTCATCCGGTTCTGCTAATAATTGTTTCCCCTAGCATTGCCTGTCTATCCTTTCCTTCCTCCCAACTTGTTGGTAGTTCAGCCATGTTCACTACCAGCTGCTGTGAATCTCTTTATAATACTGAGTCCAGAATATAACACTCCATAGGCTTGATTCACTAGGTCGATAAGTTTTATCGCACGCTTTTTTGGGTTAAAATTGCTGCGAAGAAAATGCGCGATTCACTAACGTATTAACGCATGCGGTAAGTCGCATATCTTATGCGTTAATTTTAATTTTGAGCGCAGAAATAATACTAACGCATGATTCACAAACTCTTAGGCTGATGCCACACGTGGCGTAGGGCTGATATTTTCGGCAAGCGGAAAAATGCTTGGCGAAAATTCAGCCCTACGCCTGCTACTTGTGCCTGCACCAGAATGAATGAGTTATGCTCGGGTGCAGGCACATGTAGCCGATATACGCATGAAAACGCGAGAGAATGCAAAGTCTCGCATTTTCATGCTTATATTGGCCACATGTGCCCGCACTGAGCGTATCTCATTCATTCGGGTGCAGGCACAAGTAGCAGACGTAGGGCTGAATATTCGCCAAGCGTTTTTCCGCTTGCCGAAAGTATCAGCCCTACGCCACGTGTGGCATCAGCCTTAGACGTGCTAAATATCGCATTTGTCTGCGAAAATTAACACCTACTTGAGGCAGGCGGTAATTATAGAAAAGTACAGTTAATGAGCTTTTGGCAATAAAATATGGACTTTGCAGTGTGATTTATTCAAGTTCCGTATATACTCGAGTATAAGCCGATCCGAATATAAGCCGAGGTACCTAATTTTACCTAAGAAAACTGGAAAAACTTATTGACTCGAGTATAAGCCGAGGGAAATGCAGCCGCTACTGCAAGTTGAAGTGATATCACCCCCCTCCCAGCAGCCAATTAGCAGAACAATGTGAAAGCATCAAGATAGCAGCTCCCAGTATACATCAGAATAGCACTCAATAGTAAGAAATCCAAGTCCGGCTTGGGACTCCTCCAGTTACATGGGAGTAGGAGAAACAATAGGTTAGCTGAAAGCAATTCTAATGTGTAGCGCTGGCTCCTTCTGAAGGCTCAGGCACACTTTACTGCTGCGCTGCAAGTTGGAGTGATATCCCCCCCTCACCCCCAGCAACCCTCAGCAGAACAATGGGAAGGGAGCAAGATAGGGAATCATTTAACCATGAAATAAACCCAATAGGATTGTTCTGCCCCAAATAAGGGGTAATTATATATATTGTTCCATTTCGCCTATGGATGGGTATGTAGGGCACAATTGCCTCTGTGTGCAGCTACTGTTCTGTGGGGCTCCATTGAAAGTGGGAACCATGGTGTTTGCATTGGATTACACCCCACTTTATGGCCCCTTTATTGGCAATATGGGAGGGGGGCATACAGGAAATCCTTATGTGAAAGTGCCTGCACCCCTCCTATAATATCTGCCTTTTGTCTGAGGGATCTGACATTCCCAATGAACCTTTAAAAAAATAACTATGCAGATATTTGTAGTCTCTCAGGGCTAAAGGTCTGGTGTCTGAGGTGCAATGAGAGATTGTGCTGCTGAGGCGCAAGGGGAGAGCTCAGCGAATACCCATAATGAAATGGCACAAAGCGGCGCTACAGATCGGTGCCCTGATGCGCATACCTGTGAGGAGAAGCCGATGCTCGTCAACGATGCCGCACGTACAATGACGCGCACGCGCGCGTCAGCACGCACATTAGGTCGGCGCTACCGTATATATGCGAGTATAAGCGCGAGTATAAGCCGAGGTTCACTTTTTAAGCACATTTTTAATGCTCAAAAACTCGGCTTATACTCGAGTATATACGGTATGTGTTGGCCCTAGAGTGATGCAGCCTCCAGTTTGCAGGGAAATGGTCATTTTCAGTACAGTAATTTTCCGAAAGTAATGCCATGTATGGCTAACATGGGGGGGCGTTTTTTCAGGCGCGGCGATTATTTGTACACGATGCGTTGATTAGCGTGCGTTCCGTCAAATACCGCACAAAAATAGTCTTCGCGACTAAAATAACAGAAGCAGCATTGCGTGTAAATTAACACAAATATACTTTTAGTGAATCGTGCGTTAATTCGCGAAAAATTAGACGTGATAACATTTTTAACGCACGCTATAAATAACGCACGTTTTATCGACCTTTAGTGAATCAACCCTCATTAGCGTTTACCTTAAAATTCAGTCAATTCCCTTTTCTTGCTAATCACTCCCTCCAGTTGTCTGTTCCCTGCCCTTCCCCTTTATAGGCTATGTTCCAGTACCTTTTTATTATGTGTGATGGATTGGAGCAGCCATACACAGGGCCGCCATCAGGGGGGCACAGGGGGGACAGTTGTCCCGGGCCCGGGCGTTTAAAGGGGGCCCGGCCGGGCTCTGTTACTGTTATTACTGGTATCCGCTGTGATGTCCCGAACTCCCTGCTGCGTGTGCGCTTTTATAAGGTTGCGCCCTGTGCGTACTGACGTCACACGCACGGGGCGCAACCCTATAAAAGCGCACATGTAGCGGCGAGTTCGGGACATCACAGCGGATACCAGTAATAACAGTAACAGAGCCCGGCCGGGCCCCCTTTAAACTGTCCCCCCTGTCCCCCCCCGGAAAAAGATGCTGGCAGCGGGGGGGACAGGACTGGAGGATTCTTGGGGGGGCCTGGGGGAAGGTGTAGGATGTTTGGGGGGGGCCTGGGGGAAGGTGGAGGATGTTTGGGGGGGGCCTGGGGGAAGGTGGAAGATGCTTGGGGGGGCCCTGGGGGAAGGTGGAGGATGTTTGGGGGGGCCTGGGGGAAGGCGGAAGATGCTTGGGGGGGCCCTGGGGGAAGGCGGAAGATGCTTGGGGGGGCCCTGGGGGAAGGCGGAAGATGCTTGGGGGGCCCTGGGGAATGTGGAGGATGTTTGGGGGGGCCCTGGGGGAATGCGGAAGATGCTTGGGGGGGCCCTGGGGGAAGGCGGAGGATGTTTGGGGAGGGCCTGGGGGAAGGCAGAGGATGTTTGGGGGGGCCTGGGGGAAGGTGGAGGATGTTTGGGGGGGCCCTGGGGGAAGGTGGAAGATGCTTGGGGGGGCCCTGGGGGAAGGTGGAGGATGCTTGGGGGGGCCCTGGGGGAAGGTGGAGGATGCTTGGGGGGGCCCCTGAAGGAAGCAGCAGGATGCTTGGGGGACCCTGGAAGAAGCAGGAGGATTCTGTGGGGTGGGGGGGTGGTGGTGGGGGGGAGCGGCAAGAAGCAGCGGAGAGCGGGCCATTGTATGGGGACACTGGGGGAGGACCACCAATGTTTTAGGGGGCCCTGGGCAGGCTAGCAATGTTTTAGTGGCACTGGCACTAATGCAAAACGTAATCCTTGGCCACAAATGTTTTAGGGGGGCCCTGGCTACCAAGGTTTTAGTGGGCCCTCGCTACCAATGCCTGTGTGTCCCTTGTATTGATGGGAGGGGCCATTGGGGGTGTGGGAGGGGCCATTGGGGGCTTGGGTGGGTGGGGCCCAGAAAATTTTGTTGTGAGTGGCCCCGTGATTTATGATGGCGGCCCTGGCCATACAGATAAGTGGCCATAGTGACAGAGATGTGGTGGGGTAGCAGCCCTAGTCCCTTCATGTTATAAACAGTGCATTCTGACATAGAAACGCACATAGATATAAGGATATATCTACAGTTTGGCCCATAGAGAAATGGCCAAACTGTAGATTAAAAGGATATATTCTACAGGTTATATATGTGGCTTGTGCATAAGGGCTATCAGGTTATTCATTGCATTTATGCATTTTATTCTATTTAAAGAAACTCACAAAATCAAGGAAACCTACTTTTTACTCAGTAAAGGAGAACACACAGGGTTTAGCAGAAAAAAAAATTGACTTTTTTTACATGCAGAATCAAGTACTGCTTTTTACTATTCCAAATTGTATTTCCCTCACAGCAATGAATCATTACAGTTTAGAAAATAATTGTCCGTATCGTATCCTGCATGCCCTTTACATCAGGGAGCAAGGATTCAGTCAGGTGCTGTTGTTTAAACATGAAGAAGTTTGAGTTCTTCTGTTTGCCCTGTTTGACTAAAAGTGTTAAACAAGGGGGCATACTGCTCTTTTAGCTGCCTAGCTGGAGCACGCTGGGCCAGATATGGGATTTGTATAACCCATAGGGGCCGATTCATTAAAACACGAGTTTGAATCGCGAATGGGAAAAATTCGGATTGGATACGATAATTTCTGAAGATCGCAAATATCATTAAAATGCTTACCAAAAAATCGTATTAGTCATGATAATATCGTATTGGTGATCCGAAAGTCACGCAATTTCTGTACCGAACGATTGTAAACAGCGGCAGAACCCTTATGAATTTTTTGTGCAAGCGCACGAAAAAGTCGCGCACGTGTATAAAAAAGTTGCGCAGGCGTACGAAAAAGTTGCGCAAGTGCGAAAAAAATCTGCGAAAATACGCTCGTGTCTTAATAAATCTCCCCCTTAGTCTATCCACATGCACCACAGAATTTGTTGAAATCATTATTTTATTATTCTTCTGTCTCTTTGTTATGTCGTGTCCAATGACATGCAAACGTTTGAATAAATTTAGTTTATTATATAGCCAAAATAATGGTTGCTGGTGTCATTAGTACTTAAAATGGCACTTTTTTATTTAGGATTACCCTATAGCACATACTACTAAAATGTATATTTTTATGAAAATGGTTCATTTAGATGAAGCAGGGTTTTATATATGAACTTTTCTGTACAATATATTTTTATAGAGACCTACTTTGTTTGGGGTTAAATTTCCCTTAACTTGTGGCCCTTTCAGCCTGTTAGTTAACCTTTTGGGCTTATTTTCTAACTTAATGGGTACCAGGTCACCAATCTTTTCCTTTGTATGTGAAAACCTTTTTAGCTAAACAAGCTGTTTTAGGAAATAAAAAAAAAAAAAACTATTAAAGCACAAACGATGCTTTGTACATAACAACAGAAGTGGTTTTAATCATACAATGCATTTGAAGTGCTAATAAATCAATTGGAAACAATCCCATCAAATTTGTGCATAATATAGGGCAGATGACCAACATTCTGAAAAATAACATGAAATGCATATACACTGAAGGAGCTGCCAATTGGCATCAGTAATGTTTTCCAGCACTGGAAACAGACTGGAAATGATCCATCTCAACACATACATTGTTCCCCCCAAAAACTGATCTAGTATGGTCATTTGTACCTGCTTTAAGGTGAAACAAATCCATCTGTTACATGGCTATATTAAATACATACATAATAGTATGTTTTATGTGCTACTTTGCTAGAATGTTGAAAGATTACTCTTTGTAGAAGTCATTTGCTACTGTTTTGCTGAGGGTGAATCGTTGAAATGTAATTTGAACGTTGAAGTAAAATCTTGATTTATAAGCTATGCAAACAGCCCACATTTTTTCATGATGTGCCAAGTATGCCTTGGCAGTTGGCACACTTCATTAGAGTATGCTGCCTTATTCTCATTAAGTTGTTCACAAACAATAGTGCATTCTTGCAGCTTTAGTAATTTTTTTCAACAAACCAAATTGTGGGAGGCTTCTTTGTCTTTACTGATAGCAATAACTCTAGCAAGAAACTAGCTAGAACCAGGATTCCTCTTTTAGATGTAAGCTCTTGCAGGGACCCAGAGGGTTAATGTGTCCCTATGGCTTTAGACCCTACCTTTCCTTTTTTCCTTGTAACTGGGCAAGGATTCATGTACCTAGTTTGGTATTAACATATACCTCAGTTATTGGCCATAGGTAAACCATACCCTACCACACTTTGAAATTGTGTTTGGAAAGGGGTAGTTCTTCCTTCTTGGCCTGCAGCATTTGATTTGTGTAGATGCTCTATGAAGCCTGGGATCCACACTGGGCCAGAAGTTTAGGCCCTAAGAGAACCAGCACCCTTAGTGAAGGTGGGGAACAGAGACCCCGTGAACGAGGTAAAGAAAGAACAGGTTAGCTATATCAAAACACTTTCTAGGAAAGAGCAGCTTTCTTGCTCCACCCAGGAGAGAAGAGTAAAGGAATAGTCTCCTACAGACTTACTGCCTTATTATAGAGACACAGTAGTGCCAGGGACTAGGTAAGTCTTGACCCTGCCCATACTCTGCATGAGAGGGATAAACCGGTGGACTTACCTCCTGTCACACAGTTGGTTGTCTTTACCCTGCCCATATTCTGTATGAGAGGGATAAACCGGTGGACACCATACTTTACTGCTTAATCTACAATGCCATTAATTGTACTGCTGAAGAATTGTATTTTCACCCTGCATTTACCTCATTTGTCTGGGGCAAATAAACAGTTATAATTTTGTTTGCAATGGCATCCATCCATTCATTTATTTATGTTTTGCACTTACACTTGGCAGTGGAGGTGTAGTTACACAACACCCTCCTGAGAGAAACTTCCCCTTAGCGAAGGCCCATCCTGTGGAAGAGGAGTCCAATGTACCCCATGCTCTACCCATAGCTGGAATGTGTCTATTTTAGCCAAAAAGGGGTTACAATCTTTTGGACAGGGCTCCCTTTACCTCTTGTATAGGTTATTGTTTTTTTATGTAAATCTGCATGTTCAATGTATGCACCCATCTAATGTTCAGAGCTGAGGAATATGTTTGCGCTTTATAAATATGTGATAATAATAGGCTGATTATACAATATGCCACAACTTTTTGTCCAGGTTATATTAAAATACAGTAAAAGCCCCATTTTATGTTTTTCAGGGGACCAAGAAAAAAGTGTAGCATCCGGAATATGTGGATCTAGGGAAATGTGTTAAGATAACTTATTCTGCAAAGTATTCAAAGGATATAAGCACAGGAGTTAGTTTTACTTTGAAATACGGTATGGGATCTGGAAACCCTTTATCCAGAAAGCTCCAAATTACAGAATGGTCATTTCCCATAGACTCCATTATAAACAAATAATTCTAATTTTAAAAAAATTTCCATTTTCTTTGTAATAATAAAATAGTGCTTTGTACTTAATTCAAACTAAGATCTAATTTATCCTTATTGGAGAAAAAACAATCCTATTGGGTTTATTTAATGTTTAGATGTTTTTTTAGTAGACTAAATGTATGGAGATCCAAATTACGAAAAGATCTCTTATCCCCAGGCCCCGAGCTTTCTGGATAACAGGTCCCATACCTGTACAATAATTAGGGTTAGATTTTTCAAAATGTGAGATTAGAGCTAACTAACCCATTCACACGCGAGCGTCACTTTCCCGGTTTTGCTAAGTTTTGCTAATTTTTTCTTTTACTTACTAGCTAAACCACATGGGGGTGGTTTACCTAGTGGACGTAAATGGTCTCCAACCTGTACTATAACTCTCACTCACAAAATTGGAACAACTAATTAAAACTGTAATGCAAACCTAGGCAAAGAAGGTGCTACACAAAGTGCACAGGAATATGTTTACTATATCTCACAAGCACATCAAGCAGATAGCTTTCATCAGATACAGTAAAGGGGTATGAGAGTTCTTTTAAGAGGTTAATCTTACCACAGCTCCTGTGTACCAGATAGTAAGTCATGTCTCTTAAGAGATATATGCTTCCCTGATACATGCACCTGCTAAGGGCCAGGCACTGGTTTATAAGTAATGGAGGTATATCAGTTGGGTTTGTTTCAGGTTGGAAAAGGGGAGTTTAGGTTTGGGTATTGGTACTAGCCTGTGCATTACTAGTAGCTAGCTTGTCTATCTCTAGAGTGAGCCATTACACATTTCATTGACAGGGTCACTTTCCCCAACTCCCACTATGGTATTCTCCACACCATACAATCCTGGCTTATTTTTCACTAAGGCCTACTGTCTCAGGTTCATCAGCAACATCCACCCCTTTTATAGGGTGGAGCAAAAGATGAAGAACATCACTGATGCTCCCTTTTTAAAATAAGGATGACCAATAAC
Source organism: Xenopus tropicalis (assembly GCF_000004195.4). Classification (NCBI taxonomy): domain Eukaryota; kingdom Metazoa; phylum Chordata; class Amphibia; order Anura; family Pipidae; genus Xenopus; species Xenopus tropicalis. The sequence continues at coordinate 92,821,356 of NC_030680.2, read as the reverse complement.
ACCCAATGGACATCAGGAACAAATCCTTCCCAAAGGCCACAGGTTACACTTTACTAAGTAGAGATAGTTAGCTCTTTCACACATTAAGAGACCAGTACTAAAATAATTTACAAATGAATATTGCTGTGGAGTCTTCCTCTGGCACACTCTACCTGTTTACTCTCTGATAAATATGCCCTTAAAGGGTAGATGGGAGACGTTTGCACCAAATGTGACATATTATTCTGTTTGCTTGTGTGAAGAATCTGACTCACGACCGTTTTATTCATGTGGGAAATGTGAGATCATTATGCTGAGTTATTGAGATGCGCCAGAGTCCCTTAACAGCGCTAGAATTATTTTTATAAAATCAACAAATCCATAAGAAGATGGGCAGCATTTCTAAAATCCTACATATTCAAATTTTTCAAGACTAATCTTTTTTCACTCTCTGTAAATCCATATTTTAAAGTATTCTCGGAAGTCTATGATGTACACTTTAAATATACTGCAAATCAAACAAGTCTGAATAAATTGGTGTTATGAGTGCAGTATTTCCCTGAAGTAATCAGAAGCTGTTACTAAATCCTTCAGCTACCCAGCTCTGTGTGAGTAATTGGTTAACTTTAATAATCTCAGGAGGACACCAGACTATTTGTAGTTGTAATATTTACTAGCTGTGGTCGACTATTCTACTGCATCTTTTGCTGATACACAGATCAAAATCAAAATGTTGAAAGAGGCATTGGGCAATGGTTTAGCAGATTAGAATATTTCATTGGGGGATGCTTTGTGAGACCTTATACCAATATTATTGTACAACTAATGTTCCATAGTACAAATAAACATATAGCACTTGGAAATTAGACATTTTTTATATCTCACAACCAAACCAAGTCACAACCTATAAAATGTTCGGTGAGCATTAAATACATACTGTATAGGTACGGGATTAGATAACCTGTTCTTGTTTTATCAAATAATACTTATTTCTGGACCTCTGTCATAATAAAGCAGTGCCTTTTTACTTGCTGATATTGGGTTTTTTTGTGGCCTTAAAGGAGAAAGAAAGGTAAAAACTAAGAAAGCTTTATCAGAAAGGTCTATGTAAATACAGCCATAAGCACTCACAGAAACACTGCACTGACTTCTCTGAAAAAAGATTAGTGTCTGTAATTCCTGTGCCACAGACACGCAGCTTTCTGCTCTCTCCTGCTCCCCCCTCCCTCAAGAATGCTAAGAACTCACTCCCCCACCTTAGGAATGTGGATCTGAGCCAATCAGCAGGAAGCTGACTCCTAGGGGCTGATTTACTAAGACACGAATTCGAATTGGAAAAATTCAGATTGGAAAACGAACATTTTGCGACTTTTTCGTATTTTTTGCGATTTTTTTCGGCGCCTTTACGACTTTCCCGTAAATTGTCGCAACTTTTTCGTAACCTTTTTCATAGCCATAACAAATTTCGTGAATTGTCGCGACTTTTCCATTGCCATTATGCCTTTGGAGAATTGTCGCGACTTTTTCATTGCCATTATGCCTTTTGAGAATTGTAGCGACTTTTTCATTGCCATTATGCCTTTGGAGAATTGTCCAAAAGTTTTAAGAAGCTAGTCACAGAGCAGAGGTGGTTAAAGGCAAGGGTAGAGGCCAAGGTTCATTGTATGAGCCCACTGGAAGTGGTAATACTGAGAAGCTTGGGGCCAGGTGGCCCATTCATATCAGTGGGGATATTGGAGTCTTCCAGGAAAACTAATGGAATATCTGAGAAAGGAACAATAAGACCCAGGGCTGCCATCAGAAATCACAGGGCCCCATAAAATGATATATATTTTTCAATATGTCCCTAGGCAGCACAGGGTACCCTTGGGTTAATATCATCTTCCATCTAGAAGGCAGGATGGAGACTAAAGAATCAGGAGGAGTCTGCTGAGACTCCCCTTCCTGGTATTAACCCCTCCCCTAACAGTTTTTCTCCATACTGCTCCAAGGAGGTAGGATCCCTGGGATTCTTTTTTTTTTTTTTCTTATTCAGGTATGCCCCAGCGCTACCTAACACATTAAAAAAGGCAGACACCTGCAATCCCTATACCACAGTACAAAGGCAAGCTTCAGCACTGTCTATATCACAGTACAAAGGCAGGCCCCATAATATATATATATATATATTTTTTTTTTTTTATTATGCAACAGCTTTTAATGCAGTGTAACCTAATAATGGTTTTGTTTATTAAATAAGGTGGGGCCTGCAGTGCTGCACTTACTGGCATAAACAGGGTTCCCTGCTGCAAGTGAGCTGCAGATTTGGGAAGGGATGGATCTTGGATGCCTGCACTTTCCTTCCCCAGCAGTGGAGACTGTATCAGTGGAGGTAATCCACGTTCAGATAATTCCTAAAAGCAGGACATACACAGAGCATGTGCAGTGAATCAGCAGAAATAAAGATGGGGAGCTACTGGGGGCATCTTTGGAGGCACAGATCTTCCCTGATAAAGGGCCTGCTAAAACATGCAGCATTTCTAGCCTACTTCTATGGACATGACTCTCTTCAGTGTGCTCTGGCCTTAAGCGCGCAAGCGCAGTAACACTGATGCCACACGACACTGTGTCATGCCTAGGGATGAGCAAATCTGCCCCGTGAAAAAGCAGCGAAATGCTTTTGTCACACAACTTTTTCGTTGCCCAAATTTTTTCGTGATGAATTTTCACTGAAGTTTCATGAAACAATCTGCCAATGGCAAAATGCAGAAGTTCGCTGTGAATCCATGCCTGGCCACATATTTTGCTCATCGCTACTTTTTTTTCCACCTGTTCCTAGTTATGGCCTCCAGTCCCCCAGCCACATCAGTCAGTTACAGCTCCAATGTCCCCTGTGTTGTCTTTTCTCTGCAGTGGCAACCAATTGGAAATGAGTACACAAAGTACCTAGCCTAATAGCCTAACTCAGTGTTTTCAACCTTTTTTGGGCAAAGGCACACTTGTTTCATGAAAAAAATCACGAGGCACACCACCATTAGAAAATGTTAAAAAATTTAACTCTGTGCCCAGCAGCAGTGCCCCCCTAGTACACTGGTGCCAAGAGCAGTGCCCCCTAGTACATTGGTGCCAAGAGCAGTGCCCCCCTAGTACATTGGTGCCCAGCAGCAGTGCCCCCCAGTACATTGGTGCCAAGAGCCAGCCCCCCTAGTACATTGGTGCCCAGCAGCAGTGCCCCCATAAGTCAGTGTGCCCCGTGGCCCCCCCCTAATACATTGGTGCCCAGCAGCATTTTACTTCTGCTCTTCGGCGGCTTCAGCAGCATCTTCCCCTCACGCGCGCCGCCTCTTCACTTCTGCCTACACGCGACCGCACACAGGCCCTTTTATAACGTTGCGCCCCGTGCGTACTGACGTCACCCGTACACACGGGGCGCAACCAATGACAGGGCCCGGATTTTTTTAAAGGGGGCCCGAGCTACTAAGAAAAACTGTAGCATCGCTGGGCCCCCTTTGAAAGTAAAAATTGCGGCCCTGCCTACGGCACACCAGGCAACATCTCGCGGCACACTAGTGGAACAGCGGTTGAAAAACGCTGGCCTAACTAACTTAACCAACCTTTACCCCTATCAGCAGTGACCTTTCTTGTTTACATTTCTGACTATGCAATAATAGACACAGTTTTTAGAAGATGTTTGTGCTGCTTGTTACCATTCTTGCAGCTGTAAACACTGGAATTCTGCTGCAGGTTTTCTGTCTTACTAATGGAGGCTATATGTGAAATGTTTTATTGTTCCTATTTTTGCCATTTATTTCTTCTACAAAAAGCAGGGTTTTCCTAAAATCAGTTTGTAAATGATTGTCCACATCACTGGAGTATTTCAGACATAGCTGGTTTGTGCACTGGTTTGTTCTGACATTACCGTTCTGTATTTTTTTAAGTATTATTGTTTATTTGATTAGATTTAATTGCATTTTAGGGAAGTACCCACATTAGAGAACTCATCGCAGATTTATATTTTTATCCTAGCTTTCCAGACAAAAGAAATTGGAACTGTTCTACTGCAAAGTATAAACAGAGGAGGGATGCAATTGTATTGCATAGTGCTCTCCTATTGTGTGCTGTGCTCTGCATAAGAAACTCTCTGCCTAGGATGCTGACCCAAATGCTTCTTATGATCACTAGAGGGCTGTGTGAAGCTGCGATGTGCACAGATATATAACCAATCAGTAGAATAATACATCTTGTATATCAAATTACGTTATTTTTCTATTTCCTTACCAGCAGGGTGCTGATACAGGTGAATCATTCTTTTCTAGGAAACTATATTAAAAAGAAAAAAGAATAATATTTATAAACCAACAATTTCAATTGAAATGTTTGATAGGTAGAAAATACAAAAAGGGAACAAACTGGTACATACATAACATTCATGGTCAGGATATATGCATAAATTGTCCTTTTTTACTGTAAATGAATATGACTGAGAGACAACCTTGCATAAAATCAATTACTTTTTAAAATCCATTATAAAAACTTTTATATATATATTTAAGCTTTTTATTTCTCTAACCATGAAAGCATTGTATCCAGCTGTTGCTTAGAGAAGGAATAAAAGCAACAAGCATGTGCAGAGCTGGTAAAAGAAATAATAATTGTGTGTGTGTATGTTACCACTAGGGTTGCCACCTCTCAGGTTTTGACCCAGACAGCCCGGTTTTCAGAATGGCTGTCCAGGTCAAAACCTCCAAATTAGGAAAACTGGGCATCTCACTGAAATTGACGCGGCGATCAGGTAATCACTGATCGCCGCATCATAGCCCAACCCAGTGCTGTCACAGCCCCACCTCTTCCCTGCCCCTGTGACGTAACTGCCTACCCCTTGCCTGGCTACAACCGCCGGCAGAGGTGGAACCCTATTTACCACATCTATTCTTGTGCAAATAAAGATTGAAAACTTTTTTAGTAGTCCACTATTTTTTTGATTTATTCCAGTCACAAACCAAGTACTCATATGGGGCCTGGTATTTGGAATGCTTAGGGGGTTTTCCAAATAAGGGGTCTTTTAATTTGTATCTCCATACCTTAAGTCTACTATATAATCTTGTAAACATTTAAAAAACACAATAGCATTGTTTTGCCTTCAATATGGATTAACTATATCTTAGTTAGGATCAAGTACAATGTACTGTTTTATTACTACAGAGAGAGGATATATGTTTTAAATAAAATAATTATTTGATTAAAATGGAATCTCTGTATTCAGAGCTTAGATAATAGATCCAATGCCTGTACATAAGGTGTAGGCTCAACAATTTCAGCATTGTGTCCAGGTGCACTTGCCCCAGACCTACAACTGAAGGAGTAAACTTCACAAAAATAGAACTCTTAACTGGCACAAACCCGACTGAAAAAAATGTCAGCCAAACTTATATTCACTCACATTTAGGGGCACATTTACTAATCCACGAACGTCCGAAAAGCATCCGAATGCGTTTTTTTCGTAATGATCGGTACTTTGCTACTTTTTCGCAAATTGTCACGACTTTTTCGAGCTCTCAATACGAAAGTTGCGACAATTCTCCAAAGGCATAATGGCAATGAAAAAGTCGCGACAATTCTCCAAAGGCATAATGGCAATGAAAAAGTCGCGACAATTCCCAAAATTTGTTATGGCTATGAAAGTCGTACCGGTTATGAAAAAGTCGCGACAATTTACGGGAAAGTCGTAACGGCGACGAAAAAATCGCAAAAAATACGAAAAAGTCGCAAAATGTTCGTTTTCCAATCCGAATTTTTCTCATTCGGATTCGGATTCGTGGATTAGTAAATCAGCCCCATAATGTATTTGGATTTAAAAGCATACAGCTGCCCAGAAAAGGATTGACAAATGCCTTTAAAATATGATATACCAACAATGCTATTAGCCTTAGTCTTCCATTTGTTTTAGTGCTTAGGTATTCTGAAAGTAGAATGGGTAGGGGAGTTCGACATTTAACATTCCTATCAGTGTTATTCACATTGAATTTTCAGATCAGAAGCTTTGCATGACTAAATGTATAGGCAGGAACAATAAGACATTACAAACAAGATCAATTTTGCATACCTGAATGGTTGTTAATATGCTGCTGTGCCATCAAGTTGCTGATTTATTGGCATAATTTGAACACAAACATGAAAAATGATTCCTTTAGGGAGATATTTAAAGAAATAACATTGCATCATTTTATTGTATAAACCTTGTTAGAAGTATAGACCTTACAGTTAATGCAGCTACAGGCTGAAATCAGTAGGAGACAAAGTAAACAAAATACTTATTATATTTTTACAAATTAACTGCTTTATTAAATGATGTTTTTGTAGTGTACAAGCTGAGCACTTGAGATCTAGAGAGTGGAGATATATTAACTTTAGGGTAAAAATTATAATAATGCAATATATTATTGCTGTTCTTAGGTTGCAAAAATAAGTCTGTCAACTGCTGATTGCCTTTATGATATACTGTAGTGTGTAAAAAATGCAAACGCCTCTTTACTGTACAAAAGGAGAAAAAATATTGTAAGAATGCACCTATCCATGTTTCACCATAAAGTTAATATACTTTTTCTCCCCTTATCTTAATGTCTATGAGTAAAAAGAATACTTACAGAGGATGAAAAATTCTCTGCCCACTTGGATGAGATGACTACTAAATCTGCCCAACAAAGATATCCACCTAGCTAGAGTCTAGATCATGAGATGAAGTTACAGGAGCAAAGTTCTGATAGGGATGCAGGGAGTCACATACGATTTGTTCATATTTACCATCTGGTAATGAGAAAAGTACATCATCATTGGCCTTATTTACACAGGGCTTATCCCAATGTCCCCAAATTCCATAGTCCACCGCTGATGCCATATATACATCTATGAAATGTATGGGACAGTTTGGTTAAAGTGGGTCTAGGCTTCATGGGTCCCTCTCCTCTTCACCGTTCAAGTGTGATAAGAACTCTTTTCATTACACGTACACATTTTGGAAAGAGGCTTATGACACTTCAAATGTGATTCTGACTTTGTCGTTTACTAGCTGAAGTGACCCTTGATGCCTTGCCCTTAAAGGGGAGATGCGCTGAATTTAGAGTTTATTTTTGCATTTAGCTACATCCAGCATTTTTTTTTACAAGATTGGAATCTGACAAATTCTTAGTGCTTATTTTAAATCAACCTGAACCCTAAATCTTATTTGCATTTAAAAAGATACTGTTCACCTTTTTAAAAATTGTTACTATGCCCCCAGAATGAATACTTTTCCAACAGATAGTTTATATTATGTAACTGACCTATTAAACAATCTCACCAAACTGCAAAATATATATCAGTAAATATTGCCCTATTACATCCCTTCCCTTGAGCCACCATTTAGTGATGGGCTGTGTGCTCCCTCAGTAATCACATGACCAGAAATAATGCAGCTTTATCTATAACAGGAAGTAGTGTGGAAGCAAAAGGCAGAACTCTGTCCATTCATTGGCTGAATCCTATGATCCCAGGAGGCGGCACTTAATTCTTAAAATGGCAATATCAGCAATACCAAGTCTTATGACACAAGTTCCCATTACGTATATCACACCGTGCTTTAGGAATACTACGTTTATTTTTATTCTTAATTATTTTTTTTCTCCACTACAAATTTGCTGTGCATGTCAGTCTAGGATTTACTTGTAGGGTTTGTGAAGGTTTCATGCTCTCAATATTCTACCCACAGTATCTAATCTAGGAGATGAAATTGATTACATAGGATGTTAGGTATTAATACTAGTGATGGGCGAAATGTTTTGCCAGGCATGGATTCGCGACGAATTTCTGCGTTTCGCCATTGGCGGATTGTTTCGCGAAACGACTGAAAAAATTTGCCGCGGAAAAATTCGCCGCACGTCCAAAAATTGTCACCGGTGTCAAAAGAATAGCCGAGCGACGAAATAATAGTTGTGCGACGAAATAATAGCCGCGCAACAAAATAATAGCCGTGGGCGACGAAACAATAGCCGTGCGACAAAATAATTGCCGCGGGCGACGAAACAATAGCCGTGCGACAAAACAATAGCCGGGGGCGACAAAACACTAGCCGCGCGCCAAAATAATAGCCGCGGGCGACGAAACAATAGCCGCGCGACAAAATAATAGCCGCGGGTGACGAAACAATAGCCTCGCCACAAAATAATAGCCACGGGCGACGAAACAATAGCCGCGCTACAAAATAATAGCCGCGGGCGGCAAAAGATTAGTCGCGGGCGACAATTTTTTTGGTCGCACGACATTTTCGCCGTTTCGTGAATTTTTCGCCGTTTCGCGGATCTTTTGAAAGATTTGCGGATTTTTTGGCGAAGCGAAACGGAACAGATTCACTCATCACTAATTAATACCCTAAAATACCACTTTTTTCTTAACTGTAGTATAAAAAAAACCGCTAAAGAAATTCTGCTGTTTTTGTGCACATCTACACATCAAGTACAGAACCTGATCTATTTAGGGCATAGTCTCTGCTCTACAAACTGACTCTCTGACATTTATTTCATTGTGTCTTGGTGGCACTGTGCCTTTAAGCATGCATTATCTCCCCCTCCTTTCTCTCCTGGCTCGTGATTGATGACTCCTGCTTATCGAGTTCTGTTTTCAGTGCCACTTGCTTTATTAATATTTCCAATTAAAAGGCATGTCACTGTCTGCACATTTCAGATCATTTGTTAAACCTGTAACTAATCTTTTGCACAACAAAACAGCCTGTATCCTTTGTTTGATCTGTAAGATCTTGCTGCACCCGCGGAACACAAAATGGTATTAGATGAAGAACCTTGAATGCATGCAATTTATATAGTATAGCATCCTTGTCACTGCTGAACCAAGTCACTTTGCTGTACATGGTAATAAACATGCAAAGCACATTTTTTGACACTGGCAACTTATGTCCCTTGTCACCAGCAATAAACAAATGCAGTCTGGCCAAAATCTTTGTGTCATGCAAAATACTACAGAGATTGTCCTTTCAAGTTTTATACAGGTGCTCTTCTTTAACCCCACATTCCATACCCCCCTGTAATCTTAATAAGTATATTTCAGCAATGATTAAAAATGAAATTAGTCACTAGCCATAAGATGGTTACAGAAAGATATTATTTCTTGCCATGGATGCAGCATTAAAGTGTATATAAACCAGACCTGAAAGTCTGAATTACAGCACGTCCCTCAGGATTTACAGATAGTCTTTTAATAATCTAGAGAATGGTGAGAAGAATAGGGTTAAGTTATATGATGCCGGGATTCTTCATACTCAGAAGAGTCAGTCAGCTGATTCTTGAAAAGGGTCTTTGTGTTTCACTGGAAATGCTGAATTCGTCCTGTCATGCCCAGCATACAAAGATAAACAAGGCTGTTCAGCTGGGAATTGTGGGATCCAGTTGACATGCCAGCTAGAAATACACAAATACAATATGTCCAGTAAGTGATATGTTTAGGTTAAAACAAAGCTTAAAAACGAACATTTCTGACAATTTATAGAAATCATCTGTAAAACTACGTTTAACAAATTATTGTTCTTTGACTTTTACATAGAAACCTCTAAAATATGGCCTTATAAACCATGGTTATTGAAGTCACGTGTCCTACCATTCATTAGAATTAAATTAGAGTCCACTGTAGAGTTATATAACCAGCATAAATCCCTCAGTCTGCTCCTTAATGTACTTATATAGTCACAGAAGTCCTTCGGGAGTTTTACATATTGCCTATAAGCCACATATTGCGGAAGGTTTTGACATGAGAAATCTGTCCAGATTAATTTAATTCTAATCCTACAGGTGAGTTAAGTTCTCAAATGGGTCCTTGAAGTAATGGTGAAGGAAAGGGTGTTATAGCTGAGCTAGGATTCTCATTCATGTGAAATGAAACGTGGGCACCAGTGTTTTGTAAACTCGAATAGTGATGAGCGAATCTGTGCTCAGAAGTTTGAAAACGCAGCTACCGCACAACTTTTTTTTCACACAACCACAACTTTTTTTAACACAACCGCCACTTTTTCCTCACTCGGTGGATTGTGGAATTTTGCAGCAAATCGACACCTGCTGAAAAATTTTGCTCATCACTAAATTGGAGCATTACATTTAATGAAGAATAAAATAAAGGAAAAACATACTGTAGTTCTTAAATTAGAACATTATCAACATAGCTGAAATCCATATAGCGATATAGATTTTTTTCTCTTCAGCGGTTTTCCAGCCCACTGTACTGGCTCACTTTACTGTGATTGCTTTCTAGCTATCTACCCCTATGGGTTCGTTTTTACTTACTGTAGGTCCCTACAACTGTAAGATGTTTCCTGGGAATTACTAAAGCCAACACCACTACTAGTTCACACTCCTACAGCATACTAAACTAGAGCTAGACTGTCACTTACTAAGCCCTTATCCACAGAGTCTGTGCCCACTTAGGTGTTTGGATTTCCAGGCTTCTTCTCATATACTGAGGCCTTACCCTCTCCAGCACATCCACTCCACTTCCTTGTGGTGGAATGCAAAGAGGAAAAACTATTTAATTATTCCACATTTAAAGACTAGGCTAGGGAATTTGCCTAAATACACCTAGGCCATCTTGGGAATACCTTCATGAGACTTCCTGCACAGCAAGGGAAATTAACTCTATTACATCTCACACATCTGTTTATATGTAGGTTTTACAACACCTTTAGTTTTCTATGAATGTTACAGGAACAGGAAGTGACTTGTACCCCTCACAGAATCGAACCCCATACATGAAGTGGTTAAGCCTAGTTTTTTTGAGCCCAGTGTCTGCCAGTGCAAACCATTGCTCCTGTTAAAATGAATGGTTAGCAAGGCACGGCATGCTTTGTTCTTTACACCAGCCATCAAGTGAAAGAATGTATATTCCCATGCCCAGAATGCGTGATGCCCATTTTGTTGAGGCTGTCCACAGTTGTTTTTAAATTGTCAGGCATCCCATTTCTTGAGCTATATGTAAATTTTCAGATATTATGTAGTACCAAGGATTAATAACACACAAATTTCTTACTGATACAGTAAGTAATGTTTACAACAAGTCAGAATGTTCCAGTATCCTTGAGTTTAATTTGCAATTAGCATTCCATACCTGAGCATGCCTAACCAACATATTGGTTATTGCCTATATCAGGGATCCCCAACCTTTTATACCCGGGAGCAACATTCAAATGGAAAACGTGTTGGGGATCAACACAAGCATGAAAAAAGTTCCTGGGGGTGCAAATATAGTGCTATAATTGGCTATTTGGTAGCCCCTGTGTGGACTGGAAGCCAATAGAAGGCTCTGTTTGGCTTTACACTGGGTTTTATGCAACCAAAACTTGCCCCCAAGCCAGAAATTCAAAAATGGGCCCCTGGGAGCAACATTCAAGGGGTTGGAGAGCAACATGTTGCTCACGAACCACTGGTTGGGGATCACTGCCCTATATGAATGAATGTTTAGGTTTTTTTTACTGCAGAAGCCCCCTGTAAAATGGGACTAGCAAAGGGGTACCAGTAAGGCCCCCATGCATATTCCAAGATCTTTGTTTTGGTCTCCTGTAACCTCTTGGTGTCTGGTCATTATTATATACTATATTATATTGTATCTATAAGAATTAAGTCTAAAACAACTGGACTTTTCTGAGTTTTTCTTGAAAACATTTCAGCACTCATCCGAGTGGCTTCTTCAGTTCAAATGACTGGTAGGGGATTCCCCGGTATTTAAACTCTTGGTGGTAGTACAGACATCCAATCACAATGGTTCCATTGAACTTGTTCAGTTAGGTGTTAGCTGAAACTGACAGGTGTTAGACGGTATGATACAATCACAATGGTACCATGATGCTCATTGATGAAGGTGTTAATCCTTGAAAGTACATGACTGGAAGTGTGAACTGTTGTGAAACCGCCGGGGTAAGGGTGTTGCAACTTTTTCGTATATATATTTCCCCCGACTTTTTTGTCGCTGTCGCGAAAAAATCGGATTGGTTTTTCCGCCGTTTACAATCGCTCAATACAAAAAAATTGCGACGGCGACGAAATAGTCGCGCATAATATGATAAAGTCGCGACAAATCCGAAAAATCGCGACAGAGAGTCACAAAATTTTCGTTTCCAATACGATTTTTTCCCTTTTGGGAATCGGATTCGTGGATCTGACCCTAAGTAGCAATAGTAAATCTTTTACTGTAATGAAACTGATAATATATAGGTTCAAGAACATGCGCCTCAAGCCTAACACACTAATTGTCCTGGTGCTTTATGAATGATGTCATATTCCATCCAAAATTGTAGCTTTTAAAACTGACAGCTAAAGAGACCCTTCAGATCATGTTCTTCACACATCATCTTGAAGACAGAGTTGTCATAATAAAAGTAAAAAAGGAAATTTAGCAGTGACTTTACATTTTTGTAACGTTATTTCCTTTTAAAGGGACAATGTAATGTTGTGCTTAATAAAGAGGCTATTGCAAATACACTTAGCTTGATTATACTGCTGTTATATCATTTCATTAATTATTAGTGTTATTCTTTAATTACACAATACACATGGAAAGAAAACCAGTGTTACTCCAATTTTAAAATCTTTTCCCCCAGAACAAAAAGGTATATAATGATCTACACACTCCCCGCCCCTCATTAATTAAAATGTTAGTGTTCTCAGGCATAATTTATAAGGAAGACGCAATCATGTTCATTAATTCATTGCTATCTATGCATCATTTTAAAACGATTAAGGTTCCAATATCCAAGGGATCCATAAGTAGAGGCCTCATTCAACCATAGCTGTTTCATCTGTTAAAGCACGCAAGGACTATTTGTTTCATTGAATTATATTGTAATTCTATTCTTAATATATTATAGATCTATTCTTAGACTAACATAAGCAATAAAACCTTGAACCCACAGATTCATTTTGTGAAGCTTGGGACCTTGCTTTTAAATGTGTGAAATGTGTAGTTAAATTTAATTAATTCTGTGTTTTGTCAGTGACAAAAATTACCTTGTAAGGTTGTGATGTACATGTGTATGCAATCCTATAAATATATGTTTGACCAAAATGAACCATGAGTAGTGATGGGCGAAATGTTTCGCCAGGCATGGATTCGCGGCGAATTTCCGCGTTTCGCCATTGGCGGATTGTTGCACAAAACGGATGAAAAAATTCGCCGCGGAAAAATTTGCCGCACGTCCAAAAATTGTCGCCGGCGTCAAAAAAGAATTGTCGCCGGCGTAAAAAAAGAATTGTCGCGGGCGTCAAAAGAATAGCCGCGCGACAAAATAATAGCCACGCGACGAAATAATAGCCGCGGGCGACGAAACAATAGCCGCGCGACGAAATAATAGCCGCGGGCGACGAAACAATAGCCGCGCGACAAAATAATAGCCGCGGGCGATGAAACAATAGCCGCGCAACGAAATAATAGCCGCGTGCGACGAAACAATAGCCGCGCGACAAAATAATAGCCGCGGGAGACGAAACAATAGCCGCGCGACAAAATAATAGCCGCGGGCGACGAAACAATAGCCGCGTGACAAAATAATAGCTGTGGGCGACGAAACAATAGCCGTGCGACAAAATAATAGCCGCGGGCGACAAATTTTTTTTGTCGCACGTCATTTTCGCCGTTTCGCGAATTTTTCGCCGTTTCGCGGATCTTTTTAAAGATTCGCAAATTTTTCGGCGAAGCGAAACGGAACAGATTCGCTCATCACTAGTTCCCAATAGTGATGGGCGAAATGATTCGCGGCGAATTTCCGCATTTCGCCATTGGCGGATTGTTGCGCAAAACAGATGGAAAAATTTGCCGCACGTCCAAAAATTGTCGCCGGCGTCAAAAAAGAATAGCCGCGGGCGACGAAATAATAGCCGCGTGCGACGAAACAATAGCCGCGCGACGAAATAATAGCCGCGGGCGACGAAACAATAGCCGCGCGACAAAATAATAGCCGCGGGCGATGAAACAATAGCCGCGCGACAAAATAATAGCCGCGGGAGACGAAACAATAGCCGCGCGACAAAATAATAGCCGCGGGCGACAAACAATAGCCGCGCGACAAAATAATAGCTGCGGGCGACGAAACAATAGCCGTGCGACAAAATAATAAAATGTCGCACGTCATTTTCGCCGTTTCGCGAATTTTTCGCCGTTTCGCGGATCTTTTTAAAGATTCGCGAATTTTTCGGCGAAGCGAAACGGAACAGATTCGCTCATCACTAACCATGAGTTACATCTGAAAAACTTTGCATTGGGCCAGTTGCCCATCTTGCCTTCAAGTCTATGGAAGAGCCTTCAGCTTCTAGCTACACTGTACCCAGATGGGATTCTCCTATGCATTCAGAAGCTTACTTGTGCAATCCTCTAGCCTCTGTGCAGCACTTTCAAAAGAAGGTATCCACTTCCAATAGAAGCTTGGAGCATAGCCAGTTCCTACAGAAGCATATTTTTACCATCTGATCTATGTATTCATGCCTCATCTATCTATGTGTTCCTGCTCGGTTTGCCTAGGAGCAGTAACCCATAGCAACTAATCAGCAGGTAGCATTTACTGGTCACCTGGCCACAGAAAAAACTCACCACGCAACAAAAAAAAGTTGCGCACGTCAAAATAAATGTCATTTTTTTGCCACACGCATCTATTTTCTGTAGTCGCACGTCATTTTTGCCATTGATTTTTTTAAAGTTTTGCTTATTTTTTGGCAAAGCGAAATGGGACCGATTCACTCATCACTAATTTCAAACATTCAAGTTCGGAACCTTGAATTTGTAGTAAAACCTCAAATTTGAAAGGTAATAACTCTGCCCATTAGTGCAGAGGTTTTTACATTTAGGCATTTCATAATCTTCTTCTGGGGATTAAAGGGCTCAGAACTATAGAAGACACTACATAGAGCTGCTAGATAGTAGAGGCAGCAAACAATGCTAAAAAAACAAATACCCTCCAGATCACATCTTACTGGTGCTGCTGCTGAATTGAAATCTTATATATCTTCTCCCAGCAGCCAACATGAGAAGCTTGGGAATCCATCTGCAGCAGGGCTACAGGACAGTGTCGGACTGGGATCTCAGGGGCCCACCAGAATACCTTAGACCCTAGGCCCACTCTCCAAACTATTTTTCCTCCTTTCCCAACCTCTGTATTCTCCTAGTGTCTTTTATTTACATGCTAGCATCTATTCTTCCATATATGTCTCCTCTTTGTTCCCATTCAGAAATAGGAAATGACCATAAAAAGGCCAAATGGTCAAGAACAGGAGGGCCCACTTACACTTGGGCCCACCGGGAGTTTTCCTGGTATCCTGGTGGGCCAGTCCGACACTGCTACAGGAGTTATAATATCTAGGAATAAATATAACAGGCCTTTTTAAACTATTGTCAGTAAAACTGGATCTGTAGATATTTTTAATTCTTGTCATCAGAAACAATTGTGACAGATCATTAAAACCTCACTGTTAAGTCAACCTCCAAACAGGTACAAGTTCTGCTGTATGCACCAGTTTTTCCTACTAATTTAAAATAGCATGCTTTTGAACATTGTTTAACAGAATATATTGTGGCTAGCTTCCATTTCACATCCAATTTTTTTTTCTTTTATACATTCACAAATCTCTGTGTTGTATCCTTCGGCTGCTCTAGACCACATTTCAATAACTTGTCAGCGTTCCTGGGTTGTCATGTCTTGTAACGGCAACAACTTAATCCTTTCATTTGAGTCTGTGAGATGAACAGCTCTGGGGAACTTTTTTTTGTAGAACTCTTGAATATTTAATTGTACTCAATTTACTTGAAAAATTTAGCTTGTGAACTGTGCTTGAACCTTCTCACGTGTTCAACAGACGATGTGTCCGCTCCTGCCTTCACTTTGATATTTTTTTCCTATATGAAGTTTAAAGGCTGTGCTTGTTACTCTCTTTTGCTGCTTTTATTGCATTCATTTCTGTTGCTTTCATGCATATACAGTAGAAAATCATTTAGGGTAAAACACAGAATACTGTACACACATAGCATATATATATATAGATATAGTCTTGTAAAGAATCGGCACTCACCAGTTTCGGGGCAACGGCTGGGTGCTGACAAAAATAATGCATCAAACTCAACAGTAGAAAGCACTCACAGCGTAGTGGGAAAATGAGGTTCAATGTTGATAAGTGCAAAGTTATGCATTTTGGTAGAAATAATATAAACGCTAACTATCTACTGAATGGGAGTGTGTTGGGGGTTTCCTTAATGGAGAAGGATCTAGGGGTTTTTGTCTGTCCTAAAGAAGGGCAGTTAGATCCAGATCTTTGCTGTAGGAGAACACATACAGAAACGTACCCTTCCTCGAGTGCCAACACACCTAGTTGTCCTGCTGCTAGAAGTTGTTTTTAGTTTTACATCAGTGTGTTTTAACTGTTGTATACTAGGTTTCCATTTATTTTCCAGTTAAATTCCCCTTTAGACATATGACACACAATAACATCCCAGCCTCCCTGTCAAGTGATCAGCATAAAAATATATCTTATTTCTCAGCTGTAATCTACACAGATTAAATACCACTAAAATAATTTACTCTTAAACAGATATCTTTAAACAGAAGCCGTCTTTACCGCTCACCATGCATTTTGGTAGAAATAATATAAACGCGAACTATCTACTGAATGGTAGTGTGCTGGGGGTATCCTTAATGGAGAAGGATTTAGGGGTTTTTGTTGATAACAAGTTGTCTAATTCCAGGCAGTGTCATTCTGTGGCTACTAAAGCAAATAAAGTGCTGTCTTGTATAAAAAAGGGCATTGACTCAAGGGATGAAAACATAATTTTGCCTCTTTATAGGTCCCTGGTAAGGCCTCACCTTGAGTATGCAGTGCAGTTTTGGGCTCCAGTCCTTAAGAAGGATATTAATGAGCTGGAGAGAGTGCAGAGACTGCAACTAAACTGGTTAAGGGGATGGAAGATTTAAACTATGAGGTTATACTGTCAAGGTTGGGGTTGTTTTCTCTGGAAAAGAGGCGCTTGCGAGGGGACATGATTACTCTGTACAAGTACATTAGAGGGGATTATAGGCAGTTGGGGGATGTTCTTTTTTCCCATAAAAACAATCAACGCACCAGAGGTCACCCCTTTAGATTAGAGGAACGGAGCTTCCATTTGAAGCAGCGTAGGTGGTTTTTCACGGTGAGGGCAGTGAGGTTGGGGAATGCCCTTCCTAGAGATGTGGTAATGGCAGATTCTGTTAATGCCTTTAAGAGGGGCCTGGATGAGTTCTTGAACAGATCAGAATATCCAAGGCTATTGTGATACTAATATCTACAGTTAGTGCTGGTGGTTGTATGTGTGGTTTGTGTATGTGGGTGTATGGATTGGTGGGTGTGGGTTGTGTGTGCTGGGTTTACTTGGATGGGTTGAACTTGATGGACTCTGGTCTTTTTTCATTCCTATGTAACTATGTAACTATATATATATATATATATATATATATATATATAAATACTGGATATAATGTAGTCATACTCAGGTTAATATTAATCAACATTCAACAGTATCCAGTTTACCACAGTTTATGTGTGATATATGGTTCTAAACAACAAATTTAGGGGCGGCATGCCGCCTCACAGAAATTTTACTTCCATACGGAGCAATGGGGACCTCTCCTCACTGCTCTGTATGGGAGTTTAAATGATCGCTGTTCGCTTGCGGGGGGGAAGGGGGGGGTGTTTTGCACATGCGTGCATGGGGTGCGGAGGGGAGGCGACGGGTGAATGAGGGGGGCTGCCTCGGGCCGTCTGGTCAAGAAATCCGGCACTGAAAAGTAGGGTGCTTAATTCATGTGGCTCCCTATGTAGTCACAGGTTAAAGATCCAAAATGAAGCCTTCTAACACTCAGGACAAAAGGGCTTTTTGCTAAGGTGGGCATATTTTGTTGGTTTTGTTCAAAAAAGATACCAACAATACTTTAATGGGATTCTGTCATGATTTTATGGTAAAGAAGCCAGCACTGCACAGTAGATTTCCTTTGAAATAAGCTATTGTTTCTCCTACTCAATGTAACTAAAGGAGTCATGGCTTTGCTGAGTGGGTTTTTACTATTGAGTGCTATTCTCATATCTACCACATGAGAACATTTTTAGCAATGCAGGTGTCAGGAAGTTGTTATCCTGTTACCTTCCCATTGTTCTGCTGATGGGCTGCTGGGGGGGGGGGAAGGAGGAGTGTGACATTACTCCAACTTGCAGCGTAGCATTAAAGAATGACTGAAATTTATCAGAGCATGTGAGTCACATGGCTACGGGCATCTGGGAAACTAACAATATGTCTAATTTTAAATGTCAAATTTTAAACTAAATATACAAATTTTTATTGATTCCTGAATTTGTCTCTGTGAGTTAAAAGCATTATATCTGGTCTGGGGCGGTATAAAATAATGCTATAATATAAGATATTAGTCCAATTAAAAACAAAACAAAACATGAAGGGAAGTGCTCCTGAAACATTGCATTTCATGCAATAAAAACAGAGGGGTTTTACCTTTATTGGATATGGTCTGCTCTGCCAATTTCTGCTAAAGTAAAAAAAAAATCCACACCTTTCACAAATCACATGATCAGTTCTATAAAGTTTATTTCCTGGATTGCAATGCATGATTTCATATTTATGAAGCAATGCAGGTTTCTAAACATGCCATTTATTTTTACATACCAGTAAAGTTTTTCCACTCACCTTTGTAAATATGCTTCTAGAGAGGAGACATATTGCCAGAAAGCATTTGCAGTCTTCAGCTCGACTAATTAAGTACTGAGGTATTTTTCCTTTGGCAAGAATAATTTGCCCCTTAATGAATACATTTTATTTTTTAATTATTTTCCTTGATATTTTTGGGAATTTTACATGTGGATCTTGTATTTATATATATATATATACTGTAACATGCTAACTGCCTGTTCATGTAATTTTTGGTTGAATTAGCTATGGTAGGCAGGTATGCAGAGGATCAGGAGCATAAGAGACAGGGACACAACATGTGACACCACGTTTTTACTCTCAAAAACATAAGTTTATTTGGGGTAAACTCCTCCCAACATAAACATAACAGTTCACAGTTCATCATCAAACATAAATATGATTTTTCCCTTCTTCAGGGCTCTCTCCTTCCAGGGTAACTCTCACACTCTGGAACCTTTTTCCGGGGCTTCTCACCAACCCCCACCAATTACCTTCACACATCCACAGTGACTCTCACACTAGTGAACACTCTGGGCTACTCACTCAGCCCTGCTGTCTCTCCCCTCCTGGGATACCAGCTCACCAGCCTCTGGCATACTTTGGCTTCTCACCAAGCCTCAATGTTCCGGCACTCAAACATGTGGTCACGGCACCCTCTGCTCTGGGAGTTCCTAACACAGTGGCGCAGCCTTCCTGCCCTGTGCCCTGCTCTGAGAGTGAATCTCTCTCTCTGAGTCAACACCAACCTTAATCACCAATTACCCAACTCAATAACCTTTTATTTTCTGCTCATCTGCAGCCTAATCAGTCAGCTACCTCATTGCACCCGCCTAATGGTTTAAAATTTAGTGGTTGAGCACAACTTTCCCTTTTTTGCTATAGTTTATACAGGAGCAGTGGCCAACTCCATGTTGCAGCTCCCACCCTTCCCAGCTATAGTCAGATGATCCCAGTGGAGCCAATAAAAGGGCAACCATACGGGGGTTTTAACCTTGAAAGCAAGTAAGTTGCAGGTAAAAATTAGACCCTTGGCTAAATGTATATTGAAGCAGTAGAATTCGTAATGAATCGCATAAGTCAGTGTAGGATTGGCCAAAAGGGATGACTTTGACGTAGTTGGCCAGCTTGAAGTCTATTGCAATATATGGACAAACAATCCCTGTTTTGCTTAAAGGGGAGGGCATTTCTTGGAAGCTTAATGCACAGAAGGTCTTATATATATTGATAATGGGTAAGTGCAGAGGATCTTGTTTATATGTTGTTTATGTATTGTTTATATATCTTGTCTATATGTATTTTGTGATCACAACCTCATTGCACCCCCGCCTAATAGTTTCAAATTTAGTGGTTGAGCACAACTTTTCCATTTTTGCTAGAGCTACTTACAGCTGGCCAAATCAAAATACTAAATTGGAGTACGGAATGGAGGACCTAAGCTACTCACCCTCCATTTACTCCAGCCATCACCTACCTGGCTTTTCCAAAGCCGCTTCCATGATTAACAGCATTAGCTGCTGCACAACCAGGCATTTTACCTGGTGCTATCTTTATCCTACCTTTAACAATAGTGGAAAATACACCAAACAGTGTTCTTACTGCTTGCATCTCTCATAATATATATCCCACAACCTTATAAATAATAAAATGATTCTGGCACTTCCAAGGTATGTTTTTAAATATTGTTCATTCATATATACCTTGCATTCTGAAAAATCTACATTGTTCAGAGATATAGAGTATGTATGCGTCTTTATTAAATGACATTATAAAAGGTATATTGTATACTCTGCCTCTTTCTCCTGCAGTCTTTGTATCATTTCCAGCAAACTTGGAGAAACAGGAATAATTTATTTGTGTTCTTTTCTTGCCCTAGCTTTCTCTATAAGCTTAGGAGCTGTATTTTGCTTTGATGTCTCTGCATATTTGCCACACTCCCTAGCTTAATGAATAAATCAAGATCTAGGATTTAAACTTTTCAGATGAGTTTTACAAGAAATTCAGACTATTTCACACTTTGGAGATTTTAAAGGTTTTAGTCTGCCTTTTTTTTCCTTGGAGACCTTTTTTTTCTACAGTTATCTTAAGAACTGACAGAATTGGCTAGAGGCATGTACTGTGCAGAAGCCAAGATATTGCAGCACAGGAAATGTTCAAAAGAAACTGCCTGCTAACTCCTCATTATTTGTATGTAAGGTTAATAAAATACACTGCCGAGGCATCCACAACCTAATCTGCACACAGGCAAAGCAAACAGATACAGTAAGGGCTTGCATATATATGCAATTATTTTATAGCAATTGCTTTCTAACAATGACAAGAGGATAAACAATGACGGCAGGTAGAAATCGCTCTGTAAACACCTGGACTGTGGGTTATGATCTGCACTGATTTCAGTTTATGCGATAGTCAGTCCAAATCAAGGTATTACCATAAGCATGAAAGCATCCCTGTTCATGGCAGAGGCTACTTGAATTATGAGAATTAGAGAATGCTTCTTGTATCGGTTATTGATTGATTTATATGTTACTCTGAATGTCCAATGTATGAAACCCACTTATTGTTACAGCGCTGCGGAATATGTTGGCGCTTTATAAATAAATGTTAATAATAATAATAATAATATCTATGCTTTCTGTATGCATTGTTCAAAAATATTATACTCTTCCGCAATACTTTTTATAGCTATAGCCTGTCTTCGCCTCAGTCACTGAAAAAAGATTGTAAGCTTATTTTCAAACAAATCCAATACCCCCAATATTTCCCTTCAAAAGCTAGTATATATTATAGTGTATGGTATTCCTTGTGACCAGTTGTTGATTTAAGAGCAGCGCTTTGTAGTTGTTACGTGCAGCAGTTGGTAATAACCATAGGCAAAGTTTCAGCAAATCAACCTTTAAAATCATATTCAAAAATTCTCATAATGTAGATCTGTCTAGGATATAGGCAGGGCAGGAGAGCCTAAACCTGTTCCAGGAAAGGGGATATTATTGAAGTGAACCAGGAACCCAGCAGTCTGTTTAAATAGGCGAGTGCATAGTAAGCAGTAGGTTCCTACTTCCTGTTCCAGACAAGATGTTGCATATAAATAATTGTATACAATTATATATTTATATAAAAATTCCATGTTTATTAGGAACCCATGTGGGCCTCTGTATTCCTGGGTTCCCCTTCAGCTGCAGGGTCTGTTTGCTTTATTGTTACACCCGTGCCAGTTTTAAAAATGTGCACAAAAGATGTGTTTTGCCTACACAACCAAAAACAAATTAGAAGGAAATTGGTCCTGTGAATTCATTCTGCCTGAAAAAAAAAATCCAATCTTCAGTACTGCAAAAGTACTTTATTATTTATACTGCTTTTACTTGATAAATCTGCTTGTCATTTAATGTCTCAGTGCCAAACATTTTACATTCTTCTTTGAGCTCTAAAACTCATTCTTGAAACAAAGTAAATTATATTTTATCTTTAGACACTCTGGCACCTAATTCTGTTAAAAAAGGAGTGTTTCTAATTGCATTTACATTGGATAGCCCAGCTTGTAACAAATAATCAATAATGAAACGCCTATCAATTCAACCTTTATAACAGAATTGTTCTGAAATATAATGGCATTACTGTGACAAATGGTGATCATCATCTACTATAGCATGTGGTGTTCTGTTGGCAGATTCTATTAATGCCTATAAGAGGGGCTTGGGTGACTTCTTGACAAGCATAGTATCCAAGGCTATTGTGATCTTAAGAGCTACAGTTAGTTTAGTATAGGTATATATATATATATATATATATATATATATATATATATATGTGTGTGTGCTGGGAGTAATTAAGATCAACTATAATCCAAAACATCAAGAATTAATCTAAACTGAAGTGTAGCAATCAATTATTGATTGTCCCTAAATAGAAGCAGCTAAAAAATGTTATCCAAAATGGTTATTTTTATTATAGCCAGTGATTAAGTGCAACAAACCTGTATTTTTGTTGTATTTTGATGTCTTG
Source organism: Xenopus tropicalis (assembly GCF_000004195.4). Classification (NCBI taxonomy): domain Eukaryota; kingdom Metazoa; phylum Chordata; class Amphibia; order Anura; family Pipidae; genus Xenopus; species Xenopus tropicalis. Next base: position 92,798,661 of record NC_030680.2, on the reverse strand, counting down.
AGGCAGAGATACCTCTTATTTGTTCTAAATCATGTCATGTATTTTATAGCCATGTGCTGGTAGCTGACCTTTCATTGCTACTCATGCATGCATTATCACATTACATGGGTTTTGCTATAATTCTGGGAAGATGGAAATTGAGCACCTTTGTAATGCAAGAAATATGTCTTCTAAATTGTAACTTTTTTTGCAGGCGGAAAATACCATGCCTTTGTCTTTCCTTGTGACCTTTTTGATACATGAAAGATCAGCTGCAACTACTGCCACAACATATTCATTCTTTGTTTCATTTTCCTAATGATACTGGAATTAATCCTATTTGTAACCCAACTGAGGATGCTTTCTTTCTAAGCTGTAGTACTTTGAAGTTGCAGGGTGACACATACATAAAAGCATAAACATAGTATTTTGTTCTTTGTCCAGATTTTTATATATATATTGGTAGGCAATTCATTTTTACTAATAACTTAAAAAAGCTATCTTTTGATCCTATCACCACAACGTTAGACATATAAGGATGTATATACCTTACAGAATGTGAAAATGTCAAACATTATTTAAAACCAAACCTACACAGTATTATCTTTATTTATATAGGGCTGACATATTCTACAAATTATACTGCACATCATTCACATCAGTACTTATACAGGTAGTATACAGAGGTAAGCATGAATGTGACCCCCCCCCCCAGCTACACAGGCTGGGAGTAGGGGATGCCAGGAAACCCTGTGCATGCAGGATCTTTCATATGACCTCTCAGTCCATTGCCCATTGGCCAAGAGTGGCATGAGAGTGGAGTTTTGCAAAATTAGGAATCCTATGACATTATGCAGAATATTTCTCAGAGCTTTGAGCCCAGTCTTATTATGTATAGCATTAGTACAAATATAAATCATTTATATTAAAGGGAAGAAAGGGATTCATAGACTGGAAACGTTTCTGCACTTTTCATCTTTGCATTATGACAATAATGAGAATGTAGATGTTTATATGACCAATGTATTATTGCTCTTTATCTAGGCCCTGAATGTTTTATGGCTTTCCCTAACTCCATTTTCTGTGACTAATGCTGTGCTCAGAATGCATTTTCTATCCCATCTATAACAAATCTTGGCTAGCCCGCACTGGATTATTCATAACAGATAGTTGTCGCATATGTCTATTCTATATGGAATGGCTGTTTTAAATACTATATTTTCACACAAATAATACACTTGGCTTATTAATCACTTTTAAATGAAACAATATCCCCTTTCTTATGATTCGTTAGATGAGCTACTGTACAAATGCACAAAAGAAAAATGACAATTATTGTGCAGGGCAGAGCGAGTGTACATTTTTTAGCAATACCTTTAAACAAGGATATTTTTTCATATAAAAGTGATTAATAAACCACCTTTTCACATATATTTTCATAATTTACTCTTGTGGGCCCTGCTATGGACTCCCAATGAAGAAAGTCCAGAGTCTAAACTTTCACTACACTGCCAATTATCAGGGGCATTATATTTAGGTGGTCCTCATGTGTGTCCTTTTGTCTGGCCCCAGATGTTTATTTTATACAGTAACAGCAATTTGCTTTAGTTTCCCTTACACTACACAACATGTGCAGCCTTTTGTCAAAGATCAAGTCTAATATAAATTCCTGTGGTTGCCAATTGATGCAGAAATGGGTCTGCTTATTGCACTTGTCCTGACATATGCATAGATCTGTTTCATAAACCTGAACTTTATTAAATTAAACCACTTTTGTAGGCCCAATTTTATAGTAGTAACTGGCACTCATCTGCTGCAGTTTGTTCTTACCATAGAGTGACATTTCAGATTAATGTAGAACTAAGGTTCAAAGTTTCAGAGTTGCCATCTGAAAGCTAGCGAGTTTATGTAGGTCAATGGGAGTTGAACTGGCAACATTCAAGATATTTTTCAAATAATTCAAAATTTGGAATTTGACTTATTGAAAATGATGAGTAGCATGTGATTTCAATGTGTTTGATTTGTTTTATTTATGTATTTACTCAAATTTTTGTGTTTTCTGAATAAACACACGTTTGGGATTTCTGAGGGTTTTTTTTGATATCTGAAAGTTAATTTAACTTTTAGTTTTTATGGCGCATGATGAGTTAAAGACATCTCTTAGAATAATAATACAAACTGCAAGAACATTTTGGGCTGTTCACCATTTATTTTGTTACACACAGGCTTGTTTGTGTACACTGAATGATATGGGATACTGCCCAAAGGGTATTTTGGAAAATATACATTTTTTCTCTGTGCCAGACAGGGTAATGTTTCAGTCCTTTAGCCTTCTCCAAGCTTGGCCTGCAGTTACAAGTAGAAAAGATATAAACCAATTCACTAATTCACTAAAGACCGGTAACAAGAAACACCAATATACTGTAGGAAATGGTCCATGGGAATTAATCAGAACAGTTTAACAGATGTGCAATCATAAACAAGTAGCAGAGAAAATTCTTAGTTTATAAGAAAGATACAGGTTATGGTCTCTATATGAGGGAGAATGCAAAGTATTTTTTATCTTTTGATCAACTACATTCTCTTCACTGAGGAGAAACATTACCTTTTGCATCTACAAATTACTAACATCTAATCTAATTCACAGTATTTAAGCATTATACCATATTTCTATGATATGTTTGGTAAAAGTCTGTTCCGTTTGGGAATGCTTATAGGTTTGCTATTCAATACTTCCCCACACTAGGTAGACATTAATGCCTGTTGCAGAAAAACTGTGTTGTCTAAATATACAGATGGGCTGAGCACTCAACTGGTGATATTGGTTTACAAATAGAACTCTTTTATCGTGCTTTCAAGATTCGTTTTATCCCTGGTATCCAAAGCAGAATATTTATGTAGAATTGGGTTTTTATACAGTCATACCTAATTGCAAATATTGGAGTAACCATGTAGGGTTCAGCTGAAGATATGCAAAACCTGTATCTAAACAGGTGATGTAAATGAGCAGAGTGGCATGTGGCTTAAAGGGGAACTCCATCCAAACACAACTTAAGCCTTTTAAAGAAACTTTGCAATATACATCAATATACATCAAAACATATACAGTCTTTTCATGATTTTTAATGTAATAATATGGTTTGGAACAGTTACCTAAGCCCCCTGTTCTCCTGATGATCTGGCTGACTACATTGAGATTTAAAAAATGTAACAGTAGTCAGCTGTTCTCAACCTGCCTTCAGCCTGGATCCTCCAAATCCCATAATTCCCTGCACACATGATGTCAGTAAGAAAAGGAGCATCACAGTGCAATGCATTGTGGGTTATGTAGTTCCTGCATGCTGTCTGTAAGCTATGGAGGAGTAGTTTAAATTTGAAACACCAATGTTTTAGTACCTCCTCCCCTGTCAGGATATCAAAAGATGCAGATAGATATGAACTGCTTTGCAGCTGATTTCAGCATTAAAAAAAAATGGCATTTATTCCTAATTTTGCAGGAACAGATTATGGTGATAGGGATATTAGAGTTTCTGTGTTGTGTGGGGGCTCTTTAACAAATTTTAGCTCGGAAGCCAGAGTTCCCCTTTAAAATAATTTGAAGAAAGAAAAAACCTTTTGGAATGTTTGAAATCCTTTATACCTTTAACAATGTTGACTGGCATATAACAGAAATATTGAAGTGTGGATATAAAGAGAATAATATTGATTCCATTATGAATATTTGTTTTGATTTTTTTGATAAATAACCATCACAGTCTCACACAGAGCAATTTTCTAATCACATTTTTACCCTCTGTATATCATTGTATCTTTAACCCTCATGGACACTTTTTTCTGTGAAAGGGCACAATATAAATCCCAGCAATTTCTTTTTAATTTCCCCTTTAATGTAGTGGATTCATCATTTAGAGTCATTTGTAACGCCCCCCTGACCATTTTCGCTATATACTGGGCATTGGGTGGGTTTATCATATTAACAATGTTGCATATGTGTCTTCTCTTTTTGAAAAATAGAAGCCAGGAATGTTTCTCTGGTCATTTATCATTGCACCTTTCTGTTTTTTAATCAACACAATCATCCCTATGTTTACAACCTCCTCCCATGGGAACAGCAATAGGCTTCAAGCATAACATCTATCAAAAAATATTTAATGTAAGAGTTCCCATTTAATTATAATTCCTCAGTGAGTAATGCTTTCAGCAAAAAAATCCTCTACTTGAACTTTTATGTAACTGATAAACTGGCATAGATTTGCCTACACATCATTAGACAATTCTTTTCTGAAACAGTGTGCAGGCGTTACACTCTTTAAACTTCCATCTTGCCAGATGTTTTCACTGATAATTAAGCAAATGCTATTCAGTTGCCTGTGCTGCCAAACAACACATTTTGTTCCATTAATGGCAGATATGCAGTTCAGGCTGATGAATTGTCACTTCTATTTTTTATTTTTTAAACAATAGATTTACTGCTCTGTTGTTTTTAAGACACATTCTTGTCTTGTTTCCAGTGCTTTAACAAACAGATTAAGCATTTAGCCTAGGTTTATATTTGCATCCCTGTAGGCCCCCAAACAGCTGAAATTTAAGTCATAAAGTAACAATCTCTTTTCTTAAGCTGGTTAAACACAATATCAGCCTCTGACCTTTGAAAACAAAAACATGAACAGTTACTGCCAACTTAAAATCTCTACATTTGTATGTGTCTTCTTAAATTGGTGAAACCAAACACTGATATATGTAAGTCAGCTAAAAGTACTGACAAAAGTAGTATGTGGACCAAGCATTTGCTCACAGGCACACAAATAGTTTCAGTATAGATAATAGTCTGACTAAAGCTGGCCATACACGCACCGATAATATCGTACGAAACCTCATTTTGTACGATATTTGGTGCGTGTATGGCATGTCGGCGAGTCGACCGATATCGCAGGAAGCTGCTGAGATCGGTCGACTCACCGATCGGCCAGGTTAGAAAATTTTGATCGGGCGCCATAGAAGGTGCCTGACCAAGATCTGCCGTCAGGGCTGAATCGGCAGAAGGAGGTAGAAATCCTATTGTTTCTACCTCCATATCTGCTGTTTCAGCCCTGAACGGTGTGTGGCGGATCTGATGATGTTTCGTGCGACCGATGGTCGCACGAAACATCGTCAGATCTCCACGTGTGTGGCCACCTTAAGTGTGTCAGAAGCTTTCATTAGGTCTATGCTATCTCTGTTTATCAAGAGGAGAAGGAAAGGTAGAATGACTGGAGGTGCCAGATTATTAGGCAAGCCCCGGTGATTTTTATTTGCTTACGTCCTACCCCTGGTCAGCAATTCACTTCTTCCATAAATACACTAACCTACTGCACTATACTTGGGAGCACCATGCCAACATTTACTTCCATGACCCCAAGAATTCCTTGTGCCTACTGAAGCTGGGCACATATGCATTACAAAAAAATAAAGTTCTATACTACACATTCACAGGGGATGACTGAGAAGAAAAATATACAAGTCAGTGTATTAGTTAAATAAGGAGTTACACTGGCCTAGAATAAGGACGTATAAGACTAGAATCACTGTGCCTAACAACTTGGTGCCACATAGTTTTTTTCTATCTCTTTTATATTATATTGTGGTTTATAACTACAACTATAACCACATTACTACAGACATATTTTGTCAGAACCACTCTTCTGCTTCCATGGTTGTTTGCAAGTTTTAATGATCCTAAAACATCTAAAGAATCCTGGTGGTCCTGTTTTACTTTCATTGGCTTCTTGCAAGATTATGGCAGAGGTAATGTCTCTGTTCCAATCTAGAGTGTTAATTATAATAATGTTGTCTCTTTTATTGTAGTGTTCTGAATCTTTTTCACCTCCCCATCTCATTTCCCCAGTGGCATAATGTAAATAAAAACAAGACTGCACCTTTATTTACTTTATTTACCCATCTTTCCTAAATCTCCTTGGCTGATGACATGGATCATAGACAACTGTGATTATGATGATTTTTTACAGTGAAAGCTGTGAAGTTCTGGAATTCCCTCCCCGAATCAGTCGTGCTGGCTGATACATTATATAACTTTAAGAAGGGGCTGGATGGATTCTTAGCAAGTGAGGGAATACAGGGTTTTGGGAGATAGCTTTCAGTACAAGTGAGGGAATACAGGGGTATGGGGGATAGCTCTCAGTACAAGTGAGGGAATACAGGGTTATGGGAGATAGCTCTCAGTACAAGTGAGGGAATACAGGGTTATGGGAGATAGCTCTCAGTACAAGTGAGGGAATACAGGTGTATGGGAGATAGCTCTCAGTACAAGTGAGGGAATACAGGGGTAGGGGAGATAGCTCTCTGTACAAGTGAGGGAATACAGGGTTATGGGAGATAGCTCTCAGTACAAGTGAGGGAATACAGGGGTAGGGGGATAGCTCTCAGTACAAGTGAGGGAATACAGGGTTATGGGAGATAGCTCTCAGTACAAGTGAGGGAATACAGGGTTATGGGAGATAGCTCTCAGTACAAGTGAGGGAATACAGGGGTATGGGAGATAGCTCTCAGTACAAGTGAGGGAATACAGGGTTATGGGAGATAGCTCTTAGTACAAGTTGATCCAGGGACTTGTCTGATTGCCATCTTGGAGTCAGGAAGGAATTTTTTCCCCTCTGCGGCAAATTAGAGAGGCTTCAGATGGGGTTTTTTGCCTTCCTCTGGATCAACTAGTAGTTAGGCAGGTTAGATATAGGCATTATGGTTGAACTTGATGGACGTATGTCTTTTTTCAACCCAACTTACTATGTTACTATGTTACTATGAACAGATCAAATTAATTATACCAACTATAATGGGTACACATGTGGAAATAAACTGGCCTACTCTATCACTTGTTGCCATCTTTCCCATATACAGAAAACTGATGATGATGATAAAAATAATTGCCCTGTGGGCAGGTGGCAGTTCATTAACAACTTTCACTATTTATAAATACATATTTTGGAACATACATTTAGAGTGTTATGGAAATGTTAGATACTAAGGGGCACATTTACTAACCCACGAACGGGCCGAATGCGTCCGATTGCGTTTTTTTCGTAATGATCGGTATTTTGCGATTTTTTCGGAAATTATCGCGACTTTTTCGTTACCAATACGATTTGCGCGAAAAAATGCGAGTTTTTCGTAGCCATTCCGAAAGTTGCGCAAAATCTGGGGATTTTTTTCGTAGCCTTAAAACTTGCGCGAAAAGTCGCGATTTTTCCGTAGAGTTAAAACTTGCGCGAAACGTCACGCCTTTTAAATTTTAACACTAAGAAAAAGGCGCGACTTTTCGCGCAAGTTTTAACGCTACGAAAAAATCGCCAGATTTTGCGCAACTTTCGGAATGGCTACGAAAAACTTGCGTTTTTTCGCGCAAATCGTATTGGTAACGAAAAAGTCACGATAATTTCCGAAAAGTCGCAAAGGCGCCGAAAAAATCGCAAAAAATACGAAAAAGTCGCAAAATGTTCGTTTTCCAATCGGAATTTTTCCAATTAGGATTCGAATTCGTGTCTTAGTAAATCAGCCCCTAAGAGTTGTTCGAGGTAAATAGGTAAGATTTATTTGACACGTGCATGGGTTCTGAACAAAGCCGAAAGTCAGAACTGCAGACATCAGAAAAAAGACACACAGGGTTTATATAGGCTTTAAAACATAGTAGCGTACGTCATAAGAAACATATGAGCATTGGCATTACCTGTGACCAGTGTACGTGCATAGAAAAGGCTGTTCATAACACAGAAAACAAGGAGCTGCTCCTTGCCAAACAGGTAGTTCTGTCTTTAAGGCCATGGTAGATGTAACCAAGGCTAGCTTGAGAACAAATCCATCTCAGTCAGGGGGGCCTGTGGTTGAATCTGCACTCACACAGAATTTATTCTTTATCAAGAGTATACATTCTTTGTTTCTTCTTTTTAAGGCATTATATTTTAAAGGTCATTTCTTATTAAAGACTAATTTCTTCCAGTGCAATTCCAATACACATTCATGATCTTGCTCACATAAAAAGATTGAATATATACTAGTTTGTTAGGAAGGCAGTAATAGTATAGGAGAAAGTTTTCTCTTAACCTCTATAAAACAAAGAAAACATGTAAAGTCTCAGGAGCCCAGCAGCTAGTAAAACAATAAAGAGAGCTAACACACTGCCACAAGGGAGCAGAAATAGTAAACAAAAAAAACCCTATAAATTGCAAATGTCCTTGTTTTAGTATGCTATTTGTAGTTTTTTAAAAAATATGAAATATAAAAAAACCTTCCATATAAATAGGGTATGTATTCCTTTCCTCAGGTAGCCTCTCCCTAGCTCTCACTGACATAACACACTGATACAAGTTTAAGTGTTTTGATGTCTTGTGAATATTCATGAGACTAGATAGGAAAAAAGAACATGAAGCTTTGCAAACCACTTGCTGTTTATTGGGTAATGATTCAATGTGGAGGGGAGGAATCTTTTTTTTTCTACTAAACTTGATTTCTTAAGCTTTTTTTTCTTACAAATGACCTAGTTTCACTTGGCTTTAATTTCTTTCCTTGTGCCAACACAGCAAAATCCGCCTTGTTGCCTGAGTTGATGCAACTGTGAGAAACATAATGAGGTTATACTGCTTGTCACATTGTATCAGTAAACTGCCTACCATGACAATCTGGTGCCATTTTCTCAGATTCTGAATTCTGTCAGACTAATTCAGTTCAGCATTCTGAAATTCTTATTGAACCGCAAACACACTTCAGTAGTCAATATTGCTTCTTCATTTTAAGTACCGCTTTCTGGAAAAATAAAACATGACAGTAGAAGCAACTGCAGGGGAAATGGGAATTTTCCCGTTTGAGGTCTGGCAGTGGGTATTAAGCTTAAGTGGGCCACTTCAATATATATGGGCAAAACTATGGCTAGTTATCTAGGATGGTTTGATTTTTATCTGTTTAAGAATTGTGGCCATTGACAAATGTAAATGTCATAATTTCTGGTAAATGTAGATTTTTTTTATTGTCATGTGCCCAGTATTGTAAATAGCTAGACAAATATAGTTGGCATAGCTGCATAATAATGTTTTTTAGTAAAGTGCACAAATAGGGAAGCTTGTAACTCAGTGAGAAATAAAAAGGAGGAGGACATTATTTATTGGTTGGCTTTATGTTTCCAAGTAACCCTCTGTGGTAGAGTAGGGAGAGACAGACAAATCTGGTACACAGTTATGAAAATGATTCAGCTAATTTTTTCCAAGGTATATACTTAAGGGCCTCTGATAAGGAAATAAAATATTAACACAATATACTGTTAAACGTGTAGCCCACTTTATCAACGGTTGTGGCACTACCCGTTGGAGCACGATACTTTGGCGCTACAGGAGTCCTGAGCCCCCGCTTACTATGGGGGTTTACAGGGATTTCTCCCTTTAATGGCGTGCCTCCACCCAGGGATGGTGTTGTGGAACTGTAATCCACCCCCTGGGAAACGATCAGGATGCTATGCCCCTTTGGGACCCACGTACTCCCGGTGTAATGTACTCACTCTTTGAGTTATTCCTTACCAGCGTAGTAGTGGTCCTCTGGGCTGGGTAGATATTCACAGCAGACACAGTTGTATATGAAATGAATGCTATGGTTTATTCAGTCAGAGACCTCTCCAGGAGCGGCATATCATTTATACACACAGCAGGGCATATCTCCTTACTTCTCATTGAGAACCTTTTCCTGTTGGTACTACCTCACGGGTTTCCCAGATGTGCTCCCTTATGGAGTTCTCCCAGTACCCATGCTAGGACGTTACACCACAAGGACCCACACCGGTACTATCGTATGGCACCCTCAGATCAGGCCTCCTGGACTAGCGGGGACTTGTCCACCTACCTAGCCACTTAATGCCCTGCACTCCAGCAAACGTAATGCTGGGGGGTCTTAACCCCACTACCACTCCTGGAGGGGCAATATCCGCCCATTCTAGCTTGGTGTCCTACATGACACTCCTAGAATGTCCTATCACAAGAAACTACTATCTATTAACTAGGCCCTGGTAGCTATACTACCCAGGCTTAAGCTGGCTCAAGATGGCCCACAGCACATGGCTGCAACCCTTTATATGGGCCTATGCACCACCCGGTGGCCATAACCCGAACTACAGGTATACTCCCTGATAACTATGTAGAATCCAGCCATCCCATTGTCCCTGTTAACTAGCACCAACCAGTGGCCTAATCTAGGGGTGTATGTCCTAAGGGCCCATTTTTGGTAAACCCCTACAAACGTAAGAAAAATTATAGACATCTAAGAAAACATTTGAAATTTAAATGAATGATTATTTACACCAGTCACTCTAATTATCTCCTGGTATACGAGAAATCCCATCAGTGCACAAGGTAAACTTGTATTAATATTTAGGTAGTGATACCTTCCTAAAATGTGGAACTGTTCCTTCATTGTAGGCATAAAACTATAGGAACTGCTCCCTAATAATAAACATAAAATTATATACTTGACAATATAGGGTGCTGAACTTGTACTTCTGCTAATATAATTCATTTCTTATTGTGCACTTATATGGGTCCTCATGTTGGAGTTGACATGGCTGGTACCTTCAACATGTGACTGTATCCTCCTAAACTTCAGGCAACTTATCAAGACCCTTTTATTTAGATTACAGCAACAGGCCTACCTTGTGACTAAGCTCTGAAGAGACCTTCCTTTCTGCTTCCTAGGATCTCTTTTCCAAGACATTTCTAAGAGTCTTCATTGGATGCTGCAAAGTACCACCTGCCATAAAGCAGACAAGAGTTACAACATTAGTGGAACAGTGCATATAGTGTGGAAGTTACCATACCATTTACCAAACATGCCAATGAGTCCAGAAATATATGGAGAGCAGATCCCCCCACCATTTAACAATGGGAGTTACCAGTTAATAACAAATCAGCTGTCCATTGCTTCAAACATTGAAAAAAGTTCTTTCTACCCACATAGAAACTAACCTCATTGACTGATTACTTAGCACTATGTATTCGTATTAAGTCACATCAAGGATTTTTCCACAGAGGGTTTTAAAACACATCATGGATAATCCTTCATTGTTGGTGTATTTAAGCACTGCAATCATTAACCTTATCCAGAAGTGTGTTCAATTGGACCACTACTTAAACACACATTTAGCTCTGTTGTCACAGCCACATTTAAAAAAAATGTTGTTATTTATAAATGAAACAAGACACTGACAATAGCTTTCCAGTTGTAATATTACTGAAATACTCATTTTTCAATTTATTTCCAGGGACATATATTTTCTGGTACAGTTAAAAATATATATACATTTATATTCACTCATGCTATTTCTAATACTCCATTTTTATGAAGTCCATGCTTCTTAAATCTGTAAGATTACAGCTCAGATGAAACAATCATTGTTTACTGAGCAAATGTGTGCATTAGGCAGTTTTTGTTGATTCCTTGAGCTCTGCAAGAATTGATAGGCCTTATTGAAATCTTAGATTCCTTTGACATCATCTAGAATAGCACATTAATCTCAGTCACCTGCAGGGTTTTTCATTGTTCTGGTACAACATTCCTGACATGATAATAATTCTCCGCAGCATCAGCTTACACTGCAGGGTAGGTGCCATGTCTGGTCCCGAAAAAAAGGCTGCATGACATTGTAAGTCACCCACTTGTTACTTATCCAGTGCCATCCGTGAAACATTAGGGTCACAAGACAATAAGACTGAATGGAGAACCCCTAGTGACAGTGAGAATAGGAAGGCTTGACTGCCTGGTTGTTTTTCTTAGTTTTGAACCAAAGCCTTAATTATTAGAGAGAAAAGGGGCACTAAGCAACAAAATGCACTGATAGCATTCTAACAACAAGAATAAAAACCCAACAATGTTATAATTTTAACATTTTTATGTAATGGTCCTTATATGTTTTTGGGAGTTCTAAAATCAATATCTATCTCACCCATCAATGTTAGAATTTAGAAAAAATCCAAATATTCAAACATACATATGACCTTTAATCTCAGTTTTGTGTTCAGCTGTTACATATAGTGATGAGCGAAATTGCAAAAAAATGGCACAAGTCAAAAAAATGTTGCACACGTCATCATTTCTTGATGCGCAAGACAATTTTTTTTGCTGCACGTCATTTTCCCATTTTGCAAATTTGTTACTATTTCGCACAAAATTTTTCGGCAAAGCGAAACGGGCAGATTCTCTCATCACTAGTTACATATATTTTCTTGAAACACTAACATTGAAGAATAAAAAATGAAGATATGGTATACATTATTTTCTTAGTTTTGTTATATTTTATTGAAATACAATATAATTTCTCTGTCCACTAAAGGGTTATTCTCTTTCTAATGAGATCTATGTTTAGCTCCACTTTATTCATTTTTAACGTGTATGCAACAAACTGCTGCTTAGGGTAATCTGCAAAGCAGAGAGGTTTGGTGAGACCCATTGAATTATTATTCATAATGTAAGTGCCAGGGTTGCACAATTAAAGAAGCAAAAGCAAATAATAGATAATTATGTTACACATTTAACATGCCAATTCCGTATAAATACTGCACTCATATTTACATCTTGGGCTTTGAAGCATTCTGATACTGATGATTCTGTAAGCTAATGCTTAACCAGTTGGGCTAATGTGTCCAAATATGCCTCTATACTGTATGTTCAATGCTGGTTCCTAAACTTCTAATCACATAAAGCAAATGAACTGCCAAAAGACAACTCTCCAATGATTTAATGTGCCTGTGACTGATAAGGCCTAGCACCAGTGCTTAGCTGCTTCCCCAGAAATATTGCCCATCTGTAGCCAATTTGGACTAAAAGCCACTTTGCCTAAAGACACAATTCAGGGTGTGCAAGATTTTAGACATCAGCTTGTCTTTTTCTGGGCATCTCCTTATTTTTAGTCTTCTAGGAAAATGTCTGTGGTATTAAATGAGGCATGATAGCAATTTATAATAAACAAGTGTATATTTCATTACAATCTGCTTTGTCCACTGATAAAATAATGACCTGTTTGCTGACAATGGTTGACAGGAAACACAATATTTATTTCTTTACAGAAGGAATGGATTGTGCACAGAGTCGTCATAAAGGGGCAAATTACATAAAAATCCCTCTACATAAGATTTTCTTAACCTTTTTTTATCTGATTATCTGAACCCAAACATTGGTTTAGAACCAGTCATGCTACTCATTTTACATGCTCTCCCTCCCTTACATACTCAAAAACACCCTAAACAGCATGGGCATCCATTTTTGGGAGCCCATCCATATTTATATATGATAATCCACAAATTCCTGCTCTACATGTAGAGAAAATCAGTGGGATTATTGTCAAGGGGCAACTTTATAGTAAAGTTAAAGCAGGATTCTTAGGCAGTGCAGTAAGATGACTTTGTAGACAAAGGGGCACATTTACTAACCCACGAACGGGCCGAATGCGTCCGATTGCGTTTTTTCGTAATGATCGGTAATTTTGCGATTTTTTCGGCGTCTTTACGATTTTTGCGTAAAAACGCGAGTTTTTCGGCGTCTTTACGATTTTTGCGTAAAAACGCGAGTTTTTTGGCGTCTTTACGAAAGTTGCGCAAAGTCGCGATTTTTTCGTAGCGTTAACACTTGCGCGCAAAGTCGCGCCTTTTTCGTAGCGCTAAAACTTAAAAGGCGCGACGTTTCGCGCAAGTTTTAACGCTACGAAAAAATCGCGACTTTGCACAACTTTCGTAATGGCTACGAAAAACTCGCGTTTTTACGCAAAAATCGTAAAGACGCCGAAAAACTCGCGTTTTTACGCAAAAATCGTAAAGACGCCGAAAAAAACGCAAAAAATACGAAAAAGTAGCAAAATGTTCGTTTCCAATCGGTATTTTTCCAATTCGGATTCGAAATCGTGTCTTAGTAAATCAGCCCCAAAGTGTTGCAAATGCTGGTTGGTTCATTATTAATGACATGATTTGGGCAGAAACAAACACATATCCCTCTCCAACAAACTGGACCATTTTATTGTGGTGTCAGTAAGAAATGGTTTTCATTCAAACAAATGAACACTTTTCATTTTTTAACCCACGCTTTATTGCAGAGGTCTATTTCATGCTCGCAAAAATTTGTGTTTCTTATCTGCTTCCCTTGCTGACAAACCCTGGGAAAAATTAGTCTTCTGCTGCTGGATTAATGTCACCGTTAGCCCCTATTAAGTGGTTGGAAGCATGGTTAACTTTTCCTTTGGTAAATAAATCTGTGAAAATTAGCCAGAAAGCATGAGGACAACTGGGCATTGGGGGACAGGCAGGCAAGTAACCAAGATGTCACTTGAAAAGAAGTTTATGGCTGGCAGTCTAAATAAATGCTAAGTAGAAAGAAAAAAATGACGAAAATGTTATGTATAGAATGTGAAAAGAAAAATAAATGTTTTTGAGGTTGCTAAGTCTAATTTGGAACTTGCGCATGGATATTTCTGCTAATATTCATGAGAAATACCAAATATAGAAAAATCCTTTCTGTAATGTTCTGTGACTAACTTTCCCTCACAACTGTTTTTAGTCCACTCAGCAATAGACTTTCCGCTCACACCTTATGTGGCATGCACAGGGCTTGAAATGCAATTCACTGCAGTAGGGTAGCATTTGCTTTCTGTTTTAAAGGGGATTGTCACTACAGACTTGCATGGCACATTATTATAGAGTTCACTGTCATAGTTTCAGAGCTAGATGTCATATAGCTGCCAACCTGACACATTCCAGTACAAATGTTTGTCACATAGTTATAGAGATGACTATTACAGTAGCTTGTCAAAGCACAAGTCACAGATAGGAAGATTCATATTACATAGCCGCTCTCTTTCCCTGGAGATGGTCTCAAAGCACATTTGCCCTTTTACTCACCAAGGAATCAACCAGTACAAAACTATTGCCTCTTTTCATCCTAACTTAATGTCTTTGATGAAGGAGAAGGCACTTCATTCTTTTTAAACTACAATTCTAATTAATATCCTGATTCATCAGTGCTCTGAAAGTGGTTCTATCACCACCTAAAAGCTGTGCACCACAACTTGCACACAATTTATCAAAAATAATGCTAATTTGCTACTGCGTTATTTATAGTGATTAATGTACCCATATAAAATACCTGTCATAGAACTCCGAGGTAACTCATATTTTACAATAGGGTGTGCATCATTTAATATAATACACACGTTTCAGTGAGTCGTGACAAAAATTACATCATTAAGTGCACCATTTATATAGTAAATAAAGTACCCCTATTGTAAATTAAATAAACATATTTATTTATAGAAATATCTTTATCAGTACATTTTTTTTAAAGAAGGAAAGTCATTTTGGCATTTTACTGCCGATAGATTCGACACATTAGTGCCACCTAGAATACTATGTTTATTCGGCAGAATGCATTACCATGCCTGAGTAAAGGATTTGTCTGTGAGAGGAAGTCAGATACCCTAAGAACAAGTTTACAAAAAAGGAGACAAGAAATCATGTGTTTCTTTTGATAGAGGATTCAGTGCAGCTTTTCTGTGAGTGTTTAGTGCTGTATTTACAAAGGCCTTTCTGATAAAGCTTACTTAGTTTTTACCTTTCCTACTCCTTTAGTAGAGCCCTAGATTGTTCGGGGTATAGCTTTCCTTTAATCACCAAGCACCAATCATGTAGTTGACATCACTAAGCACTGTTTATAAGAATATATTTTTCTTCAGAATATTTGTGCCTCTTGTATATTATAAGGATATAGTTTACAGGATATTTATGGCTCTTGTGTATCATATAAGTATATACTCCAAATATTCTTAGACATTCATACTTATCTTCAAATTGTGGCAGCTTGCTATTTTTACGGTATTGGAACTACTTGGTGACTCCTAATACCCTTATAATTTACAGTAGGGGGGACATGATCACATTACATAATGCTGCTTTCTGATTATACTAGCAGCTGGCAGAGTTCCAGTGAGTAAACATTCTAATCTTCATTGCACTGTTCTATTTATTCACCCTCTGTGTAGGAAATAAATATTTTTTTCTTTTGCGTAGAAGCTAATTTATGTGGAAGCTCATACCCCGAGGCCAGTCTCTGAAAACCGCATTCTCCTATGCTAGACTAGCACTGCAAGGGCAAATAGTGCATGGAGTTACTAAAAGCATAACATTTTATCAAATGAGCATTTATAGGAAGCTGCTTGAAGCTATTAGCTTGGCAAGCCAACTACCCATTGAGAAGGCTTGTTAATGCATGTGCTTCATTTTCTTTTTCAATGTTTTTGCATAAGCATCCCAACAATTCAAATAACCGTTTACCAGCTTAACTGCATCATGAGCTTTTGTACATGAAACCTTGCTTGTTATGAATTATGCAAATAATTGGGAACGAAGTCTGCTGTCAGTGTCACATACAGTACCTTTCCTTTATAAACCTTCAACTGACTGACAGGGAACAATTAACAATTTTAATTTCTTTGTGTTGCAAGGAAAATGGGAGGCAAAGAATTGATTTTCCTCCCTTGCTTTTCTGTGAATTAACTAGACTTAAGAGTTCAGCACAATGATAATGAGGGTTTTTCAGCTAGGGAGTGTATTGTGTGTACAGCAAAGGATTAAACTGACACCAGGTAAGAAGGCATTGTCTCCAGAGTGAATAGCATTTTAAAGACTTGAAAAACACAGTAGAGCATCACGGACTCTAGAGAGATAAAGTATAACCTTGTACTTTGATTTCCGAGTAATTTAGCCCAGAACTTCCTGACAAAGGCACATTATTCTGCAGTAAGACATCTTACTGTAATTAAAGGGATGTTGTTAAAAAAAAAATCTTTTATTTGCATCTTGACACAATATCCTGAATATTTAAGTGAATGATGCCATTTGAAGAACAGTGCTTTAGGAGAGAGTAATTGACCTACTTTTTAGTTATAGTCACTTTCTCAGGTTTTGTATGTTCTAGTACTTACTCACCTTGGCTAAAGGTAGATCGCTAGGAATTGGTGGAACTATTTCTGAAATCAAATCACTTCCCATACTGTTTTTGTGCAAATTATTTTCAAGTGTATTCCAAAATATAATGGCTTCAAATGTTAAATAATGACGTTTAAGAGGATGTGCCAAGAGGGATTAAGCTTTGTTTAAAGGTGGCAGGCTACAGAGGGCATATGAACCAGCCTGACAGAAAGAGATAAAGTCAGGCAAAAGAAATAAAATAAGCAGCAATTCCAAGGTAATGCTCTCCTCTAAAATTTAATGTCATCTTTCCACACAGTTAATAGAAAAAGCTGCCTTTTCCCCTCTTTGAAGTTGGGAGCATGACAATTTTCTTCAGCGGGAACCCCAGTGACACCACTTAACCAGAAGCCTCAACAAAGAGAGAAATCCTTTTTCATTTTAACTGCCACAACCTTTATTTATTCAAATACCATAAGGCTTCCAATGATGATTATCAGTTTCCATTTACTGTATCTCTGAGCTTGTTTGCTTCCTATGCAGCAAATGTTAACCCTTTTGTTGCCAGACCCACAAATAATTGTTATGTAATTGCTTAATTTTTCTAAAACATCTAAAATACACTCGTTTTTGCATTACAATATATTGTCTAAGAATATCTCAATTTCCACTTTACACATATGCTAATGTGGTCCTAATCATTGTGTAGTCCTGCTATTTATCCTGTCATCCATACCAAATTTTAAAACGGGCTAATGAAGCTTGAATTTCCTAAGAAAAGCGGGAACAGCAAAATAGCTTCTGTTTTTAACTGTATTGTCCCATGAAATTCTAACATCTAAGCAACCACAAGGGAATCAGAGAGGCTCACCCAAATAACAGCCAATCCCTATCACACTCAACTGCCCTAGAAAATTACTTTTTCTTTAAAGAATGTCCTGCCAAAACAGTCTATCTAGTCTAGTGCCTGTCTAGAATGTGGAAGTTATGTGGTGGCAAGCCAAAGCATATTATTATTATTAATAACATTTATTTATAAAGCGCCAACATATTCCGCAGCGCTGTACAATAAGTGGGTTTCATACATTGGACATACAGAGTAACATATAAAGCAATCAATAACCGATACAAGAGGTGAAGAGGGCCCTGCCCAAAAGAGCTTACAATCTACAAGGAGAAAGGGTTGAGACACAAGGTGTGGGAATGGGCATGACAAGAGTTGTGAGAGGTGTGGCACAGGGTATTGCTAAACTAGATTAGTTTTTAGAGATCTCTTGAAGGCAGAGAGATTGGGAGAAAGTCTGACAGTTTGTGGGAGTGAATTCCAGAGAAGGGGGGCAGCCCTTGCAAAGTCTTGAATGCGAGTGTGTGAGGAGGGAATGAGAGAGGAGCAGGTCAGTAGAGGAGCGTAACAAGCGGGTTGGATGGTACCTAGAGGTATCTCATGATATCATTTATTAGGCCGCATAGCAATCAGTTATTATAACCCAGAATACAAACATGACAGCAACAGGTCTGGGTCAACAAAAATATGCATAAATTCAATCATTGTATACTATAAATATAGGCATTTATGAGGATATTCATGAATGTAATGCTGTGTAACATAGTCAACACTATATTCTTCATGGCACTCATAGGTTAGTTTTCTCTGTAACAAGGCAATGTAATGATGCCATTAACAAATGCTCATCTATGCACCCCCATGCATCACTGCATTTTTTATGGCTTGCAGTAAGCCAATTATATAGCCTAGATTCACAAAAGAGTAGTAAGAATTGCAATTTGTGTAGCTACAGTATTAGAACTATCTCTGAGGCAATTATTACTTATTCACTCATTCACATCATGGTGATATTATTGCTTGGGGAGGAAATTACCTCCAAAAGAGACATCACTCTATTTACTAAGGTTCAAGACCTGGTAGAGAATACTTGGATACTAACATCAAAAGTGACGCCAGAGATAATGGGATGAACTTGATATGGTTGAACTTGATGGACGTATGTCTTTTTTCAACCCAACTTACTAATGCAAGTACACACTAATATATTTATCTTACATTTTTCCCCCCGTGGGTGAGCTTGTAGTTTCAGCCTTGCTCAAGTGTCCATTCCCCACTAGCTGCCTTATTACAACCTTGCTTATTAACTCTTACTGTATATTCCTTATGTAGTGTCATAATCCTCCTATAAGTAGCCACTGGGGGGCTCGGACAGGGATGCCTTCTGAAATCTGGCCTAGTACAGTTGCAAGACCATGCCCCTGTTTTGCCCGCAAACCTTGGCTACTTTATAACAATCCACACAGCAGCCTGCACCACCTGATCTTCCATGGCCCCATGAGGTTTAGGAGGAATAGAACTATGTCAGCTTAGATATTGCTCTGCAAAACCCAGTTGCAAATTCTGTTGGAAATTGTGTTCAGTATCCTTTAAAAAAAAGTACAATAAATCGAGCCTCAGTAAGTTTTAAGTTTTTAAAAACTAAATTGTGTTGTTGTCTATATCATTAAAAGACAATGTTTAGATTCAGCAGACTTGCAGAAAGTATTATAACACATCCATACCCACTCTGTATTATGACTGAAAATACAAAGAGAATGTAAACACAATGCACATAGCCTTTGTTCATCACTAATTTGGGGAAAATGAGCTGCAGTAAATGGTATAGTAATTGTAGTATTATATACAAATTAATTTATTCTATAAATTACTCTGACACACTTACAGGGAAGCCTTGGAGCTATAAGCACAGGGGCTGCATGACAAGGGATTCGAATGACCAGCAGCCAGATTACACTGGTTTATGTTTAGAGATTGGCAGAATCAGGTGCAACTGTGATTAGGTGAGAAGGAAAGAGTTAAGGGAGGAAAAAGCTGGGATGGGGGGGTGGAGAAAGAGAGGGAAGTTATGTCAGAGGAAGAAGCACTCACTTCCTTATCTTCTGAGCAGGTAGAAACGTCCCACCCACTCTCCCCCTTTCTGCATGTTTAGCAAAAATGTCAGGAGTTTTCTTATGTTCTCATATTATCTATTAATAACTGAATGTGGATGTTTTCCTGAATGCCCTGTTATATTGTGATTCCTGTATATTTATACAGTATAAATTTGAGAGTCAGCATTGTATTCATTCATGTTAACAACGATTGCTTGATCCAGGGAATGTTTCCGATTGTCGTTGGAAACTTTTCCGTTTGGAGGCATACCTGTAATTGGCACTAGCTTCAGGTTTGGTTTTTTGCCTTCCTCTGGATCAAAACAGTGGCTATATGATAATATATTTTAAGTTTTATTTGTCACAGCAGCGGTAGGACCCTGCCAGAGTACTGCACAGGTAATTTTAGCAAAGGGTGGGTTGATTGATACAGACACTACTACTGCTTGTGCTAGGTGACAGCCTGTGTAGATTTCCTATTATCGAGACACTGCAGATTCAGAACCGGCAGTAGGGCTGCTGAACTTTTCTCATGGTTGGTGATTCAGCTTCTGCTGGTAGCAGAGTTTGGGGCCATCCTCTCTGTTGGTAGAGGCAGTCTTATACTCAGTGGCAGATATAATGACATAGTGCTGATCTCAAATGGCAACTATGGAAGAAAAATTCAAGCATTCAGTGAGGAAGGGCAGAGCATAGTAATATTCTCCTATGGAATTCAGGCTTTAGAATATTGCCTTGGGGTGAGGCTGGCAAGGTCCTATTTATTTAATAAAATGTGAATGTTGCGTACCACTAGAGGGAGCTGCATGCCTAAATGTCTAGCTTGTCTTTCTGCTTGTTCTCTATGGTTATATGCACTTACTACTTGCAAATGTCTGTATATAGCATAGAAATGATGTGGCCATTTTAACTCATCTCTGTATCCTGGTGTTTCATTAAGCTATGTAACAAAGGGGTTCAGTGGGTTGGCCCAAGGTGAGCGGTCAATCGAGGAGTCCCTTTGTCATGACAAATCTCACCCTTTTTATGCCATTGCCTTCATTCTGTCACCATAGGTACATGTTTTTTTCTTTCCCCAGCCAATTTTCTTTGAAGTCTGTATGATTGTTTTAGAGAACTGTGATCAATGACATTTTCACACTCTTTTCCTTCATGACATTCAAAATTTGCCCCCCCCTCAAACTTGTGTTCCATTCTGTGAACGCATTGCTTATGTGAACAGAAAGAAAGCGGCAAGATTAAAAGCTGCTACATTTTTTGGACTGATTTACTAGATAGATGGAAAACCTAATAAAAGGAGTAATTTGCATTCATTCTCTGTTCGAGGAAACGATACTGTGTAAACTGTTCTTAGTAGAAACGTGCACGGAGTGTTAATAGGAAAAGGGGAGGATCAAGATTTATGCTCTGTCAGTATACTGTATCTATAGCTATCTATCTGTTATTAGATATCTCACAAATCGAGGGCTTGCAATTTAAAGCTTTGCCTTTTCTGAAGCAGCTTCTATGATATCCTTGTCATTTGCAGTAATGGCTCGGTTTTAGTCTCCTCTTTCCTCTATAGTCGGTCACTGTTAATACATATCACTCCATCAATTTATTACTTGCATCATCCATACACCTCCTAATGCTCCTTTGTTCGGCAGCACCCACATCCTGGGGACCTGGTAATTGTGAGCGTGTCAGGCAGCAATAGAGAAAAAGAGGGAGGCTGAGTGATAAGAGCAGTCAGTTATTTCTCGGCTGGTAGCGAAATGAAGCTTTGTGAAAAAGAAACAGAAACGACCCTGCGCCAGAAAATGAGATTGTGGAAGGTACTGCATTAAACCGGAATTATAAGCACTTGGCAATCTCGTAAAGTATCAGTAGGGAATTCTTTACTGCACTTAGAATGCATTTCCATCCTTTTACTGATTACAGTGCCGTAAAGGGCTATAAACAGTTCAGAATCATATTTTTGATCTATTGGATTTCTTATAGCCAGCCATGCCTGCATTTTACGTGGCTATAACTCTAGGTGAATGAAAACCTTCTCCCACACTTTTTTTAACAACCTTTTGTGCTGTTAATATGCCCCTCATGGATTCCGTCATCCTGTTGTCCTAGACTGGAGATTAAACAAAATTATCTTTATATGTCAGCCTCCTCAGATTGTTATTAACCATTGCCGGTACTATGAGTGGAGCATTACAGGAAATGCCCTTAAAAGAAGTTGAGAGCAGTGTTTTTATAGACCGTGCAAGAGAACTGGCCATCTGTCAGTATTTAGATTGGGTTCAGACTTAGTCGTTATTCCTTATCAGGTAATCTAAATGTTCCCTAATTACCTTTATGTATGAAGTATTCTACTGACTTTATTTTTACTGCAGTTTCACATACACACATAACCTCATTAAAAAAAAGACAAACAATAAAATGTTCCCTTTAATGAGAGCAGTTAACGCCCATCAGCAGCTTCATTCCCTGGTAAGCTGGCGTCACAGACAACAAATGGGCACAAAGATTTGCGCTAACACACAACTCCTTGCACTCCTAAAATGGAGGACACATAACTGCACTGCCTGCATTTGGCAGTGCTGCTTAGCGAATAAGTGGCATGTGGACATCCCCTAGAACACCAGTATATATCATTAAAAATGCCCAATCTGTTGGGCACCAGGGATGCAAGCCACTGCAAAGCCCTCTACATAGCCATGACATAGCCCAGGTGTTAAGTGTAAGCTTCCCCTGGTCTCACAGTGCTGCAATTTGCAAAACATTTATAGGATGCAGAAGCAATACCAGAAGGGCTACATGCAAAACTTACTGCATGGAGCCCTATGGAATAAAACTGTGCCCTTACCACTCCTGCTCTTGTGTCTAGACCTTCATAAATGGGCCCTTTTGACTTCTCTCTAAAAAAAAAATAATAGCAGCAGCAAGTCCTTCTGCCCTAATTAGTTGATCCAGTACTTAGGCAGATTGAGAAGAATCTAATATATACATATATTGCTAAATATCTGAGCTATTTTATAACTATTACATACATTACTAATACTAATAAATATTATAACTAGTACATTTGCATCTTTGGCCTACATTGTTTTAAATTACTATTGCCAGGTTATACTATATCATCGGTTTCATTCTTTATTTGACTTAGTGACTAGAGATGAACAAATTTTTTTTTACCAGGCATGGATTTGCTTCAAAATTCTGCATTTCACCATTAGGGATTTGTTACCAAGACAAAAAAAATCATCAAGAAAAAACACCAATCAACTTTAATGCATTTAGATTGAGAAAGAACACCCATTGGCTTTAATGCATTTGGAGTAATAAAATTGAGTATTTGAGTTGCATAAGTGTTTCAACTGCATATTCTTGTCATATACATTTCACAGTTAACATTCAGTCATGGTTGATGTAGTGGTGTTCAGTTACTATCTTACTAGTTAATGTAGTGAGACACAAATTTAATTCTTCAGTTAATGTAAGTATATATACAGTATATCATTTACTGTGCGCACTGCAAAACTGAAGCAATAGATCTGAATGGATTAAAGATGAACCCAATATAACATTTAATTGAGCCACCCTAAAGGTGGTTCACATTTAAGTGAACTTTTAGTATATTATAGAATGTTCCTATTCCTAGCTACTTTGCAATTAGTTTTCATTAATTAATTTTTTATAGTTTTTGAATTATTTACCTTTTTCTATATAACTATTTCCAGCTTTCAAATGGGGGTCACTGACCCCAGCAGCCAAGAACTCTCTGTAAGGCTACAAATTTATTATTATTGTTACTTTTAATTACTTATCTTTCTATGCAGACCCCCTACTATTTATATCCCCATCTCTTTTCTAAACCACTGCCTGGTTGCTAGGGTAAATAAGATCCTAGCAGCTAGATAGCTGCTAAAATACTAAATGGAGATCTGCTGAGCAAAAATCTAAATAACTGAAAAACCATAAAAAATTAAGACTAAATTCAAATTGTCTCAGAATATCAATGTCTACATCATATTAAAAGTTAATTTAAAAGTGAACTACCCATTTAAGCAGTGGACCTTTGGTGAAGCCTAATCTACAGTAGATTGTACTATAGAAGTGTCTGAGACTCCAGAATCGGTCAAAATGTAGTGCATACACCCTACTATATATTTCACCATCCTACACAATATTCACTTCCACATGACTTTTGGCATGTTTTCCTGCGATAACTGTCCTATTATTAATTTAATCAGTGTTCCTCTTGAGGGCAGATCCTTCTCTCTAGCCATGGCAGCCAAATTTTTTAATAGCTAAGTATCCTCAGCCCTTATATAAAGATCTCTAAATATAATCTCTAACATTCAGTGTAACAATACTTAATGCAATATTGCATACAAACTGTGCTATAATAAACAGATAAATACCCCTGGTCCACTATATACATTTCATTGTATTCATTCTTTTTCCCCTATTTCTTTTTCTTGTTCTTTTCTTTTTTGCAGGGAAAGATGTGTGATAGCGAATATGTCACTTGGCACTGAACACTAATGAAACATAGATGTTTCTTTTGCTGCAGTCTAGAGCCATTCTGTCAATCTGTAAAATAAGGGTCAGGATAATGGGATGTAGCAATTGCTCAAATCCCTTTTCAGTGATGTCCGAAAATGATAGCACAAGCTTAAAACTGAAGAGAGATGCAAGTAGTTCCTGGAACTGTCAATCAGCTTTAGCTGCACTAATCTGTGAAGGTGACACTACTACCTGTCAGTCCTTACCCTTTAATGAGGCACAATAAATGTCTCCTTCCTCCCATGTACTATATATAATTTCTTATGTCTCTTTGCAAAAAGTTAGAATGTTTAGATATCAAGAAGCTAGACCTTCTGTGCCCAAAAGCCACTCAAATCTATTGAAGTGGGAAAGTTTAACATCCAGAAAGTTATAGGTTGTATTTTGAAGAACACTTCTATTATTTTTGTACTAAGAATAAGCAGGATATTAGTTTAATAACCATCTCTATAACAGTGAAACATTTCACCTATCCTTTTGAGAGGTAAAGACTGAAATGTTTTTAAAAACAAAGTAACCTGCACTGGTGACCACTGAAATTAGGAACATTGCACTCCAGCCATAATTTATTTGAATAGAATATTCAGGATGCCATAGCATTTTTATTTCAAATGCCCTTGTGTTTATTGCACTATTTTAGTGCCTCTGAGAAATCTCATTTGATGCCTCATGACGTCAAAACAATGCAATAAACATATGTAAATTGTGAAGTAAAATGCATTCATGGATGGAAGTATGGGCAATCAGGCACTCAAAAGGATTCCCCCAGTGGCCATCAAAGTAAAAAGGAAAAAATATTTTTATTCAAAATTTCACTAAAATAGTCAGGATTTCCACATGCTCTACGCATTTCTTGTCCTAAGCCCACAATTGATTAATGACATTTTGAATAATATAATATAATATATAAAATAATAATATTTTTTACGTTTTACCTTGATGGTCCCAGGTGGAATCCTTGTGAGCGCCTGATTACCCATATATCTATCGATAGTTTGCAGCTCCGTGTCCTTCAAATTGTACAAACAAGGACATTTTCTAGGTCAGGGTACCTGTCCAAGGTTTGGGGCTCACAATTTATTGCGACAATGTCATACTATAACCTAGGTCTGTATATCTATATAGAAGTCAAGTCTGTTCATGCCATAATATGCAGGTATCAGATGCACTTGTACTAAATGTAATTCAAATCTCAATGAGCACAGAATATTTGAATAGGCTACAGAGTATTTTGGGGGGGTGGGTAGTACAAGACAAGTAAAATGGTTTCGTTCATAGAGACTCCACTTACTGTGACTTACTGTGGGTACAAATATATATATATATATAGAGAGAGAGCGAGAAAGACAGAGAGAGGGTTAGAGTGCATGTTGGCTGCACACACGCAATAAAAGATCAATGGCCCAGGTAGTTCAAAAAGGGTAGCATATCCACATGTAAATGATAGAGCACTCATGGGACTAAAAGATGTGTGCAAATATTTGGTTTAACACCAATAAATATTTGCAGGCATTTTTAAGTCCCACGAGTGCTCCATTTACATATATGTTTACAAGTTGCAAAGTTGTGTAAAAAAACAAGTAGCATTATCATTGCGGCTAGTGATACCAATATTCTCTGTGTAAATGCATGAAGAAGTTAGAATTAAAGAGAATGACAAATACATTAAGGGGCCATTTTTATGATTCAGATTTTTCAGCGCTAATAGTCACCTAATAGAAAGTTGTGATTTTTGCAAGATTTACTATGCAACAAAACTGCTAAAAGTCTGGATCCAACAATTCGTCAGCCAAAAGTTGTCGAGATCATGTAGTGAATTTTAAAATGATAAATGTTAGTTTTAGTAAATAAGCCCCTTAATATGGAAAAGTTGTTGAAATTGAAAAAAAAACAGAAAATTTGCAAGTTTACAAACTCAAAAAAAACTTGAAATACTTGAAAATCTTGAATTAAAAATGTGACCCGACTTTGCCTAGGACAACTGCAATCGGCTTCTACATAAACTCATAAGCTGAATTTTTGCATTCAAGTTTTTTAGCATGTAATAAATATCAGACATTTGAGATTTTAAACCATAATTCAAATTTTGAGGGTTTTTGCACTAAAAAATTCTAACTCGGAAAAAATCTTAAAATCAACGTTGATAAATCACCCCCTTAACATCCTTGCAGAACAACTTTTTTGCAGTAAGTAGACAAGTCAGATTTTTTCTTGCTTCTAGATAATTTCAAGATTTACGAATGGGTTTTCACCAGAACTCGATTTTTTCGTTATTGTTCCCCCCAAAATTTGAGTTTTTCTAAAATAAATCCCAAACTTTTTTTATTGAGTACCATTAAGTCTTATAGAGGCTTAGAATAGTAGAGGAATAGACAGCCAGTCCTTGAACTTTCAATAAAAAGTTAATCCCCTCCATGTTTTCAGTTTCACCCAGCTTCAAGGGGAAATGAATCCCCTCATTGTTTTCAGTTTCACTACCTTCAAGGGGAAGTTAATCTCCTCATTGTTTTCTATTTCAGACATTTTCAAGTGAAACTTAAACACATTATTGTTTAAAAATGAGTGTCAGTGCTCCTAAAATAGCTGCTGAAGTAATTCTTGTTTGGGAAAAATAAAGAGAATTCATGGAAACGGACATCTGTTTAAACTCAAATTTTTTGAGTTTTAACAATATTTCAATTTGAAAAATTCAAGATTTTCAATTGTAAACTTGAAATTTTAATTTTAATTCGAATTTTTACCATGTTGAGTTTATACGACTTTATTCATGGCTGCTCTCTCCACACAGTGTGTTCATCCCCTTAACTTAATTAAAAAACTATATTAAAATAAACAGTTAACATTCATGCAGGGATGGATGGAACAACATTACACTGACCCAGGCTGAAGAGCCCAAAGCTACACAGCTAACCCTATAACTATATTTTGTTCCTAGGACATACTGTTTACAGAGGTTTCCTTATTCTTTCTGCAGCTAAATGGAATTTGGCCCATACAGGGCCCTTGTACCCGATGGATTGAGAGGTATCCCAGTACATCGAAATGCTGATTATCTGTCCTATATTTCTTTTTTATAACAACATTGAGATGTTGTTGAGGAAATTAAAAGATCTTTCTAGAAGCATGCAGGGTAACATGGACAAATATCCCTACAGTCAACCAACTATTTCCTTTGGAGCTTCTTTTCACAATTCATTCACACTTTGCAGCACAAAATGTTTCCAACAGAAATCTAATAGGACCTGTCTGAAGATGAAGATGTCACACTTGGCACTTTTAGAAAGTTAGCTTAATTCCCCAACTTCAATCAATATTTCACTTTATGAAAAAATGTAGTACTTGTGACAGCATTGACTCTAGCATGATTTGATCACATGCTGCCCTTTTTTATTCCCACTCTCGGGCAGTTCATGTTCAAAAGATCTACATAAGACCCAGTCAGTCAGTTACCATGCTTTACTACTGCTCTGTAACAAATTCTAAAAAAATATTTTAAGTTCACCTTTTAGATTGTGAAAGAAGGGCCCTTATTACCTCAAGTATAGGTTGCATGTAATCTGCATGTTCAGTGTATGTATACAGTACTGCAGAATATGTTAGCACTTTCATGAATATGTCTTAATCATAATAAAATGGGGACTATTTTATTAGTTTGTTAAAGAAATAATATTGCAGATAAATCCGTAACAAAACCGCAATAAACACAATGAAATTGATGGTGCTATGTCCTAACTATTTCCCACCTGTAGATAATAGATAGATAGATAAATTTCAATTCTCTGCAACTCTCTTTGCAATCAAAGGCGAGTTGGCTACAGGGTCGGACTGGGCCTGATCCCTATTACCGCTCCCCGATATCCTCCCCTGATGCGCTTCACTTATGCACGTTCAGGGGAGGATGTTGGGCGGGTGCCCCTGCTGGGGTTAGGGGGGTGCAGCAGTGGCCCCTGCTGGGGGTACGGGCGACGTGGCCAGTGGGGGCATCTTGGGGGTGTGGGGCCCCTGGAGCAGCAGCCCCGGTGGGCCCTGCACCCCACAGTCTAACCCTGATTGGCTAGGGCACACTCTGCACCTGTTTTTGCTAGTGTGCAAAAAAAAACATTAGAGGGAAAGTAAGGCAATAAGGAAAGCTGATATAAAAAAAAATGATTGGACAGTTCCCCTTACAATTGAAGTAGACAGAGCTATTTTGACTTTTGTGATTTCTTAACTTTGTATTTTAATTCACTTCAGCCTGAAACATAGGGGCACATTTACTTATCCACGAACGATCCGAGCGTTCATTCGATCAGTCCAATCGTATTTTCTGTTACTTTTTCGTACCTTGCGCGACTTTTTCGGCACTTTCGCAACTTTTTCGTATTTTTAGCGCGAAAAAATTGGATCGGATTTGCCGCTGTTTACAATTGTTCGGTACTAAACTTTCGTGACTTTCGGATGATCGCCAATATGATATTATCGTGACTAATCCGATTTTTTCGTAAGGATTTTCGTGATATTTGCGATCTTCAGAAATTTTCGTTTCCAATCCAAAATTTTCCCATTCGGGATTTGAACTCGTGTTTTGATAAATCTGCCCCATAATGTATAATTTGGCTACTAGGGTCACTCACTCTTACCAACTAGAATGTCCATTCATTCTTAAGCTAATTTGTTATCATTTACCGTTATTTAGAATGTAGAATCTCTCTATTCATCTTCTAATTTATCGTTCAACCCATTATCTAGCTGTTGTAGGGTGCATTGGACACTGGGGACCACCTAACTTTTTCAGAGCTAATCTGGAAAGCTGCAGAACAAAATTATATTAAAAAAACCCCACAAAGAATAGAAAACAGCACCATGAATACAGGGTTCCTTAGAGCCTGGTGTTCCCCAACATTCCAGGTGCACCTCTCTCCCTGTAAGTTGCATGTTTGTATTACAATATATAAATATATAATTGGCCTTTGCTTGTCCTGGAACAGCGAGGCACACATTTACCATTCTCACATTCCAAAGGATCGGACATCTAACTGGCTCTATTGATTTTTCATTTCAAGATTTAATTTTAGTAAGATGTTGCTTGGATTTTCCATGTTACATTTTTCTTTTGTTGAAGCCATAATTTCAATAGATGTGCAGTTATGGTTTCATCTATATTCTTCAGCACTGGGGAGCTAATGTCTTAATATAGACCTTTTTTCTTTTCCTTTTGTCTTCCAGTGTTTTGTAAAAAAAAGTGCATTGTGGCCAAGGTTCATTTCCCCAAGAGTTTACTTTTATGCATTATACATAAATCCTTAACTGGATCATTTTCCCCTTCTGCTTAACATATTTATGTGCACAGTATCCCTGCCCCCTATATCTCATTTAAATAAAGCTTTTACTTAATATGCTGTAAATGTTGCATGAATCTATTAAAGGGCAATGCTGTACTAACATTATTTTTTAAAAATGTATGTGAAATTATTTGCCTTCTCATCCGTAGCATAACAATGCTTATACTTCTCTCTTCTTTCTATCCTTTCTCCCTTCTATCAGTTCCCACTATTACCATTATTGGTTTGGTTTTCTCTTTTCTTTTTTCCCTTTTCTTTTTCTTTTTTCTTTCATGTTAGTTCTTATTTTAGGCATAATTTCGGTGAAGCCATAACCAAGTTAAGCCTTTTGTAAATGAAGACGTATTCTGTATCTTCGCTGTTGTATTACTTTATTGAACTCACATTGTACAAATGTAACAAATGTTATGGATAACATGCTTCATCAAAAAATAAAAAATAATAAAAAAAAAAAATGTATGTGAAATGAAAAAACTCTGAAAGGAGGTTTGTGGGTGATTTGTAGCTATGAATCAGTAAACTACTTCCAAATTCAGTCTCTTTCCCTACAGTGTATTAGTACATCATTTACCTTCTAGCTTGATTTATTGTTTCTCAGTACAAGTACATTAATGTAATGTATTGATGAGTGAATCTATCCTGTTTCGCTTTGCCGAAAAATTTGAAATGGGGAAAAATTTGCAGCGCATAATTTTTTTTCCGTGGCGAATTTTGTCGCCGTTTCGCTAAAAAATCCGCCCCTGCTGGAATGTGGAAATTTGCTTCAAGACGATGCCTGGCAAATTATTTTGCCCATCAGTAATGTACTGTTTAAATGTGTTAGGAACTGGGTTCCAGTAGCAATAAGCACATTTTTTTCACCAGGGGTGGATTCACAGCGAAAAGAGATAGGAAGCGCATTTGACTTTTTAACTAGGGGGTTATGTCAACACCAGTGAAGTTATTGAGAGAGTTCAAATACTGCATTGAGACACTTGTGACGTTTCTTTAACTAAAAGTAAAATAATAACATTAAGAACAGATGTGCAACAAAGATCAAGATCACTGCAAAAATGATATCTGAAAATTGCTGGAGATCAGCAAATTTCCCCATATTAAAAGGAACCTCAAAAAGATTCAACTTCTATTTTTTTTTACCTACTTTTGTGATCTAGATTTACAGCAATGGAAATATTGGATCAAAATACAGAACACATTGAGCTTATTATCTTGGTGAATGTATGAAGCTGGTTATGACAAACTACAGCAATATGGTGGTTTCACACAGAATTTTGCTATTATATATATATTTTATATAACAAATGTATATTGTTATTTATATGAGATGAGATATATATATATATAGTTACATAGTTACATAGGGTTAAAAAAAGACCAGAGTCCATCAAGTTCAACTCTTCCAAGAAAACCCATATATATATTAATATAATATAGAATTAATATTATTGCTGCTGTTCTTATTAATGTTCATAAAGATGGTAACAAAAACAATAATACAGAATGTTTGCAGTACTGTTTATATTTTGTTATGTTGTTCCCCAATACTTTTTGCATTTAAAAAAAGGTTGAGAATCCCATAAGACATATTTCATTGCAGTGAACCAAAAATTCTGAGTGCTGTGGCTATTAGGTTAGGGCCACACTGGGCGGATTCTTGGCCTGCATATAAACGCCACAAACGTACAGGAAAATTGCTTAATAAAAAGGATTGTATGAGAATAAGGTAAGCATGTAGATTATAAACTTTATGGGGCAAGAACTGATGTGAATGATATATAATCTTTGTAAAGAACTGCAGAATATGTCAGTGATATATAAATAAAGAAAACAATAATTCCGTCCATATTTTTCCTTCACTGCAAACATTAAAACATATTCAGGGGACAGGATATATTATGAGACCATGTTTGCTGAAACTCATGCCATTATTTGAAGAGGAGAACCTTTAGTCTTATCAGACTGGATACCTCAATCCATCCATGGATACCTTTGCATCGCTTAGGCAAGTCATGCAAAGTTTCCTCCTGCAGGCAACTTCGCACGACTTGGAAAACGAAGCAACGCCAAGAGCTTTCCCCCTGCAACTTAATGGGACTGCACTAGGAAAATTCATAATGGAAAAGGACCTTGGAGTCCTTGTAGATAATAAACTTCTTCTCTGACGTGGTTGTACAGGAAGTTACATTTGATAGCTTCAAGAAGGTGTTGGATGGCTTTTTAGCAAGTGAGGGGATACAGGGTTATGGAACATAGCCCATAGTACAAGTTGATCTAAGAACTGGTCCGATTGCCACCTTGGAGTCAGGAAGTATTTTTCCCCCTCTGCGGCAAATTAGAGAGGCTTCAGAATAGTTTTGCCCCCTCCCCCGGATCAGGTAGCAGTTAGGCAGGTTTTATATAGGCATTCTTCATAATATATTCAGCTATAGCAATGAGTTGACGTTTCAGAGAGATATTTCTACAATATGTCCCCTATCTAAGCACCAAACTTTGTTCTTGCTAGTAGCTTCTTAGAAGGAAATAAAGATTGTACAAGATTTTTTACTTGAGTAGTCAACAGTGGGCAGGTTTGTTGCATATTCCCATGTGTAGCTAAAGCAAAATAAAGCAAAAACATCTGACAAAAAAAGAATTGAAGGTCACACCATACATACTTTTTGTAGTGCTAATATGCACTATTGCAACAAGGACAGATTGGAAGAAAGATTATAGGAAATGTGAAGGCCTGATAGCAAGAGAAGACTTATCTAGCGTTTAAGTGAGCATTTTGCAGTAGACGTAATTGCGGTAATCAGCAGGAAGCATAAGCTTTTGACATGAGTTTGTAAGTGATCATTTTGGCAGCTAATGTATGGGTAATCATGGCAAAGAAAAGCAAGCAGTAGGCTTTAACAAGAGTTGAAAATCAGAATTATAGAATGGCACTCAGTGTGCTGGTAAGGGTGTGCATTCAGGATTGTCTGTCTGATGCTGGTTATATGACCTTCCTGTTAAAGTTGAATAGGGGCTACATAATAACTAGGTAGCGTTTTATGTGGATTAATAACCAATATTAATGCATTAGTAGTTCGCTTTAACTAGTCTACTGTACTTACTGGGCTTGGAAACTTCTTATTGCATAAAGTTTACAGGTTGTTTAGCTAATAAAGGTACAAAATGCTACTGGTCAAGCAACCAATCAGATGTTTTATTTTCAACATATGATCAGTAAATATTATGTTATTATTATGTATTAAGTGCATTGGTTCCTATGGATTACTAGACCTAGCACAATTTTCACTCTACAGTTCATTGTTTAAAGAAATGTGATAATAAGAAATAAGCCCCACACAAGCCATATTATACATGTTCTCTGCTCACAACACTGACTCCCTATATATTATTGCATTGACTAAAATAGCAGTTTGTTGACATGTAGAGCAAGGGCCAAGTTAATGATGCAACCTTCTTTCCTAAGTGTTTTTCATCAGATTTTGTGGGACAGATTTAATCTGATCCATCATGCAACAGCACGCAACACCATGCAACCATTCACCATGAGATTTTGTAGAAATCTGAACTCCATAGGCTGCAATGTAAAGTCAGATCAGATAACGTCCGATGGAGTGTTTTGTTCTTGCATCTACATCTGACAGTCAGTGTATTTCAATGAGAAAAAAAAGTCTCTCTGACTGAATGCAACAATATCGTGTTGGACACAGATGCAGCATGCCGTGTTTGCATCCAACAGTTGTGTTGTGTTAGATGGAAAAAATTACATGCAGCTTACGCATCTGATTTTTGTATCAAACCCATTATTTTGATGCACGATACAACATGTCACATGTGTTATGGTGATCCAACGTCACCTGCAAAAAGTGCCCACGGTGTTTAGCCCATTTGAGTTCTTTATAGAAAAAAACATGACATAAATATTTATTATTACTATCAGTAGATAATTATTATTACTATCAACATGCTTTTAAATGAACAGTAAGTCATAAATAAAAATCATGTTTTGATTTTACCAGTATAGAAGATGCAAAAAAACCTTCTTTCTGAAACTATAGCATCAACACGTTTTCCAGTTTCAGTTACATTATTCCACATAGAACTGAATTACAAGCCAGTTCAGAAGTGATTTTGTGAAATTCTTTTGATCTGACCAGTACAAAAATGAAACAGGCATTTGGGATTTGTCAAGAGTGCAAATGAGACGTTATCTCTGCCAGTGTGCCTCTAATTATCAATATATCAAGATTAACGCACCGGCTGAGGAAAGAAAAAAAACATTATAAAAGGGAAAAATCAATAGCCCACAAGGCAAAAACTTCATCACAGTAGTATATTTTATTGGGTTTTACATTGGGTTTTAAGTTATTCTTTCTTTGATCTATAAATAACATACAATAAATCTACTGCTCATCACAATCAGGTGTTAGTATTGGAGATTTCCTTTAATCATTCCTCAGAAAACATAATAGTGAGCCATAATCTTCCATGGCAAGGAAAATGGATCATTAACCAGGGAAGGAGAATCACTGACCCCTGACACCTGATCTAACCAGACCAATATTTTCCCTATCCTTCTTGGTTTTTTTAAACATCATCTAGTGTGTAACTATACATGGGCACTTTTTTATTAGTCTAATCACCTCTGAGTTTTGCAATAACGCTTCTTTTCTTTATATACTTACATTCATAACTCAGGTCTTTTACCTGTATCTTTCAAGTAAGGCCACTGTTATTATCCTTGAACAGCTGAAAAGATTATGAGCTTATTTAATAGGTCAGTATTGAGAACTGTGTCACTGGAAAACATAAACAAATGTAATAATAATAACAATGGTTATCCAATAGGTACTCCTGGATACCTTTCTTAATTTTATTTCAGCACTGGAAGAGATCAGCACCCCACTTAAGATTAGGGATGTAGCGAACCTCAAAAAAAAAGTTTGCGAACCCGTTCGCGAACTTACGCCAAAAAGTGTGAAAGTTCGCGAACTTTGCGAACCCCATAGACTTCAATGGGAAGGCGAACTTTAAAACCTAGAAAAGCCATTTCTGGCCAGAAAACTGATTTTAAAGTTGTTTAAAGGGTGCCACGACCTGGACAGGGGCATGCAGGAAGGGGATCAAGGGCAAAAAAATTTCTGAAAAATACGTTGTTGACACAGCGTTGCGTAAAAACGCAAGCTATTCCTATGTATACGCAAAGGAAGCTGGCAGACCTAGCGGAAATACGCAGCGTTTTTTGCTATTTCGCACTATTAGCACCATGGAAACGGGATTTGCTTACACCAGTACTAGGCTGAAAAATGCCATGTGTGGCTTGTGCGGCGTTCTTAGGCCGAGAAAAAACGCAGCAGAAAAACGCCTAAGGCGACCCCAAATTGCGAACATCGCGAAAAGTTCGCGAATTTGCGAACTTGCAAACACACGATGATCGCGTGAATTAGTTCGCCGGCGAACAGTTCGCTACATCTCTACTTAACATAGCTACACAAAAGCAGGAATGGAACATGGCTGCAAATATACACAGGAAAAACTTTAATGTGTCAAAACAGATACACAATATTTTGGGGTTTACTGTATGTATAATTGAATCCATGTCCCAGTCCTGCATTTGTCTAGTTATTGAAAAGCATGGCAGAGCCTTAATGTGTATTTAAAGTTGGTGTGCCTGATTATAGTGTTCACAAATTTGAGATACAGTACAAGCCCAGTACCTAATACAAGATCAATTTGATTGTTTTTATTGTGTGGATTGAGAGAAAAGTCTTAGTGAAAACCCCGGTG
Organism: Xenopus tropicalis; assembly: GCF_000004195.4. Taxonomy (NCBI): domain Eukaryota; kingdom Metazoa; phylum Chordata; class Amphibia; order Anura; family Pipidae; genus Xenopus; species Xenopus tropicalis. Next base: position 92,763,128 of record NC_030680.2, on the reverse strand, counting down.
TAATACCTAGAACAAAGATTTTTCAGCATGCTGCTCTCTGTCAGAAAAATTACATTTTTTACAAATAGGAATTGATTCTGCTGCACGTACCATACAGTACAGATACAGGTACCATACTGCACTTTACTATACAGTAAAGAAATCAAATAGTAAATGTGAGACCCAATCATATCATAAGCTACATTGAGGGTAAAGTGCAGAACGGCACTCATTTGACACCCCCCCCCCCAGACTTTTATACACAGCAAACAATATGACCGATAAAACATGTATGCATGTATTATATTTATTAAACCACACATACCAAGACTGGTACTCCCAAGAGAATTTGGGACATGATCTGAAATAAAAAAAAAATCAAGTTATTAGGCTTCACACTGGAAAAGAAAAGCCCCCAAAGTTAAAATTGGCATAAACAGGCACCCGGTAGGTGTTATTGTATATTATATAAATTATTGGCATAATAAATAAGTGCATCTTATTGCTTATACTCAGTAGTTGTTGACCCATTAAAGTCCAATGGCAAAACAGCTTGCAAAATAGCTTGAGGCACTTTTGCAAAAATTCCAATTTTTAATTGGTGTGAGGAAAATATTTTCAATTATTATTATAGTTTGGAGCTCCTAGAAGGACTACAATAGAGTGAGAACGGGGTGAATACCCCCTGGTAAACTCATGGGAAGGTGGGTTACGTTTCAACCTCCCTTTTTTCTGTTGATACAGCTTCTTATCTATAACCATAGATAAGAAGCTGTATCAACAGAAAAAAGGGAGGTTGAAACGTAACCCACCTTCCCATGAGTTTACCAGGGGGTTTAGTTTGGTCAGTATGTCAGGGGTTAAAGGGGGGTTACTATTGTCACTACTGTCACTATTAAAGTTAAAAAAAAAATGAAAGGCTCCAAACAATGGTAATATAAGAGGGCAACATAAATTTATTGCTGTTCCTTGTAATACAGATCAGTTAAAAAAATATATGCCACATGGAAATAGGAAAGTGAATAGAATTTGCAGTCATGTGATGACTCCTTAAATTTATTTTTTAGCTCTTTTCAGAAGGTCTTGTGCAGTACTTGTAAATCTATTTTCCAACCTTATATCTTCATTTTGATTCTCCCGCAGAGAACCAAGGAAATTTATAGCATTTCAAAACAGGCTGAATTGGTTTATTGGTAGTGGGCTGGAAGGGATTTGGAAGGGGAGTGAAAGAATAAAGTCATTAATAAAATGGCCTAAACAAAAAAGCAAAACTCTGTGTTTTCTGATTTTATCACATTTTACATGATATATTTGTGTTTATATTGTATGAATTAATTTTCTAGCCAAAAGAGAACTGAATTTACCATAAGCATCAAACAGGTAATGACAATGACATCACAGAAATAGATAAATCTGACCTTTGTGGTTCCTCTATGTCATTGTTTCAAAATTGAGTTGAAAAAGTTGCATTGTGATCCTTAAGACTGACTTGGAACCAGCTTGGAACCCCCTTGGATTAGTAGTTATGTTCTATTGTAGAAAGGTATTTCACATTATTTAGGTGGATTGTGGACACCCACCTTAAATAGCATGGAGACCCATTTCTGGGTTCTGACCCACAGAATAAGAATCATTACACTAGATCAGTCAATGTTATCTATGCTTATTACCAACCACTGTTAGAGAATCCTGTCTGTGCTCTATGTATAGTAATCTCTTTATTGATAAATCCCATTTAAAATCTCTGCTTTCCCATTTGCATTTGACTTGTCTTCGTTACTTGTTTTTGCAATCTTTTACTTCTTTGAAATACAACTTTTCCTACTGCTTCTGTTGCATTTTTCCCATCCATCATGTTCTGCTATGTATTATTTGCTTGTATTGTATTTCTTGAAATGTTTTGAACAGATTTGCATAAAAGATGTATAATATATTGGATTGTGCTCAAATAACATTGAGCATAAACAAATGCATCTTACAGATAAATTTCACTTTTCATGACAGTGCTTAACTACTCTGGAAAATATTAGATCTTCTATCTATATCTATCTTCCTATCATCTATCTATCTATCTATCTATCATATATCAATCTACCTATCTATCATCTATCTATCATCTATCATCTATCTATCTATCTATCTATCTTTCTATCTTTCTATCTATCATCTATCTATCTATCATCTATCTATCTATCTATCTATCTATTATCTATTTATCTATTATCTATCTATTTTTTATCTATCATTTATCTACCTATCATCTATCTATCTATCATCATATATTTATCTATCTATCATCTATTTATCTATTATCTATCTATTTTTATCTATCTATCTATCTATCTATCTATCTATCTATCTATCTACCATCTATCATCATATATCTATCTATCTATCTATCTATCTATCATCTATTTATCTATTAACATAGTTTGTTCAGTACTTTCAAAAAGGCAGAAACTATAAATGTCACATTTATGAAAATCCGGTAGCCAGATTCACAAATATCAATAGTTTATGGCCACCTGTATACTTTTACATAAGCCACAGGGGAAGCAGAAAGTTTAAAAGGGCACGCAGGTCAAAATGACAACTCGTGACACAGCAATGGTGTGCATTCAGCTTCCTAATATTCCTTCCAATGTGAATAGAGTTGCTCTTGGCCTTTCGTAATCATAATTTGCTCAGAGTGGCTCACAGCTCAGTGTATTATCCAGTGGAACTAAGACATCAGCCGAAAACAATTTTGCTGCCTTCGGTGTTTAAGAAAGAGTTACTATAGCAACTAATGGTTTACTGTGGATGGCATAACTCGTTGAATTATGTTATCAAGTGGACAGTCACATATTTCCCCCAAGCTTCAATCCATCAGCCTAGAGTATATATAGTGGCTAATAAGCCAATCATCACCTACTTATGAACCTTGTTCCATTTATTCACCTGGCTTTAGAGAAAACACTTCTAGATTATGGCACTTTTCTATCTTACAGGAATAGCAATATTTCAGTAAAAATCTAACTTTGTCTAACATAGCACTGTATATTTCAGTTTAGGGATTTATGTGGATGACAGTGTTGTGATGAATGTGGTCTTTTTAAATTTTTGTGATTTGTAATTTGTAGATACAGTGTTATTTTTGGAACCTGACAAGTTATCACTAATATCCTGATTTTACAGGATTGGGAATAGGAAACATGATAAAAGTGAAGCTTTTGTACAAACAGTTGAAAAGGTATGCTGTTTCTCATTAACTCTTCTGCATTGGCATAAATAAACAATGTCCAACTTACAAACAGTCCCGGTTGTTTTAGCGACACACAGAGCTACTAGTAGTAGCTACTTGTCACAGCTACTAAATAGCAGAATAGAAAATGCTGAGAATTGTCTCTGCTAAAACACACATAGAGACAATTTTCAGTAAATGATCAGCATTGTCTTTATCGGTAGCCGTGACAAGTAGCTTTTACTAGTAGCTCTGTGTGTCTTCACCCTTAAGAAACATTCAGCCCTTCATGTGTTAACCGTAATGTCTTTTTAATGGAAGGCCAAATGCAGGCAGAACAAAGAGGATCTGTAATCATATTACTTAACACAGTGTAATATCAGCTTTAAGACTCTACAGCAGGGGTCCCCAACCTTTCTTACTTGTGAGCTACAGTCAAATGTAAAAAGCCTTGGAGAGCAACACAAGCACCATAAAAGTTCACGGAGGAGCCAAATAAGGGCTAAGATTGGCTATTAGGCAGCCTCTATGCACCCTATCAGCTTACAGGGGGCTTTATTTGGTAGGAAATCTTGTTTTTATTCAACCAAAACTTGCCCCCAAGCCAGGAATTCAAAAATAACTACCTGGTTTGGGGGCACTGAGAGCAACATCCAAGGGGTTGGGGAGCAACATGTTGGCCCTGAGCCACTAGTTGAGGATCACTGCTCTACAGAGTAGCTAAACTGTCACAAGAGTCATCAGTGATCAGCAATCAAGAGTTGTGACTAGAACAAGAAGCCAAGCAAAATGCAGTTTTGGCTGCTGATAGGATAATTATCAAATGTACTCTTTTCTAGAAGGCGATCTAAAACATAGAATAATATGGCTAGACTAGAAATGCTGTATATATATATATATTATGTAATTAACTAAATGCCCAAGGTTTAGAAGTTCTTTAACAATAAAGAGTCACATCTTCCAAGTTGTCCATTGAAGATCTTGGATTCTATCTGACACTGAAAAGTTGGCCTGTGATACTGCACATGCTCAATGCGCTCTTTGTTGTTAAACAACTAAGCTTCAGGGCCATTAGAAATCCCTGCAGAAAATGAGGTTACTGTATATCTGTAGAGAAAATGATGCTACATGGCTGATTATTAATCAGTTCTAATGTATAATAAATTGATTTATTTGCTGCGATATGAAGTGAATTTGAATTCATTACTAATCAGTATTGGGAATTGTATATCTCTGCAGCTCAGACCATGTGTTTCACTGCCTGGGCTGGTAAAAAAGCCCAAAACGGTAGGTGGAGTTTTTCTGGCCTGATTCTTTGTTGGGCTTTAGTTAGTTTTTAGTTGACTCAAAATCTCCAAATTAGATAAAGACTGGAACCCTATAATGGAAGACATTGAAAGAAAGATCAAGATATTTTTATTGGATATAGTAGTAGTGGTTTTCTAAATAATAAATAGTGATTAGTGAATCTGTCCAAACATGCAGAAAAATTTGTGAAACTGCTGAAAAATTTGCAGTGGACATGACTGCCACTTTTTTTGACCCAACCACAATCTATTTGACGCGACCATGACTTTTTAAATGAACGCAACATTTTTGACATTACCGCAACTTTTTCCTCACATTGTGAATTTTTTTTGTGTGCAAATTGAAATGTGGAATTTTGCAGCGAATCCATGCCTGGCAAAAAAGTTAGCTCATCACTAATAATAAATATGGATCTCTCTAAAACACTCAGTCACTCATCGAGTTATGTATGCTTAAGGCTCGTATTTATTGGGGACTGAAGGTCAGAACTTGGATTAGTGCAGAACTTTAAGTTACAGTTCAGCTATACAAAAAATATTTACAATGTTAATAATATTTCACCTTATATTCCATCTTCATGCAGGAATCCAGAACAAATGCTCTTTCTGGCCATCCCTATACAAATTTCTATTATGAAAAGACTAAATACATAGCCAGCTGCTCCCCCCTACAGTAGCAGTATTTTTCTGATTAATGAAATGCTCCCTGCTGTTTCATTGTTGTATTATTTACAGGGAGATCATGATGTACATGTGTGTACTGCTTTACCATCTTTTCTTTAATAAATTCTTATGTTCTATAAAACACTATATAACGCTGGAGTTCTTAAAATGGGATTGTACTGCATACATAAAATACGAGTGATGCCCTCCAGTGCTGCATACTGTATACAGAACAGCCAGCAGGTTTATTGTTATAGATAAGCCAAAAAAAAACCCTGTACATCTGAGAAAACCAATTCTTGCAACAGGCAATTGCTGAGATGCCCATTAGATGGTGCTGCTGCCCTAAACACTAGCACTGTGTTCCATAGTGTTATTTCTGCCAGAATGATTACACTGACAAAGCTGATAGTTTAGAATAGATTTGCAAAATCAATATGGAACCTTGTAAGAGCTGAGCTTCAGCTCCTATCAGTGGGTGATGAGATTATTATAAAGAAGTCCAGGTAACGTGAGAGGGAAAACGTCTCTGAAAAAAAACTTTTACGCCACTGTTATAAACCAAACCTCTCTAGTACTTAATACTCAGCTGTTGCTTGGAAAAGCTGTTGTACAGTATTTTATATGTATTGAAAATAAGCTATTATAAAATAATAGGTCAAATAGGAATGTGTTAAAAAAATATCTTAATATCTTTCCATTGGGGCAATGACATATTGGTCTTTTTGTGTAAATAGCCTAAACCAGGGGTCCCCAACCTTTCTTACTGGCTAGCCACATTAAAATGTAAAAAGGAGAGCAACACAAGCATCATAAAAGTTCATGGAGGTGCCAAATAAGGCCTATGATTGGCTATTAGGCAGCCTCTATGCACACTTACAGCTTATAGGAGTAAATTTTGGTTTTTTTTTCAACCAAAACTTGAGCAATATGTTGCCCCCGAGCCACTGGTTGGGGATCACTGGCCTAAACACTGACCAAAATGCCTTCAGTTTCCCCCCATTGCTCTCTATGACAATAACCCAAAATGCAGAGTTAATAAATATTGTATCTTTTTATCAGGGAATTGAGCTGCTGTCCTTCACCTTTTTCCTGTACTGGATCAGAGGCTGGGAGATGCCAAGGAATGTGGTGGTGTATGGGGTGATGAGCTGGGAGTAGTGAACATACCTCTCTTGTATAATTACTTTAAGCACATTCTAGGGATGAGCAAATGTTTTCACCTGATACAGCTTTGCGGCACAATTCACGTTTTTTATGAATCCACACCAATGCCATTGTTAGAATTTCTACATGAGTTTTGTTTTGTGGTTAAAAGTAGGGATGTAGCGAACATCGCCAAAAATGTTCGCGGACCCGTTCGCGGACTTTCGGCAAAACTCGCGAATATTCGCGAACTTTGCGAACCCCATAGACTTCAATGGGAAGGGGAACTTTAAAACCTAGAAAAGCCATTTCTGGCCAGAAAACTGATTTTAAAGTTGTTTAAAGGGTGCCACGACCTGGACAGTGGCATGCAGGAGGGGGATCAAGCAAAAATTTATCTGAAAAATACTTTGTAAAAAAAAACGCCAAAAAATAACGCCAAAAAAAAACGCCAAAAAATAACGCCAAAAAATAACGCCAAAAAAAAAACCACAAGGTATTCCTATGTATACGCAAAGGCGAAAAACCGAAGCGAAAAAACGCGGCAGAAAAAACCGAGGCGAAAAAACGCGGAGCAAAAAAAAAACGCGGCGAACCCAAAATGGTGAACATCGCCAAAAGTTCGCGAATTTCCGCGTTCGCGAACACCCGATGTTCGCGCGAATTAGTTCGCCGGCGAACAGTTCGCTACATCTCTAGTTAAAAGTAGGGGTTTCTTTGTGCTGAATAAAACACAGAACAAATGCTAATGGCTTCCCTTTGTCTCCAGTGCATTTGTAAAACTTTGCCATATCTCAAATTTTTTGGTGCAATAAAATAGGCAGTTTCATTCATAGCTAGAACTTTCCATATGGCACAACCTATTTTCCATATCTTTAACCCTTTCAGATAAACAGGAAGTTCGACTCTTGGCCAACACAGTCTTTAGAACTGAATACTTGAATATAAGTGAGGCATTGTGGTCAATTTAGGAAACAAATGTGAGAAGAAATTTCTTTCCCCTGTTACTTAAAAATCTTGTAAGTGTCCTGCTGGAAGCATGGAACATTCTACTAAGAACATTATTTTGTCAGTCTATTCCATATGGAACATAGGATTTAGTTAATGACAGTTGAACACCACATTCAAAAAGACTTTTGAAGTCACTGACTATTCAATTGTATTGTGAGGCTGAAATGTATATGTGTGTAAATACAGTAAGGGACACATTTATCAAAGTACGATTGAGTCTGAATACAAAAAATTTGTATTGGTTTGTACTGTGCGTATTTTCTGCAACTTTTTCGTACTTTGTGCAACTTTTTCGTACATTTGCGAGACTTTTTCATACTTTGCGACAAAATTTGTGCGACAATCGTATTGTCGCGCTGAGTATGAAAGTTTTGCATTCATTCAAGCTTCGGTATCGTGATTTTCCTTGGGCCAGGTTGGAGGTGCAGAGTGCCAATACGATATTATCGCGACTATTCCAATTTTTTCATAAGCATTTTCGTGATATTTGCGATCATCAGAAATTATCGTATCTAATCCGAATTTTTCCCATTTCGGGATTCAAACTCGTACTTTGATGAATGTGCCCCTTTGAATAACATTCTTAATCTCTTCACTTTGAGAAATTTTGAAACACTTATTTTGCAGCTAGCACCTCCAGAGAAGTATTCCCACCACTCCACCTAAAACCCGATTACAGGCACTTACTTGAATTGGCATGGCTAGTATCCCTTTAGATGGTTTGTATTTCTATTTTTACACAGCAGTGGAAAGGCTGCCAGGCATTTCCCTGAAAAACTGTACTCACCCCATTAGTAAGATGCACAATGTCTAAAACTCTGAGTGGAACTACTTAGAAATAAAGGTATTCCTATCATAAATACAAGCCATTTTCAATTGGGTTGTGTAAGGTTTAATCAGTAACTGTATGACTCAGTGTCACCTGGTTGGAGCTTCCCACATCCTGTCTTTTTTCACCGTTGGTTTAGTGACGCAGAACATGGGGAGTCTTATTTTAAGAGTTTGAAAGTCCCAGAGTTTAGTTATCATGTTGCTACTGCCACATCTTCCCAACACACATATAATTAGGCTCTCATATGAGTCATATCTTCTAGCTCACTTGCTATTTCTGTTTACAGGGCAGTTTCAATTGTCAAACTGTCATTTGGAATCAAAATACATGTTTAGCGCTTCTCTTCATGGATGGAGTAAGCCAGGTGTCCAATTTTAAAGGGCAATACCCTTGAGCTCAATGAATAGGCCTTGTGCTGAACATACTTTTTGTCTACTGTTCTACATACAAAAAATGTTTTTTCGTTATTTCTTGAGCTAAACAGGCAAATATGGAAATTGTATACTGGTAATTAGATTGCCAAAATATACACCCCCCCCCCCCCCCAAACTTGCCTTTTGTTCACAGGAGTCCATTATGCAGGAAGATTATCTGTACACTAGTAATCTAATTCTCTACCTTACAAGGACCAAACATGGAGTAGCTTCAATTTCCCTGTTTGAACTGTATGTTCAGTCCTATTCGTTGCACTTATGTTGAGTACACAAAGGGAATGTACTGCCCTTATAACACTTGAGGCCAGTATATGAAAGATCAACCTGAGGTTTTTTTTCCCCCCCTTTCTAGGAATTTTCCTGACAGTAAAGCATATTAAGAAAGTGGCGCATTTCTAAAGTTCTGTCATACATCATTGCAGAATATATTGGAGATATTTATTATTTTATATACATTATTTTCCTATTGGGTATTTTTAAAGCTCAGTGTTATTTAGTTTGTGTGAAAAACAAAATGTTAACTCTACAATTAAGTCTGACACTAAAGTTAAATCTAAAACTATTAATAAATATGTAGCGCCTAAATATATAGTTTCAGTTACACAGTTGGTTTATATATATATTCATACAACAACTAAACATTGTTTTATTTAGTTTTTTCTTAATTGAATCCATAAAGTACAAATGGTACCTGCCGATAATATTGGCTACAAAACAGTATTTGGTGGAAAAATGTTCTGGTCTAGTGATAATGAAGAAAGTTTATTTTATTTCTGCAAAAAAAAGTATGCAGATTGTATCTAAAAAACTGTACTATGGACTATAAAGCTACCAGATTGGGAAAAAAAGTATTTGTTAAACTTGCAACCACCTTCATGTAAGTTCATATATAACCAGCCCTAACTTTTGGCTATCGCTTGACAGCAGGACAAGTGTGCTAAGAATCATGTTAGGTGGTTGTGGCTTCTCCTGCTAGGGTCCCCACCAAAGCCACTAATAATACACTAATACTTGGCACTAATAAATGACATGACTTGCAGCAGGGGCTTGAATGTAGTAAAGTGACCAATGCTACTAAAATGTCACAATAAGGAGGCTCCTGTTAGATCTCATTCTGATATACTATATTGTTATTTTATATCTCGTTCACTTTCATAGGGGCTGATTTACTAATCCACGAATCCGAATGAGACAAAAATTCGGATTGGAAAACGAACATTTTGCGACTTTTTCGTATTTTTGCGATTTTTTCATCGCCGTTATGACTTTTTCGTAAATTGTCGCGACTTTTTCGTAACCGGTACGACTTGCGCGAATTGTTGTGACTTTTTCATAGCCATTATGACTTTAGTGAATTGTCGCGACTTTTTCATAGCCATTATGACTTTCGTGAATTGTCGCAACTTTTTCATAGCCATTATGACTTTCGTGAATTCATAGCCTTTTTCAGAGCCTTTTTCGTATTGAGCGCTCGATAATTCGCAAAAAGTCGTAAAATACCGATCATTACGAAAAAAACGCATTCGGACGCTTTTCAGACATTCGTGGATTAGTAAATGTGCCCCATAGTGTGTTAAAAACTTGCTTAAATTTACTTTAGAGCTTCTCTAATGTCTTTATACAGTCTAACACTCCTGATCCTAGGCTAGAGCAAGAAACCTGAAAACAATTGTCAGAATGATAATACAATGTAAAAGTTCAACATACCAACCCCTAGTTCTTTGGCTTTATGTGGACATTAATGATCAGTTTGTTTTTGCTCAAGTACCAGCAATGGTGACTTACCTCCTTGGTTTAATCAGTGCTAATTAGGAAAATTTGTTTCTCTGGTCAACACCATCTTAAAAGCTGAACCTGTTCATCCACTGAGTGAAGAAAACTTCAGTTAAAGGTCATATCAGATCAGATATTCCATGTAGCATATCCAAAATTTCTATGGAATATAAGATTCCTGGAACTGGGAAATCTTGCATCATGTTATCTCTCCATTTATACTATGCACTGTCTACTTTATTCAGCTAAGCACTAGAGATGTAGCGAAGTGTTTGCCGGCGAACTAATTCGCGTGAACATCGGGTGTTCGCAAGTTCGCAAGTTCACAAACTTTTAGCGATGTTCGCAATTTTGGGTTCGCCTTAGCTGGAGCCAAATTTTGACCTCTCACCCCAGAGCCAGCAGATACATGGCAGCCAATCAGGCAGCTCTCCCTCCTGGACCACTCCCCCCCCCGGACCACTCCCTTCCATATATAAACCGAAGCCCAGCAGCCATTTTACATTCTGCCTGTGTGTGCTTGATGAGTTAGCATAGGGAGAGAGCTGTGCAGGGGTTTGAAGGACAGTTTAGGTAGCTTTGCTGACTAGTAATCTACTTTCTACTGCTCTGTATGTAGCTGCTGGGGACAGCTGTCCTGCTGATCTCATCTGCTGTTATCCAAAAGTCCTTGTAAGGACTGCTTTTATTTTCTGATTACTGTTACTCTTCTTTTCATTGTGTACTGCAGCTCCGTCTGTGTGTGTTGGAGACAGGCATAGTAGTGCACTAAGCACCAACCACGCATTCACATCATTTTTTTTTATTTGTGTTTTTTTACTTTGCTACTGTAATTTATAGAGCCGAGTGCTATTAGTCTAGCTGTGTTGGGGACTGGTGTGCTGCTCCTAGTAGTTCACCACCAGCACCAACCAGAGATCACTTTTTTTTTCATTATTGTTATTTATTTATTTTTTTAATGTATTTATCTTACTGTTCTTTAACATGCCCAGTGCTGTTTGCTGTTGTGCATAGTAGTGCACCAAACACGTTACACATAGTAGTGACATTGCATTGCAATAAAATCACAAACATGACATTTTTCCACCAGCAATAATATATTCCTTATCCACTACTGTATACGTTGCCATTGCAGGCCTTGTTGCCCAGTGTCTTCAACCAAGTGCCACCTAGCTGTGTGAGCTTTTTCACATTCCATCTAAAAATAACAATAATAATTCCGTGTCCAGAAACATCACCCAAGTTGTTGTTGTTGTTTTGTAAAAATAAAAAAATTGCCAGGCAAAGGCAGGCCGCCACGCAGAGGCACTAGGGGCCGTGCTGCTATGATATCCTGTGGCCCTAGGAAATTACCCAGTGTTTCGAAGGCACTTACCCTGAACTCCAAAAATGCTGAAGAGGTAGTTGACTGGCTTACACAGCACACCGCGTCCTGGAGGTGACAAGCAACTAGTAAAAACTATTATTCGCTCACTTGACAGTATCATTAAAGCTCTTTGCGTTTTTTTGCATTGCAGTAAACGCGGCGTTTTGTCTTTGTGTGTGAACCGGCTGTAACCTTTACACGACTTGATTGGCATGTAGACGCCAGACGTTTTAAAGCAGTTTATTACACAAGTTTAGAAATGTAGTGTAATTTGTACCCTTTACAGCACAAAACGCAATGCTGTGTCAACAACGTATTTTTCAGAGAAATTTTTGCCCTTGATCCCCCTCCTGCATGCCACTGTCCAGGTCGTGGCACCCTTTAAACAACTTTAAAATCAGTTTTCTGGCCAGAAATGTCTTTTCTAGGTTTTAAAGTTCGCCTTCTCATTGAAGTCTATGGGGTTCGCAAAGTTCGGAAAGTTCGCAAAAGTTCACACTTTTTGGCAGAAGTTCGCGAATGGGTTCGCAAACTTTTTTGTGAGGTTCGCTACATCTCTACTAAGCACAGCTAAACACTATAACCATGAACTTTTTGTAGTGAAAGGCTACTAAACTTTAAAATGATCTTCCCAAATTGTGATAAGTATGTGAGAATGCTTATATTGACACAGTTTCACATTATCTCTCTGTACAGTGGTCAGTAGTGATGAGCGAATTTTTCGGCAGGCATAGATTTGCAGCGAATTTCTGCATTTCGCCATTGGTGAATTATTTCACGAAACATCTGTCAAAAAAAGTCGCAGTCGCATCAAAATATTTGCGGTTGCATCAAAAAAGGGCATGGGCGACAAAAAAAAATCGCGCAACAAACGCGTTATGCATATTTTTCACCGTTTCATGAATTTTGATGTCGTTTTGCAAATTTTCTGGCGCAAGTGAAATGGGAAAGATTCGCTCATCACTAGTGGTCAGTCTTGTGAGTTCCTTGCTGTTGCAATGCCAAGTATTTCCCATTATCAGATATTCATGAGTGATCATGCTTTAACTAACCAGGCCACAAGTTTTGCCTCTGTAAGGGAATTATGACACTAGTGTCCAGAAACAATTGAGTTGTAAGCAAGACTAACACTGCAAACACAAAAGGAAAACAAGAGGTGGTTTAGTAACCACTTTATGCTCATCTATACCTCCATATATGTAACACCTCAACAATCACTGAATGTATTTTCCCAACCCACCTCTTAATGTTTCCCCCCTTAAACCACTGGCTACTCTTAACTACTAGTTGTCCACCTTAGGTACAAACCCTGCTGTGTTTCTGACCCTTGTGGTACTGCCATCTTTCTCTACCCTTCCCTCAGTGTGTTACCCCCACTTGGTTTGCCCACACTCTCCACACCGCCCCTTTATTTAGGCTTTGCCAACTGCTCAGGGTATTGCTATCCTCAACCTCCACTTACAATATTCAAATGTTCCTGCCTCTAAATAAATTCCTACATATTGGGGAGTATACATGAAAGGTTGAAAACATTCAACATGGTTTGCCATAAGTAATTTCGCAATGTATAAGAATGTAATCACTTGTAAGATTTTTAAGGAATATTTGTATCAAGTATGAAGACTTTCGCCCCTTAATAAATAAACCACTACAAATACTATACAAGTGAAATGACAATTTGAACTGTCATTTTACCCTTTCATAAATATGCCCCAGTGTGTTACAAAAGGCAATTTATGTATTTCTATTATGTGATATTTATAAAATGTTCTATATTTCATTTGATATGCTTTTTCATTACCTGTATTTATTTATTTTTTTTTTGCAGAATTTGCTTAACATTTATTTAATATATATATTTTTTTCATTAAAAAGCTTTAGATTTTATATAAAGTAGTTATACATGTCTTAGATTGTAAGCTGTAATGAACAGCTTATAAATAATAATATATATAAAGGAACTACTCTGATCCAATAAAGTCTGGTGCCTTCTCTAAGATTCGCTGTAGCAGTCAACATGCTGTCTGTCTCCCCAGGAAGTGTCTTTGTGGGATGGCAGTATTTTAGCAGTGATATAGGATTTAAAAGAAAATGCTTAGGGATTTCACCCATCCAAGGTTATATCAAGCACTGATTGTAGGTGTTCTTTTAATCTGGGACCAGTTGACAACCCTGGAGAAAACTGACAAGTTGGAATCCATGTGAGATCAAAATAGACCAAGACAACAGAAGTAAAAGACAAGTACACTCAGGATCTCGGCAAACATCAGAATGGATAATAAGTGTGTTTGGTAATGGGATGGTAGAGCCATTAGAGAAATGTCTGAACCTCCAAATCTGTGTTACCAGTGGAGTGGGAAAGCTTTGTCTTGATGACAGTAATTGAGAGGCTGCTTCTCTCTCTCTGGCAGGCGCCACACTCTCCCTACAGAACCAGCCCCCTCCGGCTTTGGGAAACAAGTGGAAGCAGAAACAAAGACAATTGTAATTGCTTCAAGCCGGCTGGCATATAAACTGAATACAGAGAAAGCTCATTGCTGGGGCACACAAGATTGTTATAGAGTATCTGTGCATTACAAAAACGTTAACTGTCTGACTTAATCATCATTTACTGGAGACTGGGTCCTACTACTTGTTATCAGAGCCTGTCAAATTATACTTCATAGTAAAGAAATATCAGTGATGTAGTTATGTATTCAGTCCTAATACTTATCACACATTGCAGTTGTTTTAAATTCCTATGACTAGTGATCTTTTCTTGAATAGGTTTCAAAACTGACATGAAATGATCTATAACAGACTTGGCTTCAAAAGTCATTCCTTACTTTGCTATCATTAAGGGGTGTAAGGCGTCAAAATCAACTTCTGAATGTTCTGAATGTTACACAGACTTTAAGGCAACCAGCAAACTAATAGTCGGTGCCCGTCACATACCCTCCAGAAAATGAGGCCAAATAGAAATGGTTGCAAGTTTGAGGGAAGCGAAATGGGTAGCGTACCAACTTTTTATCTATTGTTTCAATTTAAAAAATGTCTGTGGTTTGTGATAATTCTTGCCCTAAACAATAGCAAATTGAAATCAAAATAATTTACTATTATTTCTGCAACTTCCTGGTTTTTCCAAGCAATTGTAGGAGGAGAAACTAGATAATCAAACTACAAATCCACAGGTAAATATCCAGTATAATGAAATCTTATGGGGAGAGAGGGAGAAATAGAAAGAATAAAAACAAAGCAACCACCTGTTTTTATTTAAAGAAATATAAAAATAAAGAAAATATTAATTTTTTATTTAGAAAAAAACATTTTCAATACAGGTCCTTATTGTGCTTATGTTGAAAGAAAGTTTTATACTCTGTAGGTGTACACAGATATTTTAATGGAATATTTTAATAACCCAGTCAATGACATACACCCACTGCAAACAGTTTTTTCATTTAGACAGCATCAAGAGGTCCTCTGCACTCACCCATTATCAATCGAAGTCTTATAATAATACTAGCTAAAACTAAGCTACTTGTGGTACAATCCATTAAACCCTGCAGCCTTGTTTAACATTGCTACAGTGTTTAAATACCCACTCAAAATTTGTTTTTTGCTGATATGTTAAAACTTTTTGGGGATTGTTCTTTTCAAGTAGCTTCCACCCTTCCCAGCTACAATCAGGTGATCCCAATGGGCCAATAAAAGGGCAACCATTTGGGGGTTTTAACCTTGAAAGCAAGCAAGTTGCAGGTAAAACTCAGTCCGTTTAAATGTATATTAAAAGTGAGTGTAGGACTGGCCTTACCAGGGATGAATTTGACGTAGTTGGCCAGCTTGAATATATTGCAGTATATGGACAAACAATACCTGTTTTGCTTAAAGGGGAAGGCATATCTTGGTAGCTTAATACACAGAATGTCTTAATGTCCTATATATATCGATAATGGATGCAGAGGACCTCTTGTTTTTGTCTATATAAATTTTGTGGTCACAACCTCATTGCACCCCCGCCTAATGGTTTAAAATTTAGTGGTCAGCACAAGTTCCCCTTATTTTGCTACAGTTTTTACATTTGCTGAATGGCAGTGTTATGTCACAGAGTGCTGATGACCTAACCAGATATGATCTATAACAACAGAAGACTTCAATGAGTAATTGAGTTGAAAAGGACAATTCCCCAACAAGTTTTAACATATCAGCAATAAACAAATTGTGAGTGGGTATTTAAACATTGTAGCATAGTTTAGCTTTAGCTAGTATTATTATAAGACTTCTAAGGGGCAGTGGGGTTGCAGTAGATGTCATCTACTTAGATTTCACCAAGACTTTTGATATAGTGTGATATAGTTGATTTCTGAACTATGATGTTTAGGTCTTGATGGCGCTGTTTGTTCATGGATAGGTGAGGAATTCGAGATTGTATACAGAGACTGGTTGTCAACAATATGTTCTCTAGATGGGCTAAGGTTTAAAATGGAGGGCTGCACAGTTCTGTGCTAGGCCACATTTATCTGGGAGAGGTCATTGAATTCAATATATCCATATTTGCTGAACAGAAAACTTTATGTAGAATCGAATCTTTCCATGGTGCATCTTCCTTGTAAGATGATCTTGGCTAAGTGGCAAATAAGGTCCAAGAGTTTATACACTTGGATTCTAAAAAAAAAAGCAATGTATAAGAAGAAAAAGGGAGTCCTTTATAAAGAAAGACATTGGCGTACTAATAAGCAATTCCAATTCAACACAGCAAGGAGCAGCAAGATAATATCTCGTATTGAAAAGAATATTCAGGAGAAGCGGGGCATACATCAAACTTTCAGTTGACTTGTTCACTAGTACATCTTTCCAGATCTACTGCCTTGTAACTATATGTGTTATACATATACACATTCATTATACTTGTTACCAGTTTGATTAATAACATTAATCTACTGTAACTGGCTTACAATAAAGAGCTACGCATGTTTTTCATTAAAAATATTTCTAAAGATACAGTTTTACTTTATTGCTTTCTCTCTCAATTATATTTGATCCCCTATTCACTTTTATTAAAAAGGTTTGTCACGCCAGTTGTTCAGTGCATATTATAAAAAGTGATTAATCCATTCTTTTGCCTTATTTAATTCCTACTATTTTCTTCACTGGCTCTTTTTTTCTTCTTTTTTCTACACTGACGTCATTGGTCAAATATCTTACCAGTGACACAGGCTTAGTAGGCATATTTGGCAGGAAAAGGATTCTTGCTAGAGAATGACTTCTCACAATGTCCCTCCTACGAGAACCACAGGGACAGGAGAGACTGTGCCACTTATGTGCATTTATCATCTATATATAGTTGGAAAGCAGGAACTGGCCGTAGAAACATATCTTCTTGTTTTAGCAGGGAGTCCATGGGAGTAAGCAATAACTGCTGTGATCTGAAACTCTTTACGCAATCACAAATGAAAGAGGAAAGGAGCAACCTGCTGAGAAAAGTAGAGCATAGTCTGTGGATTGACTCATTGCCCTTAGGGAAAGCCTTCCTTAAAGACACACAATTGCTTTTAAAAGTGTCAATTAATAGAGAAGGGTTCATGCTTTTATATGAAAGACCATTTAACCAAAATGATTACCATGCATGGCAACAATATAGTACTTTGGCAACTTTTGATGTATCTGCCTTATGCCAGAAAAAGGGTTTCCATGCCTAAATGGTAACCTGATCACCATCACTCATATAAATGATATATAATCATACTGATGTTAATAGTTATCACCTACTATATTGTGAAACAATCATTTTAACTTATGTCCCCAGGAAACAACATTTTTATTAGACCATCCTTAGATCTAAATGCACCAGCCAGCAGCACATATGATGCAATTTGAAAATATATAAGGGAATTTTATATTTCCTAAAAAATACTGCACTGTCCCATTAAAGCTTCACCACAGCTAAACCGAGTGTTGATATCTCCCCTGTCTTTGTAAAATGACTGCATTAAAAAGCCATGCTACTCATTTCTCATGAAACTAATATTAATGAATAGGTTGCATTCCAGTTGCATCTTTAGTGTCTTACAGATGCAATAAAGGCATTTTATTTGGACAAGTTTTAAGGTTCCATTCTAATATCAATTTTCTGATGCATTCCGGATGTTAGTGGCCACTGATCATACATAATACTTTAAATACTGCTTGAGAATTGCACTTGCTCAATAACTAGTATGTTCCAACCACCCATTCCCTTTCAGATTGACCATTCTTAAACTGTACCAACTGGGGAAATGTTGGATCTAATTTATAGTATAAGTATACATATAGTATATATTATGCATAATGTTAGCTACACACCAAGATATTTTTGTTATTTGTGCATTTGTGGCACCTAAGATGATCACTTTGGCTGGTACAATCAAAACAAATTGAAAACTGAAAGCCAGGACATATATTTAATGAATGACGTCTAGTAAACATCTGCTGCTGACCCAGGAATATGCTGGCCACATTTTGCCAGATTTTTTTAGTGATCTTTAAACAGGCCCATTGGCCAAATCCCAGCAACTTACCCAATGACCTGAGTGGTAATGTTGTACTACTCTGGATGACTATCTCATGGCACAGCCAGATACACCTCTTTTCAGCATGCAAGGATATCTTAATGAAATTAGGCCTGTTTACATTAGAGATTGCATACTGACTCCTCATCATTCATTGACTCTCTGATCATTATGGTGCATTCATTTAAGGTACTATATTCTTCAGTACTTCTGCAGTTTCTAGGTACAGATATGTCAAAAAGTATGGCAGTTCTTGTGAGAAGCAGGAGAATTTCCCTCTCTGGCAAGGCTTATTGGCCTAAAGACTTCAGTAAAATCATGGTCTTTGATATTAAAATGATCCTATTTAAAATGTATTCTTATTCTCCTAACTCACTATAACTAACTCCCTTGGATCCCTGAACCTTGACAGCTATGCATTTATAATTGTAAAAATAGATGCTAAGGGCACATTGGGGGTTGTTTGAAGAGATTAACCCATTCATCTATGGAATAACACAAGTAGTATGTTAATATGCTCCTGGCAGTTAATAGGCTCTTCTGCTATGTTTCATTGCTTCCTGCTGTTCATAGACCTGTGGTGAGCTACAGCTTATAAATTTCATTATATGTATGCATATATTTATATTGTTACCACTGAGAGTGTGTACAAGTGTGTTTTAAATTCTGCAGAGGAAATGGCAGTCCCAACATATCAGCAACTTTCATGTGATTTAGCAACACTCATTAGAGAAGATAAAAGGTCAGTAGGTGGCAGTGCCTGTTCATAATGGTGATTGTGCGCTGAATTGGTGCAGGTATCCATGAAGACTAAAATAATTTTTGACAGCTCAGCAATGCGGTCATGCAGAGGGCTCTTAGCATCATGTGAACTATTTTAATGCAAATACGCTATGACAGCATGTTTCTAATAATACTGGTATAAGGCATCGATTCCTAAATGTGTAATTGTGTCAAGATGCTCAAGTAACATAGGGGTTTTCATAAAACTTAGAAAACTAGCTTCTAGAAAACTAGAAACAGTAGGCCCAATAGTATGTAATAGTAGAGGGGTCATTTCTAAAAAAGAACATTGGCTGGTTGACAGAATGGTTCATGGTACTTTGGAAGTTGTAAGTGATGGGAGGACTTATTTGGGGCTTGGCACTCCCTTTGGGCTCTGTGATAAAAGTGTCTCTCAGGCCCAGCTTTATGGGAAGGCCACAAAGGCCCAGGGCGACACAAAATTAGGGGCGGCATGTGGTCCAGTCACATCTGTCTCTGAAGCATTGGATGTGCAGGAGTCCCTAGTTCCCAGCAGCTGAAAGAACTAACAAAGTAGCTGGTGGGAGCACTTGTGCATACAGTGGATGTGGAGCAACAGGTTGATATTGTTTTTTGGGCAGAAAAACATTATTTTTTCGCCATTTATTATGCATCAAAACTTCGACAAACCTGAAAGTAAATATATGGCATCTAAAAGATTTCAAGGGCATGTAGAAGTCAATGGCAGCTGTCTTTTATTTAATTGGCTAATCTTTATTTGCTTTGTGGTTTTAACAGTTTTTGGGGGGGGGTTTACACTTTCATTTGTGCAACAATACAAAAAAATGTATGTTTTTCGCATTTTTTAATCATTTTTTTAAAGGCTGTTTTAATAAATCCCTTGCCATTTGCGGTTTTAGAGAAAACTAGTTTTTTGTGATTTCAAAAACCTACAGTGGAGGAAATAATTATTTGACCCCTCACTGATTTTGTAAGTTTGTCCAATGACAAAGAAATGAAAAGTCTCAGAACAGTATCATTTCAATGGTAGGTTTATTTTAACAGTGGCAGATAGCACATCAAAAGGAAAATCGAAAAAATAACTTTAAATAAAAGATAGCAACTGATTTGTATTTCATTGAGTGAAATAAGTTTTTGAACCCTCTAACAAAAAAAGACTTAATACTTAGTGGAAAAACCCTTGTTTGCAAGCACAGAGGTCAAACGTTTCTTGTAATTGATGACCAAGTTTGCGCACATTTTAGGAGGAATGTTGGTCCTCTTTGCAGATCATCTCTAAATCCCTAAGGTTTCGAGGCTGTCTCTGTGCAACTCTGAGCTTGAGCTCCCTCCATAGGTTTTCTATTGGATTAAGGTCCGGAGACTGACTAGGCCACTCCATGACCTTAATGTGCTTCTTCTTGAGCCACTCCTTTGTTGCCTTTGCTGTATGTTTTGGGTCATTGTCGTGCTGGAACACCCATCCACGACCCATTTTCAGTTTCCTGGCAGAGGTTGTCGTTCAGGATTTTACGATACATGGCTCCGTCCATTTTCCCATTAATGCGAATAAGTTGTCCTGTGCCCTTAGCAGAAAAACACCCCCAAAGCAAAATGTTTCCACCCCCATGCTTGACGGTGGGGACGGTGTTTTGGGGGTCATAGGCAGCATTTTTCTTCCTCCAAACACAGTTTGAGTTAATGCCAAAGAGCTCTATTTTGGTCTCATCAGACCACAGCACCTTCTCCCAGTCACTCACAGAATCATTCAGGTGTTCATTGGCAAACTTCAGACGAGCCCTGCAGGATTTTAATCCATTGCGGTGTAATGTGTTTCCAATGGTTTTCTTGGTGACTGTGGTCCCTGCTAATTTGAGGTCATTAACTAACTCCTCCCGTGTAGTTCTAGGATGCTTTTTCACCTTTCTCAGAATCATTGACACCCCACGAGGTGAGATCTTGCGTGGAGCCCCAGAGCGAGGTCGATTGATGGTCATTTTGTGCTCCTTCCATTTTCGAACAATCGCACCAACAGTTGTCACCTTCTCTCCCAGCTTCTTGCTAATGGTTTTGTAGCCCATTCCAGCCTTGTGCAGGTCTACAATTTTGTCTCTGACATCCTTGGACAGCTCTTTGGTCTTTCCCATGTTGGAGAGTTTGGAGTCTGCTTGATTGATTGATTCTGTGGACAGGTGTCTTTTATACAGGTGACTAGTTAAGACAGGTGTCCTTAATGAGGTTGACTAATTGAGTAGAAGTGTCTAACCACTCTGTGGGAGCCAGAACTCTTAATGGTTGGTAGGGGTTCAAAAACTTATTTCACTCAATGAAATGCAAATCAGTTGCTATCTTTTATTTAAAGTTATTTTTTCGATTTTCCTTTTGATGTGCTATCTGCCACTGTTAAAATAAACCTACCATTGAAATGATACTGTTCTGAGACTTTTCATTTCTTTGTCATTGGACAAACTTACAAAATCAGTGAGGGGTCAAATAATTATTTCCTCCACTGTAAAACCACAAAAATTAGAATGTTTATAAATGGGCCTCTACAGGGGCCATTTACTAACCATTGGATTTTTATTTTTCCAATTCGCATTTTTAGTGCTAAAAGTCACTATTTACTGACAATTTGGCAGCTAAAACTCGCTGAGATCATGTAGATATCAATGGCAGATCCCTTCCATTTCCTAAAAGATCCTTCTTTTGCCTTTAGAGGTTTCAGATTTTTGATGCTGGTTTGTGTGCGACAGTTCCAAAAATTTGAGTTTTCAGGGCGACAGTTGAAAAAAGTCACAGTTTCTGCCACTTTTTCCCGCACTGACTTTTTCAGTTTGGATTTTTTTTTGTACATGTCAGACATTTGTGGAAATTAGTTTAGTCAAATTTTTCAAAATAAAAATATGAGAAATGTTTAAGTAAATCTTGACAAGTAACTAATATAAATTTTAAAAAAGCTAAGAGATGCCCAAGGCATTGACCAGGATTCAGCTTTTATATTTGCAGTTTTAGTATTGGCTTATCCATATATTCATTTCTAGAATCAAACAGTGCAGGCTTTGTTTCTCTTTTAGTTGTGTTCTGTTATTTTAAAAAAAACTCTTTGCTGTAAGCTAGCTGAACAGTTTGCAGGACTCCTGTAAAAAAAACAGGTCAAGCATGTCAACAGTAATACAGGTGGGCACCCTAGAATTATGACAGGGCATACTACTGTTAGCAGGATTAAGTTCAGGACTTGCTCTGCTGGCATGACACTGGAGAAGCAGAAGAAATGCTTAGCCAGTATATCAGACAGTTACAGCTGCATATGAATGGGAATCCCCTGCTGACACTGCACAAAGAGCAGTCAATATTAGAGTCTGTTGGCAGCTTTTATACAAGATCTGTGTGAACAGCTGGCGACATTGCTATTTTTCTTGCCACTGTCCACTTGCATTGCAGCTGACTTTCAGACAGCGAAACACTCGGACAATGAACCTCAGAAAATGCCTGTCCATGGCAACCAATACTTTTTTTATGTTAAGCCCTTTAGCACTAGTTATTTTTGTATCCAGTGCAATATAGGCCCACCGAGTTACATTTCTAATTATGTGTTCTAGTATAATTATTATCTAATACTTATTATATAATTATATAATAAGTGGTATATTTTACATATTTGTATCTCTGTCAGTGCCATGGTCCTTTTGCTATTGTTCTGCTGCATGTTGCCAGTATTTGGTTAACAAGTGTTAAACATACATTGTAAGGACTGCTTTCTGCGACTTTAAACAGTATTATGTACTCTTTTGTTGGGACGATTTTTAATATCAGACAGATAGTGATAAGCAAATTTTTTTCACCAAGCATGGATTCGCAGCATATTTCCACATTTTGCCATTGTTTCGCAAAACGTCTACAAAAATTTGCCAAAGAAAAATTAGTCGCATGTCAAAAAAGTTGCGGTTCTGTCAAAATAATTGCGGTAGCGTAAAAAAAAGACGCGGGCAACAAAAAAAGACACAGCGACAAAAAAAGTCAAATTTTCTGGTCTTTTTTGGAATTTTACAGTGAAACGTGACAGATTCGCCCATCAGTACACATGGGGAGAGATTGAGTACCTGGTACTGTGTATGTGGTGGCTCAACCTTGTAGTATTAGGGTGAAGACACACTGTGACCTTCTATTAGCAGCTACTTGTGATTACTAAAATAGACAATGCTGATCATTAACTGATAACTGTCTCTATCTGTGTTTTAGCAGAGGCAATTCTAGTATTGTCTATGGCAGGGTATCTTCTGGAATTTATTAGCTATGACAAGTAGCTGCTAATACTGTAAGTAGCTCCGTATTTACTCTTAGGGATTACACCTGCCGGGACAATGAAAACATGGACACAGCCAACAATAAATGTAATAACTATGTTAACTTAAAGGCAAGCGTAAAGCCTATGAAAAGATAATTAATGGCCTCACTTTCTATCTTAGCTAATGCAAACTTATCTTATTAAACAACAAAGTTGTTGGCCTGGTTAAAACTGAGCTAAGCTCTTAAAGGAACAGTAACAACAAAAAATTAAAGTGTTTTAAAGTAATTAGAATATAATGTATTGTTGCCCTGCACTGGTAAAATTAGTATGTTTGCTACAGAGACTCTACTATAGTTTATATAAATAAGCTGCTGTGTAGCCATGGGGGCAGCCATTAAAGCTGTAAAAAGGGAGAAAAGGCACAGGTTACATAGTAGATAACAGATAAGCTCTGCAGTATATAATGGGGTTTTATCTGTTATCTGCTACGTTACCTGTGCCTTTTCTCATTTGAATGGCTGCCCCCATAGCTACACAGCAGCCTTGTTTATATAAACTAAAGTTGTCCTTCTAAGGCAAACACACCAGCTGTACCAGTACAGGGCAACAGTACATTATACTCTAATTACTTTTATACACTTTCATATTTTGTTGTTACTAGTAGCAGCTACTTTTTCCCAGCTACTAAACTCCAGAAAATACCCTGCCATAAACAATACTGAGAATTGCCTTTGCTAAAACAAATGTAGAGATAATTATCAGTAAAAGATCAGCAGTCTTATAATGCTTATAATGTCCAGATTCAGTGAGCACTGCACTATGGAGCATACTGCTCATATTACTACATAAACCTGTAATAGAAACTACATTACTGCATCAAACTGTTAAATATATTCAGAGAAATCCTGACAGAACCTTGGTGTTATCAAAGAGCTTACAATCTAAGAAAACAGAACTTTAGTTTGGCACTTAAATATTAGTTCACAAAGGATGATCATATTAAGATGGAGCAAGTAGGCCATATAAGCTACTCTATATATGTTTTTTTCTCCTTTATTCAGTTATACCATGCAACAAATTCTGACTCAATGCTGCTACATAGAGAGTCTAATCTGAATGATCTCAAATAGTAGTTTTTCCAGATCTGACATAAAGGGCCCGATTCACTAAAGTCCGAAATAAGGAGTGCTATTTATAGCATGCGTTAAAAATCTTATCACTTCTTATTTTTCGCTCGATTCACTAAAAGGACACTTGTCATAATTAAGAAGCGATGTTCTTGGAGTTATTTATCTTACAATGACATATTTTAATGAAAAAAACTATGCGATAAGCGTTATAGGGGCCGATTCACCAAAAGGTCAATAACGCTTATCGCATAGTTTTTTTCATTAAAAAGCATGCGATAATTAAGTACCGATTCATCAAAGTCATTTCACATGTGTTAATCCGCATATCGCATGCACAAAAAAAACGCATTGTGTTAATTAGCGAATAGAAATAGTACTAACGCATGATTCACAAACACATATGAAGCGTTAAACGTGCAAAATATCGCGTTAATCTGTGTGAATATTAACCCTACTTGGGGCAGGCGGTACTTAAAGAAAATTGCGGTTCGTGAGCTATTGGCAACACAACATGGAGTTTGCTGTCGTATTTTTTCAAGTATATGTTGGCCCTAGAGTGATGCATCCTCCAGTTTTCAGGGAAATGGTGGTTTTCAGAAAGTAATGGTTACGTGCGTAATATATTGCGCTCTGCAAGTGTCCTTTTAGTGAATCGAGTGAAAAATAAGAAGAGATAAGATTTTTAACGCATGCTATAAATAGCACTCCTTATTTCGGACTTTAGTGAATCGGGCCCAAAGTATTTTATAAAGCATTTCCACTGACACAAAGTTTTACTAAATAGAACCAATTTTCCTTTTTCAAAGTCATGGGGGCACATTTACTTATCCACGATAAGTTCGTTCAATCCGACCAATCGGATTTTCCGTGACTTTTTCGTACCTGTTTACAATTGTTCGGTGTGAAAATTTTGTGACTTTCGGATCGCCAATACGATATTATCATGACTAATACGATTTTTTTGTATTTTCGTGATATTTGCGATCTTCAGAAATTTTCGTTTCCAATCTGAATTTTTCGCATTCGGGATTTGAACTCGTGTTTTGATAAATCTGCCCCATGGTGTCATGTTTACAAGAAAAAAAATTCTTTAACATTTTAGTCACATTCGTGTTCGTGTAAAAATTGCAAGCAGATGTTCTGTCATGTATTTACTGAGAGTTTATTCCTTTTTATAACGGAGCATAAAGGCCATGGTGGTCCAAGATTCTATCTGAAACCTACTGTTCATATTACTGCCGTAGTAGGAGCCCTTATTAATAAGGATTAATTAGCAGTATGATTAAGACAACAAAGCTCAGAAGGCAAAGGAACTCCACCTTTTATTAACTATGTATTTTTATGAAACCTTTCTGCAGTAAAAGCTGATGAAATTGAATTTATTTTTAAAAATAAAAAAAATGTCAGGACTACAGGTATGGGATCCCTTAAAGGAACAGTAACACCAAAAAATTAAAGTGTATAAAAATAATTAATATACTATGTACTATTGCCCTGCACTGGTAAAAGTTGTGTGTTTGCTTCATAAACACTACTGCAGTTTATATAAATACCCTGTTGTGTAGCCATGGGGGCAGCCATTTAAATTGAAAAAAGGAGAAAAGGCACAGGTTACTAAGCAGATAACGGATAAGTAGCAGATTCCCATTGTATTCTACACAGTTATCTGTTATCTTCTTATGTAACCTGTGCCTTTTCTCCTTTTTTCAATTTAAATGGCTGCCCCCATGGCTACACAACAGCTATTTCTATTAACTACAGTAGTCTTTCTGAAGCAAACACACAACTTTTACCAGTGCAGGGCAACAGTACATTATATTTTAATTATTTTAAAACATTTTTATTTTTTAGTGTTACTGTTCCTTTAACACGAAACCCATTATACAGAAAAATCCAATTTACAAGAAGGCCATCTCTCACAGAGTTCATTTAAAGCAATAATGATTTTTTTATTCTTTCCTTTTCCTCTATAATAATGAAACACTTTTTGCTTGATGGTAACTAAGCTAGAATGAATCCATATTGGTGGCAAAACAATGCTTTTGGGTTTATTTAAGTGTTTTACTAGACCTAATGTATGCCAGTCTTAATTACAGAAAAACCCCTTTATTGGAATGTAATCTTGATAATAGATCCCATACCTTTGCTTCCTCCTGGTCAAATTAGAATGAGAAGAATTTTCAAGATAGTGCCCCACGCATTAGGAAGAGCAGCAGAACCCATACAACCCCTTTTTGAAAGACTAGCATTACAAAATCGAACAATTGTGTTTCACTCATCTTTATAAAGGTTCTATACTGGCCAAATGCTTTCCACGAGTCATTATAGCTGAGCGTCCCAGTGTGTTTTCAGCTTTGCTTGCGGTATATTGGAGGAAATATAGTAATGGTCTATTGCGGTAAAATGGAATTGCTGCCAGCCTGCCTTTGGATGGATTACATTGACTGGAGACAAGAAGGTATCTGGTCTTCCTCAAAGAAGGACTGCTTATAAATTCCTTGAACTGCTTTAAAAACACTATAAATTCCACCCCCTGTGGTGTTACTAAGATTGGGAAACATTTAAGATGACAATCAATTGTCATTTGGCCCAAATCCAACATTAGATTCTGAGTCTATTCTCTTTTTGCTGGCATCTGGAACTCATTCTCTGCCATCTCTTTGTTATTTTGTTTCCATTTCAGCAATTACTTAAATAAGTGAATTCTCTTTATGCCCCTGGCCCCCTCCAATGTCTAAATACAGCAGCCTGTAGCATATTTGACCTTCCTCTAGCTTGATGTCTTTAGCTTAACCCCTTGATTGACTCAGAAACAAACATGGGACTTAAACCTACCACTGTCTCTTCCTCTCTCTCTCTCTCTATATACAGTATATATCTATATAGTTCCAGCAGAGGTAGCACACCACAGAAAAGGAGTAAATGCCCAGGTGCTAATGCAAACAAAAATTCAAATACAAATATGCAATAGAGGCCAGCACTCACAGGGCTTTGGGAAAGCATCATCAAAAGAAAAATAAAGTTTTTACAAAAAGTATTATAGCATGGTTTTTTATTTGTCCGACGTTTCAGTTCCAAACAGGAACTTTCCTCAGGGAGCCCCATGAGTACTGGTCTCTATTGCATTTCTATATATATATATATATATATATATATATATATATAGCTGCAGTAGAAAGCACTCACGGCTTCAATTGTTCAAAAGTATCAAAAGAGTTTTATTGCTCCACACTCACATCGACGTGTTTCGATCCACAAGGGACCGTCGTCAGGATATATATATCGAACCAAATGAGCTTCATTGGCAGGACTTTTAGCATTGCCAACACATTGGGGTGTAATCTATCAGGACAATTTAGGCCACCTCCCATTCACCTAGACCTCACTCACTTTCAATATTCTTCACACTTTGGAACTGTCCTTCCTAAAATGGTACCTCTAGCATTTATGTTAATATAGAAGCAATTACAGAATTAAACAATAGGATAAGAGGCCCCATAACAATTGCTTTATGTCATATTGTGCACCTTTTGTGATTTTTTAGACACCTGAGTGCCTGAGTGAGTATATATTTTATGTTGCACGCCATGCAGTCTTTTTCATAAATTACTACCAAGAGTTATTATGAATACATGCAAAATAATAATTATTCCTCTTAACATAATCTTCTTAATAAGTACCTATAGCATGTTTTGTTTAAAACGGTTCTCTACCCAACAACCATTTTTTTTTTTTTTTTTTTTGTAAGATGATGAAAAGACATACAGTATATATTAAATATGGCAGTGGTTTTTAAGTTATTTGTAAATATTATTGAGTTTGTAAATATAATTGCAAATCAAAACAGAATTTGTTTATCCTTTGCTGTTCTCTGGTTTTGACTCTTTGACAAGTCTCAGGAGTCAGAGCCAGAAGCGCAGAGAATCTAAACAGACTGACAGATACTGCTTGAATTTTAATTATATTAAAAAATAACTTTAAAAGCATTAAAAAGGTTAAATTAAGGTAAAAAGATGCTTAGAATTAGTTGCTTTCACTATGCAAAAAACTTATAAGTGGAATCTAAACAGTGCAGTTTATTGCATGCAAAACACAAACCTCATTTTTTAGTGTATTAAGCATTTATCCTGCAGCAAAGCATACACAGCATGAAGGAAGGGGCACACTATTATTTCTACTATTTAAAAGAAATACATTTTTGTAGCCAAGCAGCATATAAGATTCAGTTGTTCTCTACTTTTCCATGTACAGTTTACAATAGACATTGATTTTGGAAAAGAAACACACTTGCAGTACAGTGACATTCTTCAAAGACAACTGTAGAGAATGTATTGTAGGAGAGTGACTTAAACAAGAGAAGCTGAGATCTAATGAGATAGAAGGCAAAGTTGAAGCCCTGCTATACACACCCAGGAGCATACATTCCAATGCTTAAGTATTAAAAAAGCTTAGCAATTTAGTCCATGCCCAGACCCAAAAAATTGGGGCCACTGAGTGTTATGCAGGAAAACAATTAGGTTCTATTCCTACTGCTAATGCTGTTGTGTCCCTTTTAAAGGGGTTGTCAACATGTAGGGACAGATTTATTATGCTGTGTAAAAAACAGAGCCAGAATTCACCATACATCGCCAGGCTTCACTGGAACTGTTGCACATCAAAAAAATGTGGCGCGAGACAATTCTTTTTGACGCACTGCAAATTTTTCTAGGCCAATTTTGTCGCCGATGGCGAAAAACAGAAATTCATCCATGCCTGGCGAATTTTTTCTCCCATCACTACCTCCTAATCCGGATACCTCCAAAATACATTGAATAGAACATCCCCAACTGGAGATATCCTGAAAAGTGTTGCTACAGAGATTTATAGCTGACAAGTTAGACTTCTATGACTTCTATGGGGTAAGCGGCAAGTAGCAGCTGCAGCCTGAAATAGATGTATGTTTTGTGCCAATGAACACCAGCTTTTATTTGCAACTGTATTGCCCCTCCATTTACTGTATATTCATTCACAATTTAGATGTAGTGTATGTTGCATGCTTCATTATTATTTGTGCAGCTAATTGATAAGAATGCCAAATGTGTATTTTAGACATGTGTAGTTTTAATGGGATGAACTCAAATCTGAAAAAGTATGAAATCAATTTGCAGCAAATCTGATTAAGAATGTGAAAGTTTGTGTACAGTATATATGAAATTCTGAGAGTAAACGTAATTGCAAAGTGTAAATGACAGACTACAAAACTGAATATAAATCCACAACCAAAATATGACAATGCGAATACAGAACAGCCTGATCACTGATGTGGGTACTATGATGCTTTAGTTTCCCCATAGTGGCCCAAAGGTTGCAAAATGGAGTGTGAAGGACTCCTGGGAGGCTCCTTACAACTTTAAAGGCATAAATTGTTCCTGTCATAATTCTGCTGGACTCCTGGGTCAGTAAATCTGTACATCATTTGTAGCCTAATTCTCTAATTATTATACCAAAATAACTGGTACTACAAATTCCTAGTTTTAGGAAGATTGTTCAGTCCTTGTTTGCATTTTACTACAGTAATTTTTCTCTGATGGCATATTTAAAACCAAACGCATTATAAAGGAAAACGTAGTGTTCCTTTAAACATAGTCTTGCAAAAAAAGAAAAAAAACCCTGCTGTGTGAAGGTCAAACACAAAAACCTTGCAGAGTGATTAGAACAGAGCTGGCAAGGGCATTATTAAGGCAAGAGCTTATATTTCAGGCCTGGAGGAAAGATTGCAGGTTATAAAATAATACTGATGGTATTCATTAGTCATTAAAGAACATAGCTAAGCAGTATTGAGTAAATCAAGGCAGTAGGCTAACAATATATTTCATATTCCTTATATATTCCCTGCTCTTAATTTTTCCTATGTCACATTTATCAGTCTCTGAACTCCTTCATACGTTCTGCTTCACTTGGTTTGTCTGCATCGTGTATTCAAACCACACCTGCCTGTTGCCTTTGGCTTTTGGCTTGCTCTCCAGCCATAACCTTTATCTGGTTTCACACCGGTTTGTCCAGCTATAGATCTTGGAGTGTGAGTTCCCCACTTAATTTAAGCCTTTTTAGGGCTTTAAGTCTTGCCTGTTGGGTCTTTGCCTTTATGGAAAAAAACTTTCATGAAGCATTAGATCTAGCGCATTGTTCCCAGGAGTACCTGCATATTGGATGGTTGAATCCAAAGCCAGCAGGGGTCTGTTACAGGTTACATAGAGAGGTGAAGTATTCCCAAAGGCATACTGAGTACTGGGCTGTATCCAAAAAAACTTTACACTGAAAATGTGAAATTAGAGTCACTCTACAGGTGTTATTTTTACCCTTCCTTGGCTGCCCTTTATTTCCCTTTTTCTCTTAATTTTTCTACTCATTGCGTATTGCGTGAGACAGGAAGTATTTTGAATAATTTAGGAGATTTTTCCATTTACAGATGCGTTGTATAGTAGCAGGTTGATGTTGATGTCCTGCTGGGTCCATGTACCTTTCCACTCCAATGACATTCTAGGAGAGCGGACATCTAATCTCATATTTAAGCACACTTCCCAGCATGGCTTTGCTTAGTGTTCTGATTCCAGCTGCTGTATAATAGCTGATCTTCCCCTGAGACCTTTTGCCTGGCCTGAGCTGAACACAACCTCTGCTGGCAATCGTTGTCAGATAGCTGAACTCACTAAGACACTTGGAATCCACTAATATTCTTTATTTAAGGTGGATGAATAAATGTTGGTGGTCAAAATGAATTTCCGTCATTTTCTGTGCATGTATCGGACGACTTCATTGGGGGACCTACAATGGAAGTCACTTTCGTACAATTGGTGTCTGATAACTAATTCATGTTCAGAACATCCTCCGATTTGTATTTTAAGGGCTTTATCCTACAGTTTCAGTCTGAATGTTAGTTTCAGATCACAGTTAAGCGTACGACCACTATCAGAACGTTCGCCAAAAGACTAAAATCTGAATGTGTATGGCAACCTTTATCCACCTGGTTGCCAGAGGTGAGTCAGATGTCCATAAGTACTACAGCAGAAAACAGGGGCCCCTAAAGAAATCCCATGAGATCTCAGACTTTTCCAGAGGCTTCAGACTACAGCACATAATTCCAATTCCTTTGTGCCTAACCATAGCATTGAATTATGTGTTTACTGCTACAAAAAAATGACTTCCAAGCTATGATGCCTGTGATTAAGTGCTCCTGGAGCATGACCTACAAAAGGCAATAGAGATGCTGCTTCAAGTTTTTTGTTTTTAACTTATTTTTCTGGTGACCTATGTGGTTTTTTTGATTGCCCAACTCCATATGAGGGCTGTTCCAAGCTTGCTTTACCATGTAAGAAGACCTGAATAATTTAGGAGATGGGGTACTATATGGTAGCTAGGACCTTCCTTGTTCTTACCTTAACTTGGACTTGGCTTGTTGCAATATGGAACATTTTATTATACACATGGGACCTTATTATACTGGTGCAGTAAGGATTAACCACACTGAATTACACACATAGATCTTAGCTCTCAATAAATTGGGTGCCAGTGGTTCTTGCAACAAAAACTTTATACTGCTGGATCTAACACAATTTCTTTGGTGACATTGCCAAACGATATAATAATCAGTCACTTCACAGATACTTCAGACAGTTTAATCCACTTGATGATGTTACCACAAGCATAGTATTTGCAACACCCAGAGGTAGTACTCACCTAAAGCTGAACTAGTCACCAGCACTAGCAGATGCTAACAATGGTGTTTTACACCTGGAACCTCCTATCTGTTTGAGTACTGACTGGTCACACCACAGGGTATTAACCCACCTGGTCTTCTCATTTGAGCCTCTAATTTAAATACTGGAAACCAATTCATCTATCTTCTACTGTCGGAGGAATTAAGATCACTTGTGGAAAAAACCCACAAAAAACAGAACTCCATTTGCTGTTCAGTATTGAACCTTAAATCAAACTGCTGCAGTCAGCATCACTAAGCTCTGCTGTACCATGCCACCCAGTGGATTTATGAAGGCTATATCCTATGACATAATTTCTTGTTAAAAGCCTAAATAACATACAGTGTGGATCAAGGATTATCAGCTGAATGGAGAATCAAGAGAAGCCACAGAGACTGGCTCTTCTGTCCCTCCTTTCAGTTGATTGACAGAATCAGATTAAAATAATGCGCACATATATAGCCCTGTACTGTATCTGTTGAGCCAGCGGGATGATCAGTCAGATACCATGTGGTTCAGGCCTATGTATGGCCACCTTTACTCCTTAACATTTAATTGGGTGACTTACCAGGTATGCCATGTTAATATGCATACAGATTCACAAATAAGGCTGAATTCTGTTGAACAAAAGACACATGCTTGCTGAAAAGTACCCAAACTGTTTGTTCGTGCCACATGACAGTAATTAATGGTTGCTTCATACTTTATAAATCCATTTCTCACTAGGCATGAACAGCATCGTGTAATTTATCAACTTCTCCTACAAGGTTAATAATTTGACATGTCTTTCTACAAGCAATGAAAATCGGCGCATTCTTAAGGTCTTTGAATATAAAGGAATTACACTGCTAAATATTACTGTCACCAGTTTTGGTAAGGAGTTTTCTGCGGAGTACAGAATGAAAAGCACAAATATCAACTGCAGTGGCACAGTAAGCAGCAATAATTGTCGAGATCAGAATAATTTAACTGCAGCTTCCTCTCTTTGCAATGTATTGGAAGAATGGCAGTTACATTAACAAACAAAGGATGAAAATCTATAAAAGAGTATATTATAGAGCAACACAAGGTTATCCGCTGTGTAGATCATCTGAAGTCTCTCTAAAGAAACCTATTCAGCATTGTGTTCACTCAACCAGCCTCTACTGACCCTCAGTGGCACAGTCTAACTTAGGCAGGGTGGCATCATACTTACCCATCATGCCTTTTTTTTCTATCATTCATTCCCTCACTGACTGCTGTACTGATCTTTGCTCTGAAAGAATCGCTTCTCTTTGTGCAGCATGTTCTTTCTGCCGATTGGCTGACAGTGATGTCATTATGCATGACAGTCAATAAGCAATTAGAGCAATGGATTTTACACAGAGGAGGGTACTGTACATTGCGAGTTAAGCTGATTTTTATTACAATAATTTACTGTGCCATTCATTACAAAGACAGACACATTTGTCAAAGGTTTAATGTACTTGTTCTTTGTGAGCCATAAAGATATGTGTGAGAAAGGTAGTTATTTACTGAAGGCATGTGCTCTTCCAAGGAACCTCGGGATGCACAGCCTGCCTTTGTCTAGTTACTGACTCATACAGTTCTGATTTAATTCACTAATCACCTTTTCTTTGCTGTCTGAAAACTCACCTTGTCTCTGAACCCCACTGCTTTTTATGTCTTTACGCTACACTCCAAATGCATTTTCTTTAATTCTGTCTCGTGAAGTTCACACTGTGTCAGTCAATACTCAAGCTACTTAGTCTTTTGTGTTATGCTGTTAAAACAAGGAACGTTTTCTAAAGCATTCTATACCTTTAAACACCAGGCGACTTTGTCTAATTTACTCAGTCATTAAACTTTGTACATAATCAAATTACATACTGCCAGTGTAATGATATGACGCTTGCTTACTGCTTTTATCGCAGCTTGGCCACATTTCAGAGTTCAAATGGGTTTTTTACTTTTACCAAATGAAAGCAGGTACATTGTGAATCCGTGGATCAATCCATTCTTCATGCACATAAAAGATGACTGTTCATATTATTAACAAAAGCCTATGTATGCACACTGCTTACTGTGTATGTGTACAAACATATAACAGTACAGGTATGGGATCTGTTATCTTGAATGCTTGGAGCCTGGGGGGGTTCTGTATAAGGGGTCTTTCTGTAATTTAAATAACTATACTTTGGGGTACTGGCACATGGGGACATTAGTCACCCATTATAATTCTTTGTTACCACGGGCGACTTATCTTTACAAAATGCTTTCCCACCAGCAATAGGGAATCGCCAGTGGATAAACATATACAGTGCTTTGTTTTTCCACAACTGCATTTGCTTTTGCAAATGATCCTTCTAGTGTCCTATAACTGGTGCCACGATCTGTAACTTATTCCTTACCCCCGACTTCACTAAGGGTGGAGAATCTCAGAGCAGTTCTCCCATCTCTGGCACAAGGTGTAGTCCAAAGAGACAGAAACACGTGCTTCTTTCCCTTATATAGATAAGAGGACAGGGACTGCAATCAGTACCCATAGGTCTATGCCTATGTCACAAGGCATAGGCATACCTCAGAATAGGGATGGTTAACTCCTTCACATCCCTTATACTAGCTTAGATACCATTATGTACAAGGTACTGTTCTATTATGACAAGGAAAAAAATATAAAAAATTAATTGTTTCCTTAAAGGACAATGAAAGGTTAATATAAATTAAAAGTAAGTCTAAAGGCATTCTTTTAAAGTACTTACTGCATATCTAAATTCCCAGATCCCTGCTTGCTTCTCTGAGATATGGTGCTGGCAGCCTACAGCAGTGTGAAGACTACAGTGACATCACTGAAATCTCTCTCCCCTTCCTGTAGGTGCCAGCGGCAGCCTTCCTATTCTCTGAGCATGTGTGTAACTTGATCCTGTCTCCTGTTCTGAGCTACACATGCCCACCAGCCAATCAGAAGTGGATCTGGCAGAGGGGAGGGGGGGAGGGAATGAAACACATGTGCAGTATGAAGCAAGGAGGGAAAGGAAGGGAGAATACCTTTTTAGAGATGGCTGCCTGTTCTAGAAAATGTGAAGTAAGTGTGTCTGAGTAAATATTTGATTAGGTGAGCCAAAAGTGTGGCGTTTTTACTAAACAATAGGAGGACTATTGGGCAGTAGGCTTTTTAAATTTAGACTTGCATTCTCCTTTAAAATGAATAACTGGACATGGGAAACGTTACACACAACAAGGTTCAGCAACTACAAGAATGTTTGAAAAAACAGAATGTTGAAATTATTGCAATTAAGTTTGCATTTCATCATACATTGTTAGGATCATGGTAAACACAATATAAGATTTTTTTACCTCTGTAGAATAAGTAAAATAAAAGAACTTTTTACACAACACAATTCTTCTTCCAAGCTTTTTAAAATAATTTAAATAAAGTACAAGTTGCTGGTATGCAGGCTGTTTTCTGATGTCCTGTAATAGTCTCTGTGAAGGCCCATGTCAACAGGAGAGAATTCAGAACAGCTTCCATTATCTTTCAATGCTTGGCGACTTGACAGCTCAGACGCACAATGAACCAATGGTCCTCTGGGTCTGCCCCTTACAAAGCATATTGGTGTCAATGCCTTACAAAGTGTGCAGAGGAGTAACATTATAATTCCTGTAAATCGGAACGAACAAGAATCTTAGCTCTGGAAAGAATAGAGATAATCTGGGTCTACGAGTGTAACTGGAGCCCTACAAAGTGCTTGGGAAGATAGGCAGACAAACCAGTATTGTTAGCCTCTTGGGCTGAAGCCATGAAAGACACAACTTAAAGGGCAGTGCAAACTCTGTGTCGTCTGAAAGGCTCCTGCTATAAAAAGAAACACATTTTTTCATTATTCTTCCCGTAACCATATTGTAATTTTGGATTATTCACAAGGAAGCAAATGTAAATGAAACAAAGTGATTCAATTTTGCCACTTATCAACATCTGTGATTCACATTTCACAAGGACACATGGCTGTAGTTAGACATTTAAAGGAGAAGTTCACCTTGACTCTTACTATGTTATAGATAGATCAATCCTTACCAGCTTTTCAGTTGCTTTTTTTTCTTTTGTATGATGGCACAGTGGTTAGCAATGTGATAGGGCAGTGGATAGCAACAATATGGGGCACTATCTTGAAGGAGGTTGTTTGTTCCCCCATTTCTGTATGGGTTTCCTCTGTGTACACTGGTTTCCTCCTACACTCCAATACATAGAGGCAGATTAATTGGCTCCTAATAAAACTGAACATAGTGGGGCTCATTTACCAACGCATCGCAGCGCTGTAATAGTCGCAGAGGCAAAACTTTAGCATATTTAACAGTATAGCGCAAACACGGTCGCTTAAAGTTTCATGGGCTAGTTTTGACGCAAACTGCTGCGCCATACAAACATGCCCATATGATGACGCAAAACTGCACATATCATGACGCAAAACTTGTCATAAATTATGTGCATAGATGGCGCAAGCTGATGCTCTAATAAGCCCGTACCAACTACGTGCTCCCTAACTTAACAACCCAGTCAGTTGGTGTTTAAATGGAAAAGATATGAAAGGCTCCATCACATTAACAAGGGAAACTGCCTTTATAGATAAGAACATAGTTAAAAAAGGGTAAATGTTATTAAAACATTGGAAACAAATTAACAATTATATTTTTATAATAATGCTAATTAACATATCATAAATTTGAGCAACATTAACATGGTTTTATTAATGACATACCTAAATTAGTTTATTGTAGCGCAAATCTGCGAATATACTAGTGCAAGTGGTGAAGAACGCGCAGTCAGAAATACGCCACAAATGAACAGGCGTAAAGATTTTAATGCAGCCCTGCCTGCGCAAATCTGCCCATATATACACGCAAATAGCACATATATAGGCGCAAAGGGCACACACGCAAAAATCGGGCACTTAAAATACACCCCTAGCCACACCCCCAAAAAACACGTTGTTGCTTGCCCAGTATTTGCGACATGCGCATAAAAAGAACTGGCAGAAAAATAAGTAAACCAACGAAATGTAACGCATATGCAATTGCGTGCGCACAAAATTGCGCATAATCATAATTGCGTCGGTTTGTGTGCTTCGATGCATTGATAAATGAGCCCCAGTGTGTGTGTGAATGAGTGCTAAGATTATATGCTCCTCTGGGGCAGGAATTGATGTGAATGATGTATAAGATCTGTAGAGCACTGCAGCTATATAACAAAGATAATTATTAGTGTTCCTGTTCTGACTCTTTCCAGTCTGCAGTTGAAATTACTCTCTGATTACCAGGTCACTGGCAACCAAAAGCAGGCTAAATATGATATTCAGTTTTAGTGTTCTTATTTTAAATTGCTTATTTTTACTTTCAGGTCTCTTAATATCTTCCATTTGGGACCAAATATAAAAAAATGGAAAAAAACAACACAAAATAGATAATCAAGGCCAAACTGTAGACTGTCTTAGAATTCTATTGTCTACACCAGACTAAAAGATTATTATAAGGTGATCAACTCTGTTGAAATGACTGAGATGTCAAACATCTAGCTCTCTTGTAAGTTTCATTTTGCACCCACTGAGTCAATCTGCTTAAGTTATTCTGGACATAAGGAGACAAGAGGCTGAAATGACTTAAGCATATAGGTCCTACAAGTCTTTTAAAAGATCAAGGGTTCATTTTAACCAACGTGAGGATAGTAAAAATCGGCCATGTACAATGCAGTAACAAATGCCTAAAAACAAATAGTAACCAGAGTTTGCTTTCATTATTCATACCGCAGTAGATCAGTACATACTTCATGCTAATTGCTTGTTTGATGCTACTAAGCCCCCTGCTACCACATTAAAAGTGCCTAGAAGTTTGTGAATAGCTGTTGCTGGGAATTGTGCAAGACTATCAGGCAGCTTTTTTTTTCTTTGCTGTATTTCCACAAGATGATCAGTCATGTTTTCATTCTCTGCTCATCTGTTTTAGTAAAATGACTCTGCTGGGCATTTTCTAGGACTCAGGAGTAGGGTTAATGGGCTTGTACTTTAGTAAGGCTTACACAAGTTCAATACTCCCACTGTTGTTAATGCGATCAAAATGGTGAAATATTGTCTTCCTTAATGCACATCATGCAATAAACAGTATTAGTCTCATTCCTATACTTCAGGGGCTTGGAAGTGCGTAAAGGTGCAGCTGTTAGAAGCTGAGAGAATGCAGCTGAGCTAGCAAAAGCATTGCTAAATTGTTCCATTGTTGTGTTTTTTTCCAGTCTATACCCTTTCATAAAATAGGCCAAGGGCAGCCAGAATACAGGAGCACCAGATGAAACCTGAGGTGCACAATGCAGGTAGACACTGCGGTGACTGCAGCCACAATGCAGGTTAATGGTTAAACCAGGTCACACTGACATATAGTTTTTCTTGTGACTGTGAGAAAATGGGGGTGTTATTGTAGATATATAATGTAGATGTATAATTAATTAAATAATGACTGAAGTATGGCTATAATCCTATATTATACTGGTACAAGTAAGACTACTGCCCAGCATAGCATGCTTAAGAAATGTCCATTTCCTTTTTTAAAAATCCATTTATATTTGTAATATGCAATTATTACAATTGCAAGAAACTGCTCATCTTAACAGCTCCATGAAATCCAGCATTTGTGCCTTATTTATAATGTATTCTACTCCATCGACTTCTGTCTGTTGCTAAACTGCAACTCCCGTGATCCAATGTGGAGAGCTTCAGTGGTATCTGATGGCTAGCAATACAAACTTTGTTAAGACATTTCTCGTTGCTAACAAGACAATAGCACACTGTCACCATTATTTAGATTTTTTTCTTATATTGTTATCCTTTCAGTTGTGTTATTAGCAGTTTCCTTAGAGCAGTAATTCCCAAATAGTGGCTCATGAGCAACATATTGCTCACCAACCCCTTTGTTGTTGCCCAGTAGCCTCAAAGCAGGTGCTTATTTTTGAATTCCTGGCTTGGTGGCAAGTTTTGGTTGCATAAAAACCAGGTGTACTGCCAAACAGCCTCCTGTAGGCTATCAGTTCATATAGGGAATACCAAATAAACGATAATGGCCAAATAATGATTTGGCACCCAAGGAACTTGTTCATGCTTGCATTGCTCTCCGACTCTTTTTACATTTGAGTGTGGCCCATGAGTAAAAAAGGTTGGGGATCCTTGCCTTAGAGATTAAATAGATTATTTCATTATTTTTATGGTGTAGTTTTTATTACTAAATTAAACTGTATACATTACAAATAATCAATTTTACCATTTAAAATTGTTTTTTTTATTTGTAATATTTGTGTGTAGGCAGCCATCCCAGTGCATTGTGTGTGATTCTGAGCTTTGAGAAAGATCCAGCACTACACATTAGAACTGCTTTTCAAAAAGCTATTGTTTCTCCTACTTAGTGTAACTGAAGGAGTCATAAATTAGGTGAGCAGGACTTGGATTTTTACTATTGAGTGCTGTTAGCACTACAGGTGTCAGGGAGCTGCTATCTTGCTACCTTCCCATTATTCTGCTGATCATCTGCTGGTGGGGAAAGGGAGGGAGGTGATATCACTCCAACTTGCAGCACAGCAGTAAAGAGTGACTGAAGTGTATCAATGCACAGGTCACATGGCTGAGGGCACCTGGGAAACTAAGAATATGCCTAGCCCCAAATCAATTTAAAAAAATTTCAAATATAAATATATACATATATACTTAATGATGGGCCTCAGGGTTCGTGGGCATACACCTCCATTTATGGCTTGCATATTAAGGCACATAAATATGCAGATCAAAATTGATGCTGCTGTTGGGATTAGGTTTGATTCACTTAAGGTTCTACACTGAATATTGTGGTTCCCTGTACTGTGGGCCTGTTGTCATTTGATTATGAAATACTAGAAACAATAGCCATGTATTGAATTCCAAAGTGCATCAGGACATAAAAACTAATAATAAAATAATAAAATAATATAATGTTGATAATGTTCTGCTGGCTTTTTGGGACACGTTCTTTTATAGGTATTGGACCAGGGATCCAGGGATATTTCTGTAATTTGGATCTCTATATCTTAAGTTTTCTAAAAAAAATAATTTAAATGTTAAACAAACCCAATACGATTGTTTTGCCTCCAATTATATCTTAATTGGGATCAAGTACTAGGAACAGTTTTATTATCACCAAGAAAAATGAAATCATTTTTTAATTTTGAATTATTTGATTAAAATGGAGTCTATGGGAGGTGGCCTTTCCGTAATTCAGAACTTTTTGGATAATAGGTTCCCAGATAACGTATCCCATACCTGTATTGAATCCACTCTGTATTAGCTGTTTACTAAAGTTTAAAGCCAAATTACTGCCAAAGCTTGCCATTATTGACACCAATTTCTATTACTACCTAGAGAGTGCCATGTGAAATAATGTGGCCAATGAGTTCTAAGCATTTTTTTAAGAATTTTAGTGAATCTGGTGACCAAATCTGTAGGACATCTTAGATTAATTGTCTACTATTGGATTATATTCAGACAAAGAGTAAAGGCAAAGAGTAAAGGCAGATGCAGAGAGGGGTGTGTCTGCATATAGCAACGTGTTCTACTGTTCAAGGATGCAAAGATTTTTCATGCTTATATCTCTAAAACTGATTTCAGGGGCAACTGCAGACCTGCAATGCTGCATTAACCTCTTTGCTACCAGTTATTCCATCACAGTGGAACAGTCTGCTACAGACATTTCAGTTACACAGGATCCACAGGAGAAATCTACTGTATTTCTATACCTATTCTAATGGCTGAATACCTTTTTCATTGTATACATTTCTGTTCTGAATCTCAATGTCATTATTATAAAATTCTTTAATAAACTTTAATGAAGATGGTCCTTTAGGAGATCCTTCAGGTATCACCGGTATAAACCAAATTATTGAATTATTGTGGACCCCCCCCCCCCATAGTATAGCCAGAATTCAACAATCACATTGCAATATCTGCCTACATAAATTGCATTTATATTACACATTCTTTTAGTGAACATACTTTGCAGCCAAACTGAGAGCAGCTGCAGATTATTGAGGAAAATATACAGACAATATATAGGCAATGTGGGATACAGCAATGAGGAATAAAGCAAGTTGAAGTGTAGAGCTGCAGCCCTTTGGTTCTTCCACTAGAGGAAGCTCATGAAACAATTTCTACAAGAACAATGACATCATCCTCAGATGAGAGAAGAGAAGGATAAAAAAAACAAAAGATTAGACAAAAAGAACCCTTTCCTGCTGGCTTCTGACTTTGCTTGAACATTAATCTCACATTCTCTCAGCATTGCTGTGTCTTGTATAAGAAGCCAAATCTGAAAGTATGGCTTTGGATGTTAAATACCTAACCTCTGAATCTTTACTCTTGGGGGTTTCATTCTTATAGCCTCTTTAGAAATTACTTGTACTGGTAGGGTACATGCCTTGTGTTTCATTTGCTTTGAAGCTTTAAATGTCTGTATACTCCAACATGCATGATTATTATTAATTGGTTGAGCAGTTGGGTTTGCCATGCTAGATAAGGCAGAGATACAGATTGGAAGAGAATGACGTCACCAAGCCCCCCCCCCCCCCCCCCCCGCACGCACTCACACATCCCAATAACTCTTATATTCTGTATGGTGGATAGTAGTATAAATGCAGTATAATGTCATTTTCACATAAGAGTGCAGCAGATTTAGTATTCCTTGCTGTATATTTGTGTGCCCAAGCCTGAATAACAGAAAGAAAATTTATGCAACAAAAAAGCTCTTTGTCCGAAAAAGGGAGGGGGGACACAGAAAAATCTAGAGAAACCAACCTTAACATAATGTTTTATCCTTATAATACAGTGTCTCTTAATAGTGTTCAACCCCCCACTCTCTTTTTATTGCTGAGCAGTTGTGTTAAATTACATGCCCAGAAGTAGTATTATTCATATCAGGACAGGAATGCTCAAACTGAATACTCTTCAGAACAAAATTAGATATAGGTCAGAAAAACTGCAAAGAAAAATCAAGCAAGATAACTTAATTGCTTAGGTAATGAGAACCTCCTCCCCCCAACCCACATGCATCTATATTTTGTGAAGGAGCAGCCTTAGTCATTCTGCCACCTAAGGCAAAATAACTATTTCCATCCTGACCCTTTTCTCTTCGTACAGTCAATGGTAGGTCAGGGCACAAAGGGGGCAATTAAAAGCTGCAATGTGGATCTTATTGCAGAACTAAAGAAAACTTTGTTCTTTTTTGTCTTTAGCATCCAAGTCAAATATTTGCTGGGGATTCTTTAGCTTGGGCTTGTCTTGTGGAAAGTAATGCTAATAATGATTCAGTAATATCAACCCCTCCACTAATAGTTGGAACTGAGACTCTAATCTATAACTGCCTCTTAGCAATCATCAGCTGGATAATTTGCCCCCTCAAACTGAACCTAACAAAAACTGAACTAATCATCTTTCCACCTAAACCTGTTCCTACTCCTCCCTTTACTATTTCTACTAATGGCGCATCTATTAACCCTGTTAACTTAGCACATTGTCTGGAGGTAATCTTTGACTTCTCCCTCTCCTTCCCTAGTCATCATTAGCATCATGTTACTTCCTCATATGCAATATGGCCCCAATCCTTCTCTTTTTTCACAAGGAACAAATAAGACCCTCATGCATCCAAGAGAGTACAGGCCCCTTCACTGCTCAAGTCCTTATTATAGCTTCCCATAAAGCAAAGTATAACTTATAAATTCTTTCTCATAGCCTCCAATGCATTGCATTATTCTACACCTCAAAATATCTGTGCCCTTGTGTCTGCATATATTCCTGGCTGCCTCCTCCGCTCCTCTCTTCATTAAGGAATGGTTACAATAGGGTCTAACCCAGTCTATTCTGATACTGAGGCCTACCTCCACCTAAGGCCCTCTGGCACGTCCACCTCCTGCTGTGGTGGAGTCCAGAAAGAGAGTGAGCACTTTCCATCCCATGTCATACATTAGGGAACTAGAAAGTTGTAAGCTACCCATGGGCCAACCAGAGAATACGTCCCTCCTCCAGGGCATAGATTACTGAGAACTTTTTATGGGCCCCTACACTTTGTTTAAAAATTAAGTGTAGGTGGTCTATTACCTACCAAAATTACAACATCAGGTCTTATTTGTAAATTAGTGATGGTACAGGTTTCAGTTACCAGAGGGAGCAAGTTTTATATAATGAGATCTGCCATGAACTATAGAATGAATAAAAACAATAGACTGTGCCACATGATTCACTGCATCTTTTACTACAACTTGTACATATGTTGCATTAACACTACAGTTTTTGTAATGGTCTGTACACAAAATATATTCAGCAATTGATGTATATCATGTCATTTACTCTGTCTTGGGTCCCTGTGGTATTGCAATAAACAGATGGGGGGAAATTGCTTGGCATCCTCTGTGCACACATATTTCTGCATTTCTGTACTATGTTAATTAAGGTAAGACACACAACGCCCTGGGATCTGCTGCCTGCCATCAATATTCTTTATTTAGCTTAAAGGAGGTACTAGAAATGTTCATTTTTCCTCAGTTAGACATTACTGACAAAATGGTAATCAGCAAAATATGTCTTAGTAGTTCAAGTATGAACCATGGTGTGAATTATTTATGTGGCAAGAGTTTCTATCATTCAGTTGGGAATGAAATAACTATATTGAGTCAAGAGTTTGTTTTCTTTCCGCAGTGATGTTTTTTAAGCTAGAATTATAGTATCGGTGCATTATTTATAAAATTATTTTTAAAAACTGCTGTTTAAAATCTTTCACTTGCTGGCTAATGACAACTTTAAAAAAATTTCATAAAATAAAAACAATTGAATATTACATTATTCTGTACTCAGACATCATGGAAAGAGGCAAGCTGCAATCCAGTTTGTCTGGGACCAGTCATTAAGATCCATATAATGATTGTATAAACTTTAGTTGGCTTATTATTTTTGTAAATGTTATATATAATGTATAACTTGGTTTGGGTATCCAAGTCCTTGATGATATTACAAATATAATCCATTATATTTATTCAAAGCTGAAAACTCTGGTTTTA
This sequence comes from Xenopus tropicalis, assembly GCF_000004195.4. Lineage (NCBI taxonomy): Eukaryota > Metazoa > Chordata > Amphibia > Anura > Pipidae > Xenopus > Xenopus tropicalis. The sequence continues at coordinate 92,718,884 of NC_030680.2, read as the reverse complement.
ATGAGGTCATTTGGGGTGAACTCCTCCAAAAAAGAAAAAGCAAAATCCATTATCTTAAAATAGGTTTAAAATTACCACTAGTGATGTGCAGGTCAGAAAAAAACTCAACCCGCATTCGACCCTAACATGCAAAACTTTAACCCGCAAAACCTTAACGCACATGTGACCCTAACCCACAAAATGGTGCTATTGTAGGAATTACACCCAACCCATAGCAGTGTCTTTCCACTCTGCATGCTACTTCTGGGCACACTTTAGGTTCCAAGACAAGAAACCCGCACCCAACCCTAACCCACAATGACCACTGACATTTCAACCTTGACCTGCCTGACCTAAGGGTAAAACTCCCAGGAGCTGGGCAACTCTCTTTCCTTCACTTTCAGAGAACATACCCCCTCCTGTATGTGCACCATTCAAACTCATGTGAAATAATTATCACCCACTTTTACTTTTACTTTACATCTTTGTTAAATCTTATCTTTCAGGTACTAAGCCAGATTGTCCAACACATTTCAATTGTAACAAGACATATCTTTCGCAAAATGACAAAACAAGTTATCCTATTTTATCCTATACCATCTTGTATACCAAGAAGTTTCATACTTCAGCTACCATTTAAGGAGAACCGAACTCTAAAAATGAATATTGCTATAAATGCCATATTTCATATAATGAATTTATTACATTTATATTCTATATATACAGTATATTGTGAATCATTCTCTAAGCTCAGAAACTGACAGCAGCACAGATCATAGGCTGTGAATCAGCAGGAAACTATATAGGGAGCCACAGATCTTCCCTGCTAAAGGGCTGTGGTCATAGGCGGAGGGTAACTTTTTTGTTTGGGGAGGCTAAAGATTGGGCATACATAGACTGGCCTAAAGCTAATGTGAGACTTAATGGTTTCGCTGCTGGTGTAAAAAATTAACCCCCCAACTACCTCTTGCCATTCCCACTGACTTCCAAGGATTCTGTACAAAAGTGCGGGTGGGGGGGCTTTTTTTACCCTAAAATGCTTAGGATGTAAAAGTATTCATACGTGCACTTCTGTGAGGGGATCTGCAAACATTTGTGTTTGTGATCAGTTAGCTTAAAGGGGTAGTTCACCTTTAAATTCACTTTTAATATAATGTAGACTGATATTCTGAGACAATTTACAATAGTTCCTCCTTTATTTTTAATGGTTTTTCAGTTATTTAGCTTTTTGTTCAGCAGCTTTCCATTTGGTAATTTAGCAGCTATCTGGTTGCTAGGGTCTTATTTACCCTAGCAACCAGGTAGTGGTTTAAACTAAAGATGGGAATATGAATAGTTAAGCGGCCTGCATGGAAAAATAAGTAATAAAAAATCATAATAATAATAATAATAAAATAGTATAAAGTATAAAATAGTAAAAGTAGCCGTGCAGAGCAATAATTTTTGGCCCCCATTTGAAATCTGGAAAGAGGCAGAAGAGAAAGGCAAATTATTGAAGAACTATAATTAGGAAGACCAATTGCAAAGTTGCTAGGAATAGGCCATTTTATAACATACTAAAAGTTAACTTAAAAGTGAACCACCCCTTTAGATGTGTTTACGTTAGTTTTATAGCAAGAAAGGCAGTGAGTACTGACACCCCAGGCACATTATATACAGTGAGACGCAGTCTGTATTTACAAAACCAGCACATTGTATGCAGTGAGAAGCAGTGGGCACTGATAGCAGATATTCAGGCCCTGGCACTATAACACTGGCATGGATACACAACATTGGCTCCACTGTAACTAACTAAGAAATGAACAAAACAATGACAAAAATTAAAAAAAATAGTAAGTGCAAAAAACAACAACAAGAAATATATAAAAGCACAATGAGCTTTTTCAGGGGGAAAGAGTTAACTTACCGTCCATCTGTTAGGATAGGTGATAGATTTTATATTATTATAGTTATCAGGTCAGGCAAAAAACAATTTAATGTCAGCTAGTGATTCAGCCTTTAGAACTGTATTGTATCTGTGGGAGTGGGACTGCGGGGTCTGCTTCCTCTATAGTTATGCAGGTGTAAGCTTTAGTTGTGCTTTAACTTCCTTCTGCCCTCTACTTTGCCTTTTACATTCTTCCACCCTGGGTTTTATTTGCACCATGTTACTGCTGTGATTCCAGCTTTCGAACAGGATTATTAAAAAAAGAATACAGATGATGCTTAGCTTTGTAAATGACACGATTAAGCAAAAATGCCAACCACACAAATGAGACAGGTGAAATGAGGGAATTGTGGAATGTAAAATAAAGCAAATTCTGTCCCCTAAGGAGACGCTCAGTAGTCACGCTTTGCTAGTATTTGCAACATCAACATGTTCATTGCACAGATTTCTTCCTAGGTATTTTTATTTATGGAATATAAGGTCAGTCATACTATATAGTAGGCATAATAACCATTTGTAGATACCAGAGAATCTACAATCCGCTGTGTTTGAAATTCTACCTGCTTATTGGCTGCTATGGGTTATTGCTACTGGGCAAACATAGTGCCTTTTATTGCGTAACCTCTAAAATTCCTAAACGGATAGTGTCATGATTTTTATGGTGTACTTTTTATTTTTAAATTACACTGTTTACATAGCAAATAATTCACTCTCCATTTAAAATGTTATTCTTGAACCAACAAATGTATTTTTTTAGCTGTAATATTGGTGTGTAGGCAGCCATCTCAGTGCATTGAGTCTGAGCTTTCAGAAGGAGCCAGCGCTACACATTAGAACTACTTTCAGATAACATATTGTTTCTCCTACTCCCATGTAACTGGAGGAGTCCCAAGCCAGACTTGGATATCTTACTATTGAGTGCTATTCTGATATCTACTGGGAGCTGCTATCTTGCTACCTTCCCATTGTTCTGCTGATCGGCTGCTGGGGAGGGAAGGGAGGGGGGTGATATCACTCCAACTTGCAGCTCAGCAGTTAAGTGTGACTGAAGTTTATTAGAGTACAGGTCACATAACTGTGGCACCCTGGGAAATGAAGAATATAGCTAGCCCCATGTGTTGAATATAAAAAAATCTGTTTGTGTTTTTGAAAAAATTGATTCTGCTGGAGAAGCTCTATTAACTGATTTGGAAAAAAAACATGTTTTCTCATGACAGTATTCCTTTAATTAATCAAGTTTTGCACTTTAGCCACATTTGTTGCCCACATTAAAATGCAACAACAAAGCATCCAAACATCCCCACCATTGTGCACCATTAAAAAAGGGGTATGTCATTTAACTCAAGTGTATTTTTGTGCAATTATGAAAAAAATGCTTGCCTATCATTGTTCTTAGGGTGCATTTACATTTCTGGACCACTTATCATGAGGGTATTCCTAACAAATTTGACTTGATAAAGGACTACACAAAATGGAAAAAACTTTTCCTTATCACTGTTAAGCCTTGTGCTACCACCAACATTCTATCTTTAAGGAGAAGGAAAGTCATTTGGGCATCTTACTGCCAACTTATTAGCCACATTAGTGCCACCTGAGCTCTATATTTATTCTGAAGAAAGCTTTACCTGAGTAAAGAGCCCTAGAAGCTTCCTTCATTTAAGATAGCAGTAAAACTTTGACATCTAAAGTTTTGTAGAAGTCCAATTGGAGTTGTCCTAAGCAAAGGTTTTTTTTTATTTGAATTAGAAAAAACACTCAATTCACAACTCGAAAGGACTTCGGCACCCACCTGTTATATAGTTCAAAGAAACAGACTGGCCATGATGTTGCTGTTCAAGGGGGTAATCTCCTATTGTGTTAACATATAGTGCACACTGTGGTTTGAGATGTGTCATCAAATTATTTACTGCTACCTGTTTGCTGATTTTGGCCTGATGGTCTTCTTGTTATTATATTTGTTTAGATCTTTATAGAAGGTATGGATTATTGTGTAGTAGTGATGGGCAAAATTTTTCACCAGGCATGGATTTCTGAGTTTTGCCATTGGCGGATTTTTTACGGGAAACAGGCACAAAAATCTGCCATAAAAAAATTTGGTGTGCAGCAAAAAAAAATTGAAGCCACACAAGAATTTTTTTTCTGCATCTTACAAATTTTTCTCTGTTTAGCGAATCTTTTCAAAGATTCGCAAATTTTTTGGCAAAATGAAACGGGACAGATTCGCTCATCACTATTGTGTAGAACAAAGTTAATTTTGTCCCTATGGAGTCAAATTTTTGTTTGTAGAGTTCCTTTCGATGAAAACATACCTCCCATTTTCCCAAACTTAATGCAATTGTCAATTATCAGCAAAAAAATAATTTTGTAGTCAGAAGATGTATTTTGCCAACAAAAAACTGATGCTGTGAGCACAAAAATCATAAATTCTGTAAGCATAAGGATCCTTTTTTTAAGCAAATTTAAACTGTAAACACATAAACACATTGTAACATGATCTTTATTTTCAGAATTAAATAATTAACAGCTTGGTATTCTGAAATTTGTTTTAAAATAAATTAATTAAGCATATTCAAACAGGTTATAAAACAAACACTTCTTGGTCCTAAATATATCATATAAGATAAGTGATTCTGTGACACTGTTATAGTGGACCAACTTTTGAGGCACCACAGGGACCTTCACAGATAAGTGATTACATGTGCAATGGTATGCATTAGTCTTTAGGTGTTAGCGATATACAAGCAAATATTTATCCTGATATACTGTATAGCAAAACCCCTAAGTGACTGTATACAAAAGGACATGACCAATTGAAAGATAAACAAACCTAAACCTGCATTACAGTGTATGCTCCTCTTTTTCATATTTTTTTTTTTTTTTTAGCATTTTGCTATTTGTGTCGTAATAGATATGATGTAATATCCATTACAGTTAAATGTAATAGTGTATATATAGATAGATCGATAGATAATAGATAGATGATAGATAGATAGATAGATAGATAGATAGATGATAAATAGATAGATATATGATAGATAGATAGATAGATAGATGATAGATAAATAGATAGAGAGATGGATAGATAGATAGATAGATAGATAGATAGATAGATAGATAGATAGATAGATAGATAGATAAAGTGCCCCTTCTATGTGGATCATTGTGCTGAACTTGAAAGAGCTCCCAGCCCCACCTCAGACATAGCAGGGGGTTTGGAGATTTGCCTGAACACTAGCAGGTAAGCAGCACAGTAGTGTAAAATGAGTTTAGATGGTGCTGACAAATATTTTTGTATTACTTGTTAGCTGACTACTTAAGAAGTTCTTTCTGGCTCATCATTATGTATTGTCAAACTTTTTGCATCTGTCTAGGCCACATTTCCCCTGTGGGTATTTCCTAATTGGAAATGTGTTCTGTTTGGCAGAAACATATGATGATTTTGGATGGAGACTTTGTGGCTGCCCCAAGTCACCAGCTTACACACCTCTTAGCTAGTGTTGTCATGGCTGTCTGGAACATGAAGCCTCTGAGGCTATGAAATGCATGGGAAAGTGAACTTTCCTCTTGTCTAGTACCGTTTAATCTTTACCACATAATCTTCAACAAGTCAGATGTTTGCATCTTTATTCAAGAGTGTTGACCCCAGAAAACATTGAGTGTTAGTTGTAAGACTGGGCATGCACATAAATAATGGCACACAGAACAGATACACTATATAGAGATAACGTAAGTAAACCATAGGGAGTGGCTTTATATGCGCAAAATATTTTGTTAAGTAACTTGTCCTCTAAGCCATTAGTATATATTTCTGTATACCTTATACAAAATCAAAATAATATTTTTCAGCCTTCATATAATTGATTCTGTACTTTAGACTATTTGTGAAAGCAGATTTACTCCTGTCACTTCTAGGATTGTGGCACAATGTCTTTTAGTTAGTCAGTAAACAACCATTTATGTTTAAGATGAGATGTTTTATTTATGAGACCTTGGAGTGAACAGACCAGGCCTTCAGATATCCCTTTTTAATTATACAGTGCTCCTTTGATTTACCACCTGCTTAAGACCCAGGCCAAAAACTGTAGGATGACATTTAACTAAGCTACTTATATAGCTTTATACTGGATAGGGGGGTGGCTTTAATGTGTATATAGGGAAAAGTGAAGCCATATACAATTGATATAGTCCATCAAGCAAAATAAAGCTACTCTCAGGCACTGCTTGCAAAGCTGCTTACTTGTACACCAGTATGCCTATGACCGTACCGGATGTGTACAAAACACGCAAGGCAGCATCTTGTGGGGTCTGTATGCTTTTAATATGGATATTTGAATAAAAATGTGATCTATTTAAACTGAAATTTTGAGTTGTGGATTACTTGTACACCACACTTGTATACCATCTTGACAATTAGGGGTTTATTTTGCATGCTGTGTAAAAAGTGTATTGAAGCATTACTGGTGATGTTGCCCAGGGAACCAATCAGTAATTAGATTTCAACAATTAGAAAAGCAAAGCATCTGATTGGCTGCTATGAGCAACATCACCAGTAATGTTTTACTCCACTTTTTACACAGCATGATAAATATACCCCTTAGTGTGTCACATCTAAACCCCCGTTTTTCTCAGTTAATATAGTAGCTCTACGTCCCAACAGATCCATGCTGTCCTTTAATTTACATACAGTTCTTCCCTCTATTCCCAGTTCATGTACCTTTTTAGCTCACAGTTTGCAATGTATTTCTTAAAGGAATACTGTCATGGGAAAACATGTTTTTTTTCAAAATGCATCAGCTAATAGAGCTTCTCCAGCAGATTCCTACATTGAAATCTGTTTTTCAAAAACACAGTTTTTTTAATGTTTAGTTTTGAAATTGGATGTGGGGCTAGTCATATTCATAGTTTCCCAGGTACCCTCAGCCATGTGATTTGTGCTCTGATAAACTTCAGTCTCACTTTACTGCTATGCTGCAAGTTGGAGTGATATCACCCCCTTCATTCCCCCCCCAGCAGCCAATCAGCAGAACAATGGGAAGGTAGCAAGATAGCAGCTCCCAGTAGATATCAGAATAGCACTCAATAGTAAGAAATCCAAGTCTGGCTTACATGGGAGTAGGAGAAACAATAGGTTATCTGAAAGCAGTTCTTTCTGAAAGCTCAGACTCAGGTACAAGGCACTGAGGTGGTTGCCTACACACCAATATTACTGCTAAAAAATATATTTGTTGGTTCAAGAATAACATTTTAAATGGGAGAGTAAAAATAAAATAATTTAAATATTAAATAAAGTAAAACTGAACCTAAAAATCTTTGCATTATACCGGTTATAAACAAAAGCCAAGAGTGGTCCACTAAAAATGAATATATTGGAATACTGAAAAGGCAAATACTTAATTTTTTCATACAGCAATAAATCCTCTGTCTTGTTTAGTTAAGTCACAGTAGGTATAAAACAAATTGTTCTTAAATGGCACAAGATATTGTCTATATTGTCCTTCCACATTAAACCATTGTAGACCAGGGCTGTCCTTCCAGCTGGAGGCCTGAGTGCCGTATGTGGCCTTCTAAAGGATTTTTATGGCCCACAGTCTGCTCAGAGGCTCCATAGACTTCACTATATGACATCATCATTTTAATTGAATCCAGCCCCCCAATATGCTGTATAAGATATAATTGGCCCACTACATGTAATAACTTGTACAGCACTAATGTAGACAATACCTAAGAACCTTAAGAGGCCATTGCCTCTATGGGTGTGTTATTGTGTAGGTATAGATTTGTTCTCATCGAACCCAATATTTATCTAAAGTTGTGCCTCCTGTCTACCAGGGGCTTCCCTTCCTCCTTCATCCAAGGCAGGCAGCACTGTTATTTTTTTTTTATTCCACCAACAAATTTTGACAATAGGTTTTATAATTTGGCAAGAACAGTGCAGGGAAATGAATTGGATGTGACCTTAATGCACAGAGATCTTTTGAAAGGGCCAGCATCTTCAGCATATTTCATTTATGTAAGGCATTGCATTTTCCAAGTCTGATGTTTCTTAAGTAATTCTTGATATAACTTTTGAAAGTAAAGTGAATAATTGGCAGTTAAAAAGATACCCAGGTACCTATGGGTGTGTTCTCTCCATTATTATATTGACTTCAGAGATTTATATAATGTTTGATGGGGGCTATTTTCCAATGGTTGGGTCTTATTTAATTTATAAAATGAAAAAGTGGCATAAATATCTGTCAACTACATTAGACTAGGTATAGAGACTTTGGGTGGTTCGTCAAGAAAAGCATAATATCATTGGAAAAAAGCCTTAATTTGTGTTTGCCTTATTGCTTTGGTTTTACCATTAGAGTAAGAATTAGTTAGGATAATTGGCATCCCTGGTGAGTGCCACTGTAAAAATATTGTTGTGTACTTGGACTGAGTGTTCAGCGTTTAATGCTAGAATTGAATTTGATAGTTGTGTTTGTATACCAAATTTGTAAAGGATCTTTGTTAATTATAGCCAGTTTATTGGCTAAAAGACCGCCAAAGACAGGTGCTTAAGTTTTCTTGATATTGTATAGTATATTGATACATTATCTACATTATCTGGTGCTTCCCTTCTGATCAAGAATTCCATTTTCTCAGGGGAGACCAAAAGGATGAAGTGTTGTTTGGAGTCTAGTATCTAAAATTTTACATATACATTTCAAAAACCAGTATTTAGTAGGCTTATTGATCAGTTTTGGGGGAACACTGGATCCTTTAGCAATCATTAGTACTTATTAGTACTTAAGGTGAGAAACATTCCTTTTGGAAATTTGCCTAATGTTAAAACTTGAATAAATTTAATTACTTGGGGGCTACAATGGTTGTAAATATCAGTTTAAGGCCTTATTGCTAGGGAGGTACACACTGGTCATGAACATTTCTGAGAGTATTATGGGATAGTTTATAAAACTGCCAAGCTGTTCTGGAAGAGTAGGCAAGAATTATCTAAATAGGAGTCCGTAGCTTGTGCTGAGAACATAGGTGTTTAAGAGTCCTCCTGCAAGTTGGAATTGGTGCTAGTAACTGGCAAATTGGTTCCTTATCTCATATGATGATTTTTCCACATTTTCTTGGTTTGCAACTAGTACTAGCATTTTATTTAAAATAATATATATGCATATAAATATATATATTGTAATTGCTCTGTCATTTACCTGATGTGGATGTTTTTGTGGATGCTTTTAAGCTCATTTAGTTTTTGAATTAGGCTATTTTGGCCTTGTTTATACTTCTTATTTTTGCATCAGCTTTATAAAAAACTCACGTAGAGTTTTATGAGCATTCCAAATTGGGAATGCATCACTGTGTTCCTTTGTGTTAAAGTGGAAATTCACCTCCAGGTCTTGTTTGATTAAGTTATGGTGTAACGGGTTTGTAATTATAAACGGATGTAGTCTCGATGGAGTGCCTGAGGGCTTGATCAGACCACATTATATTTCCCAGTTGTGGTTGGCTTACATTGTCAAGCAACTCCTTCTGCATCAAGTAAAGGTCTATCCTGAATTATAATTGGTGGACTTGTTAATCAAATGAATAGTTCTCCTTATTAAGTTGGTGCGACCTCAACATGTAATAAAAATTAACAATTTACATATACAATAAGTTGAGTGGGTATATTACTGTCAATATTATCCTGCATGTGTTCTGTTCCTTTGGATGCTGAAGAGGAAGGTTCAGTTTCTTGGCCCCATTTTGAAGGGTGACATTTTCTACAGAACCCATAATTGTTCAGTTTTTTTACTTTTTTCTTTCCTTCAATTGTGCTCTTCTAATGACCAAGTATCAAATCTCTGATTTGAGGTCTTTAACCATATTTTTAAAATCCATTTTACACAGCATTTCTTTAATATTTTGTTCTTCAAGAGGGATCGCAGTGTGAGCACCCTTATGTTGCCTAACTGTGTCTGGAGAACTGTGTAGTGGAATATAGTCCTCTGACTGTATGGCAGCACCATCTTGGATTTAATTTGAGTTGCATTTTTTCCCCAGAAAACTATTCCACAAAACTACATGTTATTTTCTGCTGACATTGTACAGGTATCAGCAGTCTTGGTTAGATTCAGAGGAGCAACTCTAGTGTTGCTGTGGGACACCAAACCCATAACTGTAGCTCAGCCATAGCTTCCAAGAAGATGTAAGTATCACCGTTGGTTAGACAGAGTAGCCTCTATGCATGTTTAATGAACTGTTTAGGAGAGTGAGAGGAGAGTGGTGTACCACAAGGTTTCTGTTTTTCCATTGTAGCACTAGACACCAACATGCCCACCATGTACCCTTACAATAGCAGTCAGGAAATAGTTGTTTAAACAGAGAGAAGATCAAACTGTTGACAATCCTGGGTAAGCCTAATCTGAGAAGAAAGATTTTGTGTTTTTTACCAAATAAATTTACATGACAAAATAAGCAGCTCATGTTTTTGGACATGTGCCCAAACTCAAAATATGTTATTTTGCAATAGCAATATGTTTACTCATCCATTTTCTTAATTTCTCATTACGTGACTCTCACCTGGGCGAGTAGCACTTTTGTTTGGGAAAGTTAATAATTTATGCATTGTATTGTGCTTGATACTAATTTTTTTTATGGAGCTGCAGGGAAAACTGGCAGTGCCTTATGCATGTTAACTCATTATCTACCAGGCATTCTTGTTATGGGAACAGGCTCCAGACAAGCTTGAGTCTGCCCATGCATGAAAGAGGGCAGATAATTTCAGATACAATAAGACAAAAGATATGTCCAAAAGTGAAACTTTTATTTAAGAGGATTGCTGGTCATTTGGCTTTTTTGAGTAATGTGGTTTTTCCATTCTTGTCTTGTTTATGCTTGGGTTTGGCAGCCGAACTCAAATAGGATGACTTCACTTTTGAAAAACAAGGCCATAGTACTTCTGTCTATTTGTGTTATTTATACCTGCAATGTAAATAACTTTTGCTGCTGCCAGGGTCTGGAGAACAGGCATTAGCTAATCTCTTATATTTAGTGGTGATGAAAGAAGTGTAAATAAATGGAAACTCTTGGGCTCAGCATGCAGACACAATGGGGCCAAGCTCTTCTTGCAGCTGGACTAAATGTTTATGAGCCAAGAAACTCTATTATGCAAGTCACATGCCAAGTGCTACAATACAAAAAATGAAACATAGGCATGATATTATTGTTCTTTTATCTCCATGTTTGTTGATATACACGTGTGCTACATCATATCATCAAACATGTAAATGAACATTGGAAAAGAGTACCACAACTATTTGATTGTGGAAAAGAAGGGAGGAAACAGCAACACATTCCATGTGGTGGTGCCCATTCTGGATAGTAAGAATGATTCTTTATGGCACTGGTATTAGTTCCTTGTTCGTTGCATTTTGGGTGCAGGTGACCATTAAAAAAGACAAAATAATGGAAAAATTAGTTTATATTTGTGTTGGAAATATTTACAAATGTATAAGAAAAGACACAATAAATATTGACAAAAGAATATTTCTGCTTGTAAAACTAATCTTCTTGAAGGTTGCTTCCTTGGTTTCCTCAAGCATTTTGTTCATGCTTTATGGCTGGCTTTCATAGTGGACCATAATTCTGTTTAGTACTCAGGACCCTTATGAAGTGGTGTCTTGCTGCCCTTGACTGCTTGCCCCATGGTGCTACAAGGGGTGAAGTGAATTAAAACTGAGCTGGCTTCATTGTTTGGACCCTCTCCATTTTCTCAAGAGCTGGATAGAATTTAAATATTACACTAGACCAGTGCTGTCCAACTGGCGGCCCGCGACCCCCCTCTGTGTGGCCCCCCACCTGTCTGGCTGCTTTGATGGCTTACTCTTGTGTAAGCTTTAAATGGTATCAGTACTGTGATTAACTGCCCCCCCTGCATGGTTCTCACCTCAGATTCAGGCTGTAATCAGGCTGTATTGTTTAAATATGTAATCCCCTGTGTTTTTCACACCTTTTAATACCTGCATTGTTCAACCCCTGCAGTGTTCACACCTCAGTCTCAGGCTGTAATCACCCCCACTGTTCCCCTGTTCACACCTCAGGAGCAGTAGAAACCCACAAATAAACCCTGCACACTACAAAAAGAACATATACTGAGGTGGTACTGCAATTAAAATGTTTTTTAATATATAGTTATTGTGCAGACTGTAGGAGCAGTCCCAGCATTGTGTCACTGTAGGCTGCCTGTGTGTGCCATATACACAGGCAGCATAGGGCAAGCAGAGTATGGCACACACAGGCAGGGTAGGGAAGGCAGAGTATGGCACACACAGGCAGAGTAGGGCAGGCAGAGTATGGCACACACAGGCCAAGTTTGGCACAAACCAGCCAAGAATGGCACACACAGTGAAAGTATGGCACACGCAGGCAGGGTAGGGAAGGCAGAGTATGGCACACAGGCAGGGTAGGGCAGGCAGAGTATGGCACACACAGGCCAAGTATGGCACAAACCAGCCAAGAATGGCACACACAGTGAAAGTATGGCACGCAGGCAGGGTAGGGCAGGCAGATTATGGCACACACAGGCAGGGTAGGGAAGGCAGAGTATGGCACACACAAAGGCAGGGTAGGGAAGGCAGAGTATGGCACACACAAAGGCAGGGTAGGGAAGGCAGAGTATGGCACGCAGGCATGGTAGGGAAGGCAGAGTGTGGCAGGTTTTTGCTGTACTACAACCATTAATATGGGTATGGTCATGTGATAACATGGGTGTGGTTTCAAGTGGGTGCGGTTTTAAAAAGGGGAGTGGTCAAAACTGGCTTCCATTATCGGCCCTCCACCACGTAGGTCGGAAAAATTCCGGCCCTCGGTACAACAGAAGTTGGACAGCACTGCACTAGACGAACAGAAGAGGCAACACATTTGGGACTTCACAACCCATTGCTCTTTATGCATCTCTTTATTGGAAGTCTGTAAATCTTTATCCAGGTGGCACAGGGTTCTAGTAATTACACAGAATCAGTCACACAAGCTTTAGAAGGGTATGTGCATGGTCCTCTACATCTAGTTGCAGTGTATAAACATAATTCAACTATTGGCCAAGGTGTACTCGTTTGTCTTGACTGTAACTAATTTAAGGATCCATCAAAAGCTGTGTTAAGCAAAAAGGTTCTGAATGCCACTAAGCATACCAGGATCTTAATAAACAATATATTTTTGGCCACAAGAATAACAATGGCGGAATCCTGGAAGTCCCTGTTGTAATCTACCCATAACATTAAACTTTAATTGATTTTGGTCTGTGTTAATGAAAAATCATCAAGCATCACTCTGAACAGAATAAATAGTTTCCAAAAAATTGTGGACCCATAGACAAGATACCAATATTCGGTGGGTGTGGAAGAGGCACTCCTCTTTACTTAAAATATGCTGCTTATATATTTATTTTCCTTTGTACTTCTAATACGTACTAGGGATGCAGCTGAGATCCATATATACCCTGTACTGATTAGTTTACACTAATTACACAAACACATATGCTGAACCCATATGCTGAGTCAGCATGTTTACTCCTGAACCAAACTTAAAGACACTTTAAATTAACATTTGCCAATCACATGGAGAATGTGGGATTCATTTATTATAGAGCTATAAATCAACAATCTAGAAAGGTGAATGAATGATTGCTTCTAATTCAGTCTTTCTATAAGAAATAAGCCTTGGAAGTTATTACTGATATTTTTTAAGGTCTACCCAACCTAGTTGCCCTTGCCAGTTTAGCTCACCCAACACAATACAGCCATTTTTAGCTTTGCTTGCCTTTTACATTGCCATGTGAACATGTGTTATCTAGACATATACAAAGCTGGATTTATCAAGCGTATACCTGCTATTTGTTACCTGTTGTAACACTATTTTAAACAACTGCTAATTTCCACAACGCTATGTTTATTTTCACATCCACTCATGCAGTTACAGGAGTAATCATAAATATTTTCCTAGTTTCTGTACTTATCCAAGTAGCGTCCTACTTAATTACCCTGTACGTGTACATATAGCATGAAAACCAGTAGAGTTCTTATTATTGCTAAGGGGGAGAAGAATGTGTCTATGTGATAAAAAAGCCTTTGAATACAAGACAAGTAGGTAAACTTAGTGAGCTGATTTAACTCTTCAGCACTTTTCTTGTTCATCCTGGAGCAATTGAAACATGCTTAGGGCTGGATCAGTAAACAAGATAATGATTTGTCAAAGGTTTTTTGAAATGTATTGATCTTCAGGTCCTCCTAGGATATTTCTCCTACCAAAAAATCTGGCAGAAAATTGCGCAGAACTTGATCATTTTATTGTGACTATGAAACATATCATGCTAATGTGTGGCTCCAAGGAGATAGAAATACACCAAAGGTGTAAAGGTATGCTACTCCCACTAATACTGTTATTTGGGTCATATTGTTTGCATAGTCCCATGACCCACCTAAAAGAATACATTAGAAGGCAAAGATGCAGCCACTTGCTTTGCAGTGATTTGGATTGCTTTGCATTAAAAAAGCCACTGAACAGTGACATTTTTAGCACCTATTTTTTAGAAATAGTTCTGTGGTCTAGCAAACTGCAAAGTCACACCCTGGGTTGAAGTGGTTAAAGTTTCCATTTATTTACTTCTTTTCTACATAGTATGATTCAGTGTAACTGGCTTTAAATATGCATAGCATCACGACATGTTATCATGATGATTTTTTTTTAGATCACATCTGTATCCAATACAAGCCTAGCTTTCTCATTAAACCTGGCATCTCTTGGATTTTAGTCCCTTTACTAAATGTTGATGCAGATGTGAAGGCCTCTGCTCTTTGCCCTTTTCTTTTATAAACAGGAATCTTGATTTAGTGGAAGAAGTATTAATTGTTGGGCGTCCGCCACCACTTCTCTGCGTTACTCACTGATCTTAATGCGAGAGATTATGACTCTGATGTGAGAGGTTAATGCCATATCCTGCTCTGCCCTGACTCAACGGAATTCCCTGACTCATAAAAAAAAAAAATATCATTAATTCTGTATAAGGGAAAGGAAGGAACCTTGAGGAAAATGCTACCCCATTAATTCTAATTTCTATAGAGGCTTTCAGGACACATGAAATGAGTGTTTATTATGCATGCTGGGTTAGGAGGCTGAGCTTACTTCCATTGGGAGTTTCAGGTTTCTGGCAGGGCATTATAGGAATGAGGATCCTTTGGAAGCTAGTGTGCTCTGTCAGCACACAAGGCATACATATGATGGAAACAGCTATACTTGCAAAGCTCTAATTTTCCTCTGTTCTTTCCAGTGTATTACAAGGCACAATAAACTTTCCACCAAATATTGCACATCTATGTTAAACAGCAAAACCATGTAGATGTTATGTACAAAAAAATAGATAAATATATACAGTATATAGTCAATAATGTACCCTCTGTTGTAAAATATAAGGATATTATAAGTCACCTTGGTGTTCCATGACCTGTATAAAGCAAAAGGCTAAGCGCTGAATGCTTTTATACAGGTCATGGAACTCTGAGGTGACTTTTAATATCCTCATATTTTACAACAGGGGGTATATTTTTTATTATAATGAACATTATTTATTAGAATACACATGTTTCAGTGATTCGTGTGACAGAAATGATATCACTAAGCACCTATTATAACTGATGACATCACTACGCACTGTTTATAAGAATATAATTTACACATGGCTCTTTTGTACTGTATTATCAAAAATAATACTTATGTGCTTTTATTCCTTCTCATGTTGGTATTTTCTGAGCTATGAATGTATGATATTTAGTAAAGCATGACCTACATTTAAAGATCCATATTTGGCCCAGTTACTGAACAAGCTGATCTTTTCTGATTGAGTCACCTATATAAGGAAAAAACTGTATGGGTCTCTGGTCAAAACTGTCTAAAATATATTTCCAGTGAAATGCCTTTAGCTATCAACCACTTGCACAGACCAAAGCAGTATTTAGCAAATATATGATTGGGACATGGATATATATATGTCAATATGCCCAATGGTTAGGTGGGGGAGCTATCCTTCCTGCTAGGAAGGCAGGCAGGATATTGTTAATAGTTATGAAGACTTAAGAATGGGTAAAAGGGGTAGGGTATATAAAGAGGTTACTGTTGTGGCAGCTTTCTGTTTTAGAGCATGGGGAGAAGCATCCCTTTCCCCCTGTTCTCCTGCCCTGGTTTAGTGAAAGCAGGAGTGGTTTGGTCTTACCCTTCTTGTAAAGCTGGGACCGGGGAGATGCTTTCTGAGTAGACAGGGTCTGGTACAGTATACCCTTAGTACAGTTCAGTTCGGTACCTCCTTGGATATTGGTCCCAGAAGCTAGGAGTAGGGTTGCCACCTTTTCTGGAAAAAAATACTGGCCTTTGTATATTTTTATCTTTCTTTCATATTAAGAACATGGTGGCAACGCTAGCTAGGAGTGTGATGTGAGGCCTATCATGCATTCACTTACCCACCAGAGTGTGACTGCACCTGGAGGCTGGCATGGTGGGTAGCCTGTGTAATGTTGTTATTGTGTAACTAAAGCTGGGCACTGTGGTGAATACTGTTTTTGGGGTTATTTAAGGGGTGGATTGAAAAATTGGCTTTTGTAAGGGATGGCCAGTTGCCTTGATGCTGTCCTGGTCATACACAAGGAACATTCCTTTTTCTGGGTATAAAGGCAAACTGTTGTGAAAATAAAAAAATAATATGAGCCTTATCTCATAGAAATAAGTAAATGTTAAATATAATCAATTAAAAATTATGTAATGTTTTGAAATAATCACTGTTTAGTTTTTCCAGTTTAGCAATATCGCTTTCTTAATGCAGGAGTTGAAGTCAAATTTTGATTGACAGTTAGGTCAGATACAGTTCATTGGCATGTACTCCCTATGCCTAGACAATGTATAAGCGCTAAATGTCTTTCAAAATAACCAACTCCAGCACTGAGCTGCATGTAGACAGATTCTTTCAGAAACGTACAGAATATTTACTGTAATTATGTTTAAAAAGTGAGACACAGCTTAAATTACATTTTCATTTCTGCAATAGTTTCCTTTATAAATGACAAATTTCTTTTATTAGCAGTGAAATATGGAGTTTTTTTTATTAATCGGCAACAGGGGCAAGAGAGTGGGTTTTACCATAAGACATTAAAGGGGCTTTTACTTATGCTCAATTTTTCTTTTTCATGATTCATGTGTTTTGGCACCAAAATACAATTTTCCTGTGGGTAAAAAAGCTATTTTTTCAACATTTATTATGCAACAAGACTGGGGCAAATCAAAAAGCAAAAGTAGGCCATTTAAAATCTGTCAAGATCATGTGGAAGTCAATAGCAGATGTCCCTTTTACAACTGGAAGATATTTCTTTGCTTCATGGTTTTAGAGGTTTTCGTGGGTGGGGGGGTTATGCTGTCATTTGTTTGACAATACGAAAAAGTCATGGTTTTCGTTTTTTCTGCATCTTTTTTCATCATGTTGTTTTAATTCAGATCTTTTGATAAATGACTGACATTCACGCAGATAAGTTTAACCACGAAAATCAGACTGATTCGGGGAGGGAATTCCAGAACTTAACAGCTCTCACTGTAAAAAATCCTTTCCGAATATTTAAATGGAACCTCCCTTCTTCTAAACGGAGTGGGTGCCCTCGTGTCTGTTGGAAGGACCTACTGGTAAATAAAACATTAGAAAGGTTATTATATGATCCCTTTATATATTTATACATAGTTATCATGTCACCTCTTAAGCGCCTCTTCTCCAGTGTAAACAGACCCAACTTGGCCAGTCTTTCTTCATAACTGAGACTTTCCATACCCTTTACCAACTTAGTTGCCCTTCTCTGGACCCTCTCTAACTCAATAATGTCCCGTTTGAGCACTGGAGACCAAAACTGAACAGCATATTCTAGATGGGGCCTTACCAGCGCTCTGTAAAGGGGAAGAATAACCCCCTCCTCCCGTGAATCTATACCCCTTTTAATACAGCTCAAGACCTTGTTTGCCCTTGCAGCTGCTGCCTGGCATTGCTTGCTACAGCCAAGTTTATTATCTACAAGGACTCCAAGGTCCTTCTCCATTATGGATTTGCCTAGTGCAGTCCCATTAAGGGTATACGGGGCTTGCATATTTTTACATCCCAGGTGCATGACTTTACATTTATCCACATTAAATCTCATCTGCCACTTAGCTGCCCAGATTGCCAGTTGGTCAAGATCCTGCTGCAGGGATGTCACATCCTGGATAGAATTGACTGGTCTGCAGAGTTTTGTGTCATCTGCAAACACTGATACATTACTCATAATACCCTCCCCTAAGTCATTTATGAACAAATTAAACAAAAGTGGACCCAGTACAGAACCCTGAGGGACCCCACTGAGAACCTTATTCCAAGTAGAGAATGTACCATTAACAACCACCCTTTGTACCCGATCCTGTAGCCAGTTTTCTATCCATGTGCAAACGACTTCACTAAGACCAATAGATCTTAGCTTAGAAAGCAGTCATTTGTGGGGAACGGTATCAAATGCTTTGGCAAAATCCAAATAGATGATATCTACTGCATCCCCACTGTCCAGCTTCTTACTTACCTCATCATAAAAAGCAATTAAATTGGTCTGACATGACCTGTCCTTCATAAAGCCATGCTGATTACTGCTCATAATGGCATTCTCCACTACATAATTTTGAATGTGATCCCTTAACAAGCCTTCAAATAACTTGCCCACCACGGATGTCAAACTTACAGGCCTATAATTGCCAGCCTGAGATCTTACTCCCTTTTTAAATATGGGAATGACATTCGCCTTCTTCCAATCCGTAGGTACCATACCTGATGACTTACGTCTCTTCACTGCACAGACCATTTGTTTATTTGCTTTTTATACTCAAGTTCACCTGCTTAAGGGCTCTGGCACACGGGGGAGATTAGTCGCCCGCGAACAGGGAGTTAATCGCGGGCGACTAATCTTCCCCGTGTGCCAGAGCCCTAAAGGTAGTACTACCACAGATTTCTTGATGTGGCTGTGGGGGCCACTTACAAATCTTTACCTTGGTCCCTATAGTGCTTTAAAGTGTCCCTGGCTAATAGTAGGGAAATTTGAGCACCTACAATTTGCACTCCGTACTGTGCACGCTAAGACAGTCGCTATCTTTTTCAGCTCATATTTGCAGATAAAATGTAGACTATCCCGTTGATATGAGAAAGCTGGAGGAGAGAGAGATTCCATCTTTTTCTGTTTATGTTCCCTTTTGTTTCCTTTCCACATCTATAAATAACTTTTCTTGAGACTGTCGCAAGCAGCATCATTTCCAGTCATGTTGGCGGGGGCATGGTTTATAGAAACCAAACATGCACTGATCTTGTTCCCGTACAGTCGTCACAGTGATCTTTGCACATATGGAAGTCATGCACGTGGGTGAGAGAGACAGGCCCAAAGGGAAGGGATTAACCCTTTCATCGCCAGCTCAGTGTTTTCATTTGATTTCTGTAACATTTTAATATTTTGTGGTGCTATCAGTTGGCCATTCTGTTCTTTATTAAACCAGACAGGATTTTTTAGTGTGTCAGAAATGCTCATGTAGGGGGAAACTATCTAACTAAAATTTAATATAAACTTCATTTCATAAAAATAAGAAACATTCTAAATATGAATAGTTGATTGTATTCTTCTATCGCCCACTCAGTAGTCTGACAGAGGAACAGAAGGGCGCTACTTCAATTAGCACAGACAATTGGTTTATTTTTTATTATACCCAAGTTCAGCTGTAGCTTTGTGTCAGAGTTGGTTTAAGCATACACCAATGTATTCAACCTATTGGCCTATTATATTTTTTAAAAAGTCTGTATTTCCATGAGATGAAGCGCATATTAAAATTTTATTTTCCTTATACTTCCCCTTTAAATGAATGTGAGTAGTGATGAGCGAATCTTCGTCGGAAAATTTGCGAAACTTTGAAAAAAATTGCTGAACGGGAAAAATGACGGCTTGATTTTTTTGATGCAGTGAATTTTTTGCTCTGTGAATTTTTGTGCTCATTTCGCAAAAACATCCATCAATGACAAAAACGCAGAAAATGCCAAAAAAATTACACTCATCACTAAATGTGAGCATTTCAGTTTCATAAATTCTATTTATGTTTACGTAACAGTAAAAACCTTAATTCCTTATTCATGTAAGGGAGATTTTACCCAGCAGGACCTGTGGTTTTCAGGATAAGGGGTCTTCCCGTTATTTGAATCTCCATAACTTAAGTCTACAAAAAATTATTTAAACATTAATTAAACCCAGTAGGATTGTTTTGCCTCCAGTAAGGATTAATTATATCTTAGCTGGGATCAAGTACAAGGTACTTACCAAGAAAAAGGAAAGAGTTTATAAAGAATGTGAATTATTTGATTAAAATGAAGTCTATGGGAGTCTATGGGAGATGGCCTTCTGGATAGCTTTCTGGATAACTGGTTTCCAGATAACTGATCCCATACCTGTAGTTTAATTAATTCAACTGGTCATAAAAATGGCGGCCCAGTCATATCATTTGACAAAATTACCATGTATGTTTTATTGCATATTAAGGGGCAGTAATTTGTCATGTAATTATTTGAATTGCTCCCTCTAGTCTTTCAATTTTTTCCCTAGTAAGAAACACCTGAAGCATTAGACAGACATATCTTTTGATTAAGGGACAGATTTATTATAGACCAAACTAGGGAATGCAGAAGGATTTCTATGAGTTTGAGCTGGGGTTTGATCTGGTTTACGGTAAAATTTCCCTGGCGGTGAAGAATATTTTAATGATTACATTTTTTAATAAACTGACACATCAAAGCTGATACACAAACGCAAAGCAAAAAATCCTTTGGAAAATAATAATTGTCCACCTCACATGTGGGGTTGGGAAAGGAAAGCCCTGCAGCTATAAGCGCAGGGGCTGCATGACAAGGGATCCAAATGACCAGCAGCCAGATTACACTGGTTTATGTTTGTTTATGTATCAGAATCAGATGCAGCTGTGATTGGGTGAGAAGCAATAAGTTAAGGATGGGAAAAGCTGGGCTGGGGGTGGAGAAGGGGAGGGATGTGATGTCACATGAGAAGAAGTTCACTTCCTATCTTCTGAACAGGTAGAAACATCCCACCCAGCCTCCCCTCTTTTTTTGCATATTATGTTATTTCTGAATGCTTGATCCAGGAATTTTTTCTGATAACCATTGGAATCAAAACAGTGGTTATATGATAATGTATTTTAAGTATGTTTTATTTGTCATGGCAGCAGTAGGACCTTGCCAGTAATTTTAGAAGAGGGAGAAAGGAAGTTCTCTCTTGCGACTGCATGGTGGGTTGATAGATACAGACGCTACTACTGCTTGTGCTAAGTAACAGCCTGCTTGGATTGCTGGTAGCAGAATTTGGGACCATCCTCTCTGTAGGTAGAGGCAGTATGCCACCCCACCAATTTTTGCCACCCTAGGCCTGGGCCTTTGTAGCCTGCCCACAAATCCGAGCCTGGGGAGCTGGCTCCTTTCTTCTTTAAGCTCCCCTGCAGTCATAGGGTCTGCTGTATAATCCATGCCACTGTGCATGAGCTGAAATGCTATTCACAATAATACTTAGCACTTTACCTTCTCCTTGCAAGTTTTCCCTAGCATTTGTGTGCACATTTAAGAACTGCACATAAGGAATAGTACAGACTGCAAGATTTCAAGTGATCGCTGGAACCAATACCTAAGAAGATGCTACTTTCAGTGTTCCATTAACTTGCTCCTGCATACAGAATTGTTTCGCGTAATGACTGCCCCACCAAGGGCATTGTTGGCACTGCAAGCACTGAAGTGGTACCATTCACACACGTAATTTGCACCTGCTTTGGTAAATCGCTCCCACATGTTGCAGATATTATGTGAGCACTCGTACAACAAAAGGATTCTGTGACAGAGGCTTATATTGTGGTTAAAATTTTTTACAATTTGCATCTGTCCAGGAGCAGGCACAAGCAGCCAATATCCACCAAAAACACTTGCTGAGAATCCACCGCTAAGCTTAAAAAAACTTCTACTTGTGCCTGCCCCTGGAAACATTAAATCCACCAGGGGACAGGCACACATATCTGATATCCGCCAAAAATGCAAAGTCTTGCATTTTCTGCATGTGCCTACACCCAGGTGGATTCAATGCTTCTGGGTGCAGGCGCAAGTAGCTGCGAATTCTTGGCAAACATTTTTCCACTTGCTAAGAGTAGGCTACGTGTCACATCAGCCTTATGCTTAAATGAGAGCTAAAACATTCATTTGAAACATCAGTGCTAAACTCTTAATTTTATCCTGTAGGAACGGAAACATTTACTATGAAAAACCACCTTGAAAGAAGTTAAGGTAGCAAAATATACTATATATAATGTATTTTAATCTGTAACCAAGCATGGTGAGTTTTTTATTTGCCTTATTGAGAAGATGATCCCTTATTCCCAAGTGAAAAGCTATATTGCCTTTTTTATCTAAATTGCTAACAGGGGATTCAATTTAGTTTTCATTTTCTATCTGAACTATTAACTTTTTTTAATAAAAGCTCATATCCTATTTGATGTTTGACCTTCACATTTTTAAATGCATCAGAGAGGTTTTTATTTCAAAACTGTAACTGCATCACTGGCATTGCTTATAAATGCACACATATGCTTAACATAAGCCCAAGAGAAAAATTAACTTTGCCTAAACTGTTTTCCTTTCAAAATGTGGGAGAGTAGGATTATGGGATTAAAGTGACAGAGACAGACTCATTATAGAAAGTAGAATGCTTACGTTAAAGTGTTCCTTGCACATATACAGAAAGTAGTACTTTAGCAGTCACTTCTTTCTCACTTGACTCTTCTGTCACATTTATAACCCTCTTTAAAAGTGTCTATGAAGATTCTCATTCATCCAGCAACTTGACTTTCGGAGTTTTCCTAAAAAAGTTTCACCTCGCATCCGAGAGGCTTATTCACTTCAACTGAGGGGTAGGGAATTCCCTGGCATTTAGTGGTATATTTTTGAGATGTAGATAAACTGCTGAGTCTTGTCCTGAGGAGTTAGCCCTCCTATGTTGGGCCATTCTCTTATAGAGTAGACAGTAAGCAGCTAATAATACAGTCATTCCAAAATTTTAGTCAACACTTAACATAAACGAGAAAATGTGTAAATCCAGGATCTACATTTGTTGCATTTGAACTGTAAACTTTTTAATGCAGGAGCACTTAAAATACAAACCGGATAGGTCTATTGCAAGGTTAAAATGTTGTTTGTATAGTTTAATGTAATAAACTGGGCCAAAAACATATACAGTAGAACTTGCAAGTGTAAACAATGTCCTCTTAATATTTACAGATCAAAGGGCCACTACAGTTTAACCCTTTCACTGCCAGCCGTTTTGAACAAAGCGGAACTTCTACTGCCAGACAGTTTTTGAACATTTTGCACTGTTTCGCTTTAGGGGCCTTTCCTTGGGGGAACTTTTAGTTTACCCAGGAAAACAATATATTGTTTTTTTCAGGACAACCTAAGCTTTTAAAATATGGTAGAATTTTTGTGTAATTCCAATTTTGTAACAAGATATAGGCTTCTAAATGTCTAAAAAATGAAAAAAAATTATATTTTCCATAATATAAACACACATACCAGAAACAAAAATTATTTTATGCATGAAAATACACCTGATTTTGAAAGTCCCATGTCTCCTGAATGTGCCAATACCAAATATATATAGTTTTATGGAGATTTCTCACATGTATAGGTCAAAAACTCCCAGCAGTACATTACCAAATTTCCAAAGCACTGCTCCAGAAAGCTGCATACTTTAGATTTTAAGGCCAAAAATTCCGCTAACAGAAAGTTTATCCCAGAAAATTTTACATTTTTAGAAAGAAGAGATTCTGGGGAATACAGAATAGGCACAACTGTCTGTCTACTCCAAACTATCAAGTTGTAATGCTTTCCTAAAGTTATTGGTTTTTATCAAAATTTGTGAATTTTTTTTAAAATCGCTTCAAAGCTTCCAGTCTATAGTATCTTAACTCCTAAAGGTCATAAAGTAACCAAATAAAACACCCTAAATATGAATGCCAGGGGTCAACTGAACAGTTTGATGCCCAATATGTATAGATTTAGCTAAGTATGTGGCATGTAGGGGCCCCAATGTGAACATACACCCATATGTACTGTCATTTCTGTCATTTCAGCTTCTGCAAAATCAACATTTACATCATTACATGTGGGATAAAGCTAGTAAAAAGTACATTCACCCCAGAAAGCCATATATTTTTGGAAAGTACACATTCCCCCGAATCTAAAATGGGTACCCATGTCTTTCTACTCCACAGTACCAAGCCGCAAAGCTTTCCTAAAGTTGGCAATTTTGATAACATTTCCAAAAATCCACTCAAAGCTTCCAGTTTCCAGCATATTATCTCCCACATAGCATTAGGTACCAAGATAAAACACCCTAAATATGAACGCCAGGGGCCCACTTAACAGTTTGATGCCCAATATGTATAGGTTTACCTAAGTATGTGGCATGTAGGGGCCCCAATGAGAACATACCCCCATATGATCTATCATTTCAGCTTCTGCAAAATAAATACATTTACATCATTATATGTAGGATAATGCTAGTAAAAAGTACATTCACCCCAGAAAGTCATATATTTTTGGAAAGTACACATTCCCCTGAATCTAAAATGGGTACCCATGTCTTTCTACTCCACAGTACCAAGCCATAAAGCTTTCCTAAGTTTGACGATTTTTATGGCATTTCCAAAAATCACCTCAAAACTTCCATTATGCAGCATCTTATTTTCTACAGGTCATTAGGTACCAAGACAAAACACCCTAAATATGAATCCCAGAGGTCTACTGAACAGTTTGATGCCCAATATGTATAGGTTTACCTAAGTATGTGGCATGTAGGGGCCCGAATGTGAACATATACCCATATGTACTGTCATTTCTGTCATTTCAGCTTCTGCAAAATCAACATTTACATCATTACATGTGGGATAAAGCTAGTAAAAAGTACATTCACCCCACAAAGTCATATATTTTTGGAAAGTACACATTCCCCTGAATCTAAAATGGGTACCCATGTCTTTCTACTCCACAGTACCAAGCCATAAAGCTTTCCTAAGTTTGACGATTTTTATGGCATTTCCAAAAATCACCTCAAAACTTCCACTATGCAGCATCTTATTTTCTACAGGTCATTAGGTACCAAGACAAAACACCCTAAATATGAACCCCAGAGGTCTACTGAACAGTTTGATGCCCAATATGTATAGGTTTACCTAAGTATGTGGCATGTAGGGGCCCCAATGTGAACATATACCCTTATGTACTGTCATTTCTGTCATTTCAGCTTCTGCAAAATCAACATTTACATCATTACATGTGGGATAAAGCTAGTAAAAAGTACATTCACCCCAGAAAGTCATATATTTTTGGAAAGTACACATTCCCCTGAATCTAAAATGGGTACCCATGTCTTTCTACTCCACAGTACCAAGCCATAAAGCTTTCCTAAGTTTGACGATTTTTATGGCATTTCCAAAAATCACCTCAAAACTTCCATTATGCAGCATCTTATTTTCTACCGGTCATTAGGTACCAAGACAAAACACCCTAAATATGAACCCCAGAGGTCTACTGAACAGTTTGATGCCAAATATGTATAGGTTTACCTAAGTATGTGGCATGTAGGGGCCCCAATGTGAACATATACCCATATGTACTGTCATTTCTGTCATTTCAGCTTCTGCAAAATCAACATTTACATCATTACATGTGGGATAAAGCTAGTAAAAAGTACATTCACCCCAGAAAGGCATATACTTTTGGAAAGTACACATCCCCCCGAATCTAAAATGGGTACCCATGTCTTTCTACTCCACAGTACCAAGCCATAAAGCTTTCCTAAGTTTGATGATTTTTATGACATTTCTAAATATCACCTCAAAACTTCCACTACGCAGCATCTTATTTTCTACAGGTCATTAGGTACCAAGACAAAACACCCTAAATATGAACCCCAGAGGTCTACTGAACAGTTTGATGCCCAATATGTATAGGTTTACCTAAGTATGTGGCATGTAGGGGCCCGAATGTGAACATATACCCATATGTACTGTCATTTCTGTCATTTCAGCTTCTGCAAAATCAACATTTACATCATTACATGTGGGATAAAGCTAGTAAAAAGTACATTCACCCCACAAAGTCATATATTTTTGGAAAGTACACATTCCCCTGAATCTAAAATGGGTACCCATGTCTTTCTACTCCACAGTACCAAGCCATAAAGCTTTCCTAAGTTTGACGATTTTTATGGCATTTCCAAAAATCACCTCAAAACTTCCACTATGCAGCATCTTATTTTCTACAGGTCATTAGGTACCAAGACAAAACACCCTAAATATGAACCCCAGAGGTCTACTGAACAGTTTGATGCCCAATATGTATAGGTTTACCTAAGTATGTGGCATGTAGGGGCCCCAATGTGAACATATACCCTTATGTACTGTCATTTCTGTCATTTCAGCTTCTGCAAAATCAACATTTACATCATTACATGTGGGATAAAGCTAGTAAAAAGTACATTCACCCCAGAAAGTCATATATTTTTGGAAAGTACACATTCCCCTGAATCTAAAATGGGTACCCATGTCTTTCTACTCCACAGTACCAAGCCATAAAGCTTTCCTAAGTTTGACGATTTTTATGGCATTTCCAAAAATCACCTCAAAACTTCCACTATGCAGCATCTTATTTTCTACAGGTCATTAGGTACCAAGACAAAACACCCTAAATATGAACTCCAGAGGTCTACTGAACAGTTTGATGCCCAATATGTATAGGTTTACCTAAGTATGTGGCATGTAGGGGCCCGAATGTGAACATATACCCATATGTACTGTCATTTCTGTCATTTCAGCTTCGGCAAAATCAACATTTACATCATTACATGTGGGATAAAGCTAGTAAAAAGTACATTCACCCCAGAAAGTCATATATTTTTGGAAAGTACACATTCCCCCGAATCTAAAATGGGTACCCATGTCTTTCTACTCCAAAGTACCAAGCCGCAAAGCTTTCCTAAAGCTAGCGGTTTTTATGACATTTCAGAAAATCGCATAAAATATTGCAGTTTGCCGCATTTATCTCACAGAATTTCTTGCATACCATGGCAAATCACCCCAAATAGGAACACAAGAGGCCTACTGAACAGTTTGATGCCCAATATGCATAGATATACCAAAGTCTGTGGTGTGTACTGAACCCAAAATGAAAATAGCGCATATGGATTTCTCGCCAACTTAGCTTTTGCACACAGAGCCCCCTGACAGCGTATTATGTACCGTAACCCCCCTAACTATACAGAGACCCCCAGAAAACCATATATTTTTCGAAAGTACACATTCTGACAAATCCAACAAGGGTAAAGAGTCCTTTCTACACCAAAGTACCAATCTGCAAAGCTTTCCTAAAGTTAGTGGTTTTTATGACATTTGAGAAAATCGCATAAAAATGTTGCAGTTTGCCGCATTTATCTCACACAATTCCTTGCGTACAAAGGCAACACACCCCAAATAGGAACACCAGAGGCCTACTGAACAGTTTGATGCCCAATATGCATAGATATACCAAAGTCTGCGGTATGTACTGACCCCAAAATGAAAATAGCGCATAAGGATTTCTCGCCTGCCAGCTCATCTTTTGCACACAGAGCCCCCTGACAGCCTATTATATGCAGTAAGACCGCCAAACTACACAGGGACCCCCAGAAAACCATATATTTTTGGAAAGTACACATTCTGACAAATCCAACAAGGGTAAAGAGTCCTTTCTACAGCAAAGTACCAATCTGCAAAGCTTTCCTAAAGTTAGTAGTTTTTATGACATTTGAGAAAATCGCATTAAAATGTTGCAGTTTGCCGCATTTATCTCACACAATTTCTTGCGTACAAAGGCAGCTTACCCCAAATAGGAACACCAGAGGCCTACTGAACAGATTGATGCCCAATATGCATAGATATACCAAAGTCTGCAGTATGTACTGACCCCAAAATGAAAATAGCGCATAAGGATTTCTTGCCTGCCAGCTCAGCTTTTGCACACAGAGCCCCTTGACAGCCTATTATATGCAGTAAGACCCCCAAACTACACAGGGACCCCCAGAAAACCATATATTTTTGGAAAGTACACATTCTGACAAATCCAACAAGGGTAAAGAGTCCTTTCTACACCAAAGTACCAATCTGCAAAGCTTTCCTAAAGTTAGTAGTTTTTATGACATTTGAGAAAATCGCATAAAAATGTTGCAGTTTGCCGCATTTATCTCACACAATTTCTTGCGTACAAAGGCAACTCACCCCAAATAGGAACACCAGAGGCCTACTGAACAGTTTGATGCCCAATATGCATAGATATACCAAAGTCTGCGGTAAGTCTGACCCCAAAATGAAAATAGCGCATAAGGATTTCTCGCCTGCCAGCTCAGCTTTTGCACACAGAGCCCCCTGACAGCCTATTATATGCAGTAAGACCGCCAAACTACACAGGGACCCCCAGAAAACCATATATTTTTGGAAAGTACACATTCTGACAAATCCAACAAGGGTAAAGAGTCCTTTCTACACCAAAATACCCATCTGCAAAGCTTTCCTAAAGTTAGTGGTTTTTATGACATTTGAGAAAATCGCATAAAAATGTTGCAGTTTGCCGCATTTATCTCACACAATTTCTTGCGTACAAAGGCAGCTCACCCCAAATAAGAACACCAGAGGCCTACTGAACAGATTGATGCCCAATATGCATAGATATACCAAAGTCTGCGGTATCTACTGACCCCAAAATGAAAATAGCGCATAAGGATTTCTTGCCTGCCAGCTCAGCTTTTGCACACAGAGCCCCTTGACAGCCTATTATATGCAGTAAGACCCCCAAACTACACAGGGACCCCCAGAAAACCATATATTTTTGGAAAGTACACATTCTGACAAATCCAACAAGGGTAAAGAGTCCTTTCTACACCAAAGTACCGATCTGCAAAGCTTTCCTAAAGTTAGTAGTTTTTATGACATTTGAGAAAATCGCATAAAAATGTTGCAGTTTGCCGCATTTATCTCACACAATTTCTTGCGTACAAAGGCAACTCACCCCAAATAGGAACACCAGAGGCCTACTGAACAGTTTGATGCCCAATATGCATAGATATACCAAAGTCTGCGGTATGTACTGACCCCAAAATGAAAATAGCGCATAAGGATTTCTTGCCTGCCAGCTCAGCTTTTGCACACAGAGCCCCCTGACAGCCTATTATATGCAGTAAGACCGCCAAACTACACAGGGACCCCCAGAAAACCATATATTTTTGGAAAGTACACATTCTGACAAATCCAACAAGGGTAAAGAGTCCTTTCTACACCAAAGTACCAATCTGCAAAGCTTTCCTAAAGTTAGTGGTTTTTATGACATTTGAGAAAATCGCATAAAAATGTTGCAGTTTGCCGCATTTATCTCACACAATTTCTTGCGTACAAAGGCAGCTCACCCCAAATAAGAACACCAGAGGCCTACTGAACAGATTGATGCCCAATATGCATAGATATACCAAAGTCTGCAGTATGTACTGACCCCAAAATGAAAATAGCGCATAAGGATTTCTCACCTGCCAGCTCAGCTTTTGCACACAGAGCCCCCTGACAGCCTATTATATGCAGTAAGACCCCCAAACTACACAGGGACCCCCAGAAAACCATATATTTTTAGAAAGTACACATTCTGACAAATCCAACAAGGGTAAAGAGTCCTTTCTACACCAAAGTACCCATCTGCAAAGCTTTCCTAAAGTTAGTGGTTTTTATGACATTTGAGAAAAAATGTTGCAGTTTGCCGCATTTATCTCACACAATTTCTTGCGTACAAAGGCAACTCACCCCAAATAGGAACACCAGAGGCCTACTGAACAGATTGATGCCCAATATGCATAGATATACCAAAGTCTGCGGTATGTACTGACCCCAAAATGAAAATAGCGCATAAGGATTTCTCGCCTGCCAGCTCAGCTTTTGCACACAGAGCCCCCTGACAGCCTATTTTATGCAGTAAGACCCCCAAACTACACAGGGACCCCCAGAAAACCATATATTTTTGGAAAGTACACATTCTGATGAATTCAAAATAGGTAAAGTTATTTTTGTACACCAAAGTTACACATGGCAAAGCTACGCTAAAACAGATCAGGAACACTAATATAGGGATAAAAATGTGCAAATCAATGAAACAACAAAATAAAGTCACACGACAGCATAATTAGTGGTCAGAATATCTGATCCAATAGTCACGCTGTCAAAATAAACAGTTTTTGGGGGAAATAAAAAAAAAAAAAAGAAGTAAAATGAAAAAAAAAAAATTTTTTTTAAAAAAGTTTTTGTGAGTTTGTGTATACATGTGCACATGTAAAAGTTGTGTGACAGTGTGTATATGAGTGTATATGAGTGTATATAAGTGTATATGAGTGTATATGAGTGTGCAAAGTGGAAAAAAAAAAAAAAAAAAAACCCTGTGCTAAATTGTGTTGTATGTGTGTATAAATGTATATAAATGTATATAAATGTGTGTAAGTGTGTGTAAAAGTGTGTATAACAAAAAATAAAGTCACACTTACCTGTCTGAAGGTCAGATCGGTTCCCTGCTTCTCCTTCCTGCAGTCGCCGAGGAAGTAGGTGGGAGGCGGCTCTGGGGGGGGGAAGCAGGAAGCTGTACAAGCAGCAGATGCGATGCGATCGCATCTGCTGCTTGTAGGATGGTCCTGCGACAATCGCATCGCAGGACCATCCCCCCCAACCCCCTCGGCTCGTTGCCGAAGGGGTTGGGGGCACATCTGTCTCTCTGCACCGGCGGCTTCTGCCGCCGGTGCAGAGAGAAGCGCTCAGGCAGGAAGACCGTAGGTACTACGGCGTTGGCAGGCAACTGCTTTTTTTAAAACGACGTAGTACCTACGGTCTTGGCAGGGAAAGAGTTAAGGCTGCTACCAGGGGCGACTAACCTCTCTGAAATGCCTTTTACCGGCAACAATAGAAGTCACCGATGGAAAGGGCTAGGCATCACTTCGGCTTTTCAAAGTTGTGCAAAGTTTCCTCCTGCAGTCAACTTTGCAACACTTCGAAAAGCCAAAGCAATGTTTAGGCCTTTCCACCAGCGACTCCTATTGTTGCTGGTGGGAAGGCATTTCAGTGTGGTTAGTCGCCCGTGATAGCAGAGATAGAGAGTTTGCCATACAAAGATAGTTTAGTTTATTCTGATGCTGGATCAAGAGTTGGAACTTCTTCTACACATTTTACTCCATCATTTCCTCAAGGTTTCCCAAAAAGCTGGGCAGGCAGTTTCTGCAATTACAGATATATGGGAGCACCTTGGTTCTACTAAAAAGTGAAGGGTAAAGCACCTTGACCTAAATGTTTAGGTGTATAGCCTAATGATGTACTGACCTGAATGTACTTGGTGCAAAAGTCCAGAGATCTGGGGTTGTTGGAGAATAACAAAGCTACACTTCTTTTCTTGACTAAACGTGCATGTTAACAAAAGAGTCATCCAAACATATTGGGGCCTGCTTTGAAATCAAATGATTAACCAGGTTTTATTATGCTTAAGTTGAACATCAAATACTTAGATAACAGAACACAGCGAAATGTTTTAGAGTCATCCATATGGTACTTTATGACCAGTGACAGCATTATGTTCACATTATGTTATGTTACAGATACAGCAACATAACAAATGGCAACCAGCAATGTGCCGTCACATAAAAGTTTTATGGAGATTTCCGTAGATGTTTCTGGGGTGACCCCTACAGGTACAACATACACACTTGATATCAGACAGCAGAGGCCTTTAGAAGATACAGCAGGTACAGAGATTGAATTGTAGAAGGCACACTTTAGTAATAATGACTTTTACTAGTAGCTACTGTATTTTGTACTGGTTGTTTTTTATTCTCTTGATTTCCTGGTTGTGATCTTAAAGATGCACATATTATGATTATTATAATGCATTATTGATTGGATTGGATTGGATTGTTAAAAGGCACACTTTAGTAATAATGACTTTTACTAGTAGCTACTGTATGTTGTACTGGTTGTTTTTTATTCTTTTGATTTCCTGGTTGTGATCTTTAAGATGCTCATATTATTATTATTATTATTATTATTATTATTATTATTATTATTATTATTATTATTATTATTATTATTATTATTATATACAATGCTGCTATAATAATAAGACTACTGTATAATAACACATTATAATTATAATAATTCGCTATAATAAGAGGGTCCAAAGTACTTTGTAATATATATAGAAATATATATATAAAGAAATATAACTGAGAAGCTCCAGTTTGCATCAAGCTATATGGTGGTTGAAGGTACTGTGATTATTAGCACTGGAAAAAAAAGTTTAATTTAATGGTGAGCCAAAAACCATTTATAACGTGATTTAATCAAATAGTAACAAATTTCATTAGATGCTTCTTCCCTTGGCATCATTGCCTTGTGCACTAATGAATGAAAGTGAAAGGTGCTGTTTTTCAAAATGCTGATGTTGAAAGGTCTTGGGCTTTGTTTTTATAAGGCAAATCTGTCACGAATTGAGAGAGAAAAGCACAGAGACGAGGGGGAAGTTGTTGCTACTGTGTAACACTGCTTCCCTTTTATTTAGAAGTATAGAGGATATTATCACATTTCGTTCTTACTTTGCATCATAAAGGTAACAAAAGCAGTTAATTAAAACAACAATCCTCTTTTATTTTCCATCTGCAGCTATCTAACATACATATAGATTTAACTGTTGCCATATATAAAGTTACTGATGCATTACGACATGTCATACAAATGCCATGTCAGTTGTTTATGTCTGTATTAAGATGACCCGTTCTATGACTGTCATGATTTTTATGGTGTAGTTTTTATTACTAAATTATACTTTGCAAATAATTCATTCCACCATTTCAAATGTTATTCTTGAAACAATAAATGTATATATTTTAGCTGTAATATTGGTGGGTAGGCAGCCATCTTAGTGCATTGTGCCTGGTCCTGAGCTTTCAGAAAGAGCCAGCATTGCACAATGCAACTGCTTTTAGATAATCTATTGTTTTACCTACTTAATGTAACTGGAGGATTTATGGCTGGACTTATGGCTGGAGTTTTTTACTACTGAGTGCTATTCTCATATCTACCACTAGGTATAGCACTGGAGCATTTTTAGCACTGCAGGTGTTGTGGAGTTGTTATCTTGCTACATTCCCATTGTTCTGCTGATCGGCTGCTGAGGGGGAAGGAGGGGGGTGATATTACCCCAACTTGCAGTGCAGCAGTAAAAAGTGACTGAAGTTTATTAGAGCACAAGTCACATGACTTGTATAGCCCCACATCAAATTTCAAAATAACATTTTTAAAAATCTGTTTGCGCTTTTGAAAAAAGAAAAGCTCTATTAACTGATGCGTTTTGTAAAATATAATGTTTTCCCGTGTCAGAATCCCTTTTAATCCATTTTTAAAGCATAGTCTATGACAATACACACCTATAAATATAGTCTCACAAGTGCATATTAACTGCTTTGTAAATGTTTCTATTTTTTAGAACTTTGGAACTTCGACAGCCCCTACAGTAGCAGGTAGCACATTTTACAATTCTGCTCCGTGGGTATGTGACATCCCCACTTTTTGAGTTCTATGTAATTCCTTGTTAAATAAGTAATAAATAAGCACTTTGAGAACCCTGTGGCCACTTGTTCAGTTACCTCTTTGGATTCTCATTTAAGTTGAGGTTAGGCATGTGGGAATTTTCTGAAGTTATCATCTACTCATCTTCAGGCCAGTATGAAAGGTATGAAATTCATGGAATGGGTGACCTTTTAAGTCAAGAACTTTTGACTCTTTGGGGCACATTTACTAATCCACGAATCCAAATCACGAATGAGAAAAAATCGTATTGGAAACGAAAATTTCGTAAGATCGCAAATATCACGAAAATGCTTACGAAAAAATCGTATTAGTCACGATAATATTGTATTGGCGATCCGAAAGTCACAAAATTTTCGTACCAAACAATTGTAAACAGCGGTAAAACCTTTCCGATTTTTTCGTGCAAATGTCCGAAAAAGTCGTGCGCCGTACGAAAAAGTCGTGCGGATGCCCGAAAAAATCTGCAAAAATACGCTCGGATCGTTTGCATGAACACTCGTGCATTCGTGCTTTTGTAAATGTGCCCCTTTGTGTTAAAGTTTTTATATTATATTACCCAACATTAACAAACTGAAATAGAAAGGGGAGGAAGAGTAATAATAGAGTACAAGCTGGGGAAGTGGAGAACAAAATTAATGTTTTCATAAAGTTCATAATTATACAATAAAGGATAAAGTGTTCAGTGTTGCAGAATTTACCAAGTGCCCCAATTTGCCTGAAATTTTTAGGTCAGCCTCAATATACGTCAGTTTACAGTGAGTCATTTATACTATTGTTGGAGTGGAAATCTGCTTCCAGTGCAGAAGGATAGCTTTCTTGCTGTAAGAGAAAAACTGATGATAAGGATGATGATGCCTTGTAGCAATTTTTTTTTTACACAGTGACTCTTGTCTGCTAGTGATATAACTGAGATGCAGTACAGAGATGCAGAGAGAAACTGGGTAATTAAGTAAACTCAAAGCATAATACTTTATAAGATTCAGGAATAAACCTGAGCTGGACTAACTTGGGTAATAAGGAGCAAAACATAAAGGGTGATAACTACTATACTTAAATATTTACTTTTAAAATTGTAAGGGGACATTTGATTCAGTACACATTCTTCCCAAAGGTTAAGAGTCTTTTTCCCCTTATAATTATGAAAACATCCCAGTTGTCAATAGGAAATGTGCTGAATCTAGGCATGTTATGAAATAAAACTGTATGTATGTACTGAATGCATGTATAGCTTTTATTTATAAAATGCTACAAAGATATGCAGCTCTGTGCAGTCTTGCAATTTACAAAAGTACTCACAGGGAGGACAAGTATTATAATAAATACAATAATAGATTCTACTTTCTACTTTAGATTCTACTGTTTTTAAAGAAGTCAGCAAAGTCCTGGGGGATATGTTCAGATTTAATGCATTCATTTGGTGAGGTATGAAAAAGTCAGTTGAATACGGAAAACAAGTGCGTTGGATTTATTATTATTTATAAGTGTGTTATAGTAATATAGTAATGTAGAAATGTATAGTGAAGGAAGTCTACTTTTGTATAAGATTTCCTCCAGATGTTCTCTGCTAGTGATGAGCGAATCTGTCTCATTTCACTTTGCCGAAAATGTAGAGAAATGGCAAAAAATTTGCACACTTCTATTTTGACAAGACCACGGGCAAATGGACAGCGCGACTTACTTTTTGACATGCAGTAAATTTTTAACTGTGGCAAATATTTTGTGCACGTTTCGCACAAAAAACCCACCAATGGCGAAAGGCGGAAATTCTTCGTGAAAATTTTGCTCATCACGGTGCAGATCATGCACAGGAGCACAGAAAATGTGTCTGAAAGTTTAGCTGGGGATTATGGGCATGACTGCATTGTTGCTGCAAAGGGGCATGGGTGTTTACAGTTAAATTAGCATCAGAGGAAGCACCACAGAAGAAGGGGCTGGAACTTAGCAAGTTAGAGAGAGCAGTTATATTCAGTGTGAGTGTTTTGAATCAGGCTATGGCTGATGCCACACACAGTGTATGGCGCATATTTTCGGCAAGCTGAAAATCGCTTGCCGAAAATAGTGCCATACACTGCACCCCAATTAATGGAATACGTTTGGGTGCAGGCACATGTAGCCGATATCCGCCGAAGATGTGAAGTCTTGCTTTTTTTTTGCCTGCACCCAAGCGTATTCCATTCATTCGGGTGCAGGCACAAGGTAAAGTAAACCTACAGTAGCAGGCCATATTCTCGGCAAGCGTTTTTCAGCCTAAGGGTTAGCAGTGGGCCCCAGGTACCCAATCAGACTCAGTTTATGTGCAGTTTCACATGGGCTAAAATCATGGGAGAAAAGTCAACCCAAAATATTTTTTTTAACTAATAAGAGAAATCATAATTCTAAGCAACTTTGCAATATACATTTATTACAAATTTATAATAGTTTTTGACTTATTTGTATATATATAATTGCTATTAAAAGCAGTGTTTGCCAAAACCAAAGCTAAAATCTAACTCAACTAAAAATAAAAAAGGGGAAACTAAACTAAACTAAGTGTATACTATTCCTGAAAAGGAATAATAAAAGGTATGTCAAATAAATACATAAAGAATCTTGTACCACATATTGTTACCAAGCTTTCTAAAGATAAGAAAGTTTATTGGTTTAGCTTTTCTTAAGAAAGCATAACTTTGTATTTAATTGAACATATATATGTATGCTTTATTTTCTGAAAACAATGCACCTGTGTTTAAAATGTGAAAAACAAATAAAAATACAGTTGAAAAAAAAAAAAAGCAGTGTTTGCCAGTCCTTTTCTATTCTCTGCCCTGGTGACTGGTGTTTGAAACACTGTAACACAAGGCAGCAGACTGACAGACCTGACTTGCTGGAGGAGACTGACAGTTGCAACATTGTTTAAAAAGTAACAACCAGGAGTTCAGCAAATGCTGCTTTCAATAGCAATAACATTTACAAATAACTTTTAAAGCACTAAAAAATTTCAGTGCATTCACATTGGAAAGTTGATGGAATTATGTTTTCGTTTATTAGGCAAAAAATTATTTTTTGGAATGACGTCCTTTAAGTCTGATCTCAAATATTCAAAACATTTTTTATTGGAATGATAGTTTTTCTGGTGCTTAACATTGTATTTGCTTACATTGGCTTATCTTGGTTTTTACACAAAACTCTCTATTTACACCAATAGTGTCATTTTGATGATATTTGGCAGCAAGTCATTCTTTTCCAGAAGTCCCATGTGAAAGAGGGGGAAAGAAAGAAAAAAATAAAATTATTACTTATATGACATGTGATATACTATTGTATTTCATTGTCTCCTATAAATGGAAAATTAATCTTGCTTGAAATGAAAGTATATGATTCTGTGTGCATGTATACAAAGCATGACAGATATATCCTGCATAAAGGTAGGAGGTGGGAACTTTGTACAGAACGCTGGAACCTTTCCAGGGGTTAAAACCACTTCAGTTCAGCAGAGAGTTGGGCCATATATTATCCAGATGTACAATATAAAGGACATCTGCATACACAATGAAGATTTGCATCTGCTCAGCAGGCCACGTTAGCAGCAATACATGGCAAGATATTTGATCTATGAGTCGGTAGCACAGACATGGGTACATGTGCAAAACGTCATGTTCCTTTACAATATATACAACTCATAGCTATGGATAAGCAAAATCATGAAGGGTTTTACTAACCATTTCCAAGAATTTTTGTGATGCTCTGTTATTACTCTTAGGGGCACATTTACTAATCTACGAATCTGAATCACGAATGGGAATAAATCGTATTGGAAACGAAAACTTCGTAAGATCGCAAATATCACGAAAATGCTTACGAAAAAATCGTATTAGTCACGATAATATCGTATTGGCGATCCGAAAGTCACTAAATTTTCGTATCGAACAATTGTAACGGTAAAACCTTTCTGAATTTTTCGTGCAAACGTCCGAAAAAGTCGTGCGCCGTACGAAAAAGTCGTGCGCTGTACGAAAAAGTCGTTCTCTGTACGAAAAAGTCGTGCGGACGCCCGAAAAAATCGGCGAAAATACGCTCGGAGCATTTGTGCTTTTGTAAATGTGCCCCTAAGTATGGGGAAAAAAAGCTAAGGAATGTATTGGTCAGCAAATAGTTATAGTATTTGACCATTCTTATTTATATGTTCTTTTAAGTTTTTGTGCTTTCTTTTTCTGATTGATTATTCTAATTCTGTCAAGTGTGACATTTCTACTGCTTTATGAGGACTATTTTAATATATGGGCAAAAGGGCCAATTGCTTAGGGTCCACCATTAAACCTGCTATAACTTTTGACAGAAGCATCCCCTAGAAATGGCAGACTAATTGTAAGTAGCTGGAGGAGCTCAGCATAACCATTCACTTTAACTTTCTGTTAGAACAAATGTTTTTATGGGATTTAGTTTTTTCTTATAAAAGGCTGTTATTTGTGATTGTGGTTTATCTGCTTGCAACCAGGGTTGCCAACAGTAATCACAGGGCCTTGTACAACATAATTATTATGGCCCCCTGCGAGTGAGCAGTAGTTGTGTTGCTCCTTATGCGCATGTGTGTGTCCCAAAATGGCCACCCATACCGAGGGCTCTTTCTCTGTAGATGGCTTACTGCTGGTGAGAGGCAAAATATGTGAAAAAAGCTATTGTTTCCACTACCAGAGTGTAGAGTTTGGAGGAGGAGGAGCACTGACCCAGGGTATCAGGTAAGTGAGGTACCTTTCCACAAACTTTATTGGCATTAATGAGCAGAGATGCAGACACCATAAGAACATAAACACAATGATAAAAGCATTTCTGATAGAGTAAGAGACCTAAAACAGGATTCAGGACTCTGATACAGGATTCATTACTGGGGCACAGTTGGCTATATTTATAAAGGTAGCATAATCCTGAAGGCAAAACCACACGTTATGAGGCAGCTGTGGATAAAAACTTATATTCTCCCACCATTATATCCATACACTGTTTTTTTGTGAAAAAAACAGGTCTCTGCAGCAGGTAAATGCAAAAATTAATCTAGAGTTGGTAGGAAAAGGAATGCCAAAGACTATGGTCTTCTATGTTTATGTCAATGTCATAATTAAATTTACTTTTACTTTGCTTACTTTTAACACTAGCATTAAACTATGGCTCCAGACTGCTAAGTAGCATGAGATGCATCACAGCTAGGTCACATGTCTTGCAAACGGGTGATTAAACAAAGTAAACTTTAGCCAAGGCATGTTTAAAAATATGAGTTATTAAAACTGGTCCTTGTTCCCTTGATATTTACTGGGGAGCTTTATTATTTTCTATTTATGAACATTAGGAGAATATAAGACATATACAGTGGTGTGAAAAACTATTTGCCCCCTTCCTGATTTCTTATTCTTTTGCATGTTTGTCACACAAAATGTTTCTGATCATCAAACACATTTAACTATTAGTCAAAGATAACACAAGTAAACACAAAATGCAGTTTTTAAATGAGGGTTTTTATTATTTAGGGAGAAAAAAAATCCAAACCTACATGGCCCTGTGTGAAAAAGTAATTGCCCCCTGAACCTAATAACTGGTTGGGCCACCCTTAGCAGCAATAACTGCAATCAAGCGTTTGCGATAACTTGCAACGAGTCTTTTACAGCGCTCTGGAGGAATTTTGGCCCACTCATCTTTGCAGAATTGTTGTAATTCAGCTTTATTTGAGGGTTTTCTAGCATGAACCGCCTTTTTAAGGTCATGCCACAACATCTCAATAGGATTCAGGTCAGGACTTTGACTAGGCCACTCCAAAGTCTTCATTTTGTTTTTCTTCAGCCATTCAGAGGTGGATCTGCTGGTGTGTTTTGGGTCATTGTCCTGCTGCAGCACCCAAGATTGCTTCAGCTTGAGTTGACGAACAGATGGCCGGACATTCTCCTTCAGGATTTTTTGGTAGACATAGAATTCATGGTTCCATCTATCACAGCAAGCCTTCCAGGTCCTGAAGCAACAAAACAACCCCAGACAATCACACTACCACCACCATATTTTACTGTTGGTATGATGTTCTTTTTCTGAAATGCTGTGTTACTTTTACGCCAGATGTAACGGGACACGCACCTTCCAAAAAGTTCAACTTTTGTCTCGTCGGTCCACAAGGTATTTTCCCAAAAGTCTTGGCAATCATTGAGATGTTTTTTAGCAAAATTGAGACGAGCCTTAATGTTCTTTTTGCTTAAAAGTGGTTTGCGCCTTGGAAATCTGCCATGCAGGCCGTTTTTGCCCAGTCTCTTTCTTATGGTGGAGTCGTGAACACTGACCTTAATTGAGGCAAGTGAGGCCTGCAGTTCTTTAGATGTTGTCCTGGGGTCTTTTGTGGCCTCTCGGATGAGTTGTCTCTGCGCTCTTGGGGTAATTTTGGTCGGCCGGCCACTCCTGGGAAGGTTCACCACTGTTCCATGTTTTTGCCATTTGTGGATAATGGCTCTCACTGTGGTTCGCTGGAGTCCCAAAGCTTTAGAAATGGCTTTATAACCTTTACCAGACTGATAGATCTCAATTACTTTTGTTCTCATTTGTTCCTCAATTTCTTTGGATCTTGGCATGATGTCTAGCTTTTGAGGTGCTTTTGGTCTACTTCTCTGTGTCAGGTAGCTCCTATTTAAGTGATTTCTTGATTGAAACAGGTGTGGCAGTAATCAGGCCTGGGGGTGACTACAGAAATTGATATTGAAATTGAAAATTGAAATTGATAAACCACAGTTAAGTTATTTTTTAACAAGGGGGGCAATCACTTTTTCACACAGGGCCATGTAGATTTGGAGTTTTTTTTCTCCCTTAATAACGTAAACCTTCATTTAAAAACTGCATTTTGTGTTCAATTATGTTATCTTTGACTAATAGTTAACGGTTTTTGATGAGCAGAAACATTTAAGTGTGACAAACATGCAAAAGAATAAGAAATCAGAAAGGGGGCAAATAGTTTTTCACACCACTGTATGTACAGTAACATGAAATTATGCAATAGACAATATATGTTTTAGTTAAACATGTTGTTCTGGACTGATTATCTTTGGCCTTTTTTATACAAAGTTCACTACAAATGGCCCTCCCTGCATAAGCAAATTCCATTAGCTTTTATAAAAATTATGTGATAGCACTTTCTTTTTCTGGCAGTAAAGTGATTATAACAAATGGAGAAGAACCAAGACTTCAAAGTATTTTTCTAAACCCGCATTTGTTGTAGCGCAGTCTGTATCTTATCCTTGTATGTGTAATTGCAGCAAACTTCATAAGGTAACAAAAGTAAAAACACTGCCCATATATTTAATACAAAATCTTGTCATGTTTTCCCTTCTCACAGGTCTCTTGTGTTCCATTCTGGGCTTGTGGCATACACAGCATAGCACATTTTTGGGACTTACCATACTGCATACATGGCCAGCTTATTTCAGCAGAGGGAGAAATGGGAGAAGGGAAAACATGGAGGCACAGCTCTTTGCAGATAAGTATCCAAAGCTGGTTTGTGTGGTGTGCCAAAGTTCAAACATTTTGGCCACTGGGAAAGGTCTAAAAATGGTCACCCACAATGGTCCAATTTTTTTTTACTTACATTGTCCTATAAGTTTTGTATCTTTCCTTTCTCTAATATATCCTCCTCTCTTGGGTTCCATAAAATAGAATGTGCGGTATTTTTCTCTCTGCACTTTTAAGCTTCAAATATAATACTCTCTGTCCCTCTGCATTTTACAGCTCTGTGCTTCTTCTCTGCAAAACTTTCCACTGCTGTCTTGCTAATGAGGCCTGAGTCTGGTCACGTGCTGCAGTGTTAGTCAGCTCTGAGAAGTGCTCAGACTGGGAGCTGTCATCCATCGGGAAATGGGCTGTAATCTGTGTTTATATTAGAGGTGTGTGCTGAGCCTTGTCAGATTTAGCTAGGACCTATAATTACTGTATCTTTCCTTTCAATGATGTAAAAAGACGTAAAAGCATAAAAAAGTCCCTGTACCAAAGTTGCCTCTCACCAGTACTGCATTGTAAGAATAAAGTATCTCAATTTCTCTCTCAATACACACTGTATATATTAAATTGCTTGGGATTTATATACCCTGCATGCTATACAAGCAATATAATTCAGCAGGTTCCTGTCTAATCATAGCCCTGGTCTCTATTTTGATGAGTCTATAGTTGTTTTTTTAATATGGTTCAGGTACAACTTGACCCCTAAATTCCAATTTTGTCTGTGCCCCCACCTTCCATCTGCCCTAGTCTTGTCATGTTGTTCACAGCCATGCTTAAGACCTTCCCAAAAATGCTACACTATTTTCAGTAAGCACTGCGTCTTTTTAGTACTGCAATTTCAGCCTTTCACTTAAGGACTATTTTCTATCATTTTTTTGCATGAATTACTTAGGAAAATAAATCTGTAGCTTGCACATAACGAGTCCAGTCCTTTACCAAATAGAGACTCGTCAGCATATATTTATGCAAAGGGTAGCATTGGAAGACAAGATGTGCCTGCTTGAGGATTCTAGAAGAAAAGACAGTGTGCATCTGTTTTTACTCTTACTTTCCACAACTTAGGGCTCATTAACATCAGACATGCTAAATGCAAAAACCCAGGCCAAATGTACCATGTTTTTTGCCCACAATGCGCCTTGCATGTGCAACTCCCACCATACAAGAGGGGCACCACATGAGCAGAATGTAGATGTCCCTTGGCGTGCCAGTTACTGGTGCCTGCTCCTCAAGTACAAGGAAGGTACACCATGGGACATAAGGAAGTTTGGAAACCTGTACAGGGGTCCTTTATGCCTGTGAGCATTGGGATCTTAGCCTTGCACTGGACTTTTAGTCAGTCACATAGTGCATAAAGGTAGTTGCTCTAGTACCTGTGCCCCTACTCCTAGTATGTGAACCCTCATATTTTTTATCATTTGATTGATTTGATAATTTGTCCAGAATCCATCAAAAGTGGATTGTAATGGAATCAGCCAGCTTTGCTCACCTTCTTAATCAAATGCAGATAATTAACATAACATAATACTTGCTTTGTATGTCTAAAGACAGAGAGGTTTAATCCTTCTTACAGCTGTCATTGCAGTTCACCTTTAGTGTGAGAAAGCAAACAAGAACCTTACTGCTCTACAGTGCTCCCCTTTCAGTCAATGTCAGATCTTCTCAGGGAGAACAACTTACTTTAACTTGCAGCTGGTTCTTATTACACTGAATGGCAATGGTGCCGCCTATGGCACCCAGGTGTGAGTACTCTAAGAAAACACAGATGTCTGGCTTGTGTTCTGATCCTAATTTTACACTCCCTTA
This sequence comes from Xenopus tropicalis, assembly GCF_000004195.4. Classification (NCBI taxonomy): domain Eukaryota; kingdom Metazoa; phylum Chordata; class Amphibia; order Anura; family Pipidae; genus Xenopus; species Xenopus tropicalis. The sequence continues at coordinate 92,675,908 of NC_030680.2, read as the reverse complement.
GCTTGAAAAAGCAAATTAGAGACATACTGCTGTACACTCTACTCCTTAGCAAATAATTTAATAATAGCAAATATTCCTTGGAAAAGTAACCTTATTACCTACCTAGTTTTCAATATACAATATGGAAACGGTGGTGTCTGTGGCACCCATTATGGGTAAAATGGGAGCTTCGCTGCCAAAAGCAGTTATTTTGAAGACTATGGTTTTTTCCTGACTTTGAGCATGCTTAGACCTATTGAGTCATTAAGTTATTATCCTTGGGGTAATTAAACATGAGGTGATTTCTGACATATTTTTTCACCCTATTAATTTATTGTTTAAATAGGAAGTAGAACAAAATGCTACTCTGCTCCCCATTTAAAGTCAATGGGAAAGTACAGTCACATATTGCTTGTAATTCCAGGGCCACAAGTGTCCATATCTGCTATTACCTATAAAGAGCAATTGTAGCATTCTATTTATAAGAATTCTTCATAAGGTCTAGATTTTTTTTTAATTTTCATTTTGAATGCCTTTCAGAAAATACTCATTAAAAAGTATTATAAGAAGTTTTGGTGTATAAAGTGGACTGAACTATCAGGCATTTGTTTAGACAAGGGATAAAACAAGTCTGCAGTGGAAAAAGAAAATAAGCAAATATACCGAAATGAAAAACACAGGGCTAAAGCTGGCCATACATGGGTAGGTTTAAGATGCCCCCACATATCTGGGCAAAAATATGTCCAGATTAGGGATGAGCTAATCTGTCCCATTTCGCTTAGTGAAAAAAATTGTGAAGCTTGTGAAAATTCATCAAGCACTACTCTTTTGACACACCCGTGAATTTTCCGTGGCTAAATTTTGCAGCCCTTTTGCGAAACAAATCGCCAATGCTGAAATGCCGAATTTCGATCCATGCCTGTTGAAAAAATATACTCATCACTAGTCCAGATTTGAAAAACCCATCAGGCGAGGACAACATACAAGTGTATGGCCAGCTTTGCTCTTTAAAAAACCCACTGTTAACATGTAATGGACAGAAATAATTGGTGTGTGAATTCTGATGAATATTTTTATTAGCCCTTTAATACTTTAAACAAGGCTGTCGCAGAACCCACTTGCTTCTGATGGGCATATCAGTGAAAAGTATGTTTTTCTTTAATACATCATATTAGTAAATAGGTTTTTTTATAGTTTTTTTTTAATATAGTAAGATAACTGCTTTTTGAGTGGTATTAATTAAGTTATCTTAATTACCCAATTCTGACCAATGTTTTTTGCTTCATCAGGATAATCACAAAAGTATTTTTACCCTTTTGAAATTTTTTTTTTGTTTCCCATGAAGATGAAGATAATGGCAGATAATGTTCTCTCAAAACCACAACATTAACAATGACAATGAAATGAATCAGCTGACTATCTGACAAGATCAGCAATTGATTGTGTTAGCAACTCTTCCTTTCATTGAAATAGTCTATTAGTGTTAATCCTTTCTGAATTTGATTCCATAGTCACATTGAGATCAAAGTATTAGGGCAAGATACTGTGGCTTCAGCCCATAATACACAGACCACAACCCTGTCACTTCATACTAAGAAGTCTCAGTGAACATGGAATGGGAAGAATCTAGAGCCATTATCTGATATGAAGACCACATTAGGTCACTTTTCTGATGCATATCTACATTTTTATGTCTCTACAATCCTTTCACATAATAACAGCCCTCCTCTTTCTTTCACTTGATTTCATCAAGGTCACAAAATTGATTGCCACTAAACCAGCCTTTTTAAACTTGCCCTCTTTCTCATCCATCATTTGTCATTTTACTCATTGACTTTCTTTATGACCTTTTAAACCCTGGTCCCTGGTTCAGTTGCGGTACACTGGCAGTGCTAAGGGGAGCATGTAAAGGTTCTGTGCATGTTGCTGAGAGTACAATGGAAGTGTACTAAGTGCTCCTTTCATATGATAACCCCTTTCATATCAGATATGTGGAACATTTTTTTAGCTCATACATAATGTATGATCATTGGCAGTATGTGTTTGGCTTAGTAATATGTATTGAATAGATCTTCTCTGTTATAATTTATATCTTTCTCACAAATACAAAAATCTTCATATTATGACAAGAGAGTTCTTTTTTCATTCTTGAATCTCACCTCTTTGGGCCAGACTGGACCTCATGGGTTACAGAATCAATAGTAATTTGATAGAGGGGGCACTGGAATACTTACCTATCTAGACAAAACAGTCCCGATTTATAACCCCAAGAGGAATGCAGCCTGTCCTGATTTACTGGTGTGGAATGATTTTAGGAAGTATGTTTTGTGAAAAGATTGTCCCGGAGTCTGTGGCCTAAACTTTAGTGTATGTATTCAGACTTGCTTAGGACTAGGGGTCCATGGAGTAATTTACAGAATGTATATCTTTTTATAATAAGCACTTGCTTGAGTATATATATATATATATATATATTTTAGTGTTGTCCTGCAAAATATAATATAAATTAACTCAATCTGTAGTATTTACATTCTCCTAAATCAGCCAAAAGAGAAAATAAAATAATAGTAGAATGCTGAAAGGATGCTAGAGTAATGCATTTGTCCAAGCAGAGAATTACAGGCTGATTTACAAAGTAAGCAGTTGGCCCAAATGAGAACAGAAATGTGAAGGTAGATTTAAAAATACAATTTGACAGTGTAAATGGGACAGCACCTTTAGTACATGTCTGAAGCTTCTTTCTGAATGTTTAGTCAATTAGAAGTAACAAGATTAGCGGCAATTAAAACAAATGAGAATATCCCTGCCATGGTAACATGTCTTTAGAGTATACAGAGAAAGCTGTTTTGTATGTAATTAATGCTTTTACATCAGCAGTCTCTCTGCTTCTTACTGAAACGGTTATCTTCAGAGAACAGTCTTTTGTTGCTTTGTGTGACATTGACTGCTGCACAATACCTTATATATTACAGTAACTATGTTGGCACCAAAGCAGTTAACCCCAGCTATTGCAGAGGAGGTTAGTAAGTGAGTAGTTAATCCAAATAAACTTTACTTTCCTGGCTTCTGGAAGACATCAGATCTGGACTGAGGCTAAGGACCTTTTGGATATTATATTGGATTTATCTGTTACCAGCATCTTAATTCCCTCACACGTGTTACTGGTGTTACTTAGTCAGACCTGCCTCACGTGTATGGGAACCACTTTGAGTACAGAATCAGTAAAATCCCAAATATTATGCCAATGTCTGAATACAAAAGACAAGAAAAGACTACAAAACCAAGTTTTCTTTTCAGTTAATAAATACATGCTGAGATCTGGTGCTTGTCGAACTGTGTTCACAAACACAGTGTATAAATTAAAAAAATGCCCAGTATGGATGCACCGAATCCAAGATTCGGCTTTTTTCAGCAGGATTCAGCTGAATACAAGCCTCTGGCCTAACCGAATTTGAATCCTTAAAATCAGGTGACTTTTTGTCACATAAACACAAAATTTGAAAATGTTTCACTGTATGCTTCATTTTACCCATTTCTTGTCCTATTTTGCGTATGCAAATTGGATTCGGATTCAGCCAAATCTTTTGCAAAAAATTCAGGGTTTGGCCAGATCTTAAAATAGTGGATTTGGTGCTTCCCTAATGCCCAGTAAAGGTCAACTTTAGTATAAGCTGACTCTGTACAGAGTTGGGGGAGGTGTTCCCCTGTCATATGAGGCATGCCCTGCGGGAGTAAGGAGCTCCCTGTTGACTGTAGCAGCAGGGCCCTGTGTCTATATAGAGTGTTCTATTTGCTATAAGAGGCTATGTACCTAGCAATCACACATGCAGAAAGGATTCTCCTATCAGAATCCATCGTATATGTGCTACTTGCATTTTCTTGTGTATTTGAAACAGAGATAGGGAAAATCACCTTTCTTTTAGCTAAGAGTATGTAGATGCCGTTTCTGTCTTCAGCATCTTGTATATCTTTATATCAGCATCTTGCTGCATTTGCAGCCAAGCCAATATTACATTCACGGTATACTTCTTTTGTGATCTTGATTTAGTATGCTGGTCACATTGCCATATCAGGCAATATCTCATGTCAGTTTTCTAACATTATATAGTATTAATGCAGCAAGAAAGGAAGCAAAGAAGTGGTTATGTGCTCAGAGCTAAAAGCAAGATATCTAACATAAGCAACATAGCTGCATTCCAAACCAAAAAAAATTCAGATTATTGATACCCTCACTAGTGTCACAAAGAGCAAAAGTTATTACCACTTTAAGAACAGGAGCAGTTGCTACAAGCATATTATCAGCAGGAGCAACTCCCGTTGATTATTGCTCTATTATATGTTTATATATGTTCAAAGAGGAGATACCATAAAACAGTCACTACAGCCATTCCCTATTTTATCATAAACTAACTGCCCCTCTTTCAATAAACCTCCATTAATTCTAATCCAGCCTGCTGTTTGATTCTCTTTATAAGCAGGCTCTGATCTCAAACTAGGAAGGAAAAAGCGCTATAAAATGTCAGTTTACAGTGCTGAAGCAGTTCAGAGTTAGCTTATATGTTAACTTAGATCCCAAGATGAAGGGAAACTGATTTGATAAGAGGGAATTGGGTAAAATAAACTGAGGGCACCAAATGGGTCCATGAGTTGCACAGGTATGGCCATGCAATTAACTCCTGCAAGGAATGGAATATAGTACTTAGTGCCACACAAAACCTAACCTTAAAGGAGACATATCCTATAAAAATTATGAATGTACCAGGGAATTATACTCCTCTAGATATAGAAGGATTGGGCTTAAAAAGTTGTGTTTCTGACTGATTTATTGAGAAATTCTACAAAAACCCCACTAGTCCCGCCCATCTGTTCCACTTCCTGCTGGCTGAATTCTCTGGATAAGCTGGGGAGCCGGCGGCCCTCTGTACCCTGCACTGTAGGATAGGAACCAATCAGCAGCTAGGCTGACCTGATAGGGAACTGAAGCCTGCCTGTACTTGTGTGACTGCAGGGCTGTGATTGGCTCTCCCCCTCCTACTGTGTGTCTGGCAGGGACCGTTAGGACACGCCCACTCTTCATTTTACACTGGACAGAGAAGTGATAGGATCTATAGGGAGCTCCAACAAAGGGGCCATTGTTACAGAGAGAATTCATTTTTAGTACAAAGTGAAACCAGCACCGTATATTATTCATAATTGCCTACAAAATTAGCGTTGTTCCCCATTTATCCAATATGTCTCCTTTAAAGAAAAACTAAGTCCTAAAAACAAATATAGCTAGAAATTCCATATTTAATATACTAAACTTCTAGTCTAAAGTTTCATCATCTGTGTAACAGTAATTATCCAGGCCTTCAAAGTTGCCCCAAGAGCTCCCCATCTTGGAAAGTGTCAGTGACACTCACATGCTCAGTGTGCTCTGAGCAACTGTTGAGAAGCTAAGCTTAGGGGTCATCACAAATCATCAATGAGAAAATGAGGGTTGTCTGTTATAGAAGCCTACAGGGATGATTATTACAGTCTGATGCTAATTGCACTGGTTTCATAGCTGCTGTGTAATGAGATTAGACTCTGAATTAATTACTAATTGGCTTTGTATCATGACATTTATAGTTTGTATACAGTATATTGTGAGTCAGCAGCACAGAGCATATGTTTTGAATCAGTGGAAAAAAGGTCAGGAGCTACTAGGGATATCTTTAGAGGCACAGATCTTCTCTGCCAAATATATTTGTTGCCTTAGGCTGGTACAAAACCCCAAAACATAATGTGCAGAATTTCAACCTTACTGCTTTGTTCTCCTTTAAACGAAGACACTTTACACCCCTCTGTAGTTGAAATGCACCCTTCATGTAGTGGACACAAACATCATATCTCAATTCATCCATGAGCCTCCCTATCAATGTACACACTCAGATCCAATGCAGGGGCATTTCTAGCCCTAATGACACCTGGGCCGGTTTTTGCGATTCCACCCCCCACCTCGCTTACCTTTTACAGTGCCAGAAAGGGGTCTAGGGGGTCCCACATTGCTAGTTCAGAGAACGCATTTGCTCTCCCAGCACTAGAAGAGATGAATTTCAGGTTTAAAAAACTGAAATCCGTCTCTTAAAGTTACCAGGAGCAGATTTTTGCCATCCCTGGTAACTTATGGGGTGCTGCTACCTGAGGCAAGTTTCTCAACACAGCAGCAGCACCCTTGATTAGAAAATACATAAAGACTATCACAGCTAAGGGGAGAAGGGCTAATAGCAGCTGAAAAGCCATTCACAATGCAAGCCATGAACTAAAAGTGTTCTAAAAGCAAAAGGTATTCACATGCCTCATGGGACACAGATAGCACTGTAGTAAATGTAGGGCTTAGACCCTGAATTATGAGTGGAGACACACAGAGTTCTCCTTAATGTCTCTTTGAATAATTATTCATTCAGAACTGCTGATTAAATAACACAGATACAGCCTGATAATTCAGAGCCAACTTGCAGACAGCTTGTTTCACATGCAGTAAAAGCCTTCACATATATTGCACGCTGGGTAAAACTTTAGCCTCTGTTTTATGTTCTGCAGATGCAGCAGTTTTACAATTTATTTACACAGTTTTTTTTAGTATTCCCAGGTCTCTTTCAGTAAGATTCCTTTTTTAAACCAGAATTCATAGCAGATCCTGCTTTCCCATCCTGAGTGAATGTCATGGTAACCCTACCAACAATTTGGGAAACAAATTAGTTGTTTTCAAAGAAAATATACAAATATACAAAGAATGAATATACAGGTGGCTTGGTGGCCATTGTTCGCCAGAGGTTAACTCCTAGCTTTCTATTCACTTAGCGGCATATTTAGCAAAGGGTGAAGGTAGAGTTTGCTCTATTGTCACCATTTGATATGCCCTTCTAGAAATTGCACTATTGTCGCCCTTTGCTGAACATAATGTGGAGGGAATTCACAAAAGTGCAGTAAAATAAATGGTAATTTACACCTGAATATCATCTAACTCCAAATTTAAAATGCCTTAATGGTTTCAAAAATTAAAAAAAAAAACACATGCAAAAACAATTTTAAAGCAGGTTATGTTAATGCTGCAATATAGCATAAAAAGCATAGTTGATAATACAGGTGTTTCTATTATTTTGCCCATTATCTAGTGTATATGCTCTTTTGCATCCCGTTTGCTTTTAAGACTATAATATTTATTTTTATCCCATTTTCCTTTTATTGCTGCTGCGCAAACATCTCATATAATTGCAGGATGTTTATATTAAAATACCTCATCTGGCATTTTCATATCTTCGAGATTCTTTTCCATACAAAAGACTAAAGTGTATATTTGCTGTAATATCACTTGAAATCATTGCTCTGGACATATTTATCTTTAAGGAAAGCTGAGTCAAACACAGTAATGAAATCCATTAGCAAGGAGAAATTGTGATACTTAGATGAGTAAGTTTCTGGCCTCCGCCACGATGTTTCATGTTCTCTATCGCTTCTATGGCTTTTACAATTTTAGATAAAATTGTAATTTAATCTCTTCATTTTAACCACAATGCCTAATTGAAAAACAGACCATTGAATAGATTATTTTTTCTTTTTTAACATTCATATCAAGAGCGGATGTAACCCTTCAGGTCTGCACTGGGATTGAAAATATACCCTGGCATTTCCAGTACACAGAGGCCAAACACAGACGCCCACCAGCCCAATAAATAGTGACTGTCCGTGGCCTTTGCCAGAATCCACAGATTGCAAGTCCAGGCCTGTAATGCTTTAACCGCCTGTGCAAGATTTTTACATGGTTACATAATTACATAGGTCACTAACAGAATCTGCCATCACAACATCCCTAGGAAGGGCATTCCCCAACCTCACTGCCCTCACCGTGAAAAACCACCTACTCTGCTTCAAATGGAAGTTCCATTCCTCTAATCTAAAGGGGTGACCTCTGGTGCGTTTGTTTTTATGGGAAAAAAGGACACCCCCCATCTGCCTATAATCCCCTCTAATGTACTTGTACAGAGTAATCATGTCCCCTCGCAAGCGCCTCTTTTCCAGAGAAAACAACCTCAACCTCGACAGTCTCACCTCATAGCTTAAATCTTCCCTTTACCAGTTTAGTTCCCCAGATCCTTCTCAATTAAAGGAGAAGGAAAGGCTAATAAAGAGTTAATCTCAAGATGCAGGCATACCTTCAGTTCTCTCAATAGTGCCCTTAAGTCTCCCCATATTTCACCTGTTCAGAAGATCTGAAGCCAAACAGGAAGAAAAAACGCTGAGCTGTGTAATGAAAGTTCCCATAATGCCTCACTCCTGCACAGACACCGAGACCAAACTGAACATGCTCAGTTAGTAAGACTAGGGGGCCCATTTACTTACTCACGAACTGGCCAAATGCGTCCGATTGCGTTTTTTTCGTAATGATCAGTATTTGGCGATTTTTTCGGAAAATTATCGCAACTTTGTAGTTGCCATCCGAACGTTGTGTAAAATCTGGCGATTTTTTCGTAGCATTAAAACTTGCGTGAAAAGTCGCGCCTTTTTCGTAGCCATTCCGAAAGTTGCGCAAAATGTTGCGATTTTTTCGTAGCGTTCGGATTCATTCAAGCTTCAGTATGGTGACTTTTCTTGGGCCAGGTTGGAGCTGCAGTGTGCCATTGAGTCCTATGGGAGGCTTCCAAAATCATGCTAAGTCTGAAAGTTTCGCCCGCCGCTTACGAGCGCTCAATACGAAAAAGTCGCGACAAGATACGAGCGAATCGTAATGGCTACGAAAAACTCACGTTTTTTCGCGAAAATCATATTGGTAACTAAAAAGTCGCAACAATTTCCGAAAAGTCGTAAAGGCGCCGAAAAAAATCGCAAAAAATACGAAAAAGACGCAAAATGTTCGTTTTCCAATCGGAATTTTTCCAATTCGGATTCGAATTTGTGTCTTAGTAAATCAGCCCCTATGAGTCAGCTTCCTGCTGATTGGCTCAGATCCACATTCCTAAGGGGGGGAGTGAGTTCTTAGCATTCTTGAGGGAGGGGGGAGCAGCAGAGAGGAGACAACAGAAAGCTGTGTGTCTCTGGCACAGGAATTACAGACACAAGAAATCTTTTTTCAGAGAAGTCAGTGCAGTTTTTCTGTGAGTACTTATGGCTGTATTTACATAGACCTTTCTGATAAAGATTACTTAGTTTTTACCTTTCTTTCTCCTTTAAGGTTACCCCCAATGCACTACCATTTAGTGTATAACTCACATTTAAATAATTTCTACCAAAGTGCATAACTTTGCACTTTTCAACATTAAACCTCATTTTCCATTTTGCTGCCCAGTTTTCCAATTTTAATTGTCTATGGTGAAGGGAAAACTTCCAGGGCCATTAAAATAAATGGGCAAAAGGGGCAATTGCCCAGGGCCTAACAATCAAAGCTGTTATAACATCTGAATGTAGCATCCCCTGGAAATGGCAGACTGGAAGAGCTCAACATAACCATTACTTTAACTTTCTGTTAGAACAAACGTTCCTTGGGGATTTTTTTGGGATTTCTGATTACGGTTTATCTGTTTGCAACACTGTTGGTTTGCAAATATCTTGAGGCAGCTGTGGTTGCCTACCAATGAGATCTTTGCCCTGGGCCCACTGGTACCTTAAAGTGTCCCTGAAAACTTAATTTCAGTTACACAAAGAATATCAGTTTTATTTAGTTTATTATTATTTATTTATTATTTATTTAGTATGTAGTGGAGAGCAGAGGGTAGAGAGGGATCAAGAGTAAATAGATTTAGTCAGTGTTAAAATCAGAGATGACTAATTTGTGGCATTCCCTTGTGGTACTCCAGCTGGTGCTGACCTACAGTTCCCAACCAAGTAATGCAGTGGTATACTGGGAGATCTAGTTTAGCAACAATAAGAGTGTAACGTGTAGGCATCTACCAACAAAGGTTAATGTTTCCCAAATTAGCCAGATGAGAAGTGACATTACACTGATTTAAACCTGAAGCAGCACATCTTCTCTGAACAGGGCAAAAAGAAGACTGTTTGGGACAGATGTCAGCCAAACTGTACTGGTCTGAGCAGGAGCAGCTTAGGCAAGCTTGTTATAAAGAAGAAACTGGCAGGGAGCCCGTGCTTGTTCCCATCAGAACATTTCTCCCTGGTCTAGCTGCTTTCTTCTGAAGATTCATAGTGGATTAGGGATTCAGCAGACAGGCCAAGTGTTACTAAACATATTCCCCCTCCAGTGACAAGCTGGTGAGTCTCACGTCTCTCCTTTTGTACTGTGCAAAAATTGTCAATGTCCCCTCTTATAGAGAGATTAGTGAAAGTACTTCAGCAAAGGGCAAGAAAAAACGTAATAGGATATGGGTGAAATTAAAAGTATGCAGTTTTGTATTGAATTAGATGCAAAAAGCAGAAAAGGAAACCATCTAACACATTCCATATCATAACCATTTTCTGATAATTATTTCTTGCTTTAAAACAAGAAATGAATGAAATGAAATAAATGGATAAAGTCACTCCTCCTGATGGATAGTTTTCCTATTGCGCTTAGGAAAATGTGGAGAACATGTTGCTCATGGTGGAATTTTACTACATGACAAAACTTGGATCATTTACAAAGTTAGAAATCCTCTCTTACTTAAAAGGAACAGTTAACTCTATATACTTACAAATGGCAGCTTAAATCATTTTACATGTTGTGTATAGGATTGCCAATAGGGATGAGCAAAATAACTTGTGCAGTGTAAAAATTTGCAGCGCAACCATAAAATTCGGCATGCGTCGCTTTCTGTGACATGCGCATCAAAAAAATGACGCACACGTAACCTAAAAACGACGGGCGTGGTAAATTTTATGGTCGCGTGGTGAATTTTTTTGCCACAAATTATTTCACCCATCTCTAGTTTCCAACTTTTCTTTAGTATTATAGCAACCTTCGGGTCAGGGAGGGGAGTATGCGGGGGTGTCACATGGGGGCAGGGCGATGACATCATGGGCTGGGAAATGCGACTGGGCTGGTAAATGTACCCTGTACTGGCCTTACCAGTAGTAATTAGTCATCGGAGAAGGTCAAGGAATGGAGGGATTTGTAGGATATTACAAATTTAATGGCAATTACATTGCTGGTAAATATGTAATTCTGTCCCTAGCTGGTGATTTGCCAGCTGGGCCGGTCAAATACCGGGCAGGTGGTAACCCTAGTTGTGTGTATATTTATATATATAAATATATATATATTTTTTTTTATACGTATACACTGTGGTACAGTAGCTAAGATACTAAGGGCCATTTATTTTACACAGCTTTTTACACCGTTTTTTTGGCAAATTAGTTTTACACAGCATAATAAATATACCCCTAAGAATACAGTATTACTGATCCAGGTGTTCCTGGATGAAAGTTACTGACCTGATGTTATCCTGCTCACTAACTTCTCCATTCCTAGACATGCTGTCTTCACATAGACTTGCCAGCAGGATGCCATGGTATTCTGGAAGCTGTAGTCCAGTAACAGATGATGAGGCACTATTCTGTCATTGCTGAACTGAATCTCTTAATGCAAGTGTATGTTTGGGACACATTTTTAAGGATGATTAAGCCCTATAAACATATATAGGTATATATGTAGTATTTTTTATTCTGAACTTACTGCAACAGTCTGAAGTTTGAACATTTCCATACCAGTAATGATTCAGGCCTTCACTTCTAAGCAGTAGTTTAAAAATGAGTTCAGATTATAATTTGGGGCATACATGATTAAATGTACAGGGCTATTCAGAGGTGTTTACCATTAAAATACAACTGAATCATATGAAAAAAATAAAAAAAAGAAGAATCCTGTTCTACTTAACTTGACTTCGCTAGTCCCTGCTAAGATCTTATTGTTCAGGCCGCATCAAGTGTAACATATTTTCTAAAATTCAAAAAAACAGATTATAAATCTATAATAAAGATTGGCAGAATTATTTAGTAGGGCATTGTGCATTTACTGAGGAAAGGTTATTGCCAGGGCCTTTGCACCACATTATTTATAAGATGCCATAATAAAATTCTTAACACTTGGGGAAAGCCACATGACAACTTTAATTTGTGAAACAAATTTTATTATATTTAGTAATTAGGGTATCCTCTGATTATTACCAACATATATATATATATATATGTTACCCTTGGTGTTAAAGTCTCCTGTCCAGCTAGCAATGCTACAACATTCATCTCTTATCCAGATGGGCACTTACTAATTGGAGGAGGAAGGGAGATGGTGTGTACCTACACACCTCTCTGTTGCTGTGAAGAAATAAAAAAATAATATGCCAGAGGTTCTTGCACACAAAAAAAAGGCTTTATTGTTAAAGACAGCAAAGGGTTTGTACTCAAAGATCAATTGAGGTAGTTTGTTATGCAGTCATATACAGTCATCTGACACCACTATGGAGATGCAAGGCAGGTAATGGTTAGCCTAGTACTAATATCCTTGAGGGTGTCCAGGAGCAACTATTAGAAAACCCCTTTAAAGGAACAATAACACCAAAAAATAAAAGTGTATAAAAGTAATTACAGTATAATGCACTGTTGCCTTGCACAGGTACAACACAACACATGTGTGTTTGCCTCGGAAACTTTAGTATAGTTTATATAAACAAAGCTGCTGGGGCAGCCATTTGAAGAAGAAAAGGCACAGGTTACTTAGCATATAACAGATTAAGCACCATTATATTGTACAGAGCTTATCTGCTATATAACATATGCCTTTTCTCCTTTTTTCCAGCTTATTTATATAAACTATTGTAGGGTTTCTGTACCAAACACCTCGGTTTTATCTGTGCAGGGCAGCAGTGCATTTTATTTTTTAATTACTTTAAAACACTGTCATTCCTTGATGTTACTGTAACGCAGGGGTCCCCAACCTTTTTTACCCGTGAGCCACATTGAAATGTAAAATGAGTTGCAGAGCAACACAAGCATGAAACAAGTTCCTGGGGTGCCAAATAAGCACTGTTATTGCCTATTTGGCAGCCCCTATATGAACTGGAAGCCTACAGGATGTTCTGATTGGCAGTATATCTGGTTTTTATACAACCAAAACATGCCTACAAGTCAAGAATGAAAAAATATGCACCTACTTTGAGGCCACTGAGAGCAACATCCAAGGGGTTGAAGAGCATCATGTTGCTCTCGAGCCACTGGTTGGGGACCACTGCTGTAACGTATATTCCCTCTGTCCATTCCTTTGCTGGGTTTGAACCTCTTCCCTATTCAGGTAGGTTGGAGGTATAGGCTTACAATGTTCCAAGGTCCCTATTGCTATCCCTAGTGCTGTTAATTACACTCAGTTGCTCTGTATTAATTGGTAGGTGTAGCCAATCCCAAGTGAGCTCCCAGCATAGAGCTCTTATTTAAGCCCTGACCTGCTCCTCGTGTCGCCAGTTCCTAGGTCTCTACCTGCTGGTCACTCTGACCTTTGTTCCTGATTGCCGGGTACTCTGACCTTTGTCCCTGTTTTCCGGGTAGGCACCCTTTCCTTGTACCTTGGTTTTTGATCCTGGACCCTATTCCTTGCCGGTTACTTGTTCAATGCTTGTATTTTTGCCTGTTATTGAACCATTCCTCCTGAGCCAGTAAGTTGCTTACTTTTATTATTTCTGCCTGTTCTATACAACGGTTGTTGTTCTCTTTATGTTGGCTTAATAAACTGTAATGTGTGCAAGCATCCTTCCAGTCTCCTTGCCAGTCTACTCCCTCCTAATCTATACTTAAAACACTAGTCCAGTGGCCCCTGTGACCCTTGTGGCCCCCTGGTGGTCATGCCTATGTGAGGTTTGGGTCATTGTGCATGACAGTTACCGTTCCTTAAAGATACCGGGTAGTGGTCCAGATCTCATCCAGTGGAAATTGTTTAGGGATCAATATGTAGTCTGGCAAAGCTAGTCTTGTAGTGTGACTAAACCTAGTTCACGAGGCCCCTCTTTACTGACTTTCTCTAGAAAGGTTGTCCCTCTAGAGCAGAACTCTATACTGCGCTTTGTTGACACCAGGCTCCCCACAGGCCAAAGAGGAAGAATCACCCCTTTCCAAACACTATATTAAAGTGTGACAGAAAGTGGTCACTACATCTATGGGCCAATAACAGAGATATGTGTAAACCTATGTGTAAACCCTTTTTGGCTGTAAATACAGACAAGACCAGTTAGATAGGCTATAGAGCATGGTGTACACTGAACTCTAACACAGAGGAAGGGCTTTCGCTACATGGAAAGATCTAGGGAGGATATAGTGCAAATACAACTCACGTAGGCTGTGTGAAAAGTAATTAAATAAATGAACGCTAGAAGGTTCTTGCAGCAAAACAGAACTGAATTTGTTTTATTGTCCAAGAAAATGACCCACCGGGTTATTCAACACTCACAAATACAGATGGTATCAATGGATTTGCAGGTTCAATGCAGAGCAAGTAGAAAGGTATAGAGTCCACTGTTTTATCCCAACTCACCAGAGTGTGGGCAGCGTAAAGACAGCTATAACAGCCACGCACCACTGTGGAGAGTAGTCTGGATAGTGATTCTTTTATCCTTAGGGTTTCTACCTTAATGGTCAGGATCACCTACAGCAGATGTAGAACAGGGAGAAGACTATGGCTGATACCCCTGTCAGTACTGCGTTCCCTTCACTAAGGCAGCAGAGCCTGTAGGGGAGAATACTCCCAGCTATCTCTCCTGGTTAGAGCAAAGAAGCTATTCTTTCTAACTAAAGCTGACTATCTTAGTTTCCTAGAATGTGCTATAATAATATTATACTGCGCTTACTAATCCTCGTTCACATTGTCCCTGCTTCCTGACTTCATTAGGGTTAGATGGCTTTTATAGGGCAGATGGCTTTACTGGGGCCTTGTTGATCCCAGGCCCTGAGTCAACAGATGCAGGCCAAAAAAAAAGATCCACCCCTTTGCTAAACACTATGTTAGAGTGTGAAAGGGAGTAGTCTACCTGTGAGCCAATAATGTAGAATATGTTAAATAGATACATGGGTCTTTGCCCAGTAACAAGGAATAAGGAAATGGTAGGGTTTAAAGCCATAGGGGCATATTAACCCTTTGGGTCCCTACATATGTAAATAGGACAACTTAGATACACAGCAGCTAGGGGAATAGCACCTGTACTAGACTGTTCATGTATACACACATATATATACATATATATTGTATTGTGCTAGCACAAATGCACTGGCTCTAGTCTAGATACAGTTGCAGTCAGTGAAGCAATGAGCAGAAAGCTAGAGGGTAGGATACAAGAATGTGTTACATTTGGGAACTACATTAACTGCAATAACACTGTAAAGAATGCATTTCACTTAATTTAATTTCAGTTTTATGCCTCTGCTTGGTATTTATTTGTTCATCTCTCAGAACCAGAATTTAAAGTACTGCTTAATAAATGTGTAAAATTTAGATGTATAAATGAATAAATATATAAATGCAATATAATGTGCTGAAGCTGATTTAATGGAGATGTGCTAATGATAGTGCTGGCATTTGTGCTGCAACATGACTATACAGTATTTAAAACATAATATAGTTATTGTGAAAGAATAAAAGCTTAAATGTAGCACATTATTAAAACATTAACCCCCATATATATGTTCTAAAATATACCAAGGGGGGAGCCATTTACTAACGTTTGTATTTTTTCCCTTGGTTCTGAGAGGCCTAGGCCTAGGGGCGTACAATCATAAAATGCAGCACTGACCATTGGCATTTTGTCAAGCTTGTTTTTTTTTCTCTAGGGTTTAAGCCATGTATTAACAGAGGGAGGAGTTTCATTACACCTAAGAGAGGTGTGGATCTGACCCTAGTAAGCAAACTATCATGGCTTAATTTCTATATGTGGTATTGTGTATGTCTGTGTAAAAAAAAATACATCTATATTTATTTTTGGAAGTTCAGATACTGTTTATACAGATTTTTTATGTAAACCAGACTGCAGAAGCTCATGTCAAAAAGGGAGGTAATTGTCCCTTTAAAAAAATCTACATGCCTAGTTATGTTAATTAACTCCAAACAATTTGTAATCTTAGACTAAAATACTTTAGAATAGCAGCCTATTTGCAAAGTTGCAAAAGACAAGAAAAAAAAAAAATATATATATATTTATATATACACACACTCTCCAGGGCGTAAGTAGTTTGTGTGCTACACAGTTTCGTTATCAAAGTATATACAGATCTGTGTTTGGGATGTCAGAAAATAGCACAGGATGTCAAAAGGTTTTTGTTACAGGAAAGTTCTCTTGGCCTCAGAGTCTAGCTGCAAGGCTGATAACTGTGGTTCGTCTTAATAAACCCAATCTCTGAATAAATAAAAGAGTGAAGTGACAGAACCATGAAATAAAAATAGCTTTGTCTGTATGTGATTGGCCTTGATCTGCTGGCTTTGCTTTCCTCTATAGCAGGTGTCAGCTTGCAGGGAGATGAAAAGCGTTCAGAGGTAGGACTTATGTGAATACTGCATGCAGAAACCCTTCAGGAAGAAGGATGGAGAGAGAAAACTTTTCAAACACAGAGCTGATCTTGAAGTAGCATAGGGGTTACTTATTCCTGACAACTAGAACTATATATATGACAGCAATATGCTCTGATGCACGGTTCCAAGATAAAGCACTGAAAAATGTCAGGTCACTTATATGGAGGTACAATGTAAGAGGTGGCTTCATGAGATCCAGGCCTATATGGTCCTGATGGGAGCTAAAAAAGAGCACTTGGCTAAAAGATGCTTCTTGCAAAGATTTGATAATACACAAAGAATGCACAACAAACCAGCTATTCATTGGAGATCATGGTGCCTATTTGTCCTTGATTCAGGCCCTAACTAGAAAGAACATGAACTTGAAAGATAAATGTGCTAGAAGGTACCTGTAACTGCCATTTTGGAAATGAAAACTATTTGTGAAATTCAAGTATTTTCAAGAATTACAAATGCAGCCCATGTTTGGCCTTTTAGCTGTTTAGGAACAAACAGAATATAAATAGTCTATGGTGCCAAATTATTTTTTCTTGATGGTGATTTTTGAATTGCCTAGAGCTGCTTTATGTGCAAAAGGTAAGTTCCTAAAAGTAGCCTTTACCATGATAAAAGAGAGACATGTACCCCCATATGTAATAAAAGGCACTAATTTTGCACAGGAGCAGTAACCCATAGCAACAAATAAGATGTTTGATTTTAAACAGGTGACTAGCTTCCTGGTGATTGGTTGCTATAAGTTTCTGCTCCTGGGCAAACTTAGTATCTTTTATGACATAACTGCATTGACGGTGAGGTCTGATAAGCAGCTTAGGTACAAGGGTGTGTGGCTTAGGGTTAGTTGGTGGGGCTTTATCTATTTAAATAGCTGTAAAATGACTAGGGAAGCACTTTGAACAGTGTGTAATGTACACTGACAGTCTGGTGCATCTTTTTCCCTTCTGATGCATAGGCTTCATGCCTGATGAGGCTGCAGTGATCAGTGTTTTATTCTTGTTGTTATATGGTTCTTATGGTTTATATGGTTACAGTTATTTGATTTGTATTTGAATGTTTTCTTGTTATTCATTTTTTATTATTTAATGTAATTTAAGTATATATTTTTTTTAACATGAGCTATTTATTTGTTAAAGGCATTTTATTGCCAATAGATTAGCCACAATATTGCCACCTAGAACACTATATTTATTCTGTAGAAATATTTACCATACCTGAGTTAACAGCTCCCTCTGTTTGTTTAATATAACAGATGTCATTTTAGCTTGGTCTGAGTAGCTTCTGGGCTGCTGCTCTATCTGCTGGTAGCTCAGATTACACAGCACAGTTGGGAGGGGGAGCAAGAGATGGTGGGAGAGGGAGGAGGAAAAGGGAGGGGGAGAGAGGAGCAAACTGAGCAGACTGAAGGATTTTTCTAAGAGCAGGAAGTCTGATACTGAAGAACATGTTTACACAAAAGAAAACAAGGAATCCTGTTTTCTTTTTGATACATTTTTGTATCAAAAAGTCCTTATGGCTGTATTTACATAGACCTTTCTGGTAAAGCTTACTTAGTTTTTACCTTTCCTTCAGACACACACTGGTTGCACACACTATTAAGTTGCGGCATGCATGAAGATGGTCAGTTATTTAAAAGGGGCACATAATATTGACTTACAGGGTTATTATATGGTTATTTTAGAATGATATGGCACAACTGCATACAACTTACTGCAAAGTGAACCCACAGTTGCATTCATGTTGAATGAATGATGAATGAGATGCAGTTGAGCCAGACACGTATCTTTGCCCATGATCAAACCAGCCAGCCTTGTAGTATGTAACACATGTACTGTGATGCAATTGTTGGCTAAAGTGTGGAAGATTGATCATCATGAAGCATTAAGGTATAAAGACTAGTGTTGTATCAGGGCATGTTCCATGTAAACAATGTGTAGTGTTGCAATGCCAGGCATGTCCATGGAAATGATTACCACAAAGTTCATTACACCAGCAAGTGTTGCCATGACATTACAATGAATATAATTGCCATAGTGTTTCATAAGTTAACATGGAGATCATTACTCTGGAGAATGTTGGCATGGTAACCATTTATAACCATATCAGCTTTCAAAATTTGCCATGGAGACCATTTACTAAGGAAGAATTCTGCTTGGTCATAAAGATTAAAACTATGGCAACCTTATAACCATAGCATCTGTTACTGAACTTTCAATTGTGTCTGCTACATGGTGACCATTGTCATGTAAACAGTTACTTCAGCAACAGTATTTATGGCAGGTTACTAAGGGAATCACTATAGAAATTCTTGTCATGGAAACCACTGTGAGCAAAGCCATGGAGACGATGATCAAGAAAATCATAAAGGCCAAAGTGATTACTGCCATGGAGACATGTTTCTAAATAGATGATTGTTATGGAAACCATATCTAGACCACTGTCATGGAGACAATAACCATGGCAACGTCACTGAAATCTTTGCTGTTAAGGGTATGGCAGCATTACCACATTTCTGTATATTTAAATAACTTGTTTCTTTGTCAGCATTTTATTGTCGTGACATTTTGTTATCATTTTCGCTTCAAAGTAAAAGGGGACCTGTCACCATGAGAAATAGTTGCAAATCCTTTTCTACGGTGTTAGTCAAGCAAAATAAACTTTACATGCACTATATAAATTAATTCTATAAATTAAGTGGAATTCGCAATCACAGCAAACAGGCAGGCACCATTTTGTGGACATTTTAAAGCTTTGCATTATTGTAAAATACTAGGGTTCAATCGTGTATTTGCCAGTAAATTTGTAATCACCTGTTGTTCCACCCTGGCCCACCTCCAATGCCTGCTTCTAGGTCAGTCCTGTTCTCTCGTATACCTCCCTCCCTTAGCCCAACTCACAAAATATCTGCTGAACTGGCTCGATCAGTCACACACCATAATTACCCTTCCCCCTTCATAATAGCCCCACCCATTTTGCATCATAACCCCACCCCTGCTTCCAAAGCCCTCCCTTATCCCCTTGTCCTTAGAGAGGTGGCAACTCTATACAGGGTGGGGGGGGGCACACCTATATTCGCCCCCCACTTGCCCCTCTTCCATGGAGCACTGCCTAATACAGGCAACATTCTTTTGAGGACACAGTCTGCAGAGGCCCTGAGGCAATTTGCACAATTTACATAGTGGCCAAAGTGCAAAAATGGCTGACTGTGGACTTTTTTTTACAGTTTGCCCCAAATTGATCCCGATGCCCATACACAGCCTACACAATTTTTATTAAACAGCTTTTTATGTCTAACATACATGTTCCTTTTTAAACATGAGGTAAATGGAAAATGTCCTATGGTGGTTAATAAAAATTGAAGGCAAGTATTAGTTACAAAACTCACTATGGGTATGGCCCCACGAGGCAGATCAGCGTGTGTATAAGTGCAGCCTGAAAACCCCCCATAAGCTTTAAAAATAATAAGGCTGCTTTTGTAAATAATTGTTACTTAAAGTTCCTAAACCTGACTGTTTTGCCAACCTGACTGTCCCTTCTCAGACTGTCAGTGTTAGCTTCTAATGCTAACGAACTCCTGCTGCACAAATATGGCAGCCCCCTCATAGAGGAACATGGGGATCAAATGGGTAATGTAAAAACATCAGGAAAATACTTTTGAGGCAAAAATATAAATAGCATGCAAAGACAATGTTATGATAGATATAAAAAAATGTTTAATTTCTGATGTCAGTATCTCTTTAAGCTATTCCTCACTGAATGGATGGTAAATTCATAAATCCTAATGCTATCTTCACCTGGGCTGTTACTTTTTAAGCAGGAAAGCTTCTCTTTGCTGGACTATATGTACAGTATTTTATATACAATATTTGTATAATTAACAAAAGTTTATAATGTATTGCCCTGTATGAAATATTATCTGTATATAGCAGTGAGGAAGTGCTCTCACTGGACAAATTGTCAAAAATCCAGTAGAATGATTTTTATTATGCAGTCATTTATGAACTGTTCCCCTCTTAAACATGCTTGTGTCTCAGCAAAAAAGCCAAGCAAAATGAGTGTTTTCAAAATCTATAATCAGTCAATACAATGTTCTTGAATGTTATCACCTTCAGACTAATCTGTGAACAATCACAGATTGCAGCAAAGCCTATAACAGTAAAGCTGGCCAAACATGTATAGATATGCTGGTTGGGCGAAGTTGCCAAATGAGAGGATCTTATCCTGATAAGCCCATGTTGGGGAGCACCGCATCCATGTGCAGGTACAAATTTCAGGCAGACATCAGTTGGACAGGCCAGTTGGATGGCGCCATACACGGGCCAAAAAACTGCTGACTCTGTCCTGAAGGATCTTTTATAATAGCCACTATAATAGGCAGTAACATTACTTGCCATGTGTCATGTGTGTACATAGGTGATGAGTGTGTGCTATATATTTGATGCAGGGGAATCAGTGTGAGCAGATATTTTGAAGCTTAAGACTTTTATGTGATATATGAAGAGTTTGTGAATAAGAGCTGCGTGTATTTGTAGCAGCTGTTGTGTGCTTTGATGGTCTGCACATCCAAATGCTGCATGTTAATGTATATGATGTGTAAGATCAGTGTTAAGCAAAATTTGTGAAACCACAGAAAAATTCACGAAATTGCAAAATTTTACAAAAATTAAATAGAAAGATGAAATTAAGGTAAGGTGTTAGCAGTTAGCTCAGCAATAGAATATACATTGCCTACCTTATTAGAGAAGCTCCTTTTACTATGCTAGAATTGTTCCTCCTAGAAAAAAAAAGGCTCCCATGGGCAAACAATTTGCTTTTTCTTGAATTTCCATTAATATTTTAGCCAATGTACGTGTATTTGTACTTATGTAAATGAAATTAACCCAAAAGTCGTGAATTTTCTCTCTTATCTTATCTTGCACTATGTCTCATTGCTTCATGGGAACATTGTAAAGCACCAGGAATTTGGGATTTCACAAAAAACTCATAAGAAACATCCTAGTTCAGTAAAAAATTAGATGAGATAATCTTCAATTATAGGTTAAGGTTTACATTTTTGACCTTTTTTTATGTTTACAAAGATAATAAGGCTAAGTATACAGGTCATTACATTACCCAAGTGTTCTGCCTAAACACAAGCCTTGCTTTGCTGGTCAAAACTTAGGAATAATCACACGTTTTTAGAAATAGCCGGAAAGTCCCTGGCTGGAACATTGCGGTCATCTGTTTTACTGAGGTAGTTTTTCATATTTTTAGCTACAAAAGTATTCATTTAAAATGGTTGCTCTTATGATTTTAGGGACTTTTCCTAGACTTTAATCCCTTTTTATCATCTTAGTAATGGGCTGGATTCTAACCTAAAGATCTTCTATTCTGGTTTGGCTGTGATGACTGTGATGATTTAATATATAAAATATTTGCGAATTTGTTTCATATAAAGTCATATGCCACTAATTTATATTATTATAATAATTAGACATGTTATTAAAAACCGTCATTATTTTACATAGTTCTGTAGGATGTATTTCATAGAAACACAAACTCAAGAAAGCAAAAAACCAGAAGTAAATCAATAACAGAGTTGTGATCTGGTTGGAAAAGTGGCATTAACCTAGGGATTAAACCTATTTAATTGGTGCAGTCTATAAAGAGTATATGCTGGACTAGAAGAAACATTTGTGGGAAAATGTACCACAAGCTAAAACTGAACTCCACTACACGCCATATGACCTTCCATGTGCAGAAATTACCAATTGCTAGATACTTTTATAAGACTTCTACTTTTTATAGGACCTCTAACCCACTTATCAGGGATAAATATATGAAAAGGCTCTAATATAGTATAATTATTGTTAATTATTAAGGCTCAGAGTTGTGGGGAGTTAGTTTGGGAGCATGCGGGTCAGATTCAAAAGCAAACTAACTGAACAGTTATGTCCTACATGGACCTACTCAAGTCATTGATTGGTTGCTGAATGCTAACAAAACAAAGAGGTTAATAGGATAAGTGAGCTCATTGCTTTCCTGGCCCTTTCAGAAATTCAATTCTACAGTTAGTTCAAAGGTCAGTATTCTAACTAGATTTCCAGATAAATATTACACATCAAAATGGAGCCTTATATTTTGGACACAGGGAAACTGCCATTAGAATAAAAGAAAACATTTAAATGTTATACAAAGTGGGTAAGCAAAAGTTGCTGTGTATATAAAATGCAAGATGTGACTTTGCATGGTCTGCTGGGCACAAAGAAATTCAATCATCCAGTGGGCAATGGCTACATTGCTTGTTTCTATATAAAATCAATAGCTAGTGTACCTACATTTTCTTAATTAAGCTAAACATAAATTCCTATTTCCAAAGGGAATATTACTACATATATGAAAAACTGAATGTGCTTTACTAACTCTTAATATTCCAGAAATGTAACACATATTAATGATAATCTACTTAAGAGATACATATTCTTCATGGCAAACACTTATCTAAAGTAAAGCTAATAATAAAAAAAGCATTTGCAGGCCATGACCCAATGCAGAGTTACAGTTGGGGGTCACAATGTGTCACAGAATGGCAGCGTGACTATTCAGACCCACTTCTATTCATATTCAAGTCTCTCATGCAACTACTGCCTGGTTTCTAGGGTAATTTGGGCTCTAGCAACTATATGGCTGCTAAAATTCCAAACTGGTGATCTGCTGAATATATACTAAATAATTTAAAAATCACAAATAATGAATAATGAAGACCAAATGTGAATTGTTTCAGAATAGCTCTGGACAAGATACTAAAAGTTCATCTAAAGGTGAAAAATCCTTTTAATGTTAAGCTATATTAAAGATCACAGGTCACAGTTTCCTTTGTGTGTACTGTATTTACACTTTAGTTGATTTGAGTTATCCATGAGTAAGTGCAGGCACTAGACCTGGTAAAGAGAGAAGTGCTTCACACAAAGGCACAGTAAATACACTTGTATATATAACTGAGTTACGCAAGCCAGCAAGTCACAAGAGGAGGAACACCCTAACACACAGTTTATAAACTATATAGTAGCCATAATTTGCTATAAAAATGTATATATATATACAGTATATACCATGGGTGCTGTAGTCAAATGTCATACAGCTGCCCTTGTGTTGGCTGTGTTTTATATATATATATATATATATATATATATAGGCATGCCTTTAGCAGGGCAGATTATAATTGTATAAAGGTCTTTCCATCTTCATTTTCTCATGGCTGAAGTCCCAAATTGGCAGAAAAATGATTCACCCCCACAGCCTGGCACTTCTGTCATCGCTCTATGAAAACCATGACCCTTTCATTCCTTCCTTCCGGAGTGTAGCCAGTGAAATCTGGCTGCCTTTTCCAGGCCTGCACTCTGTGACCTGAGAATTCATAAGTCAGAAGTTTGGAGGATTACTGCCAAACCATAAAAAGGGCAGGTACTAAGAAGAGAGAAAACATACAGAAACCTCTGACCAATGCTGAGCTTTAGGGGAAAGCACCACTCTGGCTTGGTTTTTTTCTGAGCACTTTTTTTTTTAACCCATTTTGAGTCTCAGCGTGTATATATATATATATATATTATTTTTCCACCAAATTCTTTCCTGGAGAGAGCATGTTTTTCCAGTTTAGTACAATTTTCCCTTTTACTAATCTAACCATCTGTAGAAGTAAGGTGGAATTCTATAAACAGGACTTATTTTAGGACTTTACTCTCTGCTGACTTGCTCAGCATAAGCAGATGCATCAAAGGAATCTATAAAATGTACAACACACTAACATTTTGTGTGTGCTTCCCTGCTGAAATTGAACTTTTCTTGGAAACTATATTACAAGACATTTTGTTCTAGGAACCCACTCTCAGTAAGTAGCCACTAAGAACGTACATTGTAATATACTTTCCAGAATCCTACCCCTGGCATAATTTGTGCTTGTAGGTTGGAAACATGGGCTGGCTAGCATGTGAGTACAGGGTGCACATATTGCAATATGTGAATATGCCCCCATCCACCAAAATACTCCCTTGCTGACAAAAAGAATGGTAGTAGCATTTAAAGAGTTTCTGCCTCAATAGGAAAAAACATTTGCAAAACCCTTATACAGCCCCCTTCATTATTTTACAAATTATCCAGATATAAAATGTTTCTCATTTTATCCAGAAATGAACTAAACTTAGATTATCAAGGTATGCCCAGATATCCAGATATAAATGTTTCTCATTTTATCCAGAAATGAACTAAACATAGATTATCAAGGCATGCCGGATTGCCTACATTACAAAGAAAGAGAAGAGGGTTAATCAGTTGGGAGCTGGGGGGGGGGGGGGGGGGGTAGGGGGGGCAAACCTTACCTTGGGGGTACTATTCTAGTTAAGGCCAGCCCTTAAGCTTTAAATAAACCCAATGGGGTCCCAGACACAATGCAGTAAATTTAATCTAAACTGGTATAAAACATTATAACCTGCATTTGCGAGCAATCTAACGGCTATGTTTTTCTACGTCATTACCAGCCAGGGGGCACCCCGACCAAAAGCCAGTGTAAGGTCACTGGAAAACTGAAAGTTGATCAGTTTTATATATCTAGAACATGAAAAGGGACAATAATTGCTGTAATTAAAAAAGAGGGACTTGGCAATTAGACAACTAGTGACTATGCTGTTGGATACAAATATACAAATTCACAGAAGCCAGCAATATCTGACAGTCAAGATCAGATGACCAGCTATCAAGGGAATAATCAACAAATGCAAAAATGGGCTTGGTAAAATTAAACTGGATAATTTGGCATCTGGCACCATGTCACTAATTGGCTAACTGATCTGTTCTTTTAATAACCAACTTATTAGACATGTTATGTGCAAGCTATTCATTATACTAAGCGAAGTAATAGCTGAGACACACCCAACAGTATGCTTCAATATTAGAGAGTCAAAATGAAATGCCCTCAAGTTACTGATACGCTTTAGACTGGAGAAATTATTCAGTGTTCCCAGTAGGCCTGAAAGCTCTCCTGCAAATACAGTCCTGAACTCCCAGGTAGATCATTTTGTTTTCAGAACGTCCGGATGCCAATTAGTAGCTTATGTCACCCTGGTTACTGGTTATTTCAGACTGCTAGGGTGTACTTTGTAATATGAACCTTGCAGCAGAGGGGAGCTAAAATAGAGATTGGGAACAGAACTTAAGAGAAAACACAAAAGAATATAGCATTTATAATAAAATATAGATTTTTTAATTATTTATTATTATTTAACTACAATTAACATTGTTGTGTGATATGCATGGTATACTTTAGCCCCAGGCTGGGGGCACTTCCGTAGTGTCTCTTTAAATGGGAATTCAGAAAAGACAACATCTATTATAGGGCAACAGACATTGCAGAATTCACCAGGGTACATTTTACATAGGTGCACTGAAAGAGAGTATTTCAGGGTATGAAAATATGAAAAGAAAGAGGAATTTAGCTGACTGTGGGTTTCCTCTAGGTACTGCTGTCTCCTCCCACTCTCCAAACACTAAGGTTGGTTAATTGGCCCCTGATGAAACTGACCCAAGTGTATGCATATGTGTGTTGTGTGAATGTGATAGGTGCGTTGAGCTGTAAATTCCACTGGGACAGAGACTTATGTGAACAGTGATCTATGCAAAGTGTTATTGGTGCTATATAAATAACAAATAAAATTAATAACAACTATGGACTGCAATTAAAGCCTTATAGAAAATCTCAGGGATATTGTATTGCACAATAGGCATGTAAGAAACGTTTGTGTTCTCATTGTCATGTAAATGTTGCAACCAAACCAGGGCCATATCCAGGCATTCACTGTGGGCAGATGCCAAGTCTATAGCAAGTACATGAAGTCACCATTCTCTGATCGACAAGAACCCTGTTTCCCTTTGCATCTAATGGGATTTGATTGACATGGGGGCAAACAATTAGATTTTTAATATAAATAATTTTATAATAAAAGTGGTAAATTATATCATGACAGTGTTTGTTTAAGGGTAAGTAATGTGTTCATGTTACAGTTGTACGTGGATTCGTATTTAAATATATTACATTGGATATACAGTATGTATCAGCAGGGGGTCAGAGATTCTTATACAGTTACAGTGATAGCAGCTCTGTCATTTTTAGGGAGAAGAGTTAAAGGGTTTAGCGGTTTTATCACCGTGTTATTGTAGAGGATGTTTTTCTAAATTCAATTTAAAGTAGGGAAGTGCAGTAAAAACTTCTAGAAAGTCTCATAAAAGCAATATAAATGTCATAGGAACCCATCAAAATGGTAAATATTTATTTTATGTATGGGTGTGCCTTAGAAAACTTGCTTAATTAATTACTGGCCCATTTTCAAGGAAACAACAGTCTGCCATATTTGTCTTTTCCTGGAATACCATATTGCAACATTAGTAACACACGTCACATTAAACAAATCAGTGCCCGTCCACTGCAATCTAAATACCCCTCAAACAATAAGCATAGTAACTTACTGCAGCTTTCCACCTTGCCACCCTCCCAAAGCCACAAAAGAAATATATGAACTGAAACAATCATAGGAATAGTTCCAGCAAGAGCAGAATCAAACTGCCAAGCATAACAGAGTAATATATTTTAATAGATACACTACATATGTCAGTTCATTTTAAAGGGTCCCTGTTGACTTGAAACATATCAATTAAAATAAATGATGCTTTGCTGTTTAATTCTTCTGTTGCTGAACTCCTATTATTGTGATTTCACATGTCAGTGATAATGTATTACATTTGTATGTATCTTTTTTAAACATTTGCCAACTCTGTCTGGAGTCTACAGGATGGTGGAGACAGCCATCCTATTCTATTTTATTCATATCCTATGTTTAATTCTATATCCGGGATTTAAATATAACTAATATTTTGTAGGAAACACAGTATTTTATATTTTTTTGTTCAACTAAAATGTTTCCAAACATCCACCATCCAGCCTTCATATTCTTTTCATTTCCTCCTTTTGAATTAAGAAAATCAATTTGTATTCACTTTTTCATGTAGCCATACATGCCCAGATTTTGGGCACTTCTGCCAATTTCAACCATACTGGGGGTCCGTTAAGACCAATAATCTATCATCAACCTATCATATTCTGCCCTGAGACATCTGCAACTCTTTTTTCCCTAATGTTTTGACTGTTTGGTTGGCCCATGCACATGGACACCTTTAGACCCATATACTTTATGGGTCATTGAGAATTATTGCGGAAGTGTTCCTATCAGCTGGATTGGTAAAATTCTGGAATAGTTGCCTAGCAAAACCTATAGTATTTCCAATGCTTAGGCAAACTGTATTAGTAACTACACTATGGCGTTGCTTGTAAAATTAAGATTAATTCTATTTAACAGATATAATGCAGTCCAAAAATCTTGCCATATGTTATTCGTTCTTTGCTTCTCTTTGCAGCTCATTGTACTGACTTTAACCACAAAAAAAGATCTGCAAATAGGGATGCAAAGGGAAACATAAGGGGAGCTATGTTTTTACTTTATCTGCAGTCTATTGTCTAATGCATTTAAGGTGACTTGCCAGATGATTTCTGTATCATCTCTACAAAAAAGTCAGAAAACTGAAAACAGAAAACTGTCAGCTTTTAGACCTAAAAACACACTCAAGGGATAATTTACTAAGACCCCAGATGCACCTTGTGGAAGATGAAAACTCCGCAGCAGCTGTCTTTACCCCCTACTACATGGCAGGCACTAAATACAGGGCTCCTTGCAGCCTGGAAAAGTTAGGGGACGGTAAGGGTGGGAGTGTGGATACCTACATGCCTCCCCCAGCCTGCCCTTCATGAATACAGCACTGCAGAACACAGGCAGTGCTGTATTCATTCAGAAAGCACAGGTCCTTTTGCTTTTTGTGATACAAGGACCTGAGTTTATGGGTGCTAACAGCAATGCAGGGTGAACAGTCCTTAAAACATAGGGACCTTGATCCTGTTTTTTGCACTTTGCACCCTGCCCCTCCATTTATAAATGATCTCCTCTGTGATTAAGGCTCCCATATACCATTGGACACCTACAGAAGAAGGTTCTATTAATTTATACAGTGAACAAAGTAAAGTATTGGAGGAAAAAACAGAGGATGTGGAAACTTTCCTGGGGGGGCATAAATATGAAAATCAGTTAAAGGTTTTCACAACCCAATCTGATCCATGATAAGGAACTCAAGTACATTCTTACCTTGATCATATATTGAGAACTTTTGAATCCTTCTCCCCCTTTACCACAACAAGATCATGCACAGGAAAGCAAAACAAATGTGCTTCACTTGTGAGGAATTAAATCTTAATAAAACATGAGTAGCTATCACAGTGTTATCTGTATACATCACCAATAATTGGGCCACAGAAGAGTTGAAAGTCCCACAGCACAAGTGTGGCCCACGCATAGCATATTGTTCATACTGCCTGAGGTCTTTCTTAAAGCCAGAGCCGTCTGCTGTTCATGTCAGTTCGTCTTTGGGACACAGCTAATAATGTGTATACGATTTGGGTGGTCAGATATTTCTGGAACATAATACTCCGAGAGAGTTATGACAGGGTGACAACCCCTTCTAAGCTTCAGTTTACATGTATTGCTCGATGTACCCTGGTTGCAAAAGGATCCAGGCATTTGGCCTGCAATACAAAATGATGACAGGGCAACTTATTTAGAAAACTGGGTCAGGGATATTAATTTCTTCGGGTATAAAAAAACATTTTAACTGATATATTAGTTATTGTATTTAGAAAACAGCAAATGATATCATTTCAAGGAAGACACTTATTAAAAAGTGGGTAAGCTTGGTGCCAGGAAGCCTATAGCCCTTTAGCTGTAAAGTTTTGTGCCCCCAGTTCCTCCTTATATTCCTTTTTGCTGATTTTGATCACATGGCCTGGGCTGTTGTCAGTCGCCTAAACATAGAGACTGACTGATAATATGCAGTATATATCATATTAAAGTAACAAAACAAGGCTACTGAGTAATTAATTGAAATTCACATTACGCGGCAGTTTAAAAATCAGTGCTTTGTGCATCAGAATTTAATAACCAGCAATGCAGCATCCGCTTTTACCCCAGTCCAGATGAACCTGATTTGATTTTTTGCTAGATGGTTTCTGACAATGCCCAAGTTAAGCTTCATAACAACTGCCCTAGGCACACTAAGCATGTCAGTATAACTGATATATAAAAGACAGCCTAACATGATCCAAGATGGCGAGATTCTGTGGACAACTTTAATTCAAAGTCAATCAGAGTAGGAAGGAGCACATATCAAATGCTAAGGATTCTGCACTGATAGGTTGATAGATAAATGCACATTACTGATTGCAGGAACTAATTTATTCTATATCTCCCTTAAATATCTTTTTGATAAGGAATTTCAAAATATTGTCACCAATTTATGTAGCTCATCTTAGATTTTCCACTCTGCTGACTTCTCTTAGAGCTGCTTTAGTAAGCATCATTATGATGGTTCTTTAGTTGTCAAGATGATAACTTAGACTTATGGCCAATGTCTTTTTGATTTTGAAATATGACAGGTCTTTATTCTTTCAGTTATTCAAGAATTGTTTATAAAAAGTCTGTGATCTTAGAAGTGTGTTTTGTTCCAACTGAGACAGTCTGAACACTACAGAATGACAAGTAAAATAACAAAATAAACAAAGTTAGGGCTAAAATATCCCCCATTTCGTTCTGCACGTATACTTCATTTCTACATTTGCTGCAAAATCTAATGAAAAGTGTCAGTAACTTACAATGTGAAAGTGGGCACCAAGGGCCCACCAGAGAACCTGATGTAAAGGGCCCACCCATCATTAGTGTAACCATTCCTGGGTCTAATGTGTCTAGTTTGGGTCTAGTAATGGGTATAGTTTGTGTTCTATTTCTTACATTATGCTCCATTTGTTAGCACAAGCCCAGTGCATTGCAGAGGGCACATACAGACAGATTACATAGCATACCACATACATACAAAGACCCTTGCCAAACCTCTCTGTCCCTGTGCTGTAATGAGTTAATGTTCTCTGTTGCAGAAAAGGCAGAACAAGACTCACTTTTGTTTTTTTTCCAGTCCCCCAACAGTTGGCTAGGTCAATAGTGATGAGCAAATTTTTTCGGCAGGCATGGATTCAAAGCGAAATTCCACATTTTGCCATCGGCAAATTTTTCCCAAAACGGATGGAAAATATAATTCAGCATTTTTGGATTTTCATTTAGTGAGCTAAAAATTGATAAAGATGCTGTATACATAAAGTAGGTTTTCAACATATGTGAAGTAACTTCCTGGAATTAGACAAGTTAGTTTAACAGAGAAGGAAAAGGGTTAATCACTGGGGGGGGTGGCAATTTGTTACACCCCACCCCCATAATAATAATCACTATAATCAGACGTAGCAAATTAAATAGCAGAACACACACACACATATGTACTATGGGCTTACGTCAGACACAGTTGTATATTATCGCTCATTTAGATTGTAAGCTCTACGGGGCATGGACTTTCATCTTTTTTTCTCTTTGATTCTTAACTTATTGTAAACAACCTTGTATTTTTTATCATACTTTGTATTTATTACAATAACTCCTTGTTGTATTAATTTATTGTTCCACTGTACAGCACTGCGTACATAAGTAATGCTTTATAAATAAAGATATACATACATAAATACATACAGTACTTTAACTAGCATGCCTGTCCTCATAGCTTACCTGTAGCACCACATCTGTTTTTGAAATATATCCCCCCAGCACAGGTTGATGGAAGATTCAAGGAGTTGTTGTTTGGCAAGTATCCTATATGTTAGCTATAATTGTTACTTGAGGACATGTTGTTCTAGCTAATAATTTCTATTTCACTTAGGTTAAATTCCAAAAATAGAAATTGCAGAAAAAGGATTTTGGTTTTCTTGGAATGGCTCTCTGAAGTTTATAAGGCCAGAGCAGAGAGAGAGAGAGAGAAACAGAGAGAGAGAGAGTTACTTGGCCTAATAGCCAAAGATTTCTAAACAGAGGACTCAGTTTAGGAACGCTGCCAGCTGTGACTGGAATAACAGTGAAACCAAATCTCCCAGGCTACTTGGCAAGCTCCTCTCCCTGTGGCTCGTACTGCATTTCGTTCTGCACGTATACTTCACGGCCCTGCTATTGTTCTTGTTCTCTAGAGCTTCATTTACACTTCTCACACCAACTGACATCCAGTGCTGAGAGTGAACCCAATTGCTTGTAGATATAAAGATCCTCTATGCAGGGTTTTAATCATTTACTTCATTTGCTTAACTGGCACAGCATGGGCTTCAGTCTATACGAGGTAAACTATGATTTAACGGTGTCTCTTATCTCTGGAATAACTACACTTGACTCTGAATTACTGCCATTTACTGGAGTCTCACACTGTGATTGGGAGCACAGACCCAGTTCTTCTGTTGCTGTCTGTCTTAGAATAGCAAAGGATTATAAACAATACAGCAAATATATGTACACAGCCTTATTCAGGCTGCAAAGTACAGGCCTTAACAGAAATTCTTATATATACTACGTGTCTGTTGTCACATGAGGTTGCAGATTTGTTAACCCATCCCTATGGTTAGTGATGCTTATGAGGGCTGCTGATATTTTAGCACAGCTCTGCAGACTGCATTCTAGTCAGAAACTAAAGGGATGTGTCAGCAACACTGTCAGGGTGTTTTGTAGGCTCTGCATTATGTGAGCATGTAATACACCTTTCTTAAGTTCTTAAGGTACTCATGGGTCCAGAGCAAAGTTCGCATTGGTGGGCCCCCACAACTGCTTCATTATATTTCCAATAGGACTACCTTCAAGCATAGGAACTTGAATAGACTAAAGCAGAAAACTGTTTACTGAAATAGACATGAGACCAACAATGTTGGGAAAAGATCAAGTTTGATCTCAAATGACAGCTTTTTATTAAAAATATTTCTACATTTGTTCTAAAAGAGAGTGAAAATATTGGTTATGTTGAGCACTTACAGCTCCATAAAGAGGTACAAAACCCTGCTGCACAGCACTGCTCAACCAAACTTTACTCAGCTGTTGCTGGGCTACAAACCCCAGAATAATGTAACATATAATGAAGGGTGAGGTATGTTGGGAGCTGTAGTCCAGTAACTTCAGGTTTGTATTCTTAAAGGAGAAGGAAAGGTAAAAACTAAATAAGATTTCTCAGAAATGTCTATGTAAATACAGCCATAAGCACTCACAGAAAAGTCCTCTATCAAAAGAAACACAGGATTCCTTGTCTCCTTTTTTGTAAACATATTCTTAGGGTATCTGACTTACTCTCTCAAAAATAATCCTTAATTCCCAGAGTCTGCTTCTCTACTCTACTGCTCCCCCCTCCCATAAGAATTCATAAAACTCACTTTAGGAAGATGTAATCTGAGCTATAACTGCTCAACTGCAGCAAGAAGCTATGAAGACCAAGCTAAATTGGCAGCTGCTACCTTAAACAAACAGATAAAACTTCTAGAGCTCTTTACTCAGGTATGGTAATGCTTTCTGCAGAATAAATCGTATTCTAATACTAATGGTATTCTAGGTGGCACTAATGTGGCAAATCTAAGGGCAGTAAAATGCCAAAATGACTTTCCTTTTCCTTTAAAGCAATATTGTACAATAAAACTTTTCCAAAACTTTCCTTTTAACCTCCAGGGCCAGCGGCTGCATTACAATGCAAGAAATCCTCCAATGAGAATCTAGCTGATCTGTGTAAATCTGGCTCAATTTTCTTTGTTTTGCAGCCCCTCCAAAATCTACAAATTCACAGCCTTTCAAAGGAGAACTACAACAGGTAGATCTGAGACTAGGCTCCTCCTCTGTTCAAGGGGATTGAAGCTTGGCACAGTGGCATGCAGGGCAATTTTTTTATGGGAAGGAAATTATAAAATTGCCCTGCATGCCACTGTGCCAAGCTTCAATCCCCTTGAACAGAGGAGGAGCCTAGTCTCAGAGCTACCTGTTGTAGTTCTCCTTTGAAAATAGATATTTCTGATTAATAATAATCATTTTTAATAAACAATAATAAAGGTAATCAATTGTATATACAGTATATGGATTCTCCTGTCTTCTCAGATTAATTGGGTTCCACTATACCAAAAATATTGACCTGCTGTGGTCAGAATGGATTTGCAGATCTCCAAGAACTTCATGTTTCCTCCACATTGATGTACCGTCCAGCTTCCTGTTTGTTAGCCCTACATTTCTTTTTACAAACCAAGCATGAATGCATAATAAATACTGGTTAGAACCGTATGCTTTCTTTTTAGGCAGAAAAAAACATTGTTAAAAAGAAAACTGAATTGGGAAGTAGTGTTGTGCAGGGTCGGACTGGGCCGCCGGGACACCGGGAAAAAACCTGGTTTTTATAAAATTGCCCTGCATGCCACTGTGCCAAGCTTCAATCCCCTTGAACAGAGGAGAAGCCTAGTCTCAGAGCTACCTGTTGTAGTTCTCCTTTGAAAGGCTGTGACCAGGCCCAGGCTGTGAATTTGTAGATTTTGGAGGGGCTGCTGTAAGATGCCATAGACAGTCACTATTTCTTGGGCCCATGGAGAGCTGTTTCTGCCTGTGACAGTATTCCTTGTACACTTTTTTAGCATTGAACTGCATATACTAAATATATGGTACAACAAAAAAAAAGACTACAAGACATGCACATTTAAAGGCAAACTAAATGCTTAAAATCAATAGTATGTTATATACTAAATTTAATATACCACAGAGATTTAGAAACCATATAGCGTATGTATGCATATTTTTATTTGAATTACTTAAGTACCCAGTACTGTACAGCAGAAAAATAAATTAATAGAACAGAGGGGTCAATACAATAATAAATACAAAGTACAGTTACACTGAACATTAAGAGCTAAATGTCAAAGAGACAAGAGGCAATGCCATTAAAATTACCCACAGGATCTAGTTGGTATGGCATATGTACAGTATACTGTGTGCTGCCGTTGAGAAGAAACTTACGGGTTGTCAGAAATCATCAAGCAGAAACATTAGACTCCTAGGCATAAGTCCCTTGGCTCAGGTAAGTGAGAGCAGCACAGACTATGTGCAGTGAATCAGCAGAAAACAAGATGGGGAGCTACTGGGGGCATATTTGGTGTCATAGATCTTCACTGCTTAATGGCTGTGTAGGCCTTGGAACAAAAAAGATTCCCAAAACATAATGTAGAGCATTTCTATTCTACTTGTTTGTTAAGCTTTAGCTCTTCTTTGAATTACCTGGATTTTCTGGAAGCATTCCTGTTTTTCACATGATGTAGCCTTACAATAATGCTATATATGGGCACCTTGGTTCTGTAAATTGTGTCCTCCTGCCGGTTTAGTTATTGCAAGACAATCTTAAAATAGTATTCTGCAAACTAGGTTTTACTGCAACACAGTTTACAAATTCTGCAAATATTCTTGAAAGGTGTAAAGTTTGCTACAGGTCTAGTAACCTATAGCAACCAATTAGCAGTAGCACATACTGGTCACTTGTTTAAAAACAAACATCTGAATTGTTTTTATGGATTACTGAAGCTGGGCAAATGTTTGCCTTTTATTACACTGTCTATCTACAGTTTACACTCATTGTAGTACTCTCACAATCACCCTTAATCATCCGCAGGGGTCCCCTCCTGACGTCCTCCCCTGAGCGAGCATAAGTGAAACGCATCAAGGGAGGACACCGGCGGCCCACCAGGTTTTTTCCCGGTGTCCCGGTGGCCCAGTCCGACCCTGCACAACACTACTTCCCAATTCAGTTTTCTTTTCAACAATGTTTTTTTCTGCCTAAAAAGAAAGCATACGGTTCTAACCAGTATTTATTATGCATTCATGCTTGGTTTGTAAAAAGAAATGTAGGGCTAACAAACAGGAAGCTGGACGGTACATCAATGTGGAGGAAACATAACGTTCTTGGAGATCTGCAAATCCATTCTGACCACAGCAGGTCAATATTTTTGGTATAGTGGAACCCAATTAATCTGAGAAGACAGGAGAATCCATATACTGTATATACAATTGATTACCTTTATTATTGTTTATTAAAAATGATTATTATTAATCAGAAATATCTATTTTCAGGAAGTAAGAAACTATGGCCTAATGCGTTTCGTTGCAACAGACAGCTTCTTCCTTAGTGATTTTGCCATTGAACTTGATTCTTGATTGGAATGAAAAAAAGTGAACTTGTGTGGTAGAATACTGGTGTCCCTATCCTTGTGATAAAAACTACTCCTAGCTGTTGCCTAAATCCTTTTTAAACAGCTAAACTCTCTGATCACCTTATTTATATGCAACAGTAAAGAACATAGAATTAACCTATCCATATTATTAAGGTGAGTATCCTCTGGGGATCTTGCTCTACCAGATTTCTATCTTTGTCCTATTGCAAATCACAGAACACACAGAACAGATAACTTTCAATATAAGGTTCTGGTATTACTAATGTCGCACACAGCAGGTCTGCATGAAATTCAAAATAGGCCCTGGCATTTCAAGTAACAGAGGCCCCCCACCAGCCCACTTAATAGTGACTGTCTATGGCATCTTACAGCAGCCCCTATGCCATTTGCTGGAATCAACAGATTGCCAGTCTGGGCTTGGCACACAGGAACTTTTTCACTACCAGATGTATACTGGAAGCCACTGTCCTTTCCTTCTACAAGGAGAATGGAAGAAGCTGTAAATAAAGCCTTGCCATTTTACAAGGCAGCCTGTATTCTCAGGGGCTGTCGGGAAAAATGTATTGACATTTGGGTTTTGCAGGTTATAAACCATGGAGCAAATAGTCCTCATATTCTGTAAGGACATTTATATTCTGATTGTAGATTTATGTGAGCTGTACTCAACTCTCCTCCCTCCCCTGCTCTTCTTATATCTATTTGTCTTTTTAGGAGCTTTCTGTATAATGGGTTTCCTGATAACATATCCCATACCCATGGCAGGTGTGCTTTGTGCACATGAACTGTAACAGCCAGGACACAACTAGAAAACTTCAGACTATTTCAGACTATGGTATATATGGATTCATCTTGCTTGTTATATCAGTGCAAAAATTTTATGTAATTTGTGGTGCAGTGGGCTGGAATGTACTTCACAGACTGGTAACAACAAGCCCAAGTGATGGCCCCTTTACATGGCCCCCTGTAGTCTCCAGGGAAAGCTCTTTGCAAACTGCAACAATGCCTTAGGGCTCCTTTGTTTTAACATGATGATTTATTTAGGTGTGTGCATCTAATTTTAACCTTAGTCAGAACTGTACTGGGGAGAAAGGAAACTAAAATTTGTCTTCAAGTTACTTGGTGCTTTAAACTAATAGTGTATCCAATAAAGGGACTTAAATAAATTAACAAACTAGGGGGGATTAGAGGGCATTGCTTGTAAAAGCTTATAGGCTAAAGTTACACATGTTCCCGGTAATCCCTTGAAGGTCATTTTGCATAAATTTATTATGCTATCAGAGATTGATCTTTGCATAGGATATCTACATGGTTTTGGAAGTACGGTACCACCCGCTGATCCAATTGATTTAATGTGACGGTTATAAGGTTGTATGTAATGTATGTATATATGCATGTATGTATATGTAGCTCTACTGATACAATAACCTGTGCCACACCTCTCACATTGCTTAATTCTGATATTGCCCATTCCCACACCTTGTGTCTCAACCCTTTCTCCTTGTAGATTGTAAGCTCTTTTGGGCAGGGCTCTCTTCACCTCTTGTATCGGTTATTGGTCGCTTTATATGTTACTCTGTATGTCCAATGTATGAAACCCACTAATTGTACAGCGCTGCGGAATATGTTGGTGCTTTATAAATAAATGTTAATAATAAATGTTAATAACTGCTAGGATACCCAGTGCTGTACAATTTTACAATATAAGAAAGTACACACATAAAGGACAAACATTAAAATAAATAATTTATCTAAATTAATCTAAAATATGCAGTTATGAAGCCTTTACATTTTCATACATACGCACGTGAAATTGTACAGATGTGTGTAAACTGGTTTAATGGT
This sequence comes from Xenopus tropicalis, assembly GCF_000004195.4. Lineage (NCBI taxonomy): Eukaryota > Metazoa > Chordata > Amphibia > Anura > Pipidae > Xenopus > Xenopus tropicalis. Next base: position 92,638,382 of record NC_030680.2, on the reverse strand, counting down.
GTTCAGTCAGCCAGCTAGTTTCCAATAAACTCACAGCATCCCAACAAAAGTTGGACATCTTGTTCTATTGACTGAGCACTTCTTGGTGTTCATAAATCACAATTGAGACCCACCTGAGGACAATGCGATTTGCTTGGGGATTATTAGAGTTTATTCTCACAACCCACACATCTTATCCATTATATGTTGAGTACCCAACTGGAAAAGTAAAATGTTTTGCAGCCTTTTCTTTTATGTTTAAATCATCTCTTAACAAAACTCCCTGATATTTGATATCTTATGTGAAAAGATAACCTCCTGGGCTTTCTCAGTCAGCTGAGACACCTCCTTGGCTCCATCAGTGTGTGTGGGATTATTCTTGGCTGTTGCATTGTTCTGACTAATCCACAACAGCAGGCTGTTTCTATCCAGCTAGCATTTCCAGCATAATATAATGGTACCAGTCCAGGTTATCAGTCAGACTGACTCCCTCTTTACCTAGTAGTGTTGCTGAAACATTTTATCACGTATTCCCCGCTCTCAGTAGAGCCACTGTGTCTGTAATGTTTTTCCAGCTCATGAGGAGATGACAGATTGGTCACACTCATCTGCTGGCTGCACTGTGCAGTTCAATCTAGATAGAGTTGAATCAAGTGCTCAAATATGAATGTTTGGCACCATTATTAATTCTTGTAAAAAGAGTGTTTTTCACATTTAAACTATATATGTGTGCATTTTTGCTAAAATTGGGGTATATGGTGTTATGAACAGACAATACAGTTAAAGGGGAACCAATGAAAAATACAGAAGATAACTTTGTTATGCATTGTTTGTGCACTTAATATTACCAGCAGTGCGGCATGTTTTTTTTTTTATTAATAACCTCTAGTTAAGTTTGATTAAAAGATATAGTTACCTCAAATATACAAACGTTATCTTATAGTGCCATCATCTTATTGCGCAGTCACACAGATTCTAATTTCACTCTATCTGCAGTAACTTTCTTCTGCTGCACCCTCCAGCAATCCCTTACTCCCTTGGCACCCCACACTCACTAGATGTATCCAGATCTCCACTTCTGATTCTGATTCAAGAAGGGAGCGAGAATACTTCTAGTAACTTGTACTTTAGTCCAAAGAAACTAAGAACTATTACAATACAAAAAACAATACCCAGCACTCTTGTCACAAGCAGTTTTCAGCTACTCTGTAAATGGGCCACGGGGTTTCTTTTAAGCTGCACTTCATCAGCCTTAGAAAAGGAAAGTTTATAACATAACCTTGATTTGAGAGAAAATCTAAGCACATCCATTAAGCACTAAGGCAATTAGGATGACACATTCCTTATTCACGGTTCATTTAGAACAAAAGAAAGGCCAGGTAACCTCTACTGTTTGTACTCAGGGAGATACCAGTCACAATGCATCAAAAATACAGCGATACCTGGCCACATGCAATACAATGGTTATAAATGAAGTACAGACTTTATTAATAGTGACTCTACCTGTAGGGAAGCACATCATTCTGCTATCAGACTAAATGTATCTCTTTCTTTGTCCACCTTTCCTGATCTACATATTTACCCAATAGTACTGTCTGACAAGAATGGCTAAGGTACTGGGCAATGTTTTCATGTAAATTGTTATTTGTTTTCCAGATATTCATTATGGCAAATATTACCCTTTATTTACCTGCTTGTTATACTGAGAATCTGGATCCATCTTTTTCTCTGAAACAGTTGCAACATTGACACTTAGAATTTATTATGTGGCTGCAGCACATTTTTTAGGGAATGTTTTTTTTTTCTTTACAAACTATATGTTCATGCTTAAATTTTTTTGCCTTAAAACCACAAATTCTCAGCTGAATGGAGATCTGGAGAACGTCCATGTTAGTAAAGAACATTGATTTAGTGTTCACTTAAACATTTCTTTTTAGTTCTAGATCCTTGCTTTGGATCACTACCAAACTGGAATGTATATATTTTAAACACAGCTTTAGATGCCTTGTAGGGGGCATAAACGTTTTGCTCACAATCTCCTAGTGAATCTACTGTTCCTGTAACTCTAATTTCATAATTCACACATGGTATGCTGTTTTTCTTAGTTTTACTTAGTTTCCATGCCAAGCATAACAATGACAAGTACTCAGCTCAACTTTGTTACATTTAAACCTAATGAAGATTTCCTTTAGGGCAGTGGCACACAGGGAGATTAGTTGTGGGTGACTTATCTGCCTGACATACATACGTGTCACTTCAGTTTTACAAAGTGACCCCAAGTTTCCTTGCGAGGCAACTTTGGGCACGTGCCACTGCCCTAAATGCAAATTTTCCATCATTGAGACTTGTGGAGCTGTCTCTTCTTTGTAGCCCTACCATAGGCACCATGATAATCCCATCAAGTCATCTTGAGGAAACCAGAGGATTGTTGACGCACTTCCCCCACAGTGTTAATTTTCTCCAAAAACTAAAAATTATTTATTTTTTAACTAAAAATGGGTGATCTAGTCTTGCGTACTGATACATAATTACAACATTAGCACTCAGGTTGGCATCTTTAATTTATTAACAAAGCAGACCTTACACAGTGAGCTTCATTGAAGGTTTAATCATTTGTGTTTTGCTGCATTGTAACTTACTAAAAATACAAAATTCCAAAACAAGTCCAACTGTACACACCTTGTCATAAATATACCCCACATAATTGGACAAAAATATTTTTAAAACAAATAACCCTTTAGTCTTTAACCACTAATATGATATAAAAATATTGTAAAGGGCCAGGAGGTTCAAGAAATTTTTTTTGTGTTTGTGTTCTTGCCAGCAACATGGTTCTAAAACAACATGTCTTTTCACTTAAGTGATAGATATAGAAAGGAATTTTGGCTAAAAGGTCTTTCAAAGGATGATGGGAGTTGCTGACTACAGTATTGTGGGCTGAGTTATTATGATTTATGCCCCAGTGTACTGGTTGTCTAACGTTATCATTTAGGCCCCCTTGAAAGTCCAACCTTTGGCCAGGGCCCACTTTCAGGTCCTACCTTTGGTCAGGGTATCCTTAGCTTATAAAATGGCTACAGATATAGGAAAATACTGGTGCCTCAATTATTCAGCCAAAATTCCAAGAATATCTATGGCAGAAAATACATATTCACACCAACCTTAACCCTGAATAACATTCAAGCTAGACTTTCAGCTGTGTCCAGTTAAGTCAATGGCCAGTCTCCCCAGTTCACCCCCTAACTAGCCTTTAGGCTGAGCCCCCACTGCCACTAGTGCATTACCAAAGCTTCTTGTTCTGTAACTTTAGCCCTGGAACTATGCAGGAGTATACATAGATGTTCTATAGTACTTTACGTGGGCTGATGGAAAAAGAAAACAGTATGAAAGACACAGTTAAAAGTTAGTAAGTGTAGTGAATGTACTTTCCCATTACTAAAATAATATAATTTCTCATTGTTCTGTGTTTTATTTGTTGCTTTAAAAAGGTCACCACCTAACATGGTCTGAGCTGTCCCTTCTTCAGAATTCACAACTAAGAAGGTAATTAAGGCAGAGATGACATAATAACAAATTATTCTTTCTACACAGTGCATGTTAATTAGAATGTCATTAGAGAATTGGTTCTGCTCTGGCTGTCTGTATTTGTTTACTTTATTTATTATTTTAATCTCTTTTTTCAAGAAGAACCTCAATGTTACGGGAAGGGCTTACTAAAAGTTGACTCTGTGTAGAATATTCCTTCTTCCCTTGGTTGCGTGCCATAGCTTGAACAACACTTCTTAGTCTGTTTACCTATTAAGTACTGTTCCTGTAACATACTTAGGAATCACGTACAGTAAATCAAGCTGTTGTTTTTATTACTAAATAATGCTGTGCACATTGGAAATAATTTATTCTACCTTTTAAAATTGTATTCTTGAACCAATAAATTTATTTTTTAGGTATAATATTGGTGTGTAGGCACCCATCTCATTGTGCCTGATCTTGTACTTTCATAAAGAGCTGACACTGCACAATAGAACTGCTCTCCGATTAGATATTGTTTCTCCTGCTCAATGTTACTACCCAAGTCTGGTCTGACTCTTATTTCTTTTGCATGGGTGTTATTCTCCAATCTACCACTAGGTACCACATAGGAGCATTTTAGCAATACCAACCATTTCTGACTTCATTTTGATCTATCCAATGCTGAAACCTTCTCCAGGTTTCAGGTAATTAAAGTTCCCAATGCCTCCAACTATATTTAATGTATTTGTGGTGTTACTACCGTATGTCTCCCACTATATAATGTATTTAGGATCTAATCTCTTTGTTCTTGGAAGTCACTTTACCATTATTTTACAAGTGCATTTTGTGCGTGTGTGTAATTTCCAAATTAATTATTTAGAAAAACGTTTGCTCTTTTGAAAAATGTAGTACAGGATTCTGCTGGGGGAACGCTACAGCCCCTAGAATAACATACCTTTCTCCCTGCACTGATTTTCATGCAGATTCTGCATCACAAGCAACTCAACTTCAGGTCTCTCTAGTTCCTTGTCTAGCATGAAGTTTCTTCCCCTTTTCTTTGCTGACCTCTCCTTCTCTCTCTGACTGTGAAGATGGTTGAAGAGATGTCTACTGAGCATGTCTGATTGATTTCCATTGGTGCACAGGCAGGAAGCATGTACAGTAGACATCTCTTTAACCACCTTGACACTTCATAGTCAGAGAGAGGAGAGCTCAGCAAAGAAAAGTGGGCGTAGCTTCATTCTACATTGGGAAGTAGAAGAGAGACCTAAGAGACCTAATTAAGCTGCTTGTGGTACAGAATCTGCCTGAGACTGAGTGCAGGGTGAAACGTATGATTTTCTGGGGCTGTATAAAGAAATTTTAGAGATTCTTTAACAGAAGCATTTTAAAAAAACACATTTTCTCATAACAGAATCCCTTTAAATGGTTGACTGTTTAGGGATATTTAAGGTTATTTTACACTCGGTGATAAGTACAAAAAATGTAAAAGGAGGCTATTTACTAATGGTTGATAAGAAATAACCCACTATTTACTGTCCAATAAATAGTAAATGTTTATTCATCATATTCATTTTTCATAAATGCCAGTACAGCATGAGTTAAGTTAATGAGGTATTACCTTCTAATCATCTAAAATCATTAATGAGATATTAGTACCTAAAACATCATTATGTCCTAATTTATTTAATAGGAAAAGAACAACTTTGTATGCATAAAAATGTAATTCTACACACATATCATAAGGCATAACTTCATTTTATTGTGGCGGCATATTTCTCATCATCCTGAGGCAGAATTTGAGATATCACCTCGAATTTCTTTGTGTTAGTAAAACACGTGTTATATTAAAATTGTAATAATGGTTTCATCTTCCATTATTGTTTCCTTTAATAGAAAATATACAGTTATTTTATGACTTATGAAAAAGGATTTACATTATTATTATGGAGCCTAGGGGAGATGGCCTTCCTGTAATTCAGAGCTTTCTGTATAATGGGTTTCTAGATAAGGGATCCTATTCCTACACAGTGCTGCAGAATATGTTGGCACTAAATATGTGTTATTAACAATAATCATTATAATTTTATATTTTAAGCAACCAATGAGAACACAAATGTTTATACACACAATGTACCATTTCTGCATCCTTTACTTCAGTGATCCCCAACCAGTGGCTTGTGAGCAACATGTTGCTTCCCAGATCGTGCTCCCAGTGGCCTCAAAGCAGGGGCTTATTTTTGAATTCTCCAGCAAAGCAAAACGGGACAGATTCACTCATCACTAGGTATAAGCATTGGTAGTGAAACAGATCTGTCAGTGTCACTTAACATAGCAGTGGCCACTCTTTCAGTTGATTCATAGTAAATCTGTTATAATAAGTTGCAGGCTAGAATATGCTGAATAGAAAAGCTAATTATTAAAAAACTTAAATTAAAAAGTTATAAATGTTGCTCAAGGGTAAAAAAGGTTGGGGACCCCTACCCTATAGGTTCTCTGGGGCTCAGCCTAGAGCCTATTCTTATAAATGATTTTTTCTGATATCTGAACTAAGGCGAGGGGTTAAGCAAAAATTAGGATTCCAAAGGAAGCTTAAACTGAAAAAGTCTAGTCTGGAAACTACTGTTCTTGTTCAACTAGAAGCTAAGTAGGGTTTTAGGCAAGAGGGTTGCTCTACGTATAGCTCAACATTTAAGGACAGCACCAATAAAGGGTTACAGCATGAAAAACATTTGTTTTTCAAGTGCTGTAGGTGTGTGCCTTGTGATTACCAAGCAAGCTGCCAGTAAGCACGGTAAACAACATAAACTCACAAAATAAATAATAAATCAGGATATTGGAACTGTGTGCAATAAAAGTATTACATTGTTTTAGGTAGTGATTTCAAGTCACTGTTATTCACAAGCACTTACCTGCACAGGCTGTCTCAGGGAACTTCCAAAGCACAACTGCAGAAAAGGTTAGCACCATTCGGGCAACTAGATCAGCCAATATGGCCCTGTCTAACAAAGCTACATCTAGTTAGATAATATTTGAAACTGTTTAAGTACAGTTTAGGCTCCTGTACCTCCCCAATAGATGTGAGTGCTGGCATCTATATGGATATATATATATATATATTACAGTGTAGGTGACCTCTTCACATATTTCAAAAGAGTGTAATACTGCTGCATTCTGGGTACTTGATTCAAAATTCTACCTTTATTCCATATTTATGCTTAGAGTCATCCTGGGGTCTTTTTTAACATCACATCCATCCAATTCCAACAATGAATAAAAATACTCACCCCAGACACACCCAGCAGCCCTCCCAAACCACTGAAACATACATAAATCAGGTAGAACAAGACCTATAGTCTGTGTGTGCTAAAATTTCACGACACCACCTAGAGGTGAGAAAAACATACATAATTGACATATAATAATCAGTTGTAACTATAATTAAAATGAAAATAAATATTCTATCAACTATTATTAAAAAATAATTAAACAAAAAAATAAATATATATATATATATTCCATTTAACATAACGTCTTGCTTATCTATAAATAACTAATGTGAACTGTATTCATTAAGTATTTACACACACACACACACACACACACATATTTCTATACCCAATGTAGAGGTGTACAGTTCATGGTTAACATCTTCCCTTGCTCAATTCCCAGAATCCTGGCACTTTAAGAATAACTTGTTTTTAAAAAGAATAGAATGCGTCTGCACCGGAAAGATTTACAAAGTGACTCATAAGTGTTTGAGTCAAGGGGAGTTGTCTGCTCGACATAGTGAGACCAGCATATTGAATTACCCCCATATAGAATTAGCAGGAGGCCCACCCTGAAATTGGAACGCAGTGTATTCCAGAGGCTGATTGGGATTTTCCCACTTTGGCAGGTGCAAAGTCTATGGCGTGAGTATTTATTACTACATTGGAATGACATTTGGTGGTAGAGCAGCAGGTGTCTTAGAAATAGGGATCACAAGAGAATTAAGACTGATAAAATAAGTTAAGGAACGGTAGAGTTCAGAACTAAGGGGCACATCATTACAAACTATGTTTTCTATAAGAATTTTGTTTTTCTTTTCCATCGGTTCATCCTTTTGCTCTTCTTATGGAATACATTCATTTTTATAACACTGCATTTAGTTAGACAAAGGAAGGTCCTTTTTATTATTATATTATTCTCCAGTTTCAGAACAAGGACATTATGAAAGGATTTCACAAACACACAGCTCTGTACTAACTAACAAAACTGCACTGATAACCATTTGTATGAGAGTACATTCGGCTACCCTTTCATGCACAGAAAAATGCATGCCGTATTTACAGTCATGGTTTATTATGTTGCTGCAAATTCTTGAGGTTTTTTGAAATGTAATCATGATACTAACAATGGTATTTTACTAAATCTGTCACAACATAGGCTCTGGTATCAGTATGGCACAATACAGTAATATACAGGCATATGTGTCCTAGTAAGCTGCTTTGTACAATGTAAGTTCAGTTCTGTCTTCACAAAAAATTACACCTTTTTGGTATGAAAACACCCATGCTTCAGTGGCAACAGGTTATTTCTAACAGAGCTTCTTCAAGGTAAGTATTGCACAAAGAAGTAGATATAAGAAAGTGATAACAAAAGCAATGCAGCACCCCTTCTTTCATCAGAGCTCAGATACGGATGGGGGTGGCGTCACATTAGCTGCTTCAGGAAGCAGGGAATAACTACAGAGGAGGCAAACCCTGTGGTTGCCAGGAGGGCCAGGAGTATAGAGGGCCCAGTGATGCCATTATTATTAAGCATTTATTAATATCTTGTTAGAATAGGTCAACTTACCAATATTTTGGGGCCCTAAATTGATTTTGCTGTGGAGTCCAGTTACATCTTGTTATGCCACTGTCACGCAGCACAGGCTCACAAACACCCATGTTAGGGTACTCTATATGCTGCAAGATTAGCACAAATGCAAGTTGCAGGCTGCACTGACTTCTAAGCAGCAAACATGCACCTATATTTATTACTATCACCTATGTAAAAGGGGGATGCTATAAGTGGCAGGCAAGTGCCCAGATGAAATGCAAATTCCATGTTACAGCAGAAATTATTTTAGTGCAGCAGGCACTTTGCCACAAAGGCAATTTGATTCTCCCCGTTGATCTTATTCTATATGGAAAATGGGTTATGTATGAGAAGTTACCTAAACTGTCTAGTCTGTGTGTGCCATATTGGGACTGTCTGACCCATATTATATATCTGCTGTTTCAGTTGTGCTGACCTCCACCACCTCTTTGCCAATCCTCTCTGCTTATCCTGGCTTTATCACTGAGATTCTAATCTAAAACCCTTCACATATCTGTCTTTGTAGTGCTAACTCCTGACCTGCCTTGACTTTCAGAGTTTTCAGACATGGCCTGCTACTTGCTCAGTCATGTCTGCCATGAATGCTTTCTTTGCACTGAAGGGAAATAACAAGGTTTCATTGCATGTGAGTGTATCCACAAACACCTCTGTGTTGTTACCTTATACCTCTCTTATAACTAAGCACTTCCATTTACTTTTCCTAACCAAATTGTTTGTAGTTGAGTTTAACCATACACAGAATTACAGTTACAAATATGCTTTTTGCTGGTGGTGACCCTATTACTTTAAGCAGGATTGGTAACACCAAAAATGAACATTTTTACATTGATGTATTTATTTAAATTCTACACATATAATCTATTGTAAGTGTAGGGATTTCCCAAATTCTGGCCCCTTGAGATGAACACCCCTAGGACAGGCCCCAGGGTATGGGACACATTGAGTGGTCTGGGATGTCACTAGTTAACAGGGAGTATCCCTGCAGTTCAGGTTACAGCCACAGGGTGGTGGGTAAGGTTATAAAAAGGGATGCAGCCATGAGCTGTGAGGTTTTGTAGCCTGAGACCTCCCTCTAGATAGGGTGTTAGACAGAAAGTTTCTATAATAGGTCGCTCTAGGAGTGACATGTAGGAAGATAAGTTAGAAAGGGCGGACATTGCCCCTCCAGGAGTGATAAAGGGGTTAATACCCCCCAGCAATCCATCAGCTGGAGATCAGGGCCCACAGAGTCTAGTTAGGTGGACTAAGCCACTGCTAGAGGGAGATTCCTAATATGAGGGTTCTCAGGCGAGAGTACCGGGGTGAGTCCTTGTGGTGGGTCAGCCTGGCATGAGTACCGTGGTGAGTCCTAAGAGAGGGTCTCCCGGCGAGAGTACCGGGGGGAGCACCTACATAGGATCACCTGGCGGGAGTACTGTGGGTAACCTAACAGGAGAGAGGTTCTCTAAGAGTGAAATTAAGGAGACGGTGCCCTGATGCATGTATTCCACTCCTGGAGAGGTCTGCCCTGAATAAAGAGATTCATCTGGTTCACTATACCCACGTGTGTCTGGCTCTTTCCTATCAAGGGATCACCTACTGGCCGGTAAGCAAATACCCCAAGGGAGGGGTCCCACAGCATCACCCCTGGGTGGAGGCACGCCATTAAGTTGAAGAATCCCTGTTACCCCCATAGTAAGAGGGGGCTCAGGACTCCTGTAGCGCCAAACTAATAGCAGTAGCAGCACTGACAGCAAAAGTGGGCTACATAAGTAAGAATGTTGGTTTTTATTGTACAATGTTTGTAATCCGTCCCATGCTGCTCAGTCATTTTGTTTCATGGGTAGGAAATAACATGTCTGGAATCTCTTTTTGTTGATTTCAATTACAGTTATTGGACAGTGTTTCCAAGTGACAGTTGGCTGAACCTGTGGGTCCAAGAGATTTATAGGATTCATTTTTTAAAGGCAGGCACAGTGGCTAGGCACTCCCTTGCAAGCCACACACTTAGCACTTATGCCTATGCTGGTGCAGTGCACATTTGCATCCCGTGCTAGAGAGAACAGCATCTTATTTCTGCATTAGGCAGGGACTTGCCTGTGTGCCACCAGAGTTTCCGATCTTTATGGCACAAAGATTTGTGCTTGGCACCAGCAGAAATGAGTACAAGAGACAGGTTAAAATCATGCATCAAGGGCAAAAAACATGGCGCTTTGTTACAGTGTTCTTCTACTTAGCTTTAGGCACCGTTTTTGTAAATTGACCCTTATATAGTTACATATTTACATAGTTACATAGGGTTGAAAAAAGACCAGAGTCCATCTTCAACCCTTCCAAGTAAACCCAGCACACACAACCTATATACTTACCAATCTATACACTCACATACATAAACTATATATACAACCACTAATATTAACTGTAGATATTAGTATCACAATAGCCTTGGATATTCTGCTTGTTCAAAAACTTATCCAGGCCCCTCTTAAAGGCATAAACAAAATATGCCCTCACAACATCACTAGGAAGGGCTTTCCCCAACCAAGACAACACCCCCCATCTGCCTATAATCCCTCTAATGTACTTGTACAGAGTAATCATGTAACCTCGCAAGCGCCTCTTTTCCAGAAAAGACAACCCCAGCCTCGACAGTCTAACCTCATAGCTTAAATCTTAAGAAGGATATTAATGAGCTGGAGAGAGTGCAGAGACTGCAACTAAACTGGTAAAGGGGATCCCTTTACCAGTTTAGTTGTCTCTGCACTCTCTGCAGCTCATTAATATCCTTCTTAGGAACTGGAGCCCAAAACTGCACTGCATACTCAAGGTGAGGCCTTACCAGGGACCTATAAAGAGGCAAAATTATGTTTTCATCCCTTGAGTCAATGCCCTTTTTTATGCAAGACAGCACTTTATTTGCTTTAGTAGCCACAGAATGACACTGCCTGGAATTAAACAACTTGTTATCTACAAAAACTCCTAGATCCTTATTAAGGAATGCTTTCACTGGGGCAGCATTGGTCATAGTGTTTTCATAGTATTTTCTAACTGGACACCTAATGCTCCAAGCCTGTACACTAGAAAAAAACACCAGGAGCCCAAGGCAGATGTGAAAAGGCCACAACTCTATCAACAGTATTTGGCAGTGAAGCTGGGGGTGAAGGACGTTAGATGTCTCCTCTGCAATCAAATCGTGTGTAATATAGCAGGACTCACCTATGGAAGAGGATGGGCTGAGGTCCCATGCCTAATGCAGCAATTAACCTAATTAGAGCCCTGTGGACACCTCTAACTAAACTTACCAGCACCTATGAACAGGGGAGGGAGGGCAGGAAGCCAGGATACTGCAACCAGCATATGAGATGTGTGATGTATTTAATGGAAGGTGTGGGGAGGAGAAAGAGACAATGGGGAATATACAAAATGTAACACATCTTTATAGAAGCTAGCAAAGTCTTCAAAATTGCTAGCATGCTAGTATACCATAATTCCATAATTTAATATTTTAGTATTTCCAAAGGACAAGGCAAAGGAAAACTAGAAGATAGTTACAGAATAATGTAGTTTAGGCATTATAAACCTGTCAGCTTGTTTAAGATGATGCTGGAAAAGCGAAAAAAAGCTAACTGAATAACTGGAATGCCTGCAAGGCCAACCTTATCATTAATTTATAGCCTTTGTTTATAATATCTGGGGATGTTATATTAAAGTGGTGCCATTATTTTTTATGTCCATTATCTCTTTAATTTCAGCTGTCATTTCACGTTGCATGAATAACAGTGTGTTATGTAATATATGGGCAGATTAGCTGTGTGACTCTTCACTTGTGCCAGTTACAATCTGGCAGTTGCTTCGCTCCTTTTTTCATTTTTTAGTTGCCTCTGGGCTTTTTCAGTTTACAGAAGAGATCCCCTGGAGAAAGTTTAAGAGAGAGATATTCTTTCTGGGAACTTTAGATCCTGTTCCTGTAATTCCACCCCCTTCCCCTCCTTTCTCCACCACTACCTGTGCTTATACACGCTTTTAGGAAAAAATAATTTATGTGCTTTGTGAGAAATGACAAGTTGGCAAGAATGAAGCTCTTCCACACGAGTTACTGTAACAGCAGCCTGCTTTTCACGGACATAAGGAATAATGAAGTTGAAATCAAGCAGGGCTGCTTTTAGGGTAGGCAGAGAGGACATTTTCCTTGGGCCTTCAGCCTCAGAGGAGCCCCATGGCCAGAAAATGTCCTTGGTAAAAGATATATATAGCATATTATTGATTTGTAAAATAATTGTTAGATTTTCTTTTTTTCCCCCTTGCATCAGGGATATTTAGTCCAAAGCCTGGAGCTATTTAAAACTACAGTTCTTACTTTCCGCTGAAGGTTGTTGGTGGGTGCTGGGAGTTGAGAATGGACAACAGCTGTAGGGCTTTAGCTGTAATATCTTCTGGTTTACATAATTTATTCTATCAAGTCTTTCAGCTCTAGACATCCTACACTGTTTTTTTCCATATCTCCAGTCCTTCAAACTACAGTTTGGCCATTTCCTATATAATCTACACTTTGGTGATTTCAGTATGGGCTAAACTGTAAATGATATCCTTATAAATTGCTCTACTGTCAGGGGAATAGTTGTTTGGTGAATTAGCTCTTTTACATTGGTCCCATACAGGGCTGGAACTAAGGTTAGGTAAAAAATGCAACCTAATGCTTTTATTTGGTTACGTAACTGCTCTGTTTTTCAAGGGGCGGTCGGGGTCAAAACCTTCTGCCTGGTTTTCAACATTCTGAAAACCAAGCAGAAACCCTCTGAATTGCGTCTGACAGATGCAATAACCCCATCCATGACATCATCACGCAGCAAGAAACATCATCACGTGAGGACATCAGCGGTAGCATGATGATATCAGCAACGCACGTCGCTCATGGCATAACACACGCCCCTTTGCCCAGGTTTAAAAGCTTGCAAAGGTGGCAACCCTACTTATAATATCTTTATAAATTACAGTAGAGTGTATATTTCCACTAAATATATATATAATACATGATCCACAAATAACTATATGTTGTATATATATGCCTATGGTCATTTCCCCCTACGGGACCAAACTGTAAGTTATATCCTTATAAACAGCACGTTCCTACATCATTTTTTTACTTCATACAACGCTTGTCCTGTCTTGCTCTCCCATTTATTGCCTCTTCTTTTTTTTCTGTCACGTCTCACTCCTCCTGCAGCTTCATCTCTGGGCTCCTTGCCCCTTATTCTTTTCCACTACGGTTTCACTTCCACTGTGTCAAGTCTCGTTCCCCCCCCCCCCCCCGCCCCCATCTACTATCTGAAGTCCTGCTCTCCCTCTTTCCCTTGTCTTTCCCTCTTCTCCGCTCTTGATGTGCAGCTGATGACGTCATGTAGGACAGTAAGTTCAACAAAAGAAAGGCAGAAGAAAAAGGAATACAGGTACCTTGCCCAAAAAAGGGAGCTACATGGATACACATAAAAATCAGCATGGGGGGAACAACAGCAAAACAGACTAAAGTGTGGCATTTCGTAGAAGCCATAGATCTTCAGGAGGTGAAAAACGACACATGTGTACCCCCTACTTACATTTGGAGTTATGTGACCTGTATAAAAGCATTCGGCCTGCAGCTTTGTGCTTTTATATGGTCACACAACTCCTTGGAGACTTTTAATATCTTTATAATTTACAGTAGGGGGTATTATCCACTATATAATACTTAAGATCCATGAATATCCTATAAATAATAACTTTATAAATAGTGCTTAGTAATGTCATCATTTATAATCGGTGCTCAGTGATGCAATTTCTATCACATGTATTTCGGGCCTTGTGTTGGTTTAATGTCACAGAACTCTTCGGTGACAATGTTACAATCTGTAGCGATACATTTTACCATGTAAAAGTAAAGTGGCCAAGTTGTGTTAAATGTGCATACAAATGTGACATTGCTTGATTATTTTTCTTGAGTACACATTAGACTAGAAGGGTCTAAATTTATGGCTGGCTCTGTTAGTGGTGCACAAAGAAAGCAGACAAAAGAACTAATCTGAAGGCCAAAGGGAGTGAATTCACGCCAACATTTTTTTGTTTAGTTGGCAACACATAACTGATTGGTGCTGGAAGGTAGATCTTGGTCTATCGGCAATAGGATCTGCTCAGAAAAGCTTGTGTTTTTACATTACTGAAGTTTCTTTATCATTCGAAAAGTAAGCACACTATGGGGCAGATATTTCAAAGTATGAAATTAGAGCACACCACAGAAAAATGTACACACTTTCTATCCACCCCTATGGCATTTTAAAAGAGTATTTATCAATGGGTGAAAGTTAGAGTTAAACATTTGATAAACATACTTCTAACAATCCCATAGGAATGAATAGAAAGTGGGTGATTTTTCACACTTTGATATATCTGCCCCTATACATATTACCTGTGGTTCCCCCCAGAAATGATGTTACACGTGGAAGTTGTGCAGTGATAAATGTGTGTGATAGACTGTACTCATTCACAGAGGAAGACAAGGTTAATAGGACACTGCCAGTTACAATGCATACAATCGCCTTTTGCCAATACTGTATGACCTGCTGCTCTGTATCCATTTCTGCTCTGCACAGAAAAGAATTTGATTTAAATGCCAACTTATGTAAATGGGTGACATCACCCTTTCTCGGCAGCCTATTTATAGTGGCATTCATTGACTCTTCTTCCAACTATTATCTGTCCTTTTGTTCCCCTGTATTTAGCATGTGAATTAACAGCCGGCTGCCGGCCATACGATCTGGCATGATGCTCTTTTCTGGGACTCGGGGGGCCCCATATTCCTGCCAACAAAGGGGAGAAGGAGGGTTTTGTACAGCTGCTTCAGGCAGGATAGGCAGAATAATCTGCTGAATTTAGGGCAGGCTGATGCTGCTTCTGCAACTCTCCAGCAGGAGGGAGGGCTGCGTGGGTGCTGTAAGCTAAGTGCTCAGTTAGGGAATAAAGGACGGTGCAATATAAAATAACACATATGCATAATAGCCAAGATATCCAGAAAGCACTGAAATAAGATTTTTGACAAAAGTTTGTTTCATCTGCATTATGTTATGTGTGCATTTAGTAACCTGTTGCTTAGTTCCCTATTGATAATGCAATGATAATATATGATTTAGGCCCCCCATGGCAGAACAGTTTTACACTAGAGAAGCATACTGGCATTGCAGGAACCAATTTTCTACAGAAATGCTTTGCTTTTCTACAGCCATTACTATTCAGCCATGAATATCATCTCAGCAAAAGCATTGCTAAAGTAACCTCAGCACCTCGGTATTGTGCTTATTAGAGCTTACAATCAAAATGAAGCTGAAGGTCAAAGAGCAGAACATGGATCTTCAGATCTCTTTCCAGGAATTTTGCAGCTGCAGACGTCTTTCCATTTATTCTGGCTGAATGGAAGAGTGTCGGTTTAATCCTTTTCCAGAAATGCCTATATGTAATAACCATGTTAGGCTACTGATATATGGGCCAGCAGGAACCTTTTTAAAGTGTAGATCTTTTAGTCTAAACTTTAGCTGCAGTATTAAAAGCATAATGGAAGTATTAATAAACCTATGAAATTAACTCTGCGCTTCCCAAGTTTCAGGTCCATTTTTTGTTCATTTACTGACTGCAGTTTGCACATACTGTCACAACTATTTGGTCAAGAGAAAAACTATCACAGGGGAATGCATAAAGCAGGCCTGGAACTAGGGGTAGGCAGAAGAGGCATGTGTCTAGGGCACAACGGTGGGGGTGCACTAGGTATGTACCTCCCACCCCTTCTTAAAAATGACCAGCAACCTGGTCATACTTTTCGTAACTGAAACAATAGGCAAAAAGTTCAATGTTCAACACAAGCCCTACTTACTGAACTCATGTTAAACAAGTGGTTACACTTCCCCCTTTTAATCACTGTAAGGAGCCTTGTTTTGGCACAAGTGAACAACTGTAAACAAAATCACACTGAACAACCTTTAAAAAGATGGCAGCTGAAACATTTTCCTGGCTAAGGTGGTCTAAGCCAACATGCCTGTGCATTGCAAAAATATGTAACTCAACTCAGGACCTGCTTTAAGCAGCTTTTCCAGCACAACTGAATATGTCAAAGATTAGGCATTTCCTTCCCTGGATACAGTCCCAACTCTCCAAAAAGAGCCAGAATGCTGTACTTGGAGCTAAATAACAGGTATGTGTGCCTAATTGTGATTACTGTAAATCTGTCAAATTCCATGTTTCCATTGGACAAGGTACTGTAGCATAAAGTGCTGTACACAAGAGATGAAATGTGTATAGATATTCTTAACTTTGAATATGTGGGGTTAGTAATTAAAATTTAGGGGCACATTTACTAATCCACAATCCGTCCGAAGGCGTCCGAATGTGTTTTTTTCATAATGATCGGTACTTTCGTAAATTGTTGCGACTTTTTCGTAGCCGTTACTATTGCTTTGCAAAATGTCGCGACTTTTTCGTAGCGTTACGACTTGCGCGAAATGTCGCGACTTTTTCGTAGCCTTCACGCCGAGTACGAAAGTTTCGGATTCATTCAAGCTTCAGTATCTTGACTTTTCTTGGCCAGGTTGGAGCTGCAGAGTGCCATTGAGTCCTATGGGAGGCTTCCAAAATCATGCTAAGTCTGAAAGTTTCGCCCGCCGCTTACGAGCGCGCAATATGAAAAAGTCGCGACAAGATACGAGCGAATTGTAATGGCTACGAAAAAGTTGTGACTTTTCGCACAAGTCGGAATGGTTACGAAAAAGTCGCGACAATTTACGAAAAGTCGTAACGGCGACGAAAAAATCGCAAAAAAAATACGAAAAAGTCGCAAAATGTTTGTTTTCCAAACGGAATTTTTCCATTTTGGATTCGGATTCGTGGGTTAGTAAATCAGCCCCTTAGTGTAATTGTATTTTGTGATGTTGTTTCAGTAAAATGCTTAGCTTCTGTACTGTACATTTGGCTAACTTTTATCTACCAAGAATATTTTTTGGCTAACAAAAATGTCTAACAAGAAACTTCATATATAAATGGTTGTTTTGATGAACAAACAATGGGGACCAGTAGAATACACAAGAGCAAGACATCTGCACAGTTACTCTTTTTGTCCAATGACTTTGAAATGCTTTTCCATCCATCTTCCTCCTGTCTGTCTCTTCTTCCACACACATTATAAGCTTTGCAGAGGCCTAATTCCACTGTGTATTGCAACTGCTAGAACTCTGTATGTATTCTCACTGTTTCATTTATCTGAACTCTACCCCTGTTCAAGTTTACAGCTTGTAAAGAACTGCTTAAATTTATAGTGCTGTTGGTAAATAAATACAAAAACCTTCTGCTGATATAGCAAGTGCTTGCTCTATATGTATGCTTGCCCATTACCAAACTGGAGGAGGATTTCACTTTTCAACATTTCAATAGGTATATCTGTATATGTGCTTTTTCTATGGATTGTATGACTCTCATAGGGACTGATTTACTAAGACACGATTTCGAATCCGAATTGGAAAAATTCCGATTGGAAACGAACATTTTGCGACTTTTTCGTATTTTTTGTGATTTTTTCGGCGTCTTTACGATTTTTGCGTAAAAACGCGAGTTTTTCGGCGTCTTTACGATTTTTGCGTAAAAACGCGAGTTTTTCGTAGCCATTACGAAAGTTGCGCAAAGTCGCGATTTTTTCGTAGCGTTAAAACTTGCGCGAAACGTCGCGCCTTTTAAGTTTTAATGCTACGAAAAAGGCGCGACTTTGCGCGCAACTGTTAACGCTACGAAAAAATCGCGAATTTGCGCAACTTTCGTAATGGCTACGAAAAACTCGCGTTTTTACGCAAAAATCGTAAAGACGCCGAAAAACTCGCGTTTTTACGCAAAAATCGTAAAGACGCTGAAAAAAATCGCAAAATTACCGATCATTACGGAAAAAACGCAATCGGACGCATTCGGCCCGTTCGTGGGTTAGTAAATGTGCCCCTTAGTGTTGAAGGATCTATTTATTAAGAATAAAAGGTCTGATATCTTTGGGCAATGCAAGGTAACAATATGGCACAGTAATAGTTTGCTGAAGTAAGCAAACGGGACCACAATAAATTCAACTTGGTTTAAAAAAATATTGAAACTGCAGTAGTCAAACAGTGTATTACATTATTGTTTTTTGTTGTGCTTTAAATTCCCGTTTGAGTATTTTTTCAGATGTCTATAATTCTGACAAGGGCTTTAACAAGGTGTTTCTACTGTATGTGGCTGCCCCTTGCAGATAGCTTCATAGGATATGCTTGGAATGGGCTTAGGCTGCTGGCGAGACAGCTCATGACGACTCCCTGGTTTGCTGCAGTTGGCAGTGAAAGCGGAAGCTCTTACCAGGAAGCACAGTCCCTGGGAGATGTTCATGTGTTGGGCATGGGGGAGAAAAACAGCAGCCGTGGCAGAAGGATGCAAGCCAGAAATCCAAGATATTCCATCTATTTAAGCATGAATCATGCTTCACACAAGTGGTACATCTTTGTGCTGGCACCTAATTCTGTTTCTATGATACTTGTTTGATGAAGCTGTTAGCGCTTTGGTATTTTCATTTTTTTTACACATCTGCAAGGTTTAACCTTGCAACTGAACCTTGATTGTGTTTTAAAATCTTGTAAACTGCCCATTACAAATGGAGGCATGACAGTTATCTTGCTCCCTATGCTCCACACCTTGTGTTCTTTTTGGCTATTCCAGTTAATCTAGAGAAAGGAATCCAGGGTGCCCTTTTGTGTCTAGCATCAGAAAACTGATAGAAAACATAACAGAATGGGTCAAACAAGTTCTAAAACCCCTGGTAAGAAATACTGCAAGATATTTACAGGACACCAAATCTCCTGAGCAAACTAGCAGACATGAGATTGTTACCAGAGGACACCATTTTGTAACAATGGATGTGGAAGCCCTGTAAACAAACATACCCCACAATAATAGGACTATAATAGGAATTCCTGGAAAATTACAACCTGCCAGCCAGCGCTGTAGTAAGCCTTATTAAAGTCATACTAATACATAACTCTTTCCCATTTGGTCAGGCCATGGGACTCCAAGGTAACTATAATATCCTTATTTTACAATAGGGGGTTCATTATTTATTATAATACACAAGTTAAAAACTACATCACTAAGCATAATTATAACTGATGACATAAGTAAGCACTATTCAAAGGATATGATTTACAGGATATTCATGGTTATTGTGTTTTATAAATATATGACACCAGTGTTTTTCAAGCAGAATAACAATACATTAGTTGAAAAATACCTTTTTTTTTTTTAGCTCTACCCACTTGGGGCATGAGGTACAGCTTTTGGGGTCTCTGGGGCTTTAGAAAGTATGATAACCAAAAGCCATTTATTTGTTTATGTGGTGATTTTTTTTCTGTATACTTTTTGATCCCTTCATTCCATAGTTAGTCCAACAAAAACTATAATATATTCCTATTTGTATAATTAGATTAGATATTATCCAAGTCCCAGCAAGACAATTTCTCCAGGTACAGTAGCTGCAGACTGTGTGAAAACAGTTGCCCATGTGGCTTAATGTATTGCAGTCAGTAGAACCCCTCCTGCCTCTTATCATACAGGCAAAATAAATACCATTTAACAACATGATATGGCCCCTAGAAATCTGACTTATATGAAGTGGTGGTTTCATTGTGTGCAAGTACCATGTGCCAATCTGATATCTGAAAGAAATACCCCTCAAAAAATATAAAATAGACATACCCCATAATTTTACTGCTTGTTTGACCTCTTTAGCTCATTAATATTGTAATAAATACAACGGGCCTCTAGACAAAAAAATTCTATTAGTGGGCACACTAGAATATGTTCACGCTTAACACATAAATGCACAAATACACACCCGTGCATATTTATAGTGTGCACCGCTCAGCATAAGTCAGCAGAATACAGAGTTGAGTCAGGCCAGCTGTGGGAACTGGCCTCCAGCCAAAACAATCCTACCGAGTGTCTGCTTTGTTAAGGGGCAGATTTCCCTGCTGCAAACAATATAATGCTGAACAGAGAGATGGCAATGGAAAGGGCTGGTCAAATTATCTACTTCAAATGGAAATCCCTTAAAATGGTTCCTCTATTCTACTCCTTTTAATTCTAATATACTCAGGTTCCTTATACATGCAGATTTTTATGTTTTGCTACCTTGTGCAGAATTGCTGCATGAAGCACAGAAAATAAGAAATAATTGAAACAAACAATAAAAGTGGTAAATAGAAAGCGAGTGAAGTAGCATTTCATGGGGCAGGATCCACAGAGTTTTATGTTGGATAATTTAAATCCAGCCCATGAACTACCAGAGGAAATCCTTTGTCCACCACCTTCTCTCTGATATGACGCAACTAGATGTGCCGACTTTGTAATAATCCACTTGCTGTTGGGGAAACAGCCCTACATATGTTTACACATAATGGTAATAAGGTGGGAGAGGAAAAATTAAAAAGTCGCCAAAATTACACCATTTCCCCATATAAGAACTGACCTGGTTTTCTTTAAACTGATAGATACATAAGTGCCTGTGTAGGATTTAATATAATATTAATAATAACATATACATCAGTGCCTGTGTAAGATTTAAAATAATAATAATAATAACAATTATTCACCCCTCTTACTAGGGTCACGGTTCTATTGAGAAGCAGACAAATAATCCACACCAATAAGTGTATATAAAAGGGAATATATTGAATAATAAATAAAGCAATTACAATTACAGTTACAATTACAATTAGCTATAATTAAGTTTGAACTAAAACAATATTTACACTATTTACAGTTACAAATGAATTATACAGTCTACATTATTGTTACCTCCAGTGTAACAGAATAAAGGTCAGCTTCTGTCTTCCCATCATGGCTGTCCTCTCTCTCCTCCAGCACCTCTGGTCTCCAGGCATGCTGCCCCCGGTAACTGGCTTCTCTCTTCCAAGGCCCCACCTCTCACACTGTCTGGTCCACATTTATACACGTTTTCCATACTTTCCACAGCTCAATCCCAACTGATCAGATGGGGAAGATTAAAACCACACCTATCCTTTATTCAAAAACTGATGGGAAGGTTTTCTTGCATACAATAATGCGTTTTATGGTTCCTGTAGCAAGCATACAGCCCAACCACCATTCACACAAAACCCTTTGATATTGAGATTTGGCTGTGACTTGTGACTTGAACAACTGGTTTACTAGTAGGCATACATTACCCATAAGACATGGTGGATATAAACCCACACATACATATAAAATTTATATAAAACCAAAATGTTAATTTCTTACACCTGGCATGGTCAACATTTCTTTTTGTGTTTGTTAAATCAATATAAGTAGATATCTCTGAAGGAACAGTCAAAGGGGTGATTCACCTTTACATTAGCTTTAAATTTGTTATAGATTACCATTCTCCTAGCAACTTTGCAACTGGTCTTTATTTTTTTTTTATAGTTTTTAATTATTTGCCTTCCTTTTCTACATCCTTCCAGGTTTTAAATGGGGGTGTAACGATACCTGGTGGTCTAGTGGGGCGGCTGGCCTCCGTTGTGGGGACGCGCTGCCATCCTCTTCTAGGCGCCAAAATTCAAATATTTAAAGCAATTACTGCCCTGTATTCCTGGCCCAACATAATGTCACGATCGGTATCCCAAAACTCAGAACAGGCACCAACGGTCCGGTCACGGCTCACGCTTCTGCCTATAACAGGCGCCTTTCATGTCGGGAGGAGCCCTTCGCTACTCGGATGCCCCCAGGACTTATAATGAGAGACCCAAGGAGAGAGTTCTGAGCAGGCAAGGGAACCAAATGTGCGACAGGAAGATGGGGAATAATTCGGAGTAGTCTGGGACAGGCCGGGGTCAGCAACGGTCAGACAGCGCAGTACGGAATCAGAACCCAGGAGAATAGTCAAACAGGCAAAGGCCGGTTCAGGCAGCAAACAAGAATGGTCAGGAACAGGCAAGAGTCAATACACAGCATAACACTAGACAGATCACTCCCAGGAACTCACAGGAATTAAACCTACGTTGGGCAAGGAATACAGGGCTGTAAGAACTTTTGGAATTGTATTATTATTGTTACTTTTGTATTGTTACTTTATCTTTATATTTAGTCCCAGCCTGGTTGCTGAAGTAAACAAGACCCTAGCAACTGGATGGCTGCTGGAGAGCTGTTGAACAAAAGGCTAAATAACTGAAAAAACACAAAAAACACAAAACCGAATGCACATTGTCTGAGAATATCACTCTCTACATCATACTAAAAATGTATTTAAATGTGAACAACCCCTTTAAAAGTTGATATATACACAGCCAGTGTTGAATTCAGTTAATTTAAATTTAAAGTGCTTCCAAACTGCTGTTATATATTTTTAACTTTGTTTTTAACTCTATTTTTTACTCTACCTCATTGTCTTTAAAGAGATACTGACACCAACTGACCCAAGGAAAGTCATGATACCGAAGCTTGAATGAATTCTGAAACTTTTGTTGCGATAAAAAAAAAGTCACAGAGAAAAAACGCTGCAATTTTTCCAAGAGTTACTATGCATTTAAATGGCTAAAAATCTAAATTCGATAACTCACCAGATTAAGCTTGTCGAGTTCACGTAGACATTAATGGGAAAGGTCCCTTTCCTTGAAGTTCTTGCTTTTTTCTCTAAACTTTCCCGATTTTGCTGGGTATTGTCCGAAAATCACGACTTTTTCGAATTGCCAAAGCGACAATTCAATAGTCAGGATTTTCACTGCAACAGTTTGAAGAATTGGTGTTTTCACCTTGCGACTTTTTTTTTATTTAATATTAGACATTTGGGAAAACGAATGAGTCAAATTTATGAATTAAAAAAAAATGAGAATTATGGAGTTTTAGTAAATGTGCCCCTATATCTGTCACTTTGTAGGGAAGGTGTCATAGCACCAATCATCAAAATACTTTTCAGAATTTAGCTATACAAGGTTCGAATTTAGGGATGGCCATCTCCCATAGACTCCATTTTAATCACATAATTCCCATTTTTAAAAAAATATTTCTCTGTAATAATAAAACAGTACCGTGTATTTGATCCCAATTAAGGTATAATTAATCCTTATTGGGGGTAAAACATTCCCATTGGGTTTATTTAATGTTAAAATGTTTTTAGAAGAATGAAGGTATGAAGGCCCAAATTATGGAAAGACCCCTTATCCAAAAGACCCCAGGTCCCAAGCATTCTGAATAACAGGTCACATACAGTACATACAGTACTTTGTTCTAGGTTTCCAGGTTTTATTTAAATTAAAAATGAATTCAAAGTTTTTTTCTCCTAGGCAGGTGTGCTTTGCCAGTGTATAACATGCCTGTTGCTGTTGCTTTCTCTTTAGCCACTTTCCCTGCTTCTGTGCATACAGCTTTGGCCCTTACCAATCCCGCGACTAGGAGATCTTGTTTCACAGTTCACCTCCTTCAGAAAACTGCTGTGTTTATGTGTCTGTCCTAGAAAATTATAAGCAAATACATTATTTTCCAATCCACTCGATATAGCCATCAGCATTTTTTTAAAAATAAAGGTTTGTCTATTTAAAGGGGAAACGGCTGAACATTTTACCTGCAACTCTTTGAATTCTTCTCAATACTTATAAAGGACAGAGGACCACAGTCAGAATCAGACCTCTGCATTGTAACCACAGTGACTACATATGCTCCTACAGGAAATAACTACTTTACCGACAATAAGTGCCAGTGTAAGGGTCAGGGCAAATAATCTTGTCATTTACAGTTGTACAGAGCTAACTGCTAAGGGATCAGGACAGGAATCATAAGTAAAGTGCCTTTCAGATATAATTATTATGATACATAATGCACAAAGCTTCATGGTGGAAAAAAAAGTACCCAAAAGTACAAAGTCCCTCCAGATCCCAGTTTTCTGGCTGAAACTAAACCTGGCACCCCAGCGCTGCAATTCAACTGCCATCTGTCTGCTTATTCTAGCTGCCCTTCATTAACTTCTCTTCTCTAGCCTCTATCTACTATCTACTTTGTCTTTAGTTTACAGGGCAAATTCAGCATCCCTTGGAGCCAACTAGAATGAAGAGATATCAAACCACCTAATGCTTCGCTCCACCCAAGAACTTATAACATGCTCAGGTGGAGTCTTTAGATCCCCAAGATTGGCCAAAACTGATATGTTACAGTCATGCAAATAAAACTAAATTACTAGATTATTTTTGATGCAAATACACCTAAAGCCTAACAAAATAAAAAGCCAATATAACAAGAGTGCATTGTTTAGTAAATGAGATTAACTCAAAACAAATCTTTCTTACTGGTACACATGGCACCTATTGCAGTCATGGGGTTATAGCCATTTTAGCTGAAAAGACTGAGTGATCCCAATGTTAACTAAATGTTACACGTTTGTCTTTGTTTTCATTTCCTTTTAATTAAACAGTAATTTCTTCCTTCAGTGCAGAACAACCTTAATCTTCCCCAGTTTATATGGGAATCCAGCAAGAACTTCCTCAATATCACACTTTCATGCAACTGGACTTCAGCTTAACCTTTGTGTAATTAGAAGCCGGTCTGGGCATAACACATCATTAGCGATTCATAAAGCTTAAATTCCCCAAACCACGAGGCACAGCCCAGAGCTATCATATGAACACCTTTTCAAAATGTTTTTAATTGTCGGCATTTGATTTCTACATTTTATTTTTTAATAAAAATTTGTTCTTCTATATTTTTATACATTTTGCATTTGCAAATTTTTGCCAGTTGCATCTGCTATAGATATGAGTGGGTCAGAAACTTTTAAATTCTAACCCAACCCTATCTCAGTTTCGAAAACTGTACCCAAAATGAGAACTCATATATGGGTAGGGGAGGGGTCAGCGCTATTACATTAACAAAGGGGAAGGGCCATGCTTAGAGCTTGATATTATAAAATTAACCACACCCAAAGATTTCCAAAAACAAATAAACACTACAGGTGATTATACCCAGAAGGGTAAAAAGGGGAAGAAGATTCTGCAACCAAGGACTGACCCCCCCCCCCTCCTTGCGTCATGCTGTCCCAGTTCCCAACCAGTCCCTCTTGCATTTATATCCAGCACTAGTGTAGAAGGAGTGGCACCAACTGGGGTGCAACTGGGGTCCAATTTTGCCACTGCACTATTCCAGTGTACTCTCTGACCTAGCCAAGCATACATATATGTAAAATTTGCTACATTTTGGGCAGCAGGTGTATAGGGCCGGATTCTATAAAGAGTGGTAAAAATGACTTCTTCAGCACATAAAATTGTGCATATTAACTTCCAATTTAATGAACTTTTTGGTGCTAATATCACTTAGGGTAGAAATTACCTTCTAAATGACTACAGTAGGTGATGTTAATTATCCCTCAGTTTTGTGTTGTTTTTCAGTTGTTATGGAATCAGTGATTAGTATGGTACTGACCTAGATCTATCTGTGTGGTCAGGCAGCCATCAGCTGGGGCAGACACTTAGAACACAGCACATATCTCTTCAGTTTCATTCACTGTTCTGATTATCAATAAAAAGCAGATTCCTTCCCTTGAAAGCTAAAAACCACAAGAAACTCCCAACATGCCTTTGGTTGTGGGATGCCACATATGATTGAAAAAACATGGAAGGTGTTGTTAGAACTGGATTCCTGGTTGGAAAGGAGCCAACATCTGCTGCATTGTTTCAAGTACAGAACAAGCAGCATAAAAAATGACATAGAAATACTGCAATTATATCGACCAATACAATTTTTAAACAATGGTAGCAGCTAAGCTAAGTTGAAAGTTCACTGTGATTCTGAAGTACGTTTGTCTTGTAGGCGGAAGTACAAAGTGGAGAGCAATGAGCATGGAATAACTGGAATCTGCATTAAGTAGAGACAAAAGCAGAACTGGTGTTAGAGATGTTTTAATTTAAATAAACATACTGTATGTGTTTTTATTATATTAATAAACATATATTTAGGTGTTTATTTGTCTTGCTCAGTCATACACCTACTTTTCATTAGGCAATAAGAAATAAAACTATGGTCTGCATTGTGCAGATAGACATATTATTTATATACACCATTTTACTGCCTCACATTCTAAAGGATGTTACGTGAATGACTGCGTGTATTGTGCATGAAACAATATTTTCTTCCGTGTAGGCCATGCCCAATAACATAATTCCATATCATCTCCCTCTGTTAGGTTGTTTGTACTGGTAAGGTGTTGTAGATGAGTACGTATGATTTAAAGTTCTCTTCTTGAAGAGTAAATTCATGTTTGTAGAGTAATAATGGCTGTAGACTAAATGCAACAATCTGCGGTTCCCTCATTCACCATAAAGCAGTCATAGAGGCTGGACCAAATAATAGACAGGAGGGCCAGGAATGGGGATTAGTGATGGGTGAAATAATTCAGCAGGCATGGATTCAGCATTGGCGTATTATATGAAATAAAAATTGTTGCGTGCATAAAAACAATGACGCGTCAATAAAAACTGTTGTGTGCGTCAAAAAATTGTCGCACACATCAAAAGAATGCAAGAAAGCACAGAAAAGAATACGATTGCATGATTCACAAACAGTAAGGCGCGCTAAATATCGCATTAGGCTATGCGAAAATTAACACCTACTTGAGGCAGGCGATAATTATAGAAAAGTACAGTTAATGAGCTTTTGGCAATAAAATATGGACTTTGCAGTGTGATTTATTCAAGTATGTGTTTCCCCTAGAGTGATGCAGCCTCCAGTTTGCAGGGAAATGGTCATTTTTAATACAGTAATTTTCCGCAAGTATTGGCGTGTATGACTAACATGGCGTGAGTTTAATCGCACGACTATTTATATGCGGCTACAAGTGATGAAATGTTTCGTCAGGCATGGATTCGCAGCAAATTTTTGGACGTGCGGCGAATTTTTCTGTGGCAAATTTTTTCATGCGTTTCGCAAAACAATCTGCCAATGGCAAAACGCATGAAAAAATTCGACACGCAAAAATTCACCACAAGTCCAAAAATTGACACAGGCGTCAAAAAATATTAGCCGTGGGCAACAATTTTTTTGCCCGCCCAACATTTTTGCCGTTTCGTGGATCTTTCAAAAGATTTGCTAATTTTTCACTAAAGATAACCAGAACACATTTGCTCATCACTAGTGGCTACTATTTATAAGCATCTACTATTTATATGCTACCATTTATATGCTACCATTTATATGCGGCGGCAATTTATATACACTATTTCTAAGCTAATATTTATATGCGGCGACTATTCGCGTGCGTTATTTAGCGCATGTACCGTCAAATACCGCATGGAAATAGTCTTCGCGAGTTAAATAACGCATGCAATATCGCGCGTAAAATAGCGCAAGTATGCTTATAGTGAATCGTGCGATAAGACGCGATAATTTAGACGCGACAACATTTTTACCGCACACTATAAATAGCGCAGGTTATTTCGCACTTTATTGAATCGGCCCCCTTGTCTTTGTTTTACAGTGTTGTGCTGCAAAATGAATTAACATAAAAGCCACTGCAGTCATCAGTGTAACTAGAAGTTATGTCACATAAGTAACTGTAGCAGAATACTCACTGACATCCACCAGCCACAGTGGTAGATGTGTTTGTTGGTACTGGCTATCACTTCAATAATGAAAGCCATGTTTTAGGGATGGTTATAATCCCTACTAAGTAAGTTTCTGATTGATGATTGCTGTTCAGTTGGCTTATTGTCCCAGTGTGATAGATGTTAATTAGATATGACTTGTTTGTGTTGAGTGCTGTGAATGCCCTTTGTCGGATGTCAGGATGATGTCAGCGGCTCACAGAGCCAACCACGTCAGTGCAGTGCAATAAATATGTTTCTAATACCTGCTTGCCATTTTGTATTGTGCATTAATGGGCATTAAATCACGGTAATGCCTTTGCAGATGTCGCCTAGGTCTTTTTGCTCTATTATCCTCTGAGTCTTCACATGTACATGCAGGGCATGCACCATTATACAGTATTTGTAATGCATCTTAAAATATTATTTCAAGGAATACAAATCTTTAACATGTAAAAGTAAAAGTTTAACCTGCCTGTATTACTTTTTGGTGAGATGCAGGGACATATCATTGCCATCGCATTGCCTTATTCACTCCTAATTACTGGATTATTTTTCCATTTGTATAAGATTAAAAAGTCCATAACTACATCAAGTTCAGCCCCACAAATGCTTGTTCATCATTCACATCAGTCTCTGCCCTATTTGAGCTTACAGTCTATGGCCCCTAAGTATAAGGAGGAAACCCACCCAAAACCAAGAGGTCAAAATCTACCTCAGGCCCCCAGTGCTGTAAAGCAGCATTGCTTCCTGCCCAGTGAGCATCTCTTTACATATTAATATTGAGCTGTATTGCAAATTTTGTGATGTGTCTATGATAAAGTCCTTTTACGTACATATAATAAGCCACAAATAACCTACCATGCTCCACGCAAATACGTCATAATTACTATGTCTTTCTAATTGGCTCACTTGTACTTACATATGGATAACCTTAATACCCATCACCTCATGTTGCTGCTGATAACACAGAGGTTCTAGCTGACAGACTGCTTGAACAGATATTCTTCAGTTAATACCCATTTGTTTAACCTCCTCACAAGATTCTATACTTTACTGTCTTGCAATAGTATAGGTCAAGATTTAGATTGTACCACTCAAAGAATTCCTCTTTTTAAATCTGACCAATGGTCTTTACTTGAGCCTTCATTATGCCTCTGGCTGGAGCAAATTGCCCCCACCATGTAATGGCACACATGTGAGTGGACCATAAAGCCAGTATGAGAGCCCATTGATGCCAGGTACATCCGGCACCCTGTAGTTAACAACTGCTGAAGGACAAAGCTCCATTGTGCCACTGATACTTGGGGCCTGTGGACTTTTTGTGTGGCATAAGACACAGAGCAGTTTGCACAAAATGTATGGCATTCTATGGGCAATAAGTTTGCAGCTCCTACTTCTGTAGCCGTTTGCACCTGGACCATTATAAAGGTGCCTTTACATCTTTGAATTTGCCAACTGTCTTTCCTTTTATTTAGTTTTATATCAAATTGCAGTATGTGTATGCATTTACTTCCAGGTTTAATGTCTAACAGCAAATAAATCACCTCTGCACCCCTTTATGGTAAATGAAGATTAGTATAGTGCAGAGAGGGTGGTTGAGGGTAAGTTAATTATGGGAGGAGTCTCTATTCCAGGAAAATGCTATAAAAAAGGCGGAAATTCACATTCAGATTTGTCTTTTTTATGTCTCAAACAAATAGCAGTTTTCAGATGGTTCTTGTTGTATGCTTGTAACTTTTTACCAGGCCTGATTCCAAGTTAAAGGTGGGGAGGGGAAAGGAGGGGATGTAGAAATGGCAGAAAATGGAAACAGCCACAGAGAAATGGGATGTAGTCCAAAGTCCAAGTTGCTAGAGAATTAACTCTAAAGTCTCTTTCTGAAAGGTCTTTTTCTACCTGTATTTTAATACAGATATAAACTGTATGTGTACTTGCTGTTAGTAAGTGCTAAAATTGTTATTAAGGCAAACTCCTTAATACAGCAGTTGTATTGCTGCCAGAGGGCCATTCCTGAGCAGGGCACTTTGGGGAAATGTAATGAAAGTTGTAAATAAAAAACAATTTGCATAAATAGGAATAGGACTTTTTCATTATCAGGATTTTTTACATACACTGCACTGGTGCAAACTTTAAACATTTGCAGTATTTATTCCACTGGTGGATGAGGTCACACTGGTGGGTTTGCTGGTCACAGAGTTCATCCAATAACAGGTCATGCTAATCATATTCACATACTGTATAAGCAATAATTGCTTGAAAATACACAGTCAGTCTCTCCGAAAATACACCTTCAGTGTCTCATTCACACCACTGCCTGGTTGCTAGGGTAACCTTGACCCTAGCAACGAGATAGCTGCTGAAATTCCAAACTGGAGAGCTGTTGAACAAAAAGCTAAATAATTCAACAACCACAAATAATTAAAAAATGACAAAAAGACAAACTGCACTTTTTCTTAGAATATCATTCTCTACATAATAATAAAAGTTTGTTTTAACGTGAACAACCTCTGATAATTTCACTCTTTCTCTATAAATGGTCCCATTTGAGGCCCAAGCCCTGGTTGTTGCTAAGACATCTGATCATTTGTAGTTAACCACTTTCCATTGAGGCACTGTTGCATGCTGCATAATGACTGGGGTTCATTTATAAATACTGGGCACATTTGCACCTGTAACCCATAGCAACCAAATCAGTGAATGGCTTTTCTCAGTCAATGGCAAGTTAAACAATGAAAAGAAACATCTGATTGGTTGCCATGGGTCACTGCCCAGGTAGTATGGTGGAACTGACCTAAGTAATATAGAAATTTGCATGTATCTGTTATCTTGTTAAAAGTTAAAGGGGGTGGAGTGGAACCCAGTGGCGATTCTGGGGCTGCTATCCCCTATCTCTTACTCTGTGTTTACAACTTTAGCGTCAGATCTTTAGTGTCCAGAAGGGACCACATCACTAGTACAGAGAATTTTTGTTTTTAAAAAAGTGGCTTTTTGCTGCCCCTGGTAACCTGGCCGCTCACTGCCGCCTGAGGCAAGGTGACAAAGTGACAGGAATGGCCTTGGTGCAACCAAATGTTTGCATGCAATCTCTGAGCAAGTTTATATGTTCCAGCAATTCCTATTGCCGTTGACTATAAGGGGCACATTCATGAAAACGTGAGTTTGAATCTCGAATGGGACAAATTCGGATTCTATATGAAAATTTCTGAAGATTGCAAATATCCCGAAAATGCTTATAAAAAAATCGTATTAGTTACGATAATATCGTATTGGCAATCCGAAAGTCACGAAATTTTCATACCAAACGATTGTAAACAGCAGGAAAACCTTTACGATTTTTTCGCGTAAACATACGAAAAAGTTACGCGGCCGTACAAAAAAGTCATACGGGCGTCAAAAAAGTCGCGCAAGACACGAAAATACGAATGAATTCGAATGAACACTCCGAGCGTTCGTGTCTTAACAAATCTGCCCCTAAGAGGATGTGTGAAGTTATGGTTTTGCTCCTCTAGAAATCCAGCAAGAAATCTTTATACAGTCAGGCTGACAGGGCTCTGTGCTCTCAATTATAGAACATAATTGCCTAGCAAGTTGGTAAACATTTTTGCCCAAATCAAAACCTAATAACTCCAATAAATACTCTGGATTAACGATATTACGGAATATACTTAGGGGCACATTTACTAATCCACTAATGCTCTGAATGCGTCCGAACACGTTTTTTTCGTAATCAGCGTAGTTTCCGTGACTTTTCCGTACCTTGCGCGACTTTTTCGACACATGCACGACTTTTTCGACGCTTGCGTGACTTTTTGTATTTTTAGCGCAAAAAAATCGGATCGGTTTTGCCGCTGTTCCAGAAGCATTTTCGTGATATTTGCGATCTTCAGAAATTTTCGTTTGCAATCCGAATTTTTCCCATTCGGGATTCGAACTCGTGTTTTGATAAATCTGCCCCTTAGTATCTTTTGAACTGGTCTTCCTGTTATTTAAAAAGAAGATATTTTCAAGGTATGGTAATACAAATTACAGAAAAAGCCAGGTCCCAAGCATTCTAGCTAACAGATCTCATACTGGTAATAGAACTGAAAGTGGTTTGACAGTCTTTGCAAGACTTTGCATCAGACAGTCTTTAGCCAACATCAGAGAGCAAGACTCTTAAACTGGAATTCAGATTACAAAAAAAGTTTTTGCAGCCACAAATTGTGGGGGTTTAGCTAGAGAGCAATAAGATGTAACCTCCTCTCTTCTAGCCTCAAGGGATGCCCCCTGCACAGGTTTGCTAGAAACCAGCTGTTTCTGGGGAAAAAACTAGATCACTATCATATTTCAAACTAACCTTGAATGTGCAGCCTGACTTCCCAAAGCCCTTTTAAAATATTTAAGGATTTTTGAAATCTAAAACCTAAATGTAAACCTGTGAGCAAAAACTACTGTTTGGGCTATGATGAATGTATCACAGGAATTCTTAGTAAAAGCAATCAATAAAAACGTGTTAGGCTTAGGCAAGTTCTGTCTTTGTTTTGCTCTTAAAGGCACATTTTAAACAGGAAAGCAACTTTCTTAACATTTGTTTGCTTGAAATATATACCTATCAGTTATGGAAATATGGACAATCTGGTATTTCTCTGCTCGGGCGGTGCTGCCATTAGTGATGAGCGAATCTGTCCCATTTCACTTCAAAATTCGGAAAAAATCCATGAAATGAGTTTGTTGTGCAACTTTTTTGTCACCCACTTTTTTTTACGCGGCTGCACCCATTTTGATGCGTCTGTTTTTTTGATGTGTGATGAATTTTTCCATGGCAATTTTTCGCAGTTTTTTGCAAAACAGTTTGCCAATGGGGAAATACAGAAATTCACCGTGAATCTGTGCCTGCCCAAAAAATTCTCTCATCGCTATCTGCCATAAGACGAGTTGAGAAATGCACCTCATACAGCAGCACCCCAGAATTTACTTGGGGCAGCAAATAAGCCAGTCCCGGTAACTTCAAGAGTCGAAATTCCAATTTTTAAATCAGACATTTATTTTATTAATTAAAAGAAAGAATTCATTGGTGAATGCAAAAAAATGTGATTTATTATTTAGCCTATAAAATACACACAAAAAAGCTGCAGTTTAAGCACTAGCTTATTCATGGAACAAAATTTGCACAGAAGCAAAAATTACATTGTTCCATTTATTTTCAATCAGGCTGAAAATTTCCAGTATTTTAATAAAATGCTTGATAAATAGTGCTTAATAAATAGTGACAATTCAAGGTTTCAAAGAGCATTCTTCCAAATATTTTTGCATTTTTACTGCAGCTTTTAACGAATCCCAGGAAATGCAAGCATTTGTCAAATCTACTGCACACGGTATTGTGAGGAATGTACACTATAGGTGTCATCAAAGTGTGCAAAGTGCAATTTTTGACACAAACTGCCATGTTTTTACCCATAATGCAGCCTTTTTCACATGATTTTTGTATTCCTGAAGGGCTCAGCAGGGTTGGACTGGGCCACCAGGACAAAACCCAGAGGGCCTCAGCGACCCAGACCCAACTCTTGCCGGCGCTCCTGCAGCCAACTGTGTTCCTCCCCTGACATGTTAAATCAGGGGCAGGCCAATCCAACTGGATGCCCTAGGCGCCCCCCATTTGTTGCGCCCTAGGCAGGCGCCTCTTCTGCCTACCCCTAGTTCCAGCCCTGTGTTAAATTTACGCATGCTCAGGGGAGGACATTGGGCAGGGGCCCCTGCAAGGGGTTGAATAATTTGTAAATGCAGTAGCATGTTTGGACATATTAACACATGTACCTTATTGAACTGTGTTGATATTTGTTCTCCATTTTGGAGCACTTACAGGTATGTTAATAAAAACCTCCTTATGTGTTCTGATACTATCATTCACAAATTTAGTTACGATTTCTTAGATCACATGGTTCATAACACTTTCATGTATTTAGGATCCTCAACTTCAGTCCTCAGCTTTACCCCTAAAAATGGATTCTGACTATCAAGCACAATATACAGTATAACAGTATAATGCCTTTAGTTTCAGAAAGATACCACAAACTAAAAGCAGCTTAATGAGCGTAATAAGGGGTATATTTATCTGCCTAGGACAACCAATCAGCAATTAGATTTCAACAGTTAGAAAATCAAAGCAAAGCATCTGATTGGCTGCTATGAGCAACATCACCAGTAATCTTTTACTCCACTTTTTACACATCATGATAAATAAACCCCTATGTGTATGTGGCTAAAGGATAGCCCTACCTGACTTATAACTTGATGGGAACTGTATGCCCATTTTAGTTTTCTAATCCTGATTGTCAGTATTTGGCCCAATTAGAAATGTATATACCTTTGTATCCATTGTTGTATAGTTCTACAGCGTTCTACAGCGTTCCGCCAAAAGTTTGCATTAACATGGAATACCTGACAACTTAATTTGCTGTCACTTTGCCTTTTGAAAAACTTGTATATAAGCTAAAGCTGCAAGTACAGCTGGAGACCCAAGTAAAAATTGGTGTCTAATGATTCCCTAGTAAAGGTGGCCATACACAGGCAGATTTAATCTGCTGATAAACTGCTGATTGGGCCCCTTCAGACAGATTTGGCAGTTTATCTGCCCATGTATGGGGCCCTCCGATATCTGGACAAAAATCGGGCAGATGTCAATCAGGTTTGATTTATTCATCAGATTGTTGATGTTGTCCTTCCCAGGCAGAGTGTGTCCCCGGAATAATAATCTTTTGGCCCTATGGACTGTGGCCCTAGATAAATCCAAGGCATTTCCCGGAGGTTAGCATTGTCAAGGCTGAGTGTTTGTGAGGTTTGTGTTGTTAATTAGCCACCAAAATTGTATTAAGATATTGTGACATGGTCAGAGCAGTAAACAGGCAGGAGTTGGTCCATGAAGAATTCAGGGTTATACTATCTAGTTGCTTTGCTTGGCTAAAAGGGACTGAATGATTCTCTGATCTCACTTATCTTCCTGTCATCACTGCATACCTTCCCCTTAGGCATCAAACTTATCCAAATGTTTCTTATATTGATAGTGCAGTTCATGTTTCATCCTTGTAGATACTTATATTATCAGCATACAAGTCCCTTCCTTCACTACTCCCTCCCCCACTCACTTCTGTTTTGTTGGCAGGAATCCATTATCTGCCAAACATGGAGTAGCTTCAGTTTCTCTGTTTTCAGTGTTTAGATTAAGAAATAACAAAAACCATAGATTTTTCTGTTCTAATTGTAAAGAGAGCTTACCTTTTCAGAAAATTATTCTTCATAATACCTTTAAGCATGTATCATCTATTTATTTAGAAAGTGTGCTCTTTGATCAGAGAACTTGGCTACAGAGGCTGAAGTGGAAGGTTCATAGGCTGTCATGGTGTTTAAGATGCTTTTTCCATTTAGTTTTCATCAAAATATTTTTATTGGATACCACACTCATTCTTTTTTCTTTATTGCACCTTTCATAGCTATTTCTGGTTGTGTGCTATAAGTTAGTAGTGGAATCCTAACAATACTCATAAGCTTTTAATATGCCTTTTTTTTACACTAAAACTTCAAATAGACCACATGAGCACCCAAACCACATGTGTCACAGACATTTATAGAACTAGAGGAAAATGGAAAAGCTAAAGGTGTAGAATTTAAATCTTAATACTGGTGCTCCTCTGCAACATGTTGATGTATTTTTCGTTCATGATTCTTCTGTGTGTAAATCTATGTGTAAATCTATGTGTTCTATTTCCTGTTCCTTCCTGGTGTGTAATTATTCCTTTTCCCATTCTTAGTAGGTTTGGTCTGGAATTGTGTACTGAACCTGTGTTTGACTCAGTCTTTTTACTCTCTTTCTGGCTGATCTTATTGACCTCCGCCTGCATCTGACTTTGTCTTATATACCAAAACTACCCTTGTCTCTGTACCTTCAGCTTGTTTTTTTACTTTTCTTTGTCTAGTGCAAATATTAAGAGAGATAATTAATAAAAAAAAAATGTACTTTCCTAGCTACTGTAAAGGGACAGTAGGAGATATATATATATATATCTAAATATATATATATATATTTAAAACGAAAAATGGAAGCCGCACTCGCAGGACAACTTTGACAAAGGCTGGTGTAACAGCCGAAACGTTAGTTCACCTTTCTGGCAATAAAGTATATTTTTTGTTTTGTATAAGTCCTGCGAGTGCGGCTTCCATTTTTTGTTTTGTGCACTTTTTGAACTCTGCACCCAGGCAACATGAGTGCCGGCGATTCATTTATCTTTATATATATATATATATATATATATATGGACAGAGAGCCGCACACACAAGGACTTGGCAATAAAGTGAAAAATTTATTGAAAAAAATCAATAAATTCAATAAATTTTTCACTTTATTGCCAAGTCCTTGTGTGTGCGGCTCTCTGTCCATATATTCCCTCATTTTTAGCCAGCACCCAAGGCGTCTGTATCCCTATAGGGTGTGCTCCACTCTTCCTTGTATATATATATATATATAATTTCTTGCAATAGGCCATGGCCTAAAAGAATTAAGACTAAAATTCTTGTTTATGAATTCAAGTACAACTGCAAAATGTACACACAATCTGCCCCAGTTCAGTCAGTGCCCCAGAAAACCAGTACCGCACAATAGAGTACACTAAAACTTAAATTCTCTGAAATTCTTTCCTATGTTTAGAGAAGCTTACCCTTGTTTAAGTTAGCAACTTTAGTGTGCTACTAAATGCAATACCTTGTGCTACAGCTCTCACCTTGCTTACTTCTTATCATACCTTGTCCCCAACCCCTTTTCCTTATAGATTGTAAGCTCTCTTAGGCAGAGCCCTCTTCACCTCTTGTATCTGTTATAGGTTGCTTTGTATGTAATTCTGTATGTTCAATGTATAAACCCAATTAATTTTAAAGTGCTGCAGAATATGTAGGCACTTTATAAATACATGTTAATAATAATAATGTACCAGTCCAGGTGCAATTTAGCACCCTCAGTCACATGTGTGGTTGCAACACAAAAAAGAAAGCCTAGAAGAACAAGTGTAAATTCTAGGTTCCCTTGGGTCCAGTACTTACTTTGCACCTTTTGCAGTAAAACAAGCAGGACTTGCATATTAGTGTGCGTGTGAATATAAAAGGAGCATGTAAAGATGCTGTTTTGAGGTTTTCACTCCACTTTGTGATCTTAAATGAACCCTGATTGGCTTAACATTAATGGTGTTTTATCTGAAATAATATATATGTATGAAAATGGCAGGAGACTCGGTATAAAGAACTCAATAAAGTACGGTAGTGTTACGAAATACGGTGAAGTAATTGTTCAGCTTTTCAAGTTCAATTTTAAGCTTTAAGCGGTGGTTCACCTTTAAATGAACTTTTCGTATGTAATAGAATGTTCTGTTCCTAGCCACTTTGCAACTGAACTTAATTATTTTTTTTTTTAGTTTCTGGATTATTTGTCTTATTCTTCTGCCTCTTTGCAGCTCTCAAATGGGGGTCACTGACCCCAGCAGCCAAAAAGCAATTGCTCTGTGAGGCCACAATTTTATTATTGTTTATTACTTATATTCAGGCCATATCCTATTCATATTCTCATCTCTCATTCAAATCAGTTGCTAGGCCAAATAAGACCCTAACAACTATATGAGCATATATAACCATATGAAATTCCAAACTGGAGAGTTGCTGAACAGAACGCTATATAACAAAAACCCATAAAAAAATGAAAAATGAAGGCCAATTGCAAATTGTTTCACATTCACATTTCACAGTCTACATTATTCTAAAAGTTAATATAAAGGTGAACTACTCCTTTAAACAGTTTTAAAATACTTTTTGTGATTTAGTTTAGAGAGAGGTGTAAGTGAGGTGTAAGGCTCTTGCCTTTATGTCTGGGGAGTAGTGATGGTTATGTGTTACTATTCACACACTCTTCTGTGAGTTGCTTACAGGTTTATCAGTGGGATGTCAAAGTTATCCTAAAAGCCAAAGGGTTATTATACCTAAATTCAAGAATCACTGATGTTTTCTAGTAAAATCAGAATTCAGTCATATAACATTATAAGGTATGCAGCTTTTGCTAATTGCATAGATATTATAGAACCCAGCATTGCTCAGCCTTCTGCCAACCTGGTTATTTTGCCTTCAGTTTCCTTTCTCGGTGTGTGTAGTCAGCATGTGCTGTGATATTACTGGGCCCAGTGTCCAGCACTCAGCTGGTTGGAAATAACCACTGAAGCGTAACAACCTAACCACAAGGCTTTCCACTCCTTTTGGCCACAAACAGAAGGCTTAGTTTATCCATTGATGGAGCTAATTTTAGAAAATTAGTCCTAGAGAGGTATTTTTTCCAAGTCTTCTATATCTGGAATTCTTTTATTTATTTTAGTGTTATTTTTAACAGCAGAACTATGTGCTTACATTTGTTTCTTATTCTGGATGATAATTGGCATTAGGTCTGAATAAGAAAGTCTGGCTTTATAGCAGGGTACATGACAAAATTTCAAATGCGTCATGTTGCATGCTGGGAAAAAGTTGCATATTCCAAAGGGCAAGTCTTCAGTTTTAGAGAAGCATTGTATGTACTACAATTAGTGATCAGCAAATTTTTTCGCCAGGCATGGATTAGCAGCGAATATCCGCATTTTGCCATCAGCAAATTGTTGGAGCCTGCACTCCAAAACAACAGATGCCGTATTTGCTTGAACTGTATGCGACTGATTTGTATCTGATAAGCAAAAATCTAGTGCCATGGCTCATGGATACTCGTTCCCAGATGTATTCCAGGACTCCCCATTGTCACACCCAGTTTCTTTATTCTA
Organism: Xenopus tropicalis; assembly: GCF_000004195.4. Taxonomy (NCBI): domain Eukaryota; kingdom Metazoa; phylum Chordata; class Amphibia; order Anura; family Pipidae; genus Xenopus; species Xenopus tropicalis. Next base: position 92,599,600 of record NC_030680.2, on the reverse strand, counting down.
CTACTTTTATATAATGCATTCTCATGTCTGGTGAAGGTGTCTATAGGGGCCCATCATTTCCTATTGACCAGTTAACCCTTGCATCCAGCGGCGTAACTAGATTTTACAGGGGCCCACAGCATATTCAATTTAGAGCCCCAAATCATTGGTACGTTGATCTACTCTACCAAGATATACTAAAATATCTTATTAATTATGGCCTTACTGGGCTTATTAGTCTCCTGCCCCCCCCCCCCCACTGCAACTGCAGGGTCTGCTTCTTCTGTACTTACTCCTTTGCTTGTACCCGCTTTGAGAGATGTACCATGTTCTATTTAGTATGGAGTAACCGTAAGGCTTTTTTAGGTCTGTGTGACTGAATTAGTTGAGGCAGATGGCCATGGTGTCAAAATAGTTGTAACAATATTTTTTCGGGTGGATGAAAGTTATTTTCAATTCAATTTTATTCATCCTTTTGTTTTCTACTCAAAATGACTGCTTTAATGTTTGATTTTTGCACCTCAAAACACGCAAAATGCAATGAAAAGTTTGAAAAGCACAGTTTATTTTACATAAATTAAGAAAGCAATGGTGAGTGTAAATATCAAAGAGGAGTTTGTGTTTGTTTAGTTATTGCAACACGGCAGTCATATCATTAAACTAACGGCAATTCATTTAAATACCCTCAGTGACCCAGCAATATGTATTTCTGATAATATTTTACTTATGAAGAGAATGTAATGATTTTGCATGGATTTACAGGGAATGGCATGTTTTTTTTTATCTGCGTGGGTGAGTTGAATGCCATTATAAAGTGCAATTTAAAGACATATTTTAGCTGGCTGTTGGAGTCCAGCGTTCTAACTATCTCCAGCTAGGATAAAAGGGACATTATTTATCTATACACTGCTGTGTGAGAGCGTGACTGTCTTTTAAACTGTACTGATGGTCTGGACTATAGTTTTTAAATTTAGTAGATCTCACACTGAAGGGTCAAATTGCTGAAATTTTACTTTGTCTGGATTGCTTCCTATGCCATTGCACACTTTTTACATCACCTTATCCATAATAATATCCTGTAATAAGCTAAAACTAGTTACATCATATTTATTAAGTACAGGTATAAGACCTATTATCCAGAATGCTCAGGACCAAGGGTATTCCAGGTAAGGGGTCTTTCCGTAATTATTACAGAGAAAAAGGAAATCCATTTTAAAAATCATAATTATTTAATTAAAATGGAGTCTATGGGAGACCATAATTTGGATCTTTCTGGATAATGGGTTTCCAGATAATGGATCCCATACCTGTAATATGAAACATATTCAATATATTTCATATAAACATAGTATGATACATACTGAAACAGGTTTATTACAGTGGGTGGCTAAAACCTGACATAGAAGTAAGCTAAAAACAATGCACTTTATCCAGAGAGCTTACTAGCAGCACAGAGGTACAACAGCCCTATGAATGTGAGGATTGATAGGGAAAGATAGGAAAAGCATCCCTAGTAGCTCTTAATCTTTTTGGTCTCAGTCAGCCATTTTTCATGGTGTACTGTGTGGGCTAATGTATGATCTTAATGTACACAACTACAACTGCTTTCTCATTAACAAAATACTTTATGTACCGTAGACCTAATACAATAACAGAAATGATGCAAACTCATTTTACTGTGATTATAGTATGTATCCTTTTATTATTAACTACTCACTTATTGCTTGAGTTGACAAAGCTGGAAACATACCTCTCAGGTTCGTCAGTTCCCTATACCTGGGATAAAAGCAATAGTATACATTGTGCCCTGTAAAGGATAAGCATACGGACATGGCTGTACCTATTAAACTGTTACATTTATAGAAAGACTTGTTCTCACATAAAGAATATATGGCACATAGCTCAATTTAATTGCTATGTTTTTACACTTAAATGACTTTACATAACTATTTAGCTTAGTTTCAGAAATCTACTGTACCTCTAATATCTTTGGGTAATGTGTAAATCCAGTATCCAGATTATGCTGCTTAAAGCCGCATTAACTATCCATGCATATCCCTATGGCTTTTCCTGCACTATTACATCTGCCATTGCCAATTTTAGTCACTATATTCCAAGTGCTTCCTCTGCTCCTCAGTTGACACAACAGGAAGATGAGCTGAGGAAGTTACACACCAGGACACAGGTTTAGGATAGTTCAAGCCACATACAGATTAAAGTGAGGATAAAGTTCAACTCTTGGAGCCATTTTTATAAGCCTGCTATTGTTGTGTAAAAGCTGGCATCTGTCAGGATCAGTGAGGATTCGAACACCACTTAGGGTGTTCCTGGCAGCGTACGTTTGCCTCTTGAGCCACTGGAGGCATTTTGGGCTGACTTTGTCTGATTCTTCTATTTTCTGTCTTCTACTTCTCTGTCTGCTCCTTTTCCTCTAACCACCTCATTATCCTCATGTGTTTCCTATCTTCTAATCTTCACCCTTTATAAGCCTTTCCCTGACCATTGCCCCTTGCTTGGTCATTAAGTGTTTCCTGTGACCCTGCCGCTGTGTTCCCTGTTCCTGTGTCTATTCTTGTTATCTTGCTGGTTCCAAGCTCCTGTTTTCCGTGTCTTGTTCCTGCTTTCTTTGCACCTTGCTCTGAATCAAGTACAAGGTTCAAGGCACAGCTCTGCAGGCACAATGCAGCACTGCATTAAAGGCTGCGATAGGGCAGGCAGGGTCGGACTGGGCCGCCGGGACACCGGGAAAAATCCCGACTCTTGCCGGGGGTCCCCCTCCTGAACGCTCCTCCCCTGACGTGTCAAATTTATGCGCTCCGGGGGAGGACGTCAGGTGGGGGCCCTGCGAGGGGGGTTAGTGGGGCCCCTACGGGGGGGTTAGAGGACACATCTGGCTGAGTGCACCTGCAGGGCCCCTGGGACGGGAGCCCCGGTAGGCCCTTCACACCCCAGTTCGACCCTGAGGGCAGGGGGTAAGTACAGGGACCCACTGCATTCCTGCACCCACCAGTAGTGATGAGCCAATCTGTCCCATTTCCTTTTGCCACAAAATTAGCAAAATGAAGAAAGCATGAAACGGAGAATAATTCACGAAACGCAGGTGTTTTTATGCTGTGCATAACTTTCACTTCGACCGTTCCTATTTTGACACAATCTTGCCCATTTTGATGCGACCCCACCTATTTTTCAGTGAATGCAGTAGTTTTTTGCCACATTACATGTTTTTCTGCTGCGAATTTGTGCAAAACAATTCGACAATGGCAAAATGGGGAAATTCACTGCTAATCCGTGCCTGCTGAAAAAAATCGGCCATCACTACCTACCAGTGGTCCCTAATTGTAAGTCAAAATGGCACACAAGGTAATAGGAATGATAGGGTAAGCCTAAGTACGGCCCTATCAGGGGGACTCAAGTCTTGGGGGCACATTCATCAAAGTACGAGTTCCTGAAATGGGAAAAATTAGGATAAGATACGATAATTTCTGATGATCGCAAATATCACGAAAATGCTTACGAAAAAATAGGAATAGTCACGATAATATTGTATTGGTGATCCGAAACTCATGAAATTTTCGTATAGAACAATCGTAAACGGTGGGAAAACCGTTCCGACTTTGATTCTTCTGTGCATGATTTTGGAAGCCACCCATAGGACTCAATGGCACTGTGCAGCTCCAACCTGGCCCAAGGAAAGTCACGATAACGAAGCTTGAATGAATCCGAAACTTTCATACTCGGCATGGCAATACGATTTTGTTGCGTTATTTTTGACACACAGTACACGTGGAAAATACGCAAGGTACAAAAAAAGTCGGATTTGGACCAAACGTACTTTAATAAATCTGCCCCTTAGTGAGCCATTTTGGCACAGGGGTGGCTGCAAAAGACCTTACTGTTTGCACCTGTATTTTTCCAGTTTGCAGCCTGCCCTCTTCTAAATTTATAAGACCTGTACTGCACTGCATTTTACTAAGTCCAGTACATCTTCATATAGCACCAAGATATTTTGCAGCACTTTGCAGATACATTTCATTCATTGTCTGCCCAGTGAAGCTTCCAGCCCAAACCCCTATCACATTCAACACTATGATCATTTTTATCAGAAACAATTTAACCTGAGTACCTGACTAAAATCTCAAACTCAGCCACTTCAAACCAAAAGGCCATTCATTATGAATATAACTCTTACTATCGTCAAATACAAAATACAAATGTAAAATAAAAATGAAGGTATAGTGGTCCTTTTTTTCAAAAACTCAGTGTTGGAGATTTTTAAGCAATGGAATGGAAAGTACCTGTGGGCCTACCTCCTACTCTTTATTAATATAGATATCTTATATATAAGATAAATATATAATATAGGGAACTGTGAAGTCAGCAGAGCCATCAAACCTTTATAGTGTGCTTTAGGATGTTGAGGGTTATCATAAACTATCTCCTTTATGATCATAATAAACTCTAGCTAACAACATGTAAGTGTAGTATAAGCAGCCTTAATAGTACAGTGATATAAAGACACCCTACTTTGCATAAAATCGCTTTGCAAGGGAGCATTGCGATGTGATGTGATTATTTTGCACCATATTCGTGTTTGTTCAGAGGGGGCTGATCACACCTATTTTTCAGTTTTTTGCCGCATTACATGTTTTTCTGCTGTGCCCAAGGAAAGTCACGATACCGAAGTTTGAATGAATCCGAAACTTTCATACTCGGCATGGCAATACTGGTGGGTACATAACTGGTAGGTACACAATATGACTCCTTAGTCTAATCTAAAAGATAAAAAAGTAGAGCATTCAAGCTCTAATATATACAGTATGAGTACCCTTGGCTTGTGAATCCACAAATGGTCTATAAAATAAACGTTGTATAATCCCCACTAAAAAGAATCTTAAATGTATTCCAAAAGAATATGTTACAAATATTTATATATTTTATATTTAATATGTTACAAAAAAATTATAATTAAAAAAACTCATTCTTGCACTTTAAAATCACTTATGAAATAAATGGTTCCATGCTCATTTCCTGAAGGAGAGGAGGAGGCTTGTTTCCTTCCAAACAGGAATAGCTCAGTTAAAAGCCTAGACCTCCTTTAATTTTATACATGACCTGGCTTCCACTAGCACAGCTCTATCAGCCATGTATTCCGAAGATGAATCATACAACCTGCTGCCTTTTCGATTTTGAATTAAATATAACGCCAGAGCGGTTTCTGCCTGTTTAATAATATATGGCATTTCTCACCTTTTTTAATTGCATCTTTTCTGAAACTCATTCTTTCTATTTATAAATCAGAATGGATAAGATCATTCTGCTTGCTGCAAATTGCATTACAGAATGGTGCCGGATATAGAAAGTTACATCACTTAGCTGAAGGTATATTGCAGGGCAAACAAAGCAGGACAAGGAATAAAGAGTACAAAAAAGAAGTTGGCGAACACAAAAAGGAAAGGAAGACAGCAAAAACTATCTATAGGAGTGTGTGTTGGGGAGCTATCTGGTGGCTACAACAACAGTACAAGACCCATTCAACCCTAAGGCCCAAAAAAAGCAGCATTTAAGTCAAAAGGAGCACAAATGGCCTATTGGTCCAAGGCCATAGAGTGGTAAATGAATGTCAAAGGGATTCCTGAGTGTGTAAATGTTTGAATTGAATATTGCTTTTTCTTATGATGTCCATAACAGTGCTTCTCAACTGCTACCACAGCCTTACTTGCTTATAGAAGTAATGGTCGGGTCTCATCCATATGACATATTACTACTGATAGAATTATTAATATATTTCAGATGTCTAGGAACATTTTATATATAAATATATATATATATATATAGACCCAATATAGAAGTAGTAGTATCTCCTTCCTCCTGAAAAGCAAGTGTAGTGTGGTGTAGTTAGGCCTTACCAGAATTACAAGCAAACCTCACAAGTAAGGCTGGCCTCAGAGTTTGTGATTACTTAGGCACTATACCTTCATCTTAGGTTTTCATTTCTATTTTTCCAATGAATATATTAAGTGCTGAAAAGTATTTCTATCTACCGCTCTTTACTGTGGTTTTAATTCAACCTAGCAGTTTCAGTCATGCTTGTGCTTCTAATATGTGGTTTCTATAAAAGGATTACTGACACAACTGTCCTTATATGGGCCAGGACCCAAAAGTAATTATGACTCTTCTAAAACTGCATCACTTGAGTCCATGATCACAACTGCCCCTATAGTTCAGTTCCTAAAAACAGGTATGGAACCCACCATTTCATCTCATCTCATTTTTCCCACAGGGGTCACAATTTTTATTTTATTTTAGCATGTAGCATGTAAATGGTTGTACATGTGTATGCAAAAGACATTCAAAAGGTAATGACTGAGGAGTAAGGAAAAGTCCAACAAATGTTTATTTTTTATTCTATACTGTAGCAATCCATGAATGTTATTTGGGTCCTGTTCATTTTCCTATGTAAGAATTAAAACCTTCAGCTTATTTCTTAGCTTTTATGTAAATATGGAATCCCTACAGTCCAAATTTCAGCTTGACTGGCCATCTCCATGGCTTCCTTGTGGCTATATGTATATTACCAATATATGATACCTTATCATTAAACCAGTTCCTCCTATCTAATCATCCTTTCTGTGTCATCTGGTCTGCATCTGCCAGTAACTCTGCTAGACATAGGGTAATCAGGGTGGGACTGGAGTGTGTGGGCAGGTACAGATTGACAAGGTACTTTATTTTTTATCTCTTCTGTTAAATTTCATGTTTCAACACTTTTCCCTATTGTTGCCAAATATTGTAATATGAAATTATATTAATTCAATAACACATAAAAAATAAACTTGTCAACAAATGGACCAATCTTTGTCCTGTTCAGTGTTTATGAATCAAGTCTGTGCTTAGCACATATATAGTTATTGAGTCAAACTCCTACTTAATTTCTTTGAATGAATACAGGTATAGGTCCCATTATCCAGAATGCTTGGGACAAAGGGTATTCCGGATATGGGGTCTTTCTGTAATTTGGATCTCCATACCTTTTAATTACCTTTTTGCACCCAATAAGGATTATTTATATCTAAGTTGGGGTCAGTGACAAGATTCTGTTTTATTACTACAGAGAAAAAGGAAATCGTTTTTTAAATTCTGAATTATTTGATTAAAATTGAGTCTATGTGAGGCGGGCTTTACGTAATTTGGAGCTTTCTGGATAACGGATTTCCGGATAAGGGATCCCATACATGTACTAATATCTAAACATGAATTTAAATGATCTGAAATTTGTAGCTCCAGATAGGCTCTGTATAACTATATTTTTTTATCTTTACTATTTATATCTTTATTTTATATCTTGTTTTTCAGGAACCACTCTTAGCATTGATACCACTGTTTTTGGGCAGTTAAGAATAAGGAACCTTCATACTCTTTGTTCCTAAATGTATACACTGAGCCGTTGTCACTCCAAACTAAAGTACTTCTCTGAAGAATTCATCATCCAGCCCACAAGCTGAAATTACAGATCATAAGAGAACCAACCTTTGAGTGGTCACTTAACCCCCCCCCCAGTTAAGTAAACAAGAGGTTTTACAATATATAGGGATCAGTGGCTTAAGACCGTGGGCTGAGCCCCCTTGCAAAAAAAGTTTTTTTAGATTGTGAAGAAGAGAAATAAGTATGTGATCGTCCTAGAGTGATGAATGCTCAAGTTTTCAGGGAACCTGTCATTTTCAGAACAGTAGTTTTCAGAAAGTAATGGTTATGTGCGTAATAGCGTGCGCTAATATTGCGTGCCATGAAATAGCACATAAATATATTGCGTGCCATGTCATCACAAGATAAATAACGTCAGTAAAATCGCTTCTTAATTCCTTTTTTCGACCTTTTGTGAATCAGCCCCTTTATGGTTAACATACTTTATTTCCATTGACTTCTATAGGGCAAATGAGATTCCAAGCCTTAGAGTTGCACACCAAATTTGTAAAATAACAATCCATCTGAAAAACATGAACTCTTGTTTATTTTTTATAATATTGCATAATCATTACATTATATCTGGTCCTAAAATCATACAAGGTTCTACCAATTAATTATTTAGCTGCCCATAAGGATCACAGAATATAAGAGGATGGCATCCTACTGGAAATGGCATCTTAACATCTGAGACGGCTCAGGGACATGAGGAATGACAGCTGTGAGTACTTGCCAGACAGTTCATTAAAGCCAGGGGGAAAGATTAAACAGATACACTATTAATAATCCAATCAAAGCGCTGCCCAACACTGGAGGTAATGAGTGAGCAACCAGCCAGGCAGCAGGGCAAGTGGGCCCTATGATACCATCTTGATAGCCTTTCAAGGGCATTAATCTGCATGATTATTGGCCGCAGATAGATTCCGCCTTTCTGCTCCATTACCTCTCCAGATTCCTTGTACAAAATAGGATTTCTTTGTTGGGTTCAGTGAAGTTAAAACATGTCAGACAGGATTTAGAAGATATATATAGTCAGTAAATCCTTTATTAACATAATATATATGTGCACATTTATTTTCTAATGTGTATGTAAAGCTGCTTGCTTAGTAGTTGCCGTAAATAAACATTACAATTATATTAGTTTGTGACTTTGGCTATTTAAAATATAAAACATCTAAGTTATCTTAATATGGTCTAACATGCACACAAAATCACACATTTGCTTACAATGCACCATTAGTGCTACTTTGTCATAGTAAATGTATTAGCCATAAGGGTAAATATGCTAGCCTAAAGGGGCTAATGTTTCCAGAATAGTAACTAGCACACATGCCAGCAGAGGTTTACCATGGGCCATGGGTGCCTGTATGCATTCCACTTACTAAGTGCAAAGATGATTTCCAACGTGAAGCAGGTGTTTAATACAGGACTTCCTTGCAGCTGAGAATGTACAGGGGGCCAAGGGAAAATATATAAATTGCCTTTTATTTGTGCCCATATACATATATACCCACTGTATATAATACCTTTGGGGTCAAAGCCCTAAACCCCGTTTCCCGAGTGGCACTTTGTTCCAGCCACCAAGTATTCAATACATATTTGCTTTGATCTAAGAGGTAAACTATGGCTGCAAAAAAAGCAATCATTAAATCACTTAAATCCTTTTTTAGAATTAGACCTTTAATGTGTTGCAGGCTTTCTGGCAGAAAAGGTTTATAATTTCTTATTCTGGGCATAAAAGATTGGTTTTGCTGTCCAGGAAATCACACAATTCTAAAGTGAAGTTGTCAGACCAAGGTCTACAATGTGTTTCATCAAAACAATTATACTCTGCTCTGGGCTTGTTCCCACCATGTACAAATGTTTTGTGATGTTTCTACCAAAAAAAATGTGGATAGGACATGAACAATCACATTTATTGTATTTCAGATAGTAATTATTGGATTTTGTCATACACTTTAATTCATGGTTAGTGACATACCTTTTCTGTATGTAACAATCAGACAGTTGTGTGGTATGTCAATAGAATGCAAGGCAAAATGGAACCCTTTATTCTTCTCCAGGCAAACTGTAAAGTCCGAATAACAAAATGTTAGAATAGGTACCAAGAATGAAAGTATTCTGAAGCTGTTGGCCTTAGTGTCTGCAAATAGCAATGTGCAATATGTAACTAATTAAAGATGATTGGATCTGCAAAACACATATTGATACAGCACAAGGCAGGATAAAATATTTAGAAATGTTTCTGCTTGATCATTTCTTTCTTTTTACTGTACATAAGGCTGATGGCAAACGAGGTGTAGGCTGGATAGTTTCGGCAAGCGGAAAAGTGCTAAAAACGCGAGACTTTGCATTATCTCACGTTTTTATGCGTATTTCAGCTACATGTGCCTGCACCCGAGCGTATCTCATTCATTCAGGTGTAGGCCTTTTTTAAAAGCCTTTTGGGGTGTCTCTTGTTTAACTTAAAGGGTAAATTCTAACAGTGCTTAGATAATATCTTTTGAATAGTAATGTAGCAGTTATTTATGAGTACAGTTGGCTTTTGTAAATCTTATTACCCTATCCTCAAACATAAAAATAAATTATATAGGGTTGTGTTGAAAAGTAATCCCACATTAGGATTTGTGCAGTGTTGCAAATGTGTTGCTTTTTATAACTCTATTCACAACCGAAAAGTACCTTATATATAAGGTAATGTACAGTGCCAGACTGGCGTGTCCTGGGCCCACCGGGCTGTCAGGGCCCACTACCACCACCCCTGTCCCAAACTCATGCCCCATGTTAGCCAGCATGCCCCCTCCTGGCACCGTGTACTTCTTCCTTTTACTTCCTCCTTCCTTCCTGCAGATCCTGACAGGCAACTTGCTTGGGCTGGTGGGGAGTGAGCCTGGGCTGGCGGGGCCCATAAGGGCCAGGGACCTCAGGGTTTTTTTCCAGTGTCCCGCTGGCCCAGTCCAACCCTGGTTATGTTTGTTGTTGAAGCACTGAGCGCAACTGTGTGCAAGAAGCCACATAAGTGTCATAAACTTGTGTGACCACTGGTGTACCTTGTAATAGTATGCATGAAGACACATATTTCTTGAAAATATAAACTAGCTTATCAATATTGCATATGCTAGGCACATTTTTTACTCAATTTTCTATACAACTTTACTAAACTGTAAAGGCCTATGTTTCAAGCTGTGTAATATGATTTACATTAGAAAAACATGTGAAAGGCAGTGTAAAATAAATACCATATAAATCAATGTAGATATTAGTATCACAATAGCCTTGGATATTCTGATTGTTCAACAACTCATCCAGGCGCCTCTTAAAGGCATTAACAGAATCTGCCATTACCACATCTCTAGGAAGGGCATTCCACAGCCTCACTGCCCTCACCGTGAAAAACCACCTACGCTGCTTCAAATGGAAGCTCTGTTCCTCTAATCTAAAGGGGTGACCTCTAATGACCTGTTGTTGAATTTTCTGCATAGATTCTAGTGGCATTCTGATGTGTGCACTTTTATAAGAAGGTGCAAAGCATTTTTATTAGTATGCCACAGTTGTATTTTAATAGGAATTCTCTTTAACAGTCAATATATACACAGCATGTTTGTATGTATACAAAACTACAGTGTTGGTCCCTAGATTAGGTTCTGACCCAAAGCAAATTATAACACAGGTTTTGTTTTATTAAAATGATACTGACATCCTTCTTTGAAAAATGAAAGAGATGCAGTAATGCCATTCCCCGGAGCCACTGTTCTGGCCATGGCAAGTTGTATTTTTTGAGCTAGAACATCATGAAAATACAGCCTGACTCTTCACTGAAAACCCAAAGTCCCATGGAGAATAGTGCATTTAGTGCTCTGGAAAGGACTGGGGCATTATTTCTTGGGCCATTCTAGTTCTAAATCTATAACAATTTCTTCTAAAAAAATTAACAGCCTTCATTTTTAGCCATAAACAACCATATAACACTATGTAAATAATCACGGTATACAGTTAGGTCCATAAATATTTGGACATTCATAAAACGATTGTTATTTTAGCTTTTTACCAAAAAAATAAAAAATGTAGGGGCAGACTACCAGGTTTATCTATATGGTATTTACATTCAAACTGCGTAAATAGTTAAGGAATAACAGCACTTTTAGTAAATATTTACGTCCTTTTAAAAGGACCAAAAGTAAGTGGACAATGGACTGACAAGCTATTCCATGACCAGGTTTGAACTATTATTTTGTTAACAAATAAGCATGTAAAAGGTTAGGAGTTGATTTTAAGTCAATATGAGCTCCACAATGCTGTCAATTCAAGGTCATCATTAGGCTGTAAAAACAAAAGAAACCTAAAAGAAACATAAAGTTTCTCAACTTTTTTAACTTGCCTTGTGGTTGGAGCATATATCTCCAGGTACTGAGATTGTGACATTAAGAAAATGCATACGTGCATAAAGAGATGCAATTACTAATTTTTTTTCTCAAAAGTTTGCATTTTAGATAACATGTAACAACTTTTTCTTTTTTTCTTTTACTAAACTACAATAACTGATATATGTAATGCAAGCAATAAAAACTTTAAGCAATGGCATGGCGACATTTACTGCTAATAATACATAAAAACCAACAGACACTAGTACAAAAAGGTTTATCCAAGACCATCAACACTGTTTACAATGAATGTGTGATTCTGTATAAAAAGTATACATTACTGCAATTACCTTTTCTTTAACAACAATGTACAACCTTGAGGAGAGCTATGGGAATTTGACACTAGTGAAATATAATCAAGGTGAACTCAATGCACCCCAGTCTGTCATTGTTTCTAATGTTTATCAATAAAAAGTACCCAGTCTTATCCAGATTGATCAGTGACAGATGGACCAAAATGCAGAAATGCTCAAGTGTTTTTATCTAAATCTTCCCTTTCCTTCTATCACGTGTCATATTCCTCCAATATTCTTTCATATTAATACTAGTGCCAAAAGCAACGTAGCTTTTTCCATTGTTGAATTGCCAAAATCCATTGCAACCTAGTACTAACCAGCCTCCAAGTCTTCAACCGCCCCCCCAAAATCCTTCTTCCTCCTTTCAAAGTGCTTTCTTTGCACCTCTTCATCTGTGTCTTTATATGTTCCTGGGCCTTCTATTTGCTGCTCTCTGAAACATTGCCTCTTCACATTACTAACATCCATTATCATTTCCCATGTTAAACATTTGCTGCTCCTTACCTCCTCTGTAATTCAGTCCTAGAATTCTTCCTTCAAGGGATACTGTCATGATTTTTATAGTATACTTTTTATTTCTAACACTGTTTACCCAAATGTGTGCAGGTATCTTCTCTCAATGCCTGTAGGGTTATTAATTCACTTTTTTTCTTTACATGCATTTATGCCATTTCATATTTCAGGAGTGCTGAGAAAGTTTATATATATATATATATATAATATGTGTGTGTACTAAGAGAACTGTACAAAAATACAACACTTTCCAGATTAATCACCCTAAGACCCTTATCTTGGCATTCAGACAGTCACCAAACTCCATGAATAAACGTGTCAGATAAAAACTGCTTTCTGCAAAAAAAAAAAAAGCTGGGAAATGTAAAAAAGACCAAGCACTGTAAATTATGTCAGCCCATATGTGAAAAAAGCAACAGCCAGAAATCTGGATAAAACAGAATAGTGGATCCTTGATTTGCATCACTGCCAGAATGGTTTTCATAATACAAAGAACTGTGTGTGGCAATGGCTGTTACATAGGAGAAACAAGCCAAAAAATGCCTTTGAGGATGCAAATATACTTTCCAGCATTTACAAATTAGGACATTTTTGGCTACATCCATAATGAAGCTCTACCTGCTTACAGCACTGCATAAATAACTATTGCTATATAAATAAAAATATACATACATACATTTAAAGACTGTGGACACAACTGACTCTTGCAAGGATACTGGGATACTGGAGAGTCACGGTAGATGATTGAATTCCCCAGTAAGGATTGAGTTATGTTTGATATCCATGCCTTTACCTTTGCACTTGAAGGAAGGATCGCAGTTGTTATTAGGCCTTAAGGTAGCCATAATATACAACCAGAAATATTGTTGTATAACCAGTGAAAGTCACTAAGATGAAGACTACTTTTTTGAAAACTATGATTATTGGTAGATTGGTCAGGAGACTAGCCATGTATATAAAGAGCCAGTAGAGAATTAATGAAAAAAATCCTCCTTTACCATATCTAATAATTTTTTGTCCAAACCACTCTGTGCACCTCTGCAGATGCTTTTATCAAAAATGATACTTGCTGAGTAAAGTTTTGCATTTCTATTATACATTACAGCAATGCATACAGATAAGTGCTAAATTAAAAAGTTAAAAAAAAATAGTGTAATAAGTCACTTGTGGCATTTCATTCATTTAGGCCCTTTATTATTAAAAGCAAATGTGTTTACTCCTATCCCTTGTATGGACTGTTAGGCATTCCAAACAAACATTTTTCACATAACTCTTGCTTGGCCTGGCCTTAAGTCCCTTCCCTCCAAAGCAGGCACCTGCTACACCAATTAATTGTAATGCACCCTGGCACACTGTACACTGGGGTTTTTTTTGCTTTTGTTATAGTTAGCAACATGTATTTTAAGGAACAGTCCAGTTACTTAGCAATATAATTTGTGAATTCCTTTTTAAGCAGCTGCTCACATGGAGATACTTCATGGTCAACCTTTGCTTCTCAAAGAAGCCTTCTGCGGGTTTGAGAGCTAGGAAGTTAGTGCCCTGGTATATTAAGACTATAAGACCAAAAGTACCTAGACGTATTTTTAGCCACAAATATCCAGACAACCTGTCTAAAATGGCATATCCTTAGTTCCAAATAATCTCTGGAAACAACATCAGAACAAAAGCTATTGACTTGAAGTGTAAGGTTTTTATGGGCAAGCAGCCACATACACAGTGTCGGACTTGGATACCTGTGGTCCACCCGAAAACCTCATGCCAAGGGGCCATCAAAAACATAAGTGCACCAGCTCAACCCCTACCCACCTCCCCACAATATACAGGAACCAGACCAATATATGGACCATAAGGCAAAAGTGAAGTTTAGATTTTAGCTCACCTGTTACCTTTACCCAACACAGAAAATGTAAAATGAGCACTCCTTTAACCCCAGACAAAATTTAAGGTAGACAGAACAAACGGATGAACAATGCTGAAAGTGGCAGATCTACAGGAGGAATGACTGACATGGAGAGGAGGGAATAGTAAGTTGTTGGGACACACAGTAAAAGGTTATATGAGCAAAGAGGGATTTTGGGAAGTATACAGGTACATAGAGCCTGTGGGGGTAATCGGCTAATAATAAGGAGGCCCGCTGAACTACTGCCTGCACACATAAACACCGTACACCACATTCAAATTTGCCCACAAGTCAGATGGAACTTCTCAGAAAGGCACAATCTAATCCTCAGCTGATTCTGACAAGAACCTCTAGCAGGCTACCTCTATTTGCTCCTTCACACGACACGAGCAGTGGGGGACCAAAGAACTGCAGGTTGTACTGGGCAGGCTAATATTTGACAATCAGGTCAGAGAAGTCCAGGCAGGCATGCTAGTGCCCATTAGGACTGGGGTCCACCGGGTTTTTTCGGTGGGCCAGTCTGACCCTGAAAATACAAGCCTAACATAACCATAAGGTATTACCTATAGCTGGCTGGAGTGGTGTAAAGGTTGCCACCATTGGAGTCTAGAACAGTGCAACAGAAAACATGTCTCTGGATTTATAAATCACATTTTATCACCTTACCAGCCTAATAAAAATGTCTAGAGTTGGCAGACATTTCTGAATGTGTTATGCTAATTACAAAGTTTGGTGGAAAAGGAATAATGGTCTTGGACTGTTTTCCACGGTTTGGGCTAGGAGCCAAACAAACCTTAAGGCTAGAGCATACAATTACTCTTCGCCACAGGCAGTTGCATGAAAAAAAAACATTCATTAAACATCAACATGTGCTGCTGCTTTTTCTCCTATTGCAAAATGTGTCTAGTTATGCCCACTGATGCAGGAGAACCCTGGAGCTCCGAACCAGGGGGTATAGTAGCTCCCATAGCAGGCTGTGTCAATCCCTGCAGCGCAGAAAGGATAGAACACACGCCTTTCTTACCCAGAATTATACCAACCAGACTTTTTCATCAATTTCATACATTTCATACATTTTCAGCAAAATTGCATCTGGATTCTAATAAAGTTCAACTGTGTCAGTTGGTTGGTATCATGGGGAAAAATGCTGCATTTCAGGTAAATAGCATGGTGATTGTGCTTGAAATTGTACTGTGCATGCATAGGTCATAAATGACCCCTAAAGTATACAGATAAGGCAAGTTATAAAGTATATAGTTTTAAACCTTAGATTGCCTTATTCTATGGTTATTCTGCCTTTTGAAGATATAGTAAAATGTGGTTTTCTGTCCTTAAACATGGAGCCCCATATCCACTAACAATTGAAGTGAATCTTAATGGCCCAAAGAAGATATAAAAGTCACATATGTCTAGGAAGATTTTCATTCATCCAGGTCATGGTATATCTAGTATAAATAAATTTAAAGCAACTGGACTTGTTTGGTAATCATTGAAGACGTTTCACTACTCATCTGAGCAGCTTCTTCAGTTCAACTGAAGAAGCTGCTCGGATGAGTAGTGAAACGTCTTTAATGATTACCAAACAAGTCCAGTTGCTTTAAATTTATTTATACTAGATAAAAGTCACACATATGTTAAACTACATTTTTTTCCTAGTATGTTATAAATATGTAATGTTATAAATTATATTTACCCTCTTGTTCCTTAGGTGATATCAATGTATGCAGAGGTTTCCGACTTACCATACTGATGAGAGTAAATGAGATGATGGGGCACAGGTCCTGTGACTGACAGCTGCAGTCTCATTGAGCTTCTGTAGAGTATTCTCTAGAGTAACTCATTCATAGGCTGGCAATACACATGCGTAAATGGTGATAAGAGCCACTTTTCCAAAGCGTTGTTACTTTAACCTTAAGCAGAAGGAATGTATCTTGATCCTTTTAACATTTTGTTTGTTATAGTAAAACAGTTCTCATATCATATCGTTTTGGATTTGCATTAAATTCCACAGTTTCAGCATGTTGGGGTCTTAAGTTCCTAAATCATCACGGTTAAAAAAAATAACTTTGCACCCTGTTTCAAGCTATTTCAACAAAATGATCTGGATTCAATCATTTTATCATTGAATCAAAGTGCTGTTAAATGTAAGTACTTTGCAAATACAGGTATCTGAAAGCCCTTTATCCAAAAAGCTCCAATTTAAGGTAAGGCAATCTCCCATAGAGTCTATATGAAGCAAATAAATAATAATTAATACGTAATTAATATATTAATAATCGAACAGTACCTTGTACTTGATGGTAACTAAGCTGCATGGATCCATATTGGTGACACAAAAATCCTATTGGGTTTGTTTAATTTTTAAATGATATTTTGCAGATTTATGGTACAGTGATCCAAATTACAGGAAGATCCCTTATCAGATCATATACTTGTACATAATTACACAAATGATTTAATTATTTCATAACGTATTAATATTTCCTGTGCTACTCTGCAGTTTTCCCAAATATTGCTCCCAAATAGCCATTATATTTCAGTACTGTGCTTTTTTAGGAATTGTGCTTATTATTAATGACTGTATTTCTGATACAGCAGCCTGTGACTAGAAGCATATTTTCAAGGTAACGTCAATGAAATTCTTTGAGCTACTCAGATTTTATATTTTAGTTACTATTTCATTGTTAAAGTGACCCTGTTATATATTTACAGAGCAAATGCAGGGACACGCCAGTCTGCTTGGCTGGTGCCCCACTACCCGCTTCCTTCTGGAGTCTCCTGCCCACCCACTACCTGCTCCCTGCTGGCGTCTCGCCCGCAACATTCCCCTCCCTGGCCGCAGGTAGGAAAGCGGCTGTGGAGGGGGGGATATTTTCACTGCTATAGAGGTTGCAGACCCCCTGGGGGGTTTACTTATTTACTATCGAATAAGATAATAATGACTTAGCACTTCTGCTTTTGTTGGTACATCTGGCACAATGCAAGTGAGCACTGTACTTAGGTATCCAGGGAAATCCCCATGTCCTGCACAGCATGCCACCCCCTGGCTGAAGTTTTTTGCACTTTGCATCTTTTTCCATTTATTATAGAGCCCTTGTTTCTTCATGTTTTAATAAGATTGCTCTGCAATAGAATGCATTGTTCTATACACCAGAGATCACATGAACTCTTCTTCTTGTAGTTGATATAGAAACAAGAAAAGTTTGGGGCCCAGAAAAGGTATCCTATTTTGAATGTTCTCCAAAAACAAGTTAACAAAGCTCTTAGTACAGTCTGACCAAGGGACATAACCTAATGTCAAAAATGCCTACACATTTCTATTAAAGCTATAAATGTATTACCGTATATACTCGAATATAAGCCGAGTTTTTGAGCACTAAAAATGTGCTCAAAAAGTAGCCCTCGGCTTATACTCGAGTATATGGCATGATGTGCCCGATGTGCCCCCCGACAGACTTGTGTCCTTGCGTACCTGTGCCCGCGCTCTCCCTATGCCAGCTTCCCAGAACGCCATCCTAACCGTTCGCTCTTCTCCTGTGCGCTCTGCTCTTCTCCTGTGCACGCATCTGATCTGCTTGGCGCCGCAGTCGCGCCAGTGACGTCACGCGCCCCCTTCAGTTACTCCTGGCCTGATCTTAGACCTTGTAAGATCAGGCCAGGAGTAACTGAAGGGGGCGCGTGACGTCACTGGCGCGACTGCGGCGCCAAGCAGATCAGATGCGTACACAGGAGAAGAGCAGAGCGCACAGGAGAAGAGCGAACGGTTAGGATGGCGTTCTGGGAAGCTGGCATAGGGAGAGCACGGGCACAGGTACGCAAGGACACAAGTCTGTCGGGGGGCGCCAGTAATGGTCTGCAGTATATCCAAACTGAACTGCAAGACAGAACATTTACAAACTTGGGGGATTGTGTGGTAAAAGACACTGGTCTGTATTTGTCTGACTATTTTATACTTCCTTCAAAGACTGGTCCTAGAACTGAGGTGGATTTTACTTCATGGCTGCCACCACATCATAAATAACTCTTGTAATTTTTAGAACTATTTACAGAGCCTAAAGGGTATGCAATTAATCCTAAACGATTTTGCTATGTAGGAGTCAGGGGAAACTTTATCTTTGAATTTTAGATTGATGGTTTCTGGTTAATAAAAAATTATTTTGTTTCACCGACACTTGTAATCCATGCATTTATAGTATCAAACTGGAAAGGGCTATTGTCATTGCTGTTTTTATTACCTTAGGTATTGGTAGAACATCACAGATTACCAATGGCTGCATCAACTCCTGTACTATTTCTGCTAATCCTAAATGTGCTTTTCTTGGTAATCAATATAGACTTTGGAATCCCATGACCTTCAGCTGCTGTTTATACACAATCATAACTGAGCAAATGACTTTCTAAATGAAACTGTGCATTTGGTTTTGGCTATAATAAATAAATCTTTTTGGGATACTCAATTAAACCAAAGTGTGAGCACACTTTGTGTGCTGGCTCACTCGCACCAGCCCTACTGGTGACACCCTAGGCTTATACTCGAGTCAATAGGTTTTTCCAGTTTTCTTAGGTAAAATTAGGTACCTCGGCTTATATTCGGATCGGCTTATACTCGAGTATATACGGTAAGCCAGCAAATTGGGGATAGGGACAAAGCTGTTGTCCACTTTGATTTGCCTGGCATGACTGTTCTGTCTTGTATTTAAGTAACATAATAAAGTTTAGTGTGGCCATGTATGGGATATACATTGTAACAACAAGTACACAAACAACAAGTGCATTGAATGTAAATTTAAACAGCAGCAGCGTCTGTTAAACAGGGGATTCGACCACTATTGATTTTAAAGGGGAAGAAAAACTGATGCCACCAACCCCCTGACAATTTAAAACCCCTACAATTTAGAAATCATGCAGTGCTAAGCGGCTAGCAGCATTAGTAGAATTGAAACTGTTTGTAGCTGCAGTACTGTGGATATTAACTTAATGTAAATAAACAGTAGAATCTTCTAAATAGGACTGTGAACTCATCTGATGAAACAGAGAAGTATTTTGCAAGGTTTACTAATTACTATGACATCACTGTATTCCGTATGGGAGTACATGCAGGTGTGATGACATAATAAGTGTCATAGCGGAAACATTCCGTAACACCAAGAAATTAAAAACTCATCTCTCAAAACACAAACATGGAGCCAGACTGTTTTTAGAGTCTCTATTAGGTGTACAAGACTGCTCAGTCATTTATTCTCCATTCATACAATTATATTTTCCACTATTTATACCCAGCAGTTAATTTCTTGTCTAAAGGCTTCTCTGTTGGGGTATATCTTCATGAAGTTCAAAACTTTTAGTATAATGCAAACTATTTCCTCCCAGTTTCTTAAAAATTGGCTCTGGAGAAAATGTTCTGATTATTTAACCTAAGCATTACAGTTGTTGTTCCTTTAGTAACAGAAGTACTTCTGTGCTCTTTTTAAACTTTCTAAAACAAAGTTAATTAGTAGCAATACTGGGGTTTAAGGCTGCACTTACTCTTGAGGAAGATGGATGGCACTCTATACCATACAGGTTATAATTTAGGTAGACCATGTACCCCATTAATTGCTTTTGCTATGAAAGATCTCTCGGACAGAGGGACTGCGGGTCGGAGGACAGCTAGCTAGAGGTGGAGGTCATAAGCAGACCTCTCTTTGCCATAGAAATGGCAAATACATAAGATAGCATATAATGTATTTGGGTAAATGTTGAGAGGTGAAAACCTATTGTGGTATATCTGAAGGCATATTCATATGACAGACATGGGGGCCGATTCACTAAAGTGCGATAAAACATGCGCTATTTATAGCGTGTGGTAAAAATTTTATTGCGTCTAAATTTTTGCGACTTTTCGCACGATTCACTATAAGCATACTTGCGCTATTTTACGCGCGATATTGCATGCATTATTTAGCTCGCGATGACTATTTTAAAGCGGTATTTGACGGTACATGCGCACGCGAATAGTCGCCGGATATGAATAATAGCTTAGAAATAGTGTATATAAATTGTCGCTGCATATAAATGGTAGCATATAAATAGTAGCATATAAATAGTAGATGCTTATAAATAGTAGCCACTAGTGATGAGCAAATGTGTTCTGGTTGATCTTTGGTGAAAAATTAGCAAATCTTTCGAAAGATCCATGAAACGGCAAAAATGTTGCGCAGGCAAAAAAATTGTTGCCCGCGACTATTATTTTTTGACGCTTGTGTAAATTTTTGGACGTGCGGTGAATTTTTGCGTGGTGAATTTTTTCATGCGTTTTGCCATTGGCAGATTGTTTTGCGAAACACATGAAAAAATTTGCAGCAGAAAAATTCGCCGCACGTCCAAAAATTTGCTGCGAATCCATGCCTGGTGAAACATTTCATCACTTGTAGCCGCATATAAATAGTCGTGCAAATGAATGCACACCATGTTAGCCATACACGCCAATACTTGCGGAAAATTACTGTATTAAAAATGAACATTTCCCTGCAAACTGGCGGCTGCGTCACTCTAGGGGAAACACATACAGTACTTGAATAAATAACACTGCAAAGTCCATATTTTATTGCCAAAAGCTCATTTACTGTACTTTTCTATAATTATTATACCTAGTAATGTATTTTGTTCGACTAAATATTTACTGCTACAGTACTGTATATTTTGGCGACTAAAGATTTACCGCTATAGTACTGTATATTTTGGCGACTAAATATTTACCGCTATAGTACTGTATATTTTGGCGACTAAATATTTACCGCTATAGTACTGTATATTAGTAGCGAAATTCCATACATGCCAAGACTTTAGTAAAATTTAGTAAAAAGACACATACTTGAATAAATAACACTGCTAAGTCCATATTTTATTGCCAAAAACTCATTTATTGTACTTTTCTATAATTTATCGCCTGCCTGTAGTAGGTGTTAATTTTCGCATAGCCTAATGCGATATTTAGCGCGTCTAAGTGATTATCCGCTAATTATCGCGACTAATTTAAAGCAAAAAAAAAGCGTGCAATAAATTTTATTGCACTTTAGGGAATCAGCCCCATGGTTTCTTAAACAATAGGGTACTGCACTTGTAAGGCTTACCTGCTATCTGTGTGAATCAGTAACTATGTAATTAAAATAAATATTGAAAATTCTAAATTAAAAGGCCAAAAACACTAGTAAATAAAAAGGCCTTTGAAGCATATATAGGGTTATTAACTAAAAAGCTAAAAGTTTGCCCAGGTCTTGTAGCCCACAGCAACCAATTGGATGTTTGTTATAAATCAGCTTACCAGTAAATGCAACCTGCTGGTAAGTGGTTATAGTTTACTAGACAATCACTTTATAATAATTTACCATGCATGGCTATATATACTTTTAAAAATCGTTTGCTTCATTTCTAGAAACCAATACATTTTTATTTGAAAATTCTTGTAGATTTTCTGCTAGG
Organism: Xenopus tropicalis; assembly: GCF_000004195.4. Taxonomy (NCBI): domain Eukaryota; kingdom Metazoa; phylum Chordata; class Amphibia; order Anura; family Pipidae; genus Xenopus; species Xenopus tropicalis. Next base: position 92,577,569 of record NC_030680.2, on the reverse strand, counting down.
CCTTAGGGGACAATTTATGAATATGTAATATCCAAGGCTCCACTGAGCACAACCAACCAAGTGTCATTTTGTCTGGGCAACTGAAAAAAGATGGCTGAACACAGTAAAGCTGGTGCACCTGTAGTAAATGTTATGTTTAGGGTAATACAGTCAGCCATTTTAAATGCTACACTATTTAAAAGATTTTAAGCTGTGACGGAAAATGATCCCTTTATTACGTAACTCCCAGATATCAAGTGACTGCCCATAATACAGATTTAGATCTTAGTGACTGTTTGTTGACTGTCAAATGTAACTTTTATTCATAAAATAATTTGCTGTTTTGTTTATTGTGTGTCTTTTATGCCTTTTATATGTGCTGTTTTAATATCCAGGTACCCATATGTGCAAAGACCAAGGTAATGTGCAGTGATTTTCTGTTTATTATTTACAGATATTGTGGCCTCTGCTCATAATGTTGCAATTTATAGTTTCTGAAATCTGCAAACAGTTGTTCTTAAAGCAAAGTAGAGATAGAAATCAAATGAGGATAACATTTCACTATGAATATATTGATCATTATCTCTTAAAATTGTATCTTTCTCGCATGCTGTATATGCAGAAAAGTTGTGTTTTTGGGGGGTTTTTTTTTCATTTTACACCTTATAGGATTTAAAAGATTTTACCTCCCAGTTAAATAATAAATGCCCGTGGCAAAAAATAGCAGTCCGCCTTTTTAATGTTTCAGGGGCATCATTAGTGCTAATTAGCTCTGTCTGTCACTCATTTTATCCAGTCCACAGTTAGCTGTAGCTATGGGAATCACTTAGCAAGTGAAATAAACACTTTTTGGATGCTTGTGAGCTTGAGAAGTTGTAATTATTCCAAGCATCTCATCAATAAAGCAGACTTCTTGGAGGGCTCATTTTCCTATCTGGCAGTAAGGGAGTTTTAAAAGTTCCTTTATGAAGAATTGTTTTAATTGCTTGCAAGGGGAACAGACCTAATACACACTTTGACTTGAATTGGGATTGCTGGCATATGATACATGTCACGAATATATATATTCGTGACATGTATCATATGCCAGCAATCCCAATTCAAGTCAAAGTGTTCATTCACTATTCATTCAGAACAGAAATAAAAGATAAACACAAAGACAGTGAGGAAAACAAGCCTGTTCCATGTCCATAACTCTCACAAAGTTATTTGCATGTGTGGGAAACTGGAGAAATCCTATGCAGTATATTTCTGTTGGTTGCTGCCTGAGTGCTGTAAATGCAGCTATGATAAAAGAACGCAAAAGCAGATGCATTTGGGTGCAGAAGATCTCCTGGTTCAAGTGTGTAGGGGTTAACAGAAAAGGCACAGGCAAATATTATTTTGTAATAGTACCTGCTCATGTGTTGGCATGACTGAGTTCTTAATAATGTCCTACTGCCTTACCAGTCTATATGGATATTATCACAACAGGACAAGCAGTTTATTAAGTGAATGGGTAAGTCTGACAGACCCACCTGTATTACAAATGGATCATGCTGTGTGTGCAGTTGGACTGGTGTTTAAGGCTGATGCCACACCAGGCGTAGGGCTGATTTTTTCGGCAAGCGGAAAAACGCTTGCCGAAAATTCAGCCCTACGCCTGCTACTTGTGCCTGCACCCGAATGAATGGGATACGCTCGGGTGCAGGCACATGTAGCCGATATACGCATGAAAAAGTCTCGCGTTTTCATGCGTATATCAGCCTAAAGAATATGCAGCAAATTAAACGACTTGACAGGTTTAAAACAAACAATATCTTAGAGCTTGGGACCAAAAAAAGTTAGAGCAAGTGGACTAAAACTTCTACTCCACATAGTAGGGGCAATGTAAATTATTGCTTACCCCTGGAGCTGTACTTTTCTTCAGCCAAGCAGTCAGTACTACTATAATGAATTAATGAATGCAATAAGCTGTTTGGGTGGTTTAACGCATTATATGAGTGTGCAAACAATGTGCAACCCACAGGTGTCTGTACCTAATTGTATCATACTTCAAAAATATATTAGTGTAGAGTTAAAAATAACACAACAAACTTTTTCAAATAAAAGAAAGGACGATCAGACCAATATTTGGACCTATGAGAGATTGAGTTCCAATTAAACTGGGCTGTAAAATAAAATAATAGCTAGTTTCATGTATATGACAACCTCTATATAAGGAGTTTCATAGAAACAAGTAACAATCTCTTTGTACGGTAGACATTTACATTGGACATTTACATGGGTTTGCATTTTCTGCTGGGGCACTGTTTCTGTACTTTAATGTACAAGCATTCCTTGGGAATTATACTTAAATCAGCAGTTTAAAATTGCATTCCTTGAACTCTTGTTAATCTACACATTTAGCAGGATGTTTTGGAGGAGTAACATAATAGTTTGTGGACATAGTGAACATCACTGTATATAGATAAGCTGCACCATTTTAAAATGAAAGTGTATAAAAGTAATTCCAATATACTGTAATGTACTATTGCCCTGCACACTCAAAACTGGTGTGTCTGCCTCAGAAACACTACTATAGTTTATATAAAGAAAGTGGCTGTGTAGCCATGGGAGCAGCCAATCAATGGAGAAAAGGCACAGGCACATAGGAGATAACTGTAGGAGCTAATCAAACGCTACTGGATTCTACTGAGCATATCTGTTATCTGCTATGTAACCTGTACCTTTTCTCCTTTTTTCCAGCTTGAATGGCTGCCCCCATGGCTACACAGCAGCTTTGTTTGTATAAACTATAGTTGTGTTACTGTAGCAAGCACACTCATTTTTACCAGTGCAGGGCAACAATACAAAATATATGAATTACTTTAAAAAACTTTCATTTTTTTGGTGTTACTGTTGCTTTAAACTGCAGATCAATAAGAATCATAAGAATAATAAGAAGTTAGCACTGCCCGATGACACAGACTAGTCAATGAACACTGCATGAATGGAAAGTACCCAGCCTAAAGCTGACAGCTAAACTATGACCCTGCATACTTTGAATTCAGTATAAAACAAGAAAATAGTACTCAGGTCCATCAGTTTAAAGGCATAGTCCCATTTTGAATAAATCCATAACATTTAAGTAATACACAACACCACTGACAGGCTAAGTTTGTTATTTAACAAAAATATGGTGTTAAATTAGTAATACTATGTGAAATTTAGTCTTTTAAAAGTTAAATTGAGTTATACTGTGTTCCTTTAATATAACAGCTTATAAACAGTATTACAATTTATGTGGCTGTGCACTTGTCTGTAATTAAACCAAATATTGTCAATATAGATCACTGGTAAGCTTCATCCATCTGTTCTAATGTTCACAAAGACAAAACATTTCAGAGTACTTTTGCCACTTACTGTTACTGTTCTATGCCCCATCAAGACTGTAAATCTGTCATCTATAATAAGATTTGATGAAGCCCCTTGGAGTGAAATGCAGGAAGAAGACACATGAGGGGAACTTTGGTTCAGTCCAAAACAGTGATAAATTTCTATTTTCCATGATCTTAAGATGTTAGAATGTTTTACTGTTCGAAAGTGCTGGGGTGTTATGTTACAGCTGCTACTTCTAGCCAAAAGTGAATTTATAATGCTGAGGAAATGAAGAATGGCTGTTGAGCAAAAAATCTTTCTTGGATATTTAAACTTTCTGCATTTAAAGAGCCAGTATACTCCTTGTTTAACACGAGTTTAACAACTAGGGCTTGTGCTTGACATACCTTTTGCCTATTGTTTCAGTTATGAAAAAATGTGCTTCTTGAGCTAAACGGGTAAAACGGGGAAACTGGAGCTACTCCATGTTTTTTCCTTGCAATGTTAGATGATGAACCATGTTGTACAAATGTAAACAGTGTTTACTACACAACCAAATAGGGTAGACATTAAAAGAATCACATTAGATTTTGATATGCAATTTTACAACAAAAGAATGAGACAATATCCTTTATACAGAAATATAGCTTAAATCACTTTTCCCCCCCAAAAATGTAAAATAAAAATATAATTGTGGTTTTTATTCAGCTTAGCTAACGAGCTAACCTTATTTATCTGCAAATTTGACATTATTAATATAAATGGAAGCAGCCATACTGGTTATTCTGATATCATATATAACTGCAAATTTTTATTGATATACAGTACACTTTACTGTAAATGGAAGCACCCCTAGTGGTTACTGTGATTCTTATATGCTAAACCTTTAACATTCTATGAAAATGGCATAAAGCTTTCTTTGCTTAATCAGCAGTAGCTTTGGAACTAAACATATTTTAGACTAGAAGTACCTTTGTTTTATTTTGCACGTCTGGTTATAATTGTCCTTTTGATACGCAGAGTAGCCTTGCCTTTTATTTGGACAGAGACATTATTAGAGATAGCTATAGAGTATATGGAATACACAAGTATTTATTCTATTCTAATACAATTTGGAATTATAATCTAACTAGAGCCACTTCATCCCAGTGGGCCTTACTTTGATCAGAGCAAACAATGAGAATACTTATAGTGGTAATCTTTAAAATAGCCAAGAGCTGGGTGAAGAGAGAGAGAGGCGCGACAGCTGTATCTGACACTGGGCTCCTCTAAGTGAAAGAGCTGGAAGATTTATGTGGAATATGTACAATGCCTCATGAACTAGTCCTGTCTGAGAAACCTTTTATTGAAGCACTATTATGAACAGAAGGATGTCCGTACTAGGGCGAAAAGCTATTTCTATTTAATCAATTTCTTTATAAACCAGATAGCGAGCCTTGGTAATTATAGCCATATCTTGCTAGACAGCTTTCCTTTCTAGTGTTCTGTAAATTGTATATTCCTCTTGGGAATATTTTGGGTAGAAATAAGTTTTCCTACTTCAATTTTATTGTATTTGATTAAACAATGAAAAAATAGACTTTGTTCATTTCTAATTTAGATTTAAGCAATCTGAACCCAAAAAAGAGCTTAAACATGTAGGGAAGCCAGACTCTACAGCTAAGGTAAACAACAACAGCAAAACAATGCAGGTGAATTATTCTATTGCTCCATGTCACCTACGTCTACCTGAAAAAAAAAAGTTTTTCTCAAAAACAGGAATAAGTGCACTTTGAATACTGTATATGGAATTTATTTTTTTTAAAAAGGCCAGAGAAAAATGAAAAAACTGGCAAGGGTCTATAGATGTCAATGGGAATATTGTCTAGCAATTTTATTTTCCCAGTTTATTAAAATATTCAAAATTTTCAGGCTCAAAAAAAATGGAAAAATGGAAAAATGTAAATCTTGCTGGCAAGTAGTTTTCACAACATGACACTAGTGCAAGCATTCCTTTCAAGTTCAAGGCAAAAAAAAATGTAAAATGTCATTTGCACTTTGATAAATCTGCAAACTTTCTAGCGTTTATTAAAGACATTCTATTGTCATATATCCTAATTTTTAACCTAATAACATATATTCCATTCAGATACCACAAGGTACATAACCAATAAACTCTTACATTTGGGCAGATGCAGTAACCTAGCAAATCTGCCCCGTTTCACTTTGGCCAAAAATTTGCAAAAAATTCCCGAAATGGCGAAATATGTGGGTAATGCGAAACGCAACGCAACTTTTTTTACTCAGCCGTGACCTTTTTCTCATTCTGCCTAAAGGCAGAATTTCGTGGTGAATCTATGCCTTGTGAACACATTTGCTCATCACTAATGTTTGCTTTACAAAATGCTACCTGTTGGTTGGGTGATATAGGGTACTGCACCAATATTATTATATTACCTCCTGCTCTGAGAAGACTACCAATTCCAGTTTACAGTTGAAACTTTTCTAAGGTCAACGCCTAGAGCTGTTTCCATTGTGCCTCTCAAAATGTGGCTCTCCCTGTTTGTCTTCATCACTGGCATACAGTATGTGTAAAATACAAATCTAGTGATGAACTAGGGAAGAAACTGGGGAAGTTAGAAAAGGTCACATCGAGGGCAGGCCCGGATTTGCGGAGAGGCCGCAAAGGCCCGGGCCTAGGGCGGCACAAATTTGGGGGCGGCATGCCGCCCCGCCGCACCGCAATCTAAAGGTTTTTCACCCATACGGAGCAGTGGGGACCTCTCCCCCACTGCTCCGTATGCGAATGTTTACATGCAGTGTCGATCGCGCATGCGCGCGGGTGTACGTCCGCGCATGCGCGGGTGTGCCGATCGTGCATTTGCGCATGCGCGGGGGTGCCGATCGTGTGTTTGCGCATGCGCGGAGCAAGATGGACAGGGGCGGCCTTGGGGCGGCGGGATTACAAATCCGGCCCTGATCGAGGGACAAAGGATTATTCCCTTTTATTTAAGGTGTTTAAAAGAGGCGTAGAGCACTGGTTCCTTTAAGTTGTTAACATTGTTCTCTCTAGAAGAAGCCATTTATAAGGTTATAAATTACAGGAAGTATTAGAAATATAAATGGCTCTTGTGTATTGTGAAAAGACAGCATTGTAAAAGAGACCTATATAGTTCCCAGTCTTAACTTTTATTGTTAGAACTCACCAGGGCATTAATGGAGTAGCATGTGAATTGATACAATAATAAAGAAAAGGCTAAATTAAACAGAATTTTTACATTACTTATTTTTTTCTGGGTACATTTCATGAAGCTATTTCTGAAAAAAAAAGCTTACAAAAAGGAATAATAATTGCATCATACATTTCTCATAAAGCACTGTTTACATAAAACACAGCAAGACTGAAATAAAGCAATGCATTTTAAAACAGCTATAAACCAAGATACAGTATCTAACCAAATTTGTACTGAAATGGGCTGGCAGTTTCTTCTTCAATGATAATATGCAAGTGTACATAGAATAATAAACTGTAGCAAAAAAGGGCAAGTTGTGCTCACCACTAAACTTTAGGTGGGGGTACAATGAGGCTGTGACCACAAAATTTATATAGACAACAACAAGAACTCCCCTGCATTATCAATATATATAGGACTTTAAGACAATCTGTGCATTAAGCTACTAAGAAATGCCCTCCCCTTTAAGCAAAACAGGGATTGTTTGTCCATATATTGCAATATACTTCAAGCTGGCCAACTACGTCAAAGTCACCCCCAGTCTGGCCAGTCCTACATTCACTTTTATCTGATTTGTTAAGAATTCAACTGCTTCAATATGCATTTAACAAAGGGACTGAGTTTTACCTGCAACTTGCCTGCTTTCAAGGTTAAAAGCCTTAAATGGTTGCCCTTTTATTGGTCCATTGGCCATTGGCCACTGTAGCTGGGAAGTGTGGGAGGTACAATGTGGAGTTGGCCACTGCTCCTGTAAAAGCTATAGCAAAAAAGGGTAAGTTGTGTCGCCAACTCATGTTTAAACCATTAGGCAGGGGTGCAAGGAGGTTGTGACCACAAAATTCATATGGACAACAACAAGAGGTCCTCTGCACTCGCCCATTATCAAAATATATAGGACATTAAGGGCTCTGGCACACGGGGGAGATTAGTCGCCCGCGATTAACTCCCTGTTCGCGGGCGACTAATCTCCCCGAGTTGCCTACCCCTGCCATCCCACCGGCGAACATGTAAGTCGCCGGCGGGATGGCAGACGCGGCGGGGCGATTTCCGGAAATCGCCGAAAAAGACTCGCGAGTCCTGGTAGTGGAAGCAAGTGCAAGGACTGGCAGAGCGGCATGGCAGAGGATGAGCGGTTGCTGAGGTTTATCAGCCTGGTAGCATTATTCATTATACACTGAAGAGGGGACAGTCTCTGGAGGGGAAGGCCAATTAATAGGGAGTTACAGTAGTCCAGGCGAGATATTATGAGTGAGAGAGTGAATAAGAACTTTTGCAGCATCTTGGGTGATAAACGATCGTATTTTGGACATGATTTAATATGTGACTTGAAATGAGGAGTGAATGACAGGGGAGAATTAAGAATAACCCCAAGGCTCCGGACCTAGGAGGATGGGGTGATAGAATTGTAAACTATGATAGATACCTCAGACACATTGTGGGTGTTGTATGAGGAAGAGAGAATCAATTCTGTCTTAGAGAGGTTTAATTTAGTATAATGTTGGGACATCCAAGTAGAGATAGCAGGCAGTAAACATATACGTTTTGGTATTTCTGCATCATATTTTGAAATAACTGACAAAGGCATTAGTATTGCAGGTGGTGAGGCCACCAAAGTTCATGAGCAATGGAGCATCAGTGCAAATGTGATGCATTACTGAAATTGTATCGCTCTTCTGAAGAATTTATAGCAAGATCGCTCTAAATCAAAAGAAAATGAATATTCGTGTAATCCAGAAGCGAGTCTTTGTATATCATATGCTTAGGACAATTATGTCATATGTTGTGTGAACAGCATAGCATTAATGATTGTAAGTAGTAATACACTATCTACTTCCCTCTGCCTATATATTTAATGAAATTCACATGATCGCATTCTACCATCTCTGCCAGATTTTATTTATTGCACTGTAAATTTAAGACACACAAAAACTTCCCAAAATAGGGGCCATGATCTAGAATAAGGGATGTACAAAAACAAATGTCTAACATGCTGACTGCCAGTTGCTGTTTGAATGCAAAGACAAGCTTGACCTCCCCCCCCCCAGTGTATATACTGAAAATATAGAACACACAGGGCCCGATTCACTAAAGTCCGAAATAAGGAGTGCTATTTATAGCATGCGTTAAAAATCTTATCACTTCTTATTTTTCGCTCGATTCACTAAAAGGACACTTGTCATAATTAAGAAGCAATGTTCTTGGCGTTATTTATCTTGCGACTACATATTTTCAAGCAATATATTACGCAGCGCACAACATATTACGCAGCACGCAATATTTTACGCAGAGCACAAAATTTTCAGAACGGTAGTCTTCAGAAAGTAATGGTTACGTGGGTAATATATTGCGCTCTGCGTAAAATATCGCACGCTGCGTAATATGTTGTGCGCTGCGTAATATATTGCTTGAAAATATGTCGTCGCAAGATAAATAACGCCAAGAACATCGCTTCTTAATTATGACAAGTGTCCTTTTAGTGAATCGAGCGAAAAATAAGAAGTGATAAGATTTTTAACGCATGCTATAAATAGCACTCCTTATTTCAGACTTTAGTGAATCGGGCCCACATTATTACATTTCCTTTGTACTTTCCAACCCCAGGGCCCTTTTGATCCTTGTCATTTACGTTCTACATGAAAAAAAGAGTCTTTGCCAGTATATGAATGTAGATTTCCCGCAGACTTTAAGCAGGAAGATTTTAATCGGGGCTATAATGGGTGTTGTAGAAGAGCCAGCTGTAATGGTATGATTACACTTTTTCAGTTGGTGCAAGTAGATTCCAATAGACCTGCCTATTTTGCACTTTTTTACGGCTGTGTGTTATATTGTGTAGGCCCAGTTGTGCTTCATTTGTATTTATTAGCTTACAGTTTTATCTTAAGGTATAATTTATAATAGTTACGGATGTATTTAGGAATGGGACATTAACAGCTGGAAATCGGAGAGATGTTTTGCTTGAATAACTCTTAAATTCTCAATTATAAATGATCTTTTGTGTAATGGTTAATGTGCCTAGGATGGCTGCTAGTTTTATGCTTCTGTTCTATGCAGAAGCCTGAGTAGTTTGTGAAGATGAGGCACATCTTAAATGGCTTTGGGAAGCTTTATCCTTACTGTCCAAATACTCTGTTTGCTTCAGATCCCATCATTTTCGAATGTTTACCCTGAAACTACTGCTGCAGTGCTTCCCCTCTCAGGAATAGATACTGTGCCTTCTATTAGTAGCTGTAGCCCTTCTGTATTGTTTCATATATCAGATCATTCTTTCTGGTTGTCTAATGCACCTGAGCACTTGTTTTTATAGTGAGTATTCACTGTTTAATGACCAACACTTCACTTCTCCAGCAGATGCATCTACAGTTATAGAGAACTAAAACTTAATTAATAATAAAAGTAGGGTAGAAATGTTTTGGGCTTCTGTACCAGCCCAAGGCAACCACAACCCTTTAGCAGGGAAGATCTGTGCCTCCAGAGATGCCCCCAGTAGTTCCCCATCTTTCTTTCTGCTGATTTCACATGCTCTGTGCTGCTGTCAGTTATTATGTAGTGATGAGCGAATATGTCCCTTTTCGCTTCACTGAAAATTTCGCAACACTGCTGAAAATATTGTGAAATGGTGCATATTTCATGAAATGCAGCTACCATGCAACTTTTTTGATGTGCGCAACTTTTTTTTAAGTGACCAACCACAACTTCTTTCTGACTGAGCAAATTTTTTGCGTCAGTTTTGGGAAAAAAATTGGCAATGGCAAAATGTGGAATTTTTCGCTCATCACTATTATTGAGCTTAGGGACCGACTTGCAATACACTGTACATATTGAATATAAATGTCACAATACAAGGCTGAGTATTAATATACAGTATTTAGAGTCCCATTACATGACAGCTCAGAAACCAGTGCAATTTGTATCAGAATTTAATATTCAGCCCTGTAGTATCAGCTTCTATGACAGGTGAATCTCATTTACTGCTTGATGATTTGAACCAAGCCCTAAGTTTAGCTTCCAAATAACTGTCCACAGCACCTCTGAGCACATAAGTGTTACTCTTAACAAATTCAAAATGGAGAGCTCCTGTGACAACTTTGAAGGCCTGGATCATTCATCTTATAGAGACGCTCAGCTGGTGCTTTAAGTTCATTATGTAAAATACTGCATTTTTAGCCATATTCATTTTTTAGGGTTTAGATCTCCCTTAAAGATCAAGGAAATCCTGCAAAGTTACAACCTAACAGCCAATACTGTTGTAAATCTGGTTTGCACCTCAGTATGCTAACTTTTTAGCTTCCCTGTGCCACCAAAACTCATCCAGTTTTTTCCAGTTTAATAGCTTTCATTCCATCATCAACTTTAAATTAGCCTACTCCACAAATCCACTTTCTAAGCACAACTATTTATATCCAAAGTAATTCCTTACATACTACCATATATCAGAAACTGTGCTTTTCAGTTGTAAAGGTTAGATGGCTCCCTGAAATGGTGGGCACTGGGCAGTCAAATAAAACATTTTTTCCTTCATTATAAATTTACCAATAACAATTTACTTAACTATTAAATAGTCCCCTGCTGTTTATGGGGACATATTTTACAAGTTATTCATGGAACCTACTCCACAACCCACATCCACTTTCTAAGCACAACTATTTATATCCAAAGTAATTCCTTACATACTACCATATATCAGAAACCCACTGACAAGCTGTCCTACCTGATGTACGACAGCTTACACCCAGACCACACTAAGAACGCCATCATTTACTGTATAACCAGTCCCTACGCTACAGCCTAATCTGTTCTGACACCTCAGAAAGGGATCAGCACCTTGGAACCCTCTGAAAGAACTTTATTGCCAGAGGCTAAAACCCAAGAAATGTAGACCACAATATACACAGTACCACCAAGGTAACCAGAAACTAACTGTATAATACAAACAGGAAAGAGAGACAAATCAGGTGCCACTTGTCACAAACTACAACCCACAGCTAAAAACCCTCAGAAAAATAGCCAGAGAGCTACAAGCACACTACAAAAATAATAAATAATATACTTCTGGATCCACCTCTTCTGGTTTTAAGACCACCTCCAAACATAATGAAACTTCTTATTCACTTTGAGGACCAACCAGCAATGAAACCCACCCATGTGGAAGGAAGGGATGTAAGACATGGCCACACTTCCTCTACTCAGAGAAAGTGCCAATTCCTGCCACACTAAAGGAATACTACTGTATGTCCCTGGTCTCTACACTTGCTTATCCAGCAATCTGGTTTATGCAATAAGATCCTCAAGGAGTTCAACAGGAGGCATTTTCATTGCAAAAACTGGACAAAGCCTCAGAAAAAGAACCACTCACCACCAGTTTACAATAAACAATATAAAAATGGATGCACCAGTTGATAAACATTTTAATAGCATTAAACAAAGCCTTAATAACTTTAAAAACTCTGTTATCAAATGCAATTTTAAAACAGAAAATAAACATAAAGTGTGGGAATGCAAACTAGTAGAGATGCACCCCGAATCCTTCATAAAATATTTGGCTGAATATGGAACCGAATTTGAATCCTAATTTTCATTTGCATATGGAAGGGTTAAAAAAATTTAAACTTGCGTGTTTACGTGACAAAAGGTCATATGATTTTAAGGATTCAGATTCGGTTCTTCACCAGGAATGTGGATTTGGCCAAATCCTGCCAAAAAAGGCTGAATCTTGGCCGAATCCCGAACCGAATCCTGGATTCGGTGCATCCCTTCAAACTAGGCAAACCTTTAATAGTCTGGAGTCAGGACTAAATTTAGGCCATGGAGTTATGACTAACTACCTAGACTAGGAACTATTGTACAAATTAAAAAAACAAATATGTGGAGACAACAAACCAAGAGTAATCTTTAATCTATTTCACGCCTTAGGTCTTTTTCATGCCTGGTCTGAAACCCTTTGCATAACCCACCTTCCCATATGTCTGTCTCTACTTGCAAACCAAATTATGTTGATGTGTTTTTCCTTTTGTTTCTCACAGTTTCTTTTAATACAAAATGCTGTATATATGTCACATAAATTTAATGGCTAATTTTAAGAGAAAGTCTTACATATTATATTAACTTATTATTTGATGCTTTTTACATGTCTCTCTTAGACATTTTAGAATCCCTACAATAAACTGTTGGGATGATCCAAAAACACTTTGCCACATTTTTAGCAGAGGCATTCAAGTTCTTCAATCGAGATTTCTTAGGTTTCTACAGTTCTAAACTGTGCTAGCATTTACATTTCGGCTCATTTATGTAAGGGTTAGATGGCTCCTTAAAATGGTGGACACTGGGCAGTAAAACAAAAACATTTTCTTCCATAAATTATAAATTTACCAATAACAATTTATTTAAATATGAAATAGTCCCATGCTGTTTATGGGGACATATTTTACAAGTTATTCATGGATTTCCTACAATGTATATACAATATATTTATATAATACACATAATCAGAGGTTAGTGACTTACTGAAAGTTGTGTATTATAATAAAGTACCCCCTGCTGTAAAATATAAGGATATAACAAGACCCTGTAGTTCCACAACCTTTATGGAAGCACTCGGCCTTCAAACTTGTGCTTTAATATGGTCATAAAACTCCTTGGTGATGTATAATATCCTTATATTTTACAATAGGGGATACTTTAATTACTATATATACATACACACTACAATTTTTACAATAGAAAATTGTAAAAATAAAACTGCTGGCCACTAACTTCTCCATATAAGAATAACTGTCAATAAAGTATTTATAATCATAGTACATCTAATACCCTTGTTTACTTGTAAGTTTTGCCATTACTAACTAATGTACCAATTTGGTTACTCTTATTATGATTTATTTGTTTAGTGCTGAGTGCTATAATGGCTTTATTTAACTGGATCAGTTTCTGTAGAGTATGTGGTTTTGTGTCACGAGATGGCACAGGTTGCTCATTGCTTTCTCTAATAATGCTTTCAATGGAATGGACATCAGCAATGATCACATGAACATAGTTCTTCCTCTGAGATCTATTCAAGCTCCAATTTCTGTCTGCAGCTGTGCAATACATGACCCATCTGGAGATTAGCCCAGAAATTGTTAGCATGTCGATTTATTGCATTAAGCTATTGTGCTGTCGTTGGTGCGGAATCTAGCTGTTCTGCTATATATGTGTATGTTATGTAAATAAGGAACTTTCCAGTAATGTGCATATAGCTCCTAAGGGAAATTGTGCTTATTAGATTACTATTAAATTGTTTGGTATGCAAGATATTTTTATAGGGTGCATGTCTGTTTCTTTGTTTAATATCCTCTGCAATCCCATCTTTCTACTGTCATCTTTCCCGGAATTTTTAACCTGGCTCTGTATTAAATACTTTTATAGTTAGACGGACTAGTAAGAGAAAAAAAACTGCAGGAAACATTTAACCCCTGCCTGTCTATTGCATTTCTCTCTATATTTTTTATTTACTACATCAAGTATCCAGTCAAAAGAATTTCACTTGCTTGGCTGCACAGGCATTATGTGTACTTTTGTCAGCAAATAATATTTTGTGAATATGTTCTTTTCAACCATTTATCTGACCACACTTTTGGAGAGGGAATGAAGGACTGGTACAGTCAGAGACATGGTTAAACTGCACTATAGTGTGTGAATAATAACATGAAAATACCAAGGCTTGCGTTAGGAAAGTAAAGCTATAGGGCAATGCAGGAGGTTTAGGCTTTGACTGGGAGATTTAATGGGGCACATTACCTGTTACCAAATAAACTAAAGCTGGCCATACACGTACCAATAAAATCATAGTTTTTTACGATTTTTCGAGCCGTGTGTGGGTTTAGAATTATCGTCACGATCATTTTCATACCATAGTGATCAGTCGTTTAGTTGATTGGCCAGGTTAGAAAACTTTGGTCGCATTACGATAAAATCTGCGCATGTGTTGTGTATCGGATGATACCCTTGGGGGACCTAAAATGGAAGTCACTTTCGTACAGTTGGTGTCTGCCAACTATTTCATTTCACATTCTCCGACTTGTATTTTCAGGGCTTTATCCTACAATTTCAGTCTGAAGGTTAGTTTTAGATTTGTTGCATTTCAATGTACGAACGATATCTGAACATTCGTCTGAAGAACACTAAAATCTGAACGTGTATGGCCAGCGTAACTCTCTGCCAGTGAAAGATCCTGAAACCAGATAAGATACCTGTTCCCATGTTGAGACTACAAGCCCTGAAGCTGTTGGAAAGCTCAAATTTAAATAAAAGGTCTATACAAAATGAACAATGAGACAGACATCGGTCTACAAACTCATAGATCTTTTAGGCATGTTACTTACCCCTTCGCATTCTTCTGAGATACACTTTGGAATAAAAGAATTGCTCTCCTCTTCAACATGGTGAATTTAGGAAAAAACTAGTAAGAAATTTCTCCATGTGTAATACTTAAAATAAAACCCCTTCTACTGCATAACCCTACAATGATTTTTTTTTTTTTTTAAACCTGTCTTATTAGCTTCTTTCATGTGTTAGTACTAGATAGCAATCTCACTGTCCATTTGGCTTATGTTTATGATGTTATTATACATCCTGTTTTTACAAAATTCCCTGTATCATATTAAATTATAAAATATTTGTAAGCTTTATCAACTATAATGAAATAATATTGCCAACTTTTAGCACTTAGTTTGTCGCTAATAGGGGCTGGGCTCCAATGCAACAGTCTGTTACACCAAAGGAAAATCTACGCCTGCCTGTGCCATTTAGCAGCTCTTCTATACTGATGGCGACAAACATCACTGCAGTTTTGGGAGGGGTTGATCGTGGTATGTCACCATGCCTAGTTATTAGAAGAGATCTTCTTTCCTAAGGTATATTACAATGCTGTGTAAACTTAATGACAAATTAGTAAGTATACATGAATACAATAGTAAAGCTGAAAAATACATTGGTAAGCTAAATTCATTCTAGCTTTGTGTATAGATATCCTAGGCACTAAGATTCTGCTTTTCCTGTGAAATGTATTCTTACTCTTTATAGTCTTTATAAACAATTCTTTAGCACAACTTTAAAAAAATGGACACCACACCTTGTCATGAAATTTTGGCTTTGGAGTGCTGCTTCCAAAACTGTAAAGCTTCATATAAAAAGTGTCATATTAAGTGAAAATATCAGCCAACTATTAAAACATTTGGGATCATACGGCTAGATTTTTAAGCTTTTTAAGCATGGCAAAATGCAATGGAAAATAACAGAGCTACAGAGGTATGCAACATTCCACACTCCAGGTGATTATAAAGTTCAAATGGTTAGCAAGGTGGAAACTGAACAGTCCTTGCTGTACCAATGCCAAGCTTTAGCTTTTGTCTAAAGAGTCTTGAGTGCTGCATGGCCATCCTGTGTGTTACTCAAACAGCTGCTTGTCCCCACTGAAAGCAAAGTAACATTTTAAAATATTTATTATATTTTTATAAGAGTAAAGAAAGAGGGCATTGCTTATTATGTGGGTCAAACTTTATTCTGTGTATTTATATTAGTCAGAGTGGTCATACCTATTGTCAGGTCTGGGCACTGGTGAGTGACCAGCAGGTAGGGGCCTATGTGCTGAATAACCCAGGGAACTCCCTTTAATGATTGGATCATGAGCGAAAGCCATAGTAATGTGAAAGTGAAAACAGATTTAATGAGCAAAATAAGTGAAATAACAATACAGATAGAAGTGCAGAACAAAAACCAGAGCCCAAATACAGGTCTGTAGTGATGCATATGGTAGAAAAGACAGAGTCCAGTAACAAGCAAAATAGCCAGGGCTGGCCAATGACTGGCAAGGTCTGTAAGCCGAGATCAGTGGCAGGTAGCAGGCAAGCAAGGTTGAGTAAACAGAATGGAGGGGAATCCACAGAAGACAGGTATCAAGTAGGAACAGGAGAAAAGGAGCAAGAAACCAGGCAGGGTACACAGGAACCAGGCAGGGAACACCAGAACCATGTTCAGGCTCAGGAGCTTTGATGATCAAGCAAGTGTGTGTTGCAAGAAGCAAGCTTATAAAGCCCCCTAATTGGTTGATTATTAACATCTGTATTTAACAAGGTAGGCGGGAGTAAATGATCAGTAGGAAGAGATATAGGATGGGTATTAGAAATACTAAGCAGTCCTAGCTCAAAAAGCCTCCAGTGGCTCAGAAGGCAAAATGCAGATGTTTAGTGCACAGCTTAGAGTTTGATTCCACACAGCTTCTGGCACCTATTGCTTGCCTTAAGAAACCACTGAAGACTTCAGTATCACACCCTTTTTATAAGCTCTAGGTCAGTGAACCAGTGGCTTATGTTGCTCAGCATCACCTTTAATCTTGCTACCAATGTCTCAAAGCAGGTACTCATTATTGACATTATTGAATTCCTGGCTTGGAGGTAAGTATTGGTGGCATAAAGGTTGGCAGTCCACAAAAAATAGAAAAAGCTAAAACCACAATGGAATTAGCAGCCATCAGTGGGTCAACCAATAAGGGAAGAAGGTAACTGGCAAAGACAGCAGAGAGGTTGCTGCAATTAACAGATATGTGTAAATAGAAGGGCAGTTATAAAATTATATAAATATATGGGAGCAATGTGATGGACAGAGTTAAACAAAAAAATCAGAAATAGGCATTAAGAACATAAAGTTAAATGTTTTCTGCAAACAAAGCTTCAGTTAGGTCTAATAATAGCAAAAACAAATGCAAGTCAGTCTCTTTAAAATGCAATGCGTTGGTGTACATTTGGTATCTAGGGTTGGGTCAGTTCAGTTGTTTGGGAAGGCATAGTGGGTGGAGATATTCCCTTAAGATTCGTCAGATCTCTTCTCCTTGGAAAATGGAACTATTCAGACCTTGTAATAAGCAGTAAATTCAAAGCCCCATACATGAGCTCTAACAAAGAAGCCAGACCTCTGTGTCCAATTTGTGAGCATCACAGTAGGATCACATGCAATCAGGCTCATCCAAATTCAGGACAAAGAAAAGAACTATTGTTAGAGACAGCCTGTCACAATATACAGCTTTGGTAGTCACTCTAAATTGTTCCATCTTGCAGTTTTCTCCATAGCTCTGACTTTCATAAGGCACCTAAACTCTGTTGCTGTATCAAACCCTATTGAAACTCTAAACAAGGATCAAGTATCCAGGTATCTGTATGAATAAGGTGTGATAAGGGATGATAAGTGTTTGGTCTTTAAAAGAATTCTGTCATGATTTGGTATGGTATAGTTTATATTACTAACTTATATTACTAACTTACAACATGTACATAGCAAATAATTGATTCTGCCATTTAAAATGTTATTCGTGAACCAATAAATGCATTTTTTTAGTTGTAACTGGTAAGGTGTTACTATTGTGTAGGCAGCCATCTCAGGCCATTATACCTGATACTGTGCTTTCAGAAAGAGCCAGCACCTCACCATGCAACTGCTTTCAGATAAGCTATTTTTTTTTTCTCATCTGTAACTGGAGGAGTTGTGGCCAGACTTTTACTATTGATTGCTATTCTCATATCTACCACTAGGTGGGACATGGGAGAATTTTTAACAATGTAGCTGTCAGGGAACTGTTACCTTCCCATTATTCTGCTGATTGGCTGCTGGGGTAAAGGGAGGGGGTAATATCACTCCAATTTGCAGCACAACAGTAAAGAGTGACTGAAGTCTATCAAAGTACATCAAGTATCAAGTCACATGGTTGAGGAACTAAGAACATGTATAACCCCATGTCAAATTAAAAAATGTAATAAAATACTTTTTTGGATTTCAATGCAGGATTCTGCAAATCTACAAGATTTTGTAAAAAAAAACATGTTTTCCTGTGAGAAAATTCCAAGCTGTCATTAAGCTACATGGGTGAAAAATTCAACACAAGATGGTATATCAGAGAAACAAAATATAGAGTTAAATTTGAGACTGATTTCACTTACATAGAGGTTTTGTATACAACCAGGAACTGGTTACCAAAGCTATAATTGGATAAATCAGAAATCAACTTTTATGTACACTGAAGCATATACCACAAATACTGTAACACTTTTTAAACAATATAATATGTTCCCTAATGGGGCCTCTGTGGCCCCAAAGCAAATGACCTCTCTGCCCTGACCAGAACTCGACTACTCTGTGAAGCATAACGCTTCTACAAGGACCACAAACTTTTCATACTCTGTCTGAAATATGAAACTGAGGAATATTAATCCTCATTCATTTTTGTTTTCATAGCTGTCGTAGTATCCATGCAATTATCCACCAGCACCAAAACTAAAGTCTATTCTCTTTTTGCTTCATCATCCAACTTTAAAGCATGTACATTGTAAGGGCAATGTCAAGCAGGGTTGTTGTGAGTACTTTAAGCACCACATTTTAATTAGACCAAAAACATGACACTGAAGCTCTTGAAACTTTCACTTGGTATGTCATTATACCAGTACAATAGTTGCCTCCATATACTTTTTCAGGCATCTCTAATAGGATAAGTACTGGCACTATTTAAATATGTGATGAATGAAACTGCTGAACAGCCCCAATTAGACCAGGGCACTGACGAGTCCAGTATTTGTATGAAATGAAAAACCACAACAATCAATTATAACATAATTACATAATGAATTTAGGTTTAAAAAACACAAAAGTCTATCAACATCAACACCCTTCAAATGACCTATTTACACACGCACGTGTATAAAAAAAAAAATATATATATATATATATATATACATATACGGCGTACGCTGCAGAAGCCACTGAATACAGTGGATACTAGTTCTGGGGATTCAGATGGTGACGAGCATCCATTGACTGCATCACAGGCTACACCTTTGTCTACAGGTACTCCAGATAGTTCGGCCGCCCCCGTTTTTTTAGAGGAACTCCCCATAGTAAGCGAAAGACCCCCTACGGGTCGAGGGCGCCAAAAAGGCGCCCCACGCGGAGGGGGAAGAAGGGGAAGGGGGCACAAGGTGTAGATATCCCTATCTTTAATTTATCGCAACACACACTTACCTCAGCAGAAACCAGTTTGTTGCGTAAGGGTTTATCATTTGTACCGACAGGGGTATTTGATACTCTGGACTGGGAGATTGACTGTTTTAAGTTTTGCCGATTGTTGAACTTAAAGGAACATTTCAAAGATGCACCGGAGGTGTCACACTGTGGATCTGCTTTAAAACTAAAAAGTACTTTTACTCCACCTATTTTGAATCCCGCTATCAAGTTGTACAAACATGCTATTGAGAGAGAGGGCATTACTAAATCTGTGGCTAATGAATACAAAGATAACCTTTCTAAAAGTGAACGGTCTGCAATTAAAACACTGAGTGGTGACACAGGTATTGTGATCCGTCCTGCTGACAAAGGCGGCGGTATAGTTATTTTGAATTATTGTGATTATCGTGACGAGATTTTGCGTCAACTTGGTGATCACTCAGTGTATAAGAAATCGGTGACTGACCCTGGGGTAACCTTTAAGGCATGGGTACACGGGGTTGTGGATAGGGCATTTGAACAGGGTATGGTTGATGTACAGTTACGAGATTTTTTAAAGCATAATTATCCAAAATGCCCTGTGCTATACACATTGCCCTATTGGTATCTATTTAGATACAATGTTACAGCCAGTAGTTCGCAACATTCCCACATATTTAAAGGATACACCGCACTTACTTGAATGTATTAAACAAGTGCTGCTACCTGATGACGGCTCATGCTTACTAGCAAGCATGGATGTGGTTAGTTTATACACGATTATACCTCATTCTTCTGGCATTGATGCTGTTAGGCGGTCTTTGGAGGATTCAGGGGCATATGTTGGCCCACCAGTGCCTTTTATTTTGGAGCTATTGGATCTGACCTTATCATTGAACTACTTTAGTTTTGAGCATAATTATTATTTACAAATAGCGGGCACGGCCATGGGGGCGGCGATGGCACCTGCCTACGCCAACCTTTATATGCACCAATACGAGCAACATTATATTATGCCAAGATTCGGACACAAACTCCTATTCTTTCGTCGCTATATCGACGATATGTTTATTGTTTGGCGGGGTACTGAGATGGAGTTTTGTGCAATGGTGGATGAGCTGAATAACCTGGGTAGCCCGGTACAGTTTACTTATGAGGTCAGCACAACAAGAATACACTTTTTGGATGTTGAACTTATCAGAAATGGTACACGGTTAGACTTTACTCTTTTTCGGAAACCGACTGATAAGAATGTTCTGTTGCATTACCAAAGTAGTCACCCTGAACCTATGAAAAAGTCACTACCCATTTCCCAATTCTGCAGAGTCCTAAGGAACAATTCGGTTCAGGACCTAGCAGAAAACCAGCTGGAAGAGATTTGGGTTCATTTTAGTGAGAGGGGGTACCCGGACAACATTTTGCAGCAGGCATTTAAAATTGCACAGGAAAGATGTACAGGGGCTAAGAACCCTAGGAGTAGTGAGACAAGGCTGGTCTTTAGTACCAAGTACAATCAGAGTACGAGAGCCCTGGGTAAATTTGTTCGGGATCAGTGGAATATAGTTGGAGCTGACAGCGATTTAAGGAGAATAGTCCCGGAACCACCAATGATCTGCTATAGAAGGGGCACCAACCTCAGGGACCTTTTAGTTAAAAATGACCCGGTAAAATGCTATTCCCGACAACGGGGCACTTGGCTCACAGGGGCTAAACAGGGGTGTTTTCGTTGCCCTAACTGTACCTCATGCCGATACATGACCCCAGGTGATTCATTTTTGCACCCACACACAGGGAAACGCTATAAAATTAGACATCGCATTACATGTACTACTTTGTATGTAATCTATTTGATTACATGTCCCTGTGGGCTTTCATATGTGGGGAAGACGGATCAAACACTACGATTACGGATGGATGGGCATCGTTCGGCCATAAGCACGGCCTTCAGGGATGGTACAACCAATAAGCCTGTTGCCAAACATTTTCTAGAGATGGGGCACAGGTTGCCCACCTTTCATTACATTGCAATTGATCATGTGCCGCCCCTTACAAGGGGTGGTGATCGGGCCAGGTTACTTCTCCAAAGAGAGGTGTTTTGGATTAAAAAACTAGGTACTTTGGCACCGGCATGGTTAAATGAACACTGCTCTTTTCTATGTTTTCTAGAGCAAAGGTGAGGAGATGTATTGCTGAGTTTGCTACACTGGCTACAATATTTGCCAGTTTACGGTTAAGCATTTAATGTCTTTGTTTCCTTTTTTCTTTTCTGTATTTTCCTGTACCATCTATGGTTACATTTTCTGCATTATTTGTCAGTACATAAGTATGAACTTTTTTAACTTGGTATTTCTTGCACTACATGCTCCCTTATGCATAACAATGACTTTGTTATGCTTTAGCCTACAGGGTTAACTATTCAGTCATGTGACTGGGATGGGAGTGTGGGGCTTGGGGGAGTGTCTAGAGGTTTTATCTATTTATTTGCTGATTTTAACTGTGTATGTGGTCTTGATAATGGTCTTAGGAGGAGACCGAAACGTTGGCCTGTTTTAACAGCGTGTTTAAATAAAAGTAACGTTTTAATTTTTAAAGAATATCCTGGTGTGCACCCAATTCTTGGACTTCTATATACATATATATATATATATATACATAACTATACTAAACTAACTGTAGATCTTGAGATCACAATAGCCTAGAATATTATTCTTGCCCAATGGGTCATTCAAGACACTCTTAAAAGGCATTTACAGAATCTGCCAACACATATCAACCTACCTGTCAGTTATAGCTGCTAATGCTGACAGACTACTTCTGCACAAATATGGCAGCCCCCTCATAGAGGAAAATGGGGGATCAGATAGGTAATGTAAAATCATAAGGTAGTACTTTCATGGCAAAATTATAAAGCTCATGCAAAGACAATGTTATGATATATTTTTAAAAAAATAGTTTAATTTCTGCTGTCAGTATCTCTTTAAGTATAATATAAAGGAGCTAGAGAGAGTGAAGAGATGTGCAGCTAAACAGGTAGAAGGAATGGAGGATTTAAACTATGAGGGCAGACTGTCACAGTTAGGGTTGTTTTCACTGTTAAAAAAAACCGCTTGCAAGGGAACATGATTGCTCTTTACAAGTACATCAGAGGTCATCATGGAGAGATAGCAGGGGATCTCGGTAGGAGGGGCTGGCATTGGGTGAGGGGGTATGGGGGCCCCTGGGGTAGCAGCCTGGTGGGCCTTACACACCCAGTCCAACCCTGCTACAGTTTAGTTAAATCCCTTTGCAAAGTCGCAGCATCCTGCATGGAAATAGTTTTTGTACAATTTAGTATCATCAGCAAAAATGGAGCTATTAATTACAATACTAGTTACAAGTACAGAGTATTGCATATTCCACTAACAACACTGGTACAATTTGTGAATGTTTCAATTACTACCATTCATTATAATCTATACTTCAACCAGTTCTCTATCCAAATACAAATAATATGATAACGCCCAAACAGTAACCTTCTATGTGGTTCTGCACTAAACACTTGAACTAAATCTAACAAGATCACATTCAGTGTCTAGGTTTCTGCTCACCTCCTTCCTCACAGAAAGTAATTCAATTTGTCTGGCAAGACCTTTTACCCATAAAACCATGTTGGCACAAACTTATAGTATTGTGATTTGCAATGTATTCAAGTATTATATCTCCTAGTGCCCCCCTTCTAAGCTTATCCTACCACTGATGTCAAACTAACAGGCCTATCATTTTCAGGCTGAGAATGGGATCCCAGTTTTAATAATGGCACCACTTTAACAATTCACTATCCTCTCAGCACCATGCCAGACACCAAATAATCCTGGAAAATTAATTAAAGGACATGTCAACCACAAAAATAATTTTTTGTCTAAAAAAACTAAAAGGACATGTCAACCCCCCAACCAAAAATGTTAGCAGAGAAAAGCCTCACAGCACTATTTAAATACCTGCCACTCCTGTCCCTCAGAAGCAAACACTGAAGATGCAGTGATCCCTTGGAGTTTCTCTCACTGCAGAGCTGGATAACTCCCTCTCCCCCCTCCCTTCAGAATCTCCTTGTCTGCCTGGCGTGATGCACATGCCCAGTTCCAAACCGTTTTAATGAGCATGCTCACTTGGGATGAATCTCTTCTCTACACAGCAGACTGAACTCTTTAACCACGCCCACAGTCAATCCCCCAATGAGCCAATGGCATAGGCAGTTGCTATACTAACTCTGCCTTTGTAAACAAGAGCTATCTGCTCCCTCTCTTGGAACACGTTCTTCTGACTGCAGGAGGAAAGTTTAACCTTTTCACCGCTGAATCTGATCTGCAGGTATTTTATAAGTGAGTCTTGCAAGCTTAAACAGTGTTTGCTGAAATACAAAATACTTAAGCAATGTACACTTCATTCCTGTTTAATTTTATTGTTGTTTAATGCCCTAACAGTTTCATTTTCCGGGAAACGCTGTCTGTACAGCTTTGTTTAAAAAAGCAGAAGCTTGAAAAAAAAAAAAATCCTTGACGAGGTCAGGCGCGTGCTCGCAATGATGTCACCCAGAAAAATGGCCGCCGGGTGGCAAAACGGAGCAGAAAAGAATGCGGTGGTGCAGGCTGTAGGAGGCACTTATGCGGTTTAAGTGGGGGTAAGGCGCCCTATCCATTAGAAGTGAAATTAAAATTAGGGTTGACATCTCCTTTAATTCTATGCAACTTTCCAATATACATTCATTACATATTTGTAATGGTTTTTTTTACTTATTTGTATATATATTAAACTGCATTTGAAACAGTGTAACAAACACCAGAAGATTTTACAGACCTGACTTGCTGGAGGAGCCTGGCACTTGCAACATTGTTTAAAATGTAACAACCAGAAGTTCAGCAAATGCTGCTTTTTATAACAATTGCATTTAAAAATAACTTTTAAACCACTAATAATTATCAATAAAGGGATACAGGACATTATTGAGTTAGAGAGGGTCCAGAGAAGGGCAACTAAGCTGGTAAAGGGTATGGAAAGTCTCAGTTATGAAGAAAGACTGGCCAGGATTGGATTGTTTACACTATGTTTGAATATATAAGGGGATCATATATTAATCTCTCTATTGCTTTATTTACGAGTAAGTGCTTCCAACAGACACGAGGGCACCCATTCCAATTAGAAGTAGGAGGTTCTGCCTGTATATTCAGAAAGGGTTTTTTACAGTAAGAGCTGTAAAGTTGTGGAATTCTTTCCCTGAACCTGTCGTACTGGCTGATACATTATATAGCTTTAAGAAGGGGCTGGATGGATTCTTAGCAAGTGAGGGAATACAGGGTTATGGGAGATAGCTCTTAGTATAATTTGATCCAGGGACTGGTCCGACTGCCAAATTAGAAGGGTTTTTTTTGCCTTCCTCTGGATCAACTAGCAGTTAGGCAGGTTATATATAGGCATTATGGTTGAACGTGATGGAACATCTTTACTATTGGGTTCTTGAACTACCTAAAATATTAGTATATTTGTAATAATACATTATTAGTATAATTACAAACCTGTAAGGTTTTTATGACTTGGCTACTCTATTGAAACCAAGCATAACTTGACCTAGCCAGTGCTAACTAGAAAGCATTTGCAAGACATAAAATTTAAATACTGACAGCTAATAAGCCATGTGACCAATTCCCTACCTCTCTTGAAATATTCCATCCCACATATTCTAATCTCCAAGGCGTAGCACAGTATATAGGGATTTGTTTTAAATTGAGTTTTGTATTGTATTAAATATTGATTATAAGCAAAAGTTTTCACAAGACATGGATTTGTGGTGAATTTCCAT
Source organism: Xenopus tropicalis (assembly GCF_000004195.4). Taxonomy (NCBI): domain Eukaryota; kingdom Metazoa; phylum Chordata; class Amphibia; order Anura; family Pipidae; genus Xenopus; species Xenopus tropicalis. The sequence continues at coordinate 92,552,207 of NC_030680.2, read as the reverse complement.
GTTTCACCATAGGCAGATTTTTCTTTGCGAAACGGATCAAAAATTAGCTGCGGAAAAATTAATGTAAAAAAATGATACACAAGCAAATTTTTTTCAAAGATTCACAAATTTTTTCGGCAAAACAGGACAGATTCGCTCATCACTATTTTGTATCTAAAAATATCATTTTTAGAAATAGTTTTCTAATGTTATCGATGTATATTATAGAAGTAGATGCACTGTCCCAGATATTTTAGTGCAATACAACTACCAGCATTACATCAGCTGCCGATGCTAGGAATGCTTACTCCATGTTTTGGGGTAAACAGTGTAACAATGCAGTGTTCTTTGAGGGTAGAATTATTCCATCTGAATGTTTTGTGGTCTCATTTCCTTTCAATAATCTCCCTGCTAATTCTCTGCCTTTGATTACATTCATGTAGCTTTGCAAGAAATGCTAAAATAGGCCTCAGCAAGTGCCCTAACCACACACACGATAAAAGTGTACAATGACTAAATACTTTCCATTCGATTTTGCCAGTTACAAGGTGGTTTGTCCTGTGCAAACACATTGTTCATTTACATCTGTATAGAAATAAACACACTTATGTGCCTTAGGGCTGTGGCACATGGGGAGACTAGTCGCCTGCGACAAATCTCCCTTGTCACGGGCGACTAATCTCCCTGAAATACCATCCCACCGGCGAGTATGTAAATCGCGGTGGGATGGCATACGCGGCGCATCGTTTTCCCTGAAATCTCTGAAGTTGCCTTGAGAGGCGCCACGTATGCCATCCCACCAGCGATTTACATACTCGCCGGTTGGATGGTATTTCGGGGAGATTAGTCGCCCGCGACAAGGGAGATTTGTCGCGGGTGACTAGTCTCCCCATGTGCTACAGCCCTTATAAGATGCACTGGACTTTCAACTTGTGTTTCATGTCGATAACATTTTAACAAAGCCTGTTTTTTGTATGCCAGTTTTACTAGTGAAGCAGAATTATAAAGCACATATTCATGCACATATTCAAGCTCATATTCATGCAGAGTTAGCCAAGTAGAGGATGGCACTGTACATATTCTGGGTAGCGATAAACAGTGTCAGTCCATGACTACCTCAAACCAGATATTGTGTCAGCTATTCAGAAAGTGAACATTTCCCAGAAATACAGGACGTTCTGGCTGTAGTCAGTTCATTGTACTTTATACAGGCTTGGACTCTTTCTGCCAGCTAGTCAACTGCTCATTTACAGCACGTCATTGTTCTGATTCCAGCTGCTCATTCTATGATATTCACCTTAAAAAGATATAGCTATACAGGTCATATAAAATATATCTTGGCAGATGTATAGTTAACTAAGGAAAATGAACTTTCTATGAAATATGAGCATTTCTCATGAAATATAAACCATTGTTTTACAATGTGGAATTTTATTCTGCCAAGTAACTAAACAAGAAGGACAAGAAAATAATTGTTTGATGACAAATGTTGTTAATTTGGCGCAAAACTGCATAAGTGAGCAGTTTTATGACAAATTCCACAGTATGCCTGCACATTAATAAGCTTTAATGAGCAAAGGGGCAAATTCTCTGCCTGCATTTATCCATCTGAAATCTGTGTTGTAAATCTGTGCTGTGTGGCCTTGGCCTAAGGGCTTTTATAAAGCTGGTTGATATTGAGAAGGGGCTAACTTAAACAAATTAAGATAATTACTGAATTAAATTATAATCTTTTATTCCTATTGCAGACAGTAGTTTTCTAAATCTATTTGCAACCCACCTTCACTTCTTTTATTGCGGTTTTAAAACAAATTAAATTATTTTTTTTTTTATTTAAACTTATAGCCAGGTTCTAGGGTAGCTCACACTAGCGCCATGTAGTTGTGTGAATAACAGATGAGGAATAGAGTGTCTGATTAGGAGGACGAGAAACAATAAACTTCTAACAGTTCTTGATTGTTAATGTGGGTAACAGTCAAGGCTTTATGAGAAACTTAAGTACAGTACACTACCTAGCCTTAGGGTGATGGCCCACAAAGCAAATTAGTTGCCCGCAATAGATCTCTACTACCACGGGTGACTAACTGCTCTGAAATGCCTTTCCGCAAAAATAGGAGTTGGCGGTGGAAGGCCTACGCAACACTTTGGCTTTGCGAAGTTGCACAAAGTTTCCTCCTGCAGGCAAGCCAAAGTGACTGCTATTGTGGCTGGTGGAAAGGCATTTCGGAGTGGTTAGTCGCCCGTGGTAGCAGAGATCTATTGTGGGCAATTAACTCACTCTGTGGGCCATATGCCTTCGACAGTGTACTACTGTGACAGCTACTGAGAGAGAATAGGGCTAATTTTTAAAGCCCCTGGGCACAAGTGCAAGTACACTAAGGGGCACAAGAGCTACTTGCCCCCAGATGTTTGCTGCTCTTTGCAGGAAGTGCCTGATCACAACTTCTGCACTCCCTGCAAAGCGCAGTGTCAGGAGGCACTCTCCAGACCTGTCTTCTAAGGACAGGGCCTCCTGCTGCTCTGTAGTTTGTCTGGGGCAGGTAGGGGGCAAGAGGATGTACTCTTAACTGCCTCCCCCATCTGCCATCTGCCCTTTTTCATTTAGTACAGCCTAACCCAGCCCATACTAGATTAAAATATCAGTCTGCAGGTCTCTGTGCTCCAAAATGGCTATTCAAAGTGCCTCATGCAGTGGGTGAAGTGCAAAAAAATGGCAGATTGTAATCTTTTTATTGCACTTTGCACACTGCGTGGGACATTGTGGATGCACACTGTCTAGCAAGCTCTAACCGACTGCAGTGCTTTTAAAAAAAAAAGTAAAATCGTGTTCAGGCTCCCTGGTTCACACTAATGCTCCCATTTAACTTCCATCACAGTGAGGTCTCATTTTTAATTTAGTACAACAGGGTAGAAAATGACCAGGTTGTGACTTTCCTGTCTTCTCATAAACTCTGCAATCCACCCATACAAAGCATACAATCTATAAACTACTGAAGGTAAAAAGGCACCTGCTATTTAGATAAAAAGCAATAGTAATCTCTCATACACCTCTGTTGTGTCTATACAGTTCTCTGTGTAGTTGGAAAATATTTTTATACTTATAAATTATAAGATTTTTACTTTTCCCTGGGTCAGTTCTTCTCTCCCACATGGTTTCCTGCTCATGACAACTCATTAGAAACATCTTAAATATTTTAATCCTCATGTAAAAAAATCAGCTCAGCAGAATTAAAACACTGCAGATGTAACATATTATCCCTGGGTTATCTCCTGGAGAGCCCAGACTTTTGAATACAATTTTAACCCACTTGCTGCAACTTAAAATGTAACTTATAACTTATAATTGCTGTTAGGTATGTATTAAACCAGTTCTAGTTTAAGGTTTTATGCATATTATCCTCTTTAATGTCTTCAGGGACTAAATTTTCAACGCTGCAATTTTGCAAACAGGCATTGCTGTATTTAATGATTGTAAGGATAATGACTATGGCTGCCAGAACATAACACATAAAAAAATATAATATATGATTTCAAAATAGTTTACAATGATAGTCGCCAGTGTAGCGGAAAGGGTAAAAAAAGAGGTCATTTATAGGTCTGGGGTGGTCCTTTTTGTATATCATTGTAACTGTAAACAAAAGGAGATGTATACTTAATAATATACATGGAAAAAGCTATACAGTTCTGATCCGGTGACTCACTCCTCTTAAATGGGAACTGTCATTGGTATGAACATGAACCCAAACTCTAATGGATGCTTTTTCACAGAAAGATATGATTTTCTATATCATTTTTGAGATATAAGTGTTTTAATGTGCTTCCTCAGCTTAGGTTTTTGTCTTTGTCTTCAAGTCTGTCAGTACTTTGCCTCACTCCCCAAGATAGGCAGATTTATAAAGGCATAGTTACATGTTCTGTTAAAATCCATAACATGTCACTATCACTTTAATGGCTAGCTATGTGCTTAGTTACTTGCACTGTGGCAACAACATGTGCCAAAATGCAAGCTCCATATGTACACAAAATGATTTTATAATACATAGCCTCAGATATATGACTCACTACTCACCCATAAAATGTATAACTAGAGATGAGTGAGTTTCTTATGATGGTTCATTTAACTGAAACAATGGAAGATTTTGTGGTTTGGCAGAAACTGTTCTTTTTAGCAGATCTTTGAAACCTGTTGTTCCACATTTGTAATTTATAATCCTTAGTCTATATAAGCAGAAGTATATAACGGAGCTTACCACACTCCTGGCAGTCTCTCTCTGTCTCAGAGAAGGCATGTGTGAAGTGAAGACACTCTGCAGAACATGTCATCCGTTACTGCTGTGCAATTTATGAACAATCAAAAACCATTCATTTATAATCTTTGCTATTCTTAAAATAATAAATTAGGCCTCACTAATACTTTGAGTAGAAAAAGAACAAAGAACCCATACCTTCCCCCTTTTTCTCTCCCTTGCTTCCAAATAATTTTGCCCAAGGAAATACATGCCCTCTCCACTAATCTGTGTATATTTGCACATGCCGCAGACCATGTGATAAATGCTTGTATAGGAAATGTCTGCAAAACTTTCTGAATTCCATATTCACAAATCTTTTTACATACACTGCGGGGCCAGGGAGCAAACTGGTGGCTTGCATTTCTAAAGATCAATTATTACTCCTACCTCCAATGAAATAGCCCACAAAGAACTACACTAGCACCATCATATAAGTCTACAACTCAGTATCCCCCAAAATGTAATATATATATATATATATATATATATATATATATATATATATATATCTGGCAGCACATTATACACACAGTCAACCAAAATATTGCATATCTGCTTTACGTTACAATAATTAGAATAGGCACACCTCATACAGTAGATAAAAATAAAACCCACAGGACAATGACTAACTCAGCAAGTAAATATAAACACATTGCACAAGTAAACATTAACCAAGCAGCTGAAATAACAGGAGAATGGATTTGAATGAGGAAACCAGCAGGGAGGGTAATAAATGCAGGTGAATTGTCACCTGCTCCTCCTGCTGCTATTGATATCCATCAGAAGTGACAGTAAGAAGAGTAAACCTGCTTGTTATGTGCATTTCTGAACCTGTCTGCTGTGCTTTAATTTACCCCCGCTGGAATGTTTGGCAGGCAAAGAGGTGATCTTATTACAGGTGTATACTGCTACTTAAACAGCTAACATGCTTGTTGCAGTTACTATTATTTTGATCTACAGAACCCATTACACTACAACTGCCTGAAGTCACCCACCCATATAAATTTAAGGTTCAGGATTTCTTATATGGCATTACATATATATACATTTTACACTTGTCTATGGATGTGGTGAACGGTGCTGATGGAGCTGTTCTTCTAAATGATCATGTGACTCACAGCAGTGGCATCTCAGCTGTCCTTCTCATAGTCCCCAAAGCAGGTTTTATTGGGACCTTGAAGAGAATAGCAGCTAAGTGTATCCCCCAGGAACAATTATACTGGATCCAAGTAATTACACACTCGTTGTGTAATATCATTACATCTCTGTTGCAAAGGAGGTTGGCAGAGTTTCCAGGTTACATAATCGCTCTTTCTGCCCTGTGATATCATGACAGCTTTGCTGTAAAAATCAGACTTCTATCCTGCAAATTTATGTTTTATGTCTTAGCACTTACAGTGGTGCATGTATATAAACAGTGATGGTTACAATGATACCTACTTAAAAGTGGTCCTCTGCACTCATCCATTATAAATATATTATGCACTCTGCAACATTTAAACAAAACAGGGATTGTTAGTCCCTATATTGCAATAAATTCAAGATGGCCAAGTACGTTAAGGTCAGTCCTTCTCTGGCCAGTCCTACACTCACTTTCATTCATTTTGATTCATTAAGAAGAAGAAGTTCTTTGTTTGATTATACATTATACCATAACCCCACAGGAGCTGGGAATAATGGGGCATTTTTTTAGTAGCTTAATGCACAAAATGTTTTGGCTACATATATGAATGCAGAGGATCTCTGTTTTTGTCTATATGAATTTTATGGTCACAGCCTCATTGCATCCCTTCCTGAAGGTTTAAATTTTAGTGGTGAACACCTTTACCTTTCTTGTTATAGTTTATACAGGAGCAGTGGCCAAGCTCATGTTGTAATAATTCACACCTACAGTCGGGTGAGCCCAGTGGTGATCCCAGTGGTGGTCAATAAAAGGTCAACCATTTTAACCTTGAAGGGAAGCAATTCTTATTGACCCAGATAAAAGTGAGTGTAGGACTGACCAGACCGGGGGTGACCTTGATGTAGTTGGCCAGCTTGTACAGTATATATTGCAATATATGGACAAACAATCCCTGTTTTGTTTAAAGGGGAGGGTAGGGGAGGGTATATTTTAGTAGCTTAATGCACAAAATGTGTGTAAATTTTAGCGGTGAGAACAGCTTTCCTTTTTATATTGTATTTACTTAAAACACCACTAACCAACAGGAACAGAATTTCAGATTACATTACTGTAGATAGATAGATAGATAGATAGATAGATAGAGATACAGCATCCAAGGAATTGCACTCACTGGGGTTTATCTGAGGCGGTTGCAATTTCCTCTGTATATTTGAAAACGCCTGTTGGGACAGCCGAAACATCAGTTCCATGTTTAATAAATTTCCTCCGTCTTTTTAAGACCTGAGAGTGCAGTTCCTTGGACACTGTATCTGTAATATATATGATCCTGCACCACCCAGACTACTTATCCACTTATACGGGAGTGCTTGCTTCATCTAACTGGATATACATATAATATATATATATATATATATATATATATATAATATATATATATATATATATAATATATATAGTTTTAGGCTGATGGGCTGATTCTCGGACTGTGGAACGGTGAAGACACAAGCCAAGAATGAGCCCCTACACTGGCATCAGCCTTCTTCTTTGCCTGCACCTGGAACCATTGCGTCGGCCTGGCACAGGCTCCAAAAAGCAAACGCTCACATTTCAGCATGATATCCACCCAGCCCGACAAAATGGTTCCGGGCAAAAAAAGAGGCTGATGCCAGTGTGGGGGCTGATGCTCGGCCTGAGTCTTTCAGCAGGCCAAGAATCAGCCCCATATGGCATAAGCCTTAAAATATTTGATGTTATATAGCCTCTAGGTATTAGAATACAATTATATCTGGCTCTCACAAATTGTTTGTCTGTTCTTATTGTTTTCAACTTTGAATTGCCTTTAAAATATAGCTTATAAACTCTTCTTACTCAATATTTTTAAGGCTTTGTGATAACATTTGTATCATATCATATCATGCCTAACTGAAACATTTAAATTTCAAACAATAATCCATGTTTCAAATATCAGAAATCACCTTCAGCTTGTCTTTATGTGGACATAGAATTAATGGGTTCTCAAAACCCTTGCATTTTACAGTATGGCTGGATTTGGGTATGTACTTTAGAAATTCATGCAGTTGAAATTCAGCAATAATTTTTTGTTTACAGTTTACATGTTATATATATATTATAGGTAGTTATACTTTACATATGATGTCACAACAAAATAATACTGAAATTAACACATACACTGAACTTAGGAAGGTACACTGAAGCTCAGGAAGGCATTCCAAAAGACCCAGTGGAACCGAGTAGTAAAGAAAATAAATGCAGAGGAGTGAACCTGTCCCGTTTTGCTTTGGCGAAAATTCTGCGAAACTGAGTAAAGTTTCACAAACCTGCGAAAATTTCACGAAATCCAGCTACCGGCTAATTTTTTGCAGCGACTTGTTTGACACAACCGCAACCTTTTTGATGCAACCACAACTTTTTTTTACGTGACCGTGACTTGTTTGACTTTTTCCTCACTCTGAGAATTTCTGTTGGGACGAATTTTTGTGCTACGTAAACAAAAAAAAATTAGCCAATGGAGAAATGTGGAATTTGTCTGCAAATCCATGCCTGACGAAAAATGTAGACAGTACAGTGTAGAGAGCAGAGAAGGAGGAAAGGTAAAGATACAAAAGGTACACTTGCACATATGATCCAACCAAATACATCACTGTGTTTTGTTTTGTTTTTTTTTAAACCCCTGTATCTATTGGGCTGTAACTAAACAGTTAGGCTTTTAGTTTAGGCTGCTTTACTAAGTCGGGTAAATGAATTCTGGAGGAAATTTGCAGGTACCTTCCCAGAGGAGAAACAGTTTATTTTTCCTCCAGATTCTTTACACACTCAGTAGGTGTTCAACATGTCTTTCTACTGCCATGCAACTAGCAGGATATATCTAGCCATGTGTACCCCAGGTGAGAAGCTATTCTAGAATTAAGCCTTAACAAGAAAAAGGGAAAGTTGTGCTCAACCACTAAATTGTAAACCATTAGGCGGGGGTGCAATGAGGCTGTGACCACAAAATATATAGAAACAACCGCAAAAAATCCTCTGCACTCACCCATTATCAATATGTAGAAATAGGACATTAGGACATTTCTGTGCATTCAGCTACTAAGAAATGCCTCCCTCCCCACCCCAAAAAGAGGGATTGTTTGTCCGTACATTGCAATATACTTCAAGCTGGCCAACTACGTCAAAGTCATCCCTTCTGGCCAGTCCTACACTGACTGACCTATATAAGTAATTTAAGATTAGTACTGAGCAAAGGGACTAAGTTTTACCTGCAACATACTTGCTTATAAGGTTAAAACTCCCATATGGTTGCCCTTTTATTGGCTCCATTGGGATCACCTGACTGTAGCTGGGAATAGTGAGGGCTACAACATGGAGCTGGCCACTGCTCCTGTATAAACAATAACAAGAAAAATGGAAAGCTGTAGCCCCCACTATTCCCAGCTACAATACAGCTCTGCTGTACATTAGATAATAAAACAGTAACATGGTGAAACCTATCTCCTTTTAAACAAGTTCCAGTTAATATCTCATAATATAGATAGACTTTTATATTTTCAACTCAGATCTTATTTTTATGGTGACCATTGCACATTTAGCCATATTCCCGTATAGTAACTGTTTTTTTTGTCACAAACCAGGAAGGAACTCAGGCCGGAAGAAACTGTTCCCTCATCCTCTTGAATAATACAGGAAATGTTATAGACGCTACAGCTGTCACATTATGAAAACGTATGTCTATGTGTTTCCTTGAATGTAAGAGATTATCCACAGTTGAAGGACTATTGTTATCAAATAATGCCCGCTGTTAACTCTTTAGAGATTAGTTCTTTGATGCCCATTCAAAAGGTAGAATTGCACCAGAAATAAATATAGGAATGTGATATTTTGCAAGAGATAAAATAGAGACAGCACACACAATGTTGTCTAAGAGCAGGTTTTCACTGGCCCGCCAGATGACCAAGGAATGTCCTGGTAGACCCATGCTCTGGTGGGCCCCACTGTAAGGCAATTCCTATAAATGTATTTGTATCCACCATTTAGCCATGTCACATCAGTACTTATTATGTCATTCTATATCTAATGACACTTGAAATGGCCATGGGTGTCAGGCACTCTCTTGGGCCTAGGAGGTGTAGTCTAGCACTTTCTAAGACCTAGTACACACTAGTAGACAAGTGAGTCTGAAGATGGCTACCCTTTGTGAAAAGCTCTATATTTGAGTAACACTTTTATAATATAATTACATTTATGGACACACACATTGTATTTTATCTATATTTTATTAAGTATTGGAGTGCTCCCACAACCCCCTTTGTGTATTTTAGCAGAGTTATTCTGTAGGCAGAAGGGCCTTTAAATATAGGTGTATGTTTTGGATATCTCTCCCCTATAAAAGCTATGGACAGGATCAGCATGTTAGATAATTGCTTTGCTCAGGAGACACTCTTCCCAAGAAATACAATCATCTAGACAGGTGCCAGCCTATAAAAGAAATATGACCAACGGTAAATGTATAGGCTCACCATATGTTACATGGCATTAACCATGCCATAGTATGGTGGCTTGACAATTTTATGTCCTTTTGCATGCTTAAAGTAAAACTAGTCAGATCAGTCACACTTTTATCGTACCTTACTTTTATTTTACTTAGGCTTTGAGTTCTCCCACAACCTCTTTTGTGAAAACAAACTTGATCTCAGCAAAAATAACCTTATTCCATTCATTTCCACATATTCAAGTTGTTGTTAATTCTTGATAAAATAGCTTGAATGTTGAAATTACACCTCCCATTGACTTTTAAAGATGGTTGCCAGGTTTTAGTTTTTAGATTTAGATTTTTTTCATTCGAATTTCCAGTATTTTTTTCAATACGCAAGTATTTAAAAATGGAATCTCAAATTTTGATGAGTTTGCTGATTAATGTTTGAAATAACTGTAAATATAGTTAAGCCTAGGCTGTAACCTCTCACAGAAGAGTCCAAGGGCGCTAAGAACATTGGTTTCCAATCCATTCAAGATCTCATTCAAAATAAGTTTTTGCACATTGCCCAGTTCTTTATGCAACCATAATCACAATTGGGATCACTCCGATCACTTTATGGGCTGCTTTTCTGCTATTGTCACTTATTAGTTAACCGAGCCATGATGACCTCATACTATAAATGCAAACTGATCCCTTCTTGTCTCTACCAGTTGATCTTGGGATCAATAAAGAAGCTTGTATGCTGCCGGTTCCAGTAGTGTTGAAGAGAATTAAAGTTTAAATCATGCAGTGAAAATAATACTTTGGAGCTGTGGGGACATATCCTTTTTCCACAGCATCGGCGTGTATGTGTTGGCAGCAGAAATTTCAACTTTTCATAATTTTGTTTAGTAATGCTAGGTTATGCAACCTGTCGCAAGAAATCATATTAAGCCACAGACCTAAAGCTCTTACTATAAAGGGATTAGGACAGGTCAAGCAGAGTGTTGAGTCATGAACTCCTGACCTTTTGACTTGATATTCTCCTTTAATACAATGTGACACTAATTCTTCAGCTTTTGCCTTGGCTGGAGCATCTGAGAAGGCTTCATTCTTTGCTAGCGGTGAAAAATGATATGGTGCTGCAACTTCTATGCGCATTATAGATTGTGCCTTAACTGTTGCATCAGCGGCTGACATTTGCTTTTCATTGTTATATACATATTCAGTGGAAGTCACATGGGTGTGTTTGGCGATTAGGCCTGCAGCTTCATTTTTTCTTGTCTTTATGTAGAGAGAGAGAGACTGAGAGAGACAGAGAGCAAAAAAGGTCAGAGAGACAGAGAGCAAAGTTATGTTCACCACTAAATTTTAAGCCCTTAGGCGGGGTACAATGAGGCTGTGATCACAAAATTCATATTTATATTACCAATACATATAGAACATTAAGACATTCTAGGGTTGATTCACTAAAGTGCGATAAATTTTATCGAACGTTTAGCGCGCGATTCACTACAGTATTACAGCGCGCGTTAAGTCGCATATCGCATGCGTTCATTTTCGCGCAACCGCATGCGTAAATTTTAACGCATGCGTTAATTTGCGCGCAGAAATGAATACGAACGCATGATTCACAAACACTTAGGCGCGCTAAATATCACATTCGTCTATGCGAAAATGAACACCTACTTCAGGCAGGCGGTACTTATAAAAAAGTACAGTTAATGAGCTTTTGGCAATAAAATATGGACTTTGCAGTGTTATTTATTCAAGTCTGTGTTGGCCCTAGAGTGATGCAGCCTCAAGTTTGCAGGGAAATTGTCATTTTTAATACAGTAATTTTTACGAAAGTAATGGCATGTATGGCTAACATGGCGTGTGTTTATTCGCACGACTATTTATAATTTGTAGCAAATTTTTGGATGTGCGGCGAATTTTTCCGCTGCATATTTTTTTCATGCGTTTCGTAAAACAATCCGCCAATGGCAAAACGCATGAAAAAATTTGCTGCGGAAAAATTCGCCGCACGTCCAAAAATTGTCGCAGGCGTCAAAAAATAATAGTCGCGGGAAACAATTTTTTTGGCCGCACAACATTTTTGCTGTTTTGCGAATTTTTTAAAGATAAACGGAACAGATTCGCTCATCACTAGCGGCTACTATTTATAAGCAGCTACTAATTATATGCTATTTATATGCGGCTACTATTTATATGCTACTATTTATATGCTACCATTTATATGTGGCGACAATTTATATGCGGCGACTATACGCAGGAGTTAATTAGCGCGAGTTAAATAACGCATGCAATATTGCGCGTAAATTAGCGCAAGTATGCTTATAGTGAATCGTGCGTTAAGTCGCGAAAATTTAGACGCGATAAAATTTTTAACGCATGCTATAAATAGCGCACCCTTCTGTGCATTAAGCTACTAAGACTTGCCCCCCCTTAAACAAAACAGGGATTGTTTGTCCATATATTGCTATATATTAAAGTCAAGTTGCAGGTAAAATATTTAATGAAGCAGTAGAATTCTTAATGAATCAGATAAAAGTAAGTGTGTGACTGGGCAGAGCAGGGATGACTTTGATGTAGTTGGCCAGCTTAAGTATATAGCAACATATGGACAAACAATACAGAACAGATTCTTCAATAGTTACATACTTCCCGCAACTAGGTTTTAAATACTGGACAATTTAAACTACACCCAATCTTCCCTAAACACACCCAGTTGTGCCTAGATATGCCAATTCGTAGATAGATATGTAATTTCTTAAATTGATATGTCAATAGGATTGTCATCTTTTCTGGAAATAAATACCGGCCTTTGTATATTTTTATGTTTTTTCCTATTAGTAACACTGGCATCAAGCATCATTTTTATCAGCCAGGGCGATAAAAAAAAATGGCCAGGGGCAAACCTATATGTCAAGCAGGTCGTTGTTTCGGCTCCAGTCAGGGGGCCAATAATTATGGAATGGCCATTGTTCGCCATTGTATGGCAGTTAAACACTCAGGCCAAGAGTCCTAAGAATGGGTAGATCTGTACATAAGGAAATCAGTGAAGTAAAGCAGAACTCTTCTATTTAAAGAAAACATTTTAACATTTACCGGATTAAAATGATTTATATGGCAATTCAAATTGATTTATTTCTATTTGTGTGCATTACTAATCCTTTACGTTTTCATCCTAGCTTTGCTTAACTTAAGGGAAACATGGATTACATTACTGTATATTTTGTGTTTTTAGGACACCTCAAGGTGGTTGCTGGAGTATCAGGATATTCTCAAATTTACAAGGCTGCTGAAATTTCCTGCAAGTGGCAAGTACACTTATTGCTGGCTGATAATCCTGGGAGACACTGAATCGCCTGCTGTATGGTTCATGCCCATTAACAGGGAATTATCTTACTGTTATGCTCTATTTATCTATGCCATCACTGAATAATATAATTATAATAATATAATAATATCAGTATATATATATATATATATATGTATGTATATAAACTTCCAAGTAAATGCCGGCACTCACGTATAGATAAGTTGCTGTTGCCTGGGTGCAGGTCCAAATAATGTTGAAGGTGCTTGAGAGAGGGTCAACACTCAACAAAAAGCTTTTTTAGACACTGTGTTTGTTGTATTCACCACTTTGATAAAGGCTAGAGTGCTAGCTGAAACGTTAGTCCCCTCTTTAATAAAAAATTATTTGTTTATAAAAGTCCTGTGAGTGCTGACCCTCTCTCAAGCACCTTATATATATATACTGTATGTATCTGTTAACACTTGAAGCATTAATGCAGAAAGTCATCTACCTTCCTCTACCACCTTCACTGCAGTTAATCAGCAATGTATCCTGATCTCTGTACCATATCTTCTACTGTGGCACCAAGGGCCACTTTCAGAGCTATGACCCTTTTAAAAACACATGTGAACTTCCCTTAATCCTGTGTGCATACAGGGGAATCAGGAGCACAGTGTGGGTCCCACACGCCTAAGGCACCAAGACCCATGCTGCTAAGTACCAGCTTCAAAGATGCAAGGGTTTTCATAAAGGGTATAAACCAAAGAAATCAACTTGCACTATATATATATTTAAACTTTCTGAATGTGTTGTTTCTTAAATGAATGCACATTATGAAGGGTTATATAAGTTAGAATGTTTGGCCATAATATACAGTATATTAGAAAGTGCTTAGTGACTACAAATACAGTTAATGAGGGGATTCCTTAAGAGCCAATTTATAGGGCTGCTGTGGGGTTAGTAAAACATAGTGACTTGGTACAGTGAGTCTTTGTGCTGCTGCAGGGAACCGTTTCAAGGCTTTCATTTAGAAACAGTCTCAGGGAAAAAAGGCAGGTATAGCACTACAAACCCCCTGGCTGTAGCTGAAGGTGCTCTTACTTTCAGCATTGTGACAAAAGGTGGCCTGATCACAGCAACAAAGGGAGGTCTAGGTTAGCAATAAAAATACTAGGTGAGATCAAATTACTTACTCTGAATTTTCTTTTCTAGGACATATATACTGTTCCTTTGCATGACTGGGCAGCTTTATTTTCCGGCAAGAATTGGAATTAGCACAAAGAAATGCCTGTCCACATAGATCCCACAGGTATGCAGACCCAGGCACATGCAGCTGTCACTTCCTCCCTGCACCATGTTGCTGGGACATTGCCTGATGATATTTGCACAGCTTGGTACTGACATATGTGCCCCTGTAGCTTGTACTGAAAGGTTCTGTGCTGCCCCTACAGACTTTATTATATGCAGTAAAAAGTCAATAAAGTGAAAAACACTTGGATACTATTGCTTTATTTTATTTTTAAATTTAGGTTTGTTTGTTTTCAGAAAAATTAAAGACACCCTAATCATCATGTGCTATTTTACAGAAGTTAATAGCACCCATGGATATTTATTATAGATCTGCAACTTTTGGTGTTCCTGTTTTCTTGTGCCATTCTCTATATAGATATACTGTACACTCCCCTTTGGCAATCAGTTAAGCATGTTAAAAAGTACATAAGTAACATTTTTTTTTACTTCAAAGATATATGTGTAGGGGGAAAAGTCTTACCTACTTGTACATGTGTGCCCTCCTCCCAAGGCTAAAAGATTAGAGTTCAATCTCTTCACCAAAGCCTGCAATTAATTAAGGTCTGTGTAGTTCCATCATCTGGCCAAGCAGTCCCACTTGCATTCCCACACCCCCCTTAGACCACAGGCTTTTTAGAAACCTCTATTTTTGACTGGAAGGTAAAAAGGAGAATCTGGAGAATCCAGCAATCCCAAATTTACTGCATTTGCATGAGCCAATGCATCTAATCCTTTCTATTCCATAGGTATTGTCTGAGTCCAATAAAAAAAGTGTTTCTCAAAATATAATAAAATAGACAATAAACTTTCACAGGTGGAAAGAAAGCTGCAATGGGATGCTGTTTTACTCGGAAGAGCAAAGTTAATTGATCTTATTTTAAAAAGTAAGGTATAGTTCCCCTTTAAACACTAACTTGTAAGGCCCTACACAGTATTATTGCTTTATTTTTTTATTTTTATTTTTACCATAAAATACCAACATTTTCTGAAGTACTGAAAAATATTAAAACTTAATATTATAATATAATTAATAATATAGTTTCTACTAAAGGTATAAGATCTGTTATCTGGAAACCTGTTTTTCAGAAGGCTCTGAATTACGGTAAAGCCATATCCCATAGACCCTATTTTAATCAAATAATCAGAATTTTGAAAAATTATTTCCTCTGTATTCCTCCTCTGTATTCTCTGTAATAATAAAATAGTGCTTTGTATGATATAATTGATCCATGTTGGAGACAAAACAATTCAATTGGGTTTATTTAATGCTTTATTAATTTTTTAGGATTTTTTTTTTACGAGGCTTAAGATATGGAGATCCAATTACAGAAAGGCTGGTTATCAGGAAAACCCCAGGTCCAGAGCATTTTTAATAACAGGACCCATATCTGTACTACTTAACAATTATACTTACCTTGCCCATGGTTTCACAGTGTAGAGTTTAATGATATCACAAGTACAATACATAAGACTATTTTTTCAGGCTATATTGAACTGATTATCTTACATCTATGCACTATTGTCTCTGGCACCCCCAGGCCCTTCAAATTCTGTTTAAATACAAATCCAATGAGCTTAAGGGAGAACTAAAGCTAAAAGAAGTAAGGCCAAAATGTTGTAAATTATATTCCAGGCTTCTGTACCAGCCCATGCAGGTGTGGGCCAAGCCAACCGAGAACCAGGCCAGCCACCCTGCCCCTGTGTCCTCCACCCCCTCCTTGCATGCACTTGAGAGCAAATAAGGATGCGCAGTGATATGGGGGTATCATCACTGTGCATGTGTGCAAGAGACGGGGGGGGGTTGCAAGTGAGCGTGGACCAGGGGTCGGCAGGAGAGGTACCTGCCTGGCAGCCCACCAGCATTGCATCTTAGGCAGGTGCCTCTTCTGCCTACCTCCTAGTTCCAGCCCAGAGCCCAAGTCAACCACAACCCTTTAGCAGGGAAGATCTGTGCCTCCAAATATGCCCCCAGTAGCTCCCCATCTTCTTTTCTGCTGATTCACTGCACATGCTCTGTGCTGCTGTCACTTACTGAGTTTACTATACTGTATATATAGAATATCAATGTCACAATATGAGGCTGATTATTAAATAATACAGATTATTAGTACATGGTAGCTTTGAAACCTGTACAATTAGAATCAGAAATGAATAATCAGCCTTGTAGCATCAGCTTATATGGCCAAGCGTATTTTCGTCAATTTTTTCGCGCTTGTGCGACTTTTTTGTATGCCCGTGCAACTTTTTCGTACGCTTGCACAACTTTTTCATACACTTGCGTGAAAAATTCGGAAAGGTTCTGCCGCTGTTTACAATCGTTCGGTACGAAAATTTAGTGACTTTCAGATCGCCAATACGATATTATCGTGACAAATACGATTTTTTCGTAAGCATTTTCGTGATATTTGCGATCTTCAGAAATTATCGTATCCAATCCGAATTTTTTCAGGATTCGAACTCGTGTTTAATGAATCGGCCCCATAGAGTTTGGGAGCCTTTGTCATAATAGCTCCGTTTAGCCCAGATAGCAAATAAAAATATACCATCTTTATTTGTGTTTTGTAATTAATTATAGTATATAAATAATTGTAATTGTATTTAAACAATGCTTTATTTTCTAACTCATTTGTATACATATATACAACATATACAGGTAATAGCTGGCTATTTTTCAGGGGGGCAATATAGTTTTGTTTGTTTTTTTTTAATTCTTCCTGTCATAGTTATATCAAAAAGCACAGACAACAGATACAAAAGCATTTCTCAAACACTGGTTTCCATTTTTTTGCTGTATGGCCCCATTTTTTGATAAGAACAATCTCTAAATTGTGGCTAATTGCTGCATAATGCAAGATTCTTAAAAACAGCACATTTGAAAGGGACCCCCAGCAGTGAAGCCCTCACTAAAACTGACCTTTATGTTTGGTTTCCTCCACATTTTTTTTGACTAGAACACCAATATTAGCAAAACAAAAGGACCATTTCCTGGTGAAATTGATTGGAGGTTGTTTACTATCAGACTGTAGACAGTGTTAGACAAACATAAGCCTAAAGAGCAAACCTGCCTGATTATACTAGGCTTTACAAATGCCATACAACGATTTACATCACAAAAAAGCAGGTAATTTACTACTGTCTTGGGAAAACATTGCTGTATGTTAAAACAGATGGATGCCCATATAAGACCTTTGTCTTTCATTTCCTATAGATAACACAGAGGATTGCAAATACACAGAACAAAAATGGTCAAAGCAGAGACTATGCATTACATATTGTTCATTCACTTTAAGAGGCCTATTTATTATGCTGTATATAAAATGGTAAAACAATGCGTCACACATCACCAGTCTTCACCGCATAAAAAAGGCATAATTTTTTTATGTATTTTTTCTTCCGCCAGAACATATTTAAACAAACGCCATAAAATCTGGCATTCAGATGGTGAAATTTGCCATTTATTTGACATGGGTATTTTTGCAGAATTTCGTTTTACACAGCATAATAAATAGGCCCCGTAGTGTGCAGCAGAATGGAATAGTATGCAAAGCTTATTACTTAGCAGGCGATCTGGGAAAGCTTTTGCCTACATTAAACACTGTGGTATGCCAACATAATTTCTTTAGAACAATTTTATTTCCTTCTTTCAAGAACTGTTATAGTAGTTCTATATATGACACAAACCAGCCACTAACCAGTTGTAATCTGCTTGTGACCAAGTTCACACCAGTCACTATTTTTCCTATGCAACAATATTTAAACAAATAATAGCTATGGTGAACAGGATTAAATCTGCTGTCTATTGTTACCTAAACAAATGTAGGATAAAATATTATATACTATTTTATCATGAGTGTTTAAACTACACCAGAAGGGCCCAAATCCCAAACTGGACCCAAAAAGTCTGAAAACCTTGTCAGTCTATCCAAATCACCCCCTCATTTCTATGGGGCACATTTACTAATCCACGAAGGTCCGAAAAGCGTCCGAATGCGTTTTTTTCGTAATGATCAGTACTTTGCGACTTTTTCGCGAATTGTCACGACTTTTTCGAGCTCTCAATACGACAGTTGCGATAATTCGCGAAAGTCGTAATGGCTATGAAAAAGTCGCGACAATTCACCTAAGGCATAATGGCAATGAAAAAGTTGCGACAATTCTCCAAAGGCATAATGGCAATGAAAAAGTTGCGACAATTCACGAAATTTGTTATGGCTATGAAAAAGTCGCGACAATTTGCGCAAGTCGTACCGGTTACGAAAAAGTCGCAAAATGTTCGTTTTCCAATCCGAATTTTTCTCATTCGGATTCGTGGATCAGTAAATCAGCCCCTATGTATCAGCTAGCATGGAACACTAAAACAAATATATGCAATAAAACGAACTGAGTTTCCCTGGTGCAGTAACCCACAGAATCCAATAAAATGCTTACTATGAAGCAGGTAACAGTAAATACTATCTCCCCATTGGTAGATGATTGGAACTGTAGCAAACTTTGCACCTTTTATTATAGCAACCCCATAGAGGTATCAGAGTCCTATTTCTTTCAGACAAGGTAACCAGTTACTACACAACACACTAAGCTGTATAAATAGATTTACACAGTGGATCAGTGCACAACAGACCAGCATTGCCTGGGCTAATAAAGTGTGGTAACAAAAGTAATTGATCTCAATATTAAGAAAAACATAAATTCTCTAAGGCTGAATGACAAAATGCCCTAGTGGTTAAGCTGTACAGAACAGATACATTTAATGTAGGTGGTTTATCTGCAATTGATCACATTTCAGTGCAAAGCAGAACCAGTAACATACAATGCAGACAGTGAAGCGTTTATCATGTGCTATTTGAAAGAGCTGGGAGGGAGAATAAAAATAAAATGACTTTTATTCTGGTATCTGATGTAACCATCAGCAGAGGGTAATCTTTTTAGTAAAATATTCTTTAGCACACAGAGATCAGTGAAACAAAGCAAAATAACGACATTGCTCTTCTAGGGCCTGCTGTATGCAATAAAATAACCCACTCTTATGAATGATCTCCATTGCCCCAGCTGTGTAATAAGCTATTAAGTGACCAGATATTTGGTCTCGGCAAATTCAGGGAGATGGTAAAACAGCTTATGTATATGTTTAGAATTAACAACAGAAAAACACATTTTAGTGTTGCTTCACCCTAAAGTCTTTATACACAGCGCCGGATTTAAAATCCACCCGCCCCGAGGCCGCCCCCCCTTCGCGCCCCCCCCTTCTCCCCGGCGCGCTTGCGCGAACAAACCTTCCTGCTGCGCCGACGCAAGTGCGCATGCACGCCCATATAAACTCCCATACGGAGCAGTGGGGAGAAGTCCCCATTCCTCCATATGGCCACTAAATGTTAAAATGTCGCTGCGGCGGGGCGGCATGCCGCCCTAGGCCCAGGCCTGTTTATACACACCTGGGCCCCAAATGTTTCTGCTGGTGTTAAGAAGCAGTGAAGTTTGCAGAAAAATTTTGGGAAGCTTATTTACTGTATATAAAATAGATTAAATAAAGGTGGTCATTCAAAGCCTTTCATATACTGGCCTATGTATGTACCCAATATGATGCCCATCCCCAATCAATGTCTAAATGGCACTTAGTAAAATATTGAAGGGACTGGGCAGAAATCATGTCCGTCACATCAGGGCATGTATGTGGTCCATGGCCAATAGATCTGCATCCCAGATTGTGTACAGTAGAGTGTCCCAATTTCCAGTAAAAGTCTCTGCAAACTACACCTAGAAGCTAATCTGACCTATGTTAACCCTTAGGGGGAGATTTACTAATCCACGAACGCTCTGAGCGTATTTTCCACGACTTTTTCGTACTTTGTGACAAAATTTGTGCAAAAAATCGTATTGTTGCGCCGAGTACGAAAGTTCGGATTCATTCAAGCTTCGGTATCGTGACTTTCCTTGGGCCAGGTTGGAGCTGCAGAGTGCCATTGAGTCCTATGGGAGGCTTCCAAAAACATGCACAGAAGGATCAAAGTTGGAAAGGTTTTCCTGCATTTTACGATCGTTCGGTACGAAAATTTTGGACTTGGTATATTACATTAAAATCTCATGAAGGGCCAAAATAGGTTGATTTGAGGGCCCAATCAAGCAGGGTTCACACGCACTAAGTTTGGGAAGTGCTGCATTATTTATCGTTAACAAACAAAGTTAGTCCTTGATTAAGTTTATTATAGACAGAATTTTAATTTTTAATAACTGAATTTTAAATATAGATGAGTACAATTTACTGCAATTTAAAAACAATTGTAATTATAATTCATCTGCTAAATAATAAATGCTCTCCTAAAACATAAGCATGAATAGAGTAAAAGTTTGCCTGCAGTTAACAACAAGTAACAAAAATGACAGAAGAATACAGAGTATTCAGAGAGAAGGGCAAGATGCAACCCTGCCCTGGTTCTATAAAGCATGCAATCTCTGTGGTTGTATCACTTCTAGATTTAGTGAATGCCAAGAACTATTTACATACTCTTGGAGAAGTGCTGAGATCACCAACAAACAAGAAAACAAGAATTTTAGCCATGCACCTTAGTAAACCATGGCAAGCTATTTTTGTTAAAGGCATGTTTCATTAAAAAGGCATGTTTCAAGACTTTTATATAGCTTAAGTGTAAATGATTCTGATGGTATTCCAGGAAGGCCTTATATAAACAATCATATCAACCAAAGTGTGCTGGAATCTGTAGGTATGTGTTTCATTCATTTGTATATAGTTTATGCAGCCAATATAAACTACCAAAAAGAAATGAATGAAACAAAACCCATCAGATTTAAACTTCCAGCTAAAAAATCAGGCATATGAGCACTTTCTGCTCATATCCACCTGGCTCCATTAGATAGAGGCAGAGTTTTGGATCAAAACTTTTATAAAGCTGAAGTTTAAATGATTCTTATGGTCTTCCAGGAAGGCCTTATTTCTATAAACAATCATATCAGAGTGTCCTGGAGTCTTTAGGTATGTGTTTCATTCATTTGTATATAGTTATGCAGCCAATAAACAAACTACAAAACAGAAATGGATAAAACATAACCCATCATATTTAAACTCCCAGCAAAGAATCAGGCATATAAGGACTTTCTGCTCAAATCCACCTGGCTTCACTAGATACAGGCAGAGTCCATTTAAGTAAACGGCAGGCTGCAATCCAGCAGAAAATACCCCATGTGCTTAAGATTTTGTGTTGGTTTTGGTTACCTACTTGCAAAAATTGTTGTTATACAGCCAAATCTTCTGTGCTTCGCTTTTGTAGTTGTTCTGTTTGTGATTATTTAAACATAATGTGCCAAACTGTTCCATTGGTAGAAATCACATACTAACACACAAACCAGGAGGCAGCGTCCTGCTTAGGACATCTTGCAATTTAGAGCTATCATTTGCTTTCCCAAAATGTTCTGCTGCATGTCTTTAGGGTTTGCTGCACTAATATCTGTGGTGAGCAAGTGACCTAAATTACACCATGCTGGGGGCAATTTAGCAGTTCAGCATGTCCTTGGAGAGATGTCTTATGAAAAGCCTTCTGTCTCTGCACTGTTATGTAATCTGGTTCTGTGAGTGTCCTCTGTCTCTCTTTTACTTAATCATCCAGCATTGTGGTACCGCAAAAACTCAATAGCTCATAAAGAATGACTGGAAGGCAAGCTTCATGAAATCTAGCCCATTAACAAGATATTTAGGGCATTGTTGGTTTTTGCTGTACTACTAAAACTGATAATAATTGCACTGTAAAATATTCATTTAATTATATTAAATGCTAACAGGGTACACAAATGTTTCAAATTTTCAACACAGATGCAATAGTAATCATTTTTTGTTAAGGTGATGAGACTATTCTTTTAATGTAGCACAACAATTTTATATTCATTCTGCGGGGAAGTATAGGAGAAGGGTACTGTGTTTTTCTAATGCACTTTATAGGGAAGGCCAGGCACCTCTTTCTGCTATAAACTTGACTCTGAAAAGCATTTCATTTTTATGAAGAAAGGCTTTATTTGACAAAATATTTCAAACCACAGAGCCTCTCTAAATGTCCTGTGTTAGTATAGGTTAAATCAGTGAAACATGGCTAACTACAGTTGCTGAGTCTACTGCTATTAAACTACACAGGGATGATTAGTTAAAGTCAATTTCACACAGAAAAAGGCAGAATTGCTCTCCTTTTATCCCACTTTACATGCTGTGAAATCACAGAAGACACTAAACGATGGATTTCTCAAAGAAAATTTTTACATGTGTAAACCACATTAATATTGAGATGCCAGGAATGTTTTTATTTAGAAAGCGCCAAGGTCCACAGAATTGGGCAAGAGGCTTACAATCAAAAGATACAAACTAAATGACGAGAGTAGCAAGGCCTGCTACGACTCCTGTATGGAAGGGCTTACAGTTTGTTCTAACTTGCTCCAGATATAGCAGAACATTTCAAAAACACAGCACAATCAAAAGAGAAGGAATGTCTTATTATCTTAGGTTTATTAAGCTTTAGTTATTGGGTTCTTATCTGCTGTCAGATTCCATGTTTCTCTCAAGGCTATCCTGAGCATGAAATAAGGTCAAGCATTAATGAATCTGAGCAATTTCAGACAGTTTAGGGAACAGACAGACCAGATGGACCACAATGTTCTTAACTACTGCTATTTCCTTATTCCTTACATATCCAACCTCCTTAACTAATTCAGAAGCACATTTGTATAATGCAGGCAACTATATTATGCTTTACCTTTTCACAGAATATCATACACATTATACTAGTATATATAATACAATATATTTTATTATATATACATTATACTAGTAAATAAACTACTGTACATTATACTAGTATATATACTATTATATTGCTTATATAGTAGGGGTAGTGAGGAGCGAATTTTTTGCCAGGCTTAAATTCACAGCAAAATTCCACATTTTGCCATTAGGAAATATTTTCACAAAACTGCAACAAAAATGTCCCTGAGACAAAAAAGTCACTGAGACAAAAATGTCGCTGATACAAAACACAGCTATTGACTTAAATGCATTTGGATTAAAAAAAGTGATGCGTAAAAAATGTTGCCCGTGTAAAATTTGTCACACGTAAAATTGGCCGCATGTAAAACTTGTCCCTTATTGACTTCAATGCATTTCAGCAGTTTCACAGATTTTTCTGCGAAGTGAAATAGGACACATTTGCTCATCACTATTCAGAGGTGTCCAAGCAATGATAACACCTTTAGGAGCACTAGAATGTGCATTTGAAATGCAGATGTACAGGTAAGGAAGGTCCTGTGTTCACAATTAACTATGAACAAAACAAAACAGATTAAGTACTACTACTATTTCTAGTAAATAACATCTTTTCCGAATAATCTTTGTAAAAAAAAAAAAATCACTGTGACTGAAACCAGAATCTTAACTATGTATAATTACAAATAAAAGAACATTTAACACACAGGGCCGATTCACTAAAGTGTGAAATAACGTGCGCTATTTATAGCGCTAATTTACGCGCGATACTGCATGCAATATTTTTGTCACGGTAAATAACGTGCGCAGTATTTTTCTCATGCACGCTAATTATCGCAAGTGCTAATTGTCACGACATTACGCACGCAGCAGCAATCGGCAGCATAAAACTGGTGACATTTTGCCCTGGGAGAGCACAGAGTGCTAGAGAGGTGCTGTATAAATGTTTATTTGCAAAAAAACCAATAAAAATATAAGTAACAAAACAAAAGAAGTGCTATAGATAATAAAATAGGGGGGGGGGGCATTTAATAATATTTAGCCAAATACTTAGGGGTCCGTTTACTAAAGTGGTTAAATTAAGTTAGAGATTTTAGACACAGAATAAATGGCAAATATGTTATGGGCACTTTATTAAACGGGGACAAATATAATATTGCAATTATTCTGGCAACAAAACATTTGATTGGCAGTTATCACACTTGCCAGAAAATACGCTACGTACTAATTAACGCAAGTTTTACTATTCAGCAAAATGAGCTAAAGACAAAATTGTTGGCAGAATATTTGCAAAAATTTAACCCATATAGCATATTGATGCTGTTACTGATAAATGAAAGTATAGAATACCATATCAATGAAGGCTAAATAATTAGACATTACCCAGTTCAAAAGTAGAAAATGAAAAACTTTTATTTGAAAAATAAAAAATTTGTAAAAAAATTAAAACTTTTCAAAAAAAAATTAGGCCTTGCTGGCCTTCAGTTCCCCCACATCCTGCTGCAGCAGGGCCATGTCCCCCCGGAGCTCGGCCAACTGGGCCTTTATAGTGTTCAGGTCCTCCTGCACTGACCAAAGTGTGGGGTCAGTCCATCCAGATGTTGTTTGTGTCCCCACATCTTCGGTCTGTCGTGAGGGTGGAGGACCTGGTGCAGCCAGTGGTGTAGCCAGGGGGGACTCTGCAGCGTGGGGGTCCTCGGGTGCCTGAGGGTCCTCGGGGGACTGTGGTGCCTCGGGGGCCTGAAGAGCCAATGCAGCCTGGGGTGCCTGGGGTTGGGCCTGGGGATGAGGCGCCAGCTGAAGTTCTGTGAGATAGTATTGCAAGATGTTATTTTGTGTAATATATTATACATATATATATATATATATATATATATACATTCATACACCATCATAAATAACGGGGCCCCTCACAACAACATTTTTTGGGCCCCCCTCCTCCCACGCCCCCAATGGCCCCTCCCCCTGTGAACCCTCACATCAATACAAAGGACACACAGACATAGTTAGCCAGGGCCCCCTAAAACATTTGTGGCCCTTCCCCAAATGACTCATACTATGGGCCGCTCCCTGCTGCTTCCCCCCTGCTTTAAACTTATTTATGCATATGTATTTGAAAATAGATGTGTGTATATATATATATATATATATATATATATATATACAATACGAAGCTGCACACCATAAGGAACAATAATACCTGGGTGCCTGTGGCAAAACAAAATCTAGACAGGCATGTGAAATAATATTCAGAGGTTTATTGTGACAAACGTTTTAGTTCCTCACTGGCATTATGGTTGAACGTGATGGACATACAGTGGAGGAAATAATTATTTGACCCCTCACTGATTTTGTAAGTTTGTCCAATGACAAAGAAATGAAAAGTCTCAGAACAGTATCATTTCAATGGTAGGTTTATTTTAACAGTGGCAGATAGCACATCAAAAGGAAAATCGAAAAAATAACTTTAAATAAAAGATAGCAACTGATTTGCATTTCATTGAGTGAAATAAGTTTTTGAACCCCTACCAACCATTAAGAGTTCTGGCTCCCACAGAGTGGTTAGACACTTCTACTCAATTAGTCAACCTCATTAAGGACACCTGTCTTAACTAGTCACCTGTATAAAAGACACCTGTCCACAGAATCAATCAATCAAGCAGACTCCAAACTCCCCAACATGGGAAAGACCAAAGAGCTGTCCAAGGATGTCAGAGACAAAATTGTAGACCTGCACAAGGCTGGAATGGGCTACAAAACCATTAGCAAGAAACTGGGAGAGAAGGTGACAACTGTCGGTGCGATTGTTCGAAAATGGAAGGAGCACAAAATGACCATCAATCGACCTCGCTCTGGGGCTCCACGCAAGATCTCACCTCGTGGGGTGTCAATGATTCTGAGAAAGGTGAAAAAGCATCCTAGAACTACACGGGAGGAGTTAGTTAATGACCTCAAATTAGCAGGGACCACAGTCACCAAGAAAACCATTGGAAACACATTACACCGCAATGGATTAAAATCCTGCAGGGCTCGCAAGGTCCCCCTGCTCAAGAAGGCACATGTGCAGGCCCGTCTGAAGTTTGCCAATGAACACCTGAATGATTCTGTGAGTGACTGGGAGAAGGTGCTGTGGTCTGATGAGACCAAAATAGAGCTCTTTGGCATTAACTCAACTCGCTGTGTTTGGAGGAAGAAAAATGCTGCCTATGACCCCCAAAACACCGTCCCCACCGTCAAGCATGGGGGTGGAAACATTTTGCTTTGGGGGTGTTTTTCTGCTAAGGGCACAGGACAACTTATTCGCATTAATGGGAAAATGGACGGAGCCATGTATCGTGAAATCCTGAACGACAACCTCCTTCCCTCTGCCAGGAAACTGAAAATGGGTCGTGGATGGGTGTTCCAGCACGACAAGGACCCAAAACATACAGCAAAGGCAACAAAGGAGTGGCTCAAGAAGAAGCACATTAAGGTCATGGAGTGGCCTAGTCCGTCTCCGGACCTTAATCCAATAGAAAACCTATGGAGGGAGCTCAAGCTCAGAGTTGCACAGAGACAGCCTCGAAACCTTAGGGATTTAGAGATGATCTGCAAAGAGGAGTGGACCAACATTCCTCCTAAAATGTGCGCAAACTTGGTCATCAATTACAAGAAACGTTTGACCTCTGTGCTTGCAAACAAGGGTTTTTCCACTAAGTATTAAGTCTTTTTTTGTTAGAGGGTTCAAAAACTTATTTCACTCAATGAAATGCAAATCAGTTGCTATCTTTTATTTAAAGTAATTTTTTCGATTTTCCTTTTGATGTGCTACCTACCATTGAAATGATACTGTTCTGAGACTTTTCATTTCTTTGTCATTGGACAAACTTACAAAATCAGTGAGGGGTCAAATAATTATTTCCTCCACTGTATGTCTTTTTTCAACCCAACTTACATTTCTTACATTTGTACTTTTAGTTCAAATTACTTGCTAAATCTTTTACTGAACGTATACTGTAAAAGCCTAATAAAGTACAATAATTACCTTCCGTAATTTCAGCCACCAGATCTGAATTCCTGCGCTTCAGGTCCGACCATATGCGCTGGAGCAGGCGGAGGTCCACATCAAGGGCAAACCTGGTGAGCAACCCATCTTTGAGCTTGCGCAGGATCACCCTCTTCCTCTCGTGGACCCCTAAGGGCCCCAGCGGCAGGTTGTCATATCCTGAGCGCAGGAAAAATGACTATGGCGAATGAATGGCGACTAAATATTTACCGCCATAGTACTGCATATTATGGCGACTAAATATTTACCACTATAGCAGCGAAATTACATACATGCCAAGACTTTAGTAAAATTTCATTAAAAAAACACATACTTGAATAAATAACACCGCTAAGTCCATATTTTATTGCGAAAAACTGTACTTTTCTATAATTTATCGCCTGCCTGAAGTAGGTATTAATTTTCGCATAGACCAATGCGATATTTAGTGCGCCTAAGTGTTTGTGAATCATGCGATCGTATTCTTTTCAGCGCAAAAATTAACGTATGCGTTAAAACTAGCGCATGCGGTCGCGCGAAAATGGCGATATGGCGACTTAACGCACGCGATAATACTATAGTGAATCGCGTGCTAATTTTCGTGTCTATTTTAACGCAAAAAAGCGTGCGATAAAATTTATCGCACTTTAGTGAATCAGCCCTATAATGTGAAGGTGTCTATGTCCTTCAACATATCTGGGCAGTCAGCTTGCAGCTAGCAAAATTACAGTTTTTCCATTTGTTTGACTGTAAAGAAGGCTACAGCATTTGATTACAATTGTCTATGTTATACTAACAGTTAAAGACAAAAGTTAAAACTCTCCTTTATAACTAAATTTCTTATCTGATCTATAATCTTTACAAAATGTTGCTGAAAGAACAATTGTTCCCCATATTCTGTCTTCTGCACTCTTTCATATTTATTTCACTTGCTTGCACCCATTTTTGGTCTCCTACTTGTGTTCCATAGTCTGTGTAAAGCTTTAATGTTTCTAACACATCCCATATTAATGTAGCTTTTTCTTTCCTGAGGCCTTTTCTTTTGCAGCAGCTTAAGTCTGTAACTTCCCATTTTTAAAGATAAAATCTCCAAATGTCTCAGCCCCACTACAACCCACAGGGAACATGCACTAATATTTCTACCAGCTGTTGTACATACACCTAGTTTGACAGAAATATCTTCTGGGCTCTTCTTGTGTTTTCTTATTAATGCTATAAACTTATATCAAAACAAAAATCAGTTTCAGGTTAGGAGATAAATTCACTTGAGGTACTTGGTTCCCTTTTCTATGAATTAGGTATTTCTTCTGTAGAGAAAAAATACACACAGGATAATTTATGACGTATAGGCCATGAGCATTTAGAATATTTTGTTAGCAACTCTGATACAATTTTAGGATCTATAGGTTCAAAATAAACTTGTGTTTCTGGGTAATATTTTCTTTCTCCATAAATAAATAATAACATTTCAAAATGGTCTGCCTTTGGCAGAGACAGGCAGAATATAAATTGTGGCCATTTTGACTGCAGCTCTCAGTACTTCCCACATGCAATATTACTAAGAGGAAAATAAATAACACTCTAACATTTTAAATATCTTTAGAGCTGCAGCTAAGAAATTTCTTCCATACAGGGTTGGGACAACATAGCCCTGTGGAATATCACTCTGTACAGTACCTGACTTAGGGCTGAGATGTATTTTAAAAGGCTCTTTGCTATTGAAGTCAACCTGAAATGTTTAAAAGCCTTAATTACTATACAATAAAGTATATTTGAATGTGAAATACTGTAAAGAAAGAACACACAATGATGCTTTCACAGGGCCATGACAGCAAACTGCTCCCCTTACACAGCAATTTTCATTCCAGGAAACTTTATAGTTTTTGGCTGCTATGATAAGAGTCACAAAAATATCAGTTGCTTGTCTGTAATATGTACCTTATGGTCCAATTGCACCAAAGGCAGAAATTCTTGTAGCACTACCCTAAAATACCCAAAGTGGATAGTATCTCCAAATTTTTTTAACCTACTCAAGTCTATAAAAGCTTGTAAAACCCATCCTCAACCTCTGCATATATTAACATATGTGCTGTGACTGACATTATTATTAACTGATTATTCTACACTGGGATTGTACCTCCCCAGAAATGTGGTTTGAGGATGGGGGTAACTATGGCCAGGTTGTCACTGTTTTCAGCTGCATGAATTATATTCCAAAGTGCACCACTTTGTAGTTAAAGAAAGGTAGTGTGTGAAAAACAAGAATGTGCCAGTACGTTATACTACAAATATAGAAGGAATGTGCTTATTGAGAAATCGCCCCTTCTACTGTGCTTCTGGCAGGGACCATTAGGACACACTCATCCACCATTTGAAACAGGGACAGGGACCATAGCAGATCTATAGGGAGCTCCTATAAAGGGGCCTTTTTTAAAGAATTTTAGCCCAAAGCAAAACCAGCACCATATATTATTTATGTTTGCCTACAAGATTAGGGGGATTTTAATTTAGGCTATATGTTTTGTACACGGTTTTTTGACATGAATGACATACTCACTATACACCTTCTCTGGTCCACCAGTATAGAGGTACACCAAGAATAGTACAGCATGGCAGGAGAGTTTTTGATACCTTTATAGTACAAAGTACATAATATTAAGCTTAACAGCTCCCTACCTGTGTAAAATATACATCAGACATTCCCCTACCCTGCAGAGTTATATATTTCACCAAACCTACACACTAACATCTTAATAAAACCACCTTCATTAAAAAAAAAGCCTTGCAACAAGCAAATTAGTCTTCTAATATCACATCATGCTGATTCTAATGTACAGTACAGTGCTGCAAAACATATTGGTGTTTTATAAATCAATGTGCTAGACATAACTTGGAAAGAAAATCTGCTCCTTTGTGAAGCAGGGACAGCGATTAGCATCTATGAACTGATAAATCATCTTGCTGGGAAGACCAACATTTTCACTTTGTACTGGCAAAAAAAAAATCCACAGAGCCTTTGATATACATTGCATTCTGAGTCTCATTAAATGTGCTGAAATCTCCAACTTTCTGTTTGTTTATTACAAATTAAATACTCTATGTACTGACCAATACGTTTAAAAAAAAATCCTCTATACTTTAGAATCTAACACCCTAACTCTTATCTGGCAGAAATGACAAATTAATGTCAATGATTTACAAAATGTTGTGTCCTTTTGTGAAAGAAGCTGGAGTCCCGGACAACAGACTGAGCTCCTTGTGGGAGAAAATCCCCCTCCATTCATAATCTCCACTGTGGCTCCAGCCTTTCAATGGTAACAGCTTGCCACCAATCTGACCATATGGAAGGTTTAATAAATGGTATATTTGTATTGCAGAGTTGGCTGTATTAATCTAGTGGTAGTATTGGGCATGGATCTCAAAAATAGAGTACACCACTTGAAAGCTTCAATAGCAAATTGTTAGCCCAAATGATTATACAGAAATGATACATTACCTAATATATTTAATTTTCTCTGCTCTGTAGGGCAAAATTACTTCTTAATATAATTGCGATTTCCTAAAATGTGCTTTTCTTTGTTAATTATCTTTTGTTAATGTCTACTTATAGTAATAGAACTTAAATCAGTTTTGTATATCAGTGAAAGGGCTCAGTTTAAAATCTGTAACCATGTAATGGGTTATTTATTGCTCTGATGGTCTACCTCTTTCATGGTTAATCACTCCTTTGAAGTTCTTCTTTATCAGGGGCTGGTTATTTAAAGTAAAATGGGGGATGTAGTCAAAATGTTTCAATGCCAAGTATTGAGGCTCTAATACATAAAGATGAGAAATGCCTGTGACTTCACACAGTGTCACAAGCAACTGACAAAGGTCTTCCCTATGCTGTGCCACATATATGGAATAATATGCCCCCTGTTATTAGAAGTTACTGATGAGTTCTCTGTCCCTATATGCAAGTTCATATCAGTCACAACTCTGAGTTGACACCTAATATTCTTCCACTTTGGAGCAGGATGAAGACAGTCTCTTTTTATGCATAAGGTTTTCGGGTAGATTGAGGATTGCTAAGTCCAGACTGGTCATAACACTTTAAATATAAACAGCCCCCTTCCTTTACAGCTTTATTCCTTGAGTCATTTGCCTTTATAAACAGACAGAAAGGAGGGATAGATATGGTTGTTACTTTTACCAATGTGCTGTCTGCTTCCTCACTATAAGGAAAGATACAGCTCAGCACCCAGGGCTGACACAAGGAAAGTGTGATCCTGCATCAAACTCCACACACCATTAGTTTCCTTATGCTTCTATTTTACAATGTCATCAAGTCCAAACATAGCGCATTGCACTAAACAAAACCAGAGGACACAGAGAAGAGGTATATCAGCACTGTAACACTCTGGGGATGATTTATGGAGCAGGTTGCAAGGCTGCGATGTCATTCTGAAATAAGACTGCTAACCTCTGGTATTAACTACCATTAAAGGAAAAGGAAAGGTAAAAACTAAGTAAGCTTTATCAGAAAGGTCTATGTAAATACAGCCATAAGCACTGAGTCCTCTATCAAAAGAAATACAGGATTTCTTGTCTCCTATTTTGGGAACATGCTCTTTAGTATCAGGCTTCCTCTTTAAGGACACCTCCAGGTTTGGGGCTTGAGTCCGCTCAGTTCTCTCCTCTCTCCCTCTCCCTTCTCCTGCTCCCCCTCCCATAAGAATGCATAAGAACTCACTTTTCCCCACACATTCCCCACCCTTAGGAATGTGTGATCTGAGCTTCCAACAGCTATAACTGCAGCAGGAAGCGACCAAGACCAAGCTAAAATGACAGCTGCTATCAGAGAAA
Organism: Xenopus tropicalis; assembly: GCF_000004195.4. NCBI lineage: Eukaryota > Metazoa > Chordata > Amphibia > Anura > Pipidae > Xenopus > Xenopus tropicalis. The sequence goes on along the minus strand of NC_030680.2, from coordinate 92,520,127 downwards.
GCTTCTAGGGCTCTTTACTCAGGTATAGTAAAGCTTTCTGCTGAATAAATATAGTGTTCTAGGTGGCGCTAATGTGGCAAATCTATTGGCAGTAAAATGCCAAAATGACTTTCCTTCTCCTTTAAATTCCTAATTAACCCATTATTTGTAGCTCAAGGTGGAAAAATTGGCTGTACTTGACTTTGTGCTTGAGTGGCAACATTGCATCAGAGACACTGGTAATAAAATCATCTCAATTGCAATAGAAGTCTTTTCAGGAAATCCTAGAACAGGATGTTTATTCCTATTTGCCCATTCACTCACTGAAACTTTCAAGCACTGGAGTGGCAAAGTTGCAATGAGCAATTAATAAAGCTGTTTGCTGGGTACACAATTAGGTAAAAGTTAGGATATGATGTGTTATTAATAAACATATCAAAAAGAACCAATTCATACTTTCAAACAGTTTTACAGAAAAAAATCCTGCCTTCCTTATAATTGTCTGATGTTGAGTCACACTACTATGGAACAGTTTGTTCTGCACACTGACTCTCATACAGGTCACAGAACACTGAGCTGACTTCTAATATCTTTCCATTCAGGAGCAGGAGGCCCATTATCTCTCACATTTTAAAACTTGATACAGAAAATGTTGAATGTTTATGGTCTATTATTTTATATAAAAACCTTTGATGCATGTTAAAGAATTTATACTATGATGTTTTTATTTCGCCAATTAACCTGGGAATTCTGCATGTTGCCTGCAGGATTCCCAGGCAAAAAATAGTTTTGGGAATATCTGACAATTCTATCCAAATGGCCTACTGAGTCCAACTAATTTGATCAGTCAATTCTATTGAATTGGTCAAAATAAATATTCAACAGACCCTTAAAAGAACAACTAATTTGAAATATTCAGTTCCAAGGCTGTATGCTATATTTTGTTGCCATTAAGGATGCACCAAATCCAGGACTGGGTGAACAGAAAACGAAAAATCATGTGACTTTTCATCACATAAACACTGAAGTTGGAAATTTTTCACAGCACCTTAACTTGAATATGCAATTAGGATTATGGTTCGGTATTTGGGCAAATCTTCCGCGTAGGATTCTGGGTTCAGCCGAATTGCAAAATAGTGGATTTGGTGTATTCCTAGTTGCCAGTGTTACATGCATAATAGCACAAAACAGCATGAGAATGCATTTTTGGAGCAATAACACAAATAAACTGTTTTACCATCATGATTCAAATTCACTCCAATATAAATTAATTTTTGGAAGTTTTGTCACTGCCATTGAAGGTGATTTAACACAGACAATAAGGGGGTGCGAAGGGTTGTATTTTGAGAGGAGAGCTAAGATGTAAGGATGAGATGTAGGTATGAATTTAAATTTAAAGGATATTGGGAGCCAGTGAAAGAATTTGCATAAGAAAGCAGCTGTTACAGGACCATGAAACACGTTGAAGAGACAAATGGCTTTGACTGACTAAAGTAGTGAAAAATAATAGAGTTTTGTATAACTGTTCTGCAGTGTTTCCAAGGCAATTTTAGCCAATGTAGCAAAGATAACAGAAAGTAGGGTGTAAATAAAAAACTTAGGCTGCTAAATGTGTACAAACAAAAGTTGATTTGCATAGGTCTGTTTTAAACCTAAAATCTTTCTATCCAAAGATAAGAACATGCCTACAAACAAATATCTAATATTTTAGTTCTGTTATAAAGCATCTGCTGCCATTTTATTCTAAACGTCAACTTGCATTATCTACTTGCCCTTGGTTGGAACTGCTGATGCTATTATTCGTAAATCACTATTAATCATAAACCTCAGATTAAAAAGTTGTCAGTCAGATGCAAAGTGGTCCTTCCCCTTTATATTACTATGACTGCTGCTGGATAATGCCCTGCCTACATAGTTATCTTCTCTCTGCTGGAAGCTTTGCAATCTATACAGCACCATGCAGATATTAAGTGAATTGTGGAGACTATAAATCTCTTCAGTCTCAGTGAGGTTTGGCTGTCAGACACTCCGGAGCCCACCTGGACTTATTACGTTCTAGTTGCCTAGAGGGCACATAGCTGAACCTTTCATCTGTCTGCCTCCCACCTCCCCACAAAACTGAGGAAGTTTAGCTCTATGTAGTGTATTTTAATTAAAATGGTTTCACAGAGAAAGGTCTTTGTGAGATATTTTATTGCATTTGATATGGGTGTCCTTGGGGCAGAGAGCCAGTTCGCCTCACCATCGACTTTTCACAGGAATGGAATCTCTTGCTATGACAAAATGACCCTCACTTTCAGTGGATCATTTCATTAACTTGCCAAGCACATGTTTTAGAATGACAACTTAAACTACCATCCACCAGCCTGACTTTTAATGTGTTTAGCAAAACATATGTCATACAGTAAAGCATCTTTTGTTGCTTAATTTAGTATGTAACTATTACATACATTAACCAGCATTTATTCATTTCATATACATTAATGGGGCTGACTTCCTAAAATTCAAACTGGAGAACCGGCTGTTGATTTCAGCAGGTTTTATAAAAACATTCCTGACAGGGGTCAGCAGGTGGGCTCAGTGAGTAGCATGATTCTGGCCAGGGCAGAAACTCTGAAAGGAGTTCATATGGTCTCCCTGTGTCTGCATGGGTTTCCTCTAGGTATTCTGCTTTCATCATACACTCCAAAAACTTACAGAAAGGGTTAAAGGAACAGTAACACCAAAAAATGAAAGTGTATAAAAGTAACTCAAATATAATGTGCTGCTGCCCTGCACTGGTAAAAGTTGTGTGTTTACTTCAGAAAGTCTATTATAGTTTATATAAATAAGCTGCTGTGTAGCTATGGAGGCAGCCATTCAAAAGAGAAAAGGCACAGGCACATAGCAGATAACAGATAAAACACTATTGTATTCTACAGAACTTATCTGTTATCTGCTATGTACCCTGTGCCTTTTCTCCTTTTTTCCAGCTTGAATGGCTGCCCCCGTGGCTACACAGCAGCTTATTATATAAATTATAGTAGTGTTACTGTAGCAAACACACCAGTTTTACCAGTGCAGGGCAACAGTGCATTATATATTTATTACTTCAAAGCTCTTTTATTTTTTGGTGTTACTGTTCCTTTAAGGTTAATCAGAAGTTATGTAACCTAATACACTGACCCTATTCTGTTTGAATATGATAGAAACCTTAGACTGGACTGGTGTGAATGATGAACAATCTCTGCAAATGTGTATCAGCACTAATTAAATATCAGTAGTAATAATAATAATAAAAAATATTGTTAACTTACATTGATCAGTACAAATACATATGGCAATTCAGCTGAATCTGCTTTCTCTGCTTTAAGCAGATGTTTTGTGGGGTGTTAGAGTAGTAGGGCTGAGCCTCTCACACCTCTCCAAATTAGTAATCACTGATACAAACTGCAAACAGGGATGATCAATGTGGGCACTTCATAAAAAATAATGAGCATTAGCACAACCCCATTTCCAAAAATGTTAGGACATGGTGTAAAATGTAAATAAAAAGAGAATGAGAGGATTTGCAAATCATTTGAACCATACATATTTTTTGCAAATAGCTCAAAGGCAACATATCAAATGTTATTGCTTTCTGAAAAATACATGGAATTTGATGCCAACAACACATTTAAAAAAAGGGGTAACAAAAGATTGGAAAAACACCCAGTGGTGGTCACCAATAAGCAACAGGTAAGTAACCTGATTCAGAATAAAAAAGTGTTTGCCATAGAGGCTCTCAGGAGTAAAGATGGGGAGGGGTGAACCACTCTGGGTATCATTGTGCAGGATAATCTAGTTAATAGTTAAATTAATTTAATATTAATGTTTCTTAACTTAAAATTGCAAAGAATTTGGGGATTTTCATCATCTACAGTACATAATAGCATCAAAAGATTCATAGAAACCAGAGAAATCTCACATGGGACAAAGCTGAAAGCCAGTATTGGATGCCAGTGATCTTCAGGCCCTTGGGCAGCACTGCATTAAAAACAGACACAGTGACTCTGTAGTGGAAATCAATGCACAGGCTCAGGAATGCTTCCCAAAACTACTGTCTGTGAACATAGTTCATTGCTGCAAAGTAAACCTCTACCATGCAAAGAAATCATATACAAACATAATCCAGAAACACCACCACCTTCTCTGGTAACAAGATCAGATGGACTGAGGCAAAGTGGATAATTGTCCTGAGGTCTGATGAAGCAAAACTACAAATTTTGGAGCAAAATATGCTGTCATCTAGATGATATCTTTTTCAGAAGAAGAAGGCATTGCTTATTTGAGCAAGGCAATGCCAAGCCACATTCTGCACATATTACAACAGCATGGATCCTGGCCTGGCTTGCAGTCCTGGCCTGTCATCCATTGAAAACATTTGGTGCATTATAAAAAGTAGACCCTGAACTTTTAAGCAGTCAAAATCGTATATCAGGCAACAATGGGGCAGCACTTCACTTTTAAAACTACAAAGTTTTGTTAAAAGAAGAGGTGATGCAACACAAAGAATCATACCCCTGTTCCAACTTTTAAAAAAGGATTTGCTAGCATCAGTTTAAAAATAAGCTTATATTTTATATAAAAAAGCAAAACAAGGTCAGATTTTCAACATTTGATATATTGTTTTTGTAGTATTTTCAATTAAATGTAAGGTTTAAATGATTTGCAAATTATCCTATTCATTTTTCATTTACATTTGACAGTGTCCCAACTCTTTTGTTAACAGGGTTATAAATTGTATCCCTAGATTTTTTACATCCTGCAGTACTTGAGATCATGGCATATAACAAAATACCCCCACCTTTGAATTCCACTATACTTTTTTGTCATAAAGATAAGGTTCTTTGAAGTATTCCAACCTATAATATTTGAACTATTTTTTTCCCAATGTTTCACAACAAATCCATAATTAAAGGCTCTATGGGCTACTGTGATGTACACAATGAGTTTAGATTGGATGTGTGACAGCTGTGACAGAAAACTTTATTATAAAGAAGCTAGAAGCTCAGCCCTATTGCATGTCAGCCCTTCTGCTTTTGAAATAAAGGAAGGAGAGAAAGCCACAAGAGTAATAAGAAATTCACTATGTTGTACAGACCATCAAAGTATACTTTTTCAGAGCTAATTACTTTTTCTCTTATGTTGTACATATTCAGTAAGCAACAACAGATATATTAGTGAATTTTTCTGCCTTAAATAGTCAGCAGAGGCTTACAGAATGTGGCAGTCCCCCTTAAGGGGCACAGGGAATTAGAATTGGGGCACTGAGGTTGAAATTTGTAAGTCAATACTTAGAGGCAGATTTATCAAATCACGATTTTCGAATGGGAAAAATTCGGATTGGTAACGAAAATTTCTGAAGATCGCTAATATCACGAAAATTCTTACGAAAAAATCGTATTAGTCAAGAAAACATTGTATTGGCGATCCGAAAGTCACGAAATTTTCATACCGTACAATTGTAAACAAGCGTACAAAAAAGTAGTGCGCCGTACGAAAAGTCGTGCGGCGGACGACAAAATCGTGCAGACGCCCGAAAAATCCGCCAAAAATACGCTCGGAGCGTTCGGATGAACGTTCTGTTTATTTAAATGATCTTGCTCTTCTCTTAGAATGTGAGAATGCTCTATGCATGCAATTTATTAATAGGTAATAATGACCAATTAATGTTCTTAATATGACTATTTTATAAGTTTTGGTTTACCAAGAATTTAGTGTACCTTGATTTCACAATTCTTGTACACCAATGCAGTTGGCAGATCAGTATAACCTTTAACCTACCAAACACAATTAATGACATTCAGTTCAAGGTGGTTTGCAGCAGGGGTTTTTGGCAATAATCCTGCTCTGCATGCACATATTCTCCCCAGTATACAGACATCCCTGAGTCATTCTGAGTGTTTCTGAGGACAGCCATGACACAGTTACTATTTCTATCACATGGCAGGCCTGTCTCAAACGTCATGAGACATCTGTGAACAGTCCTTCACTGCTGCAGCTGATAAAATTCCCACAGGAATGCCAAAACCTAAACCTCAATCCTGGTTACTGACAGCAATATTCAAATGTAGGTTGTCAAATGAGTTAGAAAACACCACAAATCCAGGATTATTATGCTTGTACTTTTTATTAATAGCTATAAAAATTGTGCAGAGACAATTGCTCTATATTGGAGATGCTCCTGCTCTTTGATATACCTGTGCTGTTCATCTACAGAGCTGCAGAACATTTATCTATAGGGTCAAGTTAAATGTTTCACCAGATTTTAGCATTTCAGAGTTTCCAAATTGCTAAACAGAATGTAGGACAAAAAGTGTTTTAGTTCCACATTTGGGACACGTGGCATAATGGCAAGTGAGGATATGACATGAGAGATGTTTTTATAGATATTTTAGAGGCAGAAAATGTGCAAGTTACAGCCCAAACCATTTTCATGCTCAATTTAATTATATTGATATGTAAGTAAATGTCTCTTCTTCTTTTCTAGTACAAGTATGGGACCCATTATTATTATGGGACCTGGGGTTTTCTGGATAAGGGGATTTTCCGTAATTCGGATCTCCTACCTAAAGTCTGCTAAAAACATTATTTAATTTGGAACTTTCTGGATAATGGGTTTCCGGATAAGGGGGCCATTACCTGTACAGGTTCTGATACAGTTATCCTCACTAATTGTAATTTCTGCTAACACATATTTAATATCCAACCAAATCTTAACCAGTATGTTTCTATGGTGAAAGTACATTTTTCATTACAGTTTTTGGGTGCAAATAGAAGTAGCATGATTGCAGGGAATTACTTTGGAACAAATAATGGGTTACTGAAGCTACTCTGGGCCATTTTCAGAATCCTACAGGTAACATTTCCAAAACTACTGTACTATTGCCATTCTCTTCAGAAAGTGCAAGTTTTAGCAAACAGGCATACCAGAAGCACTGGAGTCACTAGGCTACTATATACAAGATGGATACACATACTGTATTGTATGAAAGAATAAAGGTGTATCAATAGAGAAGAACTGTGTATTACACATTCCTTAATGACTTTAGATCCATCTGCCCCCTGATATAGAGGGCATATATAAAAGCAAATAGCCCAAACTATGAGGAATTTAAGTAAGACAGAATAAATAATATGAAATCTTTAAATAAGTGTAAGACAGATGTATGTATGTATGTATGTATGTATATCTTTATTTATAAAGCGCTACTTATGTAGGCAGTGCTGTACAGTAGAATACATTAATACAAACAGGGGATTATTAAGATAATACAAAGTATAACAATAAAAACAGATAGATACAAGATAAATACAGTTGCAGTAAGTTAAGAGTCAAAGACACAAGAGGATGGAGGTCCCTGAACTCTCCTGAATGAGAGGAGGAGATGTGACTTTTTATGGTTTTGAAAATAAGTAATATACACACTTTGTATACAGTATTTAATATGTTTAACTGGTTGGCATTCAAATGCAGTTTAATAGTGTAAAATGTGGCCTTTTGTTTCACAATGATTTTTTTTCTTTTAATTTGTTTTGGCATTCAATTGCTTCTTCTTGTGATTCACTTCTTACTTATCTATTCTTCCCATTAAATCAACATTTCTGGTCTTAATCTCACATAATTGCTATAAATAGTCCAATGACTGTGACTATGGTAGAAATATGTCTGTAGTGACCCAGGGACACTGGAAGCTAGTAGAACAGTTCCAGATGGTGTAAGATTTTGTTCTGTATGAAGAAAAGAAACTTAAAATTGAGTAATGGGAGTAGGAGCTGAATACAGTAGAGGACTGAAGGGTCTGCTAATGAAAAACAATTACTAAAAAAAATATACACATACATTTTTAACATATAACTTACATATGATTTTTAAATACATTTAAATAGTAGAAAATAGTAAAAAAACAGAAATGGGCAGAGCAAACAGATTTAAAGAGAACCATGCCTCACCAGAAGGGGTGCTTAAAAAATAATGGGATGTGCCAGGAGAAATTGGATCCTAGTGAAGCAGACTTTTAATTACTACCGTTTCCTGTACATGTGATATATAATGGGCCTCAGTCCACGACTGGCAAGTAGTTTGTAATATAATATCTACATTTTTAAATTGAATATTGTTTGGATTGCCCAGTCTTTAGGAGTTATTGTATATTTAGTTTCTTGCTTAATAGTATCCCCTTTTCCCATACAGTCACCTCCCTATAAAGTCTAAAATCTACTGCAATGTTACTTTGTTCTATAAATTAGTATACAGTTTGAGACTAATTTGAGTCCTCCCTTTCTGCAAGAGTAAAGTAAATCGGCTTTGTTGAAAATCTAAAACATGTGTTGCCAGTATTCTGTTCTAGTTCACTTAGGACCTCATATTAACAGGTAACACTTTCTTCAATTTTTTATAACTTCGCTTTCCAGTACAGGTACCACAATTTAGATATCTTTTTAAAATTGTGATAAATAGAAAAAATTACCTGTATTAATGTAAATACTGTATATACAAATACTAAAACTGACCTATCTATACTCTCATATATATTCATACCAATATCTATACTAATTGTAACTGTACTAAAATGGTTTTGCAATATCTGCCCATGTATTCAATGCATAGGGTTTCTCAAAGGCTAATGCCACACCATGCATATGGCGTACATATTTTTGGCAAGCTGAAAAACGCTTGCCGAAAATACGCGCCATACGCTCCTACCTGTGCCTGCACCCAAATGAATGGAATACACTCGGGTGCAGGCACATGTAGCCGAAATCTACATAAAAACGCAAGAGAATGCAAAGTCTCGCGTTTTTATGCGTATTTCAGCTACATGTGCCATACGCATGGTGTGGCATTAGCCAAAAGTTTCTGATAGTTGTGTTGATATTTACTGATAAGCAGATTCCTGCATTACTACTTACTACACTCAGACCCATTTCAGTTCCTCTTACCTCAGTCAAACACAGGACAGTCCAACTAGAGAGAAAGACTTGCAGCAACAATTTTCAAAACATATATGATTTAATTTACTACATGATGAGAATTTGATAAATGTTAGAAATTAAAGTGCAGATTTCACAGCTACACTCAATCTACTGTGATTCATTAGTGGTAGGCAAACCACAGTTGACTTCAAGAGCTTCTTAAATTAAGACCTTCCTATAGTCACTGGGCTCCTCTTACTTTGTGCATATAACCAGGATTTGCTAATTCCACTAGACTTTGTGTTGAAGCAAAGAGGTTTGTTCCGGTTACTATTTATATCGCAAGCTCAGAGAGCTGATGATAATTCTCTTCGTATAGACAACACATCCTCTGCACTCACCCATAATCAGTATAAACAGGACATTAAGACATTCTGTGCATTAAGCTACCAAGATATGCCCTCCCCTTTAAGTGGATTTTTTTTGTCCATATATTGCAATATACTTCAAGCTGGCCAACTATGTCAAATTCATGCCTGGTCTGGCCAGTCCTACACTCACTTTTATCTGATTAATTAAGAATTCTATTGCTTCAAAATACATTTAACAAAGGGACTGAGTTTTACCTGCAACTTACTTGCTTTCACGGTTAAAACCCCCAAATGATTGCCCTTTTATTGGCCCATTGGGATGACCTGACTGTAGCTGGGAAGGGTGGGAGCTACAACTTGAAGCTGGCCACTGCTGTGACCATGTATTGTTAAATGGGTAGTTCATCTTTAAGTTAACTTTTAGTATGTTATAGGACGGCCAATTTTAAGCAACTTTTAAACTGGTCTTAATTATTTATCTTTATATGATTTGCCTTCTTCTTGTGGCTTTTTACAACTTTCAAATGCGGGTCACTGACTCCAGCAGCCAAAATATTATTGCTTTATAAGGCTACAATTTCATTGTTATTCTTAGTATTTATTATGTATTTTTCTATTCAGGTCCTCTCCTGTTCATATACCAGTCTCTTACTCAAATCATTACCTGGTTGGTAATTGGTTGGTAATTACCTGGCTAAGGTAATTTGAACCCTAGCAACCAAATAACTGCTAAACAAAAAATTAAATAATTCAAAAACTACAAACCATAAAAAATGAAGAACAGCTGCAAATTGTCTTGGTGAACAATCCCTTTAATAACATGTGTAATTTTATCTTTCAAACTTCTGTACAATATCTTGGTATAATGAAAAATGAATCAGTGCCTAACATGCATTGCCTACTTTCATTCAGAAATCACTCCTTGTTTGATCTGACACTATTCCAGGAGGTTGTTTTGTAAGAGCCGTCCGCATTTATTGCTGATCCAGGTATCAGTGCTATGTAAGTAAGCTGATTTGCTCTGTGTGAGCTCAGACTTTATGAGAGACATAATTAGTCCAAGCAGTAATCCAATTAAGAAGGTCACTTTACGATTTTAGCACCTTCCTTAATGACTGATATGGGGTCTTTATCCCCAGCATCCCTTACAGGCCAGACTTCATGCATAGCATCAACAATATATGTATCCTCCTTTTAGGGCTCTGGCAACTTCGGCGATATGCGTGAAATCGCGCCGCCGCGTGTGCCATCCCACCGGCGACTTACATTTTCGCCGGTGGGATGGCAGGGGAAGGCAACTCGGGGTGATTAGTCGCCCGCGAACAGGGAGTTTTGTCGCGGGCGACTAATCTTCCCGTGTGCCAGAGCCCTTAGCCCATAGGTGCATTTTTGCCAGTTGAAAGGGACATTATTAAGGATTGTATTATTATTTGCAGTACGTCGATGGCACATGAGGCATGTTGACTTTATAACAATAGAATAGTTACCTACACTCAGTAACTGATTATTGTGACTATAGATATATAACACAGAATACAGAATAAGCCATACAATTATGGTTCAAATTGTTTTTTTACTAAGATAAAATAACTACTTTTTTTTTTTTTTTTTTTTTTAAATATAGCTCGTTGCATGATGATTCTGTGTTCATCATCTGTGTTCATCATCCAGTACAGGTATAGGACCCGTTGTTCAGAATGCTCGGGGTATTCCGGATAAGGGGTCTCTCTGTAATTAAATAAAACATTAATTAAACCCAATAGGATTGTTTTGCATCCAATAAGGATTATTTATATCTAAGTTGGGATCAAGTACAAGGTACTGCTTTATTATTACAGAGAAAAAGAAAATCAGTTTTAAAATTCTAAATTATTTCATTAAAATGGAGTCTATGTGAGACAGGCTTTCCGGATAATGGGTTTCCGGATAAGGGATCCCATACCTGTATATGAATAGATTGAAAATGTCAAATTAACCCCTCAACCAATCACCATTACCTAGTGCCACATTCCAATAAACACTTTGAATTAGATTACAATCTTTCTATATATGCTGAGGTGTTTCTATCCTTGCATAATCCATACCTCAGGCAGTATTTCTGCAGTGTTGCCAAAGTGTGTCCTTCACGAGAAGTCACATGAGTCCTCCCTGACAGGAAGTAGTTCTCTTACAGTGAAGGAGAGCACATAAACTCCATAGCAGGGGTAAAAACAAGAGAGGTGGAGTGTAGGATTTGCAGGGATGACAAAGGGCATCTATGGCCTGCAACATTGGGCAGCCTTTCCAGGAACAGCTCTGAAACTTTTTGATGTGAGTTGCAAATCTAAACAGTGTCTTCTCTTTGGTGAGGTCTTAACCAAGAAACACTGCTCCCATAATCTTGAAACTCCTGTGAGCATTCTAATACCTTCATATTTATGCCTCACACTGACTACTGCTAGCTAACTTCTAAAGTTTAAATGCCTGCAGGCATTTTCCTTATTTGCAGCAAGACTGATTAATTATTATTTTGAAGTATTTAATAATAGCTAAAAATTGACTTTCTGCATCATGTAGCACTGGACCCACTACTGCCTAAGTAAAACTGCTACTAAATGTGACATATGACAGAACATTTCTACTATATATATATATATATATTAGAACCACCAAAATTTGGTAACTCCCAAACAAATAGGGGGGTTGACAGCTGTAATAAATAAATAAATAAATATATATATATTTGGATGGAGCTGTGATGACTCATCATCCTGTCCCCAAAAAAAGGTATTCTTTTTTCCAATATTGTACAAGCCACAGGGACATGTAATAAAATATATGACAAAATCAGACAGGCAGGTGAGATAGTGATGGATGTAGTAGCGTTTGCCACTGTGTGTATGTGGGAAAGAAGATCCAGTTATAAGACTGTGGCAAGTAGTGCAATTAGGGCAGCGGTAGCACCCAAACTGTCCTTCTGGGATTCACTGGAGGAAGAATAGAATGGACCAACATATGTCTAAGGTTGTGTCTAGAGGGCAGTTCTAAAAAACCTGTGGCTAGACACTTCCTTGAAAAGGGACATGCATTATCTTCCATGAGATGTATGATGATAGATCGCTGCCTACCCTCACCCAGGGGTGGGAACAGAGCTCAGCATATTCTACATACGGAATGTAGATGGTTCTATACACCACATGCACTTAATGAAGTCAACATCCACCGCTGCTTCCTATGCGACTTATTCTGCTACTCTCATTGACAATTACTGTTAATATGCAAATGCTACTACTGGTATGTAACTAATACTTCTTCTTGACGTGATATAAACTTATAATACTATGGGATAGGACATGATCTAATTTGCTATTATATTGGTTATGTGAATTTTACTTAGGATTTGCTCAGCCATTGCCTCCTCTTGATGTACCTTCGACAACCTAATATGACCATGGCTGTTATCAGTTTCTTCCTGTAATTTCCCTTTTTTCTTTTTCTCCTTTTTTCCTTTTTGTTTCCCTATTTGACCCCACGGGTTACTCTGATTTAAGTACATCATGGTATGACCCACTCATATCTCTCTTGCTCATCAGCTTAACGATCTACACACGGTGATGTAATCTACAGTGTACACCTCACACCTATTATGTTAGGGGGGTGAGTTTTTGGTGTCAGTTTTCAGCAACTACTGACTATTTCGGTTTGTTTGGTTTGGGGAACTGTCTTGATATAGGTCCTCTGTGTAGGACCGAAAAATGTCAACTTACACCATTATATTTTTGTACATAATTTAAGTCCCATGAGTGCTCTGTGTTCTACATGCTTATACGCACACCCTATACGAGTCCAAATGCCCTGGGTACAGGTCAAAAATAAAAATATGTAGAAAGAGTACCGCACACAAAAGCCACATATACACCCACACATTTATATATATACTGACCTCGTATATATCTTTGTTCAAGTGATTAGGAAACAGCAGCTGCATTGGTCATCAAAATGCTTTAAAATTTGTATAAGAAATATATTATTTTTAAGCATTATTTTTTAAGCTCTTAGGGAGTAACATTCTCCTAACTCTGACAGGGTACATTTAAGCAATAATAAGGGAATGGAATATGAATAAGATTATACATCACTGAGTTCTTGTGGAATCAGGATCCCTTGATACCTAATACCATATAGCTGTGATTCTAGTTAGGGGGAGAATTTCCCCACAGAGCTATGATTTGTTCTTTGGAGATGAACAATATTAAAGACTTACGATTTGTTATGATAATGTTAAAGGTGTCAAAATGAATCTGCAAACTCAAGTAATAAATAGCAGAGGCACTCACCACTAATGTAGTTCCCACTTTTGTTTGGGCAGCTGCTTCTTAAACAAAGCTGCACTGCCTCAAGGTAATATAGTGGCAAAATAATTTTATTAATAAAGGGGGGAATGCAATAAAAGTCGGTAACGGAAAAATTATTTGCAATGCGAAAATATATGCCTCTGTGCGAACAAATTTTCCTTTGGTGCTAACTTTCTTTTAATACACCCAATTTGTAAAATTCACATATGATGCAATCCCATTATTTCCTTTCAGTTAAGAAATCATAGATATTTTTTTAAACATTGATCCTCTGTTTTTTCTTGTAAAACCTACTGAAATAATTTGTTCATTAATATTGTATCGGTTCAACAACATTTCCTTTACGGCATCAAAATCAACTTTAAAGTGGACCTGTCACCCAGACATGAAAAGCTGTATAATAAAAGTCCTTTTCAAATTAAACATGAAACCAAAATTCATTTTTATATTAACACATTCAAACCCATTATAAATGCATTTAAAAATCCCAGCTGTCAATCATATACTGCTTTAATATCAGTTCAACTTCACTGGGAAATATTTGAAGCTTTAACACTTGCAATTTCCACCATCAAAAAAGTGGCAAAGTGTGTAAAAGTAGTACACATTATTATTCAATGCTCTTGATTATTTATTCTTTCTAGGGAGACCAGCCCACCGGCAGGAATTTTTGATAAATGAGCAAAATAAGCATTTGTCAAGGACCGACTAGTATATGGGGCCCACTAAGCAGGTATTTCATCTGGTATAACGTTTGGCAGAAGCATCCCACAAAGATGCCCCCCATTTTAATCAACCGAAAGTTTTAAAACAAGCTTATATTAATTTTTTGCTTTTTTTCTTCTGACATCTTTAGTGTGTAATTTATTAGTTCCTATGGCTGCTGGTCCAGGGCAACGCGCCTTGAGATAACTTCTACTTCAGACCATTTCTTTACTGCATGCCACTGTTCTTTAGAAAGTGGGAATATTAGATAGGGATTAGATCTGCAAAGCACCACATGCCACTGGTAAGGCTAATGGCACATGGAGAGATTTGTCATCCATGGTTAAATCTAGGTTGGGGCAACATATCTCTCCAAACTCTCCATAAGGGCTCTGGCACACGGGGAGATTAGTCGCCCGTGACAAATCTCCCCTGTCACGGGCGACTAATCTCCCCGAACTACCATCCCACCGGCGAAAATGTAAGTTGCGGGTGGGATGGCACGCGCTGCGCAGGAGGCATTTGCCGAAATTGCCTGCGCAGCGTGTGCCATCACACCGGCGACTTAGACTTTCACTGGTGGGATGGTAGTTCAGGGAGATTAGTCGCCCGTGACAAGGGAGATTTGTTGCGGGCGACTAATCTCCCCGTGTGCCAGAGCCCTAAAATGACTTCCCAAATTCAACCGTGGCCAACAAATCTCAAATCTGTGCTCATTAGCCTAAAAGGGTGGGAAGGGGTAAGAGATCAGCATCAGTAGATAGGAAGGGATTAGTAAACCATGTCCTGGCACTTTTACATCTATATATGCTGGATGTAGGATGCTCTGCAATTTATATTAAACCTCCCTTTCAAAAAACAAAAGGTGATGTAAACCTGGCTCCAGGATGAAAAAGCTGTGTCTTATATTGCAACAACTTGTAAATCATGGTTCATATAAACGCAATCAAAGTTTATTTAAAGGCATAAGGGTTAATTTACAAAGCAAGTGCAAAGTGAAGACTTTTGGGCTTATTTATGAATTTTCGAGTTTGTGAATTTAAGTTTCTTAAATCGAATAAACATATCGAATGCTTGCGCATTTATTATTAAGGGAAACTCGTTCGAATAAGAAACTCAAATACCTCGAACTTTTCGAGTTTACAAACTGGAAAAACTAGAAACATTTGAGTTTGAGAATATGGCTTAACTTTGCCTAGGATACCTCCCATTGACTTCTATAGAAACTCACAAACTTCACATGGCAAATTTTTACATTCAAGCTTTTGCAGTTTTTTGCACTTAATACAGTAAATACCAGACATTCGAGTTCTTAAACCATAACTCACTAAAAAAAACTGAAATTGTAAAAGAAAATCAAACTCAAACATTGATAAATCACTTTGTGATAAAAACACTTTGTGTGCAAATGCTGCCATGCTTTTCACAGACAATGCAGCATAATTTCACAGAATTTTAGTGCAAATAAAGACATTCACAAATTAGCGTGTGCTAATTAGCACTGGTAAACAGTGCAAATTAGTATCCACAATGGAAAGTAGTGCTACAGCTGTGTTTGCATTTTGATTTTGTCAGTTTAGATACAAACTGCACAGTTTAATATGTAGCAATGCTCGTGTTGCTGGAACCCAAACTAGAATGCAATAACCATGTATGTCGGTACAACACACAAAGGAAGCCCTGGATTTCAAAGCAGCACTTCCTTGCAATAATGTACCTTGTATTTTGCACCTTGCTTGAAATTTTGTGCTGCAACTTGTGTTTGTAGGCGATTCCTACTGTATGTAAAGGTTACTAATTTTAAAAATACAAAACAAATATTAAAAATACAGTCTACTTTTGAGATACAGGCGTATCCTATAACTATGAGTAGAAGAACACATTTTTTATTCCTTGCATACTCTGTATCTCATTACTGTAAAAATGAATAAATTGCCATTTCTACTACTAAAATTTTACAAGCTGCAAGCAATAATTTTTTACATTGTAAATTGAAAATGGAAGTACAATGTGCTTTAAAACAAAAAGTGGTAAAATACTTTTTTTTCTGACATACTAAAGAAATATACCAAAGCATAAAATTATATCCCTCCAAACATGGATTGTTTACTGGTACCGAAGCAATGGGATGTGGTCTAAGGTAAATGTCTAAAAGCAGCTGTGATTTACTACAAAAAGCAAGTGAATCACTGGTCAGACCACCAACACCGCAAAAGCAATTGGCTCCTTCTATACAAATATCCCATCTGTCTTGTTTGCATACTCAGAATGCCTTCTAAATCTCTTAACACTGAGGTGGATAACCACTGTAAGCATTAAAGTTTGCTACCTACTGCTGCCCTGTCTACAAAAAAATTGCTATATACGTTCTCTTCATAACAGTGAGTTTTCTTCAGGTACCCTCACTTACTCAGACATTGAAAAACAAGCAGGCTCCTGATGAAATTGACCATAGTGTGTGTTAGTATCCTTTGTATTGTAAGCTCCACTGAGGCAGAGACTTGCAAAGTATTTCCTAAAGTTGATGCTATATACAGCGGTGTAACAAATTAGGAAACAGACCCAGGGGGGCCCGGAATGCAGGGTCAGCATCCTCCATTTTACATGTAAATCCAAGGTTGGAGAGCAGGTTGGTAGCAGGGATTTATATGTTATGGGCAGGGGGGCCGGGTAAGTTTGCTACTTTGCGCTGGGCCCCTTTAAAGGAGAAAGAAAGGTAACAACTAAGTAAGCTTTATCAGAAAGGTCTATGTAAAAACAGCCATAAGCACTCACAGAAACGCTGCACTGACTTCTCTGAAAAAAGATTAGTCGTGTCTGTAATTCCTGTGCCAGAGACATGCAGCTTTCTGTTCTCTGCTCTTTCCTGCTCCCCCCTCCCTCAAGAATGCTAAGAACTCACCCCCCCCCCCTTAGGAATGTGGATCTGAGCCAATCAGCAGGAAGCTAGTCTTACTGAGTATGTTCAGTTTGGTCTGCATGTCTGTGCAGGAGTGTGGCATTGTGGGAACTTTCTTTACACAGCTCAGCGTTTTTTCTTCCTGTTTGGCTTCAGATCTTCTGAACAGGTGAAATATGGGGAGACTTAAGGGCACTTATTGAGACAACTGAAGGTATGCCTGCAGCTTTACTAGCCTTTCCTTCTCCTTTAAAGATTTTTTTGCAAGAGGGCCCAGTGCAGAGTGGTTATGCCACTGGCTATATAAATAATCTATTATCCTGAATGCTCGGGAGCTGGGGTTTTCCAGACAAAATATCTTTCCTTAACTTTTCCATGTTTGGGTCTGTAGTGTGAGAATGCAAAGTCTTTTAAACATGTTTTAATGCAAAAAATAAAACATATCCCATCTCTCATGTATTTACCTTTATTGTTTCCTTGATGATTTACCATGGTGGCACCTTCTGATTTTTTTTTTTTTTTACCAATCCTTTCCAGTAGTTACAGCTTTCTACATATTGTCACCTTCTGGCAGACCATTAATAGCACTGCGCTGGGGGTATTGCTTTTAGCCTTAAGGAATAAGAGATATTTTAGTTTTCTAAGAAGAAAGGAAGAAAATTAGTATAATGGTAAAAGTTGGACATAAGTGTATGTTAAAAATTTAATAAGGATTGTATAGTGCACCTGGCTTCCAATGCCAACTGTTCCATAGCAGTACGAGTGTGGGTGAACTGCTCATTTTGGCTGTATCCAAGTATAGTACATCACTTTATCAGGCAGACAATAACTATATTTAAGACAAATTCCCCTAAAACTCCCATTGTGTACAATAATTTCAGTAGACATTTAAACCAGAAGAATGTGATGGATCATAGTGCTAAGCCTAATGTAACACTGCCTCCAAAGCTGCACATTTGTAATAAGAATGACTGCTGCACGGCTGAGCTTCTTTACTCCATTCTTTGTTTATTGCTATTGGTAGAGCTATCAGAAGTTCATGTCAGGTCATCATTCCTTTATAACTCGTAAAAATAACATAGAATAATGGAATATCGGCTTCAGTTAAAGAAAGGAAATTCTGCTTGCATTATGTCAGGCATTGGTTATAAAGTGAAGCTGATTCTATTGTGTGCCACAAAATGGATAAATGACGACATCAGCCCAGGAAAATGTCAGCAAAATAAATAATATTTTGTATCTAAATTGTTACCCATAGGGTCTGTAACTTAGAAAAACATGAGAGAGAGGCTTCATCCACTTTCAGATTTTTTTACAGGGGGTTTTATACAGTAATATACAATAGGATGCAAAGTTTGCTTGCTTGACCCAAATACCTAATATCAATATTTTGTCTAGTCAGAATTATTATGTATAGTAGTTTAAATTATGTCAACTGCATGTTACTCTAGAAAAAAAACGAGCTTGTGAGAATTCTGTATAAAGGGTTGTTTTCAGGTTTAACTGAAAACAACAGCCTTTCTAGAAATGTTGCAGGGAAGTATAGGCGCTAAAGTGCACAAGTTGATTTGCCGGCAGCAACTAATTAGGACTTTAGTATCACTGTAGTAGACTTTTCAAAAATAATTGCTGATAGCTTGCTACTAGAAACTCCATTTGTGCAATTTAGCGCCTATGTTTTAAAATCAGCTAATCAGCTTGAATATGGGTAAACAAGGGTGTTATACATTTTCATTGTTTGTAGCCTTTTACAGTGAGTGGTGAATTGCTTCTTAGAACACTTAGGCTACAACACGTCATGCTTCTATGTGGATTTATATACTTAGATAATTATATTTATATACTTATATACTGTTGTGAAATCTAGTGTCAAGAATATTGTTAATGGTAGTTGCATACTTGGCAAATTAAGAAGGCCATTATTATTTGGACCATTTTGACATTTTTTGGTCATTGTCCAACAGGTGGTATTGTTAGTGCATTGTTTCATTTTTTATTCTTGTATTTCCAGGTTCACATACCTGGCACTCGAATAATGGTTTAGCTCTGTTTGGATAGATTTATGTTTTTGGCCCTTCAACCTTTATATCACCATCAGTATTTGTTCTAAATACCTGGGCAAATAGCCAAAATAGGTTTTCCTCATTTCATTTTTACTTTGTCTCTGCTCATTACACATATTCATACAAATTAAAGTGTTTGCAATTTTCATCTGTTTATTGTTATTTAAACTCTTTCAAGCAGTTCCTCTTTCTCATGGCTGCATGTACCTTAAAGGAGAATCATTGAAGATGGTCAATTTTTGTTTACTATTTTTATACATATTTATTGTGAAATTCTTACAACCTAACATTACAACCATATTTACATCTACATATGGTAAAAGTGTATTCTGTTTAGTTAACACTTTAGATTTGTATATATTAGTAATATACTCTGTTCATAATGGTCACATTATGATCCTGGGTAAGCCTAGTCTTTAAATAACTTTACATTATTGCAGTTTGTTAGAGCACTTAGAGAAGGGGTTTCCCTGAAACTTTTGCCAAGATTTTAATAAACTTCACAAAGATTGCATGGTGCAAAGTTGTGTGAGTACCATTTGGCTATCCAGTAGGCTAGAGAATGAATGTAAACTGTTCTCCAGTCTATCAAAGGATTATCCCACTGTGAGTGACAGATGACTCTCCAGTGACCTTTAGCTAGCCAAAATGTCCGAGAGTAACAGTGGGCACTGGTGCTGTTGTTGGGAAGAATAAAATAGTTCTTATTTTTTCAGTGCTACTGGCAGGTTTCTATCATTGACAAGAACATGGTTAGTATCACTTACAAACAGGGCTATACTGACCTCAAACCCCTATCTCTTAGCCTGACGGTAGGTCCACAGGTAGTGTTTGGGGCAACCTACATGTAATAGACTCAACATATTTTCTTCAAACGCCACAACACAGAAGAGGGGTCACAAACTATAAGTATATCAACTTAAAATAGCGATATCGATTTCATCTTTGAGTGAGCGCTGTCATTTTCACAGGGCTATAACAACTTTTCAAATATCACAAGCAGCTGCCCTGACCGTAACTGAAAAGGGCTGGACTCAGAAAAGTGGCTTTTGTATTCAAAATGGCACTTGACACTTAATTAACTCAAACCCACCGGCTCTTAAGTCAGCAACAGAGATCTGCCAACATTAATAAATCATGATATGAGAACCAAATCAAAGCCCACAAGCACCAAAAAAAGTTGTCATTACGTCCACCAATATCACCTGCTGCATTGCCTAAAATTAAATTTGCAAAATACAGTGAGAGAAGAAACCCTTCACAAGATTTAGAAGAGCTGAATTTTTCTGTGTCTTTTAGATGTTGGTAGATGCCGCACCCACATTCTGAAGGGTAAATCTTACCCGCTCTGATTCTATGCACATTTCACAAGCAGCATCATAAGCCTAAGAAGCAAGCATGCCTAATTTATTGGTACATACTGCGCGCAGCAGAATCCCTCCTGCATGCACAGAAGAATCAAAGAATTAAAATACAAATAGCTTTAAAGATGCATTTACATAGCGAGCAGTTTGCCTTGCCTCAGCATCAATGCCAAGGACTGAAATGGCTCATTAAGGGACTTTAGCGAAGGGCCAGGAGGGGAGGTCGCATTGCAGCTAAGGATGACATCATCTGGCTGCCAGAGGACCGAAATAGCTCATCACATTGATGCTGTTCTGCTGATATTCCCCACAGTGTATCAAAGCTAATGGAGCAAGTGCATTACGATGTAACCTATTCCTCTAAAGACTGAGCTCTGTAATCCTCATCATAAAGGGATTCTTTATTCTCTCAGAATAAACCAGGAAAAAAATAATAGTCAAGTTTCCCACAACACTCGTGCTTGCTTCATTTCTCTCTTTGGGCAAGTTTATTTTCTTTCCTTTCAAAATACAAGTTAGTCAGGGATCATGGGAGCAAGGAGAAAAGCAGGAGAAATACAACCAAGGTTAAACATGGATGAACAGAATTAAACAAAATGTGGGGATGGTGTGCTGGTAAAATCAGAGAAATTTAGTAGAGGTGCCAGCCGACTACGACACCAACAAAAAGCATGTACCAAAACATAATCAGGATTAACTGTATTACTTTCCCTATAAGCCAGGACCTAGCTATGCTAAGCTAGGTCCTGGCTGGTTGAGGATGCTGGGAGATTACGCAACAGCTAAAAATTAACCATGTCCCTACTGCACATTCATTTACAAGAAAACTGCTGCCTCTGCTTTTGGATGTGGCTTAGTTTAGTTTTTAATGAACATTATTATAATCATAACAATGAAAATGTAATGTAGTGTGCATCTCATGGAAATAAGAACATTTCTAAATATAATCAGTTATATGTTCTACACCATTTCTGAAATAATCAAGTTCTAACCTATCCCCCTCTCAGCAATCTGTGTCTACATGCAGCTTGTGTCTGAGATGGTTATTTTGAAAGACAGTTACGTCTAATACACTGTCTAGGAAGCACACACCAATTTGACCTAACCTCAATCAAAGTCTGACTCCTACATGAAGAGAGATACAAAGAGGAAATCTACTTTATGTCACAAATGCTACAGAATTTTTAATTGATTAAGAAGTTTCATATTTCCATGTAATTAAGCTAATATTGGTATGGGATGCATTATCCGGAAACCCATTATCCAGAAAGTTCTGAATTATGGAATGCCTATCTCCCATAGACTCCATTATATGCAAATAACTCTAATTTTTAAAAATTATTTTCCTTTTCTATGAAATAATAAAACAGTACTTTTCTACTTGATCCCAACTAAGATAATTAATCCTTAATGGAGGAAAAACAATCCTATTGGGTTCAATTAATGATTAAATGATTTTTAGTAGACCTAAGGTATAAAGATCCAAGTTACGAAAAATACCTTATCTGGAATACCCCAGGTCCCGATCATTCTGGATAACAGGTCCCATACCTATATTACATTTTAATGTTCACAGCAGTTCAACTTTTCTTGAAGGTGCTTTGATAGCCTCAATTATCTGAAATGCTATACCTGTATATTCAAAGATTTAAATATTAGATATTAGACAAATAAAGATGCAAAGCACACATTCTATATCAGACATAGGTACAGCATCTGCAGTGTTTGGGACCAGATATGTTTTTTCCCAGCACTGACAGCACCATTGCTAAAATCTACTGATACATATACTGTATAAATGACTTCAACTGTTTTGCCATCAACATAAAGCTTAGTTATCACCAGTTATTCTTATTATAGAGTAACAGCAAATCAGACAAAAACATTTAAATAATACACTGGGGTGAATGTCATTGCAGTTATGCATAACAGATGCCATATAAGTAATAAATGCATAAACAGCTAAGAAAACTTTGATGGTTATTTATTATTTTGATCCCCTCCATGCCACCCCATTTGCTTACATAAACTTTATGCTTAAATGTGTATGTGGCAAAAAAAAATCAGTGGGGTAATCCATATTGATTTCTAGAAGTCTGATATTTTATTTCAAGTCCTTTACATATTTATTAATTATTGTTACTAATGGTTACAGTGCAGAAAAGAACTTAGTAAATCCTAAGGAATTAGTATTTTCCAACCAAGCAGTTACCAAATTACAATTTGGTAAAATTTACCAAATATTGAAGGGGTAGTGATGAACACATTTGCAAAGTTCCCCTTGCCAGAACACCCCCCAGCTATCCTCTGCTTCCTGATACAGCTTCAGAAACAGGGAAGTTGTAATTTATGTCAGGATTGGGAAGTGGGGCAAAGTACAACTATCTCCAGCACAAGTACCTGTTCTTGAATTGGTGAGCAGAAGTGGGCTGACGGGAAGGTATGGGACACTTTTCAAATGTAGGAGCGGGGCACCTTTTTTATAGTGAAAAGTGTATCTTTATTTGTGTAGCTAGCCCTTTAATAACACCAGTAACAGAATTTATTAGAAGAGAAGTTTTTGTTCTCCATAAATAAATCATAAATAAATGTGTAAACTAATGCAAAGTACACATTATCAAATACGTCACAAAATCAAATATGCTTATTCCTA
Organism: Xenopus tropicalis; assembly: GCF_000004195.4. Lineage (NCBI taxonomy): Eukaryota > Metazoa > Chordata > Amphibia > Anura > Pipidae > Xenopus > Xenopus tropicalis. The sequence goes on along the minus strand of NC_030680.2, from coordinate 92,496,822 downwards.
CTGCTTAGTTATAAATACAGGATTTATAATCCAGAATGCTCGGGACTTGGGGTTTTCTGGATAAGGGATCTTTCCATACTTTAAGTCTACTAAAAAATTATTTAAAAACAAAATAATAGTACATGGTTCTGTTTTATTATTACAAAGAAAAAGTGTGATGTTTTAAATATTAATTTATTTGATTAAAATGTAGTCTATGGGAGATGGCCGTCCCACAATTCAAAGCTTTCTGGATAACAGTAAAAGCACTGATTTAGTCTTCATATGTCCTGTGAGTTCAGACTTCTTTTATATATACATATATATATACATATATATATAATCAGATACTTATGCCTTTTTAACAACGTACCCAACCCCACCCTGAAAATCTGAACTTGCACCAGATTTGCAAAAAAAACACATGCAATTTTGGTTGTTTTGATGCATTGGAGTGCAGTTGCAATGGTTGAAATTTGCTGATCAGTCACAGTGCCCGGTGGACTTCTGGCTAAAAAGGTGCATTGTGGAGGAAATAACATGCTAATTTGATTCCAAAAAATGTACTTGGCACACAGCACTGCATTAAAAAGGGCAGCCTTACTGGGGTTGTTCACCTTTGTACTACATTCTCAATTCTAACAGTTTAATAGAACATTTTTTGCCATATCGATAGTTAACAAGAATTGGCAGCTAAAGAGATATTCAGCGCAGAATCATCCCTCTGCCAATCCCTGATTTCTTCACAGACCCTGTGCTGGAGGGGTGGGGGTCAGTACCCACTATAAACACTACAGTCGCTTTTATACTTCTTTATAGTAGTACTGGAAGCAGAATTAACTCCTATTTGCAGTGCCTCCTGTCAGTCTGACATTGCTTCCTGTGCCTTTGCCCGAGTGCTGCAAATCTAACATAACATTATGTTAGATTATGTTAGATTTGTCTTATGGTGAGTCTGTTTGCCTATGCCTTTGCAGGGGAGACATTAACCAATGACCTTTCAATTTATGCAACTGGTTAGCTTTCACAAGCAACCAATGAATTTGTCTGATAAAGTAAGATAAAATGTATAGGAAATATGGGATGTTCTCAGTGTGTCAGGTTCAAAATAGGCCACTCCCATCCATTCAGAAAACTGATCAAAGAGACAGAAGAACTGATATAAAAAGTAGCTTTTACAGAGGCCTTGGTACTTTTTTATGGGAAATGGATTTTCTAACACGCTGAGAGCATTGTTGGTGTTTTAATAATATTTGGACATTGAGGGTGAACAACCCTTTTAAGCTAAATGCAGTTAGATGATTATGTTCTAACATTCATACTAGCATATAATATATATATATATTTGCACGAATAAGTATGTGCTGCTATATCACTAGCTTGAAATTTCTTCATCAGCTGATAAAAACCACAACAATCCTAGTGGCTGTTACCAACTGCTGCAACTGTATCCCCAAGGAGCATATGCAAGCTTTTCCTTACAAATGTAAATATGCAGAGGCAACATGCTATTTCGGGCTTATTTACTAAACAGTAAAATACATCAAGTTAAAACTGATTAATAGAATATTGCGTGAGGCAAAAAGGCCACTGCTCTCTCATTGCGTGTAATGCTGGGTGCTTTTAGATAATGCCGTGTGAAGGGCTGCTTTGCCACCCCATCCCCCTCCTCCAGTACTGCCTGGCAATCTTGGGCACGCCACATTAACCATGATAAAAGATGCTATTCATGGCACTTGGCAGCGGTATGTTTTCTTTAGTGTAAAATATTTGGCCGGAGGCTTTCTGTTTTAGGGTAGTGCTACATTCTAAGAGGAAAAATCTTAATGTTTTATCCATGACCATGAACTAATGTTCTGTATAAAATGTGTGGTGGCTAGACACTCTCAGTCCCTTGACTTTCCTTGACATTCAGCTATATAACAGACATGTTTAATTTCTGTCCTTCTAGCTTTTCTTGACCTACATCTCCCAGCAACCCCTGCCAGTCTTAGAATCAATAAAAAATAAATATGGAAGTAATGGAAATAAAGGAATGATGGAGACGAGTTAACAGGTGGAGCAAAGAAACAGGCCTGCTAGATAGGGTTACACAGTTTAGACACATCCACAGTATTTTCTGCTGCCTTAGGCTGTTCTTGAAACGTATGCATCTAGAATTCTAGACATAATGAGCAGGTATGGCGACAAAAATTTAACGCCCAGTGTAATATCCACATACTAACAAATTTATATCTGTATAAAACATGCTTGTAATGTGATTCAGGACAAAGCCTTTGTTAGTAGCAGAATGGAGAACACATGCAGAAACATTGGTTTTGTGGGGGTTAAAACCTGCCTGACTCATCAAATCTGCAAGTTTCTTGCCTTATAAAACTATTAATCTCTTTGCAAACCAAGAGGCTAGTAAAACTATTAATCTCTTTGCAAACCAAGAGGCTAGTATTCTGCCTCACAGCAAAACAATGTCAGCTTTAAAAACTGAAGCAAAAATATCAGACAACTTTCATACTTTCCTCTGCCACATTGGCACATTTATCCAAACACAACTTCAAAAACTCACCCCCAGATATCTACAGATTATTGTTATAATTAGTCTTTATACATGACAAGTATCTGCATGTATAAAGATTTCCTGAGATCATTCCTGAATTAGAATGATATAGCATAGCAGACACTACTGTATATTACGGTTATGTTTTTTTTTTGTTTTAATGACAAAGTTCTACCCACCAAGTCCCAAGTCTAGTTATAATGATACCTCTGTGGAGCTTTTCCTTGCCCTGCATTCTTTCTAATTCAGTATTATCATGTGTTAGACAAGACTGATTTCTACAAAGTGACATTTAGAGAAACTGGGGTATAATTATAAACGGAGTATAGAGCACTCCATTATTTTATTTATAAAGGGCACTTAAATATTTCCAGTTAACCTGGTATCTCAGGGTGCAGCAGCCTCCTGCACCAATCATAGCTCATGAGGAATGTAACTTTTGTGTCTCAGGAGGTGTTCCCGGAGACCATAATTAAGGACTCAAGGGAGCTATGGAAAATATAAGGAGAACATTATAATTAAAACAGAAATAATAGCTCTCTAGAGTGAAGTACAAGTAACCTCCAAAATAAATGGAAACACCAAAATAATTTCTCTCAATAGTAAAAGGTTGTCTCAATAGCAGGACAACTCACACACTTTTTCCCTCAGCTCTCTCAGCTGCACAATCCCCACTTCCTATTTAAACAGAGAGCTCACTCACTTTTGGTACAGGTGATTACTCATTAATTCCAGCACTTCTGCTAGCTTTTGTAAACATTGTCCCTGTTATTCTATATTCTTACTAAGACATATATATCCTCTGGGGGGGGGGGGGGGTGAGGGTTTCAGTCACTGGGTCACCCTATGTTTTTATTGCCATTTTATTGCCATGTAAGGGTACGGTGAACTTCCCCCCAATCCCTTGAAATTTGCTTGCCGTGCAGCAAATAAACATCATCTGCTTGTTGAAAACAGGATAAAGGTTAACACATACTGTTAAAAAAACATTTAACTGTGTATTCTATAATGGGTCATTCACTGAACCCCAAACTTGGTATCTTTTTTTTAGAAGACCATAAAGGGCTGTCTTTCATGTCACTGCCTAACCACATACTAGATTGACACTTGCAGTCAACTGATTCAGAATTCCATACCTGTTTGCCCTTTCATGCTGAAAACATTGCTGAGCACTATGCACTTTTGTGTTGTAGTAGTGGCATGTAGGGGAATATGAGGTAAATCACATCAGCAGCAAAGTGGCAGAATTCAATCAGAAATGGAGCAAATGCTGTATATTGTTTGTCAGCGTTTTTATTTTACTACTTTTCTACTATTTTGTACCTTATAAAGGCAACAGATTGGTACAGACACAGTCAGTGCATAGTAATTAAACCCCTTTTACACTAATGCAATTTAATGTATTCTGTCCATTATATTACCTCAAGGATATCAAAACCTTTATTTGAGCATAGAGCATGAGCAGGCAGACCTGGATTAGTAAGTAGAACATAGCCTTAGGGAGCAGGGAAGGGGACAACTGAGAGTTCAACAACAGCCAGAGGCTGAAGGTTTGACATCTCTTTTCTCCTCTTTTCCATTTGGCAAAATGATCCTGAACTTGGAATGTTTAAATACATTTCATTGAAGGGGAATTTTAATAAATAAGTTGAACTTTCTTTTTTTGCTCAGTGTTGTTTAAATCAGTAATCCATATAAAGGTATTCTAAAGAAAGAAAGAGCTATATATTTTAACCCTTGTAGAAAAATGTCACCTCCTGACATCTGTTTTATATGTATTTTAACTAAATCCAGTTTAGTATTTAACATGTTTTATACTCTATAAAATGCCTGTCCAATACTATTTATTACAGATACTTTATACTCTAGGAGGGAAAAGGGCATCCCAAAAGTACAATCGAAGGGAATCCAGTGATCCTTCTAGGACAATATGTATTACGTATTTGTAACCAGGCTGCGCTACAAGCTAAGAAAGGACTTTCTTTCGTAACTTTGGGGAATTCTCATACACACCAGATATGTCTGATTGACCTCAACTATTTTACTTATGGATGTCATTAGTAGAATATCTATATATGGAGCTATACTTTAAATGTTTATCTCTTTCTGTTGGGTGTGCATTGGCATTTTTATTGTCCCCTGAGAAGGTAAAGAAAAGTACTGATATTCACATGGCACATATTCCAGAAAACATAAGCAGACCTATCTATCAGCACCCACAACTCAGGGGGGGTAGTGTTCAGAAAAATGAGGCAAACTGAAATCAGAGTAAAAAATATTATTGAAGTTAAAAGAACTTTATAATCACAAAAAACTTAATCCATTTTGTTAATATGGCGGTTTTGCACACGTTGGAGTTAAGCTGTTGTTCCAGAATTTTACTTGGTGAAATGAGAGTACTTAATTTTAATATAGAAATCTTGAGTGCAACTTACACCAAGATAACATTTTGCAGTTGTATACTGCATTATGCTAGAATAAAATTTCAGCTACTGAAATTGCTACACTAAACTTTTTTGACGAAAAAAAAACATTTCAGTGTAAAAAAAAGATTTGGGTCCAGATGATTGTAAATTTGTTTTTTGATAATTTATGATGTAAACAAACATTTTGTTTAAATTTAACTCTCACTAGCATGGAGCAAGCTAACATCTCCAAACTCCAAAATATGAATGTTATAGGTTCTGGATGAAAGAATGAAATCAAATAGCATAACCCCCAATTAGGCAACCTCCACAGAAGAACACAGAAAGTACATGCAGTTACACAATCGTCATAACATCATAATGAGGAGTGGAGCTGAACAATGGTATGGGAGGAAGAGGAAAGTACGAACAGTTTGTGTACAGAAAAAAAATTAGATACAGTACCCTGCTAGAGGCAAAACACACCAAAGTGTAAGACATTTATAGGCAACTATTTCCTGTAAACCATAAAGGTATGCCCATAGAAAGAGCTATGTCAAAATAAGGGAAGGTGGCCAAGTACCTAAAAGAAAGACAAAGTATGGCTGAGAGACCAAAACAGCGGTTTGTTGGCAAGAGGTATGTTCAACTTAATCTTCATGGAAATTCTACACAGATGTTCAGATTATCTAAATATGCTGGACATACATATAAAAAATAACCCTAGAGAAGAAATTAGGTGCCGGGCTCACATTCCAGAACTTTTACCTATTTTCAATACCTTTATTGACTTTGCATATGATAAACATATTTTCATAGGCGGAGACTGTAAATCATTACATATACAGATACAAATCACATACTCAAAAGCAATCATCTATGAGCAATAATTAGGTACATGTATCAATTTGACATGTACAAAATAGATTAAAAAAACAATCTCTAGTTTAAGATAGCAACTGAAGAACATCCCCTAAAGCTAAGGCATCAGAGAGAAATAGACCTCAATATAATGTAAACATACCCCAATGCAAGGAAACAGTCAGACCTGCAAGATACACAGGTCTTTAATAAGGTAAACGATTATAACCAAATCTAGTCTAACTATGACACTGAAGCTGTAGCATGTAAAAGAACACCTATACAAAGTATTTAACCCGCAGCTTGAAACATATTCAATTTGAATTTACCTAAAAACCTTGCGGCATGCATAAATGGTGCAACATAAAAATATCAATTTTCGAGGGCTACAAAACAAAACTTTCAATAGACCACCACAGATATGAACATGTTTCTTTCGTGAAACACAGTCAGTAAATCACAGAATGGGTTGGTCACCTCAGCCAAAGCTTGACTGAAAGCAAGGCTCCTAATCCAAAGTTCCTTCTAAACTGTGTCCCTTTCAGCACTAAACATGAACAAAGAAAGTGGTCTTCAATGTATCATCTGCAAATGACTTAAATTTGTCAATTAGTGCTTGTGCAGTAGGCTGGACAGAAGATTGTTCAGCAGAAGCTCAGCTCCTATTCAGGTGCTATGAATGCACCTTTAAACATAATGGGTTTGATTCAATTAACTGCATAAAGCCACAATAGATCCCTTTGCCTGACTTCTCAGCCCCTTTTTGCTCAACTAAAAGCAAAATGATCCACTTGTATGCTTCTATCTTACACATTCTATTTACTGATTTACATATTATTCCTTATTACGTGTTCTAGGGGAATATAGGGGCTTTTTAAAGTTATATTGTGCCCAATTTTTTATTCATGTTGCACAATAAATAAACTGCATATTGAGACACACAAATTTTTTATATGTTCAGAGTGCATGTCAGTGGACATTTGACTTGCATTGAGCTAATTGTCTACTTTTTGACAGTAACAGTCAATCTAAGCTGGAAATGCACAAGGATTGTTTATTTAAAAACAATGTATACCTGCAGAATCACATTAATAAGTGGGCATTCAATTTATTTTTAACTGAGAACCTTCCTTATCCTGGCAAGTCGATCTGGGACAGAGGTTAAGTTAATAGTTTTATTTTTACTTGAAAGGTTTTGCTAACAACAGAATTGCACCCCCCCCCCCAAAACATTGTAAAATATATGAGTTTCAGTAAAAGGATTTATGCTCCTGTTATGAATGTATTAATTGGTATGTTTTACAAGGAGAAATTGGTGTTAACACACTCTGTTTAAATACTAATACTATCTAAAATAATCAAGGGGTTGAACTTGATAAACTTTGGTCCTTTTCTTAACCCAAATTAACTACATAACTATAATTGTGTGCAGAAGCCATACCACTAGCTGAGGATTGAGATTTAGGTAAATAAATAGTGCCCTGGATTCGGCTACTAGCGGAGTTTTTCTTTACTATTGGCATACCTTTTGATTGTTGGTAAAATGCTTAAATTAGAAATGGAAAATAATCGTGCAATTTACTCAGATAATACAAAAAGTATGATATAGATAGACTTTTGTATCACTAGGAGACAATCATCTACAAACTCGTGTTGCCCTTGAAGATTGGAAGGACATCACTGCAGGATACCACAGAAAGGGCCAACCTTTAAAAGAAATGGAAGCAAATATCATGCTGTGCTATTCAATTATGCACTCCTGTTCATGAAACAGCTTTATGACCCTGGAGATAGCCCACAACTGGAAAAGAAATAATGTGATACATATAAAAAAGGGGTTCAAAGGTAATATAGTTTGCTAAGTTTTACCCAAGAATGTTATACTGTATATTGTATAGCCAAAATGGCACTAATCTTTATTTGGAGATATTTAAGTGATATGCATATAAGAAGACTTTATATAGCGAGACAAGAAGTTCAAGATGGGCTGGTTAATGCACTTAAAAGCACTTAGTAGCACTTAAAAGGGTATCTCTTGGGCAAAGCAAAATACATTGTTTTAGATTTTTAAAAGGGTTATTTTATTAAAACTATAATTTACTACTCTATGTTTACAACTCTTTGTTGAATCATAGTTTGAATTAAAAACTTAAGGACAGAGCAGGGGCAAGAATGAGTGTAGGGTTCAAATTCCAACCACAAATGAACTGATCTTTAATGAGCATATTAATTAATGGAAGTCTTTATATGAACTGCTTATTATAAGTAACATCAGCTGTTTATATTGTACACACAAGGGGCATGGCCAAAATTTTGGTACTGTGCACTAGTGTCAATGGGGGGTCCCATATAACTTGTAAGGTGCCCCATTTCTGATGGCTGGCCCTAAGCACAATACTGCAATCTCTCTTCCTAATGTATATTGCTGGCTACTACATTTTGCAGGGCAGCACATTTCAATAGCTGGAGACATCCTGCTGATCCTGGATACCAGTTGTCATCAAGCTGTCTCCTTAAAGGACTGAAAGGACATGGTTTTTGGGGCTCCAGATACAGACTGAATCCTCAGTCAGTTCATGAGATGGGAAATAGGATGGCTAGAAAAGGTCTTTAGGTCAATCACATGGATGTTTTTGATAACTTCACTAATGTCTGGGAGATGCTGAGTTGCAGATTTACTGATGATACACATATCCTGGCAGGAACAAATGATACAGAGAATTTCACATTGATATGAATAAACAAATATGATGTGACCATAACAATGTTCCATCAGACGGGACAGGCCAGAGCACAAGATACATCAGGCATTGAGGTAACATCCAAAAAGTACATACCTTACTTCATTACATCCGGCTGGTTTTAGAAGAAAGAAAACAATAAAGAGATAATAGCATTTTTAATATTCTATATAGCACCAATTATATCAAATACATATTTGGAACATACAACCTTTAAAAACCAATGCATATTGGTTCATATAATAAAAGGTGCAAAGTTTGCATGTAGGTTACTAGGGCCTTGGCAAAATGTACACTCTATAGCAGGGGTGGGCAAACTTTTTGGCTCACGGGCCACATTTACTTACCCCCGGGCCAGACCGGGCAGGGCCAGGCCAGCGTTACGCCCCCATGATGAGACTTGGCGTCGTCGGCGGGCCGGAAAAAAAAGGCCAAGGGGCCGGACGTGGCCCGCGGGCCGTAGTTTGCCCACCCCTGCTCTATAGTATATTTCCAAATTACAGTTTGCATCGAGTAACTCAAACAGGTGCTGAGATACTTTTGTATGGCCCATTCTAGCAGAATGGTGTGGCTTTAATGCAGAATTAAGATAAAACTATAGATAATACTAAAACTATAGATAAAACTCTGCTTCATCTAAATAAACCATTTTCATAAAAATATACTTTTTAAGCAATATGTGCGGTAGTCCTAAATAGATAATTGCTATTTTAAGTACTAAGGGCCACTCCCTGGAATCATAGCATTCACAGTGCACACATACAAACCAAGCATACACATACATATTAGGTCACATGAGCCAGTTAAGAGGTTCTGTCTTTTACTCCCACACTTTTTCCTGTTACAGTTAGAGCTGCATTATTTCTGGTCATGTGATCTGAGGGAGCACACAGCCCATCACTAAATGGTGGATCAAGGTAAAAGTTATAAAAGGCAATATTTACTGATAAATATTTTCCAGTTTTGTAAGATGTTTCAATAGGCCACTTTATTTGATATAAGCTATCTGTTGGTTAAAGGAGAAAGAAAGGTAAAAACTAAGTAAGCTTTATCAGAAAGGTCTATGTAAATACAGCCATAAGCATTCATAGAAATGCTGCAATGACTTCTCTTTCAAAAGAAATACAGGATTTCTTGTCAGTTTGTTTTCCTGTGCCAGAGACACGCAGTTCTCTCCTCTCTCCCCTTTCCTGTTCCCCCCTCCCTCAAGAATGCTAAGAACTCACTCCCCCCCCCTTAGGAATGTGGATCTGAGCCAATCAGCAGGAAGGTTCCTCACAGTCTTTCTAACTGATCATGTACACTGATCTGGGTCTCGGTGCAGGAGCGAGGCATTATGGGAACTTTCTTTACACAGCTCAGCGTTTTTTCTTCCTGTTTGGCTTCTGATCATCTGAACAGGTAAAATATGGGGAGACTTAAGGGCACCATTGAGACAACTGAAGGTATGCCTGCAGCTTGAGATTAACTCTTTATTAGCCTTTCCTTCTCCTTTAAGTATTCATTCTGGGGTTATAGTTCTTCCTTAAAAAAATAAGTTGCAAAACTGCAGAGTTTCCATTCTTTAAGGGCCAAAGGCTGTGGTTGGGGTTTCAGATAAAGGTCAAATAGGATGAAATTAGAAGGGATGCACTGAATCTAGGATTTGTTTCAGGATTCAGCAAAAGATTTGCCCTTTTTCAGCAGGATTCGGATTTGGCTGAATCCTCCTGGCCAAACTGAATTTGAATCCTTTAAATCAGGTGACTTTTTATCATACTGTATAAACATGGATTGTGTGGCGCTTTTTAAGCCTTCTGTATCCTAATTTACATATGCAAATTATGATTCAGATTCGGTTCGGGGTTTGCTGCCTGAATCCGAAAATACTGTATTTAAAACTTCCCTAGAATTTATCTGTAAAAATGTTATTAGTTATTAGGGTCCTGGTCATATGCTGGCCTACAAAGCTGCATTTCAACTTCAAAAAGCCAAACCACTGCCCTAAATCAAACTATAAAATGAAGTTGGAAAACTTGAATTAAATGGCACAGGGCAGAAATGTAGGAAACAGAGGAACGAAACAGTATTTTACATGCCTGCTGTAAACCATCGGTGCTGTGACAGAATAACTATCTCAAAGAAATAATAGACTACTCTGCCCTATTGTAACAGTAAGAAATATACCTACTATGATTGTTCTGGTTCAGCCCTGAAGCCCTTGGCCATGAACTCAAACTGATTTGTTTTATTGTTACATCCTGAATCAATAGAACAAGCAATACTGCTTTTTACTTGTTCTGCTGTCCTGCCTAGTTACACTGCTGTCACGGATCAGTGAGAAATATTTTGATGATCTCTTTCAAAAAATACAAGACTTTCAAAAAAGACACTAGGCCTCACATAATATTAGTTTCTGCAGTGCTAAAATGCATACAAAGTTGTGTGAATTAAAATGCCATACAGAAAGCACTTGCATCTTGTCAACTTACCATCCTTTAGACAAATGTGACCTGTGACTTAGGCACAAGTATGCAACTCTAGTACGTTCAAAAACACCCTGTATTTCATAAATGCAAAAAACATAGAGCAATTGGCACTCTGCGTGGTCCTCTTGTGAATAAATGTTGATTATTGCCATACAACATGTGCACCAATTCCAAATAAAGTGCACATTGCATAAAAATGTATATTTTCTCCACTGGCCAAGTATGCCTTTAGACTTTTACATTCAGTAATATTCACTGGATGCTTGTGTATAGTCTGCACACAATTGTTACACAATTGGTGACTAGTGATGAGTGAAATTTTTCAGCAGGCATGGATTTGCGGCATATTTCCATGTTCCACCATAAAAAAATTCAGTGCAAAATTTTAGTGCTAAAAAATTTGACACGCGTGCGTCATTTTCACAAATTTTCCGGCAAATCGAAATGGGACAGATTCGCTCATCACTACTGGTGACTTCTCTTTTTCATGTACTGTACCAAGCAAAGTTTTATTGTGAAACCTTCCAGCTTACTTTTTTAGCATTTACCCCAAATTAGTCTAGTGCAGGGATCCCCAACCTTTCGTACTCGTAAGTCACAGTCAAATATAAAATGACTTGGGAAGCAACACAAACATCATAAAAAAATTTGGGGGTGCCAAATAAGGGCTGTAATTAGCTAGTTAGTAGCCTCTATGCATAATCTCAGCTTACATGAGGCTTTGTTTGGTAGTACATCTTGCTTTTATTCAACCAAAACCTGCCGCCAAGCCAGGAATTATAAATAAGCACCTGCTTTGGGGATACTGAGAGCCACATCCAAGAGGTTGGTGAGCAACATGTTGCTCATGAGCCACTGGTTGGGGATCACTGGTCTAGTGAGTAGGCATAATTATTGTGTGGCCAGTGGAGAAAACATTTATATGCATCATGCACTATAGGAATTGTTGCACATGCTGTGTGGCATCTGTATTCACTGACAACTTTAAATGATACTAACATGCTATACTATTTTACATTTTTTCCTTATAGTTGATTTATTCCTGTATTTCATACTTGTCATTGTCCAAGCACAGGTTTAGGGACCCTTCCAATAGTGGTGCAGATGCAACAAAAGTGAGATTTGCAAAGAGGCTTATCACTTCACTCTGATGCCAGCACAACATTTTGCACAAGTTGCAGCAAAAAATGATACTGGCATTCTGGAAAAAAAACTGCATCATAGTGAAAAACAAAAAAAAGATTTGCCAGTTTCTACACTTTGCGCCTTCCTAATTCTCGGTAAATATTTCCCACAATATCAAGTATTTAATAGAATATAAACTCTATATTAGCAAGTTCTGCACTGAATGGAGATGTTATTACTTACAATGCTACTAATTAGTGATGTGCAGTTAGACCCAATACAGGACCTGCATGTTAACCAGTGGGTGGGGCGGGGTGGGTTCGGGTCACAAAGTGAGGTTGCTGGTGTGGGTTCAGGTGTTTGAGGGATCCAGCAGTTTTGTGAGATGTGCAACCTTGAGCCTCTGCAGCTTAAAGTGCACCTGTCACTCCTATATTGTTTACCCCACCAAAGACATGGGCTAATAGAACCTGCACTCCAGTTGGGGGAAAAAATAGTTTTTCATGAAAAAATAGTCCCCGTCACCGCTAGGGCACCCATACTGGGAGGGAGCTCCTGGTGCAGGCGGCCATGTTGCATGTTCATGATGCGCATGAGCCTGAGGGCTATAAGTACATGCCTGTAATAGTTGTTTCCTTCTAACATGCAGAATGAGGTTTTCATGAGGTTGTTTTTTCAGTTTCACAAAGTTACATTATTACCACAACAACCATTAAGGGACATAGCTGTGATTTGTGATGGTTGCAGAGACTCAGTTAGCAGCTAGCCTGCTGGGGTTTGCCTTCCTCTGGATAACTGTTTAGACTGCTAGATTAGTGCATTTCTCCAACCTAACCTACTAATGGGGGTATGTAATAACTCCTTGCAACCAGCAGGTAGCATTAACTGGTCACATGTTTAAAAAAAACAAAACATATTATTGGTAGTTACAGGTTACTCCCGATGGGCAAACTTAGTGCCTTTTATTACATATAGGAGTATGTGACTATACAACCGAGGTCTACAAAATACAGGCCAGGAATAACATGTAGGGAATGTAAATCCAAAAATAAAATGTTACCTACTGAAATTAAATATAATTCCAAGTTATATGTAATTGTAATTGCTGTAGTTAGTTGTACAGGTATAGGACCCATTATCCAGAATGCTCGGGACCAAGGGTATTCTGGATAAGGGGTCTTTCCGTAATTTGGATCTCAAAACCTTGTCTACTAAAAAATCAATAAAACATTAATTAAACTCAATAGGATTGTTTTGCATCCAATAAGGATTATTATATCTTAATTGAGATCCATTGCAAGGTACAGTTTTATTTCTGTACCTTTATTTTCTTTAAAAGGAAATCAGTTTTAAAATTCTGAATTATTTGCTTATAATGGAGTCTATGGGAGGCAGGCTTTCCGTAATTCTGAGCTTTCTGGATAACGGGTTTCCGGATAAGGGGTCTGATACCTGTATTTCTCTTTCTCCACTATTGGTTCTGACTACCCAAGTTTGCATGCTTTTGCACAAGCCGTTAATCATTTGGTTTCTGTTACTCTGTTTCTGTTATTTCAATAGTCAGAACTAGCATTGCCAAAAAACAGCTTAAGAGAAACAAATAAAGCAATTATATTTACAAAAACTGCAATGAATATGCACTGGACCATTGCTTAAAATATTTTCTTTCTTAAAGCCTTTAATGACATCAAATGAAGTGCAAATAGATGGCTCATAGTCCTGCTGAATAGATACACCATCTAAAATCACACAGATTATTACTTCGAGGAGGTGAAACAAAAGCAAATTTTCAGAAGCAGCAATATATCTACCACAAAAAAATAGTATATTGCATATCTGGCCCTCGCTATATTGCTGTACAATTGGGAAAAAGTGTAGCCTCTCCCCACCACCATGCCCCTTGGCTATAACCTTGCCAAACTTTCAAAAAAAAGATGTTACTTGCTCCAGGCTTTGAGTCTTCAGTAACAGTGGTGCTTTTCTAACTCCAGCAAAAGTAATCTGTCACTGGTAAACTGTAGAATGACAAATGGCATCTAGGGTAAGGTGGAATTATTTCAGTCTGAGACCATGTGATGAATCTCTGCATTCATGAACCTGTTTTTCAGGCGTTTTTGTGAAGCATGAAAATTCAAGGAATTGTAACACTTGCCAAAAATCCCCCTACCTATCTCAGCACTAGGCGAGCTAGGCAGAATGCTAATTGATGATTCTACATCCTTGCATTTGTTGCAGGCAGGTAGCCTATCAACCCCTATGATTTGTTTTGCAAGCCAGATATTAAATGCATTCTGAAATTAACAGGATGTCTAAAGTTAATTCAATTACAGGTATGGGACCCGTTATCCAGAATGCTCAGGACCTGGGGTTTTCTGGATAAGGGGTCTTTCCGTAATTCGGATCACCTACCTTAAGTCTACTAAAAAAATTATTTAAACAGTGATTAAACCCAATAAAATTGTTTTGCCTCCAATAAGGATTAAGTGTATCTTAGTTGGGATCAAGTACAAGGTACAGTTTTATTATTACAGAGAAAAAGGAAACCATTTTTAAAAATGTGAATTATTTTACTACAATGGAGTCTATGGGAGATGGGCTTTGCGTAATTCGGAACTTTCTGGATAATGGGTTTCCAGATAAGGGGTCCGATACCTGTATAATACAGGAGAGCTATGATTATTCTGTAAAATATATCCCTATAAAGGCGCTTAGTAATGTTTTATAATAAAGTACCCTCTGCTGTAAAATATGAAGATAGTAAAAGTCACCTTGGAGTTCCATGACCAACATACATTTTGAGTGAGAGTTCACTTTGACTTTTGACTTTGACCTACAATTACCGGTTTCTTCTTAAAGGAAAAGTAACACTAAAATTTTTTTAGTATTTTAAATGCTTTAATAGAAAATACCTGCTAAAACTTGGCTTCCTGTCAATTGAACTACAGCGATACGGCAAAGGAAGGAGCAGCAACCACTATGCGGCGATCGATTGATCGAGCCTAGCCTTCTTTCTGTATAGGAAGGAGTCAGGCTAGGCTCGATCAATCGATCGTCGCATAGTGGATGCTGCTCCTTCCTTCGCTGTATCGCCGTAGTTCAATTGACAGGAAGCCAAGTTTTAGCAGGTATTTTCTATTAAAGCATTTAAAATACTAAGTGGTTTGCAGGATAGGGCAGTTATTGGTGCAGGGTAGAATAGCTTTTTTACTTAAAAAATTTTAGTGTTACTTTTCCTTTAAGTGAAGTTTCTTATGTGACAAAACCGCAACAAATCCGAAAACAAAAATGTACCTACTAAAACCTGTCAGGATCAGCTAAAAGTCAATGGCAGATGTCCTTTTACAACTGGAAGATCTTTCTTTGCTTTTAAAGATTTTCTGGGTTTTTTGATGTTTGCATTTGTGTGACAATATGAAAAAGTCAAAGTTTTCATGTTTTTTCACGTGTTTTTTCATTCATGCTTTTTCAGTTTCGAGCTATGATAAATGACTGGTATTCATGAAAATGAGTTTAGTTGTGGTTTCAAAAACCTCTAAAACCATGAAGATGAAAGTGTTGATAATTGGGCCCCCCCCAAAAAGAATTATTATATAAATGTAAACTGCGGAGATAATTAATTGTATTGACCGTATCATTTTATAAGGCCTTTTAAATAAGGGCAAATTATTAGTACTTTAACTGACACATATGGTACCTGTTCTACCAATATTGCCATTTCATGATGGAACTGCTAATTTAAAGGAAAGGCTAAATCACTTGGGGGTGCCAAAATGTTAGGCACCCCCAAGTGACTTAGATCGCTCACCTCATACCCCGGGCTGGTGCCCCTGTACGGAGAGAACAGCACTAGCCCGGGGTAGCAGCGATCGCTTCCTCCTTCCTGTAGCGCCGCGCGCGCATGCGCAGTAGAGTGAAATGCCGAACTTAAAAAACAAAGTCGGCTTTTTACTCTACTGTGCATGCGCCGACCGAGGAAGGAGGAAGCGCTTCCTACAGGTACCCTGGGCTGGTGCTTTTTTCTCCTAGCAGGGGCACCAGCCCAGGGTACAAGGTAAGCGATCTAAGTCACTTGGGGGTGCTTAACATTTTGGCACCCCCAAGTGACTTAGCCTTTCCTTCTCCTTTAAATGAATCCTGGAGTCCATTTCCAATTTAGTATTTTTTTCATTCTTTATAAGTCAGTTAAGAAACCTCTGAACACTTGCCATCATAACACAAAGGAATTTACCAGTTCCCAATTAATGAAAAATACTTGTTTTTGAACTTCTCTCTCTTCGTCTCTAGGAGCTGAAAGAGGGGAGGGAATGGACTGGTGGGTATTCTAGAAGCTGCTTCTGTGACTACTTTAGTAAGCCTTATAGTTATTTACCAGGCTGTAGGCAAGAAGTCAACGTTGGATAAGTTCTTGAATCTTAGTCACAGGAATAAAAATGCTGTAGCTGCAGTTCCTGTTAAGCTGGGCATACATGTAAAGATCCTCTCATTTTGCACCAAACAAGCAGATCTTTCCTTAATTTGACCACCTTAAAGTGGTGGATGTGATTGCTTGTTCCAATATTTTCATTTTACTAAATACTATATGCTTACACAGAAATGTTGGTTTCTGTGATATTTTTATTTCAAAAATCTAAAACTCAACTCTTCTTTTTTATGACATTGTTTATGTCAGACTAAGGGGCCCATTTACTAAACAACTTTCAGATAAATTGATATTTTTTCTAAATTATAAAACATTTCGGAATTATGCGAAAATTTCGTTAAAATTCCATGAGTTTCACAATCAGAACTGTTTTTGTGGTGTTTACGAACTTTTAGGCCCAAAAATGTTGTGACTTTCGGAACGCAATTGCGATATTTTCGTACAAAGATAAAAGCATTGTCGAGACATTTTAGAACTACAGAAATTATCGTGGCTACTTCGAATTTATACCTTATCGCGTTTTAAGGCCAGGAAAAAAATCTTTGTAAATGTCCCCCTTAATCTTTAGAAAAATAATTAAAAAAAAAAAAACATCAATCCACATAATAGCGGCAGCAAAATACAGTTTTAAAATGAAGATTTATCAGACTTAGAGGAATTTTTTTCTTTTACTTTCTGTTCGTTTGAAAATAAATACAGCAAAAATGATAGATTTAATAGTCTGTAACATTTCCTCATGAGTGAATAGATGTAAAAACAGATTGCTGAGTTGCACTAGTTTATCAAAGACATTCATTGCAAAAAGTCTGTTATCAAGATTCAAAAATTCCTATTTTTAAGAAACCATTAATGGATAATTAATGTAAATGTAATTAACGTAAATCGCAAAACTGCTCAGGAGGGCAGTATTACTTTTGTTTATTGAAATTATTAGAAACATGAGATATATATATATATATATATATATATATATATACTCATTTTCAGTTGAGTAATTTAATTTAAAATAAATACAACAAAACAAACAAAAAACAAAATTCTGAATACTTTTAAGAAAATATTAACTTTTACATACTTTGTAAAAGAATTTCTTAAAATTAAGATATTTTTTCATTTTTAAAAACTTGTGTGTGTGTGTGTGAAAGCACTTAATTTGTTTTTTGTAATTTTAGCAGATTTATATTCAGTCGGTTTTATTTTTTTAATTGAGGTTAGTAAAAATGATTGCATTTTAAAGAATGTGATAATATTTAGGCTGTGGTAAAAACATAATATTCTATGGGAGAATGGCCAGATAAATTCTCCCTTTTAGGCTTTTGTGTTGGGCTTAGCGTTGGACACTTTTCTGGAGTGATTTAGTTTAATTATTTATTCAGGCAGATTTGCTTCTGGTTGTTTAAATTAGGGTAGTGGTTGTGCACTTGGATTTTCAACTAGTACCACAGATTTTTAATTGGACTGAGATCAGTATTCAATATTGGGGAGCTCAATCTACTTGTATTGTACTCCTGTGCAGGTGTTACTGCCCTGTTCTGTATGTATTTGGGTTGTGTTTGGGCTTTATAAATCCCCTTTAATAAACACAACTTACCAGTGTCCTGCTGAATTTTTGCCTTGGACTAAGGTCAGCTTCCTTTTTGCTGATATTTAAGTGCTTTCAGTGAGATGGAAGATGGGGAAGATAGGAACAACAGAAAATAAATAGGTGGCCTCACAGCAAGGCCAGCGAAGGTAAACCTGCTAGCTGGCCATAGTTGTTTGCTGTAAAACTTAAATATGCCTGAATAATCAAAAAAGAAGACAAATTATAAATAAAAAACAAAGTATTCATCAGGCCTTGAATTTTGTATATTCCAATTAAAGTTCCCTATTGTAATCATCTCATTGTTTGCTGGCACCGAATCAAGAATTCCCAGTTAGAGATAAGAGGCATGCATCTATTTCTTAATCCTTCCCTGTAGATTAATTTAGTTGAGTGCTTTACGTTCTCCTTGCTTGTATTCTTTATCTTCTCTGCACCTGGAGGCTGATTTAAAAAACATGGTTTCTCTTTCTCTTGGTTTTATTCCAAATTCAAGCACCTTTACTGTTGTTTCTGGTTTGCTGCTTCTACAAAATCTAATAAATAACACAAACAAAACAAATGTAACTAATTGCCTACAGAGTACTACTGATGAATGTTGTTAACTAAAGTGAAACTAAACCAGACCAGATTTTTTGTACTATCTTCCCTGTAACTGGGCGAGTTAATTTACCTAGAGCTAAAATTCTGTATAAACAACTCCCTTCACCCCTCTGTCGTAACTGTTTTTACTTACAGATAAGCAGAATTTTGTCATTCAGGGAGTTTATCTGTATACTGGAAATCTAAGTTGTAATTAACTACTTTGCAAGAATCGGGAAGTTAGAAACATGGCGCACTTTACATAGTAACATAGTAAGTTATGTTGTAAAAAGACATCCATCCATCAAGTTCAACCTTTTACGACTATATAACCTGCCTAACTGCTAGTTTATCCAGAGGAAGGCAAAGACATCCTTCTAAAGCCTATCCAATTTGGCACAGAGGGGGAAAACCTTCCTACCTTGACTCCAAAATGGCAATCGGACCAGTCCCTGGATCAACTTGTACTAAGAGCTTTCTCCCATAACCCTGTATTTCCACAATTTTCAGTTTTATTGTTCATCTTGTTAAGCTAAAGATGTAACAAAAAACATACATTCTTCTTAGCTAAAACAATAGGCTAATTTTATATGTTTAACACAAGCCTATTCACAGGATTTCATGTTGAACATGAGACTATACTGGCCTTCAAAACATAATACTTTGTAAGCCTTGGCTACTTCATACAACTAAGTATTATTCTTCAAGTATTCCTTGCTCATCGTAGTAAACCCTCTACCCGTAGTAAACCCTCTGCCGACTTTGAAGGGAAGCTTAAATCTACTGGTCTGTTTTGCTGGGATCTATGTTTTTTGTTACTACTTTTTACTGCTATAAATCTGTCTGTTAAGGAGGACCTGTCACTTAGACATAAAAAGCTGTATAATAAAAGTCCTTTTCAAATTAAACATGAACCCCAAATTCATTTTTATATTAACACATCCAAACCCATTATAACGGCATTTAAAAATCCCAGCTGTCAATCATATATTGCTTGCCCCGCCTTTATGCCTTATGCATAGAGGCGGGGCAGACAATAACTTTAGCTTTCCGTTCAGCACTACCTAAATGTCACTGCTCATAGTAACATAGCAACATAGTAAGTTGGGTTGAAAAAAGACATACGTCCATCACGTTCAACCAAAATGCCTATATCTAACCTGCCTAACTACTAGTTGATCCAGAGGAAGGCAAAAAACCCCATCTGAAGCCTCTCTAATTTGCCGCAGAGGGGAAAAAATTCCTTCCTGACTCCAAGATGGCAATCGGACCAGTCCCTGGATCAACTTGTACTAAGAGCTATCTCCCATAACCCTGTATTCCCTCACTTGCTAAGAATCCATCCAGCCCCTTCTTAAAGTTATATAATGTATCAGCCAGTACGACTGATTCGGGGAGGGAATTCCAGAACTTCACAGCTCTCACAGTAAAAAATCCTTTCCGAATATTTAAATGGAACCTCCCTTCTTCTAAACGGAGTGGGTGCCCTCGTGTCCGTTGGAAGGACCTACTGGTAAATAAAACATTAGAAAGATTATTATATGATCCCCTTATATATTTATACATAGTTATCATGTCACCTCTTAAGCGCCTCTTCTCCAGTGTAAACAGACCCAACTTGGCCAGTCTTTCTTCATAACTGAGACTTTCCATACCCGTTACCAACTTAGTTGCCCTTCTCTGGACCCTCTCTAACTCAATAATGTCCCGTTTGAGCACTGGAGACCAAAACTGAACAGCATATTCTAGATGGGGCCTTACCAGCGCTCTGTAAAGGGGAAGAATAACCCCCTCCTCCCGTGAATCTATACCCCTTTTAATACAGCTCAAAACCTTGTTTGCCCTTGCAGCTGCTGCCTGACATTGCTTACTACAGCCAAGTTTATTATCTACAAGGACTCCAAGGTCCTTCTCCATTATGGATTTGCCTAGTGCAGTTCCATTAAGGGTATACGGGGCTTGCATATTTTTACATCCCAGGTGCATGACCTTACATTTATCCACATTAAATCTCATCTGCCACTTAGCTGCCCAGATTGCCAGTTGGTCAAGATCCTGCTACAAGGATGTCACATCCTGGATAGAATTGACTGGTCTGCAGAGTTTTGTGTCATCTGCAAACACTGATACATTACTCATAATACCCTCCCCTAAGTCATTTATGAACAAATTAAACAAAAGTGGACCCAGTACAGAACCCTGAGGGACCCCACTGAGAACCTTACTCCAAGTAGAGAATGTGCCATTAACAACCACCCTCTGTACCCGATCCTGTAGCCAGTTTTCTATCCATGTGCAAACGACTTCACTAAGACCAATAGACCTTAGCTTAGAAAGCAGTCGTTTGTGGGGAACGGTATCAAATGCTTTGGCAAAATCCAAATAGATTATATCTCCTGCATCCCCATTGTCCAGCTTCTTACTTACCTCATCATAAAAAGCAATTAAATTGGTCTGACATGACCTGTCCTTCATAAAGCCATGCTGATTACTGCTCATAATGGCATTCTCCAGTACATAATTTTGAATGTGATCCCTTAACAAGCCTTCAAATAACTTGCCCACTACGGATGTCAAACTTACAGGCCTATAATTGCCAGGCTGAGATCTTACTCCCTTTTTAAATATAGGAATGCCATTCGCCTTCTTCCAATCCCTAGGTACCATACCTGATGAAAGAGAGTCTGAGAATATCAAAAACAAGGGCCATT
The DNA here is from genome assembly GCF_000004195.4 of Xenopus tropicalis. NCBI lineage: Eukaryota > Metazoa > Chordata > Amphibia > Anura > Pipidae > Xenopus > Xenopus tropicalis. Next base: position 92,475,394 of record NC_030680.2, on the reverse strand, counting down.
GTAATTCTGCCCCTAGCTCTCTCAGTACCCGAGGGTGTATTCCATCTGGCCCAGGTGCCTTGTTTACATTTATCGTGTGTAACCCTTTAAGCACCATATCCTGTGCCAACCACTGTGTAGTTGGAGCTGAGGCAACAGTGAAGCTATTGGGTGGGACTTGGCCCTCTGGCTCCTCTACTGTATACACAGAAGAAAAGAACTGGTTAAGCACATCTGCCTTTTCTGTATCCGCTGTAACCATATTGTTACTATAACTCAATGGGGCCACACCCTCAACCTGCATCTTTTTACCATTAATATACTTAAAAAACTTTTTGGGGTTAGTCTTGGCCTCGGCCGCAATGCACTCCTCATTTTCTATCTTTGCCTTCCGGATTGCTGTTTTACAACACTTGTTATAGTGTTTATAATCATTAAACGCAGCTACTGTCCCCTCTGACTTTAATTTCTTAAAAGCTTTCCTTTTTTTCCCTATTAACTTCTTTACCTCAGAGTTAAGCCACATAGGGTGATTCTTAACACTTCTACTTTTTCTTATTAATGGAATGAATTGAGAACAGTAATGATTTAATATCATTTTAAATGACAACCATTTCTGCTCTGTGTTTTTATCAGAAAACATAATGCCCCAATCTATGCCCTGAAGCGCTGCCCTAAAGGAGCTAAAATTTGCCTTCCTAAAATTCAGTGTCTTTATTGCCCCCGTGTAAATTTGTTTCCTGCACCAAACATCAAATGAAATAACATTATGGTCATTATTACCCAGGGGTTCAACCACTTGCACAGTTGCTATACGTTCTGGGTCATTAGAGATCACTAGATCTAGTATAACATGGTTCCTGGTTGGCTCCTCAACAACCTGCGACATAAAGTTGTCATGCAGCAAGTTTATAAACTTGTTCCCATTTACTGTCCTGGCAGTACTATTGCCCCAGTCAATATCAGGGTAATTAAAATCCCCCATTATTATCACTTGCCCCAAACTAGCAGCCTTTTCTATTTGCAACAGGAGCTGGGCCTCCTCCTCTTTGCTTACATTAGGGGGTCTATAGCATACCCCTACAATTAGTTTGGTAGATTCTTTACTATCTGTGAGAAGCTCAACCCATAAGGATTCAGCTCCCTCTGTTCCCCCCATCACTTCCTCCTTAATATTTGCTTTTAATTCTTGCTTAATGAACAGACACACCCCTCCTCCTTTTCTATTGCCCGTGTCCCTCCGAAACAGTGTATAACCCCCAATATTAACTGCCCAGTCATGAGACTCATTCAACCAAGTTTCAGCAACACCAATCACGTCATATTTCCGCTCCAACGCCAGTACCTCCAGCTCTCCCATTTTACCAGTCAGACTCCTTGCATTGGTAAACATACATTTAATACTGGTTCTGGCATGAGAATGACGTGTAAACAACTTATGGGCCTCCCTTTTCCCCTCCCTCCTCATCATCTAATTGTATAGCCAGTGCATGGGCATGGCCATCTGGACCACAATCTGGCACATAAACAAGATTTTGGCATGATACAAAGCTTGCCTTCATAACAGTGCCCACCAAAATGGTGTCTGCCTGCTGGCTGTCATTCCAAGATGGAAGGAAACAAGATTTATATTATTTATATTATTTATATAGAGTAAGTAAAGTTTATTTTGCTCAACTTACAATATAGAAAATAATTTAGAGATATTTCTTAGGCTGTCCTTGCTGAATATTTGGTCACATCTGTCATAGTAAAGTTGCTGAAGTTTATTTTTATTTCAACAGAGACTGAATATCTGTTAAACCTTAATCTTAAATATAAGAGTATATGTTCAATAACCAGTACTATGTCTTTTTAACATTTGGTCATACTCCCAGAACTAATAACAGTGTTACAGATGAATAAAAACATTATCATAACAATCAGCCTTTTATAGTTTCATAACTATCCGGGACAATATTTAAAGTATTTATTACATAGTTTAATATAACTGGCCTTCTGGCAGTCCCTCCAGTAGCAGCCCCACATTTTAGGAAAAATTGTGTAAGATCTAGAGATCTGAGAGACACAAAATATGCGAAAAATGCCCAAAGAATTTTTGGGTATATTGGAAGGTCATACTATCTCTATTAAATCATGGGTAATGTCACCTGCAATTTTAGTTTTGATGTTAAAATAAGTGAGGATGCCCCATAAGCACAAAATATAGGCTATACATAATGATAATGTGAATATGGGTCAATTCTCTGCAGATAAATTGCCATCCTTATACTTCTGTTGTAAAATATTAGGATAAAAAAATTAATGAGGCTAAAGATAAGCGCTTATGGCTGTGGCACATGCAGAGATTAGTCGCCCCCGACAAGGGAGATTTGCGGAAGTTGCCTTAAGAGGAGACTTCCGCGATTTCAGGGAAATCGCGGCGATGCGTGTGCCATCCCCCCCGGCGATTTACATTCTCGCCGGTGGGATGGCTTTTCGGGGAGATTAGCCGCCCGCGACAGATTTGACTTCTCATATCCTTATATTTTACAGCAAGGGATACATTATTTACACAAGTTTCAGCTTATCATGTGACTTAAATTACTAAGCACCAATTATTACTGATAGCATCACTATAAAACATATAAGGATATACTTTACGGGATATTCACGGCTCTTTTGCATTGTGTGTGTGTATGTATATATATATATATAAATATATATCATCCTATTTTATATAACAGGTTTTCATTTTATTGTTCTGGTGATCTTTGACCTTTTTGTTTTCCTGTATAAAAAATAAAACTATTGTATTCTGCAGCGCTTATCTGCTATGTTAAGTATTCCCTATGGCCCAATTTCAACTTGAATGGTTGCCTCCATGGTAGCAGCCTATTTATATACATTTCTGCAAGTATCATACCAGTACAGAGTAAAATACCATTATATTTAAATGTTTTTAATTCTGTGTTGTTACTGGACATTTTTAATTCCTAACAACCATTAAGATGTTAGTTTTGATAAGTCTAGTGCAATTAGATAGGTAAAAGAAATTGTCTTTTTGGTTGCAGTGTATTTTCTCAGCGTCATCCAATAGCATTACAATGCCATGTCTGTGTCCAACTTCAGGTGGTAGATCATTGTACAATGAGAAGGAAGCCCACCATGTATTTTATAATTTTAAGTGTAACAATAGAGCGAGATAAGTGCTGCAAAAGGTGCATGTAATTGGTTTTTATACAGAGATCCCTAATCAAATATAAATGTAATTCTAGGCAAGTGCCTAATTCTAGGCATTCAGTTAAATATCAGAAATTATTAACTCACATACAGTATGCAAGATTGTTTTAAAAAGTAAAGGAGAAAGGAGCACATTATGACACTATTAAGCTTTATCATTTAATACCCTTTGCTTGATTTAAAGAGATGTGGTTTTAGAATTGCTTCCGGTACATAGCTCTGGTTCAAGCTCTCCATAACAAAAGCAGCCATGTCCCATGCCTTTGACGCCTCACCTTTACTCAGACTGGACTAGTTTATCATGATGTGCTTGTTCTGAATCATAAAACATACAGAATTTTGCTGGCTCCTTGATTTAGTTTAGGATATGTCTTAAGATTTTGATTCTACAGATTAAACTGTAGATGCTTGATGTTTTTACTCACAGTACAGGTATGGGAACCCTTATCAGGAAACCCATTATCCAGAAAGTTCCAAATTACGAAAGGCCATCTGCCATAGACTCCATTATAAGGATATAATTCTAATTTTTAAAAATGATTTCCTTTTTCTCTCTAATAATAAAACAGTACCTTGTACTTGAACCCAACTAAGAGATATTTAATCCTTATTGGAGGTAAAACAAGCTTATTGGGTTTATTCAATATCTGAATTATTTTTAGAACATTTATGTTATGGAGATCCAAATTACGGAAAGATCCGTTATCCGGAAAACCCCAGGTCCCGAGCATTCTGGATAACAGGTCCCATACCTGTAATAAGAATAGAGAAAATGGAAGCACAAGAATTCATGTTGTTATAAATGGGTAGTGTAATATTTAAGTTATAAAGTATGAGATTCTGTACCTAAAAGAAAGACTATACTTTTCACCTTCCCATGTGTTAAAATTTTATATTTGTTATTTATGAAGGATTTTCCCATTCAGCAAAAATGCAATGATTGCTTAGCAAGTGGAATACATGAATAGTATATCATCTGATGTCACAATATTTCATCCACACAGGTAATATATCAGGATAGCTAAAGGTAATAAACATTTGTTATTCACAATTTTTCCTAAATCTTATATATAATGGTACAATGAAAACAAAATAAAAGCGTTAAAAGATTAAAATACATATAATTGCTGAGAAATCCAAATAGGACTGTTTTACAAGAACCAACATATTGAAAACCAGTCCTGTGGATTTCTCAGCAATTATATGTATTTTAATCTTTAAATGCTTTCATTTTGTTTCATTGTACCATTATATATAAGATTTGGGAAAATGTGAATAACTAATGTTTATTACCTTTAGCTATCCTGATATATTACCTGTGTGGGTGAAACACTGTGACATCAGATGATATACTATTCTTGTATTCCAATTGCTAGGCAATGATAGCGTTTTTTGCTGCAGGGGAAAATACTTCATAAATAAAAACTATTAAACTTTATATTGGCCTTCAGAGGGCCAATAAAAATGTAATTTACATGTGCTTTAAAAATACTTGGGATTTTACAAAACATTTATTCTGCCATTCAAATACAAAACCTTGTTTTAGACAATCCTGCTCTAAAAAGTTTAATTACCTGCCCTTTGGGGTCTCTGGAAGCTTTGATATTCCACTTTTTTTCTAAGCTAGACAATCTGCCACCAGGTTTCCTTGTCTTAAACTTTACCACTCTTTTCACCCAGAAGTTATATTCCCATGTTTACATTTCCAGATTACCATGCACCTTACTTTGCTCCTGCTAAAAATATTCATGTAAGGTTACCTAGCCTGGCAATTTCCCTTTCCATGTTGCTTATGTGCCCGTTTTTTACATAAGCACAGTTCTAACTCCTGGCCAAAAATACAAATTTATGTGGTCTGCCTATTATTTCTGTAATCTGTATATTAACACATGCCAGATAATACATTCTCTACATTACCTGACCAGTAGATATGACTTAGAACCAACCCTTTAATCAGTGTTTTTTATTTAAAGAGATACTGACCCGAGAAATAAAACCTTTTGTACATTACCTTGTAGATTGTAAGCTCTTTTGGGCAGGGCTCTCTTCACCTCTTGTATCGGTTATTGATTGCTTTATATGTTACTCTGTATGTCCAATGTATGAAACCCACTTATTGTACAGTGCTGTGGAATATGTTGGCGTTTTATAAATAAATGTTAATAATAATAATAATAATCATTACAGTTTGAGAAAGGACAGCAAGGTTGGCAAAACAGTCAGGTTAAGGAACTTCAGGTAACACTTACAAAAGTAGCCATAATAGTGAAAATCAATCAGCATGACCTACAGGTAACTTTAAATGTGCATTAATATTTTGAAGAGTCAGTATCACTTTAAATCCTGTCCCTTTTGGCCAGTATTCTCCTAAATAAATTAGTTGAACCCTATAACACGAACATCTCATTTATCTACGTATAATGCTTTACTGTATTTAAAAAATATTTCTCTAAGAATTCTGATGAGAATATTCAGTTGTAATTAGTTGTCTTTATTTTGCATTAATATATTTGGTGTGACCTTGCAACGTAAATAGGTGAACTAGAGGTATTTAGAACAGAAGTATTTCCTTTGTATTTGAAAAGAAACCCTGCTATTTTCAACCTCACATCTTGCATCTTTGCAGGGCTTTGTAACTGTGCTGCTAAGCCGAGAGGAAGAGGGGAGTCATCAGCAGATTTTCAGCAATGACATCATCCCTATTTGGAGAAAACGATCAGGATATATACCATCGGGAAAATGTTACCAGGCAATAATGCCACAGGGTAAATGAATGCTTTTTTTAAATGAAATAATTTCAGTTATACATTTGTTGGTAAATAATCTAAAGCATAAAGACAGCATCTTATTTATCTTTGTGACAATTTTTCATAGAACATAGTAAAATCTTCATTTTTATTTCTACAATGTGGTACCTGAAAAACAAAAAGCTTTTAGCTTCGTGAATGACAGAAACTACTGACAGTAGACAAACTATTAACTGTTCCCTATTCATGTAGCTTCTCTGATTTTTTAATTACAAAATGTATTGTGTTCATTTTTTTATCATTTACAAAGATATTTTAGCACTTATCAAACTAATCACTGATTCTACAATTATAGCACAGATTATTTTCAAGAAATGCATGCTTTCTATATATCAATCTAGTTAGATCCTTGTATTGTTCTCAAGTAAACTGGCATGATATTTAAAGTGGTACTGACATGTTTAAACTATTGCAGCATTTGGTTGTTCACATGAAAAAACTGCACACTTTTATGTCAAGGTTCAAGATATTGCAGACCACAGATTTCAGTATTTGCAGTTCCAAGCCAATTCAGCCATGCACCACTGTGAACTTTCAGACCTCAGTTCCCAATCATGTGAACTTGCTTTCTTCAAGATTAACAGCTGTGCTACTCGCCACCCATTCGTATCATTCATGTGGCTGCATGTGCTACTATATCAGTCTGCACAAACTCAGAATTGTATGCCACAGAGATGGAAGGGAGGGAGCACCTTTCACAAATCTACTCTCCCAAAAGCCTCAACGGCCATTTCCCTGCAAAATCTACTTTCTCCCGAGTTTGATCTTAGATAAATCTGCCTGTAAGTGCCACATGTTAATTGACACAGGAGGAATGACGTGCATGCCTTATAAAGTTTACTAATCTTTGTTCACAATGATCACAATTGGACTAGAAGTGTAAAGATTGAATCAGATATTGTTCTAGTGCTCAGTCAAAGGTAGACTTCTAAAGTAAAAAAATGCTAAAAAATGCAAACTCAAAAAAATTTGTGTGTAAGAGCCCTAACAGAAGTGTGCAAGGCATTGTGGGAACTAGAGTGTTGGGGATTTCCACTGATGGGACAGGAAGGTATTTTTATGTATTTTACTTTCTGCAGGTGACAAAGAACCCCCATCACCCTAACAGGCTGCTGCTACTGTGAAAGAAAATATTAAAGATCTGAATAACAACATAGAAACTCATTTTTATAATAGTTTCCCTTTAAATGCTTTCTGTCCTTCCAGCATTCGCTACACAGGAAATGGCAAGCAAAGAATCGGAGGCAGTAGACTTGCTAAATTCAGTAGTATACTCCCTGTTTTGTGAGCAATGCTATGTCTGATCAAACTGACAAAAAATTCTAGTAGTGACATTTAATAAAATGTATATATATATTTATATATATTATAATAAACATAATATTCAATTTATTTCCTTTTAAGTATAAAGGCATGGCTTAAAGTTTGTAAAGAATATGTCTTCTATATCTGTATTTATGCATAAGTGAATGCAGCAATACTGCCTTTCTGATATTAACAGAAGAGCATTGTTTAATCTGTCAAAATATTGCACTGTTCTATTTATATCAATAAAAAATATATTTGCAGAGGCAAGCAGACCTTTATATGTAGAAGAGCAAGAGGGTTCTGCACACTGTTTATTTAAATGAAATTAATAAAAACATCAAATCAAGTGTGCTCTACTGAGCCCTTTTCCAATTTAATAATTTGTTTATTTTTAAACTATTTTAGATATTTTTATGCTCCTGGTCCCTGTAACAGAAACTGCAGCATTCAGGGATCAGGAGACCAAGTTTCTTCAACCAGAAGCATCTTTGCATTTTTACACTGCTTGCCCAGGCATTCCCTTCTGTTCTGGGCCTTGGGGAATGGAGCAACTTCTCCCAACATATAATTTTTCAAGTACCAATGCATCTCCTTATCAAGTTTTCACAATAATCTGACATCATGTTGATAAGCTCAGACAAAACACAGAATAGGATAAAAATCAAAGTTAGTGATAGATTGCAACCATACACAATATAGCATAATTGTACTGCATTTTAGTATTGCCACCATTTCTGGAAAAAAATAGCAGATAGGAATCTTTGCTATTGCCAATTAAAACATTGTTAACAAGAATTAAGTATTATATTGGCCCATGCAATAAAAATGCTAAGGTGGCACCCTTATGCATATTTACGCTTAGTACTGCGGAAATAGTACATTTGTTCTCATTTTAGCATACTGGCCATATGCAAGTGACTCCTGGAAATTAGCAGTAAGATTGTTGCATGCCACTTCCTTAGAATGATCCCTTGGCTACTGCATATTTTTCTAAAAAGGAGAACCAGCCCGTTAAAAAAAAGTATTTGATTCAATGAGAGATGCCAAACATCTTCTTATTCTACAGTATAACTATTATTTGACATCTCTCATTATGCACTACTACTTATTTCAAATAGGAAGTTCACCTTTAAATTAAGGAAAATTACATTTGGTAAAAGTAATTAAGATTTAACTATTTATCTTCTGCACTGGAATAAAAAAGCAAATTGTCCGAATTGTTAATTCCTGCATCAGGTCGTCGTACTGAAACCCATATAAAATGAACATGTGCTTTAGGCAGTCTGGGAGAACTGGCACATGTATCAGTTCTGATAAATGTGTCAATTCATTAACACTTTCCGAACTGTAAAGAAAATATTCCTGATAGTTCTGCAAGTTTTGTTAAATCATAAAATAGATCTGACTGAATTCAAATAGTGCCATTATATTCTACAGTCCTTATATAGTTATAGAGTTTATACACAAAATGGTCAATTTTATTAGGAGCATTTTTGGTGTATTTTTGGAGTGTGGCAGAAAAATGGAGTACCTAAAGCAAACTCACAGACACAAGAACATACAAAATCATTGGTGACAGAGCCCCACCTGGAATCAAGCCTAAGGCCACAGCACTGTACTGGTGAAACTATGAAGGAAGAGGACCCTGCATTCACAGGGGAGCCCAGACTGCGGGGTCTGCTGTACAGAAATTCCCCAATCTCCAGCCACTTGTCTAGCTCAAAAGTTATAGAACATTAAGAGCTGGCAGAATGCAGGAGTGTGTGGGGGGTGGAGAGCTGGTACAAGTCAAGTTACCAGGCAGGCCTGGTGGGGTTTGGCGCTGTCTAGTTATGCTACTGAGTGATCCCATTAAAACAATCAGTCAGAAAGCGCCTTAACAGAACAATGGATTTTGAGTTCTAAATTCAAGCTGTCTACATAAATAAGGTTCATATTCCAGTGCTGCCCTATAGAGCTTTAAAATGCAGGTTTAAAAAATACCGGAGAGGCTGCTATAAGATGCCATAGACAGTTGCTGTTTATTAGGCCTGTGTGGGTCTGTTTGGGGTGTGTATTAAAATGCCAGGGCCTATTTTCAACCTTAGTCCTGACCTGTTGCCTCATGATGCCCAGAGGAATAGTTTGAACATTTTGTATATGTTCTCACCAGGGCTGAAACTAGAGGTGGCCCCTCACCACATGCTTGTCACTCCCCCATGAGAGGTGATGTGGCTGCCCAGGTTGCCTACAGCACCTATCCAGCTTGGCCACTGCTGGTTCTCACTATCAATAAACAGTTAAAAGACTTGGGGCTGGAGTTAAAAATACAGTGGGGATAGTGGCAATGCAGTAAAACAGGCCTCTTATTTGAAGTTGGAACAAAAGAAAAGTTAACAGTCAGGGCTGTTCATCCTATGCTCCTCCAGCTGTTAATGTTCTATAACCGCCTACAGCCTAGGGTTCTGGAATTGTAGTTAAAAACACCCAGAGGGCTGTAGGTTTGCATATATTATTTTACGTTGAAATAATCAAAACAATTGTTGCACATAATCTACCTATAATGATCCCCCACATCATACCTTTTACTCATGGGGCCCAATAAAGTTAGCATTTAGTTGGAATGTTACTGGACTGGTTAACAGCAATTAAACCTGTTACCAGTGTTCTAAATACTATAGAAAGATGATAGCTTGCAAAGCCACCATTGAACAGGACAAATGCCCTTTCCCAACTTTCCTAAATGTGTATCTGTGAGACTAATAATTTATAATTACTAATAATATCCACCTTCTTATAGCTGCAAAATCATATAAATCATATATCATAGGCATGCGTCATGCTGATACAACTAAGCATCGTGATCGTTCCATATAGATTTTAAGATTATATTCAAGATTAACCCTTTTTATTCAAAAGTGCACCTATAATGATATCACATGCCCCATATTAGTCCAGTTGCAAAGAACAAAATGAATTCGCTATACTGAACAGCAACATCACGACTCTATGGATATAAGCTTAAATCCCTTTAGCAAAAGGATAACCGACGATGGCATTAACAAGCACCGAGTCGTGAGCGATATACAGCTGGCGTTACACGATCGGCTCGCTAGCATGTCCGGGCTAGGTGCATGCACAGGGACACACGGTGCTTACCAGGTACGGGAGATGTAAACCTGGGGACTTTTTACAGTGATGCCATTGTAAAAAAAAACGAAAAAGCCTCCCACGCAGTTATCACCTAGAGCGGTTACTTTACTTATTTGTTTTGTCATTAGTCTGCGTATTCTTGTACAGCAAACCTAATAAATGATTAAGAGGACGTTTTCGTCTGCTAACTGCTATCCTGAGCCGTCCGACGTCTTAGCAAAATGTTTTATGGGGCAGAAAAGCTCAACTGTCACTTTAATCCCTTTTTCTCATAGAAACCTCTTTCTCTTTCCCTTTGTCCCTCTTAGTAACTGTCTCAACCAACCAGCAAAGCGCCAGCAGACGTCTCTGCGTCCTGATTGGCTGGCGGGGGGGCACGGTAACAGGAGAAGCGGCAGTTCTCACGCCTGCGAAGTTCTCGCGCTCTCCAGGCAGACAAAGGCAATGAACTGGACGAAGAGGTTCCGCCCACATACGCACTTTCAACCAATCACGTCCTTCCTCACGCATAGGCCAGCCAACCTATCCTCTGCAAGCACCGGCGTTGCACAAGCCCTCCCCCTTTACATCTCTCCAACGGCTCTGGCGCCCTGCCAACTCATGGGGCGTACCAAGTTGGCAGTTTTACCTGCCTGTTGGAGGGGGTAATTTATGTATGGAGAGGGTTAAAAATAATTGTTTAGTGTCTAAAAAGAGATATGCCTTTATTTTTAAACTATTGTAGCATTTGAAAGACACGTATAGACGGGTCATTTTTTTTAAACGTTGGAAGTGTCTTCCTAGTCGCGCAGATATCCATTCCACCCCCCTCGCTGATCGTGAGCATGGTACGTTCCGACAGTTTGCCGGTTGGCCCACGCTGCTGTTAAAATGAAATGTAATCGGCTGAGAGCTGGAGATCGGAGCAGAGAGTAGAGCTGGGATCTACCCTCAGTGCTTCAGTTATCTTGTAGGCGCTAGTGTGGGCACGTCAGTATCATTGCTCGCCTCTTATATCTCGCATCGGGACTGTATCGTTATCATAAGCATATTGATAATAGGTAAAAAGAGCTCCATTGTTCAGCATCTGTATGCTCTGCATCTGTGGCTCCCGGGTACCTCAGACTTTCGTGCTTGACATCGGTCTGGATTAAAGGCAGGAGGGCAGACGATGTACAACACTGTGTGGAATATGGACCAAGATGATGCCGACTGGAGGGAAGTTATGATGCCTTATTCCACCGAACTGATCTTTTATATAGAGATGGACCCCCCAGGTACTGGAGCTCACTCTCTTCCCACTTTATGGAGCCCTCATCTTATATCTTATTAAAGTGATGCTCAGTTTTCCAGCCCTCCAGCTGCTGGTGGACTACAACTCCCAGCTACCATTAAGCCGAGAGGAACAAGAGTTGTAGATTAGCAGTAGCTGAAGGACTGGTAAATATTTTATTTTTGCATCCGAACGTACATTTAGAATTGCCATGGATATTTTAACCCAAGAGGTTCTGCAGCAGCTGTGATTTTTCATTCTTTGTTAGGGCAGTTGATCTCTCTGGTCCATATGAAATGCATTAGGGTCACCCTGAATCTGTCCCTCTACCTTTTGTCCATTTGAATATATTTCATTTTCCAGTACTCACTTTCTTGCTGACAAAAGGGGTGTGGACATGTTGAGGCAGATTCCTCCTGCTTTATGTTCTCTTTGTGCTTTATTTAACTTATACCCATTTTTTGTTTGGAACCCCCAGGCGTCTCTTTATCCTTCCATTTATTTTCAACCAGTCATTTTATAACTTTATTGCAGCTGAAATATTTTTTTTATTCATCTTTTTCCAGGGGGCAGTTTTGTGTAAATTTGTAACATTAGCAACAATTGTGATCAACTTTCATTATTCTTTATTAAAAACAATTTTCAGACAAATGCATTTAATTTTTTAAGTATTTTTTTTTTTTCCTTTCATTCCTCCCACCCCCCCACTTCAGGTGCAATTTAGCTTTTTCCATATAACTGCACAATATGTTGGCACTTTTTTCCAGTTAATATTCCTTCCCTAAAGCCAACTTTATGCAGACATTCTGGATTTGAACCTTCCTGCCCCTCCTCCTGCTGCTTCACTTACCTCATCCCCATAGCAATTGCTAAGGTTCCATCACCTGTCAGTGGCCACATTAGGTATTACTTCTCTGCCTTCATTTCTTTGTCCTCTGTGGCATTTCTCACTTCCACAATTTAACTCTATACTTTATCTCCTAATGCATTCGCCAGCTTCTGCCTTTGTTATATGGGCTAGAAGTGTATATAAGAGAATATTATTTACAGCTTGGTGTTTGCCTTGTGATTCCTATATATTAAGTAAGTTGCTTGACTAGACAAGCGATGTTTGGAACCAATCAATTTCTACAGGTGTATGGCATTATAAATACATATTTTGTTTGAGTTTCTCATCTTTATTTATATGCCTGTACGGAAAGTATATTTCCATAATAAATTGTAATGCGATGTAGAACTTTACAGCCGTTTTATTACTTTTCCATTGTTTAAAAAGCTTAGTGTTTGAAGATAAAGTGCATACATCATAACCAAAAATAATTTTGCACACAAGGAGATATAAATAATAGCTTATGCATCAAACCATTTTTCTAACCAAAGTGCTTATATATATCATTAGCCCTGCGGTCAGTGGCAGAATGATGCAGTGATACAGTGGCTAGTTTGGCCAATAAAATATTACTTTAGAAGCCCTGGGCAGATTAACTGTGTTGCTGAACAGCTCTGTCTGTAGGATGCAGGTGGGGGTGAGGAGTACACAGGCCTTGTTGAATTTGGCACTAAGTCTAGCGGAACTGGATGTTAGTCTCTATAGACAAAGTAAGGCAAGATCCAAAACCATTTTTTCCCTCCTCCACTTTTATTGTTTAACAAAACTTTTAAGAAATGTGGCTTATTTCAAATTTACTGAGTTTGGCACACAGTTAGACCTATATTATTTAAACAAGTGTACATCCAACCAAGGTTTATATACTTTGGTCACTATGCAGGTCATTAAAAGAGATGACTAATCAAGTGGTCCAGAGATTTTTATTTTTTGTGTGCAAAATAACTGTTACGTTTCGTTTCTCACTCTTTCCTTTAATTTGTAATGGACCCCTCTCCATTGTCTCGGTTACCTTTCCCTGAGTGAAATTGGTGCTAACACATCTTATAATTTAAGGCGCTATTACCAATTTCTATTTCATCTTACAATATGATAGCCGATTATTTTTGTTATCTGTGGTGCCTATTGCTGCCTCTGTTCATTGTCTGGTTTTGGCTACGTCATCTTAGCAAAATCTTAACTCTGGCGCTGCCGAAGCGCTCTGCATTGCAGTGGGGATGTTGAAGTATCAAACAAGGGGTTAATATTCTTTAGGTTTTGGGGTCTCTATCCATCCTTATGTTGCCGAGTGCTATGCACCTCGTTTCATTTCAGTAGGGTATTCATTCTTTTTTTATTGCAGTTTACCTCAGAGATGCAGAATATCGCCATGCTAATTTCTGAAGTATAATTTCATGTTAATGCGCTTAACATTTTCTAATTCAGTTAATAATCAACAATAATAGTATTAATCAAATGTATTATTCGATGAATATTATATCCACGACTTCACTTTGTCTCTGAATATTTCTAAGTTCGTTTTGCTTCCCTATCCCCCATTTTTATTTTATTTTTTTTGAAGAACAATTTTTTTTTTTTTTTGTTCATCTTTTTTTTTCAATTGTATAAATTTTTATTTAGCTTTGTAAATCTCTGGATAGCCAAAAGTAGAGCGGGCTTTGTATGAAGGTCTTTATATCTTCTACATTTTGTCCAGAAGGGGCGTCATATTCCATGTTGTGCCTTTCTTTCCCTTCTCTGCTGCAGATGAGTTTTTTTTTTTGTGTTAACTTTGTTAATATTTTCTCGGCTTTATTAACTGATAAATTTATCTATGTTACATTATCTTGCTTTTTATTCCTCTATGGCATTATATCATGGTAATCTTGTATGAGCTGCAATTACATTTCCCTAAGTGTGTGTTGAGGTTCGACAGAGTACCTTGGTTAGAATCTGAAATCATTTTAATCTCCTTATTTATTTCTTATCCCCCAACTAAGTTTTTTGTTTGGTTGACTAATTCTTATTAGTATTCCTTATGGCAAGGAGTGACTTAAGATTTACAATATTTTTTGATCTTTTCGCAATAGCGGTCCAGGCTTGACATGTAGTTACATAAATACTGAGCTTGTGCTTTCCAATGTAGCTTTAAAGACATTCTTGTCCACTGGTTCCTATTGTTATGTGCAATATGCAGCCCAGTTTCTATATACTTCCTACTTATTTACAAGCTAACAGACAGTATGTATATTGTTCCTACCTTTTCATCCTTCCTTCACTAGATATACTACTAAAACAGTCAAATCCCTTGTAAGCCATTCTTGCATGTAGTATTTTATTTAATAAAATCTAAATATTATTGAGCCAAACGTATCTTTTTGCTGTCTTGCTTGCCTGGCAACTAATTGAGCTTGAGCATCTATTTGGTGGAACTGATTAGCTTTGGTAAAACTACCTGCTGCTCCCCCGCACAGCTACTTTCTGCATCTGAACGTCAGGAACATACGATTCTTTTACAGAGCTGTGATTGGCTAGAGCTCTGTCTCCATTCAGAGATTAGTTTTTGCCAACAGCGTCTGATTTGGGATTTAGTACAGAAATCAGGTTGGATGGTGAGTGCTGCGGAGGAGGAAAAGGAGGGGGGAAGATTAGGGTTACTAAAGAGCAAGCTATAGTATAACCACTTCAGTGCACAAGTATGGTGCTTGACCAGTCAAAGCCGAACATTTCTGGATCCATGGCCGCCACAAAAAAAATAGAAAAAGGAATCTGTAAGAAGTATTTTATTAGTTATATTATCTTGCTAACTTAATATCTTTATTTGTATTAAACACAAATATACTTTATTTATAAAAAAAAAAATACAATCTGTAATTGAATATTTTTTTTTTTTGTTTTACTTTATAATTACTGTAGTTCCCCTTCACACAATAGAAGTTTATACTATAAACAATGTTTTTTCTGCTGTCTAAGCTTGTCAGGACTGAATGAGAACAATGCAATAGCAGAGCTACAGTGCACTTTATATGATCTTGGGGCAAATGCAGCATCTTAAGAAGAAAATACAGTTTTAAGCTCCAAACATAGCTCAGCAATACTCATTATGCAGGACTGGATGTGACATATTGCACTTGTATTTTCCGAGTGCTAAAAGTCCAACCCTAAGGTCCGACAGTAAGGGTTTAGACGGTTTGTAGTAATCAATCACTTTGTCAGATACTTGTTAAAGTATGTTTTGTATATTTTGGTTACTTTTTAGGCCTTCTTTAAATCTGCAATTATATGGATTGTTTCTTGCTATTTTTCCGCGTTTTTTTTTTTTTTTTTTAAAGTAACCACTGATGATATTTTATTTATTTTTATTTTTAAGATATGTAATGGCTTATACATGGTTGTGTGTTTTTTTTTTTTTTTTTTTTTTTTTTTTTTTTTTTAAGCCTTTTTTTTTTTAAATTTGGCACAATCTGCCTACAATATAAATGGCATGTGCAGGAGAAGTACATTCTACAGGCCAAGACCTTATTAGAGTTTCAATTACTGCACTGGGTAGGGTCGTTTTCATTTATATAATCTCTAACTGTAATATTTACATTAGTTCACTCTGAAACTGTTAAGAGCTGTAGATAGAACAAATGGTGTGTAGATTTCTGAAAGCAATGGTCCAACAAATTAATGTTGTTGCAACCCTAAAAAGGCTGCGTATTGTATGGTATCATAATAATTTGGCAGATTCTGCTAAATTCTGAGGTGTTGATATTCTCTGTAGGTTATTAAACAGTAAAGGTTTGCATAGTAACAGGGCAAAATCAAATCTTTAACAGTTCAAGTTGTGTGTTTTAGGACTAATTACTTTCCATTAAATTCCTATTTTGATTTTATAGAGAACAGGTTGAGAGTGCATGTGTACGTCCTTCCACATTTAGTTATTAAAGCAACTGTTTATTGTCTGGGGCATTTAATATATTGATTTTTTTTTTTTTTCCCCCTCTTTCTTTTTTTTTTTTTCCTTCAGTACTTCCTCCTAAGCCACCAAAATCAATGACTTCATTGTCTACAGATGGAAGCAAAGAGAACTCTGTTTCTCTTCAGGATGCCGAATGGTACTGGGGAGATATCTCAAGGTACGTGTTATAATCATATTATTCAGTGGTGCCCTGTGGTTCTGTTGACCTACTTTTACTGAGAGATATGATGCAAGTATATTCGGGGTAATATGTATCAGCTTAAAGGGAAGGGTTTTATTGGATTTCTTGGTAAGTTTTTTTTGGTGTTAATAACTTTCTGAAAAGATATATTGAATACTAAGCAGAAAGAAGCTTTGCAAGATTATCATTAGTTTTTTTTTGGGGGGGGGTTTAAAGTATACTCAGCATTGGCATAAAGTAGCTGCCTACCGTCAAACATTTGTACTGAAAATCTTTCTTTTATATAACTGTGTTTGTCCTTTATAAAGACAACACAGTTGCAGCTTAAAACTAAACATATGTAATGTAATATTTCAGAACATCTTTAGAAACACAACATTCATGATTCTTCTCCTGTTGCATATGCAGTAACTATTACTATTATATAAAGCAAATTTGCCAAATCAGGAATAGCTGTGTCGACTTTCCCTAGTGGTCATAAAGGATTTTTTTGTTATGCTGCGGTCTATGGATAATAAGGCAACCAATACAATGGAGTGCACGTTTTGCTTATTAAAACATATTTCTGAAATGGCCAGATTATGCTGACCTTTGCAGTTTACATTAGCACAGGTAATGAACCACTGGAACATTGCTATGTTACAGCACATCCCTATGGGTTGGCATTCTCCTTCACTGATTGACCTCTGAATAAAAATCTAACCATAAGTGCACATCTTCAAAATTAGCCTCCCAGTTAGTTCTCTTCATGTACTTCAATTAAGATGTGCTAGACAGGCCTAAGGATGGCTTCCTTTACACTTACAAGTTAGGAAAACAGGCTGAGGCGCAGCACAGGCCTTACAAACTTTCCCTAGATGTCAGCTGCTCTGAAACAACTGCAGAAATATTAGGTTGATTTACAGTAATAAACATTTTTTGTGTCAAAACTACAAAAAAAGTATTGTTTTTACTATGCTATGGTTAACAGCCTAGAATTGTTTCTTATTAATTCTTGCCATATTGGTCCAGTATAATCACTCACTATTGTGAACGTGCCCTGCTAAAAAATTGTATTTTGTATGTAGAATATATTTATAAATGCTTTATAAAACTTGTTTCTCTCCTTCTTAAAAGGGAAGAGGTAAATGATAAACTTCGTGATATGCCAGATGGTACCTTCCTGGTTCGAGATGCATCTACAAAGGTGCAAGGAGATTATACTTTGACACTAAGGTAAGTATTCCTAATGGCAATGACTGGTTTAAATAGTTTTAAATAGTGGGTGTATTCTTCTCTAAATCCAACATCACATTTAAAAGTTGCTTGTTGATGTTTTATGCTATGGGGCATATTTATTATAGTTTGTAAGCCAGCATCACCGGTAATGTTGCCCATAGCAACCAATCAAATTTTTGTTTTTGCTTTTTAACTTGTAGGTGACTGTTAATTACTGATTGGTTGCTATGAGCAACATCACTGATGATTTTGTCTTACACGTTATAATAAATATGCCCCTATGTTTGTTTTGTATAAGATGTTATAAGCAAATTTTTTTTTTTTTTTTCAATTTAGGAAAGGGGGCAATAACAAACTGATAAAGATTTATCATCAGGATGGCAAATATGGTTTTTCTGATCCGTTAACATTTAACTCTGTCGTGGAGTTGATAAACCATTATAGAAATGAATCCCTGGCACAATACAATCCTAAGCTGGATGTAAAATTGTTATATCCAGTGTCAAGATACCAACAGGTGGGAATCTTCATTTCTTCTTCATTTTAAAATCTTCCTGTTTAACTGACTATATATTCTTTATAAGATTTTAAATAGACCAGTGCATTTTTTTTTTTTTTAATTTAATTGTTTTGTTTAGTACAGGTATGGGACCCCTTATCCAGAATGCTTGTGACCTGAGGTTTTCTTTAAAAGGGGTCTTTCCGTAATTCGGATCTTCTACCTTTTAAGTCTGCTAAAACAAAATAATTTAAACCCGTTAGGATTGTTGTGCATCCAATAAGTATTAATTATTTCTTAGTTGGGATCTAGTACAAGGTACTGTTTTATTATTGCAGAGAAAAAGGAAACAATTGAAGGTTATTATCCATTGTGTCATGTGCACTTTATTTTATTGAAGTATTTATCAATGGCAGTTAAGTACTTAGCACTGAGGTCCTGAGCTCAAGTCCATCAATGACTTTATCTGCGTAGATTTATCCCCAACATCCTAGTTTTCATATTCCAAAATCATACAGGCAGATTCATTGCCCATCAAATGAAAATAATAATTTTCTGGGTGTACATAGTGACCTTTAACTTCACATTTTTTGTGAACTGATGTGAATGATGATCAATTTCTAGAACGTGCTGTGTGACATATCGGCCCTATGTAAATAAATGTGTGTTATATGATGTATGTGGTTTTATATTTAAAATTGTGTTATTAAATTTTATAATGTTTTTGTAGGATCAGCTTGTTAAAGAAGATAACATTGATGCTGTTGGTAGGAAACTTCAAGAATACCATGGTCAATTTCAGGATAAAAGCAAAGAGTATGACAAACTGTATGAAGAATATACTAAAACGTCACAGGTGTGTATGCATGCAGACTGCTTGCGGTGCTACTTATTTTTGCCTAGTGGTGAGATATTGATGTTACTTTCTGAAATGCTTTGTTACTAATGTAGCTTGTATGCTTTTCTGCAAAAGTTGGTATATAAATCGTTTGCTTTATGCATTCTCAGAGTTCTGGCACTGCATATAAACCATAAACAGGGTTTTAAATGGTGTTGTTCATATTGCATTTGTTTTTTTGTAATATCTGACTTTTGTTTGTTTTATTTTTTTCTGAAGTCCTCTAGTTTGGATTTTTGGATTTGTTCCTAGGGTTTCACTTACCCTAGCAATCAGACATGATGACAGTTGGTTAGGAAATGTCAGCTGGTTTCAAACTTACTACTCTATGGACTAGACATGTAGGACACCTTGAGGAAGGGGGTGGGGTGGTTTTTACAGCACTGAATCACTGTCTCTAAATTGTAAAGTGATAAATAAACGCTCCTATAATTCATAGGACTGTCACTAGCAATTAAGATCCATGCAGCCCCCTCCCCAAACCACCCTGCAGCCCAGCTGTGCTTACTGTAGCTTCGGACACTCACTGGTGAACAGGATTGCCCATTCTGTCAATCACACTGGGTTTGGTGGGGTTGAAGTACAGATGTACCCATACATTACATGCCATTACATTTTCCTTTGGCAATATAAGTGGCAGAGCTATTTTCACTACTTAATAAATAAGGATATTCCAATAATAGAAGCAAAACCTTTATTTTATTTGTAGTAAGGTGTGTTCTATGGTACGTGCTGTGGGAATATGTTGGCACTTTTTTAAATTTTTGTTAATTGCTGCTGTTCCATTGCATAAGACTGAGACTTTGTTTAACCTTGCCTTCAGCTGTTTTCTTTTTTGTGTGTGTGTTAGAAGATCTTTATGAACTCAGATGCCAATTTGGGGGTACTGGAATGAGAGAACTGTTCATGATGCCTTTCTATAGATCAAAATAATATGTATCATCCAGCTCTGAACTCTGTTTTGTCTTTCAGGAAATTCAGATGAAGAGAACAGCAATTGAAGCGTTTAACGAGACTATTAAAATATTTGAAGAACAGTGCCATACACAAGAACGCTATAGTAAAGAATACATGGAGCGTTTCAATAGGGAGGGCAATGAAAAGGAAATGGAAAGGTAATAAGCATTTCTACTGTGCCACTATAATCTAGTTTTATAAATAGTTGATATACTTTCAGATGACTAATTTCTAATGTACCTGTGCCAA
Source organism: Xenopus tropicalis (assembly GCF_000004195.4). NCBI lineage: Eukaryota > Metazoa > Chordata > Amphibia > Anura > Pipidae > Xenopus > Xenopus tropicalis. Next base: position 92,454,863 of record NC_030680.2, on the reverse strand, counting down.
GGTTTAGATTCTAGCAGAAATATAACTAATACATGTTACAATACCATAATACTAGCCATGGAAATGTCAGCTGATTTTTGAACATTTTGTACTCTTTCGCTTATGTGGCATTTTATGGGGGGATTTTTAATTAACTTGAAAACTAGATAGATTAAAAAATAAAGAGAAGCATACAGGGCAAACTTTTTTTTTTTTTTTTTGTACATTACGTATTTGTCATAATATAGTGAAATATCTGCTTTGTGATAACTACATTGTGAACTGCCTCGGGGAATACAGAAGATCAGTTTAGTGATTGAAACTGGAACTTTACTGCACAATAAATTTAGAACAACCTCAACAGGATCTGTTATACACTACTGTACTATGTCACTTTTATTTTATTTTTTTTATCTGCACCCAGGCAAACTGACTTTACTGTTACTTTTTTTTTTAAAAAAATATTTATTGGTATGTTCAGCTATGGTCATGTAGAGAATTAAGCATACCTTTTGCAAATGAGAGGTTCTTGCTGATACTGAAACTTTGATTGCAGCAAACACAACACTACCATGGCATTTAAAAAACAAAACAAAAAAAAAAAACGCCTAACTTTAAAGGGCACCTATAACTAAAAGATTGTTTCCCCCACTGTAGGTAAATAGAGCATGTATTCTGGTTGAGGGAAACCGTATCTTCAAAAAATGTTTCCTCTCTGACACTATGTCACCGGCGCCATGTTTGCTGCATGCACATAATGAGTCTCCTGGCTAGCTCAGTGTGTGAGTGCACATGATGTAGGAACTCTGTTGGTCTGCATTAGTGAGCCCAGCATCCGCAACTGGAGCTCCAAGTGCAAGGTGGCATAGTGCTGACAAGGGGCATATTTAGTGAAAAAGAAAACTACCAGAGTTCAGGCTCTGTTCCCTGGTAGGGGCAACAATAAATGTTGATCCCATATTTTTCTGACAAATTCAAAATGGTTACTGCATCAAAATGTGCCCAATCAGACAATTCCTTCCCTACTCTGCTAGAAGCTTAGAGGAAGGAAAACTATCTGCACTCACATTCTCATTAACCAAAATTGTTCTTTTGATGCCTGGGTGCTGCTTAAGGAGAAACCGCAGATCCATGGTTGGAAGATAAGGGCATTCATGGGTTTTTTAAAATATACTTTGAGATTATGCCAGTATTGACATTCTGCTTCCTGTCTAGAGCCTTTCTCAAGATACATTGGGCCACCATTACAACTTTCTTTTAAAACCAGCAAAAGTGGGGTGTTTACATAACAACATGTACTATCCACTGAACCATTCTTGGCTGTTGGTTTATGCCCCTGTTGGATCATATATCATATTATGCATGTAATTAGACTTATATATCCATTAACACAATAAAAGCAATCTCTACATACAAAAGCATGGAAATAAGATTTTACATCAACGGATATCATTCAAAAAAAAAAAAAAAAGAAAGAAACAATTTAAAATTCAATGCTCATTCTCTGTCCCCAGTTTCTTGATCTAGAATGTATCTTGCTGTATATATGTATACATACATTTTTTTTAATTATATTTTTATACAGGATTATAATGAATTATGAAAAGTTAAAATCTCGTTTGGGTGAGATACATGACAGTAAATTACGCCTGGAACAAGACTTGAAGAAACAAGCTTTAGACAATAGAGAAATAGACAAAAAAATGAACAGTATCAAGCCTGATCTTATTCAGCTGCGTAAAATAAGAGATCAATACCTTGTGTAAGTATTTTTAATACTTTAATGGGCTTTGCAAGGTCTAATGTTCTTGCTCTCTGTTTGTGTATATATTTGTATTTCACTCTTATTAGCTGAGGTACCTGGGGAAATTTGATGATACAGATTCAAATAATCAAATTATCCCCCACCTTTAACAGAACCCGCTTTGCAAATCCTTTGCCCTGCTGAATAGTTTTCCAGTACTATAACACTTCTAAATCTCATTGGGCAAATAGGAAGTTTATCTGGATATATGTTTTATTCAGTTTGGTTGTAAACTTGATTGTGAATCTTTTTAGATTGCATAGGTTCAAGATGGATTTGAATTTAAAGTGGTTAGTCACATATTCAAATTTGTTGTGGTTTTTTTCCCACTTCAGTTGAAAAAATTACTATTTCTATTACCCCATTAAAACCCATTAACTAAGATTAATGAATGCCACCTTTAAACACAGAATGAGGGTTTTGCTTTCTAGACTGGAAACACTAATTTAAAGACACGTTAAAAAGTGATTCATTTGTATCTCCGTTTTTTTTTTTTTTTTATTTATCCTGTTTTCTCCTATATATTTTTGACAGATGGCTTAATCACAAAGGAGTGAGGCAAAAGCGTATAAATGACTGGCTGGGAATCAAGAACGAAAATATTGATGAGTGAGTTCCCTTTACATTCATTAGTTGTGGTCCACGTTCTAGTATATGATCTTCTTGCATAGATTCTACCTTCTCGTGAAATATATACTATATTAATACACAAAACCTTGAACCACATAGCCTACTGTTCTGTTACCTTCACTTAAACTCTAAAAAATGCTTAAAATACTAGCCGACTTCTATTATATATCTATATATAATGATAGTTTTTTGGATTTTATAGACTTCTGACCTTATTACATTTCTCTGTAGTACTTATTTTGTAAGTGAGGAGGACGATAACCTTCCCCATTATGATGAGAAAACCTGGTTCGTTGGTGATCTCAACCGTATACAAGCAGAAGAATTACTCAGTGGAAAGCCAGATGGAGCCTTTTTAATTCGAGAAAGTAGCAAGAAGGGATGCTATGCCTGTTCTGTTGTGTAAGTGTTTTGGTTATTTTGAGCTTATTCAAAATTATTATAAAAGTGGTTATACACAGACCCATGTACTAGTAAATGTTCATAGAAGATACTGCATACTCGGTTAAGGCACACTGCAGTCTACAATGAGTTTTTGACATTGGAGTAGGAAGTGGGTTTACATAGGTACCTGTAATTATAGATTTGAGGGAACTAACGTTGAAAAAAGTGGTGTGAACCGCATCCATAAAGAACAATAAAACTAAGCTGTCCCTATTATTGCTATAGCTTTGTCTAAATCCCAGTAATGGCTCATTTTAATGTGCATCACATGACGTGTTTCTGTTTGTAGATATTGGGTACTCTCTTCGTTAGCTGTATTGATTGTATATATTTTATCTTCCAGGGCTGATGGTGATGTTAAGCACTGTGTCATCTACAGTACGTCAAGGGGGTATGGATTTGCAGAGCCATACAATCTCTACAGTACACTTAAAGAGTTAGTCCTTCATTACCAGCATACATCCCTTGTACAACATAATGATTCTCTCAATGTCAGGCTTGCTTATCCAGTCTACGCACAGATGCCCTCCCTCTGCAGATAAACCATTGGAAGGGGTTAAAGGTTCCTATTTTGGATATTTTCTAATGTTTTTAATAGAACTAAGAGGGCATTCTTTCTACTTAGACTGCTTGTTTTGCACAAGAAGTGAATTTCTGAATGTGAATCAAAGAAGCCTAACAGCAGCAAGATGGCAACTTAAGCGTAGGTGTCCTGGTGCTACCCATGATCAGCTGTGCTCTTACACAGGTCATTTGTTATGGGAACCTGACAACTGGAAGAGAATTTCACCAGGCTCCTGCAGTGGATCCTTAACATTTTGCAATGCCTGTTTCATTCTTGTAGAAGTTTAAATCTACTTATTTTGGCATTGGTAGTATGTCTCAGTCTTCACTTATCGAGGAGTAGGTGGATAAAGAAACTGTACCACTATCGCTATCTCTTCATTTACCATTATAAATGATAAAATTCAGCTGAACTTCCAGTCCAGAGTTGTTTGCTCTATCGAAAGGTATCATGTTTGGTAAAACAAAAAAGAAGACCAAAGGATTCTTGGCAAAAATTCACTTTCATTTCCTGGAAGGGAGAAAAAAAGTTGCTTTATTTTTTCCAACAGTAAACAAAGTTTTGGCTTCCATAGCACTACAGCTTGCCACATGAGGAAACCTTCAATGTTTTTAACCAAATTGAACCCACCAAAACTTTGTTCGTTGCTGGACTAAGCACTTGTGGGAGCATTGGCATCTGCACATATTTCTACACCAAAACTTGAAAAAAAAAAACAAAAAAAAACTAAAAAAACTTGTATTGTTTGAAAACGGCAAAAATCTGTTAACTGCCGTTAAAAAAAAAAAAAAATCCAATTTTTTTTTTTTTTTTTTTTTTGTATATTTTTTTTTTCCTCTGTTTCTTGACACAACTTTTCCGAAGTTGAATAAAATGGACACTTTGCTTTGGAATGTAAACTGAAGATGAGCTGGTGCTCCATTGCTTGTGCGCTTCTTTCCACAAGGAGGAAAAAAAAAAAGTTAAATTGTCATTTTGTGTTAAATTGTCATACATGTTGGATGAAATGGTGCAAACCAGTGCTTCTAGATGGCTTGTTTTACCAAAATAGGGGCATTGTACTTTACTGTTTCATAACAATCTCACAAGTTTTTGTTTGAATTTGTTTCATACACATTATATGCACAAAGTTGCACATCTATCATCTGAATGGACCTCCACATGTAGTATTTACCTGTGTGCTAACACAGCTTTTTGGAAGGCTAGCTCTTCAGAGTTCTGAATAGCACATTTTTACATGAGTAACTCATGTAAGAGCCACAATCAAGCATCCTTGTTCCATCAGTGGACTGCTTGCTTTGTGTGTGTGTAAATATTATGTATGAATTTACTTGCATGTGTTTGTGCAGAATTTAATATTTCTGCAAAATGGTACTTGTGTGTGTGTATATGCTGGGCCTAATTTGAAGTTTTAGGGAAACATTTGATGTTTCTGAATACATACCTTTTTGTTAGTATGGCTATCTTCTATTGAAGAGCTGAAAGCCTTCGGTTGTAATGGATTCAGTAAATATCCATTGTGCATTGTTGGATATCCAAACATTGAAGTAGGTAATGGGCTCTCGGTGGTTGCTAATAAAACTTTGTATTTGGCTTGAATTTAATGTAGAAGTATTGACTGGAAATTTAGACTGTTCTCTGTGCAAGGTCCTTTTTTTAAAGGCACCAGCAATTCTGACTATAGTACATCAGCCTTATAACAGCAAACATCTCCAACCTTACCTCTGTTGCTGTGGCATCCACTGACAGTCCATAAACCAGATTTCTTCAGCTCATGCTATTTGCACTCAGGACTGCCATTGATGTTCACGATACAAAAGTTAATCAGAGCAAGCAGGGCATGCTGACCGACATCTTAGCGGAGGTGTCTGCTAAATGCATTTAACCACATAGACCTGCGGGAAGTTTAGCAGGACAAAACCTCTACTATAAATAGACTGTTGTTCTTCGGGGTTTGTAAGACAACCCTCTGACTGAGGTACATTACTTAGGGCATAATTTCTTTCTCAGATTTTAGTTGCCCTTTAAACCATTAGGTGTCTTAGGAAAAATAATTTTTATCATTGTTTCAATAGCACATAAAATCACTAGGTGTAGCAGTACACACACACACTTGGCTCACCCCCATAATAAACACACTAAACAGAATCTGAACAGTGGTTGAAATCTCTTTATAAAAGGCAGCTAACTTTTTTTTTCTTGTTACTTTCCCCTCTTATTTAAACTGCTCTCTGATTTGCAGTTTGAAAAATGTGTGTTTGTTTTATTTTTTTTTCATGTTTCTTGTGGGCCACATTTGCCATATGATGATTTTGGGTTATTGTTGCAGATTTGTGTATTTACCAACTCTGTCAAATAAGAGAATCTTAATCTGTAAACCCAGTTATGTAAAAGCCATCTAGAAGCATTCATCTTTGTTAATGTGTCATTGTTTTAATGTTTTTGAAGCTCCATGTGTAAATTAGGCTAGCTTTTCCTAAGTGCTCCTGTTGTGCATTGTATCTTCTCTTTTAGTGTTGCACTTGGTTTTGGCTTCTAAAGCTTCCAACAGTCCATTTTGTACCCATTTTATACTCATGATGGCCGTCGCACATCTACTTTTCACAGTTTCTTGCACTCATTCGGCACTTGGTACAAAATGGGTATAAGGCTTACCATGTATAGTATAACCAAGCGTAAATGCACTACAGGCCTTGACGGCAGTTAAACCAGCATGAATTGCCGTAAGGAGACCCTGAGGGACTATGGGCTTTGTATAAATGAGGAAAAGGTTTGCACTGAAAAGAAAGGAAAGGGTGTTTTTTTGTTTTTCTTTACTTTACATTTCGGAACAGTTATGGACTTGGTATTAAAACATCATTTATTTTCAGAAAGACAAATATATTAACACTTAAGTTATTCTCTGACTACAGCTGACAGATGATAATCTCAGCTGGCCATCCTATTAAATAAATATAATATATGTTTTAGAATATGGTCCACTGTGGTTAGATAAGGCTATAAGTGAACATAATAGAAAATATCCCAAACATATTCTAGAAGATTTAATGACCATATCTTATACCATGCAAAGCAGCGTGGCTGGATAGTGATGTATCTTAAAACTGTACAAAGAATAGAGTATGACTGCCTATGTCAGTGGAGCAAGGAATGGACATGTTGCATACTACACTGTCTTCTTTCCTACAATTAAATCTCATATGGAAGGTTGGCAGATTGTCACTGAAATATATGTGCAATATATAAATATGCTATTTCATTTTTCCTGGATAGTCACCTGTTTCAGCTTGCAGGCTTTTCTAATGTAACTTTCTAGCAAGGGGTATCAGGAAAGTCACTTATATATGCCTTTTTCTTCCATTGGTGTCTGAGTGTGGGAGGTTGTAAGTCAGTATTATAATTTTTTTATTTTATATAATTTTTTTTTCATTTTTTAAATCATTTAATTCTTTCCTACAGAGGGAAAGCAGTATAATTTTGTGATGGATTGCCGACCTGTCCTAACGCCTTCAGTAACACAGAGGCCCTCTGCTACCAAAGGTGCTCACGCTCTGATTTATGCATCCTTACACTGCAAATCATCATCCACAGTACTCATAACTGTTAGATGTTCTTCCATTTTTTAAGAGTAAATAAAGTTGCAGCAGTATGTGTATGCAGTACTTACATTTACCTGCCTTTCACCCGTTTGCCATTTTAGACAAGATATCAATTCAGAATTCAGACCTGTCATTTCTGCATGCCATGAACACACCTGGGTTTAATATTCATGCTCAAATCAATCAAAATAACACATTTTGGTTAAATGTCAGAGGAAATATGCCCTTCCCTTTGCATTTTTTATGTTATTTTCTGCATAAATAGGTAACAATTCTTACCACAGAGCATTGCATTAAACATAGTAATCTTTTTTTGGGGCATTTTTCAAGTAAATTACTGTTCACTGAACTGTAGCATAAGAAAGAATTGCAGAGCATTCTGTTCATCTGGTTTGATAAATGTTTCAGTTTACTAAATACTTTCTGACTGCCAGGACAAAAAAAAAAAAAAATCAAACTGCTTAGTCCCTAGTTGATCTGCCCCAAACCATATATATAAATATTTTAAGATCCCATTTATTTTGAACTTATTTTACATTAAATGATGGTTTAATTTTTCCAGAATGGGATGGAGACTAGCTCAGCATTTTTTAGAGGGAAGAATTCATCTGAAGTACATTACTTCATTAGCATTTGTGGCTACTGTGGAAAGTGACTGTTTGTGTAACTAGATGCTATTAAAATCTTGAGCAGGTAGATATTAAAATGACCAAAAGCGTAAAATCTATACTGTGTAATGAGTGGAACATCAAATCACAGGTCACATTAATATCTATGAGCACGCCAGTCTTTTAATGAAATGTGTTGTATACACACTACATGAAATTGTGTCATGTAATATGTTAAGCAGCAATCTGATTTTTATTTATTTCGGGTTTTTTTTTTTTTTTGTTTGTTTCCTTTCAAGATAATAAATGAAAGTGTCTTGGTACTTGAACATTTTTGTGTGAAGACCTGTTTTTATAGGATGTTGGGACTTGCAATTGAAACTGCTTTTGTATGTTTTGCTGTATTTCTGCACATGTATGGCAGAATCCTTTCAGGGGAAAATAGTTCTAGGAATTTGACTTTTTTGTATTGTTGGGTTTTTATTTTTTTCATTGGCGGCTTTAAAGTGTAAAGTTTAAAAATTCACATTTTCATCATGTCTCATGGTCTGTGCCTATTGCTTTTGGTGGCACAAGATTCTTTAAGAAGTACCTTCTCAACTAAATTCTGTCAAGACTACAGTACAATATCATTGCCACCCCCCCCCCCTTTTTTTTCACCTACTGCCATAAGCAGCCAAGATGTGATATGCAATTTCTTAGTGAAAATATCTAATACATTTTTATTTTGAGCTGGTTATCTAAATGACCTTTGATCCTTTCCAACTGTGCAGTACAAGACAGGTCAGTGAGGACTGCAGATGAAGTGTCAGGCTTTGGCAATGTGAAATCTATCCTTTAGACAGACCTAATATTTACATATATAGCACTAATTATTGAGGGCTTTTTGTATTTAAGTGTTCTCTTTGCACATATATGTCCTGGTTGTCAATGGGACAGTTTACCATGATTTTAACTTCTAACAAAATGAGTGAAAAAAATTTGTTTAATCTGGTTGCTGTGATCACTGATAACATCTAAATCTCATTTCAAAATTTGAGTTGGTGGAAAGCAAATTTTAAAGACAAATATAGATATATAGCTATCCTAAGTAAAAATGCCCTGCAAAGTCCAGTTTAAAGTGAACTACCCCTTTAAGTATGGTGGCTTTTCCCAATCTTAGCCTACTGAAACTTTGAGCAATTTACCCTTTTATACATATAATTATACCCATAGTTTTGTACGCCAATTTTAACACTAGTTTTCCACTTCCATGGTTCTGTTAGTGGGGAGCAAGGTTCAGTTGGTGTTTGGTACTGAAGCATTTTACCTAGCAGGCCATCTACCAAGATGCTGTAAACAGACTATCATTTTGACTGGCTGCTTCAGGCGTGAAATTATTCAGTTGGGTTACCTGTGGTGTGAGCCAATTGCAACTTCCTATTTATGTCATTGGGTTTCTGAAAGCATGAAACATGAGGGGTATCTTTGTTGACCCTCATTCACATGCCTGGTCTCCTTTTGTTTACCTTAAAGTCTTCCTAAAGATCATGACATACCTGTCTAAGAAGCATTTTATGGCCAAAAATCCCCATTATAATTTAATATTTAAGTGTTCAATTATGCATTCACCAAATTGCTGTACAAAAAGGAGGAAAACCCTTTGGACTGAGCTTATCTTCCATATATTCCCCTAGCTCACAATGTAGTTTACCTACACTTGCAGTAGCTGCATATTGAATTTTTCATTCAAGCCACTGCCCATTTGGTTTTAATTTCGATACGTGCTGTCTTGCAAATACCCAGAGAAATTATTTTACATATTTTATGTATAATTAGTTATTTATGATGCCATCATTATATTTAAGGGGAAATATAAACCTTATAGTTTTACTGTAAACTTTAGTTTAATCGGAGACATTGAACACAAACATATTAGGGTTGCAAAGCCCTACCACTTTTCCTAATAATTAATAAATCCTTTTAACCTTATTTCAATAAGTACTGTGTTAACCCTAAGACCGTAAGAAGTCTGTTTTCAGCATACTAGGTCAGGTACATGTGGGGGGAACATATTTATTTATTTATTTTTCCCCCCATCCCTTTTTTAAAAAGTCCCAGACGTAAATCCATGGTAATAATGTTGCATTGTATAAATATTTACATTGACTATCTTAGCTATTCCACATTTACAACCCCTCATAAATTGGATGTTTAATTACTGTCCACATACTAAAAGGTATATCATCATATTCTGATTTGTCTGGTTCAGCATCATTAACTCCATTAGGCTGCAAATTTTTTGCAAGAAATGCATAGACCATAAAGGCTGTGTTCATTTTGGCCACTTGTCTTGATTCACAAACTGGTGTGCAAAATAGTAATGCCATGGACCATCAGATACATTTCCACATACTTATCATTTCAAGTTCTCTGCTAGGGTGGCAAAGAAATACCGTTATTCTGAAATGAAATCTTAAAGGGCTTTTCTTCCCTTGTGTCTTTTTTTTTTTCTGTTTTGTTTTTAACGCAATGCCGCTTTTAAAATGCCATCTTACTTGTGCTAAGAAGGCATAAAATGCATTACATTTCAGCTTGCACTTACTTTATGTATTAAGAAGAAGCTATGTTTAATTCCTTGAGTGATCTCAAGGAATCAATTTGAAATGTGTTATTAGGGGTTGTTATGTTTTAAAAGACTATAGATTTTTTTTTTAAATCGCATTCTGACCTTGTTTTGTACTCTGCAGGACAGAAAGACTTTGAATAGGTACAAGATATGTGTTGTAGCAGGAGGTATATGCAAACAGCATCAAGTTAATAGGATATAATTCTAAATACCATGTAGGATTCTGTAACATTTTGCACATGAACTTCCTAGCTACTGTACTGAGGCTGGCCTTTTTCTGAACTGATGTGCAGGTATTCACTTTTTTTTTTTTCTTCTTCACTTGCTTTATAAAGGGCAAGTGGTTAAGCTAGTTTTCAGGAGGAACAAACATATTTACTTTTCTTACATCTTTACAACGTTCTGCTTGTTGTTACAGTACTAATCAGTTTGGTTCTCCAAGATAACATTCATTTTTTGTCTTTTGCTTCTCCAGAATCTCAGCATGTAACTTTGGTACTTTGACTGTTGTTAATGTAAAACATGTTCTGTCTTTTATGGTATCATGAGAAATCCATGTAGCTAGATTCAGTGGTTTCACAACAAAACCAAGCTGTAAGTGTAGTGTTTTTCAGATGAATCATACTGTAGACCGTAGACAGATTTATGACATTATAGAATGCTTGTCACCAGCTGCTCTTTGCATTGACTGCAGATTTGCAAGGAGTTAAGTACGATGCAATAAGTGAAACAATGCAATAATGCACATTTTTATTCTGCTTTTAACATCTTGTGAGAGGAACGCAACAGCCCAATATCCTCTTATTTTTCGCAACAAAACATACAATTTGGATGAGAACAGTGTTCTCTGTTAAATTGTTACTTAAAAAAGAAGAAAAAAACCTTGAATTTCTGATGTAACTATAAGTAAATTTTACAGTCCAGATTTGGCTACGTGTGCATAATTATTTCATTCACACGTTTAATTACACTGGGCGGCAGAGGGGGTCGGTCAAATTAAGGACTAAAGTGTGTTTTTCACACACAATCCTCTGTGTGCACCCACAATTTGTTGTGTGCTTTGGTTCCATAATTTTGTGTGTGTACACACAAGCGCATTGGCTTGAAGGAATGATGACTTGCTGTGGCATTGGTTGAATATTGACAGGATCATATGTTGTAGTCTGCTCTACAAATCATCCATGCTTCTGTTCTGTTCTTTTGTTCACAGAAAAAGGCAATTTTTCACACACTAAGCAATATTGTATTTGATATGGTTTGTAAATCTGAATCCTTTATAAATACTTTTTTTAAAGGCACACTTACCTCAATGTTTTTTTCTGAAATAAGACTTATACACCCACTATACTTGTTTTCTGTTCTCACTGTGTACATGTTAGTTGTGTCTTTTGTCTAATTCCTGAAATTCTGGTCATGTTCAAAATTTATATTGGGTATCAATGGGGCTCACCCTATGGTATGCAACCAGGATAGGGCCACACCAATGCAAACTAATACAGCCAATGAGCCCTGCAGGACTAGTTCAGTTTCCATTTGTCTGTGCTCGGCTGGAATCATATCCAGCCTTTGCATTCACTTTTTACAGGTGCAAAATAAATATCTGCAACAGAAATATCAATCAGACTATTCATATGAAAAATGGTCAGTGTGCCTTTAACAGTCTTCGTTTACAACATCTCATTCCCTACAATTCCTAAATGTTGACAAATGTTTTTTAGCATTGTATACTAACTTTGAGGTTGATGAATGAGTAGCAGGAAAGTAACTAAATCAGATGACCCTCTTAAATGATTGTAAAACTATTTTCTGTGATCTTGGTTACTATTTCTGTATTCTGAGACCTCTCCTCAGGATATTACCATTACACTACGCTAGAGGACCTATGGGTTATCATATTTGACCTTTATACATACAGGCAGCGTTGGGCCTGCTGCATCTTTGCACATAAGACTTGAAATGCTTGCTTTTCTGAGTCCATGTTAGGCAGCTGGTGGCAAGTAGCATTTCTTTTTATTTTTCTCCAGCTTCTCTCAGTATTTTGCTTTTGGTTTGGTACATTGGTGCACCATTGTTACAAGTACAATTGCATCTAATTGTTCAGTACTCTGTATCGGCTGTGTTGTACCTTCACATCATGTGGGGGCATATACTTATCTGTCTTGCAGAATAAAAAAAAATATTTTCTTGATATTGTGTAGTCTTATTTTTACTTGTTTGAACACCATCTGTTTCTGTCTCACACATCATTTGGTATTTCAAATAAAAAGTTGTATATCACCAGGCAATGATTAAATAAATATTGGCCCTATAGAAGTTTTCTATGCAGGGCATGGTATTTTGCGCAAACCTTCAAAAATCCCGCTATTGGCATTTGTCACAGATAAAGGGTGCGCAACACTTCAATGCATCCCTAAACAATAGTGCAAAATTAATTTTAGAACTTACACTAAAAATACATAGATATTTTTAGTTAGGTTGTGAATCCCTCGATATGAACCCTTTCCTGGTGGAAATTTCTGATGCACGAGCAGAAAACACCGGCGAGTGCGCGGTAATTTTTTCAGTTACGCAGGGTTCGGATTCAGTTGGTCCAGTTTCTTTGATTCGGCTGGATTTGAATCCTGCTTAAAATTGCTCCAATTTAACCTGATTCAGGCATCCCTATTATTCAGATTTTGTTTACGGTTTTTCCAAAACTGGTAACCAAGAGTTGCCCATACAAACTTTCAGTTTTTTCTTTCGGTCTCCCCTCTCGCTGTTTTTAGTTGCAGCACCTTTCTACTCACTATAGCCCCCATTTATTGCCACACAGCAGAGCCCAATGGTAGCCTCCTCATTGAGCAATCTGTCTTTATCTCTCACACTTTTTGTAAACCATTGTTTCATATATTGAGTGTATAGATTGGTAAGTATAGGTTGTGCGTGCTGGGTTTACTTGGATGGGTTGAACTTGGTGAACTCTGGTCTTTTTCTCAACCCTATATTACTATATATATATATATATATATATATAATATACATACACCACTTTGACAGTTATATACACTTTTTTTTTTTTAGTAGTATGTACCATTGGATAATCTTAAAGACAAAATGCCATTTAAGTACTGACAGATGCCCCCTGGCCCATATGATTGACAGTGCTCACATGCAAACCAAGGTCTTTTGCTCCCACACTACTTCCTGTTACAGTTAGAGCTGCATTATTTCTGGTCATGTGATCTCTGAGGGAGCACACAGCCCATCACTAAATGGTGGATCAAGGGAAAGGGTATAAAAGGGCAATATTTACTGATATAAATATATTCCAGTTTGGTGAGATTCTTTAATAGGTCATAAATGATGTGAAGTATCCATTCTGGGGGTATAGTTTTCCCTGTAAACGGATGTTGAGTAAAGTTGCTCAGAATGTGTTTTGAGACCATTTGCTGCCAATTCCTATGTTGAAAATCCAGGATTCAGTTTAGTATTCAGCCTTTTTCAGCAGGGTTCGGATTCGGCCCAACCGAATCCTAATTGGCATATTGCCACGTGAATATGAAAGTGGAAAATGTTTGCATTTAGGGAGCCCCCTAAAAGGTATATTGGATCTGTCAATCAAAATCAGACACCAGATTCCTGCATGAAGAGAGAATGAAGAGGAAAGGATGCTGAGAGGAGAATAGTGCAGATAAATTTGATTATTTTTGAGATGGGTCACAATTGTATTGATTATTCAATTGATTATATTTAAAAAGTTTTTATTTTATTTTTTTACTATTGTTCACCTTTAAAAAGGGGGGCAAAGTAAGGTAGCTACCAGGCAATAAGAAACCAAATTGCTAAGATTCTGCACCCCCAGGCAAATACAATGGCAGGCTTCCAGTGTACAGACAATACACGGACATTTGTATCAAAAATACTGAGATTGGTATTCCTTTAATTTCTGTTTTGTATTAATCCCATTAATTTTTTCCCAAGGCTCAAGCGCCGCTGTCTCACATAACCAGATTTTTTTATGCAACAGGAAAAACTGCTAACTAAATTGTATATTTTACAGTAACTATTGCACATTTGCACAGTTTCAGCCTTTCATTTTCCTCAGTGATGCATTATTTCCAGACTTCTACATTTTTTTTTAGGTCTGTTTTGCAGCTGTTATAATCACCTCTGACTCTGCAATGCATAAACACTGGCTAAATACTTATTTTGTTATTTTAATTAAGCTATTTACTTTTATAGCTCTAAAATGTGTTTAAACGCAGCAGCATGTTGTAACTGAAAGTTACCAGGCCCTGAATAAACTTTATATAGATGACCTGTTGCAACATATATTCCAATTTCTGATGATTACAGAACCCACTGTGCCTCTACATTCATTTGTTACTTGGAAGTCACAGTAAACATTGACACAAAAATTGAAGTAAAACCTAATGCACCTTTTAAAACAACTGAAACAAAAATCCATCTTTTTCTATGGAATTGATATTGCGTTTATTCCATTCTGGACGGACAATATGTGAAACTGACACTGCAGGTATTCTACCATGTGTCCTTAAACCTAAAGTTGTCACTGCATCTATTGTGCTACAGGTATGGGACCTGGGATTTTCTGGATAAGGGGTCTCCTCAAATACAAAAATCACCCCCCATAGATATACCAAAACACTGAATAATGGCAGTGTCGGTTGCTATCAGGTAGAAGTAACAACCAGAAAATACTATGTATGTACAGATACAGCAATGCTTGGCCAAGTTTTCCTTCCAACGGACACGAGGGCACCCACTTCGTTTAGAAGAAGGGAGGTTCCATTTAAACATTCGGAAAGGATTTTTTACAGTGAGAGCTGTGAAGTTGTGGAATTCCCTCCCCGAATCAGTCGTGCTGGCTGATACATTATATAACTTTAAGAAGGGGCTGGATGGATTCTTAGCAAGTGAGGGAATACAGGGTTATGGGAGATAGCTCTTAGTACAAGTTGATCTAGGCACTGGTCCGATTGCCATCTTGGAGTCAGGAAGGAATTTTTTCCCCTCTGCGGCAAATTAGAGAGGCTTCAGATGGGGTTTTTTGCCTTCCTCTGGATCAACTAGTAGTTAGGCAGGTTATATATAGGCATTATGGTTGAACTTGATGGACATATGTCTTTTTTCAACCCAACTTACTATGTTACTATGTATTGGTGCCCAAGGCGCCCTGCCAACCCACCCTTGCTGCTGCTGCTGCTCTCTTTCCCCTAGGTCCGGCCCTGAGATGCAGTAAGCATTGGTTGTATATTTGGCTCACCACAGTGTAATAATACAGATTATTTCATTCCATTGTTGTGAGTAGTATTCCTTTGTAGTATGCTGCGCCATGTTGAGTTATAAATACCACAAAGCTCTGGTTTTTGAGTCCCTAGATTTTGCTTCCAAGTCCACTGTGCTCCTTCTCTTTAATATAGAATGTAGAATGTTGAAAATGTAGTCTAGCAACATCTGAGAACCAAAACTTAACACTCAGGGAGTTAAAACCTTATTGATCTGTATTAGGAATCTTGGTACATTCCAATCAGTTATGCTTAGAGAAGGTCAGAAGGATTTGTATGTTTATTTTCTCTGAGCCTCTTTTGGTACTTTTGTACCTTAAGGTCAGGACAGGCCTGTGCACCATGATGTGCAGGATGACAAAATTTTCGGTGCAGTGGGGTGGCATGCTGCCCTGTGGCCACAAATCCGGGCTATCTGGTTGCTAGGGTCCAAATTACCTTAGCAACCAGGATGTGGTTTGAATGAGAGACTGATATATGAATAGGAGAGGGAATGAATACAAAAAAAGTTATACAAAGTAACAATAACAATAAAACTGTAACCTCACAAAGCAATTTTTTTTTTTTTTGGCTGCTGGGGTCACTGACCCCCATTTGAAAGGTACAAGAGTTTGAAGAAGAATGCAAATAATTCAAAAACTAAAAGAAATAAATAATGAAGACCAATTGAAAAGTTGCTTAGAATTGTTCATTCTATAACATACTATCAATCTAAGGGTCAATTTATAAGGTATATTTTGTTTTTCTGCTTCTGGACCTGAGTTTTTGTTTGCCAAATATATGGAGCAGCTGCTCCCAGAATGATTACACTTATTGCTTTATAATGAATGTAGCGCATGGGATCTACCTCTGACCTTAATGCTATCTCCTCAATGCTTGCTTTTCATTCTTAATAACTTGAGCTTTGTTTTATGTAGCCTGTATTGGGTTTGACAATGCTGCTGGAATTGTTAGCATAATAAAATTAAATCATACAATACAAGCGGAAAATAATTGGCAGATTGTCCCAAAAATAACCATTACTTCACTGAGTTGTGTGGGCTGAGGTTATAAATTCAGGGATCTGCATAGTCGTTTCTGAATTAATTATCTCTGATCATAATGGATACCAACAAAACAAATTTGCTGAATATACTGGGATATAATGGCTATATTCAGATCAGCTTCTCCAGAGCCACGTTCATCCCACGCTCTGTATAAATGAAAGCACTTTGGTCTAAAGGCCTTGTATTTGAGGCACAATTATTACTTAATTAATTCTTTTGCTATGAAGATTATTAGACGACGAGTAGAACAGACACCTTTAAAAAACAAGAACTGAAAAGCACAAAGAACAAATGAAATTATGCCTAATTATTAGAAGCTTATTGTTCCACTTTACTTTGCATAAATTTGTAAAACATTAAGAAATATATTTCACACTGAGTAGGTTTTCTTCTTTAATGACCGGCATAAATTCAGATTGCTCATGCACAATTATGTCCATTTCACCATTTAAATATTAAGGTCTGTGAAGTATAGCCTTGCCTTCTTGAATCAAGGAAATGTCCCACCTCAAGCATAGGAAGTAATGGGGCAGTCCCCTTACAGCCACATAAATCATCTTAACAAATGTACATTAACTTATATTAGTTCAATTAAATCTCACTATTTATAAGGCCATCGTCTTTATAAATAGCTGTAATTTATGTGATGTGTATTGCACATCTCAAGTCATAATCACCTAGCTGAGAATTTCACCTGTATAAAGTCTAGCAACATTAAGCATATAATACATAAAAGTTGTAAAAAAAAACCATGTATGGTGATTAGTGATGAGCGAATCTGTTCCATTTCGCTTCGCCGGAAAATTCGCGAAACGGCGAAAATGTTGTGCAGCAAAAAAAATTGTCACCCGCGGCTATTATTTTGTCTCCTGGCTATTCTGCGGCTAATTTTTTCATCTGTTTCACAAAACATGGAAATTCGCCGCGAATCCATGCCTGCCAAAACATTTCACCCATCACTAATGGTGATGCCACTATTATCACAACTCATTGAAATTTGGATGCCTTAATAAATTGAAGTATTGCAATTTTTTTTTTTTTGTAGCTTTTTGCATTGGCTCCCCAACATGTTTATATTGGGATTATAGTTCAAAGTATAGTTAAGGATCAGTGACCTCAATTTGAAAGGATAATCACTGCTTTCTAACAAGGAGTGAGGTTTAACCCCCATATGTAATGAAAGGCACTAAGTTTGCCCAGGAGCATTAAACAATAGCAACCAATAAGATGTTTGCTTTTAAACAGGTGACCAGTAATTACTACCTGCTGATTGGTTTCTTGTAGGGATGCACCGAATCCCGGTTTGGGATTCAGGCCGAATCCAGGCTTTTTTTGAAGGATTCAGCTTCGGCCAAATCCGCGGTTCTGGACGAACCGAAGCAGAATCCTAATTAGCATAAATTAGCAGATGCTAATTAGAATTCAGAAAGGGTTAAATGTTCAGGGGTAATTTTTAACCCCTTTCCGATCCTAATCAGCATATGTTAATTAGGATTCGGATTCGGTTCGGGATTCGGCCAAATCCTTCTGCCAAACCCAAAAAAGTGGGTTCGGTGCATCCCTAGTTGCTGTAGGTTACTGTTTCTGGGCAAACTGCTCGTTTGTCAACACTGGGCAAATTTGCCTGTGAGCAGTAATCCACAGTAACTAATCAGTGGTTGCTTTTTTTTTTCAGCCAGCTGCAGGTAGAACAATGAAAGCAACATTTTGATTGGTTGCCATTGGTTACTGCCAATGGGCAAATTTGCCCAGTGTTGATAAATGACCCCCACTGTGTTTTATTACATAACCCCCATAGAGTCTTAAATGGAAGTCAAGTCAATCAAGTCAAGTTTCACACACCCAGACTCAGGGTAATCCTAATGGTTAAAAAAGTTTGCTTACTGGCTACAAATGACCATTCCCGGTGCCCATTGGTAAGGTCAGTTGTTTATCCTGAAGTAAGATTCTTTGGTGCTGCTTAAATGTATTTAAATGCTAACATTTTCACATTCAACATTAGCAGCTGACGAATGAATATATTCCGCTCTTGTACCTAAGAGTGCTTGAATACAATGCAATAACAGTTCAGTCTTCTGACCTAAACCAGGAGCTAATATAATTTAAATGGTTAAGCACAGAATTTGCTTCAAGTGATCAGGCCCAAGAAGGAGTTAACCTGTTCCCACAGGAGATGAGTTTGCAAAGTAGTTACCAGAGGTGGATGGGTTCAATGGGAGGATTAGCAAGTACTCCAAAATGCTCCTTAAGCAGAAAATACTTTGGTGAGTGTTTTATTCTCTTCCAGTAAGAGAGTGGCCCATGAAAGAAGCAAAGGCACAAACACAGCTTGCTAAGAGGCGATGGGGAGCAGCTGAAAAGGTGGATTCGGTTACAGCACAGCAAAGCGTGATCCAGCAGAAGTTCCACTCATCCACAAGCAGTAAAAGCTGGTTTTGCTGTGTCAGGGTTTTCCCCCCCTCTGGGCCTCTCCACTTCCCTTTTGTTGCAGCTTTCTATTATATATCCACCAAGGAACAGAGAAATTTGGAGTGTGGCCAGCACTGAACTATGAAACAACACCTGGACAGACTGACTGACAATGGCGTGCGAAGCTAAACAAAGACAAATGGCTTTTCAGTTAGTCTGCTGAAATGTGCCAAGCTCGCTTCTTGTCATTCCGACATTTTCACTGGTTACATTTCATTTCAAAATAACAGTCATTTAGACAGCAGATGGGCCGGCAAACTAGGAATGGCAGCTGCCCTTTTTATATAGGTTAATATGGCCAAACCTGGCCAGAGCATCACAACTGTCACTAACATTTTGTCCCTTACTTTTCCTTGAGGGAGTGCTAAATAGTAGAATTGGTAGAATTATCCAGTTACTTTTGTATATACCCATTCTGGTGACTGGAATATTTATTGGCAGGCACTTTTACACTGGTTGTCGCTTTAGATTAGGTTGCATGAAGCTTTATTTATCATGGTATTATGAATGCATCTAACCACTTGTAACTAAGCTTGGTGCACGCAATTATTTGTATAGCAAGCTAACCACTGGTGGCTTACTGTCACTGCAGGCATATCCTCGCCCTGATCCTATTTCATCTTTTCTCAGTCATTTCTTTCAGTTACCTAAGCTGCAGCCTGCCAAGTATCTCCTGACATTTCCAGTCATAGGGAGGTCATAAGTGAGAAAAGGTGTCAGAGCACCAATTAGACATTTCTGGTTTACTCAGTAAAAGATCAGAATACATTTAATAAGTAAATTTTACTAGATATATTTTATTTCCAGTGCATTGCTACAATCTTGCTAGCACTATATTAATAAATGATGACAACAACGTAGACAGCTTACTGGACAGAGTGCAGACTGCTCTTACCCAAAATCAAAAGGCCAGGTTTTATTTTCAGTAAAATGTACTGAAGTTTGAGACACATTGTTTAATTAAACTGACTCTTGTCCAAAAATATTTTGTCTGTGCATAGGGCTTCTGTATTCTTAATTGTTTATGGAACCTCTGGCTGGTATGTTCAGTATATAAATGTAACCCTTTCTTGGCACACTCACTTATTTTGGGCTGTATACTTGCTTAAACAGGAAATGTGGTCCCTTTTTGCAGATAAAAGTTACTGGAAACTGGGATTTTAGTGCAGTGCCTCCACCTAGTGGACACTGAGGAGCACACCTCAAGGGGATTTACACTAGGAAAATAATCACACACAGTTTGCAGCAAATATCAACTTTATGTATATCAGTGTGAAAATGGAATAACTATAACATGCAACAGTATTAAACCCTGCTTTGGGAAACCTGTGGGGTTTTAGCCACCACTGGCTCAGTCTCTCTGAGGACACAATTCCACACTCTCAACTCTTGGAGGAAATACACTTTTCCCAGTTCAGTCCTGGCAAAGTCCATTCCCCAGAGCTCTTTTGATTTCCCCAGGTAGTGCCACCTGCCCAAAAGTACCTCTCCCTTTGGAATAGGCAGTTGCTCCCACGTAGCAGGCCACGAGAAACACCTGTCCTTACACAGGGGACACACACAGGAGACTGTCAATACCTTTCCCTCAGATGGATCACTCACTGGGATCCGCAGGTAATAAAGGCATCCAACCACAATGTAGCAGATCTCTCTTTACAGGCACTCAAATCCTTCACACTGTCACTGCTTACTGGATGGTCTCTCAACAGCGGCTCCCTTTATAAGCTGATGGGCCCACACCTGATTTTTGGCTCCAAACTTAGGCACACCTTTCTCTCCCAACAGTGCACTGGGGCATCCAGCCAATTGGGTTTCTCCCCAGTCTGTAACTGGGATGGATGATGCCACAGACTGAAAAACAGGGGAAAGAGTTTAGAGCTTTAGTTCTCTTCACCTTTTTTATGCAATTAGATACATATACGCATATGCATATTCTTGTCAATGTTATCAATGTTATAGGTCAACACCAGTTCAAATTCACCAGTGCAAAGGAGAAACTAACAATGTGAAGGCCTGACTATTTTCAAATGAAGCAGAATCGGGTGATGCCAACCCAGCTCAGCACAGTATTGCAGATTTAATGTTGTAACCACTTAAAAAGCATTTAGATCCCTGCAAGATTGTTGCCTTTTAATCTTGTCAAAGTACTGTAAATGCATCGCTATAAATTCAATTATGACTTACAATAACGCCTTACTTATAGGGAAGGGTGGGTGTTAAAAGATATGCAGACTACATTTTGATTTTCTTAATTCTGCTTCGAAATGTTGGTATTTCTACTTTTTCATCATGATCTGTGCATAAAGAATTGTAGGAACAGTTTTTGTACTTTTATTTACTTTATAATAAATGTAAAATTAAAATTTATATACAGTATGCAACTATATAAATCTATTTATGAAATAAAATGTAAAGGGATCTCCGTTGGATTTTGCCTTCTGTATGTAGACTTTATATGTGGAAGATTTTAGTCACTTGTGCCATAGGATTAGAACCTTGCCTCAAAAGCGTTTTTTTAACATAGTTAATATACGTAAAGCTGCCTATAGGTTTTATTAAAGTTAACATAATTTTTTTAACAGTAAGTTTAAATCTTATATTGCAGGAGAACAACAATACACTCCACACACAGTGGCAAAATGACCCAAGGTGCCCCTATTTAGAGCCCCTGGAAGACAGGTCAGAAACGCACAGATTATTTTCCAAGATGTGCCAGAGTAGAAACAACCTTTTGGAGTTATATAAATCACCCTGTGTGCCATTGTACCATTGCTCTTCAGGTAATAAAGTATATCAAGTACAATGATACTAACAAGTAAACAGGTGAACAAATGGGTGCTTTCACCCTAGTAGGACTGCAGTTTTGGGGGTACAGAGCAGTAGGAACCCCAAGATTTGGGCCCCTTAGACTGGGTTCCCCTTTAGACAGGCAAACTGTAGGGTGGCCTTGTGGGATATGGACACCTAAGGGTGGTCCTAGTTATTTGTGTGTGAAAAGAGAGTTTCCTATGTTATTCAGCAGCAACCACTAGGTGGCAGTGAGCTGTTATATAAAAAGGGATTTCACACACCATGTGGAGGTCTTTCTTCCTGGGACTTCCCCTCTTTCAGAGGTGAGATACAGGATCAGTTAGATAAATCAGTTAGACAATTTAATTGTCACTCTAGGAGTGAAAGGGTAGATAGGGTATTTAGTTGGGCAGTTTGAAGCCCCACCAGGAGGTCAGTGAGGTTATTACCTCGTGGCATTAATAGCCACAGTTCAGGTACTTTCAGTGGATAGTTCAGGTCTTAGCATATTCCCATTGAGGGGAGATTATCTGGAGAAAGAGAATCTCCTGGTTTGGATGAAGGGGAGAGACACCTGGACCTGCAGATTATACTACTGAATACTGTTTGGATTAAATAAAGGAGTTCATTTGGTTAAGCAGCAATCTCCAGTCTCCTGGTCAATTCCTCTCCAGGTGGATCCACAACACCCTGGTACGCCCTCACCCTAGGGGCAGCAAGTTCCCGGGAGTTGTAGGGAGTTGGCAGTCGCGGCCTACACATTCTATCACAGCTCAAATAGCACACACGCTCAAAGACACTTAAACCAACACTCACGGGTGTGCTACAGAGCTATTAACAAAAGCATAAAGCACCAAAGTGAGTGACAATTTCATATTTCAAAGTACTTACATTTATATCATACAATATATACTGTATGCTGGCTGAGAAAACAAGGGGACTTTCCAGCTGTCCTGTACAATCAAGGATCATAATAGACATATAGCTAGGACAGAATGAAAGCTGCTAGCCTGGCTCTTCCAAAGACCACATGCACTTTGGCTTGTTTCGGAACTTTCCATTTCACACACCCCTGACTGAGCCACAGACCTGCTCCTCCCTGAGCTCCTGCTTCTCTTTTTGGTAAATTACAGGATGGTATTAGTGTAACTGCTCATTATAGAATTGAAGTTAAAGTCCTGTGGTTACTTCTAAAACCAAATTTAGGCAGTTCTTTCAAAATAGAGGAGGTAATGGCTGGGTTTTCTAGTAACCACTAATAGATTGAACAAATAACACTTTTTAACAATGAAGAATACTAGGATATATATTTTCATAGCACAGTGGTAGACTAGACAAAAAGTTTATGGCAAATATAGCCAACATCTAATTAGATTTTTATAAAGCGTATGATACAGTACCTCACAGAAAGTTAATGATAAAATTGAGGAATATTGGCCTGGAACATAATATTTGTAATTGGATAGAAAAGTGGCTGAAGGATAGATTACAAAGAAAACATTTTGTAATTGGACCAGTGTTGTTAGTGGAGTACCGCAGGGGTCAGTCCTTGCTTTATAACTTGTTTATTAATGTTATTAATTAATGACCTGGAGGCGGGCATAGAAAGTACTTTCTTCCCTATTAATAAGATTAGCATCAAGTATGAGTTTTAACTTGGCAACCCCAAATTGCAAGATAGGTACAGCTTTAATAACTAACCCAGAGAATCATTTATCAGCAATTAACCTGCAGAATAATGGTTATATACTGTATGGCTCCCCTGCACAGGTATTGACAAAAACCCATGCCTTTAGCAGCGGTTTCTTCAGTTTGATCTAAGTTGCTATCTGCGTTTGGAGTGACTTAAGCATTAAAGGAGAAGGAAAGGTAAAAACTAAGTAAGCTTTATCAGAAAGGTCATGTAAATACAGCCATAAGCACTCACAGAAACGTTAATTTAATGATGAATGTCTACTTTAGACAAGCTATATAAGAAAATTGTTTATCTCAGTTCTAGTATACTGAGTCTTAAATATAGAGCTATTGAGATCTGTATCTGCCTAGCCTAAAGGCACTTTGTTTCATGCCTGCCATCCATTGCAGAACTGTGGACAAAATTGTAAGAAAAGTGAAATTATACATTTAACTAAATAGTGTAGTGTTTTTTTACATTACACCTCTGACTCCCATTTCCTTTTTGTCTTCCTCTGCTCTTCTTTTTTGTCTTTGGCATCATCCTATAAACTTGTATTAAAATAGTTTATTTGCTACAGGCTCCTGATGCAGAACTTTCAGATAAAGCTCATGAATCATTGATATGCAATCCTTAAAGTCTGAATATTTTTGCAAAAGTGAGTCAGTATATGTCTTTCTGCCTAATTTACTGTGAGGTGGGGGGGGGGGGGGGTTGTGGAAGCAGCCAAAGCTGCTCCAAAGTACCTCTCCCTTTGGGCCCCTTTGCAGCTCTTCCATAGAATGTGTCACCCACACATATGGAGCAGAAATAGCAACATGATTCACCTCTATCTCTTAATATTCCCATTGATGGCTACTCTATCATTTCAGCTATCAGGCAGCATATAGAGGCAGGCATCTATTCTTATTCGAGTGTGCGCTGCTTCTGTTCTGTGAGGCAGTGTAGAGGGTGTTTGGAAATGTTGCCAATTAACCATTTGCTGTAGAAAAATAATAATACCAATAGTGTTCTCAACAGAAATGTTTTGAAGCTTTATAAAATAGGAAATTTTAGCAATGCTGGAAGCACTAAAAACCCCAAGATTTCTAGCAGTTTATACAGTTCTAAATGAATGGCAAACTATTCACAATGCTTAATGCTGAAATTAACTGCTACACTTGTGTAAATAAAAGCAGTTATTGCTAGCCAAATTTATCACATTGCACTTTAGAAAACATGGGAACAGCACTTATTTTATCAAAAGAATATTTGCACCTCAGTGTGGGTGATGTATGTAGGAGATACCAGGGGCATGGTCTAAACTAAAAGGGTTACTAAACCCTGCTGCACAGTGCAGCTCAACCAAACTTACTCAGCTGTTGCTAGACTACAAATCCCAGAACAATTTAACATATAATGAAGGTTGAGGCATGCTGGGAGCTGTAGTCCAGCAACATGGGGGTTGTATTCTTGAAGCAATATTGCACAATACAACTTTTCCAAAACTTTCCCCGTAATCTTCAGGGTCAGCGGCTCATTAAAATGCAAGAAATCCTCCAATGAGATTCCCAGCTGATCTGTGTAACTCTGGCTCCATGTTCTTTGTTCCTGCAATTGGAGTTGGGAGCATTAAGCAGAGTTTCCCAGAACTAAACAAGTCTGTCCTTTATCCCCATGTTTGATTCCTGTGTCATATAATGAAGGGAAAAAAAAGTCATAATTATCTCTATATGTAAGATAACAGCAAGATGTCTGACATAGTGCTGGGAATCAGCATTCTCATTGGTCACTTCTCTTGCACTCATAATGAGATTTTTGGTGAGTAGAATTCTCTTGGTGAATTTTCTTGCATCCGTAATTATGTTTTTCTACAACTTCTATAGCAAACTAAAGGGTGCAGAGGGACAGCGTTATGATTGGGTTTGCAACCCCTTAAAGGAGAAGGAAAGGTTAAAAACTAAGTAAGCTTTATCAGAAAGGTCTATGTAAATACAGCCATAAGCACTCACAGAAACGCTGCACTGACTTCTCTGTAAAAAGATTAGTGTCTGTAATTCCTGTGCCAGATACACACAGCTTTCTGCTGTCTCCCCTCTGCTGCTCCCCCCTCCCTCAGTAATGTTAAGAGCTCACTCCCCCCCCTTAGGAATGTGGATCAGCAGGAAGCTGACTCCTAGTCTTACTAACTGAGCATGTTCACTTGGTCTGGGTGTCTGTGCAGGAGTGAGGCATTATGGGAACTTTCATTACAGAGCTCAGCGTTTTTTCTTCCTGTTTGGCTTCAGATCTTCTGAACAGGTGAAATATGGGGAGACTTAAGGGCACTATTGAGAGAACTGAAGGTATGCCTGCATCTTGAGATTAACTCTTTACTAGCCTTTCCTTCTCCTTTAAAGCGTCTTTAACAAGGCTGGAGAAACAATGGATACAGAGGTTTTAAACTAGAGAATCATTTTAGCACAAATAACGTGCTAGAACGTACTGCCTGCTTTTCAGTGCCAGGCCTAAGGTTGCAGGCGCTCAATCCCCACCTTTACACTCACTCGTCTCCTCGGCTGCACTTGTGCCCCCCTGTGCATTAAGCGCTGAAAACCCCAGAATGACAGACCCTAGGCACATGCCTCTTCTGCCTACCCCTTTGCCTCTGGAGGGACTATTTGTTTATAAATATGAGCTGCACATAGGTTGATTTCAATTTTTAAAGAACACTGTGTACTAATTCATAGTTTTTATGCTTGTGATGAACTTTTACCGGATATTCAATCCCCTTTAGTAGTAAATGACTAATTTTATTTAATTATTGTTTTGTATTACAACCCAGTCACATGTAAACTTTTTTCTTATCACACCACTTAATCTAATAGCAAGTTATTTACCGTTTATTCCTCATCTATCCAGGGGTTTGTGGTATCTTTGGCACCTTTATTGTGACCCTCTGCATCAGTAATTCCCTTTCTTATTGTTTGCTATATACAAAGGCCAAGCTCACAAAAACACCTCGTCTTAAAAAGCAAACGCAAGAGTCGGTAACTGTACAGTCCGCGGTTGGACTGCACAGCTACTCATTGGCCCCGACGGGGTAAGCCAAAAGCCTAACTCTAAGTAACATCTATTTATGCCATTCTATGTTACAAGAAACCTGAGAGGATCCAAAAAAGAATTTACTGCTAGGATTAAAAGCATCCATCTGCGTCACGACTTTATCGTATTTTGCGCGACTTTTTCGCCGCAGTCGCGATTTTTCCGTTTTGAGCAATTGTAAACGGCGGAAAAACAAATCCGATTTTTTCGCTCCAAAAAAGTTGCAGAAAATATACGATAAAGTCGTAACGGAGACAAAAAATCGCGGGACGTACGATAAAGTTGCGACGGCGACGAAAAAGTCGCAAAAATACAGATCATTACGAAAAAACTCGTTCGGACGCTTTCGGTCCGTTCGTGCATTAGTAAATCTGCCCCTTAAGGTATGAGATCCAAATTACAGAAAGACCCCTTATCCGGAATACCCTTGGTCCCAAGCATTCTGGATAATGGGTTCTATACCTGTAACAATACCCATATTGTGGTCAGTAACAAAAAAGAATTGCATACATAATGTGCATACAGTTATAGATACATAAATATACAAACTACAAAAAGAATAATCAAATAGAGGGTTTTTGATTAAAAAAAAAAAAAAAAAGACATCTAAAAACTTCACTTGCTATATCGGCCTGTAAACTTTCATGCATGTGTTCTCCTTGTGGTATATGTGATCTTTGTATCTACACTTACTGTGTATGCTGCTTTTTATGTGAACGCTATGTCTGCAGATCAAAGAGACTTTTGAAGCATACCACATTGCTGTCCTTATTTTATGAGTGCTGAGATTTTTAAGATCTTTGTTTAGTTCTAGAGCTCTGGCATTTTGTAATATGAACTTTCGTGCTGATATTCCCATGCATTCTGTTGTATCTCCCTTTCTCTGGTTAACCTCTTCATTTGGCCTACAGCAAGAGGCTTCAGCTCTCACACAAACTGTCACTTGATTAAGTCTTTCATTGTTGCCAACATTTGAAAATAATTTATGTAAAGTTGCCTTGGGTCAGTGTATTTCTTGAGACTGTAGCACAGGGCAAATCCCACCACCCCCACCATTTGTGACATGCAAAATTGTGATATTTAAAATTTTGTTACTCACAATCACAATTACCAAGATTTACTGCGTAAAACGGCTGAAAATCCGACAATTCGCCAGCTAAAACTTGCCGAGATCATGTAGAAGTCAGTGGCAGATGTCCCTTTTAATTCCCTGGAGGATGCTTCTTTACTATGAATCTTTAGAGGTTTTTAGATTTTTGGCACTGTTTTTTTTTTAGTGCATCAATTTGAAAAAGTAGAGGTTTCAGTGAAATTTGAAGGAGTTTCTGCAACTTTTTCCAGCAGTACTTTTACAGTTCAGACTTTCTAGTAAATGTCATTCCATGAATATATACCACCTATTGCACATTTTTGCCTTTTCCCTCTCCCCACTGTCAATAAGTCTTCTTTGTCATATTTTCCTAAGCAGAAAATGTTAGAATTAAAGGGGAATCAATCCACAAAGACTGTCTTAAAGCACTGTAGTCTCAGACTTGCTTAAAAGAAGTATTTAACACAAAAAGGTGCTTATTAACAGACACCAGGCAAATTTACTCAAGTGCAGTAACCCATGGCAGCCAATCACATTTTCACTTCCTGCAGCCATTTGAACAAAGCTAATCATTGGTTAGTTGCAACAAGTTACTCTGTTAAGCTGGCCATAGACTGAAAGATCTGCTTGTTTGGCAAAGTCACTAAATGAGCAGATCTTTCCCTGATATGTACACCTTGAGGTGGGGATATCAGATATCAGCCCTGGGGCCAAACATTCAGATCACATTGGTGGGATTTTTACACCTGCCTGCCTAACATCTGAGCTATTTACGGCCAGATATCGGACTGCTAGGCCCGTCTGAGGGCCCCATATACAGGCCAATAAACTGTCGACTTGGTCCATTGGCAGCTTTTATCAGCCCATGTATGGCCACCTTACCCAAGTGCAAATTTGCCCAGTTAGCAAATAGAGATACCGAGATACTGCAACATCCTTCCCTACCCACAACTTGCCAGTTTGGTCTACTTGCATGTCATCTTTCTAACATTTTAGCTTCTATACTATACTAGTATACAAAATCTCTAATGGTGGTCATGCAGCTTCCTAAAGAACTGCACAAATTACTATTTAGTACAATTCTCAGTGTGTGCAAAGTGGTTCAAAGATCAGGATAAATATCCATGTGCTTTAGATGTCTGTTTGGCCCACAGGTTGACACTAGGATACCGTGGTTGGCCATGTATAATATTCACCTGTACCCAGGTATTAATATTCTGTTATAAGCCCTTGCCTTCTTATATTTTACATTTGTTTCTGTGAATATATATGCGCTACATGTGTTATATTGGACATTATTATTCATCTTTACAATAATTATGATTAAGATATTTATATTATTATGATCAGACATGCCCAACCTGCAGTCCTACAGCTACAACTTCTAGCATCAACTGACAGGACATTCAGTGAGTTGTAAAAGATTAAGCTTCATAATTTACATAATATAAGTCGAGGGCCCCAAACTTCCTGCATTGCTCCTGGCCGCCTCATCTCTAGTTCCAGCCCTGCAGTGCCTTTGATAACTTTTACAGGTGGTAGAAAGCAGTTAAACTCAATTCAGCTGGTGGCCATCCCTCCAGATCCAAGCTTACATGAAACCAAAGCAGAGCAGTGGTACAATGTGCCCTTTCAGTTCTGCATCAGTGGTTTAAGCTGCTTAGCAAGCGGCTTGCACCTGTATACATAAAGAAGCTCCTTCGCATGAAAGAGACGCTGTGATTCCTTTTCAGGCCCCGTTACAGAGAACCTTATCCAAAACCTGCCTGCATCTGACCACAGTCCCTTCCCTACCCCCTCTATGTAGGAAATGAGAAGGGTGAAACAGGGACCAGCAAATGTAAGCAAACAGATGAACATTTCAAAGAGATGTATAGATGAGCCAAACACAGAAATGTGATGGGGGAAATTTTGGCTGTTTGCTTTGGAGCTTATGCTAGGAAGAATAGCAAGGGGGGGGGGGGGGGGAAGTGTGCCAGTGATATGGGAGATGTAATGATTACAAGGAAAACTAACAGGGAAGGCGAACGGAGGATTAACATCTGGAACTGATTTTTTAGGGTGTGTTGGAGTAAGTGAGAGGTGATACAAAGAGAAGTAGCGATTTTGAAACATAGGCAAGAGAAGGTAGTGCTGGAAAGAGAAATGCGATGGTGGGGAGAGAAAGAAAACAAAAAGGTAGAGCAAAGAATGTTGCTGTAAAGTGGTCAGTATTGAAGTCACATAAAAGGCACAATTAACAAATGCAAAAAAGGATAAAAATTTGTATTTATGGCAGATTTTAACTACGAGTGCAAACATATCCATATATCTGGGGGGTGTGAATATACCTTGCTTATACAAATTGCACTTTCATACATATAGTGCTGCTAGATCTCCATATCTCTATCCAATGCTTCTCATGCAGAAAGGGGCTATCAAGTGGGCACAAAATAACCCACCAGTGATGTTGGCTATAAATGCAAAACTATATCTGCCTGTATTTTGTACTCTAAACATTTAAGCTGCTGGCTGTTCTTAGATGTATTTATCTTCCATTGCACTTGGTATTTTATATAGCAAATTCTGAACTTTCCAACTGTGCAAGAAAACAGTGTAATGCTCAGGATATTGTGGCACTTACTGACGTTATGTAAGGGTGAGACTAAAGTGGTATAAACAGGAAGCAAGGTTATTCCAGTACAGTAATTAAGAAAAACCAATGACATTTGATCAGACTAATGTTGGTGGAATACTAAAAGCAAGCACATCCACTATTTCTTGATAGACAGGGACAAATCTGTACTGTGTTATTGCTTTACTTTATAAATTCCTACTTATTTTGATGGCAATTCCCAGCATTATTATGTTTTCTGATTAAAAAGAAACTGTGCAGGATAAAATTGATTGCAAACACAAGAATTCCATCTTCTCGCAGTACTTTGATTGTGAGGTTTCCTCCCTACTGTTTTGTCTGGAATGTGCTGAATTAGCAAGTTGAAGAGCCAGGCTGTATAGGTACATACAGGGTAAAAGGAATGCTTATGAGGCTGGACGGTGAAAGATCAACTGACTGTGCTGAATGAATTACAGGAACAGATCCAAAGTTTGATCTGACAGCAGTAAAGTGTTTCAATGTGCTCTGCTGTCTTAGCTGCCATGCAAATTACATTCTGCTAGAAGAGTATGGCTTTAAACCTGTATGTGCTTCTGAGGGCAGCCAGTTTAGGCCTCCTCCATGTGCCAGTACAAGCCGTTAATACAGCTCTAGTCCCAGCTATGTTTATTTTATCCTTCCTTTTGGTGCTAAGAAGCAACACCACTGTTAAAATGAGTCTCACCTCACAACAAGCACCTAAGGAGGGCAAATATTTATCAACTAGCTCCTTGCAACCTGATTGACAAGACAGCTAGACATTCAAATTGTGAACAAAAAGCTTTGCTATAATTTTGTTGCTAAACCATTTGTTAAAGACTATGGGAAAAATAACTACCTATTAAGAACATTACTGTGAAACAGTTGTTGTCTCGAAAATAATGTAATAAAAAATGTTTCCTTTTGCTAATGTTGCTGAGCATCTCTCAGAGGTAAGAATGCACTGTTCATAATAATATCACAAGATATAGTCACTAGAAGCATTGTTTTTTTTAAAGTCTAAGGACCGTGTTTCATTTTAGCTCAGCAGTGCAGTAAGGGGAGAATATACTTTGACTCATTTTCCGTGCAATGCTCAGCGACAGGGAAAAAAATTCTACCTATAGTTGGGATATTTTGTTTCTTTATAAACAGGTATGGGACTTGTTATCTACAATGCTTGGGGCCTGGGGGTTCCGGATAAGGAATCTTAAGGTAAATCTTCAGACCATAATCATTTAAGCATGAAATAAACCCAATCGGATTGTTTTGCCTCAAATAAGGATCAATCACATCTTAATCGGGATGAAGTACAAGGTAATGTTTTATTATTACAGAAAAAAAGGAAATTATTTTAAAAATGTAAATTATTTGATTAAAATGGAGTCTGTGCGAGATGACCTTCCTGCAATTCAGAACTTTCTGGATCATGGGTTTCCAGATAAAAGATCCCATAACTGTGCAATTAAATATATAAAGAGCTAACTAGTGGTCACCATGATTTTAAAAGAATAATGTATCATATATGTGAGTGTTTATAAGAAATCCGTGGGGTCGAAAGTCTCCCTGTGACAATTAATCTTAATTTCATTGAACATTTTAGGGGTAATTTACTCACCAGACCAGGGGAATTTACCCCAGTGTTATACTCTGGTAGGCTGTTTCCTTATCCCCGCTCCAAATGGAAGCACTTAAAGAGTCAAACATTTTTAGTTGACAGTTTATAGACATCACAAATACATCTGGGCCTACAGAGGGTGACCGGTGGGTACAAAGAGTTTGACTTTACAAAAGTAGGTAGTGATGGGAATGTGTATATACAAGTGTGGGGAGATTGTGATAACTGGACATATATATGCTTGGATTTGATTTTAAAGTAGGCACCAAAAATCTCTATTTACATCCTTGAAGTTATCAAACATTAGGCCAGATTTAACTCCAAGAGAAAATGTTATTTTATAGTTTATCGCTTGCATATTTATGGATGAGATTTAATTTGAGAAAAAAAATTCTCACTGTATTGCATCTGGCTCTATGGGAAAATCTGAAATTGAATTAGGAGATAAGCTTTTCTCATCAAACGAAATAAAAAAAACAAGTGAGAGGCAAACTGTGGAATACAGTTAAAGCTTGCAGTATATGGAATTGGAATGTACTTACCTGGGGACTCAATCTGTCTAATTCAGAGGTCTTTCTTTGTTTTATATATATTGTAAACTTGCGGGAACCACAACAGACACTTTCTTCACTTTAAGGCAGTTTCTTTAAGACAGGGGTGAGTAATTCAGCATACAAAATATTTGATGAGTTCCCTCACCAAACTGGGCCCCTTGTGGACTACCATTAAGAAAATACAAATGGTTGGGGTCACCCCTGTGCTCACAATACTTCTTTGGAAGAATTTTGCAGTCTCCTGGCCTCCTGACACTCTCTCAGTTGGTTTTTCAAAGGCTCCCTCTGCTCCTTTCAGTGGCAGGCAGCCCCCCAGCCCCTCTGGGAGTTCCTAACACAGACGGGTAGCCTTCCTGCCCTGTTCTGAGAGACTTTCTGAGCATTCCCACAACATTTAAATACCTTTCCACATGACAGTGGAAAATGAGCTCCTATATGTGAGCTGGACCACTCTGGAATGGATCACCTAATCTGCCTGTTCCATTTAGAACACCATGGGAAAGATTCATCCACGTTCGAGTGTGGTTTACATATTCATTCGTGTTTTTAGCGCTAAAACTCGCACAATTTGAGCTATGGTTCAAAAACTCAAATATATGGTATTAAGTTCAAAGAACCCAAAAACTCAAATGTAAAACTTTGCCATCTAAAAGCTTAAAAAGCTTGTGAGTTTCTGCATACGTCAATGGGAGTTGTCCTAGGCAAAGTCAAGCCATATTTTCAATTTGAGATATTAAAGTTTTTGAGTTTTATTCTGAGTTTGTAAACTCGGAAATCCAAGGTATTTGAGTTTTTTAATCGCACAAGTTTACCACATAAAGTGAGCATTCCACAAACCAGTGGTCTTCTTTGTCCAAAATTTGGATGTTGCTTTTTTCAAAGGAGTGTCCCTTGTCTTTTTGGTGTAGAAATACAGTAGAGTCTTGGCCAGTAGAGTTCACCCTTCTATGTTGAGCCATTCGCTTGGAGAGCAGTTGCTTTGTCTCCCCAGTGTAAAGGTCTGTGCACTCCTCGCTACACTGGACTGCATATAAACATTGCTTTGTTTTTCCTGTGGTGTTGGATCCTTTGGGTGTACACGTTTTTGTCTCAGTGTGTTGCTAGGTTTTAAAAACACACATTGTCCAAATTTTGGACAAAGAAGACCGCTGGTTTGAAAGAGGTGTAAAAGAGGCCATTCATGTTAAAGTGGAGAAACCATCCCTAAACAGAGACGGGGGCCTTCGACACCATCTGTCTGCTACATACAATGCTGTTCTAACATCTGTACCCCGGCAGTTTCAGAACTCTTCACACATCCATTCATGCAACTCTAACAAGTAACACCTGTTTTGAAGAGTTGCATGATACTTTGGTAATCCTTTCAAAGTCTCCACAGCATTCACACCTCTGTGAGTTTCAGATGTCACCTTTCTAAAGAGTTACAAAGTGCCATTGTGATTGGATTAGTGGACGAGTATATATGCTGAGGAGTTCCCATACCAGTCAGTTGAACTGAAGAAGCTGCTCGGATGAGTAGTGAAACATCTTCAATGATTACTGAACAAGTCCAGTTGCTTTACATTTGTTTATACTAGATACTTCAATGTTGAAAAAAAAACTTACAGTTTTTGCAAGTGAAGGAAATTTGCATGGCTCTCTAATAGTGAATAATGAAGAATAAAATGTAACCGCATAGAGACCTGATGTATCAGAGGCAAATTGTTAAAATGAACTATCCTATAAAAGCTCTAAAAACATTAGGGATAAATTAAGATTTTTTTTTTATATGATACTGTTTGGGCTGAAGTACCTCTTGGATGTTCTTTAAAGCAGGCAAAAAATGAAAGGAAATGGGTTTTTTACAGCAATCCTGGTTGGTGTTGAGTGTTACTTTCTTTCCGAGTTTCTAATTTAAACTGTTTAAACATCCTTATGGAGAACAGAAGGGCTGCTGTGTTCATTTCTGCAGCCTCGCCTGCTCCCCTCTGATTTTACTTAAAATATTTGCATTTACATAAAAGTCTCTTACGCACCGAGGAAGCCACAAATGAGTTTTAACATAAGCCACCATTACATTTTTGCTTCTTCACAGAACCTCAGTTTAAATAGCCTATGTGAAGGTGAGATTTGAATATTGGCCCCACTGTAAAGAGATCTCAAGGAACAATAAAATAACTATTTTGCAAGCAGCCTTTAAACCAGTATCCAGCAAAGTAATTTTCCCTAGCCAGGTATCTTGCCTTCATCTCTAACCCCTTGCACAAAATAGCACAATTAATAAACACAAATATTGCACCACATTTTTCAGAACAGATACACTTCTTCACATTTTTTCCTAAACCAGTAGTGGTGCACCATTAAGGTTAAAGGAGAACTAAACCCTAACAAAGAATATGGCTAGAAATGCTGTATGCTATGTGCTGAGCTTGCTGTACTGGCGCACATTCGGCAGCTCTATAATAATGATAATAATATGTTTTTAAATTTGTCCACAACCGATACCCCATCTTTTCATCTTGTTAGGCACCAGTGGCACTGCACATACTCACTGCACTCTAGACTGCTGCTGAGAATCTAAGCCTATAGGTTGTCTATAAGAATCACAGCTGGAGCTACAGCACTGATTATTCATCAGTCAGGCAGAATGTGCTGGTTTCTATGCTGCTATATAACATTTATCTGAAATAATTACTAATCAGCCTAGCAAATAATTCACTCTACCATTTAAAGTTTTACTCTTGAACAAACAATTTATTTATTTAAATACATTTATAAAAAAAAAATTTTTTAGCACTAATGTTGGTGTGTAGGAGCCATCTCATTGCATTGTGCCTGAGTCTGACCTTTCAGAAGAAGCCAGTGCTACACATTGGAACTGCTTTCAGGTAACCTATTGTTTCTCCTACTCCCATGTAACTGGAGGAGTCCAAAGCTGGATTTAGATTTCTTATTATTGAGTGCTATTCTGATATCTACTGGGAGCTGCTATCTTGCTACCTTCCCACTTTTCTGCTGATTAGCTGTTGGGAGGGGAGTAATATTACTCCAGTAGTAAAGTGTGACTGAAGTTTATCAGAGTAGAAGTCACATGGCTGTGGCGCTCTGGGACATGGCTAGCCCCATGTGAAATTTCAAAATTAAATATAAAAAAAAATCTGTTTGTGTTTTTGGATTCTGCTGGAGATGCTCTATTAACTGATGCATTTTTTTTTAAAAAAAAAACATGTTTTCCCATGACAAAATAACTATGGTACTATAAATATACAATGTATTGTGAGTCGGTCCCTAAGCTCAAGTAACTGACAGTAACAGAGGCATAATGATACACTGCTGGGCCACCCTGCAAAAATCTTTGGAGGGGCTCAGCGGGCACTGAAGCATACCCACCCACATCCTTGCTGCAGCACATAGTGAATCAGTGGCTGTAGAAGAAGAATACCCTGCTGTCTGGGCCCCCGGTTCTCTGCTTCCTCTATAGTTGTGCCACTGGACAGCAGCCCATGACATGTCTAGAATCTGAAGAAAAGAAGATGAGAAGCTACTAAGGTATCTTTGGAGGCACAAATCTTTACATAAGGTGCAGCATTTCTACCCTAATTCCTTTTTCTTTCTTCTTTAACAATGTAATTGTCAACCTTTTTTTCAAGCGGAACATTTTTCCCCACCAACACTACTTAGAGAGTATTTTAAAGCAAATCTGGATTGTACACATCACATTTAGGCAGAAAGGAGCCCTGTTATGTTTTTATGATAGGGAAAACCTAACACTTATTATACTAAGTAGTAACATACAATTTTCATGGGAATACGACTTTCTCTGGTGCTGGGACCTAAGGAAAGTTTCTCTTTTCTCTTCTCAATACCAGCTGTAGTAACAAATAAGTTACTAGAAATACATTTGTGAAAATGTTTTGTAGATTATATTTATAGTCCAGACTGTTCCCCTTCCTATCTCTTCTATAGATACAGAATTACAGGCCTAAAATGGTCGGCACTGCCTGCCCCATTCAGCAGCAAAAGAACCCAGACACAACATGCACAGCCTGCAAGTACTACCATTCCACACCCGGGCAATGTACCTCACTGGCAAATACTGCTGCTTGCTTTCACTTATTGTATGTACCACGGAGCATGTTAGTCGCCCGCGATAGATCTCTGCTATTGCAGGTGACTAATGGCTCCAAAATGTCTTTCCACCAGCAACAATAGGAGTTTCCGGTGGAAAGGCCTTCACATTGTTTCAGCTTACTAAAGTCGCGCAAAGTGATACTGAGGCCTTTCTACCAGTGATTCCTATTTGTGCTGGTGGAAAGACATTTCGGAGCGGTTTCTCTTTTAGGCTGATGTCCCATGGAGTGGGTTAGTTGCCCGCGATACATCTCTGCTATCATGGGACCTCAGCCTAAAAGAGAAACCATAAATCACTGGAGAGCATTTGGATCTTGCTCAGAATTACATAACACCCCTACATTATGCTTATATCAGCATTACTCTGCAAACATTATGGCATATAAATGTGAAAACAGGGCTCATCACAGTTTGCCAGAGTAAAATTATGCTGCTGGCTATTCATTTCTATGGAATCTTTTAAAGAGTATTTATCAAAGGCTGAATTCTCAATATCACCCACTGATAAATGTGCCCTCACAGAAATCAACAGAGAGCAGAAGAGTTTCACATTCTGATAAATACACCCCTGTGTCTCAATTTACAGTGTGCGGCTGGCCCGCAAGGGCATCAGAGGATTAGCACTACACTCATCTGCGTGGGTTTCTTCCCACTCTCCAAAAGCATGCAGACAGGTTAATTAGCTCCTGGTGTCTATTAGTGAAAGGGACCTTAGATTGTACGCTGCACTGGGCCAGGGAATGATCTATAAGGTGCTAACAGAGCTTGGAAACACAAAGACCTTTATTTCCCCATCCTGTGTCTAATGCCACACAATTTTATACAATACACCACTTAGGTCTCCCCAGGGCCGGAACTAGGGGTAGGCAGAAGAGGCAGCTGCCTAGGGCGCAACGATTGAGGGGCGCCAGGCAGGAGCCTCTCCTGCCTACCCCTAGTGCTACTTTGTCATTGCCTCCGCCGCTTGTCATTAGCGGCAGAGGCAATGACCGATCTAATCCCCCTGCCCCCCCTGCACCGCCTCCTGTGCTTTGCGCGCATGCGCCGTTCGGGGGGGGGGGGGGCGGGGAGTTGGACGGAGTTGGCCGACCGGGTTGTCTAGGGCACCCGGTCGGCTTGGCCCGCCCCTGGGTCTCCCTTCATGTTGCCATCCCTTATGCAATACGTGAAAACACAGTCATAAACAGAAAAACAAATGTCATAATCAAACCAATAATTAAGTTGGTACTATGGGTTCAGTTGGTCTCAGTAATGGAAGAACCAATATTTTTTTTTTTCCCGCCCCTTTGCAATATAAGACTTTTGTTGATAGAATTTTTATTTCTATGTTCCTGACATTAACAAAACTCTTCTGATATAAAAACGTCCAGGGTCTCCTGCATTCTTATTCGCATTCTTATTCCCATGAGCCAAAAACAGTGCAATATCCATACAGAAGGTTTGGAAGCAGTGGTTTCTGGTATTAAAAATCCTGCATTTTCCTCAAGTGGAAAAATGAGAAACTGTCTTTATCCCATCAACAACAGTACAATACTGGATTCTGGATTTCACATTTAAAAATATGTATTTTCTTCATTTGTGCCTTGTTTTCTTTCACTATAGACAAGTTTATAGAAAAAGGAAAGCAACCAAACTGGCCATTTTTCATCTAGTTTTGGCAAAAGTTAATGTATGGAATGAATCTAATCCATGGCTCTGGGGGGTTTTATGCCCCTTGAGCAGTTAGCACTGTATATTGTCTTGGCCATTGCATTGCATGTGTGTATTCTGCCGGAACTTGTTTATTAGGTACTGTGTGTTTAGCAACCTATGACTGATCTGTTGCAGAGCTACAATTTCACTTCTCTAAAGAGTGGTTAGCTGTGTCACATCCCCAGGTGCATTTTAATAAATGGGATAAAAGGGGCATTTTCCCAGGGCCCACTAGACAGGGGGCTCACCACCAGACAGTTCATTTGCTATAACTATTGACTGAAGCAGCCACCTGAAATAGCAGACCCTTGATTTAATCCACTAGCAGAGCTCAGCACAGCAATTACATGTTCTAAATTATTCACCTTTAATTTGGTAATTCTGGTTTATCCGCTACCATAGCTATTGGTTGAGGGTGGAGAACAAAATCAGTATCTACTGGCCCCTTAAAGAAGATTCAGCCAGTTTGTGGATTTAATGCATCTGTATGTACTACTACACCTGGGATTGGGTTTCAAGGGAAAATAAGTGAGTAGCGGGTAAAACAGAATAGAGTGACTAATAATTTGGATCTCCTTTTTGCTTGGGACTTCCCTTCTTAGTTATACATCTTACCGCCAACACAATCATAACATTCAATAAATATATCAGGTTATAAAGATTCTCAGGTGGATAATTATAGCAATATCCCCCAATCCAGATTAATATATATATCAAGATTATTTCTTGCTCAATATTACTCGCTTAAAAAGCAAAATCCTAGTTAAGCCACAGCTTTGTGATTGTTTCTACTCATCCCTGAGAAACCCATTTTCCTGTGTGAAGGGAGAAAAGGACAAGAATGCCATTAAGGACAAAGATATTTACCTTGACAAATGACTAAAAATAGGGAAGCGTAAAAACAGCTTAGTCAGTTCCCTGTGTCCTCTGCCTTTGTCACATACCAAGATCTCCTGTAGCCAGAAATGCCTGTGGATACATTTCCCTTTCTCTGGATATTTACTGAGTGAATGATGAAACTGTATCCACATGCAGATTATGGAAGGAAGTATAAAGTGATGCTAACACAACAACACCACAATCTTCTGTTTTTGTAATTAGTTTCTTTCATGAGATCATTTGCAACCTTTTTGTCTTTGCGCAATCTGACCATTCATACATTGATATATTTCCCGCCCAAGTCATTTTGTGCAAAAAAATATGGGTGTTTTGTAGGAACTGAGGGGCACATTTGTTCTTGTGCTGACTATAAAAGTAGCAATTGTTTCCCCACTGTCGTCATAGGTGCTGCCGAGCTGTCTCAGCCTCCAATTTATAAGATACTGATAAGAAATAATTGTCAGTCCAGACATAATTCATAGCATTTTCTGTAATAACATCCAACTCCTAAACAAACATACAGGGAGAAAACACCAAGCTCTTGTGAACCAAGCCATCTAAATTCTCCTGGATCATTGTGTAGTAGGGGGTAACTCCATAAAGTATCCTTTAGGTTAAGGCTATATAAAGAAATTTTAATGGACTATCACAAGAGCCTTAGGAGCCAAAAGAAGAAAAGTCTTGACAGGGGTGAAAGATGACAAAAAACAACTTTTAAAAGCTGTGGCCACTTGCTGGAAGTGAAAGCAGAGCCAGGTGTGCAGTACAATATACAGAGCAGAAGCCTGTGGCTCACTATAGGCTGGAGGTGAGGGTGGCTGCTTGCCAGAAAGAGAGACAGTTAAATAAATCAAAATGGAGAGATGCTGGAAGTGTTGGGATCTCTATGCTGGACTGAAGAAAAGGCAGAAATCTGAAGCCTGAAGGAAAAAATAGTCCTGTACACCTATGGGGCACTGAATTGGCGGGGGGGGGGGGGGGGGGGGGCTCCGAGATAACTCGGAGCTACTGTGGGAGCTACACAACTACTTCTAGGTGAATGTGCTACCTACAACACGGATTTCTAATATGGATTCATGCAGCTTAGTTACCATCAAGTACAAGGTTTATCGATGAGATAATTTATCAGCCCCATGTTTTGCCCCCATGTTCTAATTATCTTTATAAATATCTATGTACATATCATTTTGATTCACTGTTACATGCAGCTGTTAAAAAACATATGGACACTTTCCCATTTTCTTGTTTATGTTGTTCAAATAACTTTATTCATGCCTATAATTTTTAACTCTGGTGCATGAGCACCTTTTTTTTTTTTAATTTTGGTGTTAATTTACTCCCATTTGGTTTTACACATTTTCATATGTAAATAAATTGCCTGTCTGTCATATTTGCATTTAGGTTTGCAGGACAAAAGCTCTGATTTTCTGCTGCAGAACAAACGTTGTATAGGAATATAAAGAAGATGCTGCCATGCTGCTTAGGCTTAAGCCACACGGGGCGGACTCTTGGCCTGCGGATAAACA
Source organism: Xenopus tropicalis (assembly GCF_000004195.4). Classification (NCBI taxonomy): domain Eukaryota; kingdom Metazoa; phylum Chordata; class Amphibia; order Anura; family Pipidae; genus Xenopus; species Xenopus tropicalis. Next base: position 92,414,212 of record NC_030680.2, on the reverse strand, counting down.
CAGGGCAAAATTCAGCTCCTATGTTTCAGTCAACTTTTGGATGGTCCTTCACCCTGGGCAACTGCGTTTGCCCAAGTGAAGGCACATGGAGCACAAGTAAGTGCAGGCACAGAGTAATGCTATTTAGAGCATAGGTTGCTGATTCTCAGCCTGCGTTTATCCACAGGCCAAAAATTAGCCCCATGTAGCTGACGCCTTAGGAAAAGAGCTAGTGTGTCTAGTTCTGAGAGGGCATTTTGAAAGATGTTTTATTTAGTAGCATTATTGGAAAGTATATTTCATTATGTAAATTATTTAAGTACCTATATTATAAAAACTGGTTTTCCATTTGGAGTACTAGTAGTATATTTGTCAGCCCATAAGGCAGATGTCTCCACAGTTTGTATGAAATAGAGCACATCTAACAGACAAATTCCACCCCTTTTTAGAGATACAATAGGAATGCAACATAGATGAACACATCTTTAGATAAAGCTTCATGGAAAAATCAGAACAACCTGGGCCACAGTGTTCTCTGCTAGTACTTGAACAGCAGTTTGGAAACATAACAAGCCTCTTTCTTTTTCAAATACTGCTTAAAACTTATGCCTACAAAATAAACACATACTCTGCACAGCAATGGCATGGTGTCAGTTGGAAGGGGTGCACACAAGACAAGGGAAGAGGACAAATTGAAAGTGAATAGGTAAAATATATACTGAGAAACCATTGCAAAAACACCATATTCTTCCCAGAATATTTTGCACATGCAAAGTGAGTGCAACTGTATTGGGTATGTGTTCTCCATATTAAAGGCTGTGCCTCAACCCCTGCTAGGGTTGTCACCAGTAACCTCAGCAAACAAAACTGGACAAGAGGGTGGGATGTTAACACTGGGTGGAGCATTTACAAATATCAGTGGGGTCCTGACATATGGAGTTGCGCTTGTGCCTTGGGGTGGGGCTATGACATTAAAGGTGGTTATTGGTCAGATCATTGTTCAGGTTTCTCAAGGCTGAAACCTGAACAGACTGTTGAGACCCAAACAGCCCTAAGAAAAACCGAACTGTTCAGTTCAAGATCAGACAGGCGGCAACCCTTGTCCCCAATCAATTAGCTCAACCAACTCTACTCTAGAGGAGACGCATGTATTCCATGATATAGATATGCAGTGGCTTGTATCAGTAAGGGCTGACGTTTTTTTTTCCGACTGAAATCAAGGTGATTGAGAAATAGAAACTAAAGATTTTCAACCAAAGTAAATTAAAGTAATATTCAGCACATACAGTTCAGCACATTCACTAGCTATATTCCATAATGTGTTTTTGCTCTGATTTATAAAAAGAAAGGAATATTTTTATACCTGAAATTGTGTATTCTACAACTTAATTTAGAATTATTTCTGAACAAGGACACACAAACCCAAATACATTGCTTGACAGGAAAAAAGTATAAAGTATAAAAACCACAAAAAAACAAGCTTAAATTGCAGCAGTGAGTTGCGAACATGAGCTCTAGTTTCATAGGAAGCAGACAGGATTGTGATTGGTTTACATGTATGCATACCTAAAATGAATATACAAGTCCCAAATTGTAGTGCTTCCTTCTGGACAGACTTTCAGAACAGCTCTCAGTTTGTATATTAAAGGGAAAGAAAACAGAATTACACTCATTTTTTTTTTTTTTTTTTTTTTTTAAATCACTCAATTGCACTAAGCACTTTATTTAAAGTGTTATACACATGTGGGAACATTGTAAACTAATAAGCCATACTATCTTTTTTTCTCCCTTTTTTTTACCATTTCCTTTTTTCTTTATTATTAATTCTCCTTGTTTCTTTTGCTTTTATTTTTCTCTTCTTTTTTGACTGTATCCCTTAGTTTCCTTTCCTTTCAGTATACCCATTGAGAGCTGTTCTGAACATCTATCCAGAAGGGGGCACTGCAGCCCTTGGATTTGTTTGGAGTGGGATGTATACAGTGTAACACAAATCTGTTGTCTCTGAGGCACTGACACTGACTAGTGTGAAAGCTAAAGCTAAAAGGAACTTTAAATTATTAGAACACAAAGATTAACACAAATAAATAATAAGGCATTTGAAAAATGTTTAATTTTGCCTATTATTGCCAATAAGATCCAAAATAATATAATTTATATTAGTGCCTCTTTAAATTGCCTTGTTTGCTTGTATTAGTTGTGAGATTTTGTTTTCCCAAAGTAGGAAAACAGAGATAAATTCTCCTTCCCCCTTAGTTCTAGTATAATATCACACCCACTTCTAAATCAGCAAATTAACTGAGCATACAGCTTATTTTATATGCACTTCATCAGATACATAAGGCCTGTAAATTTGCTATTATAAGCACAAGATACCTAGGTTAATATAGTTATATTGACTGTTGATTTAAAAAGTCTAGATTCTTAGACTTAATATAGATAATATGTTATTGGATTGTGATGGGCTGCATACCAAGAATAATGATACACTGAAAGCTGCATCCTTACCTATCTATTGTGATACACTGAAAGCTGCATCCTTACCTATCATCTCAACAACAGTATGAAAATAAAACCCATTGCACCTATTGGCATGTATATCATGTTATGTTTATTAAATAGTCAAACACATAAAATCTGCAATATGAGCAACATAAACAGGCTCATTCATTTGAAACAGCCTCATTGCTGAAATGTTGGTGAGCCAATGCCCTCTTTGCATTATTGGTATTGCGGCTGATGTTACACTGTTTGGCTTATTGCCATAATAATAGCACTATGGACATGGTCACTGTAATAGTTTTGCCCGTCTCGTTGATTCTCATTACTGAGGCCAATCGCAGACACTTTGGAAAGGGTTTGATGAATGCAATCTGTAGGACTACTCATATTCACGGATACTCCAGCGTTGCTCTCTAGGGTAGTTCCAAAGGCCCCACTTACACTGTTACCTTAGCTCAGATGCCTGTTACATGTCACTGCCAATGGGGAGAAGGGGCCTGCCCCCAGGCTACATATAGGGGCTGATTTACTTACCCACGAACGGGTCGAATGGAGTCCGATTGCGTTTTTTTCGTAATGATCGGTACTTTGCGATTTTTTCGTATGTTTTGCGATTTTTTCGGATTCTTTACGAATTTTTCGGATCCAATACGATTTTTGCGTAAAAACGCGAGTTTTCCTATCCATTACGAAAGTTGCGTAAAAAGTTGCGCATTTTGCGTAGCGTTAAAACTTACGCGAAAAGTTGCGCATTTTTCGTAGCGTTAAGTTTTAACGCTACGAAAAATGCGCAACTTTTCGCGTAAGTTTTAACGCTACGCAAAATGCGCAACTTTTTACGCAACTTTCGTAATGGATACGAAAAACTCGCGTTTTTACGCAAAAATCGTATTGGTAACGAAAAATTCGTACAGAATCCGAAAAAATCGCAAAACATACGAAAAAGTCGCAAAATGTTCGTTTTCAAGTCTGAACTTTTCCAATTCGGGTCGGATTCGTGGGTTAGTAAATCAGCCCCATAGACTAAGCTTTGTTTTCCAAAAGGAATTGCAAATCCTAATACAATTGTTGTCACAACAGGTGCCAAATGGATATTTTGGTGCTAATAATATGCCCTCTCCTATATTACAGTTATAAACGCAATGTAATGTTGCTTGCACTACTGTCTTGTACCAAAAACTAGTTAAAAAACATGTATTGGTATCTTGGGCTACCACAAGCTAGTAATCACAATATAATGTCCTCCACATCACACTCAGTCTAGTTTCTCTTTTATAAAGTTCCTTAAATAAAAATGTGTTCCTTCTATAGTACAAAGTGTGAGACTTTGAAGAATGCAGGAAAGATACAAGGACAGCACAACAGGCTGACTTCTGATGAGTGTTCCTTGGAATGTACTCAGTGTATTGCCAGCAGGTCATAATCAAATTACATAGAGTACTGAATTGGAACTGATAAAACCCAGTGAGGGGTGGGGGTAGATGAAGATGTACAAATTAGAGAACAACTACAGTATACAGGGAGGTTTCATAATTTGGATCTCCATATAAATGATTGTTTGGCCTCCATGGCTGAAAAAAGACACACATCCATTGAGTTCAACCTGTAATGCTTATATAAAACCTGCCTAACTCCAATTTGCCTCTTAACAAATATTAACATTAGTTACCATCAGTTACTGTAAAAGGTTTATTATTGCAGAAGAAAAGGAAATCATTAAATGTATATATGTATAACTTTGTTTATAAAGCGCCACAAGAATAAGCAGTGCTGTACAAAATGTCAAAATGTACAAAATTACACTCAGGGAATATAATGAATAAGCGTAAATACACAGAGATTAAGCCCCTCCAAATGACCCCAAGTGCATACAGTATATATATTATATATATATATATATATTTTTTTTTTTTTTATATAGGCTGGACAAAATTATTGGCACCTTTAACTTAATATTTGGTTGCACACCCTTTGGAACAAATAACTGAAATCAGTCGCTTCCTATAACCATCAATAAGCTTCTTACACCTCTCACCGGGAATTTTAGACCACTCTTCCTTTGCAAACTGCTCCAGGTCTCTCTTATTGGAAGGGCGCCTTTTCTCAACAGCAATTTTAAGATCTCTCCACAGATGTTCAATGGGATTTAGATCTGAACTCACTGCTGGCCACTTCAGAACTCTCCAGCGCTTTGTTGCCATCCATTTCTGGGTGCTTTTTGACGCATGTTTGGGGTCATTGTCCTGCTGGAAGACCCAAGATCTTGTTCTTTTCTTTGTAGGCCTCATTCTGTTTTCGGTAAACAGTAGAATAATGTGCTTTACCAAAAAGCTCTATCGTGGTCTCATCTGTCCTCAAGACGTTTTCCCACAAGGATTGTGGCTTACTCAAGTACATTTTGGCAAACTGTAGTCTTGCATTTTTATGTCTCTGTGTCAGCAGTGGGGTCCTCCTGGGTCTCCTGCCATAGTGTATCATTTCATTTAAATGTCAACGGATAGTTCGCGCTGACACTGATGCTCCCTTAGCCTGCAGGACAGCTTGAATTTCTTTGGAACTTGTTTGGGGCTGCTTATCCACCGTCCGGACTATCCTGCGTTGCAACCTTTCATCAATTTTTCTCTTCCGTCCACGCCCAGGAAGATTAGCTACAGTGCCATTGGTTGCAAACTTCTTGATAATGTTGCGCACTGTGGACAAAGGCAAATCTAGATCTTTGGAGATGGACTTGTAACCTTGAGATTGTTGATATTTTTCCACAATTTTGGTTCTCTAGTCCTGATACAGTTCTCTTCTCCTCTTTCTGTTGCCCATGCTTAGTGTGGCACACAAAGACACACAATGCAAAGACTAAGTGAACTTCTCTGCTTTTTATCTGCTTTCAGGTGTGATTTTTATATTGCCCACACCTGTTACTTGCCCCAGGTGAGTTTAAAGGAGCATCACATGTTTGAAACAATCTTATTTATCCACAATTATGAAAGGGTGCCAATAATTTTGTCCAGCCCATTTTTGGAGTTGTGTGACATTATGTCCAATTTGCTTTTTTTCCTCCCTTTTTTGTTCTGTTCCAATACACACAAAGGGAATAAACATGTGTATAGCAAAACATGTGTTACTGCAATACTTTTCTGTGAAAAATACTTGATTTTCTGGAAAATTTTCTGGGGTGCCAACAATTTGGGCTATGACTGTATATATAGCAGGGATCCCCAACCTTTTATACCCGTGAGCCACATTTAAATGGAAAAAGTGTTGGGAAGCAACACAAGCATGATAAAGGTTCCTGGAGGTGCCAATAAGAGCATAATTGGCTATTTAATAGCCCCTATATGGACTGTCAGCTTACAGAAGGCTCTGTTTGGCATTATACTTGGTTTTTATGCAACCAAAGCTTGCCTCCTTACCCGGAATTCAAAAATGAACACCTGCTTTGAGGCCACAGGGAGCAACATCCAAGGGCGTGGGTAGTAACATGTTGCTCATGAGCCACTGGTTGGGGAAAACTGATATATGGCAATAGCTATAATATTCTAACTGTAAAAAGGGCACTTGCAGCCAGTAACTTGTCACAGCGACAAAATAGACAATGCTTATAATTGTCTCTGCATGTGTTTTAGCAGAGACAATTCTCAGTATTGTCTATGGCATAGTACTTTCTGGCATTTTGTAGCTGGCTACAAGTAGCTCTGTGTATCATAGCCCTTAAGGTCACAATAACCTTCCAGGACAAGAAGTTATTGGAGCCACTTTTAAAGGCACTTCTGCATGCGGTGCTTGCCTCTGGCACAGTAAATACAATTTAATAATAAAGACTGGGCTGCGTTAGCTCCTGCATCAATGATGGCAAGCCGTCCAGGCCCAGATACAGCAAAACAGGCCCAAACCAGAATACTCCCACCACCAGTGTTTTTCTTTCTCCAAATGAAATACTCCCCATTTTAGCCAAAAAAATCTATTTTGGATTCACCCGTCCACAAAACATTCCAGTATCCTTTTGGTTTGTCTTCATCAGGGATCCCCAACCTTTCTTACTCGTGAGCCACAGTCAAATATAAAAAGACTTGGAGAGCAACACAAGCACCATAAAAGTTCATGGAGGTGCCAAATAAGGGCTATGATTGGCTATTAGGTAGCCTCTATGCACCCTATCAGCTTACAGGAGGCTTTATTTGGTAGGAAATCTTGTTTTTATTCAACCAAAAATTGCCACCAAGTAAGGAATTCAAAAATAACTACCTGGTTTGGGGACACTGAGAGCAACATCCAAGGGGTTGGTGAGCAACATGTTGTTCACGAGCCACTGGTTGGGGATCACTGCTCTACATGATCTTTAGCAAACTGTAGACGGTCAGCAATATTTCTGAGGCAAAGCAGTGGCTTTTCCTTGCTACCCTGCCATACACTCCATTGCTGTTCAGTGTTCTTCTGATGAGGGACTCATGAATATCAACATTCGCCAATGTGAGACAGGCCTTCATTTGCTTGGAAGTTACCCTGGGTTCCTTTGTAACCTCAGACTATTAGACGCCTTGCAGTTGGAGTTTTCTTTGATGGTTGACCACTATTGGGTAGGGTATCAACGGACTTGAATTTCCTCCATTTGTGCACAGTCTGTCTGTTGATTGATGGAGTTCAAACTCTTTAGAGAAAGTCCTGTAACCTTTTCGAGCCTCGTTACAAATCCACAAATGTGTTGTATGTGTTATCAGGCTTTGCTGGGTCCCCATTCTTTAAATAAAACAGGGTCTCTCACTCCCATCTGATTGTCATCCTATTGATTGAAAACATCAAACTCTGATTTTACATCAAATTATACGATAATATCTACTTTTGGCACTTGTGTGAAAGTCAGATGATGTGTTAGGTCACATTCCTATAAATATATAGAACATTTTTTTAAGGGTTCACAAACTTTCAAGAACCACTGTACATATATAAAGATAGGTTAAAGGGACAGTAACACCAAAAAATGAAAATGTATAAAAGTAATTACTACCGTATTTTTCGGACCATAAGACGCACCGGACCATAAGATGCACCAATTTTTTGGGAAGGGAAATGAAGAAAAAAAGATTCTGAAACAAAGTGTCCTAAAATATTTTATGTGCATTAAAACCCAACCTGTACCAGCAGCACCCAACATATTGCCCCCCACCTGTACCAGCAGCACCCAACATATTTCACCCAACATATTGCCCCCATCTGTACCAGCATATAGCCTACCGATATACTTTTAAAAAATGTTTTTACTTGCCCATGTGGTCTCCGCAGGGCCCTCCTCTATTTACCGGCGCTTAGCTCTGGCGCATGCACAATGACGCGCATGCGTATGGGCATGCGCGTCATTGTGCATGCGCACAGCGCCATAGCTAAGCGCCGGCAAATAGAGGAGGGCCCTGCGGAGACCACATGGGCAAGTAAAAACATTTTTTAAAAGTATATCGGTAGGCTATATTCGGACCATAAGACGCAGGGACTTTTTCCCCCCACTTCTGGGGGAAAAAAAGTGCGTCTTATGGTCCGAAAAATACGGTATATAATGTACTGCTGCCCTGTACTGGTACAACTGGTGTGTTTTCCTTAGAAAGACTACTATAGTTTATATAAATAAAGCTTCTGTGTAGCCACGGGGGCAGCCATTTACAGGAGAAAAGGCACAGGTTACTTAGCAGATAACAGATAAAACCCCATTATATACTACAAAGCTTATCTGTTATCTGCTATGTAACCTGTGCCTTTTCTCCTTTTTCCCAGCTTCAATGGCTGCCCTCGTGTTGACATAGCAGCTCATTTATATAAATTATAGTAGTGTTTCTGTTGCAAACTTACCAGTTTTACCAGCGCAGGGCAACTGTACATTATATTTTAATTACTTTAAAAGACTTTCATTTTTTGGTGTTACTGTTCCTTTAAGGAATTTTTAAAAGCATAAAAAAATCATCGCTTTATTAAATTCTTTTAAAAAAACAGGCCAATGTTTGGTTGACAAAGGTCTTAAATGAGTTTAGCAATGATTTTTTAACAACAGCTTTAAAACTGCAGTGCTCTTTTCCTGTTTGTCTCATACAAGTTCATGGTTTAAAAGAAATTTGCTGTTGTACTGCAGCACTGAAACCTGACACAGGGTTAATCAGATTTGTTTGAATCCATGGGGAAATTCCATGACAGTCCTCAGAATGTTGAGCAACAGTGCCCTCTTCTGGCAAATAAAAATATAGCACATTACAAATGATCTAAAGCAACTGACAGCTCAATAAACCGATTTTTTCGTGCTAATGAATGGCGATTTACATGAACTGGGTGCTTTTACGTTTTTTAACAGATAGAATTGAATACAAAATAATATATATGGAGAGTATGGATTTGGTGAATGCCAAGTGAGGTAAAGCTATCCCTGGAGGATACTGAAACCTTATAATTGTTATCCAGGGTTTTCCATGGCATTAACCCCTTTAGACTCCTGCAGGAGAAGGTTCTGACAGTCTGCGTAGGCCTCAGTAAAGAGTAAGTGCCCTCAGAGAAGTCAGATATAGCTACCCCATGAATTAAGACTTGAGTGAGGGCTAGCTCCTGTCAGATTATATATCATTTTAGGAGTGATTGTCAGATTTAGTCCAATCAGTAGAACAGCCATAGGCTCCACCAAGGGGAACACAAGCTCTGACCAGAGTCATGTTTCAGAGATGATATGATGATGTGCCAATATCTGATCCCTTAATGAAGGACAGGTATCAGTGAACACATAAGTGCTAAATTGCACCAGTGCAGCTATAGCAGCTTGCATTTATCTGCAATAGGCAGTATTTGTTGTAACATTACTATGATTTGCCTTTGGTTAATATGCAGCTGAATATACTAATGAGTATGTGTAAATGAGTGTTGTTGTACCCCGGGAATAACAAAAGATAAGAAAATTCATATTTGCACCTTGACATATATAGTTCTTATTGATAATACAGGATGTTTCTGATTTAATTAAGGCCAATAGCAGTTTCTTTTTAAAGGGGAACTATACACCCTGGGTGCAAAAAGCACCCATAACTATCACTACCTAGACCCCCCTCACCTCTCCCTTATCACATAGTTTTTACGTTTAATGTCTGTCCCTATTTCTAACCGCTAACTAAAAATGCAGAGAAGCGCAGCTGTGTACCTGCCCGACATCTACTTACTGACTGAAGGCACTTCTGGTCTCTCCGCTGATACGAACCTGCTTGCGCATGCGCAGTTGGAGGTAGCAGGAAATCCACTTAAACTGTGCATTCGCGCAAGCAGGGTTGTATCGGCGGAGAGACCAGAAGTGCCTTCAGTCAGTAAGTAGATGTCGGGCAGGTACACAGCTGCGCTTCTCTGCATTTTCAGTTAGCAGTTAGAAATAGGGACAGACATTAAACTTAAAAACTATGTGATAAGGGAGAGGTGAGGGGGGTCTAGGCAGTGATAGTTATGAGAAGTGATGAGGAAATCTGTCCCGTTTTGCTTTGCCATAAAATTTGTGAAACGCCGAAAAATCTGCATATGTTGCCTGGCTTTTCTGTCACCCGCGCCCATTTTGATGTGACCACGCCTAATTTGACGCTACCGCGAATTGTCACGGAAGTTTCACAAAATAATTTGCCAATGCCGAAATGCAGAAATTCGCTGCAAATCTATGCCTGCCGAAAAAATTTGCGCATCACTAGTTATGGGTGCTTTTTGTGCCCAGGGGTATAGTTCTCCTTTAAAAGTTCATTTCAACAGCTCTTTAAGTAGTGGTTTACCTTTATCTTAACTTTTATTTGTATTCCAAGACAATTTGCAATTGTTTTTCATTATTTATGCTTTGTCGTTTTTGAATTATTTAGCTTTTTGTTCAGCAGCTCTCCAGTGAAAAATTTCAGCAATTATCCGGTTCTTAGGGTCCATTTTGGGCCATTTTTACAGATAGGATTTATTTTTAGACCAAAGTGAAACCAGCACCATATATTTTTCATAATTGCCTAAAAGAGATTTTTTTCATTTATCTTATAGAAAGAAATAGCTGGGGGGCTATATAAGCAATATGTGCCCATAAGTCCCCTCAAATGGAAGGTTTTCCTCTGTGAATACAGGTTTGATTTGAATATTCTTTCACAATCTTCATACTCGTGGGAGAAGAATGCATGTACATGGGCTGATTATGTGCTGCTGAACCTCTTCTCTCTACTTGTCATTGTTTCCCTTGGCAGTTACATTGCATGATAAGAGGAAAGCAAAAGACTGTGCTGATGTAAGGGTGACTGAGATCTAAAGAGTCGTGAGAACATATGGGGGAGCTAAACATCAACCATCCTTCTTCAGCTTTCTTTATGTGCAAAAATATATGACCATAAATTGCCCTTGAATCTATCCTCCCACTGATAAGAGAACTGTTGGATGAAAATGCAATCATCAATTCACCCACACCGACATAAATAAAGGGGAAGCCTTGCAATGTTCCATAAAGTGAAGCTTTAATGGACTGTCAAGAAAGACCTGCTGATATGTGTGTACTTATGGACTTGGAAATTGGCTACTAGTAGGGGTACATATATGTGTGTGTGTGTCTATATATATATTATTTAACAGTAAATATTTCACAACAGGCACACCCCGTAAAATTATCACAAGTTTATTGTGAACACGTACAAAAATTTTTTGTACAATGTGTTCACAATAAACTTGTGATAATTTTACGGGGTGTGCCAGTCGTGAAATATTTACTGTTAAATAATTAAATTTGGCTGTGCACCCCGCGAGATATAAAAAATGTTTGCAGACACTGCAAGGATTTAAATATATTTTTTTCATTTATTTATTAATTTATTTTTTTTAAATGAAGTCTGCACACAATACTCTTGTCAGCTGAGGGTGCACTGACACTGAAGTTTTAAAAAGATAAAGGACCAGCATTTCATATATCATGAACAATATTTGTGCTTTTATACAACCATCGTGCTGAAAATTCCAACGTTTTGGTCCCACTAGGGGACCTTTATCAAGGATAACACACAGTGAATATTCAATTGTTTAAATAGGTACATTCATGTTCAAAAAAGGCGCCAAAATGACTCACAATCGGACCAGTTGATCCAGGGACTGGTCTGATTGCCATCTTGGAGTCAGGAAGGAATTTTTTCCCCTCTGTGGCAAATTAGAGAGGCTTCAGATGGGTTTTTTTGCCTTCCTCTGGATCAACTAGTAGTTAGGCAGGTTATATATAGGCATTATGGTTGAACGTGATGGACGTATGTCTTTTTTCAACCCAACTTACTATGTTACAAAACAGTGTAATGTCATTATTATTCTATAATATCTGTTTTTACCACTAGATGTCACTCTCTTATCTGAATATAGTACATTGTGAATCATATTTTTCGTAACAAGTGTTACAACTTTGTTTCAACATTGTTATATTACTATAAAAAATAAAGCTTGCCTTTATGTGCTCTTAGTCCATCTTAGTGCTTTATTTAGAAATAAATTAATTTACACGTGAAAGAAGATGTGGATCCAAGTTCGTAAAAAAAAATATATTTATATAAAAATACTCTTAATAAATTCATAATAAATTCATTACCCTAGTGCGATACATTAACCTCTATAAGAGTTACAGACCTAGGTGAACCTTTTCTATTCAGCAGAAGATATCCTTTCCAAGTTGTTTAGAAACATGATTCACAATGTAGTATGATATTCACTGTGTGTTATCCTTGATAAAGGTCCCTAGTGGGTCTGAAATGTTGGAATTTTCAGCACGATTATTGTTTATTATATGTATAATAAACAATGATTATATATATATATATATATATATATATGTACACACATATTAGGAGTACTGTATACAAAATGCAAATGTGTTTTTTCGATCACAAGAATAATATCTTATCTATTAAACTGCTTTTCACCCCGTTTCTTAGATAAACATTATTACCCATAATGATGTAAAGTGTTTGAAAGGGAATCTATCAAGGAATAAAACAAAAAATTTAAGGGTGGAAACACAAATCTTTCTAAATATAATCTCATGTTTGTACCATTTCTATAGTTCCCTGTCCTGCTTCCACCACATTAAAAAGTGTAAACATTTTCTGGCTTTCAAAAAAATCAATAAAATAACTTTTGCCTGAAACAACAGAATGTGGCTAAAGGCTTCTGCTTTGTGTGCAGCAACACAACTGGACAAGACTTGGACTGCTTGGACTGAACTATTGTAACATATAAACAGTGTTATTTATGCCTGGATGGTTGTAATTGCTATCATCTATAGAGTTAAATTACTTAAGTCAGACATTCAATTTCCAGTAAACGTGAGATGGATGTGGGCATCCAGGCTGGAAATATTAGTTTTAATATTGCATGTAGTGTAGTGCCTTGGAGACATGTTCCTGCGCCCCAGTCATGCTACAGACACGCACTCTCAGTGAGATAAATGGCTGCTGTCAGAACTGCCTACAGCTTGTGACACCGAACTTCTGGAACAAATGCACTCATTTCTGTTCCAGTGCTGCTGCTATAGGCAGAATTCCCAGCCCCTTTCTTTATGTCATTTAACCTCTAACATTCCAAACAGCATTGCTCTTCATTGTTTAACTACATTGATTTTGTCCTTCTTATTATATCCCTTATTGTTAGTTTCTATTAGTGTTACTCTTCTCTTGGTTGTTTAAATACACAATATTGATACTAAAGGGGCCATACACATTGAGATATGCTCATTTGGTGCCAAACGAACAGATCTTCTCCCAGTATTCCTTAAATAGACCCTATGGCTAAACGATCAAATTAAAATGGCAGGCATAGGCACTGTTGTACAGAGGGCCGCATAAGTCCCCCATTCAGTTGGAAAATCAAACCTGCCAATTTTAGGCCAGATGTCAAGTAGGCCTGTCGGGGTGCCCATACACAGGCACATTAGCTGCTCAACTGGTCTGATACACCCTAATCAACAACTTAAATCTGCCTGTGTATGGCCACCTTAAGTTTTGACAAATGTATCTGTATATTTTATATAGTGATAACAGGGAATAAAGGGACATAAGGGTTATGTAATTAAATACACTGTTTGCACAGGTGCAGCAAACCACAGCAACCAATCAGCAGGAAGCATTTATTGGTCACCAGTTTAAAAGAAAACATCTTATTGGCTGCTATGGGTTACTGATTGAGTTAGCTTAGCACCTTTTATAACATATAGTATTTAACTGCATGTGCACAAATGCCATAAGCACCCAAACCAGCTCCCCTCAACATTTTTAATTTCCCTGCTCCACAATATCAGCAGATTGGTTGTTGCTGTAAGTTGATAGCTAGAGCCGCTACACAAACATCTCTATCGTGGCATCATGGTGTCACCAGGTTTTGGAGAGGCCGGGGTGTTCTGGGTAACTTGGAGGCACAGTGGCTTCATGTATCAGCTAAACTAATCTTGCAACACATTGATTCCAAGGCAGCACTGTACCATTGAGCCCAGCTGGTTAAACAAATGGCCAAACTGGCCAATATTATGAGTCCATATGTGACTAAATTTGCTGGTTCTGTTTGTAAGACTTATGTACTTTTGTGTGCTATTTTTCATCCATGGATTTTGTTGTTACATATAAGGATACTGAACAGTTCTATGACCAAAAAAAGTGGCAGACATGCAATGTAAATGCTTTAATATTAATTGTGTGACTGAAATATATTATCTTCCACTTGGCAATCCCATGCGCACAGACCTGCTAGCATTTCCACTAACAGACAGGGATGACCAAAGAGCACAGATTATGTAATCAGCTGACCTTACAATAACTAGGGTTTAATTCTGATTGGCTGGTGTTCATATTCTGGAAAATGCTCTGTGGGGGTTATCAATGCCGAATTTTCTACCTTTGATCAGAAGGCTGGATTTTCAGCTGTTTATGAATTCTCCTCCCACCACTTGTTCTAAAGAGAACATTTTACCCTAAGAAAACAACTTTAGTTTCTTGCAGACAGAATCTAATCTGAAATTGTTGTGGTTTTTAAATGATTTGCCTCTAAACTCTTCATCACTGTAAAATGAAATACATAGTTCTTCACAGTTCCTTGGGTTTCTAACCCTTGCAACCGAACGGTGACTACATTATATGTTTTTTATTAAATTATAACTTTTATGTTCACAGCCCTTTTTGTAAGCCATTTGTCATTGAAACCACTGCCTATTTAGTAAAGTTAGTGCCTCTTACCAATAAGATTCCACCGGAAGTGCTCGCCGGTACAGCTGCAGGAAAAATAAAATGAAGGGCACTAATATTTCATTGTTACATACATCAAAATTATTTTAAAGGGATTCTGTCATAAGAGAACATGTTTTTACAGAATGCATGAGGATTGCCCCAGCAGAATGCTGAATTAAAATTTGTTATTCAAAAGCAAACATATATTTTTTTTTTATATTTCATTTTGAAATTTAACGTGTGGCTAGACATGTACATAGCTTCTCAGGTGCCCTCAGCCATGTGACTTTTGCTCTGATAAACTGCAGTTGCTCTTTACTCCAAGTTAAGAGTGGTGTCACCCTCATCCCCAATAGCCGATCAGCAGAACAATGGGAAGGTACCAAGACAGCAGCTCCCTGACACCGGTATTACTAAAATGCTCCCATGCCCCATCTAGTGGTAGATATGAGAATAGCACTTAATAGTAAAAACCCAAGTGCAGTCAGGACTCAGGCACAATGCACTGATATGGCTGCCTACACACCAATATTACAGCTAATAATAAAAAATATATCAAGAATAAAATTTTAAATGGTAGAATGAATTATTTGCAGTGTACACAGTTTAGTAAAGTAATAAAATGACACAAGTATGTAATATAAGTAAGCATTAAAGGAGAAGGAAAGGTAAAAATCACTGGGGGGTGTCAAATGTTAGGCACCCCCCAGTGATTGTAATCACTTACCTTATGCTAAAGTCCTTATCGTAGTTTCCTATTAAACAAAGAATATCTTACAAACTCCTTCTCTTAACCTTCAAAGCCCTCCATTCCTCTGCTCCTCACTACATCTCTTCTCGTGTCTCCGTACGTTCCTGGCCGACTCCTTCGTTCCTCGCAGAGCAATCGTTTGGTTGCGCCCCCCACTCCTACTGCTGTTTCCCGCCTTAAACCCTTCTGCCTTGCTGCCCCTTACATTCGGAATGCCCTCCCTGATTTCCTCCGGAGAGAATCCTCCCTCAGTCTTTTTAAATCTAAACTTAAAGACTACCTTTTGGAGCACTCACCCAGCACCTGATCTGGGAACTAGCACTTATATTGTAATGTCACCCACTGTGACCTACAGCACTTATATTTGCCTATTTGTGTCTGTAAGTTACCCTCCCATATAGATTGTAAGCTCTACGGGGCAGGGACCTCCATCCTCTTGTGTCTTTGACTCTTAACTTATTGCAACTGTATTTATCTTGTATCTATCTGTATTAATTGTTATACTTTGTATTTATCTATTATTATCTTAATAATCCCATTTGTATTAATGTATTCTACTGTACAGCGCTGAGTACATAAGTAGTGCTTTATAAATAAAGATACACATACATACATATACATACTTATACCCTGGGCTGGTTCCCCTGTTAGGAGAAAACCACACCAGCCTGGAGTAGCTGCAGCAAGGCCAGGGCCTGCACATGTGCAGTAGAGTGAAAAAGCAGACTTTTTTTTTTCGTTCGTTTTTTTCACTATACTGCGCATGCACGCGGGTCCAGGGATTCAGCTACCCCGGGCTGGTGCAGTTTTCCTCTCACAGGAGCACCAGCCCGGGGTAAAAGGTAAACGATTAAAGTCACTGGGGGTACCTAACATTTTGGCACCCCCCCCCCGTGAATTAGCTTTTCATTCTCCTTTAAAGCCGTTTCCTTATGCTGCCCATGATCCAGGGGCGGGCCAAGCCGACCGGGCACCCTAGGCAACCCGGTCGGCCAACTCCACCCCCCCCCCCCAAGGCGCATGCACGCCAAAGCACAGGAGGAGGTGCAGGGGGGGCGGTGCGATCAGATCGGTCATTGCCGCCACCGCTAATAACAAGCGGCGGAGGCAATACCATAGTAGCACTAGGGGTAGGCAGGAGAGGCTCCTGCCTGGCGCCCCTCGATCATTGCACCCTAGGCAGCTGCCTCTCCTGCCTACCCCTAGTTCCGGCCCTGCCATGATCAGTCAATTTTTTTTAGCCAATTTATATCACATCACACTGATTTAGCATCTGTGTATGTGCAGACCCAGAGTCAGTGCTTGGAGTGGTATGTCAGCCCCAGTATGAATCCATCTGGCACTCTAGTCTGCCTTTGTTGCCTCAGTGATCTGGTGGATCCCTTGACTGCCAAAGAACCGATCTATCCTTGTAGGGACCAACCAGGACTTTCATGTGTGCAGATGAACTGGTTACAGATATGGATGTTTTGTGATCCAGCACACAAGTGGATTTTATTAGCTATGACCAGCTTTTCTCTTGTAGACATGCCAAACATGCTAGGCTTCAGGACTAAGCAGTCAGTGCTACTAGTGATTCTGACTGTCTAACACCTCATGCGTTTAGGAATGAAATTAACAAGGCTCACAGAAGCAAAATATTTTTTATTGAATGCTGTGGGTAAGATTGTGGGTACCACAACAAATTATTTTGCACTTATGAGAATTCATATTCCATCAGTATCACCAGTCTAACAGGATCGGATCTCTAGCCCATGATTCCCATACATATGCTCCATTTTTAATGAAACATAAAGAATAGCTCTTTTGGCTCTTTAGTTTTTTTGTTTTTTAAATTTAAAAAAAAAAAAAAAAGAAAAACGGAGAAACCCACACAGCTACCATTCAATTCCACAAGTTATCGCTGCACTTGCGAGTGCTTTATCTAGCTAATACATCTCAAAATATAAAAAAGTACCTTAACAAGACATCATAGAAACGCTGAGCACACTGTAGGATCGAGGTTGCAAGGATGTATATAGATATCTCCTAAAATCTGTTCCAAACAGTGTGTGCAGCAGATTCACAGTAAACGTACACACTGTTGCAGTAAACTGGATATTTTTTTTGCTGCCATTGCAGAAAAACAATGAAATGTCAGAGGTTGGTCCAGAAATGTATTTCAAGGCATCCAAAACCCAACTCAGACTGCTTATGGGGAGAGACAAGTAGGATGAAACCATGGGGATTGGGAAAACGGGACAGAAGCAAGGAGTGACCATTGTTTCCACTGGAAGAAAATGAAAGTAGCGGTAATTATTCACTAATGGGGCTCCTGCAAAGAGCATTGCCTTGCGCTGAAATTGCAACCATTATACTCATTTTAGATAACCATGTCATATACACGATTCATTTGAAGTTTAAATTTTGTGCATTTTAAGGCTACAACCTTTAAATGAAAGCAAAGACGATAGCTAAAGATACCTTTCACTAAAACCTAGAAATCATTTCAATGGCCACACCTATGTAACAGCTGAAGGCTGGGGCAGAACATGTGTGTCTTCTAGAGCAGAGCAAAGGAGGAAGCGTTCATGTAGTGCCGCTATAATCTATGCTGCTAGAAGTCACAAGGGTAATTATTGCCATTGTACAGCCTGTAGGACGTTAGTAGCTTCTCAGTTTCGCCACGAATACTCTCAGTAATGGTTTGCAAGTGCAGGCGCCATGTAGTTCATTGGTACTGGGCTGGGGTTGCAGGTATGAAGTTTCCCTGAGTGGAACTGCTGAGTATGTCAATGATATTTTGCTCTCAAAAATATAAATATTAATATATACGCGTGACTTTTTTTTTTTTTTTTTGGAAAACAGACCTTCTAGAATTCAAATGATCCATGTTTTGCTGGCCATGAAACTAGCTACATTTTTCTGACTTTCTTGGATTTTCCCTTAATGTCACCTCTTTATTACACAGTTATACCATCTTTTGCTCTGTTCGTACACTGAATACTTAGAAGTTCTACAAAACTGTAAACATGCATTAGGTTTATTATATATTAAAATATAATAATGGGAGAACCTGTGTTGTTGCTGTCCTATCATTATGCCTTCAGATCTACAGGGACATCCAGCACTATTCTATTCAAATTCAACACACAATTTTTTACCCTGCAGTTCACACAGGATTTATAACTGGTATAACTATTTTTAAAATGTAGTACTAGGAAAACTATATACATTTAGGAATTAATATTTTTAAAAAGTTGTGAATCACTTTCAGGGTTAATATTTGTTCCACGGTTCAGTTTGAACTCTTTGTTTTATTCAGCTATTACCAAATTGCTATTAATTAAGGTCCACACAAGAGAACGGGGCCTCCTTTTTCTACTTCTTGGCCCCCAATCGGGACTTGTATGCTGTTCCTGCTCAGGAAACCCCTTTATTTAATCATGTCAGACTGGCAGTATTAAATATTTGTAAATGCAACTGGTATTACATGCCATGCCTGGATCTGACTAAATATACATTAAAACAAGTGAAGCAATGTTGCTCAGTCAGTGCCACAATTCCTTGCCCACTGTTAATCACAGTATATGCAAGGCATTGTGAGAACTGAATGGGAGCTGAGTACGGATATATTGTTTCATGATCAGATCCAGCAGTGCAGGAAATGGCAGTGGCCAGATAGTGCTTTCAATATATTGACATATACAAATAGCTTTAATCATCGGAAATTGTTCATTTATATTTACTTTCATTATCTCAAATGTTATTTTTGGGTTCACGTCCCCTTTAAGCTTCTCCTGTAAGCTACAGCTTACCATTCTACCATGTTTCAGTTATGGACTGATTTTAAAATGGAGAACGAATACAGAATCCTCAGTGATGAACCTATGATTACGGAATTTGCATGGTGTCTTACCAGAAAAGACCAATAGAAAAGAATGAGTTGAAAGAAAATAAAATCTATATTAGAGAGGTCATTAAAAGAGCACCATGGAAACAAATTAATGTGTTTCTGAGAACTGTATCACGTTTTCTACCTTCTCCATTCCAATATACTTACTCACTTCATTGTCTGTGCTCTTGTACAGATACAGGTAACCCTAAACAGGGTCAATGCTGGGGGTCTGTAGTTTCAAAACCAAGTGTTTGCCAAAAGCTTGTCAGCTTCATTCTGGCCAAATTCCCCAGCACTGTACGACAATGCGCTGCTTGCTTTCAGCTCCTATCTATCCCGATCTCTTGCTGCTACTTAACATTATGGCAACAAAGCATACTTTGTATTCAGAGGTCTTACTTTTCTTGTAGATATGATGTACTTTAGGCTTCCAGTTTCTCAAACCTACATATACATATATATACAAACAAGCCAGACTGCTTCATATGCCTTCTAAGGGGTTAGGCTGTCTTTAAAGAAATTAAAAAAATAATTTCCTAATACCAGAAAAGTATAAAATATAATCTTGCTTTTAGCAATGGAAAGCCAGTGAAATCATATGTGTATCTAACAGATGTAAGGGCTGTATCCAAAATACATCCATTTTACATAATTCTACACCAATATCCTACTGAGCATGGGTACAATACCCCTGCCTTTTAAGATACCCTGTTCCACCAACATATCTACAGCACCCCCAAATAATAGTGTGGGGGCATGCAATATATTACAAAGAAATGAGTTCTTAACTAATTTTGAGGATAAATGTATGGGAAACAATGCAACATGAAAACAAAACAAACAAAAACAAAGGCATGAAAACGATACATAGTTATGCTAGTGTATAACATGCAGGGGCTGCCAACAAAAGTCCAAATTTACATACTGCTATGTGTTTCTTTTGTTATCTGCATGTAATGATGGACCATCCTGTGTGTGGGAGTGACTACCAATCACTTTGCTTGTCCCTTGAGTCACAGTTTCCTCTTTCTTTAGTTTTTTGCTGACCTCGCTGAGTGATGGAGATTTCACCATGTATCTATCTGCAGGTGGTGGCTGGTCCTTTGATGGAGGAATTTTTCTAGGGTCTAAAACATCAAATACTCTTAGTCGTTCTGACTTATTAGAAAGTCCAGAAGTCCAGTCTTGTTGCTTAGAGACAGCAGATAGAGTGCACTCATTTAGGGAGGTGCATGTCCTGAAACCTGTGTCTGTAGACAACTCTCTAATGCTCTCCTGCATTGATTCAGATCTGGAAAGCTCAGATTTCTTTTGCCTTGAATTTTTCTCCTTTTTGTTTATATGGTCATCTGAACCTTTTGATCCCGGCATGCTAAGCTTTACTGGTCCCAAGACACTTTTAGCCATGGTTGCAATATGAGCGACCAATGGTTTTTTCTCACTGGACACAGGGTTGGTTGAGGAAACTGTACCCACTTTTCGAGACAAGGTTGCTTCTGTGGAAACAGAGTTGTTCATACCCTTTAAAGTGCTTTGCTTTTCAGCAGGTTCCTGCTGCCCTTGCTCATTTACAACAGGCAAATATTGCACATAAGCATCTGATGCAGTACTGGTAGTTGAACATGTATCTCCTGCAGAGCAGTGTACTGCAACAGAATTTGAAGTGGTCTTTAGGCAAGATGAGGAAAGAGAAAGTGCAGACTCTTTAGAGCCATCTTCAGGAAGAGTCTCTTTACAATTAGGCACCTCTAAATGAGCTTCAATGCTAACACAGCTACTTTTGCTTGACTGACATAGATGTGGATCTGAGGAGGAGTCTGCTTCTTTTTGCACCACAATATTCTGAGTGTTCTTCCTATCAGTGCCTGTACTTTGTTGGTTTGATTCTTGGAGTGGTTTACCTTGTATTTGCATAGCATTTACCTCACGTTTTAAAATGTTTTGTTGTTTTAGCATATTGATTTCTGCAGCAGGTATCAGGCAAGTATCAGGGGGAAGGTTTGGACTACAAAAGGACCGAATCCCAGATTGGTCAGGGGTATTTTGCAATGTGACATCAATAACTTTCCTACCAGCAGTTTCTTTCACCTCACTCTTTCTTCTGTAGTCTGGAAGAAGGAAAGAATCATCCTCGGTGCTACTCTTGCTCTGCTTTTGGCAGGAATCTCTTCCACTGCTGATTGCTGAAGCAGAAACTTTTTCATTTCTAAATGAAGCTCTCTCTAACCGCCTCCCATCCTGGCTGTCCTCTGAGCCTTCATCAGTTTCATCCTCAGAAGAATCCACCTCACGAATAGCCTCCTGTTTTTGAAGTGACTCCCTTCTTTCAACCCTATCGTGACGAATAGCACCAAGTTTCCTTGAAGGTTTCTGCAGAGTCCCTTTTTCTGCCAGCCCTACTTTGCCACCAGTGTTCTCACTCATAGACTCTGGCAAGCACTGCAAACTTAAGTCACGATGCATTATCTCTTTTTTGAAATCTGAGTGTGAGATATCCAGACTGTGCTTCCGAGAAGAAGCCAGCTTTTTCTCAGAGGATAACGAACCAGATAACTTTTCTGCAGATTGTACCCTTTTCAGCAAAGGAGATCGTGGTGGCTCAGCACTTTTTGGCCTTGATATTTGCCTCACAAGTGGTGGAGAAGAGTGCAATTTGACCGGAAAAGACTGCAGAATGTTGCAGTTTCCAAGAGTGTGTCCTGGAAGAGGTGAAGGTGAACGTTGTGGAGAGGTGGATTGAGATGTTGGCGAGGGCGTATGTGCCAAAGGTGAAAGTGGTATATTCCCTGCAGATTTGCGACGAGGAGACCTGTATTGCCTTTGTAGCTTTGGAGCCAGCCCATGCAAGGAACTAGGTCGTATATGCCCAGAACTGGCTGGAGAGTTAGGAACACTGGAGCTTGGAGAGCTGCTTTGAGAAGAATTACCACCAACTAGAAAAGGGAAAAAAAGGACAAAATTGACGAGAGATATTACTGCAACCCCTATCATTGCATAGCAAACAACACAACAACAGATCTATTGTTATTTTCTGGTTTGCCTAAACAGAAGGTGAGAACTGCTCACACAGTTATACCTGAGTGTGTCGAGTCTGGAGTAGATCTGTAAGTCTGTGTAGGAGAACGAGGGGACAGTACATGGGTGGGAGAACCTGGCACACTTTCTCCAGAGGACAGGGAACGGTTGAGAGAGGACAGGCTGCGACTGGTGTGAAGTAGTGATGCTTGCTTCGTTATCTTCCGGAATAAAGAACACTTTTTCTTGCTGTGCATAACAAGAAAGATAAGCTTTGTAATGTATGATTTTACAAATATATATTATATTATATATATATATATATATATATATATATATATATATATATATATATATATATATACACACACACACACACACACACACACATACATATATATGCATTTTATTCAATTTCAGCTGATCATGAATATGAACTTGCCTTTCCTGCCCATCCTTTGGTTTGCTCTTCTTATTCCGGCGAGCCATTTTTGACTTGTAGCTAGCTTTCCGTGCTGGGCCAACTTTGATTGAAGTGTTCTCAAATGGAGTAGTGGATATGGAAACTTTGTTTCCACTCTGCCACACAAACACAATATAACAAAATGTGAATTTCAAGATACAATTATGAATAATATTTAGGAATGCACCAAGTCCAGGATTTGGTTCGGAATTCGGACAAGATTTGGG
The DNA here is from genome assembly GCF_000004195.4 of Xenopus tropicalis. Classification (NCBI taxonomy): domain Eukaryota; kingdom Metazoa; phylum Chordata; class Amphibia; order Anura; family Pipidae; genus Xenopus; species Xenopus tropicalis. The sequence continues at coordinate 92,391,198 of NC_030680.2, read as the reverse complement.
CTTTTTCTAAATCAGAATCCTTAAAATCATGTAACTTTTTGTCACAGACACTGAAGTTGAAAACAGTTCACCGTGCGCAAAAAAAATGTACCCATGTGGTGGTGTTTAGCGCTTCCATATCATAATTTGCATATGCAAATTAGGATTCAGATTTGATCAGGTCGCATCAATTGCAACGGATTGAGGCTTTGGCCAGATCCTGAAATAGTGGATTCGGTGCATCCCTAATAATAATGCCATGATTGCAAATTTTTTTTTTTTTTTAAAAAAAGCAAGAAAAGCTATTGTGGTTATACAGAACTTTCAGTTTTCTATACAGCTTCTCCTTGGCCTTGGATTTTGGAAAGTGTAGGTTTTATAATTGACCAAGTATGGTAATTCCTCCACTGACTCAAACCAAATTCAAATTACTAACACTCACATTAACAATCAAGCCCCACCATATATTCCAGCTCTGCTTCTGCCTTTCACCTCTCAAGCTACTGCCTGTGTCTGGAACTCCCTGCCATGACCTCCCCTCCAAATGCTCCCTAAAGTACCACTGTTGAGAAACATATATTCTGCAGCCCATGTCCACCTTAACATTGTCAACTACTAACAAAATGCCAAACTTGTCCACAGTGAAAAGCTGTGAAGATAAAAATGTTTTTTTAATACTCCTGTAAATGACAGAATGTGGGTACCAATGTAACACATCTTCCCATTAGTCTAAAAAAGCAAATACAAGCAAACCAGTGTTAAGCATCTGGTTGAGTGGTACCTTCAGGATGAGTTCCACAACTTCGGTGTGCACTAGCCCATGGACAGGTTCTCCATTGACATGAGTGATCAAATCACCTTCTCGGAGCCCAGCATCATGAGCTGGACCATCTTCTTCGACATGCTACAAAAGAGTGCATTATACTGTTAAGATAAACATGTAAATGTAGTGCTGCTACTAGTGATGAGCAGACTCGCCCAGTGTCCTAAAACACTGTTTAACTCTTTCTATGACATACACTGTATAGAAAGTGCTCTCACAGAAGCATGTATACACATATATATATTTATACGCACCCACACCATGTGATGGACAGTGTAGACATCACTTTCTCCCATGTAGACACGAATGGCTCGCAGAGTGAAGCCATATTTCTTTCCTGCCCGATGTATGATGATTGGTGGTTTGAGATGGGAGATAGCTGGGAAAAAATCTCGGCTTGGCGAAGAGTCACGTGAGGATGGGTTTGAGGATAACGAATGTGGCGACATAGGGCTGGCCAAAGGTGAATAAGTATGGTAATCTGGAAAATTAAATCAGTTGTTTAGAAATTAAAAGCTCAAAAGTGAAATTGAAAACCAAAACTAATACTAAAGAGTTGTGGACTTTTTAAACTTTGTCTATCTACACAAAGCAGGTTATAAAGCACTAATTGCCTAAATGGTTTACATGAACAAATTTACCCATTCTGTTATAACAAGGACATAATTCTACACTAAGATTTTTTTAGACATCTTCAAGTTCTGAAATCACCAGTTGTGCGCCACTATTGCCGCACTGAGTTATGAGTAGATAGGCAAAAACCATCATTTTACCTCTGGGTAGAGTGCTTGAACATTGAGATTCCTATAAAAAAAAAAAAATACCTAAACCGGGCAGGATTAGTATAAAGAAATTCCAAAATACGCTGTAATGCCCCATTGATTGACAATGACATTCTAGGCCAGATACGTCACTATACTTCATTAGCACATTCTCACGCTAGCCTAGGTTCATTTAAAAATTAATAATATCCATGAGGCAAAACTAAAAGCAATCATGGGACTAATAGCGGGCAATAAATATTTATTTAAAGTAAATGTTTTGTTCCTCCTGAGAGGACCTTTCTCATGTCCTGTGAGTGCTTCTATAATTGCTACATTGAGATATAGATTGTTATAGTTTTATATAATATAACATAAAATGCCAGCAACATGAAATAATAATGTCTGAAATATATTATGCCATAAAATCAGACATCTCTGTATACTGAAATACTTTTATATATTTAGAATTAAACAGACTTTGTATGTGAATACCATACTGTGTCCTGCAGTACAGTGCTAAGGTAGGAGTAGGAGGCATTGCTTACCAGAGGGGATCATGAGTGACAGGGCAGTGGCCGAGGCTGACTTGATCACTTTATTGACTGGTCTGGAGGGGCGTTTTTCGCCAGAATCCCCAGATAGAAGCCTATGGCGTGCTCTTCTTACAGCTAAGTCACTGATGGCTTTAGGACTGGCAAATTCAGAAACGTCTATGCCGATGTTGTTGTCTGAGAAGTCAGCGTTGCTGCCAGCTGGTGAAACAATAAGAGGAATTTCAAGTTTATTTACCTTATGGCATAGGATCCCTACATCAAAACAGACTTCAACTAACTATGAAACTAACTTACTTATTTTTAAAGGGTGTAAACAAACAGTTAGTAAAAGTAAGAATGAAAGAATGAAAAAAAATAACAGCCTTAGACATAAAATAAGTGCACTATATTGTGTTGTTTGGAATATTACTAGAGGGTTTACAGGCTTACAGTACTGGGTAATTACCAGTCAGTGTGGTTGAGCTGCTAATATTGCTTATTGTAGAAGAAGGTGTAGATGGCACCAATTCATCATCTAGTTTCAGTTCCCTTTCCACTGGCTGCTCTAGGATAGGGAGGGGGTTGCCATCTTTTTGGAGAGACGATGGGCTTGCTAAGGCATCCTGCTGAGACTGGCTTAGCTTCCTCTGTAAGTGCAATTCTTCTTCTGTGGAGATGGCAAAGCGAGGCATATCAACCAGCGCAGAACATCGCCTTCTGACTGTAAGGGGTGGGCTGGAGTCACTTTCTGTGTGAGAAGACTCAGATGCAGACAGGCGCTTGCGAAGGCTAAATATAGAACAAAACCATGATTAAAATACTTTCCAAACAGCTATAAAAAAAACATATCACAATACATTAAGTCATTTTTTGTAAACAAGTTACTAATACTAATACTTGCTGTGCTGCATTATGAAAAAGTGGCCTATAATGTTTATATATTTTTATAAATACCTGCTTCACTAAAATGCTATTGAGATTGAGGTTGTTTTTTTTGTCTGATTTGAGAAAAAATGCAAATAATGTTTGGAATATTTTCTCTGCCCCTAAGTTTGTCCAGGTGCAGTAACTTAACCAATCAGAAGGTAGCATTTCCTGGTCACCTGTTTTATTGTTTTCATGAGTAACTGCGCCTGGGCAAACTTAGCACCTTTTATTACGTATAGTGGTAAGGAGTAACTCCAAATGTAAAATTTGTGTTACATTAGAATTTTCCACTGCTGTGTCATAGTTCAATGGTGCTGTTGTGTGACTAAACCAAATCTAAAACAAGGTTAGATGATCACTCACACATAACAGGTAATTTACCAACTAACAGAAAGTGGCTTGAACGCCACAGTGATATATACTGTATGTATTGTAGAGATAGGGCAACTGCCAAAATCCCTTACATTTCGGGGGATCCGATGACCCAGCCCCGGTCTCTGTTCTTCAACCCACCCAGTCCATCCAACTTGTCTTCTTTTTCCTCACTCAGGCTGCGTTTAGTGGGTGGAGGAGTTCTTTCTTCATGAATGGAAAGGCGCTCCATGCTGCTATAAACCTGCACAGTTTGACTGGATTAGGCTTTGTATTGTTTGAAAGAAAAGGTATGGATGCATTCTGCAGAATATTAAACTCCGAAACAACATTACTGAATCTTCAGTTATTGGTGCTATAATGCTGCCGGACTGCCCAACTTAATCACCCCCGCTCACTACAGGCTAGAAAATAAATGAATGATTCATTTATCAGACAAGAAGTTGAGACAAACCTCGCCTTCCCTAATTATGGAAACTAAAATCTTGAAATTTTTCCCAGATTGATGTTCTGAATAAAGCAGTAACAGTGCATATTTATGTTGTCTACAACTGGACATATTTAGAATTCTCCTCACAAACAGGTGAACCATTATACAGGTACAAGCATTATTTTATTGACATTTTTGACATTTATTTTGATTTTTTTTTTCATAAAAAAGACTCCAGTTTATAGGTACAGTCTAAAATTACAACTTAAAGGGGTATTTTAAGTTTTGCATCTCAATTGTTTTTGAATAGTTTTCTTCTAAATCAGAAATTAGATTTTGCAGTTGCTTTTTCTTAATTTAGGGTGCTGACATACAGAGCAATGAAACACTGACAATACCTGCCCCTTTGCATTAGTCAGAAAATGCAGAAAGAGGCATTTTGAAATGATTACCTGCAATTGCTGCATGTAATGAGTTTTACATGCAGCGATTCCAACTAATTTGAAGGGGCAGGTATTGTTGGGCGCTTCATCACTCACTAATGTAGCAAACTGTAGCAAACAGTTGAGAGTTGGCAACCTGGTTTACTTGAGCTGCTACTGGAAAACACCAGAAGAAATAAAACAAATCCGTTTTAAAGTTCAACTTTAAAAAGTATTTATTCATAGTGTACTGACAATAACTGAACTAATGTGAACTAGTGGAATGTGAATTAGCCCTGTGATATTTAGCTACCTTAAATTTATGTTGAGTTCCACTTTTAAAGGGCTTTTAACCAAATGGTCATGGTAACAAACCTGCTTCAGCTTGAAACAAAGCCAGCAATTATCATGGGAAAGCACCCACAGCCCAACCCCAAAAAGCTACAGCATTGGTGTATTTTCTCTTTGTGACTGAGGAAGACTGGGTATATACATTATGGCATTTTATGATATAGAGGAGCTGGTTAAAGAATTCTGTCAGCAAAGGGTTGTTGCAGGAGACAGGAGTGGTGTCGCCAAAATGATACCAAGACCAGAAAACAGATAACCGATCTTGTCTCTTACTTAGCCCTCCACTCAATTTTGTATTCATAATAAATGTTGCATCTTCCTCTGAGAATGACACGAGTACTATGGGAATGTGAGAGGCCATGGGACATCAGAAAACACCCAAGGGAATAGGTCTTATGCTGCTGTTCTTGCCTAAACTCGACTAAATGTATAGCTGCTGTATACTTTAAAAAAAGCATCTAGATTTACCTTACTAAATCGAGGCGAACATGATGAAAACTGTCTGATCTCTACTCGATCTTCATCATTTGTGTCTTCCTCCTCTTCAGAATCCATGTGCTGGTATCTTTCAGATCGGGCTGTGCGATCAGCAGTTAGTCAGAGTGTGTACATATTTACTGATTTCAAACAATAACTACAGATATTTGTAAATATTGTAGATGGAGATAACTAATGTTTGAAGCGAATATTTGAGTTTTTCCCACAATAACAAATGTTGTTGTTAAACACATGAATGTATCCAGCAAACTTCTGCTATATCATCTACACTAAGTTCTAGGTAGAAGAAATCATGCAGTATAGGGAGTTCAAATAGTGTATAGGCTCTAGTTTTCTATACAATCTGTATTTTAGCATTAGAAAGCATAGTGGAGAAGTTTACAACTACAATTTCATCTTAAACCGATTTGCTAGCATGTATCTGTGGTGTGCACTGTTACTGCAGGCTCAAAGTTACTCAGCAAAGCAATTTCTCTGGTTCGGACTCTTTGTATTGCAAACATAAATCCTATGCAATAGACACAGAAGTGCTATTTGTAAAGCTATATGTGTCACTACATCTGCTAACCTAACCTTCTTATCAATTTTAAAACCTGTATGGTTGCTGCTGGCCAATTAATTTTTAAGAGCTTTTGACATGAAATGTCCAAAACATACAGTAATCTGCAAGTCTTTGCCTGATAAAGTCCATGTGTATATTGACCAATTTGCAAGTCTGCCTGATAAGGTCCATGTGCATATTGACTAATCATGGGCATTTAAGGGAGTCTGGTAGGTCATCAAAATGTAAAAGAAGTGGTACTAGAGAGCCACAGTTTATAGTTTTATGATATATCTTGGCTAAATGATATGGCTATGACTAAATATACCTATGATCTGATAGAAATGTTTTACATTTGCAGCGTACCCTGCCATGCATTATAGACAACAGATAATGTTACAGCTACACAGAATGAATATGTACAGTATTTCCTTACTGTCAAAATAGCTGGTGTCATCTTCAGATTCTAGCTGGGGAATAAACTCAGCTTTCTGCCGCAGCAAACCATTCCAATCCAAATCCTTAAAGAAGCGATGCTGTTTAACCTCAATTGCGCTACCTATAAAATGCAAATAATGGTTTTAATGTTGTTGTGTGTTCTCGGTTTATGGAAAACTGTGACTAAATCGGACCTGTTCCTAGTCTCTCCAAGGGGTTTTGTCGGAGAAGTCTGGATATCAGATCTTGAGCATCTGCAGGCAAAGCATCATCTCCATCTGGCCAGGCAATTTCATCTGTTAATTAATAAAACCCCATGAAGTCAGCTGAGTAACATTTATACCTATGCAACTTTAACCCATACATTATTGTGTAAATAAGAGTTGGTGTTTTTAAAACTGCAATGTCTGATATAGAACAGATACACTATTCAGCATCTGATCCTATCAGAAGATGCTTGTTGGAAGGGACGAGGGCACAGTTATTAGTTATGCATTTGTGCATAACCATCACTATCTTCATCCTTTACTTAACTTTTGTACAGGTATAGGACCCATTATCCAGAATGCTCGGGACCAAGGGTATTCCGGATAAGGAGTCTTTCTGTAATTTGGAGCTTCATATCTTAAGTCTACTAAAAAATCAATAAAACATTAATTAAACCCAATAGGATTATTTTGCATCCGATAAGGATTAATTATATCTTAGTTGGGATCAAAACAATGTCCTCTTTTATTATTACAGGGAAAAAGTAAATCCATTTTAAAAATCTGAATTATTATCTGCACTGCAAAAAGTACACTGATCCAATCCAAATTCAAGATGGGAAGATGAGTTTATTTTTAAACTTCTAATATTTTAACACTTTCATATATTAAAGCCATTTAAATACAATCTTACAATGGTCAAAAAACGAGTTATTTAGTTAGCTAAAAAAAAACTAAAAGAAAGGTACTTACCGCTGATGACTTGTCCAAACAATTCTTCGGGTGTATCACCAAAGAAAGGAACGCAACCAACTAAAAACTCATATAGAATGACACCCATAGCCCACCAGTCAACAGGTTTCCCATATCCTTGCCTCAGAATAACTTCTGGAGCAATGTACTCTGGGGTCCCACACACCTGGTGGAAGAATGACAAAAAAGGTCTGTAGTGAATTTTATTATAAGTCCAGAACACCAAAGCTATGCCAGGTTTTCATCAACAACTCGTTGACATTTTGCAACATGGAGCTGAACATGAGAGAATACCCTCAGAATGTTGCAAATTCTTGCTAACAGTACCATTAGATTTTAAACACCCCATATGATCAAATGGGAAAAAGCTTTACAAATTTTAACCACATTAGATCAATGTCAACACACAACAGCCATGGTCAGGACCTACAAGATGTACCAATCACATTGAATATTATAAAAGATGACTTCACAGATGCCATTAAACACTGGCGAAACTCAATTATGTTTCTAGAACAAGCTCTCCCTATTGCTGTACAGGACACCAAGGTACAAATGCCTTGGCAATGTCCTCACATCAACCATGTCAACAAGTTTTTTGGATTATGAATAAAGACCTTCATCTTAACATCCCAAGAAAACCTGAGATAGCTCTACTGCTACTTTGATCAAAAATGTTGCCAAATATAAAAAGAAATCCTTGTTCCAGCTATTTAACACAAATGCAGTGACTATAGAAAGATTCTGAAAGTCAGGAGGCCTTTACAATAACCAACATGTACTACAGACCATGGACTCCCAAGCTGTATTGGAAAAAATGGCATTATGAAACCAAAATGAAATATACAGTAATATGTGGTTCTGAAAGGGCAGTTGCTGATACCAGTCAATTGGCAATTAGTTTTCTCTACTATAAATTGGAAAATAAAAACAAAGACCTAACAGGTCGCTAACTAAACCACAATATCTAAACTCTATTTCTCCAGCATGCTGTTGTCTCAGATCCCAACAGCCAAAGCTAATGATCAGTAAAGTTGGACATTTGTATCTATACCAGTATGGCTGTGAAAATCTTTACCTGCTGGTTCTGCTTACCTGTTTATCCAAGAATTCTCTTGTGTCCTTTTCAATATGGCCTTCATAAAGGTTTGTGGTTAGACTCATGAGCCCAATTTTAGAGAGACCAAAATCTGTAAGCTTGATGTGCCCCATTGAGGTAATTAGGAGGCTGCAATTACAGTTACAATTATATGTATTAATAATGAAAACTGAACACATTTATAGTGCTTTATTCCCCTTTTATTCTTCACTTTTGCATAGAAGTGCAGTGACTATCTACAAATAATTTAATGCAACACCAGACGGATATAAAAATCTACTTGTACAAACAAGTACATACTGGGATTTTCTAATTCTTTCACAAATAGTTCAAAATCCTCTCCAAATATTCTCTAAAGATCCTTGGTGAACAGACTTTTTATATGCAGAAGGTAGATAATCAATTCAAAATGCGTTTTATTCAGGATATAAAATGATCTGCAACTTTAAACAAAGCTTTTTTTCTTACTTAATTATAACTAATAAAGTATTATAGTAAAGCCAACAAACCTACATCTCTAACCACTCTACACATCCAATTGTTTTGCCCATTCATATTTGCAATAATGCTAGGAAACAGCCATTTTGGATGAGGCCACTGGTGAAAAGCAATTCTCAGCCAGACAGAGGACTCAGCTATGACTGGGTACTTAAGGAAACTCATTAGTTTATATGTAAGCCACTTGTCAAGTTTAATGTTTTGGTACCCTGTCCGCATGGAATATACATTTTTCATACAGTTAGGTCCATAAATATTTGGACAGAGACAACTTTTTTCTAATTTTGGTTCTGTACATTACCAAAATGAATTTTAAATGAAACAACTCAGATGCAGTTAAACTGCAGACTTTCAGCTTTAATTCAGCGGGGTGAACAAAACGATTTCATAAAAATGTGAGGCAACTTAAGCATTTTTTTTAACACAATCCCTTCATTTTAAGGGGTCAAAAGTAATTGGACAATTGGCTCAAAGGCTATTTCATGGGCAGGTGTTGGCAAGTCTGTAGTTGAGTCAAGTTGATTTGAGGTATGGTGCTTGCATGTGGAAAATTTTGCTGTGAACAGACAAAGGTCAAAGGAGCTCTCCATGCAGGTGAAAGAAGCCATCCTTAAGATAAGAAAACAGAAAAAACCCATCCGAGAAATTGCTACAATATTAGGAGTGGCAAAATCTACAGTTTGGTACATCCTGAGAAAGAAACCAAGCACTGGTGAACCCAGCAACGCAAAAACACCTGGACGTCCAAGGAAAACAACAGTGGTGGATGATCGTAGAATCATTTCCATGGTGAAGAAAAACCCATTCACAACACCCAACCAAGTGAACAACACTCCAGGGGGTAGGCGTATCCAAGATATCCAAGTCTACCATAAAGAGAAGACTGCAAAGTAAATACAGAGGGTTCACTGCAAGGTGCAAGCCTCTCATAAGCCTCAAGAATAGAAGGCTAGATTGGACTTTGCTAAAAAAACATCTAAAAAAGCCAGCACAGTTCTGGAAAAACATTCTTTGGACAGATGAAACCAAGATCAACCTATACCAGAATGTCTAGTATAAATAATATATCTAGTATAAATAAATCTAAAGCAACTGGACTTGTTAAGTAATCATTGAAGATGTTTCACTACTCATCCGAGCAGATTCTTCAGTTCAACTGACTGGTATGGGAACTCCTCAGCATATGCACTCTTCCTATACCAGAATGATCGCAAGAAAAAAGTATGGAGAAGGCGTGGAACAGCTCATTATCCAAAGCATACCACATCATCTGTAAAACACAGTGGAGGCAGTGTGATGGCTTGGGCGTGCATGGCTGCCAGTGGCACCGGGACACTAGTGTTTATTGATGATGTGACACAGGACAGAAGCAGCCGAATAAATTCTGAGGTGTTAAGAGACATACTGTCTGTTCAAATCCAGCTAAATGTAGTCAAATTGATTGTGTGGCATTTCATGATACAGATGGACAATGACCCAAAACACACAGCAAAGAAGTGGAAATGAATGGCCAAGTCAGTCTCCTGATCTTAAGACAATTGAGCATGCCCATGTAAAATTATATTAAACACTTTTTGGATCAATGTAAATTAAATATGTTTCCCTTTAAGACCATGTGCCCAGTTAATGCTTGAGTGAACCAGAACCACCATTACATCTCATTTAATTGTACTGATTGTCTGACTGGAAATAGTTTTACTGGATCATCACACTAAAGTTACGGTGCACTGCAATTTTGGGAGAGCTGAATTGGCATGTGCTTTCAGTCACTGCCCACTGAGTGCCAAAGAGGGGTTGAACTTTTTATTAAATTTGAATGTTATTTGTTACATAATAAAGCTTTTGTTGAAAATGCAAGAACCTCCTGTGGGACCAAGAAAAGGCAGGTTTGTTTATTTTGAGATTGAGTTCTAAAGACAAGCCAGGGTTTATTTTAGCAAATTAGGTGAACGGGCAATGTTCTGTTCTGTTTCGTTTAATAAGTAAGTGACTCAACTCCCTGTTGCATAAAAAATAAAATGTGTATGTTAAACTTATGCTGTTTATTTTATATTCTATTTTATCTTTTTTTCTTATTTTGTTTTTTTAGTAATGATGACATAGAAAATAACCCAAACATAAAGATATAAAAAAAAAAAAAAAAAAAAAAATGAAAATGCGGAAGCAGAATATTAGATTAACAAACCACTTTCCAAGCCCTTTTGCTTCATACTTTAATGTTGTGCCTAAGGAATGCTGTGTTATTTAGTCAGAGATTAAATTAATATACAAGTGGCTTGCCCAGTGAGGATCTGCTCTGCATACCCTACACCAGCGATCCGCAACCAATGGCTCGTGAGTAACATATTGCTTACCACCCCCTTTAATGTTGCTCCCAGTATCCGCAAAGTAGGTGCCAATTTTACATTTCTGGCTTGGAGGCAAGTTTTGGAAGCACAGAAACGCAGTTTTACTCCAAACAGAGCATTCTGCAGGCCATCGGTCCACATGGTGCTACCAAATGGTCAATCATGTTCCTTATTTTGCATCCTTAAGGAACTTTTTTTCATGTTCATGTGGCTCACCCCTTCTGAGTGTGACTCACGAATAATAAAAGGTTGGGGATCCCTGCCCTACACACAACCAAGTAGTGTGTAGGGCAGACAGCCAGAAGGAAGAAAACACTAACATCTAAAGAATAGTATTTCAAGAGCACCTGTCACTTTAAATTTTGACCTATTTGCCATCCACGTGGATCCTAAATCACACCCCTCAGTAAAAAAGGGAGGATATTTATTTTTTCTAATTACCTGCATTCCACTAACAAGCAGGAACTGGCATTTCTAATTTTTATGTATTTTATGATATCTCCTAAAAACAGACACAGAGTGCTATGTGTTTTTGCAATATAATTAGGATGAAAACTGTAAGCTCTTTCTTTATTTAGAAATTATATTTGTATTTTTATTTTATTAAAGTTACTTTAAAATGAAGAGCTAAATTATCAGTACGTACTTATCTGGTTTGAGATCTCGGTGGACAATTCCATAATTATGAAGGTACTCTAGTGCTAGCACAGTCTCTGCAAAATACATTCTAGCCATATCAACTGGAAGGGCACCAATACTTTTCAGAAGTGTGGCACAATCTCCTCCTGCAAAAAAATAGATTAGAAACTATGAGGAAACTATAAATAATAAACACATACATAATAAACTAAATAGTCAAGAGTAACAAACACCTCAAATGTGAAGTGCATTTTCACATTTTAGATACCTGTAGCTGCTGCTGGACAAAATGTTCCCTATTTAAATTATACTGCATGAAGTGAGCTGGGAAGCAACACCTTCCTTGTGACCGATTCTGCACCTTTAGTGACTTTTGTTTAATCAGTCAGGAAAAGAGAGAGTTGTGCACTGAATAAGACAAAGTGAGGCTGCTGTGTTACATATAAGATGCCAATGTTTGGATGCTGCGACTATAATCAGATGCCTCATTTGCCCCCCCCCACTTCCCTTTTCTTTCCTCATATGTAGTCAGCAGCATGGTGGCTAGGTGGTTAGTACTGCTGCCTTTCAGGAGTCCCAATATAGATTCTAACCTAGATACTGTCTGCAAGATATTTCCCCCCCCCCCCTTCTATGTGGGTTTCCTTTTGGATCCTTCTGTTTTCTCCCACACTCTAAAAACATACAAGAAGGTTAAATGGTTCCTGATGAAAACAACCTAAGTTTGTGTGTGTGCGTGCGTGCGGTTTATATTATACATATTTTAAGGGAGAGCACAAAACTGTTCATAAAAACTTCAGTCTTGTTTGTTTGAAATGCTTTCTTGACATCCTATTAACAGGTTTTTTCACATACATATGGCTGCTCTAGGAATTCAGGAACATTTAGGCCCCTAATCCACCTCTCATGAATACTCAGTCCTCCTTCCATAAACTGAAGGCAGTAAATGCATACAGACATGCCAGTTTAGGCATGCATAAGAAGCCATTGGAGGAACTCGTATAGAAGCCCTGTTTAAGCAGACAATGTAAATATCTGTCTGCTGTCATCTGAGTTTGCGAAGGACCATCTTAATACAAGAGTGAGAATACCTTCCACATATTCCATGACCATACATAGGTGCCTCTTCGTCTCAAAAGAACAAAACATGCTGACCACAAATGGGTTTTCAGCAAAGGTAAGAATATCCCTCTCCACAAAGGCTTGTTGGATCTGGTTCCTGAGGATTAAATTTTGCTTGTTGATCTTCTTCATTGCAAATCGTTGCCGTGTCTCCTTGTGTCGTACTAAATGCACAGCTCTTTATAAAAACAAACAAATTTCAGTGATTAAGGGTGTATAGTTATCAGATAGTTATACTTTCCCCAGCAATATACCAAAATTGTCAGTTACCCATAAGCTCCATTGCTTATTAGTTTAATGTTCTCAAACTGCTCTTCTGATGGAGTTTTCTTTGGTTGAATTAAAGCAGCACCACTGCGACCCTAAAAAAGAAAGGAAAGGAATCATGTTATGCTTAACAACATGTATATGATAATGATGATGCTTAGGGCCCTCTTAAATGCAGTTAAAAGATGAGTCCAGTATACCAGATTAACACGCCTAGGAAAGCAATGGATTTCTGGTACATAGTATTAAGAGAACAGAAACAAATATTGGTTTCAATGACCTTTACAAATGTTTACTAAACTGCTACTGAAAGCAAATATAGCACTGGAATAAACTGCAAATTGAACGCTACTGTTTACAATACACTGAAAGATAATTTCATTACCATTTGAAAGGGAATAATAGCAAGAGGGTTCTTCAGCTAGTAATTCATCTAAATTATATTATTAGTTGGTCTAGCACGCAGTGAATTTAGTATTGCAATTGCTTTCTCAATATATGCAATTAGAAAACATATTGCTATCCTATTGCTGTGGATTAAATATAGATCAGGGCACAATACAGATTGTCAGTTCTTGCTCCAGCTCTGACGTATTAGGTAGAGAGAATAAATGACAGGAAAAGTCTTTCATTACTGTGCCATTAACTTTGTAAACAAGAGAAAACATAGGTTCTACTGTATATCTGGTAATAACTCCTTGGTACCCAACTTACTCCTTGGTAGCCAACTCTTTAGGGCAGGTACTTACTGTGCCCAAATTATAACAGTACCAGATATAAACATTAAGCTGGTAATTAATAAAATCATTTTCTTAAAGATGCTTCTGTAAGGAACATGGGATACTTTACCTCAACACAATCGTCAGTCTCTGGAGTATCTGCATTACTGCTGTCATAACTATTCAACTGGGCCATTTCTGAAAAATAATAATTTAAAACTAGAGTTAAATAATAAAGATACAAAAATAATGTGCAGAACTGGATAGGTTTGCCCAGAAATATATAAAAACCCTCTGGAAATAAGTGTTTCTTCTGTTTAGAGAAGCCTTGTGGGATCTTACTTTTTTCTTTGTTTTTATTTCTTTTGCGATCATTGATTCAGTAACATCCTGTGACTTATTAAAATAATAAGTAATTATGTAGCTTGTGATAGAGCAGCGTTGAAGAAATTTGTACAGTTATTCTGTACATTGTAGCCTCATATTCCTGTATAGTGTGATGACACTTGCAATCTGTGTATTTGTTTATTTATATTTGTAAGAAAATAAAACAAATTCTCTATGAAGCCTTAAAAGTGTTATACATTCATGGCCCAAATTGTTGGCACACCAAAATTTTTTCCAGAAAATCAAGTGTTTCTCACAGAAAAGTATTGCAGTAACACATGTTTTGCTATACACGTTTATTCCCTTTGTGTGTATTGGAACAGAACAGAAAAAAGGGAGGAAAAAAACAAATTAGACATAATGTCACACAAAACTCCAAAAATAGGCTGGACAAAATTATTGCCACCCTTAGCTTAATATTTGGTTGCACACCCTTTGGAAGAAATAACTGAAATCAGTCGCTTCCTATAACCATCAATAAGCTTCTTACACCTCTCACCGGGAATTTTGGACCACTCTTCCTTTGCAAACTGCTCCAGGTCTCTCTCCTTTTCCCAACAGCAATTTTAAGATCTCTCCGCAGATGTTTAATGGGATTTAGATCTGGACTCACTGCTGGTCACTTCAGAACTCTCCAGCGCTTTGTTGCCATCTATTTCTGGGTGCTTTTTGACGTATGTTTGGGGTCACTGTCCTGCTGGAAGACCCAAGATCTTAGATGCAAACCCAGCTTTCTGACACTGGGCTCTACAGTGCGATCCAAAATCCTTTGGTAATTCTCAGATTTCATGATGCCTTGCACACATTCAAGGCACCCAGTGCCAGAGGCAGAAAAACAACCCCAAAACATCATTGAACCTCCACCATATTTCACTGTAGGTACTGTGTCCTTTTCTTTGTAGGCCTCATTCCGTTTTCTGTAAACAGTAGAATGATGTGCTTTACCAAAAAGCTCTATCTTGGTCTCATCTGTCCTCAAGACGTTTTCCCACAAGGATTGTGGCTTACTCAAGTACATTTTGGCAAACTGTAGTCTTGCTTTTTTATGTCTCTGTGTCAGCAGTGGGGTCCTCCTGGGTCTCCTGCCATAGTGTTTCATTTCATTTAAATTTCGACGGATAGTTAGCGCTGACACTGATGCTCCCTTAGCCTGCAGGACAGCTTGAATTTCTTTGGAACTTGTCTGGGGCTGTTTATTCACCATTCAGACTATCCTGCGTTGCAACCTTTCATCAATTTTTCTCTTCCGTATACGCCCAGGAAGATTAGCTACAGTGCCATGGGTTGCAAACTTCTTGATAATGTTGTGCACTGTGAGCAAATCTAGATCTCTGGAGATGGACTTGTAACCTTGAGATTGTTGATATTTTTCCAGAATTTTGGTTCTCAAGTCCTGATACAGTTCTCTTCTCCTCTTTCTGTTGTCCATGCTTAGTGTGGCACACACAGACACACAATGCAAAGACTAAGTGAACTTCTCTGCTTTTTATCTGCTTTCAGGAGTGATTTTTATATTGCCCACACCTGTTACTTGCCCCAGGTGAGTTTAAAGGAGCATCACATGTTTGAAACAATCTTATTTATCCACAATTTTGAAAGGGTGCCAATAATTTTGTCCAGCCCATTTTTGGAGTTTTGTGTGACATTATGTCCAATTTGTTTTTTTCCTCCCTTTTTTTTGTTCTGTTCCAATACACACAAAGGGAATAAACATGTGTATAGCAAAACATGTGTTACTGCAATACATTTCTGTTAGAAATTCTTGATTTTCTGGAAAAATTTCTGCGGTGCCAACAATTTGGCACATGTGATCATAACAAAGTTTATGGCCAACAAAGTAAAGTTTGTAGGAAATCTTGGTTTGCCCAGCACTCACCCTCCAAGGGATCTCGAGTGAGCCCCAGCTGGCTGATGATGTAGCGGGGAATATCTGACTTAATTCCTTCTCCTTCTTTGGCATGGCCTTCAGCAGCTTCTAACAGATGATAGAATTCTTCTGGATTAAATTCCTATTGATAAAGCACCACAAATGAGGAATAATATAATACCACAGTGAATATTTTCTACGTGTAAATATATATATTTTCTGTTTATATCTATCAGATAAAACACTTTAAAAAAAACAAGACAAACATATTATCAGAGCTACATGGAACAACTGCAACACCCTGCAAAGATTTTTAAGGAAATTCGTTGTGCACCATGTTAAAGTGGACTATTCTTCATCTCCAAAATAATTTTTTGTTGATGCCCACAAGGCTCTGGTCCTTGGAACCATTTATTCACAACTGTCCTCATGCCATTGGCAGATTTGCAATATAGTTATAATTTTGATTGCTGGAAATCTACTGCCCACTCCTATTACTGCTTAAGCCAAGATATCAGGTTAGCCCAATGAACAGCACTTGTAATATTTCCACGCTCATAAACATTAAAGTTTTAACACATAGATCACTAAGGTATTTTTGGGTGCTGACACTTATTTGTACAGTGTCTGTGGTAATCTGGGGTGCTGCCACAGCCATTAAAATTTTATAATGTTTTAAAATACATCTTATCTGGCAAAATCTGATATTTTAAATTTTTCATATTTGCAAAATGATGTTTATATAAGTACCCATTTAACAATACTTCCATTCAAATTGAGGTTTTTTTTGTTTGTTAGTTTTTTGTTTTTTTTTTTAAACCTTTGCTTCCAAGTATATTTTGGGTTTCTCCATTCTACATTAAATATAAGAATTGTCTACAATATGAGAGTACTTTGTGGGTAGGCAAATTTTTTTTTTTTTTTGTAACAAAAAAATGCAGCCAAGATTTCATTGACAAGCAAATATCATACAAATTACGGTATTTTTGGAATTCCACTATTCCGATTGTGAGTTGTTTATCAATAAGCTAATAGCGATCTATAAGATTTTGAAAATATTACCAGAAATGTATGTCCTAGCATGTGGCCTATCAAAGAATTTCATTATATAAGTATGGGATTTCTTATCAAGAAACCCACTAATCAGAAAAGCTCTGAATTATGGGGATGTCACCACCCATTTTTATTTTTTCTCTGTAGTAACAAACAGTACTTTGTATTTGATGTCATAAATTATTGTACTGCACTGCGGAATACACTCGTGCTTCTTAAATACATGTTAAATAATAATATTGGTGGAATACAGTTCTATTGCTGCTTTGTTTTTATCGGGTATGTACATTTTAAAATAATTTTTTTGTTGGTAGAGAGAAAATAAAGAATTTAGCTTTTACTAACTTGTTGCCTCAGTGATCAAAGCAGGGGTTAAGTTCTATTGGCTTTATTTACATTTACGATGAAATGTTTTTAGAACACTTAAATTCCGGAAATCACTTTTCCAGAGACCCTAAGGTCCCAAGCAGCCCAAGATCTGCCCGTTCAGTGATGAGCTTTGTGTGTGAACAATGTGAATTATACAAGTTAGAGAGATATTCTGGGATAATTCAATAGCACATACTAATAGAAAAATATATTATACATAAAAAGGCATTACTTATGCAAAAGTGTTCTAAACATTGACTGTTTATGTGGTATATATTTAAGGAGAACTTTAACATGCAGGGCTATTGTTTCCCTTTAAATTCTCCCAGAGAGAAAATCACAAGATCCAGATTCTTGCTTTGTTTTCTGGTAGATGAACACTTTGACTCACTGGAAATGATTGATTCTAGGAGGAATGAAGCACTTTCTAACAAAAGGCTGTCATCAAATAAAGGAAGAAATATTGATGTACCAATCTTTACTGGCCTTGAGGGCCTGCAAATCATTATAGCACTTTTGTAAAAGCTATAGGGACCTTACTCCTACAGAGTTCTTGATGGCTGCTCCAGCTTCACCGGAAAAGAATGCTACAATGTATCCTAAAACCATTGAAAATAAATACATCACATCCAAATAAGTGGGTTTGGCAGTGACAAAGCAAGAGACTTGTAATTGATATGTCTTCAGATTAAGCACATTATTTCATATTTCATTTACTGCATGGGTTGTGAAAAGTAGCAGTGAGATTCAATTCTACATAATGATATGCATGCAGAATTCAATGAAAACAAAACAGGAGTATGATCTTTCTTAAAGAATTAGTAGTGATGTGGAAATAAATTGAAGCAGATGCTACTTAACAGTGTTACATTTTTTAAAAACCTCAAATTTATATGAAAGGCCTCATTTATAGTGGGATTTGTATGTTTGTTTAGTTGATAATGACACATGGGAGCCCTACTCTTTGCTGAGTGTTCATATAATAACATTTATATTGCAGATTGGGAAGTACAAAAAAAAATATTACACAAGGCAAAAAGTGCAACAAAATCTGGCACATGGTGCATCACATATTGTTTAATTTTTCACCCAAACCTACTGAGAAACAGTGATAATAAACTAGACTGCAGTAACACAGGATCCTGATCAAATGTAATCCATTTCCACAGAACATCAGTTATATCTCAGCCAACTGATTTTCTAGGACTAGAAACTTAATGAATAGGAACCAAACCTATACAGAGTTATTATTATTCAGAAGACTTGTGACTAATCCAGTATAAAAAAAAATACACTTCAAACGGAAGGAGGTTTAACAACTACAACCCTGGTTCAGTGGTTTCTTTAATAGGACAGAAACATCCTATTTACACTGGATTTCAGCAGATTCAGAGAGCGGTGAAATATAGTTATGGTTTTGCTATGCTGTTGTGTATAATTTAAATGAACTGCTGGGTACAGAGTCCAAAATAGCATGCCATATAAAACATTTACTCATTTTTTACACATTTCCGTAGGTAGATTGTGAAGGAATATGAGGCACAGTTATAAGTAATATATTTGTACATATAATTCCAAAATGAATTTGGCAAGAAATTAACAACTTAACTATTCTGATCATCAATAAAGGGCCATTGTGCTCAACTTTCCATCAGCTGAGGCAAAAAACAAGACCATACTAAGGTGTGAATACGGTGACCTTCCTGTATTCTCATATCAAAAATAACGAAACAAATTCCTTGGCAAAATAAAAGCACTCCACAGCCATCCCCAAAGCAGCCCTGAGTTATTTCATAAATCTTAAGAAAGTGATAGGTGCATCCCAGGAGACAGAATAGTTACAACTGACAAGCAAACAGCAAGCCTTCATGACAAGTCCTTCAAGGGTATAAGTAAAAAAAAATATACTGTTCAATTAGACAGGAGCAAACAGCAGAGTTAGCTGTTAAATTGGCATGAGCAAGGTCACTGCACTGGCAGTAAAGCAGAGCAATAACACAGAATGGCATATCTGACAATCCACAAATCAGTCTGTTTATATCAAATATGAACTGCCTTGAGTAAAATCAAATAACTAGCATTACACATTCATAATACATTAACAGCAATACTGCAAAGCAGGGAGTTCTTTACATGCACTAGTACTACTGTATATCAACACTAATGGAGATACACAGAATATATATTAAAAAAAATATATGCATATTATATATATAAAATGCACAAGAGTCATGAATATACTATAAAAAAAAATATCCTTATAAAAGGTGCTTAGTGATATAATTTCTGTCACATGGCTAACTGAAACTTGTGTATTATGATAAATAATTTACCCCGTTGCAAAATATGAGGATATTATAAGTCACCTCAGAGTTCCTGTATAAAAGAAAAATAGTAACGGAGCTCCTTCGTGACTTATAATATCTTAATATTTTACAAAAGGGTATACTTTGTTTACTGTATACATATATAGTATATATTACTGTATATATTACATCTGTTGTGACACATTTGTGACCTTACCAAACACTCCAGGAGTCGGGCAGGGCGTGCAATGATGATCATAAGCTTTTTGACCAGCTGAGTAACAAATGCTACCTCTGAGCTCTCTGACCGCTCGTGGGCCTGTTAAATACAAAATAAGAAGATGATTGTCTAAGTAACAATAACATCGAGTGACAGCGCATAATAAATGTCAGATAATATTGAAACATTATGAAAATACCATCTGTGTATTAAACTTTCACTTTTGGTATCTTATAGAATGTCTCATTCTAAGCAACTTTTCCATTGTAATTAATTGTTATAGATTGTAAATAATTTGTTTTGTTGTTCTGTTTCTTTCCAGTTTGCAGTTTGAAATGCTACCTGGTTGCCTTTGCTTTGTGAGGCTACAATTTAACTTTTTTTATTACTAATCGTTGTATCCAGGCCCTCACCTTGATTTTGTCTCTCACTGAAACCACTGCGTGGTTGCTTGCATTAAATGGACTCTGAAATGCCAAACTTGAGTGCTTCTGAACAAAAAGCAATTTTTAAGTTACAAAGAAGACTAATTGCAAACTGTCAGAATATCACTGCCAGCATTGCACTAAAAGCTAATGTAGAGGTGAACTACTCCTTTAATAAGTTGCACTTGAAAGACCATTCTGTCCAATATTTGTTTGCATGGGACAATATAGCAATGCCCTTTTTATATAATAGATGGCCAGCAAGGGGATTACCGTATATACTCGAATATAAGCCGATCCTTCCCACTGGCAATAATATGAAACACCGGTGGGATGACCTACATATCCTTAAGTAGCCCAAAGTTAACTTTGAGATTATTGCGGCCAACAAATCTCCCCATGGGGCATTGGCCTAATTTGGTTACATATATTTTTACAACAGCAACTGGTAGACCAGCAAGTGGCTTTGATCCATTTCTTGTTGTTACAACAATAAAGACAAATATTTGTTATACTGATACAATAAAAGTACTTTCCCCCTTTAACAATGGGCACATTCTTAGACATTTATAAAGGTCCTTCAACCTGTAAGAAAGCCTAACATAGATACAGCAACCAAGCAAGTCTACTGGGTTTGCAAATATATTTTTGACAAATGTGTTGTGTGTCAGATTAATGCAGAAGCCTACTTAAGCCTCTTTATAAAATTAAAAATGCTAAACGAGTATGATTAAAAAATGGGATGGTAATTTAGTGACTCTTGTGTCCAATCAGATGGGTGATGTTTAGTTTGTTTATTCAGCTGAATTCTACATTCACACTGGACAGAAATCTTCCACTGAACATCAGAAATGCATTTAGCCACAGCTCTTTGTGCTTTGCATATAGCTCCATCTCTGCATGAGGGGCTCTACCAGCAGTTGCTCTACTACAATTACTCTCAACACAATGCAATGTTTGTGACCGACACAAATGTATTTCCAATTGAGTCACTGAATGAGAGGCAAACTCAACTAACAAAGCAAAGGACTAGACATTATACCGATAATAATTTAACTTAACACAATTACAATTATTAAGTTTATCCCCATGTTCTCTAAGGTGCAGTAACATATTTCAGAGCAACAAATACAAAAATAAAAAAGTCCTAGAAATGTACAGAACAATGAAACTCCAAACTAACGATTACATCTCATAAAAGGCCATGTCTATAACTTATTGGTACTGGCATTTCTTAATGGGACAATTATGGCAAAGAAACATGTTGTAGGACCAGTATATGCCTAAAAACATCAATGTTTGACACAAACACAATAAATAAAACATGTTGTACACGATTTCTGCCTATTTTTCTCATTTAAAAATGAATATTCCCAATTGTTCTATTAAAATAACAGATCATTATTTTGTTTACCTTTACTATCACCCCTCTCTCCCCCTGTAATATGTTTTGTCAAATAGAAATGGGCTTTATATAAACAAATTTCCCCCAAAGCTACAGTCTGCAACACTTTAAGATAAGAAACATCTCTTTATACAGAAGGCTTATCAGTGGAATAGCAATTGGATTAACTACCTTCTCCTTACTTCAAAGTTGCTAGGAAGTTGACATGTGACAACGTTTTCAGTTTCAGTCGTTACCCAGTTAATAAAAGAAATAACAAATCCATAGCTACTGCTTTATTAAAACAACAGAAAGTTCATCCCTAGCCCCTATTCTTTGAGCTCTTGCTGAACAAGGAGGCATACACCTCATTTAAAAATAAACTCAGTATTAAGATATTTAAATAAACTTTACATTTGGGGCTCACTTATACATACTAAAACCAACTTCTGCAATAAACATCCATGCATACATAGTTGCAAATAGATGTGTATAAAGAGCTATGAAAATTAATTCTATCAATAAATAAGTACCGACTTGTTAGAACATCTTCCTGTGACAATAAAAAACAATGTCTTTGTTCTTAGGTAATTGGCATTTCAGTAAAAGACATATTGCTTCTGAACTACACATCTTACAGTAATACAGCAAATACCGCAATATACTTATTAGAAAGCTAATTACTGTAGTTTCTGTATATATAACAACAATTATCACAAAATAAAAATACTGGTAAAATGTTTTGTTTCTTTTCATGACAGCAGAAGAAACAATAGTGACCCACGCAACTAAATCTTCATTTACTGCAGCTGCTCATAAAGAGCTATTCTCAGAGGTTTTCTGGAGCAATCTACAGCAGACTATCTATTATGATTTTAACACACATTTCTAGAAAATGGATCTAGGAAACAGAAAGAATGACAAGGTAACCTCTGCTTGCCCCTCAGCAGCCCTCAGGCATAATATTTTATCAGCAAGGGAACAGACGTACGAGAAGGGTTCATTTAACAAGGCTTATTAAAAACCTACACAGCAATAATTCCCTAGGCTCTACTAAAGCAAAAGGGACAGGTAAGAGGTATTTAAAGAGCTGGTGCTTGATCTCATGGAGCTAAACTGGTATGTAATTGGGATGTAATACCTTTTTAAAGCTAATACTGATCTCTTTGTTACAGTTGCCTTTACACCTTGGGCTAGAAAAGTCCCTGATATTTTGTATGGATAGAACTTGAGGGAAACATACAGAGGAGTGTAATTAAGGCTACAGATTTTGCCATTAGTGCTATATGTATGTGTGTGTAGATGAATATAGATAGATAGATAGATAGATAGATAGATAGATAGATGATAGATAGATAGATAGATAGATAGATAGATAAAGATATAATAAAAACATATGTTATACATTTAGATTTATACACTCACATGAAAACATTACATTACATACATTACAAGTTTGTTCTCTTTAACCAAACCCGCTTTAACATAGAAGCCAACTTCCTATTAGTAACAGCTAGAATGAATGAAACACTTAAATACATGATACATGTCTTTCACAAATGTCTTTCAGTAATTTCAAATAAAGACAGTTTTAGGAATGCTTATATCTGATTTCTGTGTATTTAGTAATGTTCTCTAGAGAAAACTGTGTACACACCTGAGAGACATGCACACCTAATAGACCAGTAAATTTCAATAATTAGACATCCAGTATTAAAAAAAGAGAAAAACCCAACTTGTAAGAGCCACTCGGCCATGATCTGAGCGTATTTCTGTGGGTCCAGCATCCTAAGAAACATCCCTAGTGGCTGCTTTCCAGCTCCGGAAGGCTTGTTGGAACACTTCTGCTGATGCCTTGGTTATGATTGCTCCTGATAAGCTTCTAGCCACCCCAGCGTTATATACCAAGTTGCTGCCATGCGTGGCGACTTGATGCATGTCATCTAATTAGCCATTCCTAGTGACGGCATGCTTGTCTGAAGGTTATGGGTGTCTTCCCTTTATTTCCCTTCAGGACATGGAGAAGTGACGAAAAAAAAGGGAGGGAGAGGGCTCCAGGTTGTAGAACATGCAATTCCTATACACAGCCAGAAATACAAGACATGCACACAGCAGCTTCTTTATCTGAAATCCCTATCCGTCACTAACTGCAGGCAGTGGGGCATGAAATTAAAATCGCTGTCCTTCTCCAGGGATCAGCACGGCCAATAACCAGCGTACAGCAGTCACAACAGTGTAATTGAGCTAATGCAGACCACAAGCAGAGGTGCTGTCGCAGCACATAATAGTACAGTTGTGCTTACGCCTTCATTAAAAGGAGATTCCCTGGAACTAAAATGTATGTGTAATTATGGTTCAACCAAACTGCATAATGTTCAGGGATTTGCAATCTTCAGGCATATCCAGTCTGAAATTTCTAGCTACACAGGAGCATAAGATTCCATTTTGCTGAAAGTTTGACTGTAGTTAAACAAAAATAAGAGGACATGGTGGCATGCTATATTGGCAAGTACAGCTAAATATGTGCTTACATTTTAATGATATTTGTAAATATAAATACATGTAATCAAATTAGCTGGCTCTTATTATTATTATTATGTAAGATACATACCAACATATTTTGTATTTTACAATCTAAGCTCCCTATCAAAAATCACCTACTGAGGCTCATTTATAAACAATATGCAAAATTGTACCTGGGCAGTAACCAACAGCAACCAATCAGAGGTTAGATGGTTCCAACTAGCTGCAGGCAGAGAGTGATAGCAATGATCTGATTGATTACCATGAGTTATTGCCCAGGTGCAAATTTGCCCAGTGTTTATAAATGACCCCCACTATAGTCAATTTTATCAGGAACCAATTAACCTGCCTGTACATGGGAGGAAACTGTAGTACCCGGACAAAATGTTACTTGTGCATTTGTGAATGAGTGCTTTAACAGTCAAAATTGGGTGTGTGTTTCAGTTTGCAATTGTGTATGGGGGCAATAAGATGCCTGAGGATGTGCCTGTAAAGTTAAGCATGTGCAGGGAAAAATTACTAATATAAAGTTGTATGAAAATGAGACAAAAGGGAATGTTTGTCTTTATTGTATGTATAGATATAGCGAATGAGAATCTCTTTGTGTGTTTTAGGGAAGAGGTATGATATTGTGTTAAAGGAGAAGGAAATTTTATTTCCAATAGATTAGCCATGATGGGGCAAGCTAGAATGCTATATTTATTCTGCAGAAAGCTTTACCATACCTGAGTTAACAGCCCTAGAAGCTCCCTCTGCTCGTTTAAGACAGCAGCTGCCATTTAACTTGGTCTCAGTGGCTTCCTGCTGCAGCTCTAGCTGCTGGTAGCTCAGATTACAGTACAGTTGGGGGGGGGGGGTGGAGAGAGAAGCAAACTGACTCATGCCGTGTTCTGCAGAATTTTTCTGAGAGAGGGAAGTCTAATACTGAAGAACATGTTAACATGTGAAAATAAATCCTTTTTTTCTTTGATAGAGGACTAGATAGAGGGCAGCGTTTCTGTGAGTGCTTTTGGCTGTATTTACATAGACCTTTCATATAAAGCTTACTTTTACCTTTCCTTCGCCATTAAGTAAAAGAGTACAAGTGGCCTATTCTTCCATAATATGGATTTTGCATAACTTAGTAAACTTTGCCTTTGTAGTTAGTTTCTAACAGGCCATAGTAAATGATTCCCTGCTTAAACACAAAGGTCATCACTGGGAAACAATCATAAAATGTGTGTCTTTACACTTGAAATCTGCATTCAGCTCAAAGGACTAACTTTCCTTTGGCAGTCTAATAATAATGTCTAACACCAATGATACCCATACTGAACAGCTCACTAAAAACTAAACCAATGCACCATTCAGATCAATTGATGAAGAACATTTATAACCACAATTGGCAAACATGCCTAAAAAAAACATGTATGTGGTGGTCTTAGAACAGACCCAGATACACTAAGCAACTAACTAGCATGACTGTCACTACAAAAGATATTCTTCAGCAGTGGTAAAACAAAAAACACCCCGAAGTGCAGTCCCAGTGTGGCATAAGTACAAACAAGTTTGTTTAGACAAAATTTATATACTTTTTGATATTTACAAAAGGACAAAATAATTTAATTCAATCAACCTAATCTAGGTATGGCAGTCAACAGATACACATCTACCTGAAATTAGTAGCCTACCTGAAATCAGTAGTAACATCCAGGTTGCCATCTAAAAAACAAATATGCCAACCCCTTCTAAAAACCTGCACTGGTTAAACAAAAGCTAAATGTCTCTGAGTGGCTTTGTACCTTGTAGATGTTCTTTGTATCTCTATATGAAAATCTGGAGAATACCTGGGCTTGTCAATCATCACTG
Organism: Xenopus tropicalis; assembly: GCF_000004195.4. Taxonomy (NCBI): domain Eukaryota; kingdom Metazoa; phylum Chordata; class Amphibia; order Anura; family Pipidae; genus Xenopus; species Xenopus tropicalis. The sequence goes on along the minus strand of NC_030680.2, from coordinate 92,365,087 downwards.
TTAGTTTTTTCAGAGATACTTCACAATCTACTACATGTATATCATTACAAGTAATGGTTTGGAGTAAATTACACTTTCTAATGCTTATGATATAAATATTACACACAGTTTGAGAAAGGGTCCGGAGGGGCCCGAAACGTTGCTCTTGTTTTCTGTAGGTACTTGGGCAAATAAAACACTTTTTTTTTTTACACGGCTTGCAATTTCAGTGTGCTACTGGATTTTTTTGCTGATAAATATTACACACTATTGTGGTTACAAATGTTTAATATAAGTGGGCGAGATTTCTAAGAATAGTATTGTAATATTTATATTATTTATATAGAAGTCCAGGAACCAAAGACCATTCGATGTACTAGTCACTACTTCCCAAAATGTTCACAAAAATAAGATTTGCATTGAAACTGTATTAAGTCAAATCTCATTAAAACAAAGCATTTTCATTCTGGAAAGTGTAAAATTGGCCATATATGGGACGATAAAACCTACAGATGGACAGAGACGAGACTCCAATGGGCCTCCCTGACCATTATCTGGCCCAAAAACGGCCAGCTTTATACCCAATAACTGACCAATTATAATTCAAATTTTTAAAAAATTCTCATTGTTTATGTCATGAAAACCCAATATTATGGGGGCTTTTGGAATTAAATTAGAAGTTTTTTCCCACGATAAAATTAAATATGGCCCAATCTCTTCTCCTTAATCACTGGCAGTCGTTCAAAACTAGGGTTTTTTGTTTAAGCGACATGAAAAAATTTGCTCAATGTGACAGTATTTAATAGCAAATAAAAAGCAATGCCATTATTCATTTTCAAAGAGGGATCATCTGAAAAGCAACTGAACAATTTTAGGAGCCATGTACTAGAAAACGCAGCTGACAAAACACTTAAAATAACAAATTGTGCAGTGCACAAAGAGTTAAATATTTCTAGGAGCCTTTAACTCTCTAGTCAAAGTCAAATAGCGGAACACCTTATCAGTCACAAAGCAAATGCCAGATTTAATCCTGATGAGGTCACCAATCATTTAATTTCTGTGGAAAGTCAGGGACTTTGCTTTTCTTTTTAATTACCCCTTCAGCCACTGATGTGTTTAAACACAATAGATAAGTATCTTTCTTGAATTCCTTATGGAGAATTTAAAGATTATTCAAAAAATAAATAAAAAAAATCAGAAAGCGAGGCATGGTTTACACTTACTAAACACTTAATAACAAAAATTATAGTGCTTTGTCATTTTTAGAGGGCAGTATTTATGAAATCTAAATATAAATCTTGGCCTATGCAACATTACCATGCAAAATGTAGAATTCAACCATTTAGAGATTTGAACTAAAAGAATTTAATTGGGTAAATGTTAGAAATGTATTAAACATTAAAATAATAGATATAATAATAAGAAAAAATTTAACATAAATATAATATCAGCCAGTTATTAGATTGCAAGTTTTAATAGTGTTTAGTGCATTTTTCGACCTGCTTAATGTGTTTTTTTGTATAGAAATAACTTTTTTAAAACAGGTACGTGACCTGTTATCCATAATGCGCAGGACCTGGGTTTTTTTGGATAAGGGGTCTTTCTGTAATCTGGATCTTCATACCTTAAGTCTACTTAAAAACTATTTAAACATGAAATAAACCCAATAGGATTGTTTTACCTTCCATATGGATTAATTATATCTTAGTTGGGATCAAGTACAAGGTACTGTTTTATTATTACAGATAAAATAGGAATCTTTTCTTTTTAATTTAAATTATTAGATTAAAATGCAGTCTATGGGAGATGGCCTTTCAGTAATTCAGAGCTTTCTGGATAAAGAGTTTCCAGACAATGGATCAGATACCTGTAAAATGTTTTATTATATACTTTACACATTGGAACAAACAACAAAAGTTACAATAATTTTTCCACTCACAGATGGGGCCACTAAATACAGGTTTGCAAGTGTTAAAATTAGAGCAACGGAACAACTGTTTGCCAAAGAAATGATATTTATCATTGCGCATATTTTCTGCTAACAACATTTATTATATTTAGTTTAGTAGAGAATGAGTAAATACGTTACAAATTTTAATTATTTGATTCAAAATAGACTTTATGGGGCTTTATGGCCTTTGTGTAATTTGGAGCTTTCTGGATAATGGGTTTCAGATAATGGTTCCCATGCCTGTACCTGTGAACCATGTTCACTTTATCAGAAGCTTGCAATAAAAGTAGATGCAAGAAAGTAAATATATAAACCCCAAAAGTACCAGGATAATCACTAAATAAAATGGATAACAAGTATATTGACCCTAGATGTGCCAGTATAATTACTGCAGAAAATAGATAACCAGTATAGTAACCCCAGACAAGCCAGTATAATTAGTCCAAAAATGGATAACGAGCATATTAACCCCAGACATGTCAGTATAATCACTAAAATGGATAACGGGAATATTAACCACAGACGTGCCAGTATAATCACAAAATAATATAGATAATGGGTATAATAATGACAGACATGCTTGTATAATCAGTAAAAAAAATATGGATAGAGAGCATATTAACCCCAGACATGCCAGTATAATTACTACAGAAATGGATAAAAGGCATAATACTATTTAGGGTAAAAAAAAAAAAAAAAAACATGTTGCAATATGTTTAAGGACTTACATTTTGAAGCAACTTCTCTAAGTTCTCCTGAAGCTCATAAAAGTAGCGGGAGGTGATCAGTCCATCTCGTGATTTGCTCAGGCAGTCACGTGCAAGTTCAATCACTTGATGATGAATGAAGCTCAGGACACCGTCTGCTAATGGCAGCACATTCTCTGGAGAATTGGAGATGATGAAATCTGCCAGTCTTTCTTCCATCTGCGCTGTTGCCTTTGGAAACCACAAAAGGTATAAATAAATGAAGAAATAAAAGTTACCAGCTTCACCCCAAATGTTCTGAAATCATTCAGCAATAAATCCACCTTCACAAGAAACTGAGCTTTAATACAAAATATAGCTTCCATCATTTTATTAGAATACATCAACTAATTAAAGGTAAGGTCACAAAAACAAAATGCTAAAAAAAAAATAAACAGCCAGGGTGCCATTACCACTGGATATGGCTGTGGGAGATATGGGTAACTCATTATTGCTACAATTTTACAGAAGTCTTAAAAAATGACCCACTGGTATCACTTTAAAGAGATACCCTGGGTGGCAAGAGCACAGTCCTTCCTATACACCATAGTCTTAACTGAACTGTTCTCTCCACTCAAACGTAAGTCCAAGAAAAATATTTCACTTTCACCAAAACCCTAAGTGAATTCTAAACTAGATCATTAACATTGAGTATTTCTACAAATCCATGAAAGGACTCTACAGAACCCTGCTATGCAAAAATTAGATCATCCGCATACTCCTTGTATTTAACAATGTGGTTGTTATGGCTTATCTCACCTCCATAGATGTGGGTATCCTCCAACCCACGTACAGGTTGGGTATGTGGGCACAAATTTCTCTAGAGGTAAAACTCGCCATTAAACATTAAAAAATGATGTGTCAGTACGTAGGAAACAGCTTTAACAATGAACGCCTTTAACATCATGTTGGCTATATTTATTAAGATGATACTGCATGGGCCGAATGCCTTTGTTATGTGAATGCAAGAATATGAGCTGCTAACATCTACAGTGGCCCATCCATATGAATCTTGCCAAACATGTTTAATGGAGAATTCTACCTCCAGAGATGTGGGACATCAATGGGTACATAGTTCAGATAAGCCTAAGCATTGTGCACTTGAAGCAGCGATTTCTAGATAATAGATTTTCCAATCAAGGTTCACACATTGTAAAAAAAATTGAGCTTAAAGTATATATTAATAAAGGATTTACTTTGGTCAAAGCTTAATATCAGATGTCATTTATAGATCCAGTTTGGAAACTATGTATTTCACAACCAATACTACTGGAGCCGCAGGTATGTTCTGAACATATTGATATGCCAATGAATCTCTTACCTTCGGAAATCGTTCTTTGTAAACATGATTCATCATTACTATTTCCCCATCATATGAAATGGGACAACGTCCAGGGCTAAAAGTAAAAATATATAAAAATGTGTTATTTTTTTTCTTACAGTATACACCTTTCTGTTCCTGTTAATGCAAAACAGTAATGTACTTATATTTAGTGTTAGTTTTATGCTATGTAAAATGTGCTTAAATGTGCTTTGTTACTGAATAACTTACAATTGTGTTTTCTGGAGCATATATTAAGATCAAATGAGTAGTCAAAGTCACAAGAAGACAAAACAGGAACTGAACATAAGCTCTGCTCAGGATCTTAACAGGCAGCTCATGTGGTTGAGATTTTCCAGTACCGTAAATGTAGCTAAACACTGCATTACAGTAACATTACCTTGGTTATCCAATTAAATAGAGTTTTGGTGCAAGCTTAATGGCCCAAGAACTGGTATTAAAATCTTGCAATCATATAATATATTCTGGGTATCATTTTTTTTCTGCTTCTACCAGTGGCTAAAGTTGGCCCTTAGTCACGCCGCAACAAATCTCCCTGCAATGCCATCCCACCGGCTAGAATGTAAGTCGCTGGTGGGATAGCATTTGCTGAAGTCGCCGAAGTTTCCTCTCAAGGCAACCAGATTTGGTTGTCTAGTTTGGCCAATTTCAATGACACAGTACCTTCTGCACTACAGGTCATTTTTGGTGTCAGTTTCAAAAGACCATCCTGTAATATTACTGGATCGCAGATGATCAATCAAAGCAGAAAATGTAACTGCACCAGCAAATAAAGTAGTGGGACGAGCTGCAGCTAAGCTTTTAAGCAGCCAGACAGTATTTTCCATCACTGTGTATGACTATATGACTGTATAAGTATACAGTTTCCGTCTGGTCCTTTGGACAACTGGCAGATAACATGTAAATCTTCCAGTGTATAGCAACCATAACACAGTAGAATATTTTGCTGCAATACTATACTATAATATAAACACAAAAATGAAAAGGAGCAGCACAATCGGCTCAAGCAACATATAAATCTAAAAGGAAAATATTTTCATATTAGAAATTACATGACAAAAAATTAATGCTAGCAAACTAAAAGATGCAGGGATAGGCTAAAACACAGCAGCATTGTTCATTACAGAAAGATGGACACAGACTGACTGAAAGCAGTATGTCCTTCATTCTTGTATTAGCACAATGAGGTAGGCTGAGTCTTGCCATATTATTGTTTTGCCAAGAGATAAATCAGCCTGTCAGTTGCACTTCAATACCCAGACTGCAAATTGTGCAGGCAGCCTCCAGGTAGGGGTCACATAAACAGAAACACAACAAAAGAGACAGAGGGGTGAGATATTAAGGAACTGTAATGGTATCAGCTTTCCTAGAACAAACTTGTGATTGTACTAATGATTCTGAATAAACGGTAAACACATTGCTCCCCTAGTCTAATGTACCTAATAATCTACATTATGAATATATAAAAGATTAATTATCTGTGCATTTATCTATGATATGCTTTGTGTTTTGGGAGAGAAATTACTGTTTTTCCAGCCCAGGAGCATCCATAAAGAACAGTGCAATCAATTGGCAATTTTAGATTTAGATTGTTTGTGCTAAACATGTGAGGTCATTCAGCTGATGGACATGCACCATAGATCTACAGAAAGGAGTGACAGGTGCTGAATTCTAAGCAGCCTATTGCAACACGATGCAAGTATGTAATGGTATGACTCATTCCTGCCTCAGCGGCCACCTCCCCCCCCCCCCCAACCCAGGGGACAATGAGCTAATCCAGATACAGAAAAATGATAATGGGAAAATCTTAACATCAAATGCATGTGAAAGTTGCCATTCCTTTCTTATGGTCATTTCATAGAGCAGAACCCTTTTATGGGATTTAAATTAAATATCCAGTTTTATCTAATACTCAACATCAGCATGGGTAGTAAGGATGGCTTAGAGTAATGTCACACAGGGTGTTTTGCCACATCACATCAAAATGAAAATATGCTGGTTTCCTCTCTGTGTGAGAAATATGTGATAGATAGATAAACAGATAGATAGATAGATGATAGATGATAGATAGATAGATAGATAGATACAGATAGATAGATAGATAGATAGATAGATAGATAGATAGATAGATACAGATAGATAGGCATGTTCTATTTAAACAAAATCTGGAATAAATTTTTCTTTTATTTCAAAACAACCAATAAAGGAGTTTGGAATCTTTCCGAAAATATTACAAATGTTGTTTGCTGTCATGATGTAATAGCGTTTTCCAAAATGAATTACTTGCATCCTTAATTAGTTCCAGGACACAGTTGGCTAGGAGATTAATAGCATATTATGATGCTCACACCAGCTTGTAAGGAAAGCACTGATTTATTCAATTGCTGGGGAAGAAATTACCTAACCTGCAGCTAGAGGTATATACAAAACCCTCAAATGAAAAGGATTATTTAATAGTAAAAAGCATGAATGAAAACTGTCAATATAAGTCATGTCATTTAGCGGCAGATTTATCAAAATGTGAGTTTGGAGCTTAACACATAAAATCTCCCCCACGTTCTACTCATTACTATGATTTTTAGAAGTGTATTTATCAGTGGGTGTAAGTGAGAGTTCACCATATCCTGCCAGCAAGGTATGACTACATAAAATATGTTTTTCTTCAATACCGAATTCACCTATTTAGCAACAGAAAAGAAAATTTACATCTCAGTGCTATCTATTCTTCTCTAGAATGTTAACCTTTTTTTTTTTGTTCATGAATTTCAGAAATGGGCTTCTTACTCTGAGAGAAAAACTACAGACACATGAGAAAAGATTAACAAAGCTCTTTATCGCATGGATCTCACAGGATAATTAAAAGCCAGACAGACGTAAAATAAGAAATTGGTTTAAAGAATTTTCTCTGTAGCCTTCTATGGTGAAAAACAAGGAATTTAAATGAACCTCATTTAAAACTGACAGGGGAAGAAATGTATCATGGAAAGAAGCGAAGGTTACATGAAGAGCCCTTTAGGATATGAAATTTGCATGAGCCAGATACCTTCGAATTAAAGTGTCAATTTACATGAGCAATTGAAAATGGCAGGAGCTTTACGGTAATATAAAGCAAGAAAGCTGACTTCTGAAATAATTGTATGGATAAAGCCTTGACAAAAACAAAGCTTTGAAAAAAAAAAAAAAAAAAAAAAAAGAAGCATCTACTGAGAAAATAATTCATACTATGCAGAACAAACAAGATATGCTAAACAACATCCCAGGTAATTTGCTTGCAAGGAGTGTGCTGCCATTTCTTTGTGTGCAGTATATGGAGCAATGCAATCAAGAAATTTTGTGTAACCCTATTGTCATGTAATTTTAGGTTTAGCATAAGCATATATAAAAAGGAAGCCAACATTACATAGATATTTTAATTTGATGTGGTAGGTCTCCTATAGGGGACTATATTGCATTATATGCACTTCTTGGGGCCTGTTCACATGGCATTTAAAAGGGCTGTAAATGCAGTACTTGTACCCAATGCTCTTTTCTAAAAGTGACATTCCATTTACAAAGAGTCTAAATATTCACTTTAAAAAAAAAAAAAAAAAAAAAATGCATGTACATGCATCAGGGATCCCCAACCTTTTTTACTTGTGAGCCACACGCAGATGTAAAAAGTGTTGTTGAGCCACACCAGCATGAAAAAAAGCTTTGGGGATGCAAAATAAAGGCTGAGATTGACTATTTGATAACCTTATGTGGACTGCTCGTCTACAGGAGGCTCTGCTTGGAGTAAAACTTGCCTCCAAGCCAGAAATGTAAAATTGGGCACCTACTTTATTGCCACAGGGAGCAAAATTAGAGGGTGTGGTTGGGGTTCACTGGTCTAATTGTTAGTGAAGCATAATATAAATGTACTTATAGGGACACATACTAACAAATAATGGATATTTTGTAACTTCCTACATTTAGCACAAGAAGATACTAATGCATAGATAAAGTCAGTGAATTGATCTACGCAACAATGTAGTGTAAGCTCACCTGAGGCTGCGAGATCGAGGACGCATGGCTGGTGAGTGGCGCCCCTCCTCATCAGTGATGCTCTCTGTGCTGAAGTGTTTGGTCAGGAAATGAAGCTCATCTGCTGTTGGCTGAAATGGCAGCTGGTGCAGCTTTTCCTGGGATGAGCATGATGACTAAGTACAAAAAATAAATACAGAAAAAATACACTTAAAAAACATGCAATCAGGGATGGAGCAGGTAGATTAGTCAAAAAAACCTTCTAAATTAAAAGCACCCAAATAGTTTCCTTTATTAATGAACGCCAACTGCATGCCCTGACACAAGTGGGGAACCAAGGGAGCTACACACAGGAGCTGGCCAATTCTAGTCTAAACCAAAAGAAAAAAACAAAATTTTTACTACATATTGTGTGCAAAAAGGCACAACAGGTACAACTAAACAGCATTATAGAAAAAAGAAAGACCAGTAGGGGAAGCGCTGTGGTGTTGGAGGGTTCTGATTGGTCCTCTGGCCAACTGTATGAAATACAATAGAAAAATTTTTACACCAGCACACCCTTAACTCCTCCAAAAGGTTTACTACTTGGTGCATGGCCCAGAGAGTCGGCACTCTCAACAAAGTCCAGTGAAAATTAATTTTAGCCAGTACGACAAGTAAAGTGCAAGTGGGGCTTAGCCCCTGCGTGTTTATTCAAAAGGAAACGTTTCGGGGGCGTACCCCTTTGTCAGGCATTCGTCATGCCTGAAAATTATTTCAAAATAATTTTCAACTGTATGAAATGCCACATAATAAGCCAACATTAAACATATGCATCTTTTCCAAAAACAGCCAGTCCCTAACTTGGAAAGCTCTCTCTGATATGAACTCCTAATGCATGACTTTTCAGCTAGGGTTTATAAGACATCCTGTACTTTTTTTGCACACACAGCTTGTTTAAAAGTCCTAACATCATTCACTTTAACATAAAAAATGTTTTCTTTGAAGCACAATTTTTTAAAGCAGTGTTTTCTACCTGACTGCTGTGTTCAGACATCTTTTCTGTGTTGCCTTAAAGGAACAGTAACACCAAAAAATGAAAGTGTATAAAAATAATTAATATATTATGTACTATTGCCCTGCACTGGTAAAAGTTGTGTGTTTGCTTCATAAACACTACTACAGTTTATATAATTACCCTGCTGTGTAGCCATGGGGGCAGCCATTTAAATTGAAAAAAAGGAGAAAAAAAGGAGAAAAGGCACAGGTTACTAAGCAGATAACAGATAAGTAGCAGATTCCCATTGTATTCTACACAGTTTATCTGTTATCTTCTTATGTAACCTGTGCCTTTTCTCCTTTTTTCAATTTAAATGGCTGCCCCCATGGCTACACAACAGCTATTTCTATTAACTACAGTAGACTTTCTGAAGCAAACACACAACTTTTACCAGTGCAGGGCAACAGTACATTATATATTAATTATTTTAAAACATTTTTATTTTTTAGTGTTACTGTTCCTTTAACACAGCTCACTTGGTCTACTTTAGTAAACTGAGCCTTAGCTGGTACTTCATCACAAAACTAAATGTATTTTTTAAGTATACTTTCAAACTGTGTAGAATCTCAGAATGTGCAGACTGAAAACATTCCATGTAAATGCATTTATTTATTTATTTATGTCATTTTCATGTCCTGATGTTACAAGTCATTTAAACTTATAAAGCTAACAAAAGGAAAGACCTATACAGCAACCCAAAGAGACACACAAAATGGCAGATCCTGCAATGCTGGACTCATACTACAATAACGACTGCACTTACTGAAACTGTGGAACTAGGAGTGTTCGTTCCATATCCGGAAGAAGGTAGAGATGCCAGCGACCAACGGCGTCCATCCGTCCTAAAAAGGATAAATGAATGAAGGTATAATAAAATAATTAATATTTTTATTAACCATTCAGAATAATAAGGAAAGAGCAATGGAATGACGCATTTTCACTTACTGCGGTCATGATACAAAATAACAGAAAACATGGTACATGTTAAAAAGTCTATTACCATCTCCTAATCAATAAAAATAAAAATAAAGGGCCGACAGTTCCGATACAGTTGCAGATACTTATGGTTATACTTATGGTTATACTTATGATATGGTTATCTGAAATGAAGAACTGGGCGCTGCAGGGCATTCATTATCGACTACTGGTGGACAATCATGAAACATAATGAAATGCCTCTCAGTATGATTAAGTGTATACTAGTAAAGGATCCCAGTTAGCTTTTGGAATGTGGATAACATGTTTCATGCAATGTAGTCTGGTAGCTACAGACTAGGTAAAGAAGTCATCCAAAGGGTTTTTCCCAATATAAATGAGGGTTGTCACCTGCCTGGTTATAAACTGGGTATGAAGTTTTAAAGTTTTAAAAACCAGGCAAATATTAGCGAGCTGCACAGGGAAACTACAAAAGGATGCCTGCAATTGATTTCTACAGGATCTCAACAGCTTTCTGATATTTTTTTAGCGTATTTTTTCTTTCATATTGTCACAGTTTTTTTGCATAGTAAATGGGGGGGGAAAAATTTTTTTCCTCAACAAAACTGTATTTTTGCACAAAAAATATGAATCGTAAAAAAAATGTAAGCATTAGTAAATGCGCCAGTCTTTTAATCGATCTTTAATTCCATGCAATAATTACTTAACAGCTGTTCCACTCACTTGGGCAGCCATCATTTTTTTTGGAGGTTTTAAAACCCCAATGTTGTTCTCCGCCTCAATATAAATACAGTTATAGGTGTGATTTACCCATATGCAATACAGGTATGGGATCTATTACCCAGAATGTTTAGAACCTGGGTTCTATTGAATAAGGAATGTTTCTGTAATTTGGATCACCATACCCAAGGTCTGTTAAGAATCACCAATAAGGATTAATTATATCTTAGTTTGGATGAAGTACAAGGTTATTTATTATTACAGAGAAAAAGTAAATCATTTTTAATTTTTTTTTTGGTTAAAATGGAGTCAAAGGAAGATGGCCTTCCTCTTAATTAGAGCTTTCTGGATAACAGATTTTTGGATAAGATATCACATAACTGTATAATTAGAGTAAAAATTCTTCACTTCTGTTTTAAATGTTTTTTTTATCTGAATTATTTTGTTTCCCTCACAAACCCGCCCCCCCCCAGCTAGTGCACAGTGTTCATTATAAATCAATGCCTTCTCATTTCCCTCTGACTAATTGGCAGATTAGTAGCCAGATACAAGGTCAGCAGTACTTTTACTTGCTTGTAGTTGGTAGGATACAGGGTAAACATGACTGCTTCAAGCTAGAAAGAGGCAAAATAATTGTATTACCTATTATTTTGACCAGGGAACTTTAATATGCTCTGTGACTATGGTACCCTTTTAAGAGCTAAAACAATTTAATTAAGTATTTTGACCAAGAAACATTCATTGCTCTTTGTGACATTGGTCCCCCTTTAATAGCAATGCCACACACAGTGTTTTAATCGCTAAAATCTTCTGAGGCAAAATTGAATTGCCTGCAAAACCTACAACTGTACTGTTAGCAGCCACTTTATATTACAGTTTAGGCACTGAAGATGGGAATGACTATTAAAAGAGAAGCTGGGTACATACATATTATCATTAATGGCAGTATCCTGTTAATTTGTCCACATTATATGTCCCTTAATTAAAGGTCTCAGACAAAAAAATGACAATTGTCCTGCATGCCATAAACATCTGGGTGAAGGCTCTTTAGAGATAACTGAAACTGCCTGTTAGTGTCAACAGAGATTGCTATTCAGTGTTATGGGGAATGATCGGCAAAACATTTTGTCACCAAACATTTCTGAAAAAAAAAAGTAACAAATTGCTGTATGTCAAATTACAGTAACATTTATTTGGCAGAACTAAGGATGATGTAGAAAATGGCTTATTTACTGACTTATTGCATAAGAAAAGGTTAAGGAAAAAAAGACATTCAGGATTAGATTTCCTCAGATACAAGTAATAACTACAACAGGACACATGGATTTACTGTGTGTTCTGGGTTAAACAGTATGTTTGTATGAAGCTCTCCACAGTAAAGAAATGATTCCCTTTGGGAGCAATAAAAAGATGTGTCAAAATAATGCCAGAGGGTTCATATAAAAACAACCATGCAAAACGTAATGGGAATGAGAAACAGACCCAAGCTATTATTACCTGTCTGCTCTGTGTCCATGGCTTGATTGAAGAATTAGAGAAAAAAATATTTATATGCACTATTATATACGTGTAAGCAACTATGAATTTCCCCACAGCAGCTCTATGCAATCAAATTGTGTCCCACAGTTTTTCTCCTCACTGTCCCTGTATCATTGTGTACAGATCTGAGACAGCAACACAGACACTTTGTCAGAGTTTAGTTTCTTTTTATATGATTACAAAAAAAAAATGGAATCTATACATTGCCATCCATAGATTACTAGCGTAATCCCTTCCGCACTCCCATGTACTTGCAAGGAAACAGTTAGGTAAATTGGACACTAGAGGTCGCTGTTTAGTCAAACTGTAAGAATTAATTTTTACACATGACAGTAACAAGTCCAGCCAATCATACTGATTACTGCAATATGCAGAAACATATAGATACCTATTGATATAATATTAAAAAATATATTATTTTTTCTTATTTAAATGTTTAATGTTTAAGTCATTTTATTGTAGGAGTGTTCTAGCAAAAAGCCCATAACTGTAGGTTTTATGCTTATTTTAAGTTTTACACTAACATAGGGACCCTGCACAATCATATTTGACTATTCTTACAGAATATACATCATTCCCATTAGTACCAAGGAAGCTATCCCACAGACACATATAATGACCACTTTTATCAGGAACCAAATCATCTTCCTGTATATGTTAGAAGTGAGAGAGGAAACCCACACAAGAATGAAGAGAACATGCAAACCTTGCAGATATGTTCAGTTCTAGCCATGGAACTTAAACCAATCACTACAAGGCAACAATGCTAACAACTATTTCACTATGCTGCCCCAAAAAATATAAATATTTTACCTCTAAGTTTTATACAACAAAATGAACACACACAGAGCTAACACTTCACTAAATTATATGCAGAACAGTAAGCCCCAGGAGAATGTTTACTATTTATCCAAATGCAACATTAAAGTTATCAATGTTATGTGCAACAAAACAAAATCTTTTGTGCGTACATTTTAAACTTGCATGTGTATTTTTAAAAACTGTATGCTCAGGTCAGAATATATACAAAGTTTTGTATTTTTTACACAAAGTTTTTTTGTGTGCACCACAATTTGCTGTGTGTGCTGGCCTCAAAGAGGGAAGATTAAAAGTAACTACAAACAATATTTAAGCCAACTCATGCATGAAAAAGCCCCTGGAACAAACTGCGTGTATTGGCTTATGCCAATTTGTCTTTATTAAAAGGTAATCCTTTTTTTATTCTACTAAGGTATATAAAATGCTTTCATGGTTTGCACCATTTCAAGCGCATAACATGAATTTGAATCCAACCGCTTAACATTAATGCATACTTTTGGAATACAATCACACCTAAATCAGAGTAAATCATACATTTATGGACTGAAATATTATCTGACATTATTATCACACTACAGTGATGGCATCAGTTATATTTGCCCCAGAGTAACAAAAAATACTCACAGAAGTCACTGTTCTCAATACAGAGGGGTGGACTGGCTTACCTTCGAGCGGGAACAAATGAAAAGTGAGCGGCGGCATTTGGAGAGAAGTTACGTGGACTGTCGAGTGGGCTGTTACCTGTGCCAAAAAAGTTTCAAACCATCAATGAAACATGCCAGTGAAATGCAAATATAACTTACATTTATGCCAAATAAAACTAAAAAGCTCCATATTTTATTAATGGCGATAAAATAAGGTTCACATCAAAACATAGCACAGTATTAACATATGATGACTAATATCAAACCTGTTATAGGCATGGGATCCCTTATCTGGAAACCAGTTATCCAAAAAGTTCTTAATTATGGGACAGCAATCACCCACAGAGTCCATTTTAAGCAAAATTTACATTAGTTATTTTTTTAATTCCAAGATATTAAGGGTTAAAAGTACTATTAATATGAATGCATTTTATTACAACAATGCCACCTGCTTCCTCCACAATGTCCTTGAGTATGGCATTTTCAAAAAGTGACCAGCAGGTGGCGATATTGCAACACCATGCATTCATATTAACAGTATTTTTAACCTTTAATACCTTGGAATAAAAAATAAATAAATAAATAATGAATATATGTAAATTGCAAAATTACTTAGAATAGCACTCTCATCAATTTATTTTAAAGATTTATTTATCCTTTAAAAACTTTCCTTTTCTCTGTAATAAATAAACAGTACCTTCTATTTGATCCTAAAATATAATTAACCTTTTTGGAGGTAAAATAATACTGTTGGGTTTATTTTATGTTTAAATTATTTTTTACCAGACATCAAGAATGGGGTTCCAAATAACGTAAAGATCCGGAAAAACCCCAGGGCAATACCTGTATTACAGATGCTGAATACCACCATTAATAATTAATATGTTTTTGTTAGAGTGGCTACTTAAAGTTCAAAATGTATATCAGTTTGAAAATACAAAACTAAACCAGGAACAAGACAAATATTTACATAAATTGAGTTACTGCCTCACCATATACACAACTGAGCAATACAAGGTCCGATTGACTTTTAGGGTGAAGACACACAGGGCTACTAGAAGCAGCTACTTGTGGTGATTACTAACATAGACAATGCTGATCATTTACTGATAACTGTCTCTACATGTGTTTCAGCAGAGGCAATTCTCAGTATTATCTATGGCAGGGCATTTTCTGAAGTTTAGTAGCTATGAAAAAGTAGCTGCTACTAGTAGCTCAGTGTGTCTTTACCCTTAACAACCAGTTTGAGTTACCTGTTGTAACTCACAACATTAGATTAAATATTATGGCCACCTGGTTGGTTCCCTCCCCCAAGGCCTCCCCTCCTCTAGGCAATCACATATGGTCACGTTGAATAGCTGGCGTTTTCACTTCCACTTTTGAACTGAGTTACTCACTCTTTCTTTTTATTTTTTTGCCCAATAGTTTCATTTTTGTTTAAGTATCTTTTACTAAACTCTGTTATTAATCTGATTGACACTTTAATAGAAAATTTTATATTAAAAAAAAAATTTGAGACTTACTGGACAACTGGGTCAAATTGTGCTACTTACAGCTGGTTAGATATGTTTTTGTTTATACCCCATTGGGAAAGCCTATTTCTATATACAAGTAGCACCAATGAACCTCCCTGTGTGCCAGACGCATAAATGCATAGTGAGTAATATCTCTAGATGGACAATTTCAAAGCATTAACATTACATTTTGGAAAGTACAGTTTATGTGGTGGAGATATCACTGACTCCCTGGCAAGGAAATTGACACTAAAATATTAGCTACATATAAAGTAAGGGCAATGAAACGATCCTATGCAGCTGTGTTCCTATCCTTTGCAGGTGCAGATCTATTTCTGCTGAGATTATTGCAGACTATAAAGTCAGGCACATATTGTGATGCAGATTTCATGTAAATCATTGTGAAGGCAAGCACTGTTTGGGCTAATCTTTTATGTGCGTTAAAGAAATGATGTCTGATGTATGAATAGAAATTTACATTTTCCCTTTTGTGTTAAGCATCTCATTAAACCGCAGTGCAGCATTTCACAGTAATTCCAAATTGGTTTGGCCTGGATAAAGCTATGCATGGCAATGCCTCTTGCTCTCTTATCACTACAGTGTATTGCTACATGCATCACCTAAACCCTGCATCACCTCTATTCCAGAAAATCCCATTGGTAAATTATGCCCATTTCTTTTCAGGGCTGTTTGACATTAGTGACTTTGCAGCCATAATTTCTATTGGAGGCACCTTTCTGTTGCTAAAGATGTGATTTTGCATCTAATTACATTTATATATCAGAATTAAATTTGGGGCAATGAGGAGTCACAAGGTCTTCTGGTCCCTTTATAAACAAAATATTTGGGCCCCCTGTGACCTGCTAATGAAGCTCAGGCCTTATTTAGCCTTTGATAATGCCAGCTCAATAATCAATGACATGGCAGACTAGTAACTCCTGATCTACCAGTTTTTCATGTTTTTTTTTGTTCTGGCAAAAAAAAAAACAATTAATTTTACTTTATATGAAGTATATTTAAAAAATCTACAACTATCCCAATACTGTAGAAAATAATGAATGAATAATGAAATAATTTGGCCCCAACCAGAAGAGTACAGTTGTTTTATTCAAATAACAGGAATGATTAAGATTAGAATTTTTATCAGTAATTACCCTAGATATTTTTAGTAAGTTATTACAATGTATTTTAATTTAGCAAAACATAATCTGCTACAATAGCTAAACAGTATTAAATGAGAGTGCAAGTTTTCTGAGTAACCCTACAAATCACATTTACCTAATCTTACACAATGAATGTAATTTGTCTCAGTATTCCCAGAGCCCTCTTGGTACTGAAACCTATGAAATGAAGGCAGACGTAAACGACCATATTGCTTCAGTTCAGCATCTGAAGGAACTTTAGGAAAGTATGGCATCAATTTTCTAAAGAAAAGACAAAAAACCTGAACTTACCCATAACAAAATCCCACAGAAATAAAAACACCCACCCATCCCTTTTGTAACAGGCAGGTCTTTAAAAGTCTGGAAATTTAATAACCCACCATTTACTATAAAGGGAATCCTGGTGATGGCACTTCTGCATTATTTAGAAATTATTTTGTTTATAGTGAGGTAGATGTTAAAAGGGCCCCATTATCCAGAAAGCTCTAAATTACAGAAAAGCAATCTCCCATCAACTTAATTTTAATCAAAAAGTTCAAAATTTTAAAAGAGATTCCCTTTTTCTCTGCAATAATAAAACAGTACCTTGTACTTTATCATAATTAAGATATAATTAATTCTTACTGGACACAAAACACAGACTTAAGGTACGAAGATCCAAATTATGTAAAGACCCCTTATCAGAAAAAACCCAGGTCATAAGCATTCTGGATAACAGGTCCAACACCTGTAGAGAGAAACATTCACGTTCATTTCTTAATGACATTGGGTACAGTGAAAATTGTGAGCTGGAAGCATTCTGAAGTCTTTTTATAGTCTTTAACTGCTTTGTAGGCATCAGTTAGATTTCAGAATACCAAAGCGATGGTCTTTCCACTGGCGTTCCCACTGTTGGTGGTGCAATTATATTGTTTTTTAACACTCTGACGTCTGCAGCAGTTTACTACTTTTCACATAATGAACTAAATATTTAAATTTTGCTGGCATGGCCAAACTTTGAATTTAACTGTGTGTATGTGCCTGTTCATACATTTATACACATTCATACACAATGGGGCACATTCATCAAAGTACGACTGATCCGAATACAAAAATTCCTATGGGAGGCTTCCAAAATCATGCACAGAAGGATCAAAGGTTTTCCTGCATTTTACAATCGTTCAAATATGAAAAAATCTTACTTTTCAGCCATTATACGATCAGATACGATGTTTTCGTATTTTGAAATACAAATTTTTCGTACTTTAAAAAGCACGATACGAAAAAATCATATTTGATACAATTTTTTTGTATTGTGCTTTTTACAAAAACCGTACTTTGATAAATCTGCCCTAATGTGTGTGCAGATAAGAGTATAAACAAAGAGAGGACTTAATTATGAAAACAAATGCAAAACATTTAGTGCCAATGAAAGGAATACTATGTTTTTACATATAACAATTACCTATTATTATATTTTTATATATATATATATATATATATATATATATATATATATATATATATATAAAATTGAACAAATCAAAACTCATGTCACATAAAAGATTTTACTTTGCCAAAATGAAGAAGCCATATACAAACTGAAACAGAGACTACCATGTGACGAACACTTAGAAGGCAGTTGGGACAAATTGTTCTATGATCCCATCACAGTCAGGTGATCACACCTCACACTGGCAAATAAGGCTGATGTCAGACGAGGCTTAGGGCGGATATTTACGCTTCCTACTTTTGCCTGCATCCGA
The DNA here is from genome assembly GCF_000004195.4 of Xenopus tropicalis. Lineage (NCBI taxonomy): Eukaryota > Metazoa > Chordata > Amphibia > Anura > Pipidae > Xenopus > Xenopus tropicalis. The sequence goes on along the minus strand of NC_030680.2, from coordinate 92,346,948 downwards.
ATGAATGGAATATGCTCGGGTGCAGGCACATGTAGCGGAAATACGTATAAAAACGCGGGAGTTTGAAAGTCTCGCGTTTTTATGCGTATTTCGGCTACATGTGCCTGCACCCAAGCGTATCTCATTCATTTGGGTGCAGGCACATGTAGGAGGCGTAGGGCTGTATTTGCCGAAAATATCTGCCCTGCGCCTCGTCTGGCATTAGCCTAAGGAAGGTCAATCTCACACCTGTGACAGGTGAGACACACCTCACTCCCGCTTCCCTTGCAATCTGCTTGTTCATCTCCAAGGCCAACAGAATATTTAAGTGCAAATAAGAGATTGTATGTATGCTTTCTTTGTTATACTGACAGGTGGACAAAAAGAAGCTAATCACTAATTAAATAAGTAGTTACATAAGGTTGAAAAAAGACCAGAGTCAAGTTCAACCCTTCCAAGTAAACCCAGCACACACCAACCTATACAGACCTATCCATACACTCACGTACATAAACCATATATACCAACATCAATACTAATTGTAGATTTTAGTTGCCAGGTGCAACTTAGCCCAGCATTTATAAATGAGGGTGTGGCCAGGTTCAGTTCAGTTCATGACAGTCTTTTTGGTATGGCTAGAGCTGTCACGTGGCATCATTAGGGCATGATTACACATAGAGGGACAAGCAATAACAAAAATCATGCATCAAAAAGACAAAAGTCCCTTATGCTTGCTAACTGTATAAATAAATGTCTGTGGCATACATTTCCCTCTAGTAAGAACATTTTTACATTAAGTTAGCTTTTAAAACCACAAAATAGCATAGTGAATCCCTCTTTGTAGCATCCCTAGTGATCAAAGTGTGGTGAGATCTTCATTCATTTAGGTACTTATGTTCTCCAATAGGTTTTTTTTTTTTTAGAACAAAATTTATTCAGTGCATCGTATTACTTCTTTTGAAGAAAATGACTAATCTTTAGCAGACTGACCCAGAGAGATCTACATAATGCAATCTCTTGGGGAAATGTGACAAATTAATATGCCTTTCAAAGAACTACTAGAGAAGTCCACTGGAGTCTGTGGTGCATACAAATGACATTTAAATAGTATTTCTTCCCTGGCCATGAATCATGACCAACTGCACAGGAGGCTGCTATCAGTTACTCCTCTAATCAGCTTATTCCAATTCCAAATGGAATAACCTAACTTTTAAAAAGAAAGGAATGTGATAAATCTAATTGGAATGTAGTTTACTCTACTTTGGACGAGATCAATTCTTCTAGTTTGTTAATTCAGATATACAAAAACTAATTTTACCATTGACATATCACTGCAATCATGGGCGAGACTGAAAACATATTAAAAAGGAAATATACCCCATTTAGAAGGTCAGTTTACAATTGTTTTATGTTTCCATAAATATCAATTTGGTTTATGCAGATGTTTGTGCTTTTTTGTATGTCATACTGGCTGCGTAGAAAAAACCTCAACTACACATAAATAAATTACTTACTTCTCTCTACTGGACACATTTCCAGGATATTGTTAGGCCTTTGCTTAATCCGTAAAACTGCATCAGTAGTAGTGTGGGTTTTTTTTTAGAAAAAGATTTTTAGTGGTCATTTTATACAGATTATTGAATAACTTATTCAATTATTAGAAATTACATCTCATCATGCACTGTGATGATGTTAAAATTTCTGTAGTAGAAACTAAAGATACACATAAAAATATGATGCAGTTTATATCATAGCAGATTTTTGACATGGACCTGTGATATAAAAGAGATGGATCTCTTGCTTGTCCTGATCAATGTACTTTTGGTACGCAATTTTGCACTATGAATATTCATTATGGGCATGTAAAGTGGTCATTTGATACTGTCAGGCCCTTTGAAGTATCCATGTCCTGCTACACTATCCAGGATACTTGCAACCTATAGGAACCTTTATCCTTGCAACCTTTATCCTTGCTTAAGCCACTGCACAATGTCAACATTTTTCAAAAAATATATTTACCTACCTTTCTTTCCTGCTCTGATTTAGAGTTCACTTTAAAAGCACACAAGAGAATCCCTAATAATTGTTGTGGTAATTTTGGGCATCCAGACTCATTAGGGTGTTGTAAGGATACTAGGACAGTGCAACAGAGCATGAAACAAATAAAGGAGAAGGAAAAGCATTTTGGCATTTTACTGCCAATAGATTAGCCACAATAGGGCAAGCTAGAATGCTTTATTTATTCTGCAGAAAGCTTTACCATACCTGAGTAAACAGTCCTAGAAGCTCCCTCTGTTAATTTAAGATAGCAGCTGCCATTTTAGCTTGGTCTCAGTAGCTTTGGTGTTGCAGCTCTAGCTGCTAGTAGCTAAGATTACACAGCACAGTAAGAAGGGGAAGCAAATTCTGATGGAAGGTGGAGCAAATTCTGATGGGAGGGGAAGCAGAAGAGAGAAGCAAACTGAGCATACTTGTGACCCTGCCTTGAAGGATTTTTCTGAGAGCAGGAAGTCTGATACAGAACATATGTACAAAAGGGTAGAAAAATCAAGTGTTTATTTTGATAGAGCACTTAGTGCAGCTTTCTGTGAGTGCTTATTTACACAATGTGAATAAGTTTTTTTTGTTTTTACAACACCTTTCTATGTAGGGTTACATGATGGCTGGTCAAGTGTTTTGCTTTTGTCATACAGACAAGGGTCTTAAAGGAGAGGGAAAGGTAAAAACTAAGTAAGCTTTATCAGAAAGGTCTATGTAAATACAGCCATAGCCACTCACAGAAATGCTGCACTGAGTCCTCTATCAAAAGAAACACAGCAAACACAGGTTTTCTTGTCTTTGTTTCTGTAAACATTTTCTTTGGTATCAGACCTTCTCTCAGAAAAATCCTTAATTCCAGGGGCCAGAGTTTGCACAGCTCTCTTTCATCTCTCCCTTCTCCTGCTCCCCCCTAACCTTAAGAATTCATAAAACTCACTACCCCCCTCCCTTAGGAATGTGTAATCCGAGCTACCAGCCTCTAGAACTGCAACAGGAAACTAGGAAGACCAAGCTAAAATGGCAGCTACAATCTTAAACAAACAGAGGGAGCTTCTAAGGCACTTTACTCAGGTTTGTTAAAGTTTTCTGTGGAATAAATATAGCATTCTAGGTGGCACTATTGTGGGGAATCTACTGGCAGTAAAATGCCAAAAATTATTTTCCTTCTCCTTTAAAGGAAAACTATAACCCCAGAAAGAATACTTAACCAACAGACCGTTTCATCATATTAAGTGACCTATTAAAGAATCTGGAATGTAAAGAACTAAAGAAACTGGAATATTATACATATATATATATATATATATATATACTGTCGTATGAAAAAGTTTGGGAACACCTCTTAATTCTTTGGAGTTTTGTTTATCATTGGCTGAGCTTTCAAAATAGCAAGTTCCTTTTAATACATAACATGCCTTATGGCAACAGTAGTATTTCAGAAGTGACATAAAATTTATTTAATTAACAGAAAATATGCAATATAAATATGCATAAATTTGGGCACCCCAACAGAGATATTACACCAATTCTTAGTTGAACCTCCTTTTGCAAATGTAACAGCCTCCAGATGCCTCCTATAGTCTTTGATGAGTGTCTGGATTCTGGATGGTGGTATTTTTGACCATTCGTCCATACAAAATCTCTCCAATTCAGTTAAATTTGATGGCTGCCGAGCATGGACAGCCTGCTTCAAATCATCCCATAGATTTTTGATGATATTCAAGTCAGTGGACTTGAGGGTTATTCCAGAATATTGTACTTCTCCCTCTGCATAAATGCCTTTGTAGATTTCCAACTGTGTTTAGGGTCATTGTCTTGTTGGAATATCCAACCCCTGCGTAACTTAAACTTTAAGACTGCTGCTTAAACATTATCCTGAAGAATATGTTGATATTGGGTTGAATTCATCCCACCCTAGACTTTAACAAGGGCCCCAGTCCCTGAACTAGTCACACAGTCCCACAGTATGATGGAACCTCCACCAACTTTGAAAGTAGGTAGCAGGTGTTTTTCTTGGTTTTTCTTTCCACCACGCAAAGAGCTTTTTGTTATGACCAAATAATTTTTGTTTTATCAGTACAAAGCACTTGTTCCAAAATGACTGTGGCTTGACTAAATGAGCTTTTGCATACAACAATCGAAAGGGCTTCTTTCTCATCACCCTGCCATACAGATGTTCTCTGTGCAAATTGCTCTGAATTGTAGGCCGATGTACAGATACAGCATCTGCAGCAAGATGTCCTTGCAGGTCTTTGGCTTGTCTGTAACCACTCACAATCCCTCTCATATGCCACACCTGTATTTGTCTTGGCCTGCCAGACCTGGGTTTTACAGCAGCTGTGCCTGTGGCCTTCAATTTCCTGATTCCATTCCTTACAGTTAAAACAGAAGTCAAACAGAAGCACAACTTGCAATTGGTCACCTAAAATACCTTTTCTCATGATTGGACACACCTGCCTATGAAGTTCAAGGCTTAACGAGCTAATCCAACCAATTTGGTGTTGCCAGTAATCAGTATTGGCCAGTTACATGTATTCAAATCAGCAAAATTACAAGGGTACCCAAATTTTTGCACAGCCGGTTTGTCCTGGGAAAAGAAAGACATACCACGGTTTTTTGTTCCCAAAATTATTCATAAGACTGTGTGCATATATATATATATGCAGCAGCGTAAGCAGCACACCATAAGTCTGAGATGACGCCTGGGTGCTCGTGCGGTAATTGTAAATGTATTTCATACGAGTGACGGCACTCACAGGAACTTTATACACATGTCCAAAATTAAAGAAAAAACTTTAGGTTTATTGGATCTAATAAACCTAAAGTTTTTTCTTTAATTTTGGACATGTGTATAAAGTTCCTGTGAGTGCCGTCACTCGTATGAAATATATATCAGTAAATATTGCCCTGTTACATCTTTCCTATGAGCCACCATTTTGTGATGGTCTGTGTGCTCCCTTGGTTTGTTTGGACTGTGAATCGCATGATCCCAGGGGTCGGCCCTTAGTACTCAAAATGGCGATTTTCTATTTAGGATAACCCAATTGTATATAGTTATAAAAAAGTATATTTTTATGAAAATGGCTTATTTAGATGAAGCAGGGTTTAACACAAGAGCTGTTTTATGCAAAATATTTTTAGAGAGACCTACATTGTTTGGGGGAATAGTTTTCCTTTAAGCATTATTGTCACAAAGCTATGTCACATTTAACATTGTCTCTCAAACACACACAATCATTCCACCTTATATGATGCAATATACAATAGCCTCACCATAAAGACCAAGTTTACTAGGTTTTTTTCAGAATGTATGGAAAACATATATCCTGTGTATTTGCTTACACAATGGATCTCGTTACAATTCTGTCACCCTATACGTCCTAAGAAAACTATGGATACAATGAATGTATAATTTTGGATCAGTTCAAAATCCTTAATAAAAATTTTCGCCAAACACTGATCTGAAGCCAAGCCCAAATTTACATATTCAAATCTGAAAAATAGCAAAAAAACTTCCATCAATTGAGAACAAGAAAAAAATGCTGCTTTCACTTGTCCAGATGATTATGATCATGTGACTAAGTTTTCAGGATTTTTGTATGCAAATTTCTATTCAATAATCATTTAGGTAATTTTGTGGCAGCAATCTATCAAACTGTGACTAATGGAGCTGCGAAAGTGAAATGTTGGCTTTGAGAAGGAAACATGAAAAACTGACAGTTTCCGTTTTGTTTATTTTAAAAGCTCACTAAGATGTTTAATCACCCACACATAATTGCCCAAATCCACACTCAGATTAATATCAGCACCATATAATTGACTATGATTGCCAGAATTGGAATTTATGTCAAACTAAATCCAACCTGTACCAGTTTTGTCAGAAGAACAGTTTCTCAAACATAAGGCTAAGAAAAGCTTAAGCATTAAGAGGATTTTCATATTAAAATGCTTCAAAAATATGTCATAAAGGATTAATAATATTTTAGAGATGTCAGTCATGCTGTTTAACAAATAAATGCTCATTAAATTGGTAGACAGGAATGAGACTGGAGGCTAGAAGTAGAAAGAATGAATCTATTTCCACTTCTATAGGATTAAGGAAAAGCATTAATACTTACAGTTACAAGTGTTGTGCATTTAAGGCTTTAATGCAATTTGTTTGCTTACTCTATGTGGCCTAGGTTATGGACCTAAATGACGCACAGTTTAAATTTAAGAGCAATACATTTCTCTACCCTCTTTTACACATGTGAACAAATTCAGGGTACAGCATAGCATTTATATAATATCAGACTGCACCAATATACATAACTCTGAAAGTCACAAAAAGTTTTGTTTGTACACCCATAGTTCAGTATAGACTTGGACCAAGCCACTTTGATAAACCAAAGTTTTTCAACAAACAGCTTGAAAGTAGATTTCAGGTTTGAACTAATGTTTTAACACTATTAGTGCAGTGCTTATGTGTAAATGATATAGATAGGGTTAAGCAGCTATAAAATTCTATATAACTCATTTTATATTGTTGCAGATGTGATTTCTTAAAGGGGACCTGTCACCTAGACATAAAAAAAGAATAAGAAAAGTCCCCAGTCTTTTAGTGTGCTCTAACTGTCAATTCAAAAAGATGAAAGAATACAATTTAAAAATTTAATACAGTTACTTTGTTCAACTAATATTGTAAAGGTGGAATCAGAATTAATTCTTAGGGTTACAGGTCCCCTTTAAGAACCCTTAAGTTTCCCATGAAATGTTGAAGCACACTGCCGAAACCCTACATTTACTGGCAGTCATAAGAGCTTGGGTGCAAAGAATGCCAGATTTGGAATTTATGTCAAACTAAATCCAACCTGTACCAGTATCTGAATAAAAAGATTTAAAACACAACACCTATGGAGAGCCAAACTCTAATATTTCTGGGTGTAGGAGAGTCACTATTGTTTATATAATGAGCCAGGTTAGGCTACTGGAAGGAGAAAATGAGGCAACAGAGGACAATGTGTAGCTGAGTGTAAAAGTCTGTTGTAAAAACTCATTTTTACTCCATGCTTCACTGAAGAATTTCTTTAAATGATGTAAGTTTCTGGGTTAATGGTTTCTGCCTGCAAATTTCAGGAATGATGATATGCTTAATAAGGAGAAAACACATCTTAGAAATTTTCATTTTGAGGTTGTTTGGTGTAAAACATTTTACACGCATTTAATATGGCTTTTGGTGTGTGTTTGGTTGGTGGTATAATGGGATACCGCAAATGAGCATCATTTTAAAAATGTTTACAAAAGTATTAAATTCTTGCCACCATATGTAATAAAAGGCATCAAGATCAGGAGCAGTAACCCACAGCAACCAATAAGATGTTTGCTTTTAAACAGGTGACCAGTGAACTTTACCTGCTTATTGGTTGCCAAGTCTGACTGATTGCATTACCATTTTGCATTTAATATACTTAGCACTTAATGCTTGTTTACAAAGCGGATTCCACTACAGGTTGCGCAATAATATAAATATATATGACTAGGTGGCACAATATATTGTTATGCCAGGCTAATCTTATCATAATGCACCACATATCAGTGCTAAATAAAGCTGTCTGCTACATATGGCTGAACATTCAATCAGTGTAGTGACTGTCATTGTGAGGAATATGAGCAATTAATCATGTAGTGTCAAAATGGCAAAATGGTCTGGATTTTTACCTGTATGTCCATGGAGAGGAGAGTGAGGCCGAGGTAAAGTTGGAGATGTGCTGGAAGCTACAATCAGGCTCTTTCGATTACTAGAACGACAGCTGTGGAATAAAGAAAAAACACAATTAGAGCCCAAACATCTTATACTAGAAGGACAGCTTGGAAGAATTAACCCGTGCATCTCAACATGAAGCTGAAAATACTGTAAACTGAAATGAAGATAAAGTATAAAAAAAACATGTTTGCGCACCATTATTTCCATTATATATAAATCTGGAATTCTTTTCAAGAAACATTATTAATTCTAGCTTACATAACTACTATACAAATAGCCTCTGACAATATAATATTTAGCAATGCTGCTGCAAGGGCGTCTTGAATTTGAGAGCGTTAGAATATGGAGAAACTAATTTTGTTCTTTGTTGACTACGGAAATGAGGCTAATTATCCTAATCCTCTATTTATACAGCACAGATATGTTATGCAGCTCTTAATAGATTGTAATTCAGTTTCTGTCCTACCATCTCTTATTTTTGGTAGAAAAAAATAAGAGATGGTAGGTGCTGCACAGAATAAAGGAAATTGTTAATCTGGGATTCACCGTGGCCAATTTTTTTTTTTTTTTTAAAGCTTTAAACAAACTATTTCCCACAAAATCTGACAGGACGTAAAAAATATACACTTCTCATTAGTGAAAGCGACTAAAAACCCCAGTGCAGTGATATTAAAAACCATTACAATCTGATTTAGAAGTTATACCTGAAAGGTTTAGCTCCAGGGCTGCTTTGCCACCTCTGTCAGTCAGACAGCCCCCATGAAGTGCATAGTCTTATATGGCTCTTATACATCCAGCAGAAAACAGAGGCCCTATTAGTATTTTAATTGGGGTTTAAGGTTAACATTTATTGGTGTCTTTCATGCAAATTGGGGTATACTGGGTATACTTACATTTATTTAGCAAATAAATATATAGGAAAACACTAAACTATAAATGATCTTAAACTTTATTAGTGGTATTTAACCATCAACCTTCAGAATGCAAAAAATTCTATCTCAAGTTGTGCTAAATAAGGATGTTAAAAGGCGTGCCTATGCGGCTGCTCATTTAGGCAGTGACTGACTGTTCAGTTGTCTTTTGCCAATCAATACAATGTCAACAGCCCTCCTTTGCTTCGAGCAAATCATTGATCCAAACTAAACACGTGTGCTAATACATAGAATCCAAAAAGGCATATGCCTGTTATGTTTGTAAAAAAAAAAAGCCATTTCATGTAATGACATATGCATAATGGTCAGAAATTAGATACACCCTAGGGATGAGCAATGAATACCATCTTCATACAGGCACTATCACCATATTGTAGTTGGGGTACTTTCCACCAGTATGACATTGCTTAAACTCTAATGGATAAATATATCCATGACAACAGCAGCAGAATGACTGAATCTTCCCCAAGGGACAGGTACAATTTCTTCCCTCAGTGCAATCCCTCAGTGCTAAAACCAGTATCATGAAAATTCGATGCAAGTCCATTTGTATAATTTACCATCAATTCCCAGAAGCAAGGATATATCCTTTACTCATTGATAACAATTCGATACAGCATGCAGTATACCAGCTATTCTGGAAGGTAATACATACATACAATACACCATACTTCCAATATATTATATGGTATTAAAACTACAGGAAGGAATAATAAAGTGCAAACAAATGTTTTGAGAATGGAACGAAATAAGGAAAAGACATACTTAAGCAAGTCCTCAACTAATTGCATGCAAATACCATGGGTACAGCAACAAATAAACTGCCTGTTGTGGACACTACACCATTTTTTTCAGGGGAGAAACACGCAACAATAGGCGAAATCTAAAGTAGGTCACCCTAATAGGCTGCACAACAATGTCAGTGCACCATCACTTGTCAAGGCAAAGCTACCAATGGATACAGGTAACTTTGCATTACTCTAACAAGAACTGCCACTGTAAAGAAGGCACTGGCACAATCTGAATGCAGGGAGAAATATATGTTATTGTGGGAGCTGTACAGAGTAATTTAAAAAAAAAAAAAAAAGTTTACTCATACTTTAAAAAGGAGTTTAAAACATGTTGCATGACAGTGTAAGGCTCTGGGGCATATTTCCATATGGGCAGTAACCTATATCAACCAATCAGTGACTGGATTTTTTTTCAGCCAGCTGCAGGTTATACAATGAAGAAAATTTCACTTATCGCCATATGTTTTACTGTACATTGCAAATCCGCTTAGTATTTATAAATTAGGCCCTGTTAGCCAAAAGGGGGCCAAACACGTGCAGAATTTAGTCTTCTTCCGATGAGCATTCAGATATCGATCGTATGTTTAAATGCAACAATCTAAAACTAACATTCAGAGTGAATTTGTAGGATACAGCCCTAAAAATAACAAATCAGAGGATGTTTTGAACATGAAATAGTTGGCAGACATTGATCGTATGAAAGTGACTTCCATTGTAGATTGAATAAAACCACCAATTGCTATGGTACGAAAATTATCAGGACGATAATTCTGAGCCCACACATGGGCCGAAAATCACACAAAGATTTTATTGGTGCATGCAGGATGAAAAATGGCTTGTACAAGTCAGACATAAGAGCTCCTCAAAGTCTGCAGATGCAGTGAGAAAAGTGAAGTTTCTAGTGCAATCTGTTTTTTACCCCAGAATGCAATTGTAATTGTGGCCACAACCGGGTGTTGCGCCTGACATAGAGTGGAAGCCTGTCTGGCATCATTTCCGGTGTTTGTTGTGAGTGGCATCTGCAGTCAACTCTGTAGGCGCAAGTGCCCTGCAGAAGGCAAGAAGGACTGAGCAGTGGCAAGCGCAAATAAATAGGAGTGTGAAAAGCAAGTTCTGATGCAAGTACCGTTAATGACAGCAGCATTCTCAAACTTTGACAAAATCCAAACAGAGAGACATATAATACACAAGAGTCATGAATATCCTGTAAATCAGGGATCCCCAACCTTTTTTACCTGTCAGCCATATTCAAATATAAAAAGACTTGGGGAGCAACACAAGCATGAAACATGTTCCTGGGGTGCCAAAAAGGACTGTTATTGGCTATTTGGTAGCCCCTATGAGGACTAGCAGCCTACAGAAGGGAGCAACATCCAAGGGGTAGGAGAGCAACACGATGCTCATGAGCCACTGGTTGGAGATCACTGCTGTAAATTATTGCCTTATAAACAAAGTATAGTGATGCAATTTGTTACATCTTAATGAAACCTGTGTATAATAATAACAGTTACAAAGTACCCCCTGTATAATAATAAATAAAATACCCCATTATATAACTTATAATATACTTATATTTCATAATAGGGGGGTAGTTTACTCACTATAGACAAAGAGAATGTGTTGACAACACAAACTTAGCTGGAAATCCCCATATGAGTGTACCAAATTCGCTATGCTTACAGTATATCAAATGTCCATCTATACAATGCCCAGACAAACTAGAGAAAGACAACTCCACTACACATCTCCTACCATTTTTTATTCAAATGTATGTGCCATATTTAAATGGTTGTAGAAATTTGATTCATTTTGTAATTTTTTTTTTTTTATCAAAACCAGGCTGACTTGTGAATAAACAAACATTTAAGATATTTCAGCTTACAATATGACTGGAATATACATGTTCATAAACACCCCAGCTGCATGGCACGTTAAAACAGATATGAAAGTTGTAGCTTTAATTACAGTAATTTAGAGATGGATGTGAATTTCAAAGGCGTAACAAAAAAAACAAAAACAAAAAAAACAGGCAAGAGCAATAATTAGTTCCTCAAAAAGATAAGCACTAACAAGCATCTGCTTACAGGGATTTTTCACTGAAAGAGCACAGTTTTCTTGTGCATTCGTTTCAGAACATTAAGGTAACTGAATAACATGACAGCAACAATAAAACGGAGCACAAATAACATTTATCTTGCGTGTGTACTTTATACACAGGATCCATGATAATGCTACAAATTATATCCTTATAAAAGTTGCTTAGTGATGTCATCAATTATACTCAGTACTTGGGGCACATTTATCGTACGATTGTTTCCGATTACAAAAAATGTGTATTTTTTCAGTTTTCGTACTGTGCATATTTTTTGCAACTTTTTCGTATTTTGCAACAATTTGTGCGACAAAATCGTATGTGTCGTGCCTAGTACGAAAGTTTTGGATTCATTAAAGCTTCATTATAGTGACTTTCCTTGGGTCAGGTTAGAGCGGCAGAGTGCCATTGAGTCCTATGCGAGGCTTCAAAAAACATGCACAGAAGGATCAAAGTCAGAAAGGTTTTCCCGCCATTTCCGATCGTTCGCATACAAAAATTTCGGGACTTTAGGATCGCCAATACGATATAATCATGACTATTACAATTTTTTCGTAAGCATTTTTCATTCGTCAGAAATTATTGTATCTAATCCAAATTTTACCCATTTCGGGATTCAAACTCCTACTTTGATGAATCTGCCCCTTAGGGGCTGATTTACTAACCCACGAATCCGACCCGAATTGGAAAAGTTCCGACTTGAAAACGAATATTTTGCGACTTTTTCGTATGTTTTGCGATTTTTTCGGATTCTGTACGAATTTTTCGGATCCAATACGATTTTTGCGTAAAAACGCGAGTTTTTCGTATCCATTACGAAAGTTGCGTAAAAAGTTGCGCATTTTGCGTAGCATTAAAACTTACGCGAAAAGTTGCGCATTTTTCGTAGCGTTAAAACTTAACGCTACGAAAAATGCGCAACTTTTCACGTAAGTTTTAACGCTACGCAAAATGCGCAACTTTTTACGCAACTTTCGCAATGGATAGGAAAACTCGCGTTTTTACGCAAAAATCGTATTGGATCCGAAAAATTCGTAAAGAATCCGAAAAAATCGCAAAACATACGAAAAAATCGCAAAGTACCGATCATTACGAAAAAAACGCAATCGGACTCCATTCGACCCGTTCGTGGGTAAGTAAATCAGCCCCTTAGTGTCACGAGTCACTTGGTTAGTTGGGACTTGGTTATTATACAAAATAATTTACCTATCTTACATATTAACAAATTTATATTTTACATTAGGGCTTACCTATTATATAAACACACACATTTATCTTGCACTGGAGTGTGTACTATAAACATATGTGTGTGCAAGTACCAGCCCAATTTATATAGCTGTGTACATTTATACAAACTTATAGAGAAAGAAAGAAAAACAATTAGACCAGCAACCAAGGGATAAAATGAAACATGTATTAAATAAACAAGTATGTACATGCATGTTTACTTAACACAAATTTAGTTTGCTGGTCTTTTTTTTCTTTATAAGTCAAATTCCTTACGAGGTCAATTTTTCTTCTTGTTCATTATATATATATATATATATATATATATATATATATATATATATATATATATATATATACTTCATGACCTATTTATTTGACATTACTTATCCTAAGTACTTTTATGAACATGAGCAGGTGCTTGTATCTAGTGTCAGACCAAACAGCATTGTCAGTTGGCCATTTATTAGGCTAGCACTATTTGACATTAGATGCTTTGGTATTTATAGGTAGATGTGAACTGTCCTACACCCATTGTACCAGTTACATATATAGTCATTACTTACAGATAACTTGCATTTTCCTTGAGCAACATGAACACACACACATTTAGTTCCTGTTATCATAAGGAGCTGAAACTGTTCAGGTCAGTGAGTTCTTGTCATCAGCCTTACAAATACATCCTTAGCTACCCAAAAACAATGTTTTGTTTAAATAATAATCTTCTGTATGTCCATTTTGATATTACTGAGACAACTAACATCTTACATGCATACTATGGCATTTGCATGTTTTCAAAGGATCTCCTATTCTAGCATTTTATCTTTTTTCAAGTGACTTAATTGAAATATGATTTTTGCTGTAGAGCAGGGGAAAAATGTGGTTGTCAAGCTTTGCTTCCAAACATGTTATAAACACATATTGGTACATACACAGCTCCACAAAAATGTACCAAAAAAGTCTGTGGCTATCACAGGCATTGTACAATCCCAACATGGTTTACAACAATGATATCATAGCACAAAGAAGAAATGTGTGGGTTAACAGTCAAGCCCCAGCCAACTGGGAACTGAATTCAGGTGATCTGACCATGGTATGCACTGACCACGCCCATTTCTTTGCCACCAATGGATATTTATACGGTGACACTGCGAAAAATACAGACAGGATGGTTGACAGAGAAAGTTTAAATATTAATTGCGGCAGTAATCAGGTACATGAAATAAGTTACATATTTCATGTACCGTATAAGCAGAGTTTTTCAGCACCAAAAATGTGCTGAAAAACTAATCCTCGGCTTATAATCGAGTATATTGATTCAAAGATGGAACGAGCTTGTTGTGAGCGGCTTATACTCGAGTATATACGGTAAGTTAAGGCAATCAAACCCATCATTTTTCTTTTAATTTCAGTATTTTATCCATTTGCATGAAAGATTATGCTCTGACCCCTTAATTTTCTAATAATTTTAGGGAAGATACAGCTTCATAAGGTAAGAAATCCTGTGCTAAAGAGACAAATTATTTTCACATAAAAATGATTAAACAATTCACTTTAGGTTTACTGTCACCGCTCTTCTGTATACTTTGATGCATTATTTAAGTAAGGACAAAATCACATATGGTGCTTGTCTCTGCATTTGCTCTTTGGACAACCACAGAGACTATATGCCAAGAACTGCTGCAGATCACTTTTCCTTATAGCCCGTTAGGGTTGCTCGGTTCCGGACACATGGGCAGAATTCTCACATGAAAATACAGGCTTCCATGGTAATCATACAACTTGTATCTGAAAAGCATATATTCTAGTGCGAGATCTAAATTAGATCTGTCAGCTCTGCTCAAAGAAATTCAAATATTGCCTGCCATACCTACTTTGTGAGACGAAACAAATACATCTAGGACAGGCTGGAGGGCCATTAAATCTCATGGTCTAAACTAGTTCAGCAATTTTTTGAAATCTGTATGAGACTCATGGCTGCAGGTGGTAGAAAATGGTGGGTTAACTCACACTTAGATTTTTAGATATATACCAGCAACTGCAAAAGAACAATATAATGAAAGTTTCCACTAGTCTTCCATGTGTAGCCACTAGTCTTTCTACTAGTCTTCCATATGTTTTTTTTTAGAAACTAAATATAGCATAATATTTCATCAGTGCCAATAATTAGCATGTCCTGGAAAGCAAACATTAGTGCAACCAAACATATTCTTAAATCTATCCAGTCTATCTTCCAAAAGACCCTGTTAAGGTGAACAGAAACCTCATTAAAGCTACCTCACTGAACTGTTCACAGCTATACCAACTACTTTGCCTAAATCACAAGACCACCTTAATTATTAATAACAGAAATTCAATGCCAGAACAGAAATTCAAAGCCAGTTCATGCTGAATTATAATAACCAAGAGGAAGATTTTCAAGCTGCTTCTCTTCTTTACCGTATATCTAACACAAGGTCAAGCTTGTTATTAAAGAACTTAGTCTGAGAATATTAACCTTTATATTTAGATAATCACTGCTGCATTTCCATATAGATTTCTGAGTAGTGAAGCAGGATTTTGTAGGTATATCCCAAGAGCCATTTCAATTCTTCAAACATTTGAGTCCCATTTGCTACTTTTTGGGGGCAATCTTAGCCATCACAAACAAAATTCCCAAAAAAAACAAAAACATTTTTACATTATATATATATATATATATATATATATATATATATATATATATATATATATATATATATATATAAGCTTACATTATATATATATATATATATATATATATAAGCTTACATAATTTAAAACAATCACAACTGTGTTTGATTTTAGACTTTTTCAGGAATCTCTTATAGACAGTATAACAGGCAAGACAATCAGGTCCAATGCATACAGCATCATAATCAGGGTATTGTTTCCCCATCAGACGGGACCAGAATAGAGATTTTAACCCACTAATTCGCAGAAACCATTTGTTTGTGGTAAACAGAACAGTTAATTTGTATTGCCTATTTCAAGCATTTGGGTAAAAGATCCCATAACTATACAGGTATGGGACCTGTTATCCAGAGAACGCTTGGGACCTGGAGTTTTCCAGATAAGGGATCTGCATCTCCATAACTTAAGTCTGCTTAAAATAATTTAAATATTGAATAAATCCAATAGGCTTGTTTTGCCCCAATAAGGATTAATTATATCTTAGTTGGGATCAAGTACAAGGTACTGTTATTATTACAGAGAAAAAGGAAATCATTTTTAAAAACTTGAATTATTTGCTTATAATGAAGTCTATGGGAGATGGGTTTTCCATAATTCGAAATTTTCTGGATATGGGGTTTCAGGATAAGGGATCCCATACCTGTACCAGCATACCAATATAAGACTGAACAACATAAATCAATAAAATAGAGCATGCTGTTTACAGGAAAATATCAGAAAACAAAGTTAGATTTGTTCATAAACTACACAAACACAGTGGCTCGGAGCATTTTTTCTTACAACTGAAGTATTTATAAGAAATAACATTAAAGCTATGTTTAATCCTTTGAATCTCTAATACCAGTGACTAAAAAAAAAATCCACGGGTATGAATTAGATCTTATGCACATTTACTTCTGGGACATGATGGATTCCCTTTAAGCCGACAGCTCTGCTGTTCAATTACAGCAGACATTAGCTGAAATAAGATAATGATGAGGGCCCACAGGATTATGGTTAGCAGACAGGGCTATATACAGTATTTTCTAGCATACATGTAAGGAAATTCTTTTACTAAAAGGGGGAAAACAATAGTACATTTAAATTGTTTTGCTGATAAGGCTTTTGAACACAATTTAGAAAAGGTGATTCCACCCAAGGATATAAATATTTGGGTACCCATGGGGCCTAAGAAACATTTTGTTGTGTATGGTGACTTTTTTTTTAATCTATTCTTCAAGTGCATGATGGATGGAAAGCCTGACCAATGTGAGATAAGAAGAGCCTACAAGTGCAGTTCCTGAAAGAGATAAGTTCTCAGCCAGTCAATCCTTTCAGTAACCATTTATGCAGACAGGCAGGAGGTCTGGGCAGACACAGACAAGCTAGACTGCATGCTAAACAAAATTAGCAATTATTTAAGACTATCATAAATATATAAGACACAGAGTAAACCCGATAAATCCAATGAGCAATAGGCTATAAATAGGAGGGAACTCTGACACAGCAGGCAAGCAGGTAAATTATAGCAACCCAAAAAGGTTAGCTTTTTTAACTTTAAAAAACCTTCCATGCTTCCATTGCTCTTTCGTAATGAAAATATTTATATAATTTAACAAATTCAACAAGGACGATCATATCCCTGTTTTTTTTCTTCAAGTATGTAAGATATTTAGAGTTACTAAAACCAACTTATATGGTGTAGCTCTACCAATACCCACATATTTTGTTCTGAAAATAATTAACTTTATAACTTTTCCAACCCCTTATTTTTTTTTTTTTTAAAAGATTCTTTTAGCTTTACTGCCCATTTAGAAATTAAAAAAGGTTCATGTTTATGCTATATATAAAAGATTAATAGTTAAGCATTGCTGGGTTACCAGGTTCTTTTCATCTGGCACTCACGTGGAGAAGGTTTTGTTGTTGCTGCTGCTAATAATTTAACAGGTATTCCATCTTTATTGGCTAGTGGCAGCTTAAACCATAGTCACATATGTGCAGTATGTACCCATAGCATTTATGCAGTTTATTAGAGATATATATATCTATATATATGTTATGTTACAAAGCATTCAATGTTATAGAGCAGATAGGGAAACAGCATTCTGTTGCGTTTTAAAAAGAAGAAAATCTAAGTTTGAATTTAAACTGTACAGGCAATTTTCTGCTAGTGTCTGAAAAAAAGAAAAATATATACACTGATAAAAAAGTGTTCTGTTTACCAGTTTTATAATAATCTGTACATGTTTTTTTCTCAGCTTGCTATTTCTTAATAACATGAAATAGTATGTACACATAAACAGATAATTAGAACAAAACCACAGATTACAGATTTAGCCAGCTACAATGTTAGACAAATGTGTAAAATGTATTTCAAGTTTTAAAAAAGCTTAAAACATAAAAGACAGATACTTTTCTAAGCAGTAATTTTGCACTGTTACAGAATATCTTGTGAATATCATATGTATTTACCTTTTGGATCTTCGCAGCATATTTGTTTCAGGGAGAGAGAAATTTGACAAAACTGTCCAAAAGGAGTCAGACATTGTAAAGCAAAGCTTTCATGGCTGGCACACCACCACCAAGATGCCACAAGCTCCGGAAAACAAGGAAGAGTAAACAGAAAGAGATGCAGACAGTATGTATTCACTAGGGACCTTAACATGCTTTTCCATTAATACGCAAGAAGCCGAAAGGAGTGCTCTGGCTGCTCCCACTGCTTTTGCTTTGTATCAATTTCAGCTACCACTCCCCTCTGTTCATCCCTCCTCCATACTCCAGAGGAGTGATAAATAATTAGAAACCCATTCATGCTATAGTCTCATTTCATTAAATCTACAGGCTTTGGTATTTTTATTTCACTTACATGATAAATGTTTAAGTGAAGGTGTGGCACTACTAAAGACTGGCTTATGGTCAGTTTGAAAGAGATAAGCACTATTAACATTGTTTAGTCTCTAACATTATTTTAAAACATAATGTAAACATTTTTTTCATCATTACCATGATGAGAATATTCTCCTTGTAGGAGTATACAAAATATCTAAAGGATATTTGGTGCCAAAGGCATAGCAAAGGTATAGTAAGATCATTTAAATTAAAACACACACTTGAATACACATTTTAGTGCTGCTTTGATCTAAAAAATTACTTAATTTTTAGTTTGACTCAATTGACCAGAATTCAAAATGGGTAATACATTTTATGAACTAAGCCAGTTCACTACACTTATAGGACCTGTTACCCATAAAAAAAAAAAAAAAAAAAATACTTATACTATTAAGAAGTCTTCTCTACTCTGAAGATCCATTATAGGGCCGCAGCAAATCTACAACTGGATAAAATTAACCATGCGAGATAAGAATTAATACAGTACTTCCTGCTGACACAATTTCTGTCGCAGTCCTGAGCTTCTTTAGGCTATACAGAAAATGCTCCTATTTTCCATATACCCTAGGGCAGCTCTGTCCAACTTCTGTGGTACAGAGGGCTGAAATTTTTCTGGCCAACACAGTAGAGGCCCGAAAATGGAAGCAAGTTTGATCACTCCCCCTTTTCAAGCCACACCCACTTTAAACCACACCCATGTTATCACAAGGGCTTTTAAGACTATACCCACATTAATGGTAACAGCACAGCAAAACCCCAAATGGTTAATGCTCACTGTAGATATATCAGCCTTCATTTATATGTGAAAGAATTATGTCATATTAAGACACAACCTTAAATCCCTATGCCTCCTCTACCCCCAGCACATAATTACACATCTTAGGGACCATATAATGACTATTTTCAAATGCTAACAAACTCCCAGAACAAACCCCTGCCAGGTTCACTTCCCACAGGCAGCATAGGGCAGGCAGAGTATGGCACACACAGGCAGCATAAGCAGGCAGAGTGTAGCACACACAGGCAGCATAGGGCATAGTTACATCCAAGTAAACCCAGCACACACAACCTATACGTACCTATCTGTACACTCACATACATAAACTATATATACAACCACTAATACTAACTGTAGATATTAGTATCACAATAGCCTTGGATATTCGGCTTGTTCAAGAACTTATCCAGGCCCCTCTTAAAGGCATTAAGAGAATCTGCCATTACCACATCTCTAGGAAGGACATTCCCCAACCTCACTGCCCTCACCGTGAAAAACCACCTACGCTGCTTCAAAGTAGCAGGCGTAAGGCTGAATTTTCGCCAAGCGTTTTTCCGCTTGCCGAAAATATCAGCCCTACACCACGTCTGCCATCAGCCTAAGGTGTGAACAGGTGAACAATGTGGGTGATTACAGTCTGAGCCTGAAGTGTGAATATTGCAGGGGGTGAACAATGCAGAGATTAAAAGGTGTGAACAGTACAGGAGATTACATGTTTAAACAATACAGGGGGATTACAACCTGAATATAAGGTGTGAACAATGCCAGTTAATCTCAATACTAATACCATTTAAAGCTTCCACAAAGGTAAACCATCAAATCAGCCAGATAGGTGGGGGGCCACACAGAGGGGGGTCACGGGCCGCCAGTTGGACAGCCCTGCCCTAGGGAAAAAGACACAGTGGTGTAAGGCACCAAATAGGTCTTATATGTACAACAGTTAAATCCAACAGGTGGCCTTGTTAAGTTTAGCTTCAGCCCCTATCCTAGTTGTGCAAAAAACATTTGCATATATTTATTTTACTAAAAGGTACTGGTTGCTAAATCCCTAACAAGAAAACAAATGGGCATCCCTTTTTATAACTAAGAGTCCATATGTGGACCCTGAATCTCGAATGTTGCCCATCACTTAATTATAACCTGGTCACTAGCATGTCCTGCCCCAGTAATCCATATTGTTTACGGTAGCTTATTGCAGTGAGTTTGTTTTGGTTTGGGAAATTCAAAGAAATGATGCATCATAAGGACAAAAATTGATATTTGATAGTCATGAGTATGTGATATAAACGGTATTAACATTTTTATTTCTAGGCAACAGCAAGTATGTATGAGTAGAAGTATGTTAATCATACTGAGTTAAATAAACAGATAGCAATGTATAATGAATATAAATACAATATATACATACAATTACATTTAGTGTGAAGCTTCGAGACAAAGTACAATTAAATGCTCCCATTTATCTACAAAAAGTAAAAATAGGGACAATGCTCGATGAAACACCAGTACTATGATCCTAAATAATCTTACAACAGACTACAGGAGTCAAAACAATTCCAAAGAGGTCGTTTTTGCTAGATATATTTGCTTTGCTATGGATGAATCCTCCAACTTCCAGAAAGTCATTTTGCAGCTGTCAAAAACAAGCCAGCTACAATATCAATGTAACATTATACTATAAGCTTGATGGGAAGAGCTTTACAGTAAAAGGTAACTGCTGACCAACTGTAATAAAGATTGTTCCATTTGCTAAGCTTGGAATTCCCTCTGTTTATTAGGATTTTGATTCCTTCTGTAGAGGTGAAGCTTTTCTTGAATCTAACATTACCGACATAATGTAGGTCAATATATTTGTAGTACAAATACATTATTTTTTCGTTGCATTATAAAGGAGATTTGTTATTATTTTCAATTGTTTATACTTCTGAGCTCTCATTCTGCCTTCATTACTGCCACCTGCTAGCAACTATATAACAGTCAGAAATAAAAGCCTCTGAGCTAAAAACAATATATAAGTTAAAAAAACAGGAAATAATAATTGTCAAACGATACTACAGCCCCACCATAAGAATAGGAGATTGCAAAATGACTTCTGATGCAAAATGTTAAAGCGATACAGACACCTAAAATTAAACCATTTTTTAGATATATCATAACATTGTCTTTGTGTGAGCTTTATAATTTTGCCTTACAAGTACTCCCTGATGCTTTAACATTCCCTGCATGATCCCTATGTTCCTCTATGAGGGGGCTGCCATATTTATACAGCAGTAGGCCGTTAACAGTAGAAGCAACTGACTAGTTGAGAAAGGACAGTTTGGTAGCCAAAACAGTCAGGTTTACAGATTTCAAGTGACAAATAAAAACAGCCTTATCAGCAAAAAAAGATCAACATGACCTATAGGTAAGTTTTTATGGACATTCATATTTTGAAAAGTATTTTTTGGGTGTATCACTACAACAGTAACGTGAGTAGCGAATGGTCCATCCTGAAGCTCCACCAACCAACCATACACTACCAAAGCATTCTGCCTGAAATTCCACAGAAGTGGATGTATTCTAAGAGATTGTTATATCCCTCTCTTCTTAAATTCCAAAGCCTTTTCTATCATGTTAGCTGAACAGAAAAAAATTTAATTACACTATACAAATTATTAAAATTTTGTTTCCTTCAGTTTTGGAATTCACAGTCATAGCAAGCAGGCAGGAGCCATTTTGTGGGCACTGTTATTAAGGAAAGTTTTGTATTAACCCAAAATCTTGTGTACGTATGTATGTATGTATGTATGTATATCTTTATTTATAAAGCGCTACTTATAAGAGGAGACCATGCACAGGCAACACAATTATAGACCGTAAGGAGGGAGGGGGAATGTGAGGAGTGCAGTGACGTCTAGGAAGTGCTAAAAGTGAAAACAAATGCCTGCCTAAAATAGGTATGATGTTTTAATTAAAAAAAAACAAAAAAAAGAATTTGGGGTTTAGATTTCGGGCCATAGATCATTCACTGAAAATAACTGGCTGTCATATAAAAAATTAAATAAATGTGAAGGGCTCCATTACACATCAAAGTACGTATATATTAAGGAAATAGACAGAAAGAGAATGAAATGGACCATACCATTTCAGTTTCAGGCTCTAATCTAAATATAAGGTGTCCTTTAGTGCAAATCTAAACTTGTTTTGAGGTGAACTTGTTGACAGCCAGTTTCACACTACAAATTTACTTGCTATGTGAAAACACTAAAGAAACCAGCAGTGCAACCCTGATCCTGATGCCTCAGAAAATCTTTACTATTATGGGCACTGAAAGGTTACTGAAGCTAAAATTGTACATAGTGAACCTTCCCATCAACTGGCATTATATTGAATATTTACCTGAAAGACAAATGTACTATGGCAGAAGCGGACACTGTCAGGTGTCTGGCATCAAGAGGATTAATGATACCTTAACTTCTTCTTTACCAAAGAGTGAATGTTCTGATTGTTAGCACAAATGCAATTTCTGACTACAGTTACGTATACAATCTAAGGGTTAAGTCATGTGGGATGTTTTGTCACCTGCACCAAATTGCTTCCCATTCAAGTGAGAAAACATTCAAAAATAACTTTCAAATGCATAAGATGAGTGTTGCCTCCCTGAAACAATTTTAATTGTGTAGTTATATGTGAATGTTTCTTTCAGGGGATTTTCATTTCCTGGTGTTCCTGGCCGTTTAGAGGAGAACTAACCCCTAAAAAGTTAATATTTTATACACTGTACTTATTGCAACAGCCTAAAGTTTCAGCATCTCAATAGTAGCAATGTCCCAAGCCTTCAAACTTGTCACAGAAGCTCCCCATCATGGAAAGTGTCAGTGACACTCACATGCTGAGTGTGCTCTTAGCAGCTGCTGAGAAGTTAAGCTTAGAGGCCGTCACAAATTATCAAGCAGAAAATGAGGTTGGCCTGTAATATAAGAATAGGCTACAGAGCAGATTATTAAATTCAGATGCTAGTTGCACTGGTTTCTGAGCTGTATTACTTATTATTAGCCTTATATAGTGAGATTTACATTCTGTATATGCAGTATATAGTGAGTAGGCCCATAAGCTCAGTAACTGACAGCAGCACGGAGCATGTGCAGGGAATCAGCAGAAAAGAACATGGGGAGCTACTGGGGCATCTTTGGAGGCACAGATCGTCCCTGCTAAAAGGCTATGGTTGCCTTGAGCTGGTACATAAGCCCAAAACATAATGTACAACTATTTTTTTAGTTAGTCTTTAATTACCCTTTAATAATAACACTAAAGTCACCAGTGTGTGAACAAGGTCTCCTCTGCAGCTGTGTAAAGAAAAGCATGTTTACACTATACAGCATTAAACATAAGCCAATTCTTGAAGCAGTTTCGCAAAAAAAATCTTCATTGGCAAAATGTGGAATTTCACCATGGATCCATGCCTGGTGAAAAAATTCACTCATCACTATTTTTCAGCTGTTAGCAAATTAGGTGGCCCCAATGCTTTATTTATGTGCTAAATGCTGAAGATTTGCTCTATGTGTTTAGGGCCAGTTTGGCCCTAACTTGGTCACAGGCATTTAAAACCAGCCAGATTTGCACCTGTGTGGGCACAATTCTAAAAATGGATTTTCTAAAAATTCATGTAGGTATTGTCTTCTTTAAAAATACAAAATTACAATTGGTTTATCTGTTTCAAAATACAAACACCATTCTTGTAATAGGTTCCATTTTAAGGGCATACTTTTTTAGTATTTGTCAAATGGAAATATTAAGAACTAAATGTATTATGACTTCCTTCTCACCTAGCCTGTCCTAACTTTTACCACTTCAGTAATACTTCATTGTTTCATAGCTGTATGAGAGAGAACAACATTCTATGTATCCCACAAACTTCCTGACAGGACAGAAACCAGCTGGGGCACAATCTGATGTAATAGGATGCAGAGTTGGCCAAAACCAGCTGTTAATGAAAGAGTTAATGCACAAAAGCAGCAGAGACTACTAAGTTTGCTCAGAGGAGCAGTTCTTGGCTGTAAAGCATTAGCATTGGAGGAGGCAGAAATGGTTTCAGACACATCCCAGACAGATAAAATATGCAGTGGAGAATATGGCCATGTATGTTAACCTTAAAAGGAACAGTTCATTGTAAAAATTAAACTGAAAGCAGGAAGTAGTGTTCTGGCTATTATGTTAGACATCTGCTCACTCCAGCCTTTAAAGATTAAATTTTTGCCTAACTAATTATATTAGTAATACTTTTTATTTTGTGCAGTCTATCCAGTCTATCCATTTTACCCAGTTTCATTTTTACACTGAACTGTTCCTTTAAGATTACAGTGGTCGTATATGGTGCAGGGGAAGTTCTGTCAGCAACACTCATCTCACATGACTACAATCTTGTGAACTTCTCTGATTAGTGGTCGCGTTAATAAACTCAAAACCACTAAAAATGAATGCATGCTAGTGACTGAATTGTAATAGTTGGTTAGTTTGGTGGTGTTATGTGTTAGTAAGGCCACTTCATGCAGTTTCAGCTTACCTCCACTGCAGTGGTGTGCTGTAACATGGACTACCTGGATTACTCTGTGGTTGCGGACTGCAGAAAAAAGCAAGTGGAGATGTGTCGAGTGTGCAGTCGGCACTAAATGGTATTTTTAAGTGCTGAAGGTTTGGAGCAGATGAAGGAGAAAGCGCGCACTGATGCACATCGTTTCCTCGGCAGTGAGCGTGCAAAGGGGAGAAGATTCTGACAAGGTATTACAGAAATAAACTGTATTAGATAAATTGGAAAAACAAAATATAATAACATTGATAAGAAAGTAGATATTATTATTACTACCACCTTTTTATTTACAGTGCCAACAAGTTTACACTTTACAAAGTTCATCTTTCCCAACAGTGCCTGTTTTGTGTGTGGAACATACACAGACAAAAGGAGAACTTACAAACATCTTTACATACATCACTAGCCATTAAACCAAAGACCCCAGTGCTGCAACCGAGTTGCTGTGCTGTTCCGTGTTTTGTGAGACTCTCCAGAATTAGAATACAGTCATACAAAGTATAAGTTAAAGCAGCCGAGCATGTGATCAATAGAGACACTGTGTAAAAGTTCTTTAGAATCAGATTTTGCCAGGCTAAAAACCATAAACAAAGTTTACATTTATTTTTAGACAAGTGGCATTTTCTTTAAAGTCTGTATTTTTAACTATTTTTCTTTTTTTAAGCCAGAGTGCCAGTAACACAATGATAGTTGGCTGAATGATAAGTAAAGCAAGGAAAATGAAATGTTTACAAAAAAAATTTAAATAACTTTTAATATGTTGTAATAATACGTAATATATACTAGTATATTGGGTTTGGTGAAAATGCTATTTTGTTACTGGTTATTGAGTTCTATCACTTAATCTTCGAAACTGGAACTTATTATGCACTTCAAACAAACGTACCAGGGTAGGGTCCTTGTTATTTTACATCTCAGGCTATTACAGTGTTTTGTTATTAAGATCTTTTCCAAAAGCTATTCTATATAGCACTAACTAATGTTGTGCTAAACTGTTATAACAGTAGCATAAAAAAATCTGAAAAATGGCAGTAACCCCTCAGTTTGTGGAGTTTGGCAATTTTGTAGCCGATATTTTTATCCAAAATTACAAATGCCCAGTACCCCCAAATTTGTGCTTACTGGATCCGCAAGTTTGGAGCTCCAAATCTCTCTCTTCTTCGTTTTATCATAGTTGCTGTTAAAGCAAAAAGGAACAGCAGCAGAGAAGTGTGTGCACCTGAGAGAAATCCAGCTTAACTGGGCAGAAACAAACTGCCATGTATGCACATTATTCCAGTGCAGTCACACAAATAACGGGATGATCCGAACTGTGCAGCCAGCACATCTTACTCACAAAGTAGAATTTATTTAGTTGAAATAATGGTAATGGTATCCAAGAGGACTTCCACTCTGTGCAACACAGAGCACTGACTCCACCTGAAAACACTCACAGACATATAAATAGCTATGTACTCCTGATATGGGTGACAACAAATCAGTGACACCGAACAGAATCTTTTCTTAGGCTTCAGATATCAGAGTAGCAACAGTTTCAGCAAATGAGAGAGCAAGCCAGGGTCCTGCTGGGAGGAGGGGGTGGAGGTCAAAAAGCTGGCACAATGAAAACACTCAGGCAAAAATTTGACATTGTAACTCAAAAACTGTGTGTGTGATAGGAGCACAAGGCGGTGTACGCTGGCTGACACCAGAGAAAGTCATGAAGAGAGCAGCGAGCAGCTGTTCCTCTTGCACCAACGGAGCATTCCATTTTAGGAAAGCTTTTTCTGGCTGGATTAGTTTTGAGGTGTAGTTTGGGAATCATTACAGAACTCCAAAAGGTAAACTGAAGCAGAAAAACAAATGTGTGGTCTTTACAAAATTATGCTTGGCCTGCATGTATGATATGGCCTGTTGTCAAAATGTATTCTACCCCTAACAGTGAAATGAAAGAGCTTTTTACTTTCAGTTTTTTGTGAGGTCTAAGATGGCACTTGCACGTGATAAATTCTTAAAAGAGAAATCTATAGTATATTCCTGCTTGGTAAGAGTCATTTTCTGCAGTGGTTCTACAACAGGATGATATTGGAAACATTTAGTGTTTAGTGCCATGTGAATGGGCTCTGCTCATTATGTAAAACCTGCCATTTAGTCCATAATTCTAGTGCCTGTGAAACAGCAACTTAGCACATATTCACAACTACGCAACTTAAAAAAAAAAAAAAAAAAAATTAAAGGTAGTTTTCTAGGCATTAGAATAAAGTGCTTTTGTGTGGTCTGTTATCAAAGCAGAGTTCAAAAGCATTGAGGGTACTGTCTATTACAAGTGCAGCAAGTTAGGGGAAAACTAAAATACAGTAGGTAGTACATTAAGGCTGAGTACACAAAGGGCATATGGTCAGCTTTTCTCCATCTGTATTTTGTATGCCAGCAGAGAGAATAGGATCTACTCCTGTGTGTACCTTTACTGACAGACTCAGTGTCAGCCTAAGTACTGCTACACACAGGGGAGGGGGTCCTCTGCTCCATGTAGCTGCATTCAGGCAATTGCTGTGCCTTTCAGTGGAGCTACACACAGGAGCACACCAAAACTAAAGGGGCAATAATTCAACATTTGATTTCAAGTTGTTGCCCTGATTCAAGTTCTTTTGCACTAAAACTTAAAAAACTTACATGTCAAATTTCAACATCTAAAAATTCACAAGTTCATGTAGAAGTTAATGGAAGTTCTCTTAGTTTCTTTGCATATTTTTAATCCATCAAGTTTTTGAGATTCAAGTTTTTTAATAAATTAGCACACATTCGAGTTTTGGGAGTTTTCCAAAAAATTTTCCAAATAAAAAAAAAATTTGTTTTAAAACAATATCTACCTGCAAAAGTAGTGCTGCATAGGTCTCTTTTGTCTTGCCTAAGGTTGCATAAATTTAGGGGCAGCATGCTGCCCAGTCGCACTTAAAAATTTCTCACATATGGAGCACTGGGGACGGGACGCGCAAAGCGTCCCGCGCCCAGTGCTTCGAATGTCAGGGAAAATAGATGCACATACACGTGATCCTAGGGGGGGGAGGAGGTTGGGGGTGGCCTCTGGGCACATTTAACAGAAATTCGGCGCTGGCTATTTTAGATGCAGAGGAAGTACAGGTACTGATCGCTGCTGCTCTTGTTACATTTATTTGTATAGAATGTGATCTGATTGACTGATGCGATTCCGCCAATTGTATTACTTACTAGAAGGAATTAATGGCCAAGTTTACCAGCAAGAGCTACCTGAGCCTCCCTGCATTGTGAGACCCCCGTGACTGACCGAATGAACAGACCCAATCCTTTATTCAGTGCTTCTTTTAGAGGCAGCAATTTTAAAAACCCTTTTTTTTATTAAACCAAATTGTAAATATTGTTAAAATTGCCGAATCGGTCTATATTCAACATCCCCTTAAAGGTTTTAAGCACTTAAAACATGAAAATGTAAGGATAGCCTTAAAACAATGTGTAAATAAATAAGTTTGATACGTATAAATATATACACAGTAGAACCCCGAATTTACGTCCCAGGATTTAACGTTTTCCCGCAATTTACACGATTTTGTTGTGGTCCCACCAATTTGTATGCATTCCTATGGGCTCTCTTCCCGGATTTTACATTTGTATTTCCCGCATTTTACATTGTTTTTAACATGCCTCGCCCTAGCAAATCGCTTCATTTTAATCTGAAAAAGGTGCTTACTTTAGGAGCAAAGTTTCCCCATGTCTTGCGATCGCAGGCGCCATCTTGGGAAGGTCAGTGTCACCACTATCGCCTCATAATACACACTGCGCATGCGCATCTATCCGGGAGCTTACAAAATATCACGAGATTTGCACAAGCATGGGGGAATTTGTGACAGCAACAGAAACACCAGTCCTTCATTAAAGGTACAAGTTACAAGGTGCGGATTTTCTTTAAAATGGTACAGATTTTTGTTGTTTTTTTTTTTTTTTTTTTTTACAGTGCTGAGTTATGGATGTACATTTTGAAGTCAATGTTATGTGGTGTCTCTGTGTCAGTGTTACTGTATGTAGCAATGGGGTGTCAGTGCTGAATGCTCTTTGGGTAGAAGGGGGGGAAGGGGTGCCTCTATGTCAGTGTCATGTAGCAATAGGGTGTCAGTTGCAAATAAAAAATGGTTCCTGTAGTTATTTCCTTTAAATAGCTTACATTTATGTGTCTTTAACACATTTCCCTGATTTTACATTTTTTTTCCATGGTCCCCTGAAAAACGTAAAACTGGGGGTTCTACTGTATATATAAAGGGAGGGCAAATGACAAAAAAATATATAAATTGCCTGGGTGCCAGGTAGAGAATTAAGCAATTCAAGAAACAGAAAACTCAGTGCTCGCAGGACGGACTTGTGCAAGATCACAGTAAAGAATAATTTAGCATTTTTTGCAAGTCTTCTATTTCTTATACATATATATATAGCACAGTGTATAGTGTAATTTTCACTTTCAAGTAAACCTACTAGATGGCCCCAGCCCAAATAATAGCTATTTTATAATGACTTGTTAATGCATACTGAGGTTTCAGGAACTGGAACAATTAAGTACAATCATTGAGAATTAACCTGGAATTAAGCAAGTACAATAAAGCCTGCTACCACTGAGCTTGTTCAGATAAATATAGACAAGCATGACAGTAATTTGGGCTTAATTAATACCTGTACATGTAGCACCAGTGGGGAAGCTTAAGCTTTGATGACTCCGAAGCAAATGAGTTATTTATAATCATTTTGTGCAGCAGCAGCTGTAGAAAAGGGAATGTAGCATGTGACAGATGATGATTTACCCTACATTATTAACAACTCAACAATAAAATCTTCTTCAGAAGAGCTTGCAATGCCTTACTATATGTTGCACTTCCCTCCTCTAACTGCATATTTCATTTTCCTGATGGGCAATTAGTAAGTAAGTTCAATGTTGTGTTTGCACCATTTCTGACCAAAGACTGGCCTGATTCTGGCATTTTACACTGTTGTGGCAATACATATGGGGGCTGGAGTTTTTAACAGACAGTGTGAGTGGTGTGATGGAAAACTTTCTAAAAGTCAATTGTGTCACAATGCAAATATGGTATCTGTGCCAGAAGTGGACAAAGAATCTTACGTTCTTCTTCATTTTGTTGCACCCATATTATTATGCAGTTTTACTGCGATGATAAGTGTGTGTGTGTGTTAACTTTTAGAATCATGCAGAGTGTAATATTCTAAGACAATTTGCAATTGGTCTTCATTTTATTATTATTTGTGGTTTTTAACTATTTCACTTTTTGTTCAGCAGCTTTACAGTTTGGAATATCAGCAGTTATCTGGTTGCTAGGGTTCAAATATCCTTAGCAACCAGGGAGTGGTTTGAATAAGAGACTGATATATTTATAGAACAGAACCCGAATAAAAAAAAAAGTAATTGCCTGCTGGGGTTAGTGATGCAGATTTGAAGTGTATGTGTGTACCTTGGTCTAATCTTTGGGTATACAAAAGCTTTAAATGATTTAATCAGGTGAAGGGGTTAAAGAAGGAAAGGTTCTGTTACTGGAGGGTGCTAAATGTCTGTGTCTTTCTTCAAAATCCTGGAGCCGACACATGCGTGGTACAGTAAAAAGGCAAGACTTTTTTTTTTGTTACAGTTCAGGTTCTTATTCCTCTGTGCATGAACACCCGAGCGAAGAAATAAGCAGCAGGAAGTGGATCACTTGCAAAGTACCCCTGGGCCTGTGTAGTTTTCTGCTAACAGGAGCACCTCCCTGGGAATCAGGTAATTAATTACAATTACTGGGGGGGGGGGCTCATAATTACGCAGGAAAACTTTGTTTTACAAGTACAGGTATGGGACCCGTTACCTGGAAACCCGTTATCCAAAAAGTTCTGAATTACGGAAAGGCTGTCTCCCATAGACTCCATCATGCAGTGTATTTCCTACAGAATGCCAGCAGGCACACAAGAATAAGCCAGCGCTGTAAGTTATATAAAAGTATGCCTTTCTAAGAGGTTTCATTTTTTTAACCTTTCATTGTCCTTTAAAAGAAAATGAACTACAGTCACAACTGTTCAGTTTCTGTATAATACTTTTCTTAAAGGTATGGCTGATTAATAAAAGTAACACTTTCAGTATATTGGAGTTTTAAATATACCTGCAACAATCCACATAATAATCTACTGTTCTATTCACATTTACCTAATATAGATTTTAGGAACTTTTCACAGGCCATACAGCAAACTGTGATAACATTTCAATACTTGTTCACTTGCCCTGAAGTCACACAGTAGAAATATAAGAAATACAACCCCTGCTCTACTACAAATGGTAAACAGTAATCCTATTATAGGTTTATGCCTAATAAGATAGGAATCTAACGTCCCTGCTATTACTTTTTCCGAACTTTTTCCGAACATTTGTTTCTGTTAATTTCATCTACTTTCCCAATTAAAACCTTAGGTGACCTCACCTGAAATTATTTCTTCTCAGAATGCAGTTTCAACCAATTAACTTCATTGTACACAAAAGGGACAGATGCTCAAATAACAGCTTTATTGGTTAAAAAAATGCAGTACCATGCAAACACTGTGAATGTAACACCCAAAATATTTTAGGCCTTTGTCAATTCTTGCAGCACATTTATATATGTGTCAGAACATTTCTACTGTAAATAAATCATCAGTACTTGCTGATGGTGCTTTGAAAATGCAGATAATTTGGAATGATGCAACTATTGTCAGTTGCAAGAAACTTTAAAGGGGAAGAAAAGCATTATAAAATGTTTGCTGAAACTTTTTTTTTTTTTTTTAATAAAGAGATTCAGCAGCCCCACATCATTTTCTAGTTCATGTTTCCATAAATGTTTTCATTAGTTTAAATCATGGTATACAGTATCTATTAGTAATACATATAAATCAACTACTGCAACCAGATACTATATATTATGACCCGTATCAATGAAAAAACCTTCAGACATATTGAGACTCATGAAGTCTGTCTAAAGCTGGCCATACACGTGGCGATCTGACGATGTTTCGTGTGACCATCGGTCGCACGAAACATCGTCAGATCCGCCACACACCATTCAGGGCTGAATCGGCAGGTAAGGAGGTAGAAACAATTGGATTTCTACCTCCTTCTGCCGATTCAGCGATGAAGGGAGATTTTGGTCAGGCGCCTTCTATGGCGCCCGATCAAAATTTTCAAACTGGTCCGATCGGCAAGTCGGCCGATATCAGCAGCTTCCTGCGATATCGGTCAACTCGCCGACATACCATACACGCACCGAATATCGTACGAAACAAAGTTTCGGACGATATTATCGGTGCGTGTATGGCCACCTTAAGTCATAAAGTTGTGGAACATTGTTTTTCGCAGGTGCCTGGTACTACAATAGAATTCTGGGGGGGAAACACTGTGCTGTAAATAAAGAAAACGGCTATAGGTAACCATTTTAGTGCTTTGCACACTAATAAATAAGCATTATGAACCACTAAAGAAATTGTATCCGCTGTTACACAAAAGAGAAGATTTTTTACATTGTTTGCAACAGCTTCCAAAGTAAAACGATATTAATGGAACTTTGTACCACCATCTTGACCAGAAAGGCTTAAGACGAGGGAGCTCCACTCAGGCTGGTTGTCAGCAGCATCAATTTGGTGATGTATAACATCATGTCTGTGCAATGGCTTTGCCAATGTCACTCAACATTTACAAAGAGGAAACAGAAAGGATTAAGGAAATAGTACAGAGCCATTGGTTCAGTAATGGAGATCAAAAATCATAACATGAGATGAATAGGCCTTCACCAACAAAATTAAGTTTACAAAGGAAAAAAAGACATAAAATTGTACGCGATACACTATAAAGAAAAGGGAAACCTCAATACAGAAGTATACATGAAACATAAGGGACATGTGGATCAATATAAGCTGTTTGATCGTATCAACTACTGTAATGTAAACTGAGGGTTAACAAAACTCTATACGAGCGGGCTGAAATTATGGCATCTATAGGTGGCCATGTACGCACCAATATTCCTGTACGACATTCAGTTCTTGTATGGCAGAAGAAGAGGAGACCGATATCAGCACAGGCCTTGGGTCTCGATCATTTGAATCAAAATTTTTGATTAGGTGCCTTCGAAGGCGCCTGAGCAAAGGCAAGCATTTAGTGCTGAATCATCAGATAAGGGCAGAATTCTTTTGTTTCTACCTGCATAACTGACGATTCAGCTCTGAAATGTTAGTAGGGGGTGTGAACAATTTTTCCTGTGACCAATGGTAATCATAATTGCAACGTGTATGGCCACTTTAATATCAAGGAATAAAGTACAAACATCTGGGAGTAGCTTTTAAAAAGCCAGACCAGGCTTTTGTCAAAACAGCAACAAGATTAAACCAAACAAATGGTTTAAGACAGGGGTGTCCAAAAGGTAGAACACAGTCTACCAGTAGATCACGTTAAGGTTTCTGGTAGACCTCAAGATGGAATGCAGTGGGATGACATTTTGACTTTGAGTGCGGCTGCTCAAGCCATCCGTCTTTGTAGTTTTATCCCAGCATAGAAGATTCCTACTTTATATATGTTTCTGTGGGCAGACTACAAAGTGGGCCATGAAGAAGGGAATTAAAAACAACTACAATCCTTTCACATTAAACTTGAAGTTGGAACTTGAATAATGTTATGTGGGCATTAAATGTGAATTTGGCACTGCATTTATATATTGCTATGTGTATTTGTTAAACATTGATTGATGCTTTTTCTTGCTTATTGCGCCAAATGATAGACGTCGCAGGATTTTGACTTTGGTAGATCTCATGACTGTGGCAGGAGTAGACCACAGGGTGACACGGTCTGGGCACCGCTGGTTTAAGAGGTGTGAAGGGGGCCATTCAGGTCAAGCTGAAACAACAATGTATCTATTTATGCACATTGCTCTTTATAAAGAGCTAGAGTGTAAGCAGAGTTGTGCATTAAAAAAAGAATGATACGCTGTAGGAAAAACAATACTGTTCATAAAAACAATAAAAATACTATGCACAGTATATTCTAAAAGATATAAGTTACTTACAAACTTCCTCTTCTAGGGAGGCTCAGCTCCTTCTAAAAGAAAAAAAACGGATAAAGAAGATTAGAATCAGGAAAAAATACAATAAATAAGAAATGTTTTAACACATTATCCAAAAAAATGGATTATCAGAACATGGCTTAAGACATTTCTCAAGTATTTACAACAAAGAGCAAGGAATTCAGTAGTACCTGGGATAACATTTGTTCATAAAAGTGTGTCAGACATTATTATTATTCTATTAGTAAAATCAGCTATTAGCTGTTGGAACCCACTGCCTGGAGATTGTGGTAGCTCCAGGGTTCCCCTGCATCAATAGGAAAAACTGCGCTCAATTTGAAACAGGATGTGAAAAGGACTGCTGCAAAGCACAACAAAAGTGCAGAAATAGGCCCTTTAACACAAGTACCTTTATAATTAATCAAACCGACTGCAACTGAAGTAGTGGATGCAAATGACAACTTAAATGTTTTATATGAATTATATTAAATTTCATGCTTTAAAAAAAAAAAAAAAACAACTTCTCAAGGAGAATTTCAACACAAAAACAGAATTGTACTTTATAAAATGAAGATGCAAAAGCCAAAGCTAGGAGTAGAGAAATGGATAAACAAATACTGCTTGTAAAGAAAAACTTTAAAGCAGAAAAAAAGTAAAATCCCTGGCAGGGTGCCAATGATTCTAGGAAAAGGCAAAGGTAAAATCACACCAGGCTGGTATATTCTGGAAAAAAAATAAGGAGCTCCAGCCCACGGTTTATCCTTCCTTTCGCTTAGAAACAATTGATAATGTGCAATAAGTGTACGTACTGGAGTGTTGCTTAAAATTACATTTTCTTTCATTAAGCAAAATTTTATTTTTGGGTGTAAATCCTATTTAAACAAGATGCTCATTTATACAAGATGCTCAAGTATAAACCAATAAGAAAGCCGTAAAATTACACAAAAAAAAAGTGTCTAAAATTTGCACACTTTATCTTAAGTTGTGTAGATAGTAATTTTTTTATGTAGCAAAAGCAACCCTTTTCATGTACAAGTGAAAAAGTGCAGTCCAAGCAGGCACAACAATAAACAATGCTGCACTGTTCCTATGGAAGATTCATACCCACTGCCAATGTCACCCCGAGATCTAATTATTAATAAAATAAAAGGGATTCATTTCTGATATGTACAAAAAGAGCTTTTTTTTTTTTTTTTTTTTTTTTTTTCAAAGACCTGCCGCTATGAATTGAAATTGAATTGTCTTACCTATCTATGGGTCAGTTATGCTATGAAAGCTTACTACTGGTCATGCTCCCACAGCATACTGTTGTATATAAGTAGCAATAAAATGCCAGGCAATTTACATCAATGGATATGGCTGTTAGCAGACTTAGACTCACAAGCACAGACCAAAACCTCTTGGGCCCATGTTTCTGGTCAGTAACTGGAGGCCATGCCTATTTCTCAGTAAGAAGTGACCTCAGTAAGAACTGATTTAGTAAAATTCTCTCTGGGGGAATTATAATCCCAGTAGGAAACAATAAAGCCTAATTGTATAGAGCTACAAATCACAAACCCTATCTGCGTGATACAAACTTAAGTCTAGGCTACCAACAGTGATCCTTTTGAGGTTAACTTTGTATACGAGCTACCTACCTTAGCAGTGCAACCTACTGTTTATAGTAAACAAGGGATGAGAACCACAGGGAAATTAGCATGAAGGTTAATGGCAACGGGCTACACAACTAAGTATCACAGTAATACATAGTTTACTGCCTTCAGAGGTAATTTCCAAGTGTCTCTAGTGACACTGCCCCAACTGGTTGCAGAGGAGCTTTAGCTTGAAACATTTGTTTTGCACATTGCTTTCTATGGAGAGTGCTGGTTGGATCCTTCCTTTTGGAAAATGCAGCCTACAGCAGTGCTGGAAAAAATTTAAATGGGGAAAGGGCTGGGATGTCAGAAGAGCTTTAGCTGATATTTCATATTTTAGATACATCTGTATTATTTGAGGGATAGTTGTAAACAGATTTTAAAAATTCTCTTAAAATGTATTTATCTTTGCCCATTAGATGGAAGCAATTTTGAATATAAATACAGTGTTAAAACATGCTATACATGCTATGCTATTATTACCCATGGCATTCCAGGAGGTTACGCATAGAAAACAACTGTTCAAATACAAAGACAGGAACAGAAACTTGTATGAGTAAGTTCCTCAGTACAATTATGTGCACAGAATTTGCTAAATGAAGATTAAAAACTTATATGCCAAAAAAAATTATGAATACAGTTATTTCACAGCAATTAGTTTAAAGCAAGTTGGTGTGGTAATACACGCACACATTTATATTAGAAGCCAGTTATTTATTTGTCACTAGGTGGTGCAATTGTAACACTTAAAGGGGTCCTCCACCAAAAAACTATTTTTAGCATAGTAAACAAAACTGCAATTCTAAGCATCTTTCCACTATATACTAGGCACAAATTTTAGTGGTTTCAAAAGATATCTGTAAATGTAACTGCTATAAAAGTAATACATTTCTGCACTCATAGCTCCTAAAACAATGTTGCTGGTCAGCTAATAAAAGCTGATTAAAAGGAGGAGAACGGAAAGCTTTTAAGTTAGGACAATCTAACAATTTATTTATAAAGTTTAGAAGCTCTTTTGGGCAAAACTCTATTTCCTCTTTTGTTGATTGTTTTTGTATGTTTAATGTATATATTTATTTTTATTTATTGTTATTATCATCATGAATATAAATGCCAACATATTCAGAAGCACTGTACAATAATTACATTAACAATACAAGAAAATAGATTTTAAAAAAATACAGGGCATTTACAATCTAAAAGGAACATTTATTGCTGTGAAATACAGGTTAATAATTACATATTAGAAGGGACAATGCACAAAAGGACTGGCTGACAAACATAGAAAATTTAAATAGCTATATTTGATGCAATTTTATATGAAGGCTTAACCGTTTTTATAGCACTACATGGGTACACACCACCCAGATGTGTAATCATATTAGAGTAGGCAAGCAAGACGTAATTGCCTTAAAAGCTTATTATGCTGAATAGTCATCTGATGATCAATGGGCTTTCACTCTCTGTGTTTAAGTCCATGTTTCAAACATTAATATGCAGAATTTCAGGAAAAGTATTAAAGTATACAGCAGTGTGTGTGTGTGTGTGTGTTAGTACATCAGCATCTTAAACAGCTCATGGATTTCAATCCTTTGGGGATTCACAACTAAAATTCAAGGCATCTAGTACAGGGTTATCCAGCCTGAAGCCTGTGGGCCACATGTGTCCCTTAAAATAATTCTTATTACGCCAGTGTGTTTCAGAGCTCCACATATTTCACTGTATAAAAACATTTGTATTGTCTTAGTAAATGTAAGCAATAGCACACCCAAATTCCTACATTATTGTAAATGTGTATATATTCAAATAAATGGTGTAAAATCCGTGAAAAAATAAAATGCAAGAAATGTGTTAAAGCTGCTTAAGTTTCAAGTCCGCAAAAGCTACAAACACAGGAGCCTGTTTTACTGTAAAATACAGTACATTAGTGTGTTAATGATAAGTTTATGTAGTGCAGTATTAATGTTACACTATAGAGCAGCATTTGTAAGATCTCTCCTTAATTCAAATGCTTAACTTAAAGCAATAAGCAATTAGTGATTAGCCATAGGAGATGAAAACTAACACCAAGGGCAAAATATTCATGTGCTTAGTATTTTAAATAGCTTAATTTCATGTCATGAAAAGGACAAACAGACATGTTTTAGCAAATGGCAACAAAGTCAAATTCGACAAACTGCAACAAAACAAATACATAAATAGGCTTATTTGTCAATTTTTGAGTTTGTGAATTCGATTTTGTTTTTTAAATTGAATAAACTCACATATTAAATGCTCATTTATTTATTAATAAGGAAAACTAATTTGAAGAAACTCAAATACGAGTTTCAAATTCGAGTTCGAAAACATGGCTTGACTTTGCCTAGGACAACTCCCATTGACTTCTATAGAAAATTGCTTTTAAATGGCAAATTTTTATAAAATGGAGCCCTTGGGGCAGCTAAACTTCTCTTCTTTTTACATTAATGCCGATTGTTACCAAAACTTGCATTTTGCTGCCAACAGATTTGCCACATTAGTGCCATCTAGAACAATATATTTATTCTGCAGAAAGCATTACCATACCTGAGTAAACAGCTTTAGAAGCTTTCTTCGTTTGCTTAAGACAGCAGCTGCCTTTTAAGTAGCTTCCTTCCTGCAGTCTAGACATTATACTGTAGCTCAGATCACACATTCCTATGGGAGGGGGGAGGGAGTTCTTAGAATTCGAGTGGGAGGGGGAGCAAGAGAGGGGAGAGAACTACTCAGACTCTGGCCACTGGAATTAAGGATGTTTCTGAGAGAGGAAGTCAGACACTGGAACATCATGTTTACAAAAAACGAGACAAGAAATCCTGTGTTTCTTTTGATAGAGGACTCAGTGTAGCAAGTGCTTATGGCTGTATTTACATAGACTTTTCTGATAAAGCTTACTTAGTTTTTTACCTTTCCTTCTCCTTTAAAATCTTGCAGTGGTATCAAGATTCATAAAGAGTGATCTCTAAAATGCTGAACTGGTACAGTATCTATTATCCTTGTGAATGGGGTTGACCTGATGCAGTTTTTCCATTACGTAAAACACCATGCTACAGTAAGGCTTAAAAAAACATGTATATATTTATTAAAAATAGGGTTGTCCGACCATCAGCAAAGCATTTTTAATGCTGTAAAAACATAAAGTGCAAAGTAGTACTAGAAAAATGGGAAATCAATATATTTTGGAGCTTGACAACAGGTTTCCAAATAAGACCTTTGTAATTCAATATCTGTCTTTTCTGTTACCATGTTTCCCAACACAGTACTAGGCATGCTCACTGCACAGAAATGATCTTAAATGGGACCTAAACCCAAAAAAGTAATACAAACTTAGTAAGTGATACTTTTTTTTAATTTTCTGTTTTCAACACTCTGATATATTAACAGTTTTAGGCTCTTAATATTAGGCTTTAGACTAAACAGCTGCTTCTGAAAGATAACAACCCCTTAGCTGAATGAATACAGCAAGTGCATACAAAGTATATACAGTTAGGGTACCTGACACTATTACCTTCAACAATGATGAGGAGCCAGAAGTTATTAGAATTTCGCCAGATCCAGTGTGTTTAGCCAAACTGATCCTAAAGCCTTTAAGTTACGTGAATTTAAAGATCTGGACACCACAATTTTTGTTCACAAACAATGCAATTAAAAAAAAAATATCTAGGTGGAACTCAGAAAAAATATTTTATTATTATTTATTAATTTTATTATTATGGTTATTTGGCAACATTTAAAAATTATGCATTCAGGGGTACCTAGATATAACTGGAATTTCCCGACTGGACATTGAAATAGGATGTGTTCCTCTGTGTATGCCAGGAGATACTTGCTATGGTTTATTAACCCAAATACACTACAACTCTTTTGTAACTCAGATGGCAGTGCATAAGCTAAGTACTAAATAGCACTAGAGAAGATCTCTTGGGAAATACAGTCCTAGAGAGTGTTACAGTAATAGATTGGAGTCGTAGAAATCATTTGGAAGGAGGGACTATTTACAACTAGAAATGCTCAATGTTGTGTATACAATATACAGGAGGTTCTAAGCCTAGATTAATTAAGGATCAGGTTGATCCTTTAAGTTATATCCATATCACACAGTATGTCACAATATTTAGCAATACAATAAAAGATTATATTAATGTGACGTGCATCTCACTTGTGAACAGTAATATTCATTTATATATAGATGTGTACATCTGCTAGTTATAGAGCCATTCCATTAATAAAGACTTATGGTTAAAAAAAGCTATTTTACAATGAAATGGAGTCAAAATTTGGCATCTGAACAAATGTGACTTCGAACAACAAGACAAATTATAAGTAATCCCTTATGTCAAGCATGCATCCAGCAATGAACCGCAGTCATGCTATTTCTTAGAATGAAAGAATAAAAGCTAGAAAACCCTTTTAGCAAATTACATTACAACAGCCTTCTGCATTTATAATATTAATAAATCTCAGCAAGAAGCTCAAATGATATGGTCGAGTTGAGACAAACCCACAGATCCCAAGTAAACCAATTTACAGGAAATTAAATAACATCTTAAAGGACAAGGAAAGGCAAAGTCACTTGGGAGTTCCAAAATGTTAAGCACCCCCAAGTGACTTTAATTGCTTACCTTGTACCCCGGGCTGGTGCCCCTGTTTGGAGAAGACAGCACCAGCCCGGGGTACCTGTAGCGCAGCGCTTCCTCCTTCCTGCTTCGTTTTCTAAGGACTTAACTACAGGCGCATGCGCAGTAGAGTGAAAAGCTGACTTCTCTGTTAAAGTTCAGCTTTTTCACTCTACTGCACATGCGCGCGCACCCGAACCAGGAAAAAGGAGGTGCTGCAGGTACCCAGGCTGGTGCTGTTCTCTCCATACAGGGGCACCAGCCCCGGGTAAAAGGTAGGCGATTAAAGTCACTTGGGGGTGCCTAACATTTTGGCACCCCCAAGTGACTTTGCCTTTCCTTCTCTCAAAACATAGATATAGGGGGCCATTTACTATTTTTTTTTCCTGATGCTGATTTTTTAGAGCTAAAAGGTTTTTGAGATTTACTGTTTGACAACTAAAAATCTGACAATTTGCCAGCTAAAACTTGTTCAGATCATTGTGTTGTGATGAAATGGCTCGTAAAAGTATCTAACAGAGAAGCAAAACAGCATTGTCAACATTTAGCAACATTTTCTTATTCAGAATATTCATTTACTTTCAGCTCTAAAAGCATTATAATGCAATCCCAACTCAATATCAAACTCTGAATCAAATCGCCACTGCATATGTTTTAATGCATTAAACGCAACTGTAGCAAAAGTGCTTGGCTGTAGTGATAATAGAAATACAAATACAGGTATGGGACCTGTTATCCCGAATGCTCGGGACCTGGGGTTTTCCGGATAAGGGGTCTTTCCGTAATTTAGATCTCCACTAAAAATCATATAAATGTTAAATAAACCTAATCTTTCAATAAAGAATAATTATATCTTAGTTGGGATCAAGTACAAGGTACAATTTTATTATTATAGAGAAAAAAGAAATCATTTTTAAAAATTAGAATTATTTGCTTATAATGGAGTCTATGGGAGATGGCCTTTACATAATTCGGAACTTTCTGGATAATAGTTTTCCAGATAAGGGGCCCTATACCTGTATAAACAAATGTGTTTAGTAATTCCTTTTTTTTAGCATGTTATTTTACTCAATGGTTTTGTATATATTTCTTGCTGTACCCTCCATGGTTTCTTTTATAGTCTGTGACATTAGACTGAAACTATTTATGTGACATAGATGCTTACAAGCCTTATGTTTAGGACTGCAGAAGAAACTTTTTACTTTCCCTCATTCTGTTTCAATAGCTTTTTTTTTTTTTTCTTTTTTTTAGTTTTCCTCTAATTAGTACTTATTCATAGGTATGTTACATAGTCACATAGTGTTGAAAAAAAAACCCATTAAGTCCGTCAAAAGTCCATCAAGTTCAACCCTTTCAAGTAAACCCAGCACACACAACCTATACTTACCAATTAATACACTCACATACATAATCTATATATACAAACATTAATACTAACTGTAGATATTAGTATCACAATAGCCTTGGATATTCTGATTGTTCAAGAACTCATCTAGGCCCCTCTTAAAGGCATTAACAGAATCTGCCATTACCACATCTCTAGGAAGAGCATTCCCCAACCTCACTGCCCTCATCGTGAAAATCCACCTACGCTGCTTCAAACGGAAGCTCTGTTCCTCTAATCTGAAGGGGGGGCTTCTGGTGCGTTGATCATTTTTATGGGGAAAAAAGAAAACCCCTTATCTGCCTACAATCCCCTCTATTGTATTTGTACAGAGTAACCATGTCCCCTCGCAAGCGCCTCTTTTCCAGAGAAGACAACCCCAATCTCGACAGTCTAACCTCATAGCTTAAATCTTCCAACCCCTTTACCAGTTTAGCTGCAGTCTCTGCACTCTTTCCAGCTCATTAATATCCTTCTTAAAGGAGAATGCAAGTCAAAAAAAAAAAGCATACTGCCCAATAGTCCTCCTATTGTTTAGTATAAATGCCACACTTTTGGCTCACCTAATCAAATATTTACTCAGTCACATTTACTTCACATTTTCTAGAACAGGCAGCCATCTCTAAAAAGGTATACTCCCTTCCTTTCCCTCCTTGCTTCATACTGCACATGTCTTTCATTCTCTCCCCCGCCTCCCCTCTGCCAGATCCGCTTCTGATTGGCTGGTGGGCATGTGTAGATCAGAACAGGAGACAGGATCAAGTTACACACATGCTCAGAGAATAGGAAGGCAGCCGCTGGAAGCCTACAGGAAGGACAGAGATATTTCAGTGATGTCACTGTAGTCTTCACACTGCTGTAGGCTGCCAGCACCATATCTCAGAGAAGCAAGCAGGGATCTGGGAATTTAAATATGCAGTAAGTACTTAAAAAGAATGCCTTTAGACTTACTTTAAATTTATATTAACCTTTCATTGTCCTTCATTGTCCTTTAAGTATTCACTGCACTGAATACTCAAGGTGAGGCCTTACCAGAGACCTATAAAGAGGTAAAATTATGTTTTCATCCCTTGAGTCAATGCCCTGTTTTATACAAGACAGCACTTTATTTGCTTTAGTAGCCACTGAATGACATTGCCAGGAATTAGACAACTTGTTATATACAAAATACCCCAGATCATTCTCCATTAAGGACACCCTCAACACACTGATATTATTATTTAAAATTTACAGGAATAAAAGAAACAAATAAATAACTCATTTTGGCTTTTTGATAACAAATAAGATACACAATGAATTTTAAAGAAGTGGATGCTAACAGTAATTAGAAATCTGAATCTATTGCGGATTCATAATTTATCTTATAGTCGATACAGATGGACTAGAAATATTTAAATATGACAGATAGATGGTGTGATATAAAGGAAATCATTAAGGGTATAACCACAAATATAACTGCAAGTATATTTTAAAGGCTATTTAATATATATATATTTATAGTGCATGCATAAAGCAATTAACTGCACAGAATTATGGCTGCAAATAGATCCAATATAATAAAACAAAAAAATAAAAAGTAAAAAGCTGATTAACGGGGGGGGGGGGGTGTTTGCACAATATTCCCATTTCAAGTTCCTTGATTATTAGCACACTTAAAATGTGTGTGATGTGTTATATTAGTAGTTTTTTAATTAGCTGTAAATGGTTTGTAAGATGGAAAGAACATAACAGAAATACTGAAAAAAATGCAAAAAAAAAAAAAATCTTAAAGCAGATTAATGTACTCCAATACTGCCATCCAGGAAATAAAGGTATATAGCAATCTAAATTTAATGAAGATGTCATTTTAATGAAACACTGCCTTTAGAGTTTTTTTTTCTCTATATTTATTTTAAAATAATTAACTGTGGGGTGTTTTTTCATTGCCACAGCAGTCAATGCACCATCTGGTACAACAAGAAAGAATTAATAATGGCTTAACAAATGATGCCGTAAGGCAAGTAATATTGCAGATGGTGCAATATTTTTGCCAGCTTTCCAGATAAAACTTCCTTTACTCTGAAGATGATAACCCTGTAGTAACAATCTTTTCTTCCTATATAGTTTGTTTTTTTTTAATTTTTGCATACTGACATTTTAAAAAAATATGATAAAGTAATAATATGTTGTCCCAAATTTCCAAACAAAGTTACCCTTACACATACAGGACCTACCAATGAAAACATCAGGAAAAGGGTCTGGAAAATGTAGTGGCCCCTGTTACAAATCTCAGTTATGCTAGTTGCTATTTTGTGTGTTTAAAAAGAAAAACATTACCAGTGACTATGTGGAACTTCCTTGGGGTAGTGAGAGGTAAAATAAATTATATTTTAAGATTCTTTAGAGCATTCTATCCACTCCCTCACAAATGTGGGCCAGTCAAAGGGAAGTTAATTATGAAATGTGTTTAATTTCCATAATCAAGACTAAGTATGTCATCTATATCTATTTCTGTGGATACATTTGCTAATCATGCTGCTTATCTAAATTGTTTCTATCAGTAAGGAAACCCAATTCATGGAAAAATCAAGAAATGTAATTACACACGGCAGCATTTCACTTGAACAAAGATTTAGGAATAATGGCTTACATGGGGCTGCATTCAAACTGACCTACCCTTGCACACAACAACATTTTTATAAATGGAATATATGTATGTATGAATGTATGAGTAATACCCAAAATCAAAATAATATAACATTGACACTGTGTAGAGCTAGAAATAAATTTAGATATGTGGTTCAGAATGCACTAGTTCCACGCTGTGGGAAACTAAAATTGTTGCCAACAGATACCTATTCAAAGAGGAATGTAAAGAGATACTATAAAATATTATAAAAACAAACGATGTGCTCTGCATATTGCACCATATTCTCTCATAGGGCT
This sequence comes from Xenopus tropicalis, assembly GCF_000004195.4. Classification (NCBI taxonomy): domain Eukaryota; kingdom Metazoa; phylum Chordata; class Amphibia; order Anura; family Pipidae; genus Xenopus; species Xenopus tropicalis. Next base: position 92,302,584 of record NC_030680.2, on the reverse strand, counting down.
TGCCAAATTATCCTAATTGCCTTTCATGGAATGAGATGATTTCTTGTATGTTACAGTGTTGCACAAATATCTGAATCGTGAAGAAAATTAACCCTTTTACTGCCAGCCATTTTGGTCAAAGCGGAACTTGTATTGCCAGACAGTTTTTGAACATTTTGCACTGTTTCACTTTAGGGGCCTTTCCTCGGGGGGACTTTTAGTTTACCAAGGAAAACAATATATCGTTTTTTTCAGAACAACCTAAGCTTTCAAAATATGGTAGAATTTTTGTGTAATTCCAATTCTGTAACAAGATATAGGCTTCTAAATGTCTAAAAATGCAAAAAAAATCAAATTTTCCATAATATAATCACACATACTAGAAACAAAAATTATTTTATGCACGAATATACAACTGATTTGGAAAGTCCCATGTCTCCTGAACGTGCCAATACCAAATATATATAGTTTTATGGAGATTTCTCACTTGTATAGGTCAAAAACTCCCAGCAGTACACTACCAAATTCCCAAAGCACTGCTCCAAAAAAACTGCATACTTTGGATTTCAAGGCCAAAATTCCACTAACAGAAGGTTTATCCCAGAAAATTGTACATTTTTGGAAAGAACAGATTCTGGGGAATACAGAATAGGCACAACTGTCTGTCTACTCCAAACTATCAAGTCGCAATGCTTTCCTAAAGTTATTGGTTTTTATCAAAATTTGTGATTTTTTTTAAAAATCGCTTCAAAGCTTCTAGTCTATAGTATCTTATCTCCTACAGGTCATAAAGTAACCAAATAAAACACCCTAAATATGAATGCCTGGGGTCCACTGAACAGTTTGATGCCCAATATGTATAGGTTTACCTAAGTATGTGGCATGTAGGGGCCCCAATGTGAACATACCCCATATGAACTGTCATTTCTGTCATTTCAGCTTCTGCAAAATCAACACATTTACATCATTATATGTGGGATGAAGCTAGTAAAAAGTACGCTCACCCCAGAAAGTCATATATTTTTGGAAAGTACACATTCCCCCGAATCTAAAATGGGTACCCATGTCTTTCTACTCCAAAGTACCAAGCCGCACAGCTTTTCTAAAGTTAGCAATTTTGATGACATTTCCAAAAATCCCCTCAAAGCTTCCACTTTGAAGCATCTTATCTCCCACATAGCATTAGGTACCAAGATAAAACACCCTGAATTTGAACGCCAGGGGTCCACTGAACAGTTTGATGCCCAATATGTATAGGTTTACCTAAGTATGTGGCATGTAGGGGCCCCAATGTGAACATACCCCCATATGAACTGTCATTTCTGTCATTTCAGCTCCTGCAAAATCAACACATTTACATTATTATATGTGGGATAAAGCTACAAAAAAGTACGCTCACCCCAGAAAGTCATATATTTTTGGAAAGTACACATTCCCCCGAATCTAAAATGGGTACCCATGTCTTTCTACTCCAAAGTACCAAGCCGCACAGCTTTTCTAAAGTTAGCAATTTTGATGACATTTCCAAAAATCCCCTCAAAGCTTCCACTTTGCAGCATCTTATCTCCCACATAGCATTAGGTACCAAGATAAAACACCCTGAATTTGAACACCAGGGGTCCACTGAACAGTTTGATGCCCAATATGTATAGGTTTACCCAAGTATGTGGCATGTAGGGGCCCGAATGTGAACATACCCCCATATATACTGTCATTTCTGTCATTTCAGCTTCTGCAAAATCAACACATTTACATCATTATATGTGGGATAAAGCTAGTAAAAAGTATGCTCACCCCAGAAAGTCATATATTTTTGGAAAGTACACATTCCCCCGAATCTAAAATGGGTACCTATGTCTTTCTACTCCAAAGTACCAAGCCGCACAGCTTTTCTAAAGTTAGCAATTTTGATGACATTTCCAAAAATCCCCTCAAAGCTTCCACTTTGAAGCATCTTATCTCCCACATAGCATTAGGTACCAAGATAAAACACCCTGAATTTGAACGCCAGGGGTCCACTGAACAGTTTGATGCCCAATATGTATAGGTTTACCTAAGTATGTGGCATGTAGGGGCCCCAATGTGAACATACCCCCATATGAACTGTCATTTCTGTCATTTCAGCTCCTGCAAAATCAACACATTTACATTATTATATGTGGGATAAAGCTACAAAAAAGTACGCTCACCCCAGAAAGTCATATATTTTTGGAAAGAACACATTCCCCCGAATCTAAAATGGGTACCCATGTCTTTCTACTCCAAAGTACCAAGCCGCACAGCTTTTCTAAAGTTAGCAATTTTGATGACATTTCCAAAAATCCCCTCAAAGCTTCCACTTTGAAGCATCTTATCTCCCACATAGCATTAGGTACCAAGATAAAACACCCTGAATTTGAACACCAGGGGTCCACTGAACAGTTTGATGCCCAATATGTATAGGTTTACCCAAGTATGTGGCATGTAGGGGCCCGAATGTGAACATACCCCCATATATACTGTCATTTCTGTCATTTCAGCTCCTGCAAAATCAACACATTTACATCATTATATGTGAGATAAAGCTACAAAAAAGTACGCTCACCCCAGAAAGCCATATATTTTTGGAAAGTACACATTCCCCCGAATCTAAAATGGGTACCCATGTCTTTCTACTCCAAAGTACCAAGCCGCACAGCTTTTCTAAAGTTAGCAATTTTGATGACATTTCCAAAAATCCCCTCAAAGCTTCCATTTTGAAGCATCTTATCTCCCACATAGCATTAGGTACCAAGATAAAACACCCTGAATTTGAACGCCAGGGGTCCACTGAACAGTTTGATGCCCAATATGTATAGGTTTACCTAAGTATGTGGCATGTAGGGGCCCCAATGTGAACATACCCCCATATATACTGTCATTTCTGTCATTTCAGCTCCTGCAAAATCAACACATTTACATCATTATATGTGGGATAAAGCTACAAAAAAGTATGCTCACCCCAGAAAGTCATATATTTTTGGAAAGTACACATTCCCCCGAATCTAAAATGGGTACCCATGTCTTTCTACTCCAAAGTACCAAGCCGCACAGCTTTTCTAAAGTTAGCAATTTTGATGACATTTCCAAAAATCCCCTCAAAGCTTCCACTTTGAAGCATCTTATCTCCCACATAGCATTAGGTACCAAGATAAAACACCCTGAATTTGAACACCAGGGGTCCACTGAACAGTTTGATGCCCAATATGTATAGGTTTACCCAAGTATGTGGCATGTAGGGGCCCGAATGTGAACATACCCCCATATATACTGTCATTTCTGTCATTTCAGCTCCTGCAAAATCAACACATTTACATCATTATATGTGAGATAAAGCTACAAAAAAGTACGCTCACCCCAGAAAGCCATATATTTTTGGAAAGTACACATTCCCCCGAATCTAAAATGGGTACCCATGTCTTTCTACTCCAAAGTACCAAGCCGCACAGCTTTTCTAAAGTTAGCAATTTTGATGACATTTCCAAAAATCCCCTCAAAGCTTCCATTTTGAAGCATCTTATCTCCCACATAGCATTAGGTACCAAGATAAAACACCCTGAATTTGAACGCCAGGGGTCCACTGAACAGTTTGATGCCCAATATGTATAGGTTTACCTAAGTATGTGGCATGTAGGGGCCCCAATGTGAACATACCCCCATATATACTGTCATTTCTGTCATTTCAGCTCATGCAAAATCAACACATTTACATCATTATATGTGGGATAAAGCTACAAAAAAGTACGCTCACCCCAGAAAGTCATATATTTTTGGAAAGTACACATTCCCCCGAATCTAAAATGGGTACCCATGTCTTTCTACTCCAAAGTACCAAGCCGCACAGCTTTTCTAAAGTTAGCAATTTTTATGACATTTCCAAAAATCCCCTCAAAGCTTCCACTTTGCAGCATCTTATCTCCCACATAGTGTTAGGTACCAAGATAAAACACCCTAAATTTGAACGCCAGGGGTCCACTGAACAGTTTGATGCCCAATATGTATAGGTTTACCTAAGTATGTGGCATGTAGGGGCCCCAATGGGAACATACCCCCATATGATCTATCATTTCAGCTCCTGCAAAATCAACACATTTACATCCTTTATGTGGGATAATGCTACAAAAAAAGTACATTCACCCCAGAAAGCCATATATTTTTGGAAAATACACATCCCCCCGAATCTATAATGGGTAAATATTTCTTATTGCTACAAAGTACCAAGCTGTAAAGCTTTCCTAAGTTTGCAGATTTATATGACATTTTCGAAAATCGCATAAAAATGTTGCAATTTGCCGCATTTATCTCTCACAATTTCTTGATAAAGATCAGATAAAGACAAATCACCCCAAAAAGGAACACCAGAGGTCTACTGAACAGTTTGATGCCCAATATGCATAGATATACCAAAGTCTGCGGTATGTACTGAACCCAAAATGAAAATAGCGCATAAGGATTTCTCGCCTGCCAGCTCAGCTTTTGCACACAGAGCCCCCTGTCAGTGTATTATGTGCCAAAACTTCCCCTAACCATACAGTGACCCCCACAAAACCATATATTTTTGGAAAGTACACATTCTGACAAATCCAACAAGGGTAAAGAGTCCTTTCTACACCAAAGTACCAATCTGCAGAGCTTTCCTAAAGTTATTGGTTTTTATGACATTTCAGAAAATCGCCTAAAAATGTTGCAATTTGTCGCATTTATCTCACACAATTTCTTGCGTACAAAGGCAAGTCACCCCAAATAGGAACACCAGAGGCCTACTGAACAGTTTGATGCCCAATATGCATAGATATACCAAAGTCTGCGGTATGTACTGAACCCTAAATGAAAATAGCGCATAAGGATTTCTCGCCTGCCAGCTCAGCTTTTGCACACAGAGCCCCCTGTCAGTGTATTATGTGCCAAAACTTCCCCTAACTATACAGATCCCCCACAAAACCATATATTTTTGGAAAGTACACATTCTGACAAATCCAACAAGGGTAAAGAGTCCTTTCTACACCAAAGTACCAATCTGCAGAGCTTTCCTAAAGTTATTGGTTTTTATGACATTTCAGAAAATCGCCTAAAAATGTTGCAATTTGTCGCATTTATCTCACACAATTTCTTGCGTACAAAGGCAAGTCACCCCAAATAGGAACACCAGAGGCCTACTGAACAGTTTGATGCCCAATATGCATAGATATACCAAAGTCTGCAGTATGTACTGAACCCTAAATGAAAATAGCGCATAAGGATTTCTCGCCTGCCAGCTCAGCTTTTGCACACAGAGCCCCCTGTCAGTGTATTATGTGCCAAAACTTCCCCTAACTATACAGAGACCCCCACAAAACCATATATTTTTGGAAAGTACACATTCTGACAAATCCAACAAAGGTAAAGAGTCCTTTCTACACCAAAGTACCAAGCCGCAAAGCTTTCCTAAAGTTATCGGTTTTTATGACATTTCAGAAAATCGCCTAAAAATGTTGCAATTTGCCGCATTTATCTCACACAATTTCTTGCGTACAAAGGCAAGTCACCCCAAATAGGAACACCAGAGGCCTACTGAACAGTTTGATGCCCAATATGCATAGATATACCAAAGTCTGCGGTATGTACTGAACCCTAAATGAAAATAGCGCATAAGGATTTCTCGCCTGCCAGCTCAGCTTTTGCACACAGAGCCCCCTGTCAGTGTATTATGTGCAAAAACTTCCCCTAACTATACAGATCCCCCACAAAACCATATATTTTTGGAAAGTACACATTCTGACAAATCCAACAAGGGTAAAGAGTCCTTTCTACACCAAAGTACCAATCTGCAGAGCTTTCCTAAAGTTATTGGTTTTTATGACATTTCAGAAAATTGCCTAAAAATGTTGCAATTTGTCACATTTATCTCACACAATTTCTTGCGTACAAAGGCAAATCACCCCCAATAGGAACACCAGAGGCCTACTGAACAGTTTGATGCCCAATATGCATAGATATACCAAAGTCTGCGGTATGTACTGAACCCTAAATGAAAATAGCGCATAAGGATTTCTCGCCTGCCAGCTCAGCTTTTGCACACAGAGCCCCCTGTCAGTGTATTATGTGCCAAAACTTCCCCTAACTATACAGATCCCCCACAAAACCATATATTTTTGGAAAGTACACATTCTGACAAATCCAACAAGGGTAAAGAGTCCTTTCTACACCAAAGTACCAATCTGCAGAGCTTTCCTAAAGTTATTGGTTTTTATGACATTTCAGAAAATTGCCTAAAAATGTTGCAATTTGTCGCATTTATCTCACACAATTTCTTGTGTACAAAGGCAAGTCACCCCAAATAGGAACACCAGAGGCCTACTGAACAGTTTGATGCCCAATATGCATAGATATACCAAAGTCTGCAGTATGTACTGAACCCTAAATGAAAATAGCGCATAAGGATTTCTCGCCTGCCAGCTCAGCTTTTGCACACAGAGCCCCCTGTCAGTGTATTATGTGCCAAAACTTCCCCTAACTATACAGAGACCCCCACAAAACCATATATTTTTGGAAAGTACACATTCTGACAAATCCAACAAGGGTAAAGAGTCCTTTCTACACCAAAGTACCAAGCCGCAAAGCTTTCCTAAAGTTATCGGTTTTTATGAGATTTCAGAAAATCGCCTAAAAATGTTGCAATTTGCCGCATTTATCTCACACAATTTCTTGCGTACAAAGGCAAGTCACCCCAAATAGGAACACCAGAGGCCTACTGAACAGATTGATGCCCAATATGCATAGATATACCAAAGTCTGCGGTATGTACTGAACCCAAAATGAAAATAGCGCATAAGGATTTCTCGCCTGCCAGCTCAGCTTTTGCACACAGCCCCCTGTCAGTGTATTATGTGCAGTAACCCCCCCTAACTATACAGTGACCCCCAGAAAACCATATATTTTTGGAAAGTACACATTCTGATGAATTCAAAATAGGTAAAGTTATTTTTGTACACCAAAGTTACACCTGGCAAAGCTACGCTAAAAACAGATCAGGAACACTTATATAGGGATAAAATGTGATAAAACCACAAAAATTGTGCAAATCAGTGAAACAACAAAATAAGTTACATGACAGTGTAATTAGTGGCCAGAATATCTGATCCAATAGTTACGCTGTCAAAATAAACAGTTTTTAGGTAAAAGAAAATAAAAACAAAGTGGTAAAATGAAAAAAAAAAAAAAAAAAAAGCAAAACAAAAAAAAACCAAAGTGTTTGTGTATACATGTGTGTACATGTGTAAAAGTTGTGTGATAGTGTGTAAGTGTGTATATGAGTGTAAATAAGTGTATAAAAGTGTGAAAAATGAAAAAAAAAAAATAAAAAAAAAAAATAAAAAAATGCTAAAATGTGTGCTGTAAGTGTGTGTAAATGTATGTAAGTGTGTATAAATGTATGTAAATGTGTGTATAAGTGTGTAAAAGTGTGTAAATGCAATAAAAAAAAAAGTCCTTACCTGTTCCTGAAGACCGATCGCCTCCTTCCTCATTTGGGCCGGCGCTGGGGGAGAGGGAGGAAGCAGGAAGCAGCAGATGCGATGCGATCGCATCTGCTGCTTCCTGGAGGGTCCTGCGAGCGATCGGCTCGCAGGACCCTGATTACAGCCCCCCTGGCACATTGCCCAGGGGGGCTGTCATTGTTAGAAGCCCTCTGCAGCGGCGGCACATGCCGCCGCTGCAGAGGGCAGCGCTTAAACGCCAACGACGTATGAGACACGTCGTTGGCGTTTAAGCCCTTTTACTGCCAGCACGTATGCCATACGTGCTTGGCAGTAAAAGAGTTAAACTCAAGCTTTGATAAACCTCTCCCTAAGTATGGTAATCAAAATTACAGAAAAACCACTTATCCAGAAACCACCAGGTACCCAGCATTCTGGATAATTATACCTGTATCAAAATAAAAGTTTGCAAGAATCTAACATTTGTTTTCACTTTCAAGTTTTCTAGTCAGTGACCAATTATCTGGAAGCAACTGTAGTACTGATTACATCACTGCATCCCACAGTCATTCACATGAAAATTGAAGTTGGGTACTTGTGTACGTCTGAGGTTTTCAGATAGTGGGTATGTGGGGGTCTACTAAGTTATCAATTTGAGACCAACTACTATAATAACTACATTGCTGTATTGTTGTTACTGGTCTAAAAAAAAAAAAACTGGTGGTGTTGCCCTGGTAGATCACATACAGCTATGGGACCTGTTATCTAGAATGCTCAGGACCTGTATAGTTTATAAGGGACCTTTCTGTAATTTGGATCTCCATGCCTTAAAGGGATTCTGTCATGATTTTTATGTTATACTTTTTATTTCTAAATTACACTGCTTACATACCAAATAATTCACTCTACTATTTAAAATGTTATTCTTGAACCAACAAATGTATTTTTTTAGTTGTATTATTGGTGTGTAGGCAGCTATCTCAGTGCCTTGTGCCTGATACTGAGCTTTCAGAAAGAGCCAGCGCTACACATTGGAACTGCTTTCAGGTAACCTATTATTTCCCCTACTCCTATGTAACTATAGGAGTCGCAAGCTGGACTTGGCTTTCTTACTATTGAGTGCTATTCTGATATCTACTGGGAGCTGCTATCTTGCTCCTTCCCATTGTTGTGCTGATTGGCTGCTGGGGGGAAAGGGGGGTGATATCACTCCAACTTGCAGCGCAGCAGTTAAGTGTGGCTGAAGTTTATCAGAGCACACATTATATGGCTGTGGCACCCTGGGAAATGAAGAATATGACTAGCCTCATGTGAAATTCAAAATTAAATATAAAAAAATATGTGCTTTTGAAAAACAGATTTCAATGCAGGATTTTGCTAGAGAACTCTATTTATTAACTGATGTGTTTTGGGGGAAAAAAACATGTTTTCCATGACAGTATTCCTTTAAGTCTAATAAAAAAAAAAAAAAAAAACATAAACATTAAATAAACCCAATAGGATTGTTTTGTCTCCAACAAGAATTAATTCTGTCTTAGTTGACAGATAATAATAAAACAGTACATAGCAGTGCTTTATTATTACAGAGAAAAGGGAAATCATTTTCAAAAAATATTATTTAATTTAAATTGAGTATATGGGAGATGGCCTTCCCATATAATTCAGAACTTTCTGGATAACAGGTTTCCCAAGAAGTGATCCTATACCTGTACCACCTCCTGCCACCAGTGTGTATACCTTGCTAGGAGTAGGAAATATGAAAGTGCAGTACAAATGTAGCAAATGTAAAAAGTCAAATGACACCGAGAGAAATCAATTTAGAAAACTGCACACACGGTTATTTAAAGAGATACTGACACCAGAAAGTAAATGTTTTTTTTTTTACATCTATCATAACATTGTCTTTGCAAAAACTTTATAATTTTGCCATAAAAATATTTGCCTGATGCGTTTACATTACCTGTCTGATGCCCTGTGTTCCTCTATGAAGAGGTAGCCATATTTGTCTGTTAGCATTAGAAGCTATAACTGACAGGTTGGAAAGGGACAGTCAGGTTGGCAAAACAGTCAGGTTTAGGAACTTCAAGTAACAATTACTTACAAAACCAAACCTGTCAGCGAAAAACCATCAACACGACCTATAGGTAGCTTTTCATTCTTATTTTGAAAAGTAGTTTTTTCGTGTCAGTATCACTTTAAAATGAATTTGAAGAAAGTATGAAATATGAACAACACCCACATATTAATAAGATGCTTAATACAAACCTACTGGGGGAGTTTATAAACAGATGGGAAGCAGACTTAATAAAAAAAAAAAAAAAGGAAAGAGGAGGGACATTTCAAGAATTTATACCAACAAATGTTATATCAAGTAAACTCGATTCATATGTTTTTATAATACCCAATTTACAAGCTGCAGATATATAAAGATTCCTGGGAGCATATTTCATATGTGGCCCTAATTCAACTATACAGAACTTCAAGAGCAAAGCACATTATACATGCCCTTACTTTTACAACCCGATCCTACCTACACTACTGTGTGATGCATATATCTTTATACACAGATAGCAACAAGGATTAAAAAAACTACCGTTTATTCAAAGTTAATATGCTATTGCTTTGTGAAAGTGCAGACCACCACACCACGAAATGAATTAAGAAATAAAGGTTGATGCACTATCCCAGAAAAATCTGTTTTGTTGTTTCTTATTGTAGGGACCCATAGGGTTAAGCTCCCTATGGTGTTATCCCTTATCTTTATCTAAGCTGTGCTGTTATAGGGCAGAGCCCTATTACAGTTATTAGGCTACCCCCTATAGGTTTACCCCAGGTTGACCACTCCCCTTGGCAGACTATATAGTGTCTTGCACAAGGAAGTGTCTTCCTCTTTTGGCTGCATGCTGTGTTCTGGACAGATCCCAACTGAGCCTGGACCAGAACATAGGCCCAGAAGCCATTTGTAGGGGACCACCTACCCTAGTGATAAGTCAGGGACAGGGCCCCGTGAACGAGGTAAAGCCAGCACAGTCAGATTTAATAATAGCACCCTCTAGAAGTGGTGAGCATAGTCAGCTTATTTAGTAAGGGCAGCATTAGCCCCATCAAAGGAGACTGTAAGGGTTTAGTCTAACCCAGGCTTTGTATGCCTTGCTGTAGGGACCACAGTTAAGACGCAGGATTCAGGCAGTGCCTTACCCTGAACCATAGTTGGCTGGAGGGGATCCATTCCAGTAAAGGGCATCCATTCCTGGTATACAGCTAATACTCTGCATATCCTATCAAGTGGGCTATACTGTTCCTTAAGGGTCACATCTGCTGTTATCCTCTGTGACCACCCACTGCTGTGTCTGTGAGTATAAACCCTGCTGCACTACTACACTGTGCCTTTGTACAATAAACCAGTTATTATTTGATTATAAAGAATCCTCTGGCGTCCATCTTTTGCTATTCGCACCACACACCCTCGCTCCATCCTAATTCTCCCATATAGCGGAGGCTCACTCCTTTGTATTAAGTGTCGCATGTAACCCATGCTCTCCTTTATACTACTAGCCCGGATTTGTCCTTAAATAGGCCAAATAGGTGTTACATTATAGTTACATATTTCACAACAGATAATTTTCATTCATATAGCAACAACATATTCTGCAGTGCATCATCCACAGGGGAGCTTACAGTCTAAACATAACTATGGCATTAAGGGGTCAGTTTTATCAGAAGCCAATTAACTTGCCCATATGTTTTTGGAATATGGGAAGAGGGCGGAAGAAACCAACGCAACCGCAGTGTGAACATACATACTCCCTGTAAAAAGGGCTTTGGCTAGAAGCTAGCATAGGATTCTATCCTGCAATAAAGTAATAAGATCCATTTGCAACACTGCTGGGAAGATTATATAAACTGGCCATACCCTGCATGATTGTGTCCAACTTCACCCTTCCAGGCCAAGTCAGCAGCGTATTGGACAATTTATGGGACCCAAACCCACTTTCTGCCTGACAGACATAGCAGCTTGATCTCATGCCTTGCCAATGTTCTTGGGCTTTTCTGAGGCCTTAGCTGACTCTTTAATGGGGCCTTCAACACCAGCTCTGGCCTACATATTCACTTCTTCACCGAGGGTTATTCAAAAGGATCAAATAAACTCATCCAATTCAGATTATACACTGGGGCTTTACATGACATTCACTGTTAGTGGGGTTGATCTAGCACTTTATGCACTTTCAATATCTGGAGGAGACAGTTCCATAGCATACTCTATGGGACTACTAATTATTGGGCATATTTTCCACAGTGCAGACTGCCCATTACATCCCTACTTATATATTAATGCCATTAAAACACCATTGTATCCTATAGGGCTTATCTGTTATCAGCTATGTAACCTGTGACTTTTCTCCTTTTTTCCAGCTTGATTGGCTGCCCCCATGGCTACACAGCAGCTTATTTATATAAATTATAGCTGGGTTTCTGAAGCAAACACACAGTTTTTACCAGTGCAGTTTCCATATTCCTTTTGTTTCAAATGTACCCTTAACCCCTTTAGATTGTAAGCTCTTACAAGTGGGGCCCTCTGATCTTCTGTTGTTACTCTCTATTGTTACTTTGTATACCCGTATTTGTTTAACTATTGTAAAATCCCCGTTTGTTAGAATGTAATGTAAAATGCCATGTAATTTGCTGGGGCTATATAAATAATGATGATGACTAAGATCCTAAGATCAGGGCTGTGCCATTGCAGGAAACTGATTCACTTACACGATCTTCCATCAGGCACACATTAGGTATATATCAGGTACATCCAAGTTGCTTCCTATTTTCAACCATGGTACATAATAGCCAACTGTGCACTGGTCATTAACAGTGTTGACTGCCTGTTACACTGGATGACCTAAAAAGTAACCGGATTTATATTGGGTATTCTTATTGTGCGCTAGCACACTGACCAATGCAGTATAGATGGACACATTGGACATATACTGGCTAACTTCTAATAATAGCTCTAACACATGCATTGTTGCCTACAAACCATTTAAGAGCCATCTTGGAAGGGGTATGTTGTTTGCTAGTGCTGTCTACGTTTGTTTGCTTTTCCTGACAAAGGTCCTGGCTTGTGATCGTTGTGGCTTGTAAATGTTAAATAAAATCTCCTTTTTTGTATATTATACAAGTCCTGAGGGCGCCAGTTTTTTACATTTTGCCTTAAGCACATCACTAACATGCACATATCACATATACAGTGGTTCTTGAAAGTTTGTGAACCCTTTAAAATGTTCAAAATTTTTATATGAATGTTTATATATGCTAACCCTATGCAAAATGCAGATTATTTAATAAAGTTGCCAGGAGCAGTGATATGCAGTCCATTAAATGCCATCTGAAGCAAGTCTCTAACCTTGCCACATGGCAAAGATGCCCCTGGATACAATTAAAATAATGCAACACTTGTTTAGTGATGTTGCACATCAGAGGATCCTTGACCACTCTGGCTACCCATGTGGTTGCATAATTTGGGCTGTTCTGACTGTTTAGTGCCTGGAGCAAAAACTATATTATAATAAGGGCCTATGCAGACTCTGCGGGAAAGGATGCATTAATGAGTCAGTGCCCCAAGTGAGTGCCCAATTAGCTGTTAGGTGTCATGTCCGCAGCTAATACCAGGCCACCTACAAATTGATTCATATTAACTGCAACTTTTTAGCATCAGTTTAAAATCATTTTAAAATAATTTTGCATATATTTAAGATGCAAGTTGAGCTGCCTGTGTCAGCTGGCTCTATGAGGATAAAAAGTAGCAACTATGTAACATAACAAAAGAATAATATGAACTTTGCATTGAATTATTTTTTTTTACACCTGGCTTTTTGTGGAATAAAAGTGCTAAAAAGATATTCTGAATAATGATGGCAAGCAGACCAACAATGGATAGCTGTAAATTGCTTCCTAGAATCACAGAAAAATGTTCTATAAAATAGCATAGAACTTAATTTTTAGGAGTACAATTTGTGTGTGGTTCAGGTAATTTCTGTATACCATTCAAAAAAATTTTGTATGCCATGCTTCTAGAATGAAATCAGAACATTACAAAGAAAAGATAAAATGTTTGTTTCACAAATAACAGTGGGAACAAAAGGTCATGTTCCATAGCTTTCTCTCTTAAACAGATGCTTCCATTTGAATAGCTTCTCTTTAAAAAGTCAGAGTATTTTAAACAGTGTGTTTTCATGGCAGCTCCAACTGAAAAAAACATTTTTGATACAAAAGGGGAAATAACATATGGCAGAGATGTCCAACTGGCGGGCACTCTATCTGTCTGGCTGCTGTGACTGCTTACATTTGGGTAATCTTTAAATGGTATCAGTATTGAGATTAACTGCCCCCTGCATTATTTATGCCCCAGATTTAGCCTGCATTATTTACACCTGTAAGATCTTGCATTGTTCACACCTGTAAACACCTGCTGCGTTCACACCTGTAAGACCTCAGGCTCAGACCATAGGCTCCCACACTGTTCACCTGTTAAAACCTCAGACAGACTGTAGGAGCAATTACAAAATTATGATCATAAGATTGGTAAGCCACCATACCACGTCAAGGTAAACCCCGTATGGTGGTCCTATCTATTTACCTCTGGTCATATTTTTCAAAGGCTGGCACTCCCGTCTTATGCCTTTAAAAAGAATGGGTGTTGGTCAATGGGCAGTCTTCTCCTTTACAAGCCGCAAGCGGGGGAGGATTGGGCCTGGGGAACCAGGCAATCTCTCTCTATATAAGCAAAAGGCATGGGAGTGACTAAGCCCTCTGATTTAAACCAGCCCCCAGGTCAAGAATGGCAATAGTGCACGGGAGTGCCAGCCTTTGAAAAATATGACCAGAGGTAAATAGATAGGACCACCATACGGGGTTTACCTTGATGTGGTATGGTGGCTTACCAATCTTATGATCATCATTTTGTAACTAAAAACCCCTGTTTTTTGTCAATATACTGTATGCACTAGCATGAAACTAACAGACAATTTACTTATGAAACGGGACCAGGGAATATGCATTGATCAATACCTTTTTCTTTTTGTATGTTTGCAGTTACTTACATAAACATGATAGGTTTCCCTCCTTTTCTACTCTGTCTGCCCTGCCTGTGCCATACTCTGCCTGTCCTATGCTGCCTGTGTGTGCCATACTCTGCCTATCCTGTGGTACCATACTTTGCCTGCCCTGGGCTGCCTGTGTATGCCATACCCTGCCTGCCCTGGGCTGCCTGTGTGTGACATACCCTGCCTGCCCTATGCTGTCTATGTGTGCCATACTATTCCCACCCTATTCTGCCTGTGTGTGCCATACTATGCCTGTCCTATAGTCCCTATGTGTGCCATACTCTGCCTGCCCACCTTTGCCTGCGTGCCATACTCTGCCTGCCCTATGCTTCCTGTGCGTGCCTCAGTCTGTCAACTGGACTGAGATGAAAGCTTTGAATGTGCTCTTGCAGGACGATCACCATTGTTAACACTGTTTTTGGCCTTATATTATATCACTGTCCTGCTACAAGGTGAGCTTTACTCACACTCCAGTTTTTTTTAGCAGTATTAAGGCCAGAATTAAGGCAATGAGGAAAGATACCATCAAGTGTTGCAAACACCTTCAAAGAGGTTTTCTGTTGTGTAGGACAAAAATCATGAGATGCCTCCTTAAAAGTTTTGCTAGGTCTTCATATGGACTTTTACTCAAAGCATGACATCTATAGAGCCTGAAAAGATGCCTATCTGGTATCTCAGAGATGCTGCAAGGACCACACACATTTTGGAACACTGGTAGTTCTAAATGGAAGGGCTGCAAACTACAGGTGTGACAAAGAAATGTTGATGCACAACCAACCCCAATAATGTGTAAAACTTATTTGTCAGATGCAACCTCTTCACTAGTCTCTTATTCTGCCACTAACCACTATCATGTCACAAGAAGGGTTAAAAGCAGAGCTTCATAAAATGATATCCAGCAGCAGAAACCCATACCATGTCACGAGAAAGGAAAAGGAGAAACCACAGCCAACTCTGATTAAGTGGGGAAACTGCCTAAATTGGTACAAAACAACATTCTGGAACAAGCCCCAACCACAGTAATAGCTAAAAACTAGAGACAAGAAACAAAATCCCTGACCTCCCTGCAACCAAGTGTATCATACAGGTACAGAAAACAAGAAACATGGTGAAGACTCCAACTAGAAGCAGGAAAAATACTGAATTGCTGCATTTATAAATATTTTTTTAACAATGTGTCCACGCCAGAAATACAATTTTGACAAATAAAAAAATCTAAATTCAAACTGATCCAACTGAATAAAAGTAGAACCCTCCCAACAATACTAATTGAGATTAACACCAATACTTTTGCCGCCTCTAGTTTGAGACTTCATTATATGTACTGTAAAATATAATTGCAGCCATAAGCTGAGCTGCATCCGTTGCAACATTATGAAATGCACCAAAATGCATGCTAATCATCCTGCGAGTTTCAATTAATTGGATGTATGTTCTGCCCAATATATGCCAAGTAAAAATGGAGTATCTTTCAAGTACCAACAAGATAGTTAATAAAAAAAAAAAAAAAAAAAAAGGATTTAAATTATTACTATGAAATTTTCTTGGCACTGGTAAATTACAGCTATTGATTTAATCTGCTAGGTGAATCCTTGAATTACCTCTATGTCCAGGGTAATTCTGGGGCTCACTTGTGCACAATTCATTAGAGCAAGCTGACACACCTGCTAGTAAAAAGTGCATATTTGGTACTTTTTATGAATGGCGTAGATACAAGCACACCTTTGCATCCATTTTAGTGCACCGCACATGAAGTTGTAAATAAGCTTTTAGAGTGAAGACACACAGAGCTAGTTAGTAGCAGCTAGTTGTCACAGCTAAAATACCCTGCCATAGGCAATACTGAGAATTGCTTCTGCTTAAACACAAATACAATTATCGAGACAATTATCAGTAAATGATGAGCACTGTCTATTTTTGTAGCCGTGACAAGTAGCTGCTACTAGTAGCTCTGTGTGTTTTCAACCTTAGGTCTAAAGCAACATGATAAGCTTTCAGTTTAAGCAGTAATTGGAATCATACTGGTTGCAATAAATGACCCTAAGCCATCCCAGGAAACTTGGTCAGACTTATTTATAATTAACACTTTTTAATACATTTCATTGTTTTTATAGTGTGTATTTGTAACTGTGTGTATCAGTGTAACTAAGAGAGCAAATAATGTTTAAAAATGGACATGCTTTATACAGCAGAACAGTGGAATTATTAATGAAAGGGAGAAATATTCTGTATTTTCAGTTTACTAAACGTGCCCAGACACAATTTATATATATCTGTACCCTGTTTAAAACTAAATTGAAAGACTAAACAGATTAAGGTAACTTTCTGATTTAGCATTTATAACTTGTAACCATGGCAGAGCAACACAGAAAAAAACAAAGTAGTTTCTATATATGAAGCAAGGTCTTAATAATCTTTTGCTTCATGTAATAATGTTTAATGCAAGGTTCTCTCCATATAACCCTAGCTGCAACAACATTATAAAATTAATTACATCTATATATTAAGCCCAAGTGGTCAGTCACATTATTGTACAAAAGTGTTGAACCAGCTAAATTTATTCTTGTCGCCCATCAATGTCATATTTTACAAACCTGCTTGTCATAGTAGTAACTGGAGTTCAATAATTATGGCAGAATGAACCCAAATGTATGAAAATAGTAACTGAAGCTTTCTGTCAACTCACCTGGAGTCCTCTACGCCGCAAAATGCTGGAGTCATCCATAGGTAAAACCTTTGTTGAATTACCACACTACGATTCCCTGATTTTTCCCTTGCAAAAAAGTTTTCAAAATATTGTTTTTCTCTGCATTTACTCATTCAGGCTTTACACTGGGCTGCCACCTAAACCCTTACATATCTTACTCAGCACCAGCAATGAAAATCTCAATGGGAAGGTATTTGGGAAGTTAGAGCAATATACTCTCTGAAGGTTCAGTGCAAGAAAGGATTTTTTATAAAAAAAAAAACAAAAAACATATATATCTCTGTCCATCGCATAAGGCAACAGCCTTAAAGGGCATCAATATGGTTATTCTTTTTGAAAAAAACTTAAAATCATTGCAAGAGCGCATAATATGATTCCTTTGAAAAGCACAGATCCAGTTCAGTTCTGATGAGCATGATGTCTTCTTTTTCCACTGAAAGGCTTGTACGATTTGACCAACTGTTGCAATAGAAGGACTTTCAGCCTCAGGGATCCTAGCAGAATGTTCCTATACATTTAAGATGAGTCTGAAACGAGTCATGTAATTGTCAGGATGTATTCACTCATCAGATCTATCCGTTCTAGCCATGCCAGTGTTAAAAATACCACTCATGTGAAGTGGGGGGGAGGGAGTCCCGGAAAATAGCAGTGTTTTCTATATTACAGTTCCGATTAAGAATGGGACAACACAGGCAGCTACAGACGAATCCTTTAGAAAAACAAGCTGGTACAATAAACTTGAAACAGATGAATTGTGCAAAAAAAAAAAAATCACCAAGACTGAAAGGTAGGATAATAATTTCATAAAGAAATAATGGCAACATTTGCCAAAAGTGCATTGAGTGTTTTCCTAGGCACTGCAGAATATAGATAGCCAAAGATATATTTTGAAAATCATATCTAATACATGAGACTTGTAAGCATAGCTTGAATGAAAGAACAATGAAAGCTATGACTAAAAATGCATTGCTGCATTTATAACATATCAGTAGACGACGAGAGCTCTATTAAAATATCAGCTAAACACTGGGAAAGGAAGAAATCCACACAGTACCTTGCCTGATACCTCCTTCCATCTGCTGTTTAGACAACTGAAGCTGACATCACATCAGGGAGCAAAGCAGTTAGAGCGCTGCCGGGCAGGGCAACCAACCAGCATGCTCAAAGAAGAACCATTTGCATAGGGCCTGAGCCATAAAAGCAAAGATCTGGTGAGAACATCTTTCATTATGCAGCTTGCTTTTAAAGGCACAGCCGTCAGTATAGAGAGAAAAAGACAAATATAACGTGTTGGAATAGAACAGAAAATCTTATAAAAGGAATTGCAGTTATTGTTTAAAAATCAGTTTTTGCTGTAGCTGGACATACAATGTCAAGATTATCAGATAATTTAAAGAAAATCTTTGATGTAAAAAATACAAGCTGAGCTGCACTGATGAAACAGTAAATAGTGATTCGGTAAAACACATGAAAGCTTTTGCATACATTAAGAGAAATATATCCTGCTTACAAATGTAAAAATCTATAATATACCGAAATTAAAGAAATTGAAGATTGCGGTTTGGCAGGGAAGCTGCCATACTGCAAGCCTTGCCATAACAAAGGTTATAATATTTGAATGTCACAATTACAGGTATAAGACCCATTATCCAGAATGCTCAGGACCAAGGGTATTCCGGATAAGGGGTCTTTCAGTAATTTGGATCTCCATACCTTAAGTCAACTAAAAAAAATCAATAAAACATTACTTAAACCCAATAAGATTGTTTTGCATCCAATAAAGATTATTTATATCTTAGTTGGCATCAATTACAAGATACTGTTTTATTATTACAGAGAAAGAGGAAATCAGTTTTAAAATTCTGAATTATTTCATTAAAATGGAGTCTATGGGAGACGGACTTTCGTAATTCGGAGCTTTCTGGATAATGGGTTTCCGGTTAAGGGATCCCATACCTGTATTATTATTTCTATGGTGAAAGCAAGTAAAAAATTGTACTATGCAGCGCTGTACAATGGAAGGGTGTATACATCAAACATACAGATTTCATACAAAAATACAACCAATCACTGAAATAAGCAGAAATGAGGGCCCTATTCAATGGAGCTTACAATCTAAAATTTTTTAATTATATCCACTCCCTTATTTTTCAACTATAGCAAATGTAATACAGGTATGGGACCTGTTATCCAGATTGCTTAGGGCCTGGGTTTTTGGGATTTCATAATTTGGATCTCCATAGCATAAGTCTGAAAAAAATCTTTTAACCCTTAAATAAACCCAACTGGATTGTTTTGCCTCCAATAAAAATTAATTATATCATAGTTGAAACTGAAGGAATTTTATTACAGAGAAAAAAATATCACTTTTAAAAAATAGAATTATTTGCTTATAAAATATGAGATCAAAACACACTTTTTTTGTACATTTCACCATGGATGGCACCCTAAGGCCAGTCTTTGTGCTCCTACAATGGTACGGAGAGAGCTGTTCCATCCTCTGCACATAGCACTGTTCAGCTTTTAAAGATACCTTGAGTATCTTTCAGAAGTGTGGACTAGGATATGTTAAGGGAACAGCCTGCACAATTTAGCTCCAAGCACAAATCTAGTACAGAGACCCGTTATTCAGAAAGTTGCCTTTTAATCAAATAATTCAGATTTTTAAAGATTTCCTTTTTTAAAAACGTTTGAAGAAAAAGTCCAGTTGTTTTAGACTTAATTCTACTAGATGCTATAATAAAAAGTTTGTTCTTTGTATGCCTCTTGAAGTGGCTTTTTACCCCTGTCTTCAGAAAACACAGCTTTAGGCTCATGGCCCACAGGGAAATTAGTTGCCCATGGTTAATCTCGACACACCCCAAAATGCCTTTCTCCCCACAATAAAGGAATTGCATAACTCGCATAATTGTGACATTAAAATATTGGCATCCTTAGTTATGCCAAGGCTTGCAGTATGGCAGCTTCCCTGCCAAACCGCAACTTTTTTTAATCTCAGTATATTGAAGATTTTTACATCTGTTAGCAGGATATATTTCTGTTAATGTATGCAAAAGGAATAACCATCGCTTCATTTTCCAACATCGCGCAAAGTTGCCTGCAGGAGGAAACTTTGTGCAACTTCAGAAAAACAAAGTGATGCGTATGCCTTCCACATGGAGATTCACTTTTTTTGCTAGTTGAAAGGCATTTCAGGGAGATTAGTCACCCACGGTAGCAAAGATTTAACTGCGGGTGGCTAATCTCCCACGGTTAAATCTGAGCTGCCACGCATAACATGCCTCCCGAAAATGCTTTCCCACCAGCAATTTACATTATTGCCGGTGGGAAACAATTTTCAGAAGGCTTGTCGCCCATGATGAATTGCAATAAAGCGTTATGTATGTTTTCCCACCAGTGATTTACATTACTGGCTGTGGGAAAGCACCTGTAGTACCGCAGATTTAACTGCAGGTGACAAATCTCCCCGTGTGCAATCACCCTAACTCGTGGGCAAATGTCTGGGGGGACGGGCGACTGCGTGAGTAGATAGGAGGATGTTAAATTTGAATGTTTGGAACAACCCAAAACGAGTTTGGACCTGAGAAGAAGATAGAATTGTTGCAATAAATGTATAACATGCCTAAACCAATTTCCTTAGATATTGTTTCCAATGTATCCCCCCTCTAGTAAGATTCATCAAAAATAGCGATAAAACATTTTCCTCACAACACAAATGTTATCTTAGAGAGATTTGATTGTGTTTCAAGCCCTTGAATAGATTCTATCAGACAGCTGCTAAACCTCTCCTTTTACAAAAGGTAGTTATAAAGTCTTTTTTTGCCCTCAAGCTCCATTTTACACCTTCTATTGAAGTCCATGTCCAACTCACATTAACCTACCGGTTACAGTGATCAGATTTTGACATCCTTGTATTCAGTCTCTCGGTTAATAGAATGGATTATGTTTTACTTATAGATTTCTTAGGAGATACATGGAGTGGAACACTGGAGTGAGACCCACTGGAGGAATAAGCAGAGGGTAGATGTAACATACCCATCATTATTATTATCTATGCAAATCTCTGTTACTTATTTTACTGTACTGTATATTTGCATAGCAGTGGCTGTTATTAATCAAAGTATATTTTGTCTAAACTCTTGTATTAATGAATTCTCATAAACAGGAATACGAATGTACATATGTGTATGAGAATACACATACTTACATAAATATATCCTTGGACAACACAAGGAGCACTTGCTCCAAACACTACACCAGTTAAGTTTTACTATCACTATTTCCTATGGCCCTACTTAAACTAAATCTTAACAACATACAGACACTGACAAAGATGTAAATGCAGATTTTATTCCAGCTCCAAAATGTAATTTCAGAGCTTGAGCAGCTGAAATACAACCCAACTCTTCACGGTGCACAGGGAGTCAGATTGCTCCTATAAAGGATAATGACTTCCGGTGCTCAGTGAAGTGTTGGTTTGTATTTTAATGCTCCTCTACCTCTGTAAAAACAGGAATTATGGCAAAACACCAGCCCCAGGAAATAGGGTCCTGTGAACTGCATTAATATATTCAATTTTCAAAGGTGGGTGTAAGTATTGCTTTAAGGGATAAAAACATTAGGCATAACTTCACCCATGGTATACAATACCAATGTTCAGCCCTAAAAACTGATTTATTTTTTAAGGGCTGAGCATTGAGTTAGATCTGCCCAATTTCCATCCAAAGAGAATACAAAACTGCAGGTACAGTATGTGTCATACAGAATACTCCACTCAGCTATCCCATTGTGATGCTAAAGTGATGCCATAGAGTTTAGGCATCTAAAGTAAGTGCATAGTGCATCATTAATCACTGCTTTTTAAGTGTGTTACAATAAATGTATGGGTTGTCTTGTCCTTTAATGGTATAAAAACAGGACAACAGTAGCCATCATAGATAATCCATTTTTATTTATCTTGGAAAAAACAATAATGTTTATGGTTTATAAAGTGCTATTGTTATTATAGCTATCTCTGTGTAAAATTAATATTATTATAAAATAACAGGTTGGATATGTATGGAAAGTCTGACAAATAGTAGTAGTTTCAAACCCTAGATTTTGAAAGGCTCTTCCAGAGATAATGGTTGCTGGAATTTTAAAAAAGCCTAAAAGATTACAGTCACAAGGACTTTTTTGGATACTTACAGATATGGTTTTGTTATTTAAAGGGCAATACATTATGCATCAAATGTTATTTTTAAAACATTATACCAATATATATAAGCAAACATTTGTTTGTTGCCAAGAAATCGGTTATCTAAAGTTGCTGTTGGCACTTTAAATGACATGCAAAAGAGGGTTATATATATATATATATATATATATATATTTTTTTTTTTTTTTTTCTTAATCTGACAAATGCATATATAATAAGTAATTAAATGTACTGTTATGATCACATTAATCAGGTATGTGTCTTTGCTCCAAGGCATTAACAGGCTGGCTTCAACTTGAAAATTACAGCAAAAGAAGAGTTTATTTAACAGACACTCAAATATCTGTTATACAGAATAATTGCGTTTTGGTCTGTTTCATCATAAAGCATTAGAATAATGAAACCCTGAGCCCAAAGCTCCCAATAACCCACTGAGGCAGAATTGCTCCTTGCAGCATTTAAGCAACCTAATGCATACTACAACATTCCTGAGTTGACTGCGATAATCTTCATTATCTACAGGCTTTATGATTTACAAACATATTATTGTAGAACATAGTCCAGTTTTTTCTCTACAGTATAGCAGTGATCCCCAACCAGTTGCTCCTGAGCAACATGATGCTCACCACTCTCTTTGAAGCTGCTCCCAGTGGCCTCAAAAGAGGTGCCCATTTTTTAATATCTAGCTTGGAGGCAAGTTTTGGAAGTATAGAGTTTTACTCAAAGCAGATCTCCTAGCAGGCTAGAAGTCCACATGGGGCTACCAAATAGCCAATCACTGTTCTTATTTGCCATGCTCAAAGAACTTTTATTAATGCTTGAGTGGTTTAACAACACTTTTTACTTCTGAGTGCGGCTCACAAGTAAAAAAAAGGTTGGGGATCCCTGCTCTACAGAGAACACTTTGAAGACTACTTGCTTCATCTGTAAAGGCAAGGTATACAACATCTCCCTTACTTCAGTCACAAGGGGTTTTGCTGCAAATGATCGAGGATAGAAGAAAGGATCTGCCTGTTACGGTGGCCTTACATGTTGCCATTCTGATCTTCCCTGTGACCATCGGTTGCAGGAAAGATTGTTCTTTTCCCCCACTGACGTTCAGGGCTGAAACATCAGATGTGGAGGTAGAAACAATAGGAATTCTACCACCACACAGATTTTGTTGAGGGGCAAACCTGGCCAATCGACAAGACGACGGATATCCGCAGCTTTTGCGATATCGGTCATGTTGTTGATCCACCATACACATACCGAATATCGTACAAAACAAGGTTTTGTATGATATCATCGGTGTGTGTATGGCCAAGCTTTAGTCTTCATACTTTATAATCTCTCATACCTCACAAATTAAGTTTGAAGAAATAAATTATTTTCTGAGCTGAGCCCCCTTTTCAACATGAGATTAGTAAATATGGTTTGTGCTGAACAAGTGCACAGACAATCTGCCTGCATAAAAGACTCATGTTATCACAAAAGTCCCAACAAATGGCGAAGGGTAGCGTTTGTACACTGATAAACTAAATATCTACCGGACAAGGACCAAACAGTTAGGGCTCTGGCACACGGGGGAGATTAGTCGCCCGCGATAAAGCTCCCTGCCATCCCACCGGCGAACATGTAAGTCGCCGGCGGGATGGCAGACGCGACGGGGCAATTTCAGGAAATCGCCGAAAAAGACTCGCGAGTCTTTTTCGGCGATTTGCGCGAAATCGCGCCGCCGCGTCTGCCATCCCGCCAGCGACTTACATGTTCGCCGGTGGGATGGCAGGGGTAGGCAACTCGGGGAGATTAGTCGCCCGCGAACAGGGAGTTAATCGCGGGCGACTAATCTCCCCCGTGTGCCAGAGCCCTTAAGAGTAGCTTCTGTCTTCTATTTGCTCAGCTCAATAAAAAACAAAAAGCAAACATTTTGAAGATTAAAACATGACTAAAATTACATTAAACAAGGCAGTAAATGATTGAAACTTCTAGCCTACTGCAGAGATAAAAATTTCACAGGTCCCTCGCCCCCCTCAAAGGCAGGGTAGTTGGGCAATAGCCCATGAACCAATATGTAATAAAAGGCACTAAGTTTGCCCAGAAGCAGAGACCCATCGCAACCAAGAAGATGTTTGATTTTAAACAGGTTACCAGAAAATACCACCTGCTGATGTTCTGCACAAAAGTCCATAAAAATGAGGGTGCACTACACAGTTTATTAAATATATTATTTACAACAGAACATAGAGGGCCGCTGGAACTTAAACCATTATTTAGTGTCTTTCAAGTTTCTGGGGACCCATCAGGATTCAGCCTCTGTTCTCAACTGCCCATGCCCAACCACCCTTGTGCAAGCTACACTTAATCCACTTTACGCATAGAAATAAAAGTCATCACTACCATTCTGTCCTCCTTCTGGCTAAAAACACTATCTATTCAACTTAAGAGCTGTGATGCTGTTAATCACAGATGCTGTTCACACTAAGCCTGCAGCAAGCTGCACCTATTTTTATTTTGAGTATCAAAAAAACTTTTTACAAATAATTATTAAGACCCCTTTTATCTTAAATCCAAGCTGAGATATAATTAATCCTTATTAGGGCAAAATGATCCTATTGGGTTTATTTAATGTTTAAATACATTTTTAGCAGACATAATGTATACTGAGTCAAAGTACAAAAAGATCCCTTATCAGGAAAACCCCAGGTCCCAAGCATTCTGAATAAAATCTCCAATACCTTTAGTGAACAGGTCTACACTTATGGAAAGTCTGAAAATGTGACAACATAATGGCCAGATCAAAAAAAAATTTCTTAACATGTAAAACACATAAATAACTAGTATGTAAATTCAAAATGAATTCATTTGTTACTTGTCCATTAAGTGTGTGTGCATATGCATGTTTTACATAACAAAAAGCAAAATTAATTACAAAGGTCATCAAGAAGACTGAAATACTAACAGAAAACCTCATCTTTCTCACCCTAAAGAGTTAGAAAGGGTGTTACACAATACAGAAAAGCCCTGCTTAATACCCCAGGCTATAATCATTTCAAATTAGACATAATTACCCTTAACAAAACCAGACTTTGGATATTGAAGGGCTGTACAACAGCTGCTCCTTTTCAGTTTCAATAGTCAGTTGTTTCTAAGATGACCCAGAAATCAGAGTCCTTGCAAAAAACAATTAGACAACGGTCTAAATTCTGCTTATCAAATACTAATTTCCTTCAGTAAAGAAGATCATTTTTTCCATATGGCATGTCATCAGAATTTCCCTGTATAAACTATGATACTGTAATACACAATGAGAATATGTTCCTAATGCAGATGTCACACAGCAGCAAAGAAAAAAACACTACATGTAACATAAGCCTGTTTTACACTGCACACATTTTAAGAAAATATGATTGGATACATGTGCAAAGCTATAGCAAACAGAATCCCACTCTGTCAGAAAATCTACAGGGCCTATGGTATGACAGCAGAAGAGTTAATAGCTGCTAATGGACAGTGGCCTGTAACATGGTTTCAGTCAGTTTCAGCATATAACATTACCATTAAGCAAACACATTTTGTTTCTAATTACTGAATTTGTTTCCACAGAATACCTGTTTAAAGTAATACACTAGTACATTGGCACACCATACTACAGAGGATGCAGTTGCAATATAGGCCTTTAAGTAACTCAACTACTTACAGTGAACAGGAGCACATTTTTGAAGCACTGGACTCCCCAAAGCATCAGTAACACTATCAATGACCAGCAACAGTGCAATAACCAATAGCAGACACTTTTAATATGCTAGGAATATTTCTCAAGGACACTCTGGTTGCTGGGGGCTGGTATATAAAGTGTTAAGCTCCTAGGATGCCACAGTTACAGAGGGCTCTTTTCAAGTCTATTCTACAAGTGGTAAGTGTGGGTTGTGTGCCCCATTGTGCTTGAAAATGCTGGCACTGACAGAGGTTTTAATATTCAACCTACAGCATTGGTTTTAGTGCCAGAACTCAGGGATTCAAACTTCCAAATTCCAGTTTTGCATAATGTTTATAACGTGTCTGTGAAATCATTTTGAATTATAAATATAAAATATCGAAGTAGCTAGAGGGAGGCAACCTTCTGTTGCTGCAAAATTATTTTTGGCATACCCAAAGGCTAACCAGTGCCAATGCTGGGAGCAGTAGTTCTGAAAATGCTGTGGCCCAAAAGATGTTTTACTTTTTACAGTATTACTGTCTATATTTTAAGTTGAATTTTCATATTTTCTTTTCATGAAATAATTTACTAAGCAACCAATAGAGTTAAATCACTTAGATCAACAGGCCCAGTAGAGCTTCACAAATCCCAGGAAAAAAAGTAGCTATGACTACTTACCTTCCAGGAAGTAAGTAACCATGACTCCTATCCCCTTGGCTCCTAACATTAGCTTTCAAAGGAATATATGCAATAACATTTTTAACAGACCATGTGCAGAAACATATATCCCACTGATGCTAGAGATAAAAGGTTGATCATAGATGGCAAGTTTGGGATTTGTATAACATAATAGCCTTTTAGAGAAGAATAGCTCTTTTAGTAGATCTTTTCTTGAAAAGGCTTTGGATAATGAAGTGAGAACCCACGCGGAATCAAGTCTTTTTTTTATCCCTTTTTTTTTTTTTTTTTAAATTATATATATATATATATATATATATATATATATATATATATATATATATATATATAAAATTCCAGCTTGCACTTTATATTTTTAGAATTCCATAATGAAATGCATTTTATATTTTAACCAAATAATCAGGCCAGTACATTGGATAAACTGGACAACACTGTTCTACGCATTTTTTTAAAAGGTGCCCAAGAACTCAAAACCATGTGAATCTGACTTAATTTATGAACATATTGCTTTTAGGAAGTTTTTGGAAATGGTTTCCAAATATAACTAATTTACAAGCAAGAAGCCAAAGCAGAGGTGAGAGGAAGTGGTTATTTACTAAGACTTTGGAAGAGGTACAAAGCACAAAGTCAGCCCTGTATTTACCACAAGCCATGACCCACTATAGAACAATGCCAAATTTCCACAGCACTGCACTGCTTATTATGTGAACAGTGAATATCTGGCGTGAGGAGCACAGCACAGTGTCAGAAGGCACAACTAGCCCTGTCCTCGCTGGCTGCCTTTGTGTAGGCAGTAAGGACAGGGCACGGATGTGGACTTTGTCCCCTGCCTCTTCTTAACTTGAGCTTCCAAATGATGCGCAATGTAGGGTGTAGGGTCCCTATGTGCACCTTGCCCCCATTTTAGACTGCGCACTGCAATGCAGTCTTCTCCTGATGGCCTGCATTGGCCTTCATTATGATCCTATCCCCTAGATCAGCCCCATATGGCCCAACATATAGGTGACCATATCAGACAAAGATATACTCATTTGACAACTTAACCAAATGAGAGAATCTACAGATGTAAGGCAATCTTTATAGTGCAATTGGAATTCATACAAAATGTTGTCATTTTTGGTGTTAAAGGAACAGTAACACCAAAAAATGAAAGTGTATAAAAGTAACTAAAATATAATGTGCTGCTGCCCTGCACTGGTAAAAGTTGTGTGTTTACTTCAGAAAGTTTACTATAATTTATATAGATAAGCTGCTATGTAGCCATGGGGGCAGCCATTCAAAGGAGAAAAGGCACAGGCACATAGCAGATAACAGATAAAACACTATTGTATTCTACAGAGCTTATCTGTTATCTGCAATGTAACCTGTGCCTTTTCTCCTTTTTTCCAGCTTGAATGGCTGCCCCCGGGGCTACACAGCAGCTTATTATATAAATTATAGTAGTGTTACTGTAGCAAACACACCAGTTTTACCAGCGCAGGGCAACAGTGCATTATATTTTTATTACTTTAAAGCTCTTTCATTTTTTGGTGTTACTGTTCCTTTAACTGCCCTTAATTAGTAAACATTTAAACATATCAGACATTGAACTAGAAAGATATGATCATAAAAAGCACAGAAAAGTGAGAGACAATTGTACAGTAAGAGAAAGCATGAGTGACAGCTCAAAAACAATGTTTACTTCTAGTAATGGGTTTTTTACACCTGAATCTGAAACTGTTGCTTTGGTTTTCATAGACCAGTATCTGAAGTAATTAAGCATTTCTTAGCGAGATTCTTCAACTTTTCTAACAAGATTAATGGCATTTTAAATTAATGTTAATTATTTCATCCCTGAACACATAAAAGACACAGATCTACAGCAAATGGCTTAACTGCAAGTCAATTTCCCATGCTATGTATACTTTAGAATCTCTTCAGCCACCAAACTGTTTAAGGACATTGATTAGTACATCATTCAGTTCTCTTGCAAGGCCCTACTAAGAACTCCCAAGCCCGACAAGCTTGAGCTACAGAACAAATGGGACTGGGAGCAAAAAAAACGATCAGCAAAACCAGCAACATCCTGAATATTTATTGAAAGAAGCTAAAATGTATCTTCAGTCTGTGGTATTTTTAGCTTCTTAAAAATAATTTCCCTGCCCTGCCGTCCTTTACAAACAATTACATTAGTACCGTTCCCACCTTTTTCCTGAAAAAAACCTAAATGAAATGCAAATATGGCCAAATATAATTAGCAATAGTTAATTTTATGTAAAAGCAAGCAGCTTTGCCTTGTATTGTCCTGCATTCACTAGTTGTATGGCAGAATACAGGTCTTTCGTGATAGCTGACAATAGTACAAGGAAAAAATAAAACTGTTATTTGCTGCCCCCTACTGCTTCATGATATTTAGTATACCAGTTTGTAAAAGCCCAGAATTAGGTGTTTTAAAAATGGTATACTTTCAAATATAAATATTAAAAAAACATGTTTGCAAATGTTAATGCCTAGCTGAATTTTATTTCAGAAACTTTAAAGGGGTTATTCTACATCAAATTAACTTTTAATATAATGTACAGCTTGATATTCTGAGAACATCTGCATTTTTTATTTGCTGTGGTTTTTGAATTATTTAGCTTTTTGTTCAGCAGCTCTCCAGTTTGAAACCTTAGCAGGCATCTAGCTGCTAGGATTCAAATTACCAGGCAGAGGTTTGAATGAGAAAGTTAAATATGAATAGGAAAGTAGCTGAACAGAAAGATAAATAAAAAGTAACAATAACATTGTAGTCTCACAGACCAATAGTTTTTGGCTTCTGGGGTCAGTGACCCCCTTTTGAAAGAGAGTAAGAAGAAAAGGGCAAATTATTCAAAAACTATAAGAAATAAAAAATGAACACCAATTAAAAAGCTGCTAAGAATCTGTCATTCTATAACATACTGAAAGTTAACTTAAAGGTGAACCACACCTTTAAAACAGAGGAATAAAGAAAACAGTAATTTTGAGTAACATTTGCGAATATTGCAGATCCCTGCAGTAGCTTACCACACCTCACTTACAAAATTAGATAATATGTCATTCATCCAGGAACATTTGCATTCAACTGTATGTGTGAAAAATTAAATGCACAAACAGAACTTGAGAACATAATGTATAAAAAGGGGGTTATTTATTTATCAATTTTTCAACACCATCCGAGAAAACACCCAAGCTGTGCTTCTACTGGATTTGCTGTGCTACCAAATAAACACACATAAAATAAACAGAATAATTTTGGCCTTCACTGTCCACTCCCTCTATACTGCCTCAAAAGCATCAAGCTTGCTTGCCGTCAGGTAAAATTCTTTATAAAAATATGCAAAAAATGTTAACAAGCCAATTAAACGTCCCTCTTACAATAAATCCACACGTTTCAATGCCAGGTTTGGCCTGTTTTTCTAGAGGACAGTATATGAATAAAGCACAGGAGGAGATCTTTTTTAATATGTATAGACTCCCTTTAAGATTCTGTAGCATAAGGCAGCCAAAGTTCCAGACAAAGTGGTGTCAAAGACAAGCACATAATCAGTGTTCCATTAAGCTGTTGTGCACTAGCACACACACGTAGAAGGTGTAGTATCAGCACATATCGACAAACCGTGATGTGACAGGAAATGATGTCCACAACATACAGTCAAACCCCAATTTTATGTTTTTTTTCAGAGGACTGGGGAAAAAAACAAAAAGCAGGAAAACATTGGGGGTGGAGGAAAATTGAAAAAAAAAAACAACTTAATTGAAAATGTAAAGTAACATTACATAAGACATAAACATAATATAAGGGGGAAAAAATGTCGGGAAACAAAAATTGATTTATTACGTTAAATATAAGAAGTTAATATAATGTGAGATAATACACAAGTTTCTTTCACCAAAACCTACAAAAAATTGCACTTTTTAAGGCTTCTCCAAAGATGAAACAAAATACAGACAATAAAATCCTGTTCAGATTTTATGGGACAGATTTTATCTGACCTTGTCATGCAACAGCACAAGATTTTGTAAGATCCTACAAAATCTGATCTCCAGCAGTTGTAATGTAAAGTCGGATAAGATAAAATCTGGTGGTGGGTTTTGTTCCTGCATCTACATCTGACAGTCAATGTATTTCAATGAGAATAAAAAAAAAGTCTGTCAGACACCATCAGATTTTATCTCGTTGGATGAAGACGCAGCCTTCTTGTGTCAGATGGCAATCCGTTCATGTATTTTATACATCAGATTTTTCTATCAGGTCCATTATATTTTAACCCATGCAATTACATCTGACTTGTAGGATGAGTTTTGTTGATCCAATGCCATCCTACAAAATTTCTGTGGAGTTTAGCCCTTATACACATGTGGCTTCCCTTTCTATCAGGGAGTGCCCAAGCCCCTACAAAAAAAACATAAGGCTTTTCCTCTTACAAGTCTGTATAATTAACAGTCTCTCAAGTTTTGAAGTTCTTGCTTTTCCCCAAGTTCTCACTCTCAAAGGCCCTTTCAGGCCACTTGCTTTTCTCACAGGTTCCTTGGTCAGATTTCCCCCACACAAGGACCAGTCAGCCCTGTGCCTCTCCTTTAGACATCCTAAGAAGGGTCCATAGGTGCCAGAGCACACCCCCCTTACCTGCAATAGTAGTTCTGCTTTCACCTGCCCCCTAATTACCTGGCTGGTAGTGAAAAGAGAGGCAGACAGAAAGAAAGAGTAATAACGTGTGCATAGTTTGATTTGCAAGTAATGAGCTTGGCTGAACTACCCAGTTACTTTAAATAATTATTCAAAATGATTTGATTTAAATTTTATTGCAATCTTCATGTTTGAAGTGGAGTTGATTGGTTGTTGGGCACAGCCACTAAATGCATAATTTTCAGCTACAGTAAGATCTCAGCTTTCCATTTGAGCCTGTGAGCCTCAGAACAAGAATACATAGATATAGGCACACTATATAAGGTAACTGGAACAACCAAAATTAATGAAACCAGAAAGGAAAAAGCAAGGGAATAATGAAATCATTTATGTGCCTGCTCTTTTGGATGATCTGATCTCATTACTATAATAGCCCAGGGAACACATTTGTAGAAAGCTTAACTTAATAACTAAATTTCAGACTGTGCTAGCTGGAATGCTAGATGAGCAAGGGGTTTGTGTTAATCACACACCAGGGAAAAGGTGATCTAACTTTATCATAATCATGCTGAAAAACATAAATGGAATGTTTTGAAAGCTTTCAATAGTTATCACCTAATTTAGCCACCAGTGTATTTAAACCGTTACCTTGTTATTTTAACTATGTACTGTACTAGAGTTCCTGTACCATTACCTTCAGATACATTGCAAACAAAGATAATGTACAGACACTGCAATATACACTAGGTGGCAGCATCACCTTATTTACCAGGTAACCTTTATGCTTTAAAATTAATAATTTTAATAAAAATAAATTAATAATGCTTGTTTATGATCAACAATGAGAATTATCTAGTATATAAATGCTAAGGATAAATATTTAATAAACTGCAGTATGCATAGTCTATACAATAAGTAGGATGCCACAATGCATTCGTAAGGGGAATTGTACTAATTTTATGATGATGATTCACTCACACTCCATAAAGATACTTGCTGTCTGCCTGTTCAATATATATTCCCTGCAGGGTTTAATAACTATACTACTCTGAAAAACATGTTTTTAAATTTGTAGATATTCTTTCCCTGTACATATTCAAGGACCAGAGATGAGTACAAGTTTGCTTGGTGCCTTCTAATGCATTACTAAATGTGTTGTTTTAGTCTATGAAGATGCCCCCAGTAGCTCCCAATCTTCATTTCATTTCTATTCTAAAGAATCACAATATACTGTATATAGTATACAATATGTATCAAAGCCACAATACATGGTTGATTAGTAATTTATTCAGATTCACGTTACACAGAAGCTCAGAACCAGAAGTTAATAATCAGCCCTGTAGTATCAGCTTCTATTTCAGACTTTTTAGCTTAAAGATTTGCAATGACCCCTAAGCTTAGCGTCTTCCCAGGGCACACTAAGCATAAGCGTGTCCTAACAGAATCCAAGATGGGGAGCTCCTATGACAATTTTGGAGTCCTGTATCATTACTGTTATAGAGATGTTCTACTTTAAGGCTGGGGCTGTAAGCTCAGAATATAAAATACTGCATGCATAGCCAGATTAATTTTCCTTTCAAGTACTAAACTCTTGTAGTACCACAAGTTCTTGCAGTAAACATGCAGGGTGGCACAGATCAAAACAAAACTGAAACCTCAGAAGCTATAAACACTGGGCAACTCTGCACCTGGGCAGAAACCAATAGCAACAAATCAGAGTTTAGCTGAGATTTTTCAGCTAGCTGCTGGTAGAACAATGAAAGCAAACATGAAGAGTTAAAGCCCTTTCTCTTGGTATACACTTCTGTTGTTGTTAATTTAGTATTTGTTATTTATAGATAATATATTTTGTGCCCCAGTAGAGCTTATAAAGTCCATTTCATATTCACATACACAAAGTACAGTTTTATCAGAAGCCAGTTAACCTGCTTGTATGTTTTTGGAGTGTGTGAGAAATTTGGTTTACCCAGAAGAAACCAACAAAACACAGAGAACTCGCTGCAGACCCACGACCCCAGCACTGCAAGGAAAAAGTGCTACCCACTGAGCCACCATGCTGTCCCTCTGCTGTTGATATGTTTTTGAGATATATTCAAGATAAAACGTTGGAGTCAACAGCATGAGACAGGGGGAGTCTTACCAAACACATCCATGGAGAAAATACCACATCTGACATTCACTTTAGTATTGCAATACAATGTGGCAACAGCAACCCAAATGACCTTTGTATTTACTTTTATTTTATTTGTTCTCCTGTTTTCTGCCTCTTTCCAGTCTAGAATTTAAACTGCCATCAAGTTGTTGAATCAGTGACTTCATCAAGCAGAAAACAAACTGTGGGGGCTTTGCTTTTCATTTCTTATCAGTCCACTGAATATTTTACTTAGCCCTCCAGTCCAGTCTGTCATTTAATTACACTCCATAGGCCAGGGACCTTCACGGTTAGTTAATAGTTTTTTTAATTAAAAAACATTTTTATTTTTATTTTTTAAATTAACCAATAAGCACAGAAAAAAATGACCTTCAAATTAAAGTGATCCTCCACCCAATTAAATAAAAGATTATTCTAAGTACCTTTTCAATTTGCAATAATGTAATTGCAGTTATTTAAAATCAGTATTTGTTTATCTCTTTCTGTTATTTGGGTATGACTTTTTAAACAATGTAAGGGTAATGGCACAGAGATGTTTTGTCATCCAGCGATAGATAAAAGAAAAAAACACTTTGGAAAGCCAGAACGTGTGTTTCTCGCTATGAAGACAAAACAAGTTTCTTTTCTTTCTCAAGCTGAAAAAAAAAAAACATTCAATGTAGCAATCATCCTGAATACATTTCAGACAGCTCATGTGCTGGAAGGAGTAATATCCTAATGAACAGGACATGATTAGAAAAACAGCTGCACACATCTTGTCAGTTCCAAGATCCTAAGATTCTTGGCCTCTAATAACTCGTTAGTAATGTCAAAAGCCCCTTAAACACAGCATTAAAAAGCACAAACATTTCTGAAGGACTTAAATGGCTTAGGTTTCCACCCCAATCAAGATCTTTCGTAAACAAGGAACCCACAAAACGTGGCGTCCATGGTTAAAACATGGACAATACCCAAGAGGCTTTGTTAAAGCCAAAATACTGGTAATGTATTTTTCAAAAGTACTTAGCAGCCTAACACAGAAAAACACTGGTACAGCCAAAATAAGAGGTAATGAACTCTTTACAAATATTTGAAAACATTCAAAGAACAAATAGTGAAATAACTGCAAATGAGACCAAATACAACAAAAATGCCCTCTACTTTAACATATACAGTAGAAGCCCTACGCAACAAGTTTGCCCAAAAGCAGTAACCTATAGCAACCAATCAGCAGGTAGTATTTACTGGTCACCTGTTTTAAAGCAAACACCTTATTGGTTGCTAGGGGTTACTGCTCCCGGGCAAACAGTGACTTTTAATACATAACTCCCTAAATATTTAAAGCTCTGCTGAATTGAGAAAATGGGGAGGGGAGCAACTTACCAATCCAGCTGTAAGGGAAGGCGCTGACTGGCCAAGAGACTGGTTTCTCATTCGGACCAGATTGGATGTCTCTGCTGATGGCTGCCATGTTGTCAGCTGACCAACACCACTGTGAACACTGTTAGACAGTGGCAGAAGTTGCTTACCTTGTAGAAAAGAGGGTAGACTTAGCAAACAGACAGTAACAATAACTTTATAATCCTCAAAACCCACAATTTCAAACTTGCAGCACTTGAAGAAAATCTGTTTGTTACTGCAAATACCTTCCTGTTTTGTACATCCTGCCACTCATTCTCTTCCACCCTTCACCTGCTCTTTTTCCCAAAAATTATTTTTTTTTATTTCTGTATACCGTTTGATTCTTAATTTTTTCCCCTCCCTTATAATACCTCTGCTCCCAAACTCCCACTCATTTCTCTCTCTACACCTCTGCTAAGCTATTTAACCATGAATAGCATCAAGGGTAATTGGAACAATCTCTCATGCTGACTTTCAGGTATGTTGTTACTGTACCTGGGCAAACTGAGAAGCCTATTTATCATACTGTATAAAACAATTAACATAAAAAAAATTGTGTAAAAAGCTGTGCAAGATAAATGGCAAATTTATCACCGTCTTAATGTTGGATTTTGATGCTGTTATTTTAAACTTCAGTGGAAAGTCAACGAGGAAAAATTGAAGCACCAAGTAAGTTCCAGCGGAACAAAAAAAAAAAAAAGCTGAAAAAAACATGATGGATAAATGACGTACTTTCCCATAGCATTTTCAAACTGCTGCTTCCGTTCACACCAGATTTTACACGTATGTACACGATCGCGGAAAATAATTGTACACTGTAATGTACACAGTGATGCCTGCTGATGTTTGGTGTCTTATTTTCACTGTTTGATAGCATGATAAATAGGTCCTAAATAATAAAGGACCCAATACAGAACCCTGCAGAACCATACACTATGTAGAGCAGGGGTCCTCAAACTATGCCCCCCCAAGGTAATTTACCCAGCCCCTGCTATGTCCTTACCCCTGGCTACTCCCTGTCTGTCTCAGTGTAATCCTCAGCCCCAGCGCATTATGTCACCGCGTCCCACAGGCCGATGCTAATGGCCTACTGGGGCTGAGGACCACACTGAAGCAGACAGGTAGTAGCCAGGGGTGAGGATGCGGCGAGCTGCAAACTTGGCCCCCTGTTTAAAAAGTTTGAGGACCCCTGATGTAGAGAATGTACCATTGACAACCACCCTCTGTATCCTTCAATCCTTTAGCCTGTTTCCTATCCATGTACCGACATTACCAACACCAAGACCTTAGAAAGAAGTAGTTTATGCTTCACTGTATGAAAGCCATGCTGATTACTACTTATGCCATTCTCCAGAATATAATCTTGAATGTGACAAACTTTCAAATAATTTGGACACCACAGATATCACTATGGACCTATAATTGCCAGGCCGAGATCATAATCTCCTTTTACATATTGGAATTAAATCCGCTATAAGTCCATAGGTGCCATTAAGTCCATTAAAGTTGCTTTAATGGAGCCACATTCTCAATTTCTGTAAATCATTAGTTCTTCATTAGTACTTCCTTTTTCTTAAAGGACAATGAAAGGTTAATATAAATTAAAAGTAAGTCTAAAGGCATTCTTTTTAAGTACTTACTGCATATCTAAATTTCCAGATCCCTGCTTGCTTCTCTGAGATATCGTGCTGGCGGCCTACAGCAGTGGGAAGCCTACAGTGACATCAGTGAACTATCTCTGTCCTTCCTGTAGGCTGCCAGCGGCTGCCTTCCTATTCTCTGAGCATGTGTGTAACTTGATCCTGTCTCCTGTTCTGAGCTACACATACCCACCAGCCAATCAGAAGCGGATCTGGCAGAGGGGAGGGGGGGGAGGGAATGAAACACATGTGCAGTATGAAGCAAGGAGGGAAAGGAAGGGAGTATACCTTTTTAGAGATGGCTGCCTGTTCTAGAAAATGTGAATTAAGTGTGACTGAGTAAATATTTGATTAGGTGAGCCAAAAGTGTGGTGTTTTTACTAAACAATAGGAGGACTATTGGGCAGTATGCTTTTTAAATTTTGACTTGCATTCTCCTTTAAAAATTGTTGACCAAGTGTAAGTTTGCTTTCTGCAACAACCATTAAAAATGGTTACTATTCCAGGGGATCTAGTATGTGTTATTTGTTCTAGATTATCAAAGATCAGATCTAGTACAGGTATAGGACCCCTTATCCAGAATGCACGGGACCAAGGGAATTTCCGTAATTTGGATCTCCATACCTTAAGTCTACTAACAAATCAATAAAACATTAAACCCAATAGGATCGTTTTGCATCCTGTAAGGATTATTTATATGTTAGTTAGGATAAAGTACAAGGTACTGTTTTATTATTACAGAGAAAAAGGAAATCAGTTTTAAAATTCTGAATTATTTGATTAAAATTGAGTCTATGGGAGACGGACTTTCGTAATTCGGAGCTTTCTGGATAACGGCTTTCCGGATAAGGGGTCCCATACCGGTATAGCATAATTTCTTGTTGGGTCCTCCACAAACTGTGACATACATTTTTCATGTGACTATATCTGGCCCCTTGTTATTACTGATACCCTCATCGAAATCTCGACCCAATTTCCCCTTCATATGCCAAAATATTCATTTAGCCTACCTTCCACAATATTTTTTCACTCTAAATGAATCCATTAAGACGTTAATGAGTTCAAAGTGTAAAGTTGCAGACCTTACTTTTTAAGAAGAAAAAAAATGAAAGAATGTATCTACTAAACAAGTCTTTGGAGTTTATTTTTGTTAACTCAAGGTCCCACTCACATAAACTATCCACTGCAGGGGAACAAAACTAGTTTCTGCTTCAGAAATTATATCCCCTTTTTTTTTTTTTTAGAAACTTGGATATGTTCTCTAGGAAGGTATTATTATGTCTACCCTGGCTCTTTTTTGACAACTGCCCATTTAGTTAGCAGTACCAAGGCATATGAGTTTTTTAGTTTTTGCAGTCCCACACTGTTGTATGCTATCTTGTCTAAAGCACAAACTCAGGTCATGTAACCTTCAGAAACTTGCATGCTATACAGTAGAGATTGGGACCGGAACGACTCACCTGCTAGGGAACTGGCTAAACTTCCTCTGCGAAGCTTGCAATCATCCTGGCTTAGCTGACGATGCAGTTTTGCCTTCCCTGTAGATGAATACAGATCAGGATTGCTCAGTTTTCTGAACAGCAGTGGAGCAGGAGGGGGAACTGTATCCTAAAAGGAATAAACAGATTTTAGAAAAAAGTTGCACACATTTTAACACTTGCACTTCTTATGTCTTAAAGGGGAATTCCGCCAAAAATTTTTTTCTTAGTTAAAATAAGTAATTGAAGTACCTTTTCAATGTCTTTGAAGTTATTAATAAATGCAATTGCTACTGAACATCATTTGGCTATCATTTTCTATGCTCTGAACAGTTCTGCCTCCTGAAACAATGTTGCAGAAGCTAATTAACAGATTTGTAAAGATGTATACAAAGTATTATGGAACTGGACTCACTTGTTAGGGGGTTGGCTTCAGCTAGATTATTTTTAATTACAACAGGCAGTGCAGGAAATGGCCAAGAAAGTATTGCTTTTAATTGCAATTACAACTCTAACTAAACCAGTGTTCCTCTCCTTTAAAACCTAGCTAATCCTGGTAGTTACCTTTAGCAGCACAACAGCAAAATCTTGTCTGCTGTTCCAATAGTCTGTTGCGGAGACTCCAACTCTAAAGGTGGCCATACACGCACCGATATTATCGTACGAAACCTCGTTACGTACGATAATCGGTGCGTGTATGGTATGTCGGCGAGTCGACCGATATCGGACGACTCGCCGATCGGACCAGTTGGAAAATTTTGATCGGGCGCCATAGAAGGCGCCTGACCAAAATTCTCCCTTCAGATCTGAATCGGCAGAAGGAGGTAGAAATCCTATTGTTTCTAACAACTTTCAAGGCCAGCAAGATATTTAAAGAAGTGTTCTGGGCTAAAATCCTCACCGTGTGCATAAAGCCAGTCTGATAACCGTCCTGACAATGTGCGCAAATAAAAGGCGGAAAGAAGCTGAATCAGCAGCTACTCTGACAGTTGTACTAAAAGCCTTAAAATTAAAAATTCAGCCAACATCCTACACACAGGTTACCAAAATCAAATCCTAATTTGCATATGCAAAAATAAAAACATATATAAAAAATACTGCATCTGCATTAAGTATTATCCCTCTCAGTAGTTGAGTGTTTTTAAGTCACATGCCTTTAGGGTTCAGACTCAGTTCAGCCTTAAACTACAGATTCTTTCAAATCTGAATCCCACAAAAAAGTGTTGAAATTCATCTTAAACCTGGATTTTGCACTCCCTAAGTTGCTGGTTTTGTCCTTTAAGAAAAAAAACTATTAAACAATTTAAATATCTCGAAATTGTTTGCTGTATGTCCTATCATTTGAAAATTAAAGGACTACTGGATAGTAGCCACCCCAAACAAAATGCTGCAGCCATGAGAAAAACATGTTAGAACAAATAGAACTGGTCACACGTGTTAAATGCCAAAGATCTTTCCAGCTTTATGGAATAAAAGAAAACAATAAGCACATCACTGCTCATATCAGGCAGCAATATGCACAGGATATCAGCACCCTTTTTACAGGGAGCCAAAACTAAAATAAAGAAGTAGCTGTCGAGCTTTTATTGTTTCCTTTTTTTGCTCAGACATGCTTGCCAAACAAATTTGCAAACAGTTTAGGTCCTCAAATTAAACATATGCTAAATGTGAAAACTAAACTCGTTTCCCACAATTTAATACATGTGCTTAGTTTTAAACACACCCAGGAGCATTTTCTAAGAACATAGATTATCTATTTGCGTGCTTCAGTCAAGACCCAAAGCCTAAGAGGATAAGCTTTTACTGAGACTCAGATCCGTTCTACAACTTCTGATGATATATCATCTCAGAATAAGGTTATAGGGTTAACCATTTCAATCCACTATTTCCACATGTATAAATCTCTCACTTTTACTTAAATGCTAAAAATATTTATTTTATCTAGGTATATTGATGCATTTCACAGTACATATTGACAGTAATTCTTCAGTTTAAAATTTTGATTTACAAGTATACTCAGGGGAAATATCTAGAAACCTTAAGCCAAAGTTTCCAAACTTTTTAGTTCCTATTACATTTATATCAAATCTCCACAGCATGGCTCAGCTCCAGCAAATGCAAAAGCTGTCTTTTACTGGAAACTGATCAATATCTACTCTAGCTCTTCTCTATAAGCAAATGAAGAAGCAGCAGCTCAACTGTATACAGAGGAAGCAGAAAACTCTGCAGTCTAATGCCTTCTTTACCAGAATGCTAGCTGTTCTATCACAGGTCCAGGTAAAGGTGCCTGAGGAAGATGGTAACTAAACCGTTTCACTATATAAAGCACTTTGCTTAAATGGAAATTGGGCCATACAAATCACCAATCACAAATTACTTTTAAAATGAGCTTTAAAACATTTCAGTATAGACTATAAGTAGTTAATAAACCTACAAATGATATACATTCATAACATAACGGATTCATTTTATAAAAAATGTAAATAAGATTATCATCAGCTTCCAGTTTTACAGTTCATCTTATCTGCTATAAAGGATAAGATATGTGAAAATGTACTACTAAGCATTAATAGCCCTACAACTTAGGCCAACCTTACAATACAATTATGTATTATGTCTTGTTTTTTAAATTCTATTTTAGCAGTGCTTACAGATGCTAATATGATTTAAATAATGGAAAAAATAATCCAGTCAATGACAGCAAGACTGCTTTCTAGCTCAGTGACCAACCAACAGAAGCCTACTAAAGGCACAAGTATAAAACTGGAGACCAATTAAACAGGCAGCATACATAAAAATGTTACCCCCAAATAAAATATGCAAAAATACAAAATAATAATTACTATATATGTAACAGACTAAAATGAGATGGGCTTCAAAATTGAAAAGGAAGTTAAATTACATTTCTTATATGAGTGGTCCCCAACCAGTGGCTTGGAAGCAGCATATTGCTCACCAAACCCTTTAATGTTGCTCCCAGTTGCAAACCAGGTGCTTATTTTAGAATTTCTGGCTTGAAAGAAAGTTTTGTTCGCATAAAAACCAAGTGTTCTGCCACCAGAGCGTCCAGTAGGCTGCGAGTCCACATAGAGACTACCAAATAACCAATCACAGTCCTTATTGGTGCCCCCAGGAACATTTTTCATGCTTGTGTTGCTCCCCAACTCTTTTTACATTTGAATGTGGCTCACAGGTAAAAAAGTTTGGGGACCCCCAGCTTTGAATGGGATTAGGCAAAATAGTGGGTGGAATGGCAGAGCCACAGAGTGCAGAGCTGAATCTCATGTAGCTAAATCTCTAATTTCTTTAATTCTTCTACAGAAAAGTGCTGTCCAACATTTTTCTTTGGCAGAGGACCGTGTGGTAATCTAGACAACCTGCCCGCTACAAATTATATTAAAACCATGATTTCATACGCAGACATGTATGGAGACATTATGCCGACAGAAGGAGACTGGAGATTCTGACAGCTGACAATTACAATGTTAATAAACAAGTGTGTATGGCACTTAAATACATACATTCATAGTAAAACCCGTGGACATTCACAGTCACGTGTTGTCATACACCCATAATCCTGAAATAATATTCATAAAGGTAAGATATGGCCACTTAAAGGGGACCTGTCCCCCGGACTGAAAAAGCTGTATAATAAAAGACCTTTTTAAACTAAACATGAAACCCAAATATTTTTCCTTATAAAATATCCATACCTGTTATAACAGTATTTCAGATACTCAGCTGTCAATCATATTTTGCCTGCCTGGCCTCTATGCCTCAGGCATAGACAAGAGGGTGGAAATTACTTTCACTTCCCATTCTGCACTTCCTTGATATCACTGCACTCCTCTCATTCCCTCTCCCCCCTCACCATCTATAATTGTGTAGCCAGTGCATGGGCATGGACCTTTTCAAATTAAACATGAAATCCAAACTCATTTTTTTATTAACACATCCATACCCATTATAAAAGCATTTAAAAATCCCAGCTGTCAATCATATATTGCCTGCCCCGCCTCTATGCCTTAGGCATAGAGGTGGGGCAGACAGTTACTTTCACTTTCAATTTTAAACTTCTTAGATGTCACTGCACTCCTCGCATTCCTCCTCCCTCCTCACCATCTAATTATGTTACCAGTGCATGGGCCTGGGTATCAGGTCCCCTCATATTGGCACAGAAACAAGATTTTGGCAGGATGAAAAGCTTGCCTTAATAACAGTATCCATAAAAGGGTGCCTGCCTGTTTACTGCAATTGTGAATTCCAAGGCTGAAGAAAATAAGATTAAAATAATTTATATAGTGTAAGTGAAGTTTATTTTGCTTGACAAACACAATAGAAAACAATTTGGAATTATTTCTTAGGTTGACAGGCCCCTTTAAATTATACACAATCACACTTGTATGTGTACATACAAATGTCACAGTTATTCACTTATATATTCACTCTATATTCGCTCTGCCATGATATTTAGACACAGGGCCTACCGTAT
The DNA here is from genome assembly GCF_000004195.4 of Xenopus tropicalis. NCBI lineage: Eukaryota > Metazoa > Chordata > Amphibia > Anura > Pipidae > Xenopus > Xenopus tropicalis. Next base: position 92,259,982 of record NC_030680.2, on the reverse strand, counting down.
ATACTCGAGTATAAGCCGATCCGAATATAAACCGAGGTACCAAATTTTACCTAAGAAAACTGGAAAAACGTATTGACTCGAGTATAAGCCGAGGGTGGGTAATGCAGCCGTTACTGCTAAGTTTCAATAATCAAAATAAATACCAATATAATTACATTACAATACAATACGGTATGATATACAGTGATCAGCATTGCTAATAATATAATGGAGGGGGGCACAGAGCGGAACACAGATCGGGGGGCACAGAGCGGAAATAATTGGAAATACTGTAATTAGGTACTAATTATAGGTAATTATTGATTGATTAAAGTTAAACACACATGATGTGTTAAACACACGTTTAACTTCAATCAATAATTCTTAACTATAATTAGATTATTTTTGGAACCATTATATAATATTTATGGTAACTATACCGCAAAGTATGAATGAGAAGTACCTTAGAAGAGGCCATGAAGGGGCTCGTGATGTCACTTCCTCCTCAGGTGACACAGCAGCGCACTGAAGAGCAGAAGAGCGCACAAAGACATCCAGCGCAGAGCGGGGTAGGATCGGGGTGCAGAGTGCGGGGGGCACAGAGCGGTGGGGAGCACAGAGCGGAAGGGGGCCACAGACGTTGGCACAGAGCGGAAGGGGGCCACAGAGCAGCGGGCACAGAGCGGCGGGGAGCACAGAGCGGGGTGCACAGAGGGGGGCAGGACCGGGGCACAGAGCCGTATTTACTGGTATGCAACGTTTTAAGCAGCACGTTTTGTTTGTTTACATGTGGGTTTAGCGGGTAGCCTGTCCTGTTGATGAGGGGGGCACAGAGCGGAGGGGGTTACTCGAGTATAAGGCGAGGTAGCTTTTTTCAGCACATTTTGGGGGTTGAAAAACTCGGCTTATACTCGAGTATATACGGTAATTTACTAACATATATAGTAAACTGCACTAATACAGACAACCACAGCAACTGAAAAGTTTTTGATCAATCTACTACAAGCTTAAAAAAACAAAGACGTTACAGATTGATAGTGGCAAATAAATTGATAAATACAAAACAAAATAAATAGGTAAATATAAGAAGCACAACAGGAAGGCAAATAGCTCCAAATTTGCAAACAACAGCAACTGCATTTCTATCATCGCCTTGAACACTGGCATGATGACTTTTTGATGGTTCCAGACTCTAAACCAATTCTTCCTTCACACTCTCCTGTTAGGAGAAACTAAATCATTCCTATCTCATGGAATTAGAAATGTGTAGACCATGGACATAAAACTAAAAAGATGTTGACCTTGTTAGGAGGTTATCGGAATGTGATGACTGTAAAAGAATAATAATGTAGATACGGCTGATACAATTAACTTTTCTAAACTAACCAAATTAATATCCAGCTTTAAGAACTTTAGACATCCCAAGTCACCACAAGTCCATTTGGTATTCCCACCAGACTCCCTGCAGGGGGGAGCTGATAGCAGTTATCCTAAAACCAAGACCATATAAACAGTCCTACCTCCCCATCTTCTTATGGATTGCAGATACTGAAATTAAAGTAAAAAACCTTGCATTAAGATTTACATTTCTATTCACTCTATTCACCAAACAGGATTCTTTACTAATCTTACAGCAGGCACTAATATACAGATTATTTACAAATTTAGAGATTGGTGCTAGGGAGAGGTACAAGTGGGCAACAGTCACAAAAATCAGCAAAGCAAAGATTTATTTATTTATTTATTTTTGCTAATAGATCAGAAGTAACTTCTGATTCATCCATAGTGACCCATAGGGATCCATAATTCCCTTGTTTGGATCCCAGATGCTGCATTAGTAAAGTTATATGTAAGGTAAGGGATCAGCAAAATAAATTATTTATTTGTCAGTCACACTAATGGAAGCCTTGTCTACTCAGGTATAAGATAACTTCTTGGACGGTCAATTATCCTAAATCATCTGGTGGCTTTTAGTATTCTTGTGTAAGCATAATCCAGATTACTAATAGCCAATTTTGGCTCTCCTGAATTACCCGCCAATTTATTCTTCTAAGCAAAAAGATATCAATAAATCCACTAAGCCAGTGCTGTCCAACTGGCGGCCCACGGGCCGCCTGCGGCCCGCGACCCCCCTCTGTGTGGCCCCCCACCTGTCTGGCTGCTTTGATGGCTTACCTTTGTGTTAGCTTTAAATGGTATCAGTACTGTGATTAACTGCCCCCCTGCATGGTTCTCACCTCAGATTCAGGCTTTAATCAGGCTGTATTGTTTAAACATGTAATCCCCTGTGTTTTTCACACCTTTTAATCTCTGCATTGTTCACCCCCTGCAGTGTTCACACCTCAGGCTCAGTCTGTAATCACCCCCATTGTTCCCCTGTTCACACCTCAGGAGCAGTAGAAACCCACAAATAATCCCTGCATACTACAAAAAGAACATATACTGAGGTGGTACTGCAATTAAAAAGTTTTTTAATATATAGTTATTGTGCAGACTGTAGGAGCAGTGCCAGCATTGTGTCACTGTAGGCTGCCTGTGTGTGCCATACACACAGGCAGCATAGGGCAAGCAGATTATGGCACACACAGGCAGGGTAGGGAAGGCAGAGCATGGCACACACAGGCAGAGTAGGGCAGGCAGAGTAGGGCAGGCAGAGTAAGGCACACACAGGCCAAGTTTGGCACAAACCAGCCAAGAATGGCACACACAGGCAGGGTAGGGAAGGCAGAGTATGGCACACACAGGCAGGGTAGGGAAGGCAGAGTATGGCACACAGGCAGGGTAGGGCAGGCAGAGTATGGCACACACAGGCCAAGTATGGCACAAACCAGCCAAGAATGGCACACACAGTGAAAGTATGGCAACGCAGGCAGGGTAGGGCAGGCAGAGTATAGCACACACAGGCAGGGTAGGGAAGGCAGAGTATGGCACACACAAAGGCAGGGTAGGGCAGGCAGAGTATGGCACACACAAAGGCAGGGTAGGGTAGGCAGAGTATGGCACACAGGCAGGGTAGGGCAGGCAGAGTATGGCAGGTTTTTGCTGTACTACAACCATTAATATGGGTATGGTCATGTGATAACATGGGTGTGGTTTCAAGTGGGTGTGGTTTCAAAATGGGGAGTGGTCAAAACTGGCTTCCATTATCGGCCCTCCACCACGTAGGTCGGAAAAATTCCGGCCCTCGGTACAACAGTTGGACAGCACTGCACTAAGCCATTCAATATACACAACTCTCTATTGCCATGGAATAGAGTGATCTCTTAAGGTAGTGAGACTGGCATGGTAGTGAGACTGGCACCCCTTACATCCTGTTTTGGCACAACCTGTCTTCTTCTCTACCTAGTATCTGAAAATTCCATGCAAAACTGTTTAGAGTCCATACATCTGCAACATACTAAAATCTGGCTAAATGTTTGTGATTGTGAGTACTGTACTACCAATCTGACATTTGTATCTGAATTTGATGCAGTCACTCTTTATCCCTTTTAACTACTACTGGCACACGATTTTCGGTTTGCGGATAAACACAGGCTGAGAGTGCAGACACAAAGCAGATTTCTGTGCCGAAACTGGTAAGTATGCATTTCGGCACAGAAATCTACTTAATGTGCCCACGCCAACACAGTGGCTCCAAGCACAGACACGAGAGTGCAAATGTAGCAGCTGATTCTCAGCCTGTGTTTATCCGCAGTCTGACAATGCGTTGTGTGGCAGTAGCTTTAACCACTCACTATAAGACTGTGTGGACACTAGTGAGATAACTAACCAAAACCCTCTACAGCTGAATCCTTTTGCTATTAGATAAACCATACAGATATTTGTTGCACAGCAATTTTCATCTGCTGAAAAATCTGCAGGCAAATATGAATTCTGACTTTATACATTATTTGAAAATGTAGAATTGCCATTAGTACCAAACACTTTAAAATAGCAAAAAACAGTAAAATAAATAACCTGATAACACTAGTAAACCTTCACTGTTTTTTTTTCCCCCAAGAACTTAAACTGTTGTATGGCAGTCCAGTTGCTGTAAACCCTATTCCTGCACACCCCCAAATGAGAATAATCTATGTGAAAAGTACCAAATGTTGCCATCAAGGCTAAGGATGCAAACACTAAAGCAACTTGGGAAAAGAAAATTGTTAAATGGCAAAGTCAGCTTACACTTTACTTCTTTTTCTGTACCATTCACTCACTGACCTGGTGAATCGGAATATTACATTTTCAAGCATGTTCAATTATTTTATTTCCACAGCCCTTTACAGAAATTGTACATCATTTTAATCACTCCCTCCCACCGAGGAGCTTACAATCTAAGGTCTCTATCACATTCAGAGACACTATGGTCAATTTAATCAAAAGCCAATTAACCTGCCTGTATGTTTTTGGATTGTGGGAGGAAACCCACGCAGACACAGGGAGAACATACAGTGCTCTAGCTGGGATCAAACTCAGGGCCCCAGTGCTGCAAGGCAAAAGTGCTACACACTGAGTGACCAATTATATGAAGATCTGTCAAAATGGCATACATTTCCACATAGGAATATATTTACAAACTGTTCAACCAAATATGTCAGCTTTAGAGTTTAAGTATCTTTTACTATATTTATTTAAAAACTCTGATTATTCATGTAAAAGGGAAGTGGCCATTAGCAGATAAGTATAGTTTGCCAGCTAAAGTTCTTCCTGAAAAGACTGCAGCAATCAAACATTCCATCTGCCACTGCCCTACAACTCAATACAATAAATCCTCATACTGAATGACAAAAGGGGAAGTCACATTCACAATGTAATGTTCTTAAATGGCATACAACAAATTATTACTTTTTCAAAAGTAACCGGTTATTTTACTTCCACCCCCTCTCATGTTTCCCAATGGCAGCAGGGCATATGTGTACCAACACGGCAATGGGTAAGTAGGCAGCATGCATATGACTGCCCTGACGTTAGGGAGCTAGTCACAAAATCCCTTCTCAAGTAAAAGCCAGATTGGGCCATGGTTCAAAGGGAGGAGTTTAGAGCGAGCTGGTGCAGTTTTAGAATTTCCATACGTGTGCATCATTACAGCTCTGTAAGCCTTATGTAGAACTGTTACAGTTAGATAGGTTTGTTGCTGACTTTCCACAGCAGCAGTCTTAGCTTCTATTGAGCATTCCCCACTTACACAATCTAAGCTCCATATTGCTCTTAATTATTCTGCTGCACTCCTTTCTTGCACATGTTGTGCCTCGGAGTTAAGTTATTTTTCTGCAGCACTAATTTAATAACCATTCTGCTACTCAGCTAACCTGTCAACCCCATTTCTTGCTCCAACTCAAAGGAAAAGGTTTATTCATGCTGTGCAGGCGCACCACTCCACAAGCAACTTTAACTACACTAAATCACTTTTAGTAAAGTGTGCAATGACTGTATAGTAAAGTTTTAAATTGGGAAGCATATTCAATAGAGCCTGAAGCTTCTGTTGTTAAAACATTGCTTCAACCAATATATCAAATTATACCATTTTAGAGACAGGCATTCTAGATGACTTATTTGGCAGTCTGAAACTGTCCTCAAATGACATGTCTTTTTCATTTGGGGATAAAGATCTCAGGTAAGGAGATGCCAGCACGGCATTTAGGTAGCTTTCCCATGGGCTGGTGCAGTTTTCTCCTAACAGGAGCACCGGCCCAAGAAAAAGCTTAGTGATCTATTTCACTGGGGGGGGTGCCAGTTTGGCACCCACCCAGTGAAGTAGACTTTACATGTCCTTTAAAAGGCACCTATCACAAGAAACTTTTTCCCCTGTCAAAGGTGCTGGCTAGCAGAGACCACAGTCCGGTTGGGGGAAGCAATACAATTTTGCTAAGAAAATGTTTGTAGTGAGCTCCATGATGCACACAATGGGAGGGAGTACCCACTGCAGGCAGCCATGCTGGGACCCATTGCAGGCAGCCATTAAAGCACCGGCTACAAACATTTTTGGCCAAAACATATGGCATGATAAATACAGCATTAATTCCATATATAATTCTTCCACATGTATTTATACTACATGGTAGTATAAATACAATGTCTTATTGTGTTCATGTATAACCCATGAACATATAGCAGGACAAATGCAGTGGCGCCTTTATGTAATACCTCCATCCTGTCTGTTATAAGCAAATTCATTGATGTTAGTTAGAAGCAGTTTAGCCTCCCTTTACCTTCATTAAGATTGCTATGTTTATATTTAGTACAACACTGTTTATAGAGAAAGTGAAATATGTTAACATTGATAAGGGGTGCAGAATTCTACCAGATATGTATGTTTATTTAACTGAAAGTCATTACCATGGGGCTGGAGGTTTTTATTCTCTGTCAATTATAAATCGTTGGCTGTGTGTGTTCAGTCTTTATTTTTATAAAAGGTAAGCATCTGTAAACATCAGTAGAACATGATATCTTTCTACCCTCAAAGTGACAAGTGGTGCCTAGCAATGTGACAGCTAGCCCATATGGGCTGAATACAAATATACCTCTCAAACTGAAGTAATGGCACACTGAGAAGGCTCTAATATATTACCAAAGTCCCAAACATCTCCAGAGCTGCTTTTTTGAGCTCCTGTCAACTGCACGTACTGCCTGAGGTGTGACTGCTGCATTAATAACACGCATTAGTATCAGACACATGCTGAGGAATACTCATGGAGCAAACCATTAGCCCCCTTGATTCCAGTGAGACTCCAAGCTCTTGCCTGGGATAACAAGGCACTGCATGCTTACTGAGTTAATTAGGCACAATGCAATACAGCTGACTATTAATGACAACAGATTGTTCGCACGGATATATTTTAAGCAGCGCATCACCTGGTCCCGGCTGGCCGCTCTCTCCTCTGGTCCAGCTGTTCTCCTACGTAACACAGGGGCAGCCCGGGCTTCCTCTGTGCCCGACGTGGGCTGCGGTTTCTCTGCGTTCCCCCGAGTTCGCTTCATGTCTCTAATCAAGGCGATCAGCCAGGGTTCTCAAATGATACTTGTACCATGTCTCCCCGACCCTTCATAGAAGCGTAAGCTCTTACATGCCGGTTTCACCGCTGCACCAACCCCATAGGCACCAATGCAGTTTGCGACCCCTTCGCAACCTCCGGCCGCAGCGATCAGTGCGCCGCCCGCCAGCCGGAACTACATCCGATCTCTCCTGTCAAACCCGCCGCTGCAAGCAGCCACAGCGACAGATGTGGGCGTGTATAGTGACGAGTATGGGCGTGTCTTCGTGGTGAGAAATAGTTTGTGATGCTACGTCATTAAAAACTGCGGTCAGTCATCCTAAAAAGATTACGGCACGCGTTGTTGAGAGGGAACTTGCTCCTCATTGGCTGTTGCCAGATGTCACTCTGTTAATCAGCGCTCTCTGGTGTCCTTTACTTCTCCCTGTGAAAAAGACGTGTCTATGTATCTTTATAGTATCAGATCTGATTGCTATGTTAGTTTTCTTTAATTTGTTACCAATGTTAATCAAACTATAATTTTGTTTTAGAATTTTTTATATTCAACGAAAGAGCATGTATACATATCTGAAAGCTCCCCAGCAGGACTTATATCTATGCACATGTGCTATAAATACAAGTTTCCCTAAAATAGGCACTCACCAGCTACAGAGCATTCCAAGTCCTCTTGTAATGTTACATAACCAGCAATATGTTGTGCCTGTCGAGCTCAGATAGACACTGGTGCCTATGGAGATGGAAATTATTACACATATATGAAACATTCATATTAGAAGCTATGGAGGCACTTGTATACAGAGATGAAACACAGGGTTGCTATCAGAAGCCCCCAGCCCTTATGAAGCCATATCCAAAAATAACTTTAGTGCTATAAGCAACAAAGTACCTCAAAGGTTTATTTTCAAGCCACCAAGAATATGCTTGGTCCTTTAAAGCGGTAACCCTGTTAATTGTCTTGACAAAACACCCCAGCTACTTACCCCAGACTTGCCATTTCCCCACTGTATGTATATTTTAGCCCAAGTCCAGCTCATGAAAACCAAACTTTTAGCATGTCACATTTTTCATAACAGAAAAAATGTCATTGATCATATTGAGCGTGTGCAGCCTCATTTGTACACATAAAGTATATTTTGCAGAGTTTTGGGTCCCCAAACAGAGCTATGTTCCAGTAGGAGAAGTAAGTGCCAGGAAAGATTTCTAATAGCTCACTCTGGGAGTCAAGGTAGGATCAGGACAGTTAGTAGCGCCAACAAAGAGGCCCCTAAAGGTTAGTGCCTTGTGGTGTCAATGCCACCAGTATAGGGACTCAAGCAGTTAGGAATAAAGAGATTCTTGGAGTAATACACAATAGTTACATAGGGTCGAAAAAAAGACCAGAGTCCATCAAGTTCAGCCCTTCCAAGTCAACCCAAGTGAAGCTTCGCATAGCGCTGGGGGTACTGCATTTACTGTTACATAGTTACATAGGGTTGAAAAAAGACCATTGTCCATCAAGTTCAACCCATCCGAGTAAACTCAGCACACAACCTATACTAACCAATCTATACACTCACATACATAAACTATATATATACAACCAGTAATACTAACTGTAGATATTAGTATCACAATAGCCTTGGATATTCTGCTTGTTCAAAAACTCATCCAGGCCCCTCTTAAAGGCATTAACAGAGTCTGCCATTACCACATCACTAGGAAGGGCATTCCACAGCCTCACTGCCCTCACCGTGAAAAACCACCTACGCTGCTTCAAATGGAAGCTCTGTTCCTCTAATTTTTAGGGGTGACCTCTGGTGCGCTGATTGTTTTTATGGGAAAAAAGAACATCCCCCAACTGCCTATAATCCCCTCTAATGTACTTGTACAGAGTAATCATGTCCCCTCGCAAGCGCCTCTTTTCCAGAGAAAACAACCCCAACCTCGACAGTCTAACCTCATAGCTTAAATCTTCCATCCCCTTTACCAGTTTAGTTGCACGTCTCTGCACTCTCTCCAGCTCATTAATATCCTTCTTAAGGACTGGAGCCCAAAACTGCACTGCATACTCAAGGTGAGGCCTTACCAGGGACCTATAAAGAGGCAAAAATATGTTCTCATCCCTTGAGTCAATGCCCTTTTTTATACAAGACAGCACTTTATTTGCTGTAGTAGCCACAGAATGACACTGCCTGGAATTGGACAACTTGTGATCTACAAAAACCCCTAGATCCTTCTCCATTAAGGATGCCCCCAACACACTACCATTCAGTAGATAGTTTGCGTTTATATTATTTCTACCAAAGTGCATAACTTTGCACTTTTCAACATTGAACCTCATTTTCCAGTTTGCTGCCCAGTTTTCCAATTTTGTCAAATCGCTCTGCAAAGCGGCAGCATCCTGCCTGGAACTTATAGTTTTGCACAATTTAGTGTCATCAGCAAAAATAGAAACAGTACTCTCTATGCCCACCTCCAGGTCATTAATAAACAAGTTAAAAAGCAAAGGACCAAGGACTGACCCCTGCGGTACTCCACTAACCACACTGGCCAAATTAGAAAATGTTCCATTTATCACCACTCTTTGTACTCTATCCTTCAGCCAGTTCTCTATCCAATTACAAATATTATGTTCTAGGCCAATATTCCTCAATTTGATCATTAACCTTCTGTGAGGTACTGTATCAAACGCTTTAGCAAAATCTAAGTAGATGACATCAACTGCCATTCCAGCATCAAGGTTCCTGCTCACCACCTAATAAAAGGCAACTAAATTAGTCTGGCAAGATCTGTTACGCATAAAACCATGCTGGCACAAACTAATAGTATTGTGAACTGCAATGTATTCATCTATCCTATCCCTTATTACCCCTTCCAGAAGCTTTCCTACTACTGATGTCAGACTAACAGGCCTATAGTTTTCAGGCTGAGAACGAGATCCCTTTTTAAATAATGGCACCACATTAGCAATCCGCCAGTCTCTCGGCACCATGCCAAACCTCAACGAATCCTGAAAAATTATGTGAAGAGGCTTGGCAATCACAGCGCTCAGCTCATTTAATACCCTGGGATGAATCCCATCCGGTCCTGGACCTTTGTTTACCTTTACATGTTCAAGTCTCTTTTGAATTTCCTCCTGAGTGACCCACGCGTCAGTAGCTAAATTACTAGCACTGGGTATATTAAAAGGGAAGCCTTCATTATCTGGCTCCTCAGATGTATAGACAGATGAAAAATAAGAGTTCAAAATTTCTGCTTTTTCCCCGTTCTCATCAACCAACGTACCCCCCCCGTGATAATAAAGTTCCCACCCCTTCTTGCTTAATTTTTTTACTATTCACATAATTAAAAAATAATTTTGGATTCTTTTTACTCCTAGCTGCAATATCCCTTTCCATCTCTATTTTAGCTTGCCTGATAGCTTTTTTGCATGCTTTATTTGCTTCCTTGTACCTGATGAAAGTTTCCGCTGTCCCAGCTAACTTGAATGCTTTAAAAGCACGTTTTTTATTACCAACCTCGACCCTAACTCTTTTATTCAGCCATAAAGGTTTTGCTTTGCGATGCCTCTCCTTGCTTACAAGGGGAATATACTGTTGTGTATACTTGCAAAGCAATGTTTTAAAGATGTTCCATTTTCCTTCTGTGTCTAACCCCATGAAAAGCCTTTCCCAGTTGACACATTGCAGAGATGCCCTTAAACTGGCAAAGTCTGCACGTCTAAAATTGAGCGTTTTAGTTACTCCCTTATAGAGCTGTCTCTGTAGCATTATCTCAAAGGAGACCATGTTGTGATCACTGTTCCCCAAATGCTCACCCACGCACTGTGATTTTGTACCATCAGAATCAGCACCCGCCAACTAAAATTGTGTAACACTTCTCCAAAAAATAGTTTTGTTTTAGGTTTTTAGTGTGGTTTAACCCTTTTTCCAAAAATAAAACATGGACCCACCTGAGAAAAGAGTCACATGTAACACATGCCCTACTGGGAATTGCTGGAAACTGAGACCAATTGGACCAGATTTAAGATATAATATCTGAGGTAACTGAGATTTTTTTAAAGTTCCATAATTATATATGTAAACAAGTTTGTTTATGTTTGCAGATTTTTTGGACAAGCAATATAAAAAAAAGCCCACCCTTTAGCTGCTTTCAACACAACCCCTGAACTAGGGCGGGCAACTTGAAGTTGTCTGTCCTCAGAAAAGCAAGTAACAATGAAAAGAGCCACAATCAAGCAACAAAAGTCACTCATGTGACTTTAATGTTAAAGGGAATCACAATGACATTTCTTGTTCATTTTGGTCTTATCAAACCATTTTACCTCACCTTCTTTTATAGATGCAATTATTACAGTTATAAGTGGTAATTTGTAAAAAAAAAAATTGGCTCCAGTTGTGTGAAAAAAATGCTATTCAAACAAGGTACCTCAATTTTACCTCTTGTGAATGACATACAGTGTATAGAATGTGGCGGTAGCTCCAGGTATCAACTGACATGGCAAACATGAGCCTAAAGAATTGAGCACAGCCGTTATTTTGAAACTCAGCACTCGAAATGACAATATCCAAGCACAGAAGATTTTCAGCACAATAGTTTCAGGTTCACGCTGAAACATATGCAAAATCTGTAAAATTCACAATTGATGCAATGGCATCAGACAAATTGCCACCTCGCAGATGTCACTTTGCAGGTAGCTACTTGGTAAATTATGCTGGAATTGTGGAGAAAACTCTGGGTAAAAATCATGGTGACTTGCACCCAAAATTGCACCTTGTACACTACTCCTGTAAATGGGCCCTATAACGTTAAGATGTGTGGTATAATTATAGCATTATAAACATATGTAACATTGGTACACTAAGATATTACGTTCTGTGTTCTGGGACCAGTGTGTACCTTTACTGAACACAGCAGTCATGTTCACATGAAGTTCGGTGCAACAGAACTGGCTTTATTGCAAGTTCAACACACTGCAGATAGGGCAGACTGGAGTAACCAAATCAGGAAACTTGGCTAGTTTCACAAGTATTATTCACAGTCACACTCTCACAATTTCTTTTCATATAAGCCTCCAGGACCCCTGTCTCTCACAGTGCTCAAGCTTTATCCAAGCTGCCTCTCTACAGCTTCACTATAAGGCCGCTGCCCTAATCCTAAACACTAAAGGTCCCCATACACTGGCAGATCCACTCGCTTGGCAATGTCGCCAAGCGAGCAGATCTTCTCCCGATATCCCCCATCTATCGGTGGGCGATATCGGGAGAATCCAGGGTAATTAGATCGTTTGGCCCTGGGGCCAAACGATTGAATTATAATGATGGGCATAGGCAAAGTCCGGCAAAGTTTAACCTGCCTGATCGAGATCTGGACGATTTCAGGCCATATATCGGTCGGGCAGGCCCGTTGGGAGTGCCCATACACGGGCTACTATCGGCCCGTGTATGGGGACCTTTACAGTCCCTATCTTATGCACTATCACCACTGGGGCCCTACCCCAAAATCTGACTTTTCGTGGGGACTCAAACTGTCCATGCTAAATAACCTGCCTAGCTCTCATTTCTAAAACAAGCTAATTCAATTCCAGTCCTCTCTGTCTACCCTAGCAAGGGTTGGGTTGCCCACCTGATTTTACTCAGTTTCGTGTGCTGTCTGCTGATCTTCCCAGGCCAAAAAGAGAGAGTGCACACTGATGCACTGCCTTAAATAGGCTTCCAGATGGCTTTAGCGCTACCTGGCCCTGCACATAGTTTTAACTATTTACATTGTTGAAATAAATGTATTTTACACATGTCATTCTCTTAACAGAGGAGATACTAACTGGTATTGGTTAATAGTCAACCCAATATTATTTCACATAAATCTGTACTTTTTTTTTTTTTAATAAATCAGCTGACTAGGTGTTTAATCATCAAGCATACTGTAAAGAGGCACAATCAAATTTTCACCTTCTGATCCTGCAGGTGGTGCTGTATACACAACTCTTTTTTTGCCAGCTAAAATACTATGCCCAATGGTACATTTAACCTGATTATAAGTTTATTATAAGGATTATAAGACACTATTCCACTATTGTGGAAAACCTGAGCATTCTCCACAATAACAGAGCCCCTATTGACAGATAGAGTAGTAGTGTTTTTTCTGTAGGTTCTCCTGCAGCAGGTATTAACAGCTCCATCCAAATGCACCTATGCTGAAAATGAATGCTATATGCATACAAAGTGCTTTGAATCGTATTTTACCATGTATAAATTTGTACAAAACAAAAGCACGGTAAATGTATAACATCATGTCCACATTTTTCATTTAGCTGGGGGATTTTTTTTTTTAAGAACAGTGAAATCTTAAATTATTGGGGGGAGGGGGTGGCGACAATTTCTCTGAGCCTTAAAACATTAAGCTGGGTATATACCTTGAAGGAGAACTACATCCCCTCCCCCGGCTATAAAAGCCCCCTTAACTGGCCTGCCTCAACCCCCCTCACCTCTCTGTTATCGCATATTCTCTAACAGTAAAAACTGTCCAGAGCAGAGCAGCGCAGCGGCGTACCTGAGAGACATCTTCCCTTCAAGCAAACATTCTTCAGGTCTCACCGGACGCTGCTTGCACATGTGTAGTTTAAGATGATTTCCTGCTACCAACAACTGAGCATTCACAAGTAGTGGTTGTATCGGCGGAGAGACCTGAAGAATGTTCGCTTGAAGGGAAGATGTCGCCCAGGTATGCTGCTGCGCTGCTCTTTTAGGTTGGGGTTTGCGATAGGGAAAGTTTTTTAAGTTAGAGGCTATGCGATAAGGGAGAGGTTAGGGGGGGGTCGAGGCAGGCTAGTCTAGTTAAGGGGGCTTTTATAGACAGGGGGTGTAGTTCTCCTTTAAGATCTGGCTATTTTGTAAGGGCTGTGATTGGCTATTTGGTAGCCTTCTTTGAGGCCACTGGGAGCAACATCCAAGGGGTTGGTGAGCGACATGTTGCTTCTGAGCCACTGGTTAGGGACCACTGCGCTGTGCATAGTTTGTCAAAAAATTTTAAGTTAAGAAGTCACTTTAAGATCCTGCCTTTCGACTATCTGCACCTTGAAGGACAAATCTTTGATCAGAGCCCCTCTAAGTTTTTGAAATGAGTACAGATGTAGGAAAATATTGGTCAGTCAATGTCATATAGGCTAGGTTCACCCACTGGGTTTTAAAGCACAGCCAGTGCAGTTGCTGATCAGATCTCAGCATATATAGGGATAGGGAAGTGGATCCACATTACACGTTAGGAGGCCCTCTACTCATTTGTATAAAAATTAGAAAGACACCAGGAAGGAAACCCAGATACACTACTACAATAACCATTTTTATAGAATACCTACAGGTTAAATCCTACCACCATGATTTTAAAACAGAGACACAAAAGCAACAGGATTTCTACTTATAAGTGAACTACCCCTTTAAATTAGATAAATGGAAACATCCCATTCATTTTACATAGTGGAAACATTAGGAACATTTTCTAGTGTAAATGGAATGTTATGTCATTTGCCTGTAATCTCACATATTCTAGCAACAATAACAAAAGAGGCATACGCATCTGTTACATATTCCAGACACCGTACAAATGTCACACTTATGAATCCTTCTGCAAAGTATTGTTTTAGTTTTGTGAGGCAGTGTTACATACTTTCTTTGAAAAAGTAAAGTCACACCAATCCCTATAATATTCATGAATACATTAGTAACTAGATATATAGGAGGTTTTGTATTATTTTAGCAAGGGCCCTTTAGTTATTCTCTCAATGGAAAATGGAGAAAACCCTCCTGAGCTGTCTGCTAAGACCTGCTGCAGCAATATACATTATTACCCCCTTCCCTTAACCCTACATAGAATAATACTTCAACAGCAAATTGCCTCTATTTACCAGCTTTGCACCGGATATGGATAATGCAGGCATACTCCCTTCTTAACAGAATTACTAGACTGTTCTTCATACTGAAATTCAGAAACCTTTACTTAAAAAGGATGTTGTCAGTCATTTATAAAGACCCAACAAAGTACTATGACATTTACAGCAGAATACAGTGACAGCAGTATACATTATTTAAATGTAAAACAGAGTAATGTGAATGTTTATATTACAACTGACCTTAAATATAAACCTTTTAAAGATAACAGCTTTACAATTAAAGGGCACATTAATAAAAAGTAACAATAATGACAAAATGGTAGCCACAAAGGGCAATTGATTCTTGGCTGCTGTTGTGATTGACCCCCATCTGACAGCTGGAAAGAGAAAGAAATAGACAAATAACCCAAAAACAATAAAAAATAAAAAACAAATGAGGACAACTGGAAAAATGCAAGGAATATGACATTGTATAACATACTAAAAGTCAACTTAAAGGGCATGTTAAACCAAAAAAGCCATTTTGCCTACAAAAAGAAAACATAATTCTAAGCAACTTTTCAAGCACTTATTACATAATTTTAGTGCTTTAAATGTTATTTGTAAACATAATTGCTATCGAAAACACCATTTCCTGGTAATGACTTTCTAAAGTGCTGCAAAAGTCAATCTCCTTCAGCAAAGACAGCATTAATTTTAATGCATCGGCCACAATTGCATCACATTGCACCACAGTTGCAGTCGTGTCAAATATGTTGCAGTTGCGTCAAAAAAGTGACTCATGTCAAAAACTTATCACCGTTTCCCAATTTCGCAGTTTTGCCAATTACTACTCACATGTACAAAGGTTTTAAATTACTTTGTAGACATATTTCACATGCCGCATGGAGTCTGCAGTATTTGCTCTTGTGTCAGGTATGTAGGGCAAAACTCCCACCTTGTAAGAGTGAGGAGGGGAGTCATAAAAGAGCTATAAATACATGTAACCTTTAGGATAAGAAAAAAAATACCCATTTGGTTGTAATGATGCTGTTCTGCTTGCCATGGTGTACTGTCATTAGAATCTTTTCACCTTGCATTTGTCTGTTCTATTTGTTTTACTACTTGACTGATTATTTACTGTTGTTTATTAACTAATGTCTCAGTACTTTCAGGAGCATGATACTTTTTGTCTGTGGGAGATGTATCGTTGCAACTCCTGTGCAACCCAGTCTAATAGCACTTTAAAGTCATCCCCCATGTTTACAAGATCACATAATGCTACAGTTCTTCTAGACAAATACACTCACCCCACTTATAAGCATTTGCCTGCATCTCCACCTGATTTCCCTGTGACATATAGACTCAGGTAAAGAAAATAATAAAACAGGTGCTCTCTCACATACCACTTGGTTCACTTTTTTGAGGTTTATACCTAGTGGCTAATTTTATTCTTATTTGGGACTTCCCTCTGCCTCAGCTACCTCCCAACATTTCAAAAATGAAAAGAGTGACAAAAAGAAATGCATGTAGCACATTGAAATATTTTTGACCACACCCCCTAAATACCACTCCTATTTTACTAAATTTGGCAGGTTATTTAAAGTTTGAACACATTTCTGGGGGTTTTGGGGTCGTTTTATGTGTTATTACAGTTTTGAAATTACAGGTGAAATTGCCCTTTAAGCTGCAAGTCTCAGTTCCCCCAAAAGACCTGTTTAGCTTATCAGTTACAATTGTATCTAAAGTTGGCCATACACGCACCGATAATATCGTACGAAACCTCGTTTTGTTTGTCGCACGAAAGATCGAAAATCGCCACGTGTGTGGCCAGCTTAAGTGCAGGTGTGGCTTGTTAACTTTCTGGGCTCTCTGCCAAAAGCCCACTTATTAAATTAAATCTGAGAACCAATGTATCTAAGTGCAGGTAACGCTTGTTAATATGTCTGGGCTCTCTCAGTGCAGAAGATCAAAGGGAAATGAGGGACTTTTCAGTAAGAATCTGGGACTGAGGGTTGAGCTGTTAAAAGAGGGACTGTCCCGCGAAAATCAGGACAGTTGGGAGGCATGTGCCAGTATCAGAGCTTGGGGGTGCTGGGGTTGTTGTTATTGTCATGGAGATTATTTTCACTCCCCAGATAAAGCACAGCCATTGGGCCATAATTCCAGCCATTTTTGTGTAATAAATATACAACCCTGACTGACAGGGGCTTAATAAAGCAACAAGAACAAATTATCATTATTATTTATTATATATAAAATTATTCACAATTTTGTACATTCTCTCCAACTCTGAGAATGTAAATGTGACTCCTGCAGCTTATCAGAGAAAATTTCTTTTTAAAAGATCATTAAAAGCTAAGAGCACAGCACATGTGAGGCATGGTCCTGCCATGCAAACATTTTTTCTCCAAATGTTGTTCCCTCTGTTCCCTTTTCTCTTTGTATGCTCAGGAATGGTGCCAGACATTTGTCAACAAGACTTTGGTCTGGTTACAACACAAGCAAATTAACGAGCAAGCTGGATGTCCCATTACACATATAATAAACGAGTTGTCTCTGTCTCTTGTGCTAAGACAGACAATTCTCTACTGTTCCAAAAATGCTGAACAATGCAGATTTTTCTCCTTGTTGTGCAGACACTGTGAGTTTATGTACAGTGATTTGTTTCTTGGGCCTAATTGTTATATAATATGCTGCTTTATTATATATTTGCACTGCTATATTCAGGCATGTTATTAAATTCTCTTCTTGTAACACAATAAAGGGGAGAGGTAATAAGAAAGAATGCTTATAGCAAGCCTGAGTATAAATGTGGCTTAGGCACAGAGGTCAAACTGAAGAATACAGTACAAGGCTCAGAGCTGCTGCTCCTCTCCACTTTCTTTTGGTGGACCAAGAAATATTTTCCACCATGGCTGATAATAGCTCTAATTAGCTCCCTGACTAGTCAGATAGTCCCAGATAGTCAGGCAGTATAGTCCGAATCACCTAGAAATACTACTCCTTATGTTTTGTGCTTCTGTACCAGCCCATGGCCACCACAGCCCTTGAGCAGTATAGTAAATTTCTTGGCATATTTATATTAATTCTCCTTTAACATTCCTAATATGCTAAAGCGTATTTTAAAAAAGGAGGAGTAGCAACAATTTTAAACCATATTTTAAGGGTTTAATTTACTAAGGATGCGCCCTCAAAAAAGATTATGCACTTTAGTTGATAGATGCTCTTTTGTCCCTATATTTATATATATATATATATATATATCAATGAATCTTCCACGACCGGCACACCCTTTAAAATCAATCATAAGTTTATTGTGAACATATTGTTAAAAGAATATATAGGCCTTGAGAAAGGTCCCAGGGAGGAGCGAAACATCATGTTGGCTGTATATGCACATTTAAATATACTTTTTTGATTTGCACAGAAATCCCAGTGTTGCTGGTCTTTTTTGTATGATGTGTTATATATTTACCGTGCACCTGGGTATATAATTAAAGCGGTGTGCCACCCTTCTGGTAATATATATATACATCTTATAACATATATAACATCATATAAAACTGATAATTTATTGAACTAATGTGTTTCAGTCTCAGCAGAGACCTTTCTGTGAGTGCAGTTTTATATGATGTTGTATAGTTTTTTTATTCTGGCACCCAGGCAATTAGCTTATACAAACAAAGTTCAAACTACACCCTTGTATAATGCTAGGAATTGATATGCTCAGTAGTCAGGAATAATGTGTGCGTGAATTGATAAACCACATAAGACAGAGGTGTACACATATTTGTTGGAGCAGCAGAACATTTCAGGAATTGTGTGTCACAAGGCAATGCATCTGTTTTGTGCACTTTGTAGACTGCAGACTGCCTTCCAGTAGGTAATATAATAACAAGGGGCCCTTGGGCAGCCTGGCCAGTCAATAACACCTCATCCCCTACATATAAATTTGCTGATAGCTTGACTGATATCAACATTTTTGACCTCTACCATCAGGGTTGGACCGGAGGGTGTGGGGCCCACCAGGTGTGCAGCCCACACCCCCCCCCCAAAGGACCACTGCCAGCCGATTAACCCCCTTCCCCAAGTTTCTGAGTGAGTTTCTATAGAGGTCAATGGGAGTTGTCCTAGGCAAACTCAAGCCATATGTTCAATTCGAGTTTAAGAGTTGTATTCGAGCTTGTTTCGAGTTTGAAATATTTGAGTATTTAAATTTTTTTAATTGCACATGTTTACCACTAATAAATAAGCAAGCAGTCGCTATGCGAGATTAATTGATTTTGAAAAACAAACTTGGATTCACAAATTTGAACATTGATAAATAAGCCCCTAATTTTTTGCCATTTTTTATGTGTCAAAACCACAAAAAATGCAAATGTATCTAAAACCTGCCGAGGTCATGAGGTAGTCAATGGGAGTAGTCCTAGATAAATTGTAATAATATTTATTTAATTTGTAGTTTTAGAGGTTTTCAGGTTTTTTTGTCTTTTGTAAGTCCACAAAGATTTGAAGGAAAAGAAGTTTTAATTCCACATTTTAATTAGTTTGTGCGTTTTCACTTGGGATCTTATAATAAATCACTAGACATTCGTGGTTTTTCTGGAAATGAGTTTATTCATGCTTTCAAAACACTCTAAAACCATGAAAATCAGAATGTTAATAATTCTGCCCCATTGTCGGACTCGCCCACAAGGATACCAGAAAAAATCCCGGTGGGCCCAGGTATCAGCGGGCCGTCTTGCTTCAAACCATTTGGCTTAATTTATGGTCAGTTCCTATTTCTCTATGGGAAAAAATCAATTACATTTAAAGAAGAATACATTATATTACCTAAAGAACAAACACTATGAAAATATAGAGGTTGAGTGAGAATTAGATGAAAAATAGTTTGAAGAGTGGGTGCACAGGCGCACGGTCTAAGGTTTTCTGGTGAGCCCCTGGCATCCCAGTCCGACACTGAGTGTATCTCTGAAGGGCAGTATGTCAGTGCTAGAGACAGCAACTGAAAAAAAGCTTATGTGCAAAGGACGTCAAGAAAAGCAAACATAGCAGATTCTGTCTGGAAGCATATAAATACGGAGATCTGCACATTGAACTGACAAAGTCCCCTAGAGCAGATCCTGAGCTGAGGTAAGGCCACAGGCACTGATTTTTGGTTTACTATCTTCTGTTTGGTCTAGCAAAAGATAACAGATGTATGAGCTTGGTAACCCACAAAACCTTTTTATTTAACTACTTGCGAGAGAACAAGATTTGTGGGATACTAATAAATCTTGTCTTATATGCGGTAATGTAGATCTTATTTATCCAGAGAAATCTCTCATAGAAAAGGTTATCTGAACAAGAAAAAAAAAAATATTAATTTCAACAGGAAATTATAAGCATAGAATGTGACACTGCAATTCACTGCAAAACCAGCTCAAAAATGGAAGCAGAAACTTATCTTTGCAACAGTAATACTTGTATACATACATAATTGCATAAGAACATTATTAAGCAAAACTCCAGATCTGGTTACAGATAAAAGGAAAAAGGGATGCCTGCAAATACCTTGTCCACTGGCCTGAAAGGTTCACAAGAGAGAAATACATGTGCCATCCAACTCCAGCTGGCAACTAGTACTATGTAGAATAGCAGAGTAGTTTGGTCAAGCATTAACATTATTCAGTTTTATATCAGCTATACTATTCTGCAAATTATATCTGAATTAATTGAGCATTGGGGTGGCATGTAATAACTGAGAGGCTCTTCCCTCCAACACACTCACACATAATACATAAAAACTTTGTATGTGATTTTTATAAGCGTATTTATCAGTGAGTGAAAGTTAGAACTCACCATTTCAAAAATACGCTTCTAAAAACCCCATAGGAATGAATAGAACATTGGTGCTGTTTTATGTATTAAGATCTTAATTTACATTTTGCTAAACCTGCCCCTATATGTGCATGAAATTACAGAATGTAAAAATCACAAATATGTCCTACACATACAGCTGTTATTTCAAGCTGTAGTTGCCAGTTGGCTAAAATTTTACAGGCCTGGCTGGTTAACTAGTGCTTCGTGTCAATTTTATTAATAAGGAAGAAAGATGAAAAAATAGGAAGCCCACCATTTTTTAACTACACAAATGGGGGCAAGCATTTTTCAAGCATTACTAAAGGTGTCCAGATAATAGTTGGTCCTATATAGTATCCAACCATTTTGCCTACAGATTGAACCAACAGATACCATATAAGGCTCCAGATACAAAGTATGGCCATTCATGCATTGTCCAAAATGGTACATCAGCAGATAACATTTTCAAAACTGGACCAATTGACAAATCAACCAACATTGTTGATACATAGATATTGGTCAGGATTGTTAGGCCAGCCTACATGCACCAAAAATTATATGAGCTGTTGCTATGAGTATCTTATGAGATAAAAGTGCAGTCTCATGGGGAATTCTGTTAATAATAATGGGCAAATTCTATGGGAATTTTCAAAGCCAAAGGAAAAGTTGCACATCTTTTGATGTCTATTTGTTACATAGCTGTACATAGGCTTCATCATTCTTTTGTGTGATTCATGTTTATAGCTTATTTTTCTCATTTTTGTGTATCTTTTTTGACCTTCGGGCAATCTTTACAATAGTTACTAGAGTATCTAAAGCACAATGAAAGGTGTCTTCTGGTTCCAGTTTATGGCCATCATTAGATGCAAAACATTTCCCTAATCTGCTTAATGTTGTGTTTAACTACATGTTAATTAGATTTAGGATCTCACTCACTTATTAACCTTTACTAATCTTTTGTTTTACCTAATTATATTTCTTGTCATGGGTTTTAACAGATATTCCCTTTGTTCTTTAAGGTACTAAGCTGCAGAGATGAAGTTTGTTGTTACAATCTTTTGTGCTGGCTTAATCTCAGCAGTTTCTTGCCAGCTACGATGCCTAGGAGGGCCACATCACAAGTCAACGCCAAGCTCTGAAACTAACTTTCAGGAATGTTTTCTGTATGCTGAATGTAGGTGACTCCCTTGAGAGGAATCTGTGTAGCCATCCTCTGGGCTATAACACAATACCAATTTATTATGCAATGAAAAGTCACATCTCTGCTCATCTGATTTGTACGGCTGTGCACAATTTACTTCAGAGAATAAGCAGTACATGTAACTCTGATTCTGGAACAGGGTTATGCAGCCGGCAGCTTTCCATCTGTCTTCTAATAGCAAAATATCATCCTATGCCTGGGGTAGATAGGAGACTTTAAGAAGAAAATATACTCTCATTATAAGCTTAGCTTTCAACACACCACCTTCATGCATAAGGCTATAGGAAGATGTATTCCCCAGCAGCTGTAGAACCAGATTTTACATTGCAGCCAGAGAAAGGAGATATGAAGTCATGGGATCTCATTTAGGTTATGTTAATGACTGCTTTAAGATTTAGGTCTAATATGAATATAAACTAGTGTTGCTTCTGGACCTTAAATGCCTCTTAATCTGCAAAAATGGCCCCTGGCTCAACTAGCATCCAGCAGCAATTCTTAGGCTGTAATACAAAATAAAGATAATGAAAAGAGTCTTTAGCCATGAACTTGAATATTTATTATAGGCAGAAAAAATATATTTTTGTATGCACCTCTGTTTTATTACTTTTTTTCACAATGTTACATCAGACCACATGTGCTTGGTGCGACACCAGCAATTCATTTAGGGGGAATCAGTGTTTAAACTTGTGAGGGGTGTGGTATAAAAACAGACCACAAATAAATGCAAATATCAGTGCATAGACAAAATAGAGAACATGCAGTACAATGATATGAAGCAGCCAACGCAGATTTAAGGTGCCAGTGGGTCCCCAAGCAAATATTTCATTGGAGGCCCCTTGTGGCTATCCCAATAAGTTTGCAATAGTACTACCCTAAAGAAGTGGGGTCCAGGTTCATGGCGCTGTACAAGCAGCCAAAAGAGCAAATTAACCATAAAAAATATTAACAATGGAAAACAAAATAAAAAGTGCCTAAATTCTGATTTATTTTTTTTAATAATGTATCAATGCTATGCTCTCCAAGTGGATTAAACTGCCATTTCTAGGGAATGCTTCAGTAAAAAGTTATAGCAGGTCTGATGGTTCGTCCCTTGTCTTGGTGTGTCCTGGGCAAATGCCCCTTTTACCTAGTTATTAAAACAGCCCTGGCAGAAGCTCTTTACTTTACACACAGGTTACACACACAAGGTTTCCTTTCCACCCTGAGCCCCAATACTTTTGCCCATATGCTATCTAGATATCACAAACACTCCTGGGTTAAACACTGCTGCACTTTAGGGAAAATCATAGCTGGTTGCATTGATTTATTTATGTTTTCTAATTTACCCTTTTTAGTATATGGAACCCTTAGTCCTTGCCTTGTTAACTATGGCATCGGCATTAAATCACATCATAAATTATTAATCATAAAGAAGTAGGGTAGAAATGCTAAACTTTATGATTTGGGTTTCTGTACCAGCCCAAGGCAACCAATGCCCTTTAGCAGGGAAGATCTGTGCCTTAAATGTGCCCCCAGTAGCTCCCCATCTTTTTCTTTGCTGATTCACTGCACGCGCTCTGTGGTTCTGTCAGTTACTGAGTTTAGGGACCAACTCACAATATAATGTATATATATTTAACGAAACAAGTTTTTTTTACTGATTTACTTTGTCACTGTAATAGCTAGCATAATTACATGTTAACAACATTTGTTTTTAATTTGTAATTGTCTTTTAGTAGCTTGAGGGTAATGGCATGCAGGACATTTTGTTGCTCATGTTAAATCGTCTCCGATGCAGGTGACAAAACACATGAAACTACCTTTGTACTGAAGCAAACAGAAATTGCTCCTGGCAGAACTGGTTACTTGCGTAATTGTGCATATATGTCTCAGGCAATTTTGTACGATTATGGAGCTTTACTGCTATTTAAATATAAAATCTAATTAACTCAAGTGTCCACATGTAAACAGATTTTTTTTTTTAAGGATTAAAGCAGCCCAATAATGAATTCAATAAAAAGAAAAATAAGACAAGAGAACCTGTATGATGCTATTATTGTCATATTGTGTGCTATTCCCATGTAATTAACTTTATTACACAATTTTCTTATGCTAAACACCATTCTTCTCTTTTTCCAGCTTCATGTTGCCATGCCAACTTCACCCAAAAGCTATCTGATTCACCTCTTATTGAGATGAACAATTACTACTACAACAGATGTGGTAATCTCAGCAAAAGGTAAGTACTCCATACTTTATGGACTAATCTTGTGTTAGGTTAGAGAACACAGGAGAATCCACATTAAGGACAAATTAAATATTGAGTAAGAGTATGCTTTTATTTAAAGGGGCTGTAGATGTAAAGGTGCCCTTGTGTGACCAGAATATTTACCCAATTAGGCTACCTATTTTGTGGGCTGAACTGGGCTCATTTAAATGTTCAAGGGTTATTACATCACACAGTTTGCCAGTGTCATGTGGTTTGCCAAGGACCATATGCCAGAACCAGTGAAGTTCTCAATTAACAATATCCTTTGAACAGTAATTAATAACTGAACAATACTGAAAACCACCTAAGTGAATTATTTTCTAGTGCTGAGGTGAAAACCAAACTATAATAATCCATTTTAGATATAGAATTTATATTATTGTCTCCTACAAAAAAGGAAATAATTCATCTGCAGTAACATTTACGTTTGTCAGAACTGTAGGATTATATGTGGCACCTGACACAAATGGTGGTCTCTGATAGGCCCATTGTCTGCCTTTAAACTCCCTGCTTTATAAAGATCAGATTAATGCCATTTGGGTTTTGTCAGATATTATTATATCACCATACATAACTGACTCATATAGCCAACCAGTCACTTATTCCCTGAATTGCCTCTTATTTGTAGTGACAAAATCAAGTCAAGACCAGAGCTTTTAACTCAGTATAATAAATATAATAAAGCACTGGGCCTTTTATTAGTGAGTTATTAGTTTTAGGTTTTCATGTCCATTACCAACCTTTCTGCACAACATGAAATTTTGGGGTTGAAAATAACTGTATAAAGCTGTCTGGGATATGCACTCGGTTTCTGGAAAATATATAAAGAGGGCTGGAACTCTACAGTGCAGGCAAGAGAGGGAGGAAAGCTACATACATAAGTTGAGAATTTGCATTTGCAACTATTATTTTAAACTTTTAAGAATGGACTCAAGACTTTAAAGGCAAAGGAAAGTAATTTTAGCATTTTAGAGGGTAGAGAGGAGAGAACTGCACAGACTCTGGCCCCAGGGATGAATTATTTTTCTGAGAGAGGAGGTCAGATACCCTAAGAACATGTTTACAAAAAAAGAAAAAAGAAATCCTGTGCAGCATTACTGTAAGTGCTCATGGCTGTATTTACATAGACCTTTGTGATTTCCTTAGACTTAGCATAGACTGTAAGCTTCACTGGGACAAGGACTTATGTGAACCATGATGAACAATAATGTAAAGGGCTGAGTTTCATGATGTAGTATCAAGAAAGGGTAAAAATAATGGTAAAAATACATTATTAGTTGATACATACTGAAAATGTCTAACAATTATTTGTTACACAATATAATAAGTAATTTGTACCTTTTTTTGCTGTCCCCCAGTAAGGTGCTCCTCTGATGCTGGGGGCCAAGTCAAATGTCCTTTCTTTCCTGAATTAAAACCAATGCATATAGAAAAGGAACTGACACAGGGCTTAGCACAGACAAAATACAATTTACTGAATACTTATTCAAAATGTTCTGTTCTCATTTTTTTCTATTCGACAAAAGGCCCCAGATGGTGGTCTTTGAATAAATTATTATCTGCTACTGGTCCCTGAATACATTACTCTGCACCCCCTGCCTATGCACGCATGCTTGCTTGCTTGCTTACTAGCAAAAGTGCAAATAACCTTTAGAGAGCTGTGTGGGAAAGGCCGCTGATATAAAGGAATACCTTTACAGGGGTTTTTAAAAGAAGATATTCTAGGGGGGAGAAGAAATCTGAGTGTATATGTGCAATAAATGGTGTAAAGGCATCATCTGAATTATTTTTGATACAAGGCACAATTTGCAAGTGACCAAATGCACAGCCTTATGGAGCATAGTAAAGAAATGTGCTGCTTCAGGCCACACTTGCATGTTGTACAGAGGTCAAGGGGTGGACTCCTAGGCATGCTGGGAAATGCTATGCACTTAGCAGGCATGTTGGTGAATAGAATGAACTCAACTGTTTGGGGCAATGTTCATATCTGACAAAGTGCTATATTTACCCTAAAGCAACAGAAGCCCATGTCAGAACAAATTTTCTTAGACATGGGCAAATGTAGTAAAATTTGTAAAGGGAAAAATTGTGTACAAATAAGAATAAAAAATTGCATTTTGCAATGTAATATTTCTCATTAGACTACTGCGAACGCGCTTGAAGATGGTGTTATTGTTAGCATGAAAATGGTGACTTTTTCATTAAGGAGTTTTATTACATCCACTTCACACTGGAGCAACCCTAAAAATTAGCAATCACTATCCTACTGACACATGAAAGGCAAAGGGTTCACAAAAGGTATTTTACATTTGCGCAAAATGTGATTTTTTTTCCCGTTAGCAACATATATAAAATTCCCCCAATAGTTTACCAAAAATGTTTTTTTGAATTAAAAAAGGTTTTAGAGCTATATCTGTTAGAGCTTGGAAAAAAAACTTAAATATTATTGCCAAAATGAACAGCTTTCTCAGTTAAAAGAGCCCTACTGACTGTATAAGGCAGCTGGATTTTTTGGCCACACATCTTACACTTTACCAAATCTAAGTAATGGGTTAAGGTGACACCACAGAGCTCCTGTTAATCTGGCAGGGTAGAGGCAGCTAATGGCATAGTAATAATGTGTATCCAGGCGTGTAGGGCATACTCCTCCCTGAGGGACTCAGGTTTCCCTACGCAACTCCCACTGTGGGACTGGAAAGCTATAAATATTGTCAAGCTTAGCCAACAGCACATGGGTAAGATAAACATTTGTAGTGCTGGGCTCACGTTCCAGTCATGCAGACTATAATTCCCTAGTGACAGGAAAGAAGTTACTGAGCTGATTAAAGCCAATTTCCTGATCTCAAGCAAGAAATAGAAGCGCCTCAATCTTTTCTTGTCTTCTCCCTGTGCTGTCTGTTTTTTAGCATATTATTGTGTTCTATAATAATACTGTCTTTCTGCTTTTAGCAAGTTATTGTGTTTTAAATGATTATTCTCCTTTATTTTGCTATGTAAAGAGCCAATATGCTATGCAGTGTTGTCCAGAGATTGTTCAACATTCACATCAGTCTATAGATAAACACTAGAGCCAATTTTATCAGTGGCCAATAAACGTGTCTGTATGTATTTGGAAGTGTGGGAAGAAACTGGAGTACCCAAATAAAACCTACACAGACACAAGGTTACACATGCACATATGACCCCTGGGCAGCAAGGCATTTGAGTTTCATTGTTGATAGTATGGCCAGTGCCGGATTTGTGTTTAGGGCACCCAGAGACCGCCCCCATTCTCCACCCCCTTAGGATTGGGCATCATTTCCGCTCACGTATGGAGCACTGGGGATGGGACACGCTGAAGTTTTCTGTGCGTCCCAGTCTCCAGTGCTCTGTCTGTGAGAAAATTTCACATGCCATCCCTAAATTAATGCCGCCCTAGGCTTTGCCACAAATCCGGGCCTGAGAATGGCAGTAATGCTGCCTCACTGCTCTTACCACGTGTTATAGTTTCCTATAGCTCTGCTGGCCAACTGTTTTATGCAGAAGCCCAGTTATTTACTATTCAAAATCTTCACGGACCAGATTATGAAGAAATCGTTATGTCATCCAAAAAGGTTAATGTAATGCTTGCGGGATCCACAACAGAAACTTTCTTCTCTTTAAGGCAGTTTATTCAAACACAGGGCTGACTATTTCAGAATGAATAACACAAGTCATAAACTCCTGCCCACTGGGTGCTACCTTCACACATTTGATGAGTTCCCGCATTACACTGGGCCACTTGTGGACTACCAGTAAGAAAATATAAATGGGGGTAACCCCAGTACAATACTTCTTTGGGGAAATTTCTCAGCCTCCTGGCTTTCCTCTCAGTTTCTCAGACACTCAGTCCCTCAGTTGCTTTGTCAAGGGCTCCCTCTGCTCCTTACAGTGGCAGGCAGCCCCCCATCCCCTCTGGGAGTTCCTAACACAGACAGGTAGCCTTCCTGCCCTGCTCTGAGAGACTTTACTAACATTCTCACTACAATTAAATATAGCCATCCTGTGAAAAGTGAGCTCCAAACATAAACGAAAGGCTGGAGGAATCATAAAGAAAATCCCACATGAGTTAAGAAACTCATATAGAGTTTTGGGGACTATAACCTCGTTAGTTGAAGTATTTTCCCCAAGCAGCTTTCTTAAATGAGAAAAAGTTGGAATGTCACATACACATGTATTTGTACTGACCTTTGGGCAGAGATGGTGACATGTTTTGGGGGTACCAGAGAATATACCACAGACATTTATTCATTACAACCATAACTGACATATGGCACATTGCCACTATAGTGCAGAGAGGGTATATGCCAGGATCTGAAAAATTCAGTAGTGGCCAGCTTGGGGACATACATGCCTTTGTATAAGCACCACTTTTTTTACTCTCATGTGTATATGAATGCCAACAGCAGTTAATGGTGCCACCTTTTCTGATCTCACAGGTGTGAAGATTACATGAAGAGAATAGAATGTTTCTATCAGTGCTCTCCATTGGCCAGTCACTGGATACACCCTAACATTTCAGAAGCAATCCAACATGTGCCTGTGTGCCAATCCTTCTGTGACAAATGGTAAATAAAACTTCATAATACATTAAACATGAATGTTACCATTCTTCAATTACCCATGTATTCCAACTGCTTCTATAATGTTTTTTAAGATAAATGTTATTGTTTTGCACATAAACACCAACATGACAGTCCTATTTCCCTCCTGACCTGCACACCACCTGTACCTCACATAATGGTCTATTTTGAGTAAGCTTTGAATCCATCTTGATTAATTTTTTATTGTTGAATTATTTTCCTTCCTCTTTTGCCTTTTTTTCAGCTTTTAGTGGGGGTCCCTGACCCCGGTAGCCAAAAACTATTGCTCTGTAAGGTCACAATGTTATTGTTATTGTTACTTGTTATTACTTAAATTTTCTGGCCCTCCTCTATTTGTTTATGTATTTTAGATAATCCAGGTGTCCCATATTTTGTTGAATTTCATAGAACAACCTCTTGCCATATACATTAATTTAATAATTAGAAGGGTTTTGTTGATTATGAAGAGCCAGTATTGAATTTTGGGTGGAGTCTGTATTCTCCAATGGAGGCACACATTCTTCCTTGCTGCACCAACACATTCCGCAACACTGTACAATAAATTGGTGTATGCATTAAACAGATTAAATACAAAAAACAACAACCAATACAAGAGGTCAAGAGCACTGAAAAGCACAATATTTGGAATCTCCCTCTCTCCTGTACCTCCAGTACTGGTCAGTGTAGCTTTCCCAATCTGGTGAACTTCTAAAATGTTTATGTAACTTAGCCATTGCCTTTTCTTCCTAGGTTTGATGCTTGCCATTCTGACTTGATCTGTGCTTACAACTGGATATCGGACTGGACTTTTGATGAGACTGGAAACCACTGTAAAAATGACTGCATTCCATTCAATAAGGTAGGCTAATTCCTGACACACATGCTTCAATATGTTTTCTCTTTGAATGTACATATTTGTCTGTGAGTAAGTATTTCAAGGCTTCCAATTATTACTGTATAACTTTCTTTCTACACAGTATTGACAGTGGGTTGCAATACTGTAAATGTTGATGTTAGTTGTAGTGTTTAAAGTTTGTCTTTTATTAACAGACCTACTTTGCTACAAAATGTAGAAGGGAGCTCTGCACTCTAAGTATTACAATGCACATTACATTTATCCTTGATAATATATTGTACCATTCTTTTGCACTGCTTTCTCAGGCCGATTCTCCTCACAGAACTCCCCACCCTTGATCCAATAACATTTTCTTACTTTTAGCGTTTCATAGACTTTACAGGAGCAGTACTCCTAGGTCCACCTCTCAACTATCCTACTGAACATAAGAAAGCTGCTTGCGGTTTATTTCAGTGCAACATTACTCTAGTCCAGTGGTGGGAAAACTGCGGCTCTTTAGCCCCTTGAATTTGGCTATTCCAGGTGCGGGCTCGCACGTACAGTGCAATTGCATTTTCATTGCCTGTAACAAAAATCAGCAGTAGGGGGTGGTCTTTGGGGTACGGGACACGCGGCGCAGGTGTGGGACGGGATACGCAGTGCAGGGGAGGTTTGCTCGTTTCATGCATGAGTGAGCCGGTGAAAGTCTGCAAAAAATTTGGCTCTCAAAAGAAATTTCAATCGCTGTTTTGTTGATATTTGGCTCAGTTTACTAATAAGTTTGCCCACCACTGCTCTAGTCAACCCAGCTAGTATGGAAAACTACCCTCTTTTTTTTTTTTTTAATTTGTATTGGCTTTTAAGTTACAAAGAGAACAAAAAACAAATGGAGAACTAAGGAGTGAAGAGATAAAACAGAACACAGTTTAACAGGAAAAAGGGAGTAAAGGGAGAGAGAAAATGGCAAGTGAAACAAAAATAAAAACATAAAATAAAAAGGGAGTTTCAGCTGATTATGGAAATACATACAGTAGGTCTTGATATCTGAAATGAAATACAAATCCATTTAAAGGAGAAGGAAAGTCATTTGGCATTTTACTGCCAATAGATTTGCCACATTAGTGCCACCTAGAACAATATAAATATATTGTTCTATTCAGCATAAACGATTCTGCAGTAAACAGCTTTAGAAGTGTAACCCTATCCTCACCGCTTCTGGCACAATTGACAGTGTTACACTCCACGTGTGGCGCTTACCTGATGGCACGGGACAAACCTGAATCACTCCACAGTGGTATTGGGAGAGACTGGGTACCTGGTACTTATTAGCGCAGTGCCTCCACCTAGTGGGATCCGGGAGTGCACCTACGGGTGGCCCCACTAGGAACAATAATAATGCACACACAGTACTTGATAAACGAAATAACTTTTATCTGAAATAAAGGGGAAACTAATACACATAACACTCCTATCAAAGTGGCAATAAGGGCCTTACTAACTATCTGTGCCAGCGCAAGCTATCTCACTAACTATGTAAAGTCCTTTAGCTCAGTCCAGAGGAAACAGTCTATATACTGTAAATCTTCAAGCGCTCCTTTATTACTTTCACTTTAATTATACTCACTCCAGGAATCTCTTTTGGCGATTCACACAGAACCTTCAGGCGAGTCCAGCACTTACAGACATGCAGTGCGACTACTAGCCCCTTTAGGTACTTAGATGGGATTCCCCTGCAGGTGTTTGTTCCTCCAGTCAGGACTCCTCACAGGATCTCTGTCTCTCCAGGTACAGGATCTGCCTTCCCTGTACCAGCCTGTTCCAAAGGACAGCTTCTCCTTGTGCTGCTCCTCTCTCTGAGCCCACATGCAGCTTCTGGAGCTCTGGGACTTTCTCTCTCCTCCCCCTGACTTCCTCTCCCAGGCTTTCCAGCTTCCTTTTCCTTTCTGTGGCTCCCAGGCTGCTTTGCAACTTACTGCAGCCCGGAGCTTGCTGTTCACCTTGTTGCTAGGCAGCAGCTCACAGCACAAAGTCTCAGTGCCGGCTCCCCTACAGGGAACAGCAGCAGGAGGTGGGTAAGTGCAGGGACCCAGCACTACCTCCCTACAGAAGCTTTCGCCATAAAGGAGGGGGGAGGGAGTCCTTAGCATTCTTGTGGGAGAGGGGAGCAGGAGATGGGAGAGAGAAGAGAACTGCGCAAACTCTGGCCACAGGAATTAAGGATGTTTCTAAGAGAGGAAGTCAGACACTGGAACATAATGTTTACAAAAAGAGACAAGAATCCTGTGTTTCTTTTGATAGAGGACTCAGTGCAGCATTTCTGTAAGTGCTTATGGCTGTATTTACATAGACCTTTCTGATAAAGCTTACTAAGTTTTTACTTTTCCTTCTCATTTAAGAAAAGCTTTACATTTGTAAGAACAAGAGACCAGCAAACACTAGAAGTTATTTTAGATAATTCCTTGGCTGTGTGAGTTTATTTAGGATGTCATAATGTAAAAAATTTAGCTGTGTTTGTTATGCTTGAGTGCAGTGAGTTTTTGAGGGGCTGTTTTTCAAAAACTACTCATAAGGGATTTTTAACCAGAGGATAGGCCTACTATAATGATAATATCAGTATTCCACGCACACAATTATATTACAAGTTAGGGTGTCTATGTGCATAAATAGGCCTACTATCCCTCCTAGATTCAAATAAAATATAAAAAAAATTGTAAATTGAACCAAAAATGTTAATTAATGCCCAGCAACACAAGGTGACAAGTACATTTTGACAAGGTACAGTACCTAGTAAGATGTAGATGAAACATGTTTAGGATAAGCCTTCTAATATTTTCTCTCATGCCTCGTGGAGGTTTTTGGTTCCCATCATCAATTTGTTCCTTTGCTTAACGACTATAAAGCAAAAGACATCTTGTTACAGGAAGCACAATCTATTTTACTTCCCCACTACAGTATTATATGAAAGCAATTTGCAAAACTGCTGAAATCAGAGAAGATGGTATGAACTATTATACTCTGGTTCTTTTAGATGCTGCTGTGTCTTCTACAACATGGATGCAGATGGAATGTTTCATCCATCAACTGTTTTAGAAATTTGTAGGATTTTCACATTTTACAAAATGTTTTAAAAACCACTAAGCCCTACTACGATGCTTAAGAATCCATCTGCCACCTCCTTTGGCTCAGTCTTGCATTTCTTATCTAGTGTAGTAACCAATGGTAATTAATCAAATTTTTGCTTTCTGTGGCTGGCTCAACATTGCTAATCACTGACTGGTTGCTATAAATTTCTGTAACAAATTAAAAATTTCAATATACATATAATACTTACATAATATTTACATATTACATGCCCCAATTCCTTTTTGACCCGTTTCTTAACTTTTGGTCTTGGGTCTAGACTACAGCTCCCAGCATTCCTCAACATATAATGAAGGGTTAATTCATGCTGGGATTTGTAGTCCATGTGGGTAGTGGTGTACCATGTAGTAACATGTGGGTATCCATGGTCAAGAAATAGGGCTTTAAAGCTTTGACCAGGTGGTAAATACAGGCATCTGTTTTTATACTGTAGATGTGTGATGATGTATAAGTTGAATGTATGCAGGTAAAGGGCATGTGATTTCATATTCATGTCTGTCTGTGTGCTGCCATAACTATGTGGGTACAAGTTGTGCCCATTTGTGATCAGTTTATGGTATCTGGTGTAAAAGTTTGCAATGGGGGAATTTATGCTAGAATTTTGGGAGAGAACTTGTATAAACAGTGAGCTGCAGTGCCTTTGTAGTTTGTATTATGGCAAACATATCTCCCTAGTATATTTGTAAAGCACTAGTATTGTGGATGGTACCATCCAAAGAGACAGCTACTCATACATAAATAGCCTTGCGCATAGAGAGAAATTATAGGATAGAGTTCTCTGGTCAGTCCTGCTGTGTGTGACTCAGCCAGGAAAAGGACACATAATGTTCCCCCAAACCATCTTGTCCTTTTTCAGTTTTCTTTTCCAACAACTGTGTGATTCACCCACGAGGGACTGACCATACTTACTAAGCTGTGGGTAAAGTTTCTTACTCCTATATATGGCACATCTGAATTAAACAAGTAGTGACAAGTGACATTTCTCCAGGCAGCTATGTAAAAGGTATAATAAGGCTCTGAGGATTATGTGGCTTTCTATTCAGGTCAGCAGTGGGATGATTCATTTAAATGCCAAGTTTATCATACTATGATGCCTTATGGATGACAACCAGGGTAAGATCTCCTCTCATTTATGTCAAAGCTATTCCCACAGTGCAATATATTAATAAGCTCTGCATAGGCTGAAATGACTAACAACATTGTTGTGGATAATTCAAGTGCCAACCCTTACATTTCTTTCCCCTGTGTCAGTACTTTCTCCTGGTCCACACCCAGAATGATTTGACATTCCTAATTTGCTGGGCCTCAGAAGAAAATTTATATTTCCTCTTAGTTATTTATTGATTATTTTCTTCTCTAACCTATTCTCATAAGGCTATTAAGTCTTACAGATGAATAGTCAGCAAGAAACCGAATTTTGAAACAGATGCAATACTGGGCTTTTTTACAAGAGTCCAAAAATCAATGCAACAATGCTGGCCTGGCTTTACTGATTGGCAAGAAGTACATTTATACTGAGCCTCGGAATAGCTTGAAGGACATGTAAGCCCCCCAAAAAATGTAATCAGTGAACAGTAGTGATGTGCGGGCCTGCCCGATAAACATGGGACCCGCGGGTTTACCCGGTGGTTGGGCGGGTT
This sequence comes from Xenopus tropicalis, assembly GCF_000004195.4. Classification (NCBI taxonomy): domain Eukaryota; kingdom Metazoa; phylum Chordata; class Amphibia; order Anura; family Pipidae; genus Xenopus; species Xenopus tropicalis. Next base: position 92,225,676 of record NC_030680.2, on the reverse strand, counting down.
TGGGCTGACCTCTGCACATTTTCAGATGCGGTCAGGGTCGAGCTTTCCTCCTTCACCGCCCACAACCTTACACTGCTGGGGTCTCGGTTCCGACTTTCTAATTTATGTATGTATGTATAACTTTATTTACAAAGTGCCACAAGGGTATGCAGTGCTGTACAAACTTACAATATACAAATTTACACACAGGGAGGACAAGTGTTATAATAAATACAATAAATAAGTATAAATACACAGGGAGTAAGTGCCATGTGGTATGAGACACAGTAGGAAGGAGTTCCCTGCTCCGTAGAGCTTACAGTCTAAGTGGTTGGGTAACATACAGGCACAAATTGGAAGGTAAGAGTGCACTAGGTGTGGGCATTTTCCCTTAAGCGCAGGACTAGGCAAAATAATGTTTAGTGCTCCAGAAGGTAGCTTCTGAGTTTTATCTTAAAGAGAGTGGGTGAGTGTTCCCTACGGAGGGATTCAGGGATAGAGTTTTACAGGTAAGGAGCAGCGAGATAGAAAGGTTTAAGACGAGAAAGCGCAGTGGGTGTGGATGGTGTAAAAAGACAGAGGCTCTGAGAAGAGCGGAGGAGATGACCAGGAACGTGCAGGGAGACCAGTGAAGAAATGTAGTAAGGAGCAGAGGAGTGAAGGATTTTGTAAGCTATCCTTTGCTTAACTGGCAGCCATGCTAGAGAGCTTAAGGTTCCCTCTTAGGAGAGAGCAAGAGGATCCTGGCAGCAGAGTTTAAGATTGATTGCAGGGGAGAGAGGTGGGAGTCTGGGAGGCTGGTTAGTAGAAGATTGCAGTATCTAAATGGGAAAGGATAAGGGCATGGATTAGTGTTTTAGCTGTTATTTGTGAAAGAAAAGGGCGTATCTTTGCAATACTGCAGAGGAAAAAGCGCCAGGTTCTGGCAGTGTTATTATTATGGTTAGAGAAAGAGAGGGACTGGTCAAAGACGACCCCAAGGCAGCGTGCTGAATTAACAGGGTTAATGGTCATGGCGTCAATAGTGATGGTGAAAGGAGGAGGGGGGCTAGGTTTGGGCGGGAAGACCATGAGCTCTGTTTTAGCTAGGTTAAGTTTGAGGTGGCGTTGGTTCATCCAGGAGGAGATAGCCAGGAGGCAGTTACCAATCTGGGTTTGAACACCAGAGGTTAGTGCAGGGGTGTCTAAATATATCTGGATGTCATCTGCATATAAGTGATATTTAAGACCAAAAGAAGAAATAAGGTCTCCTAAAGAGAGAGTATACAGGGAGAACAAGCACAGAGCCCTGAGGCACCCCCACACAACGCTGAACTGGGGTAGAGGATTTGGTAGCAAGAGCAACAGAGAAGGAGCGGTTAGAGAGACAGGATTCTGCTTGATCCCGGATACCCAGAGAATAGAGAATTTGCATAAGGACTGAATGGTCGACAGTATCAAAAGCAGAGGAAAGGTCAAGGAGAATGAGGACTGAGTAGCGTTCTTTGGCCTTGGCAGTCTGGAGATCATTTGCCACTCTACATAAGGTTGTCTCAGTGGAGTGCGCAGGCCGAAAACCAGACTGCATAGGGTCCAGCAGATTATGGGTGCAGAGGAAATTAGTGACACAAGAAAAGACAAGAAGTTCCAGGAGTTTAGAGGCATGGGGTAGGACAGAGACCGGACAATAGTTAGAAAGGCAGGATGGGTGGGGGACTAACCTGGTCGGGTAGGGTTCAGGCTGGGAGTAGCGTGTTAGGGTTGGGTGTGGGTCAAGCCGCACCTCTTTGAAGTCTCACTACTCCAGTTGTTCAAAGCTGCAGCATCCCCTTAATCACTTGGGATTCCTTCTCCTCCTCTAACCCCCTCGGCTCCCTCCCTTAGGAACTGACTTTGGCTACTGACCATGCACAGTTCTTCTCAACTCACATTATTAAACACCTTGCACACCCTTGATTAACTCCAGCCCTAAACCCTAGTAATTCAGATCCCACTTCAACTAGAGTGGGGTTTTCCCAAACAAAAATAGGTATCTGCTTACAAGTAATGCAAAAATACAAACTGAAAGCAAAAACATAAAACAGGCCAAATTATACATATCTTTCAAATTCCAAAACAGCCAATAATGACAGAATACAAAAATCCAGTTCATAAAAACACATACATATCACTTACAATTTAACAAGATAGGATACATAGAAACTAATACCAATTACTAATTACTAAAAAGTAACATTAGCTTTTTTAGGGACCAAACTTACCAATATATTTCAGTGAGTAAATGATATATCATACCAATCTCTTTAAAGATGTGAATTTAAGAAAAAAGCTTTGATATCGTGACTTTCCTTGGGCCAGGTTGACGCTGCAGAGTGCCATTTATTCCTATGGGAGGCTTCCAAAATCATGCGAAGTCGGAAAGGTTTTCCCGCTGTTTACGATTGTTCAATACGAAAAAGTCACGACGGCGACGGAAAAGCCGCGAAAAATACGAAACGTTGCGACAGCGACTAAAAAGTTGCGATATTTTCGTTTCCAATCCGAATTTTACCCATTCGGGATTCGAATTCGTGTTTTGGTAAATCTGCCCCTAAGACTCAAGCCAGACTATATAGTGTACAAAGTGCAATTTTGAGCACAATCTCCATGTTTTTTCCCACAATGCACCAACATCATTGCAGATGCAAACAGGTGATTCTCTTGACACAGCTGTGCTGCACATACCTCAGCTGCGTATCATTTGTCAAAAAAGATGCAAATCAGGCGCAGGTGCGGTGAATATTTTTTAAATCTGCCTGTCGAAAACCGCAACTTTTTTGACTTTCGACTTGTCACGTAAAAGCCGTGACTTTTTATGTTGCACAAAAGCCATACAGGTATGGGATCTGTTATTCGGAAACCCGTTATACAGAAAGCTCAGAATTACGAGAAGGCCACCTCCCATAGACTCCATTTTAAGCAAATTAAAAATGATTTCCTTTTTCTCTGTAATAATAAAACAGTGCCTTGTACTTGATTCCAACTAAATAGAATTCATCCTTACTGGAGGCAAATCTATGTTATTGGATTTAAGTAACATATAAATTATTTTTTTTTAGACTTATGGTTTGGAGATCCAAATTACAGAAAGATCCCTTATCCAGAAAAGCCCAAGTCCCGAGCATTCTGGATAACAGGTCCTATCCCAGTGGGATAGATCCCTAGGAGATGAGATAAGCAAGAGTTAAAGAACAAGTGACACATACATAATTGAATTTAAGCTGGCCTAGCATTTATTTAATTCTTGCACATGTTAAGGTGTTTTCGCAGGAACCCTCAGTTGTATTAAAGTGTTCTTGTCAGCACTTTTTATTGTATTTAAGTGCAAATATCTATTTTAGAAGTTGCAAATATGTTTTCACAACTGCCTTAAATTGCCAGAGGTTGATTTTGTGAGAGATGCATAGTACTGACTGGTGGGATCTGTGGTACCAGACAGCCCTTGCTTAGTTTATTTTATTTCAGGAATAAATTAGCAACTTTGACTCAGTACATTTCATTCCAAGAATAAATAATGATTTATTAATTTTTAATTTGCTCCTTAGCATATCCCCTGCTGTTTGTTTACATCACACAGGAATTATCCGTCAGCTAATTCTAAGCACATGAAGTTACATCTTGGCTGTCTCTCTTATTTTAATAATGTACAGATTTGTTTGTTCTTTGGCTGCTCCTGCCAGCAGACTATCGACTGATCCCAAGCCAGCAGGACAGAATGTCAGGGAAGCATAAATTGCCCCATGAATAAAGATCTTTTGCTGAAGGCGGTTTTGTTTGTTGCTATTGATAAATGACAATGATCAGAGTAAGTTGGAGTAGAGAGTGCACAGCATCCTCCTTACATTAGCTCAGATGTTTTTTACTTCTCTGTATTCTGCAGAACCAAATTGTCCTCTTACCTGTATTAGCTCAGGTTCCTTCAGTATTTTAATTACTATACTTGAAAGGACAAGAAAAGCCCATATCCACTAAGAGGTGCCGATACATTATGCACCCCCCTAGGGAATCCAATCACTAGGTTTTTTCCTCGTCCTGTGCTGCTTTTAGTAAAATAATAAGGCACTGGCCTAGAGAGGAAAACTAACACAAAGCTTTGCCACCATTTTACTTACGTTTGTCAGGTGTCCCTTTTCCCAATTATGGAATGATTTATCAATGTTTAAATTCTAATTTTTTCAGTGATTTAAATTTTTTGTGGCAAAAAAATTGAATGTAATGTAAAAAGTTGAATATAAACTGCAGTCTAATCTCTAAAAGCTTGCAAATTAATGTTGGAAAGTAGAAGTGGAAGTGTTGGAAATGTAATCCATTTTTAACATTTAAGTTTTTTGGAATTTTTAACATTTTTTATGCATTTTTTTAGTTTTTTTTCAGGGTTAAATTCAATCAAGTTTTTATTTTCTATTCACATTTTTAATAAACCAGCTTAGTAAAATTTAGAGTTTAATTAAATTGAAAACAACTCTAAAATTCACAAATTCAAAAACTGATAAATAAACCTCCCATATTCACTTATGTGCAATACAATAAAAGTTCTAATGTTAGATGACATACAACATATATGAAGCCAATAGGCACAATATAATACACTGCAGAGTTCCTTCTACTGTACCAGATACCAGTGGGAAAAGCCTGTATTGTGAGATAAATGTGTAACGCAAGCTTTAACAGTCCTATAGAGTGTTTTTAGAATTCGATTTCAATTAAGCATGTGTGACATTCAGAATCAAGGTAAATAGATAGGCTGCGTAAACTAAAAAATGTTTTCAATGTAGTTGTTAGCAAAAAAGTAATCTATAAGGCTGAAGTGAACAGATGCCTAACATACTAGCCAGAACTCTACTTCCTCCTTTGCTGCTCTCTAACCCAGTAAAAATCAGCAACCAATCAGTGAATTGAGGGGTGACCATGTGGGACATAATCGTTTGCTTTTGAATCTGACCTGCGTGCAAAGGATCAACAGCAAACTAAGTGAACAGTTATGTCCCATGTGGCCTCCTCTCAAGTCAATGACTAACTAAGAGGTTAGAGAGCTGAAAGGAGAAAGTTGGGCTCTGGCTATTATGTAAGATATCCACTCCAGCCTTTATAGATTACATTTTTGGTTAACTAACTATGTAAGAAACAGTTTTCATTTTGCACAGTCTATCTATTTACTCAGTTTAATTAGCTTTAAAGCTTTCACTCCAAGATTGGTGGAAGATATTAGGGTTGCTACACATTTCTGGAAATTAATACCGCCCATCTTATATATGTTATCTTCTTCCCTTAGCAAGTCTGTGCTTTGGGGTGTGGTCTAAATCCTTGGAATTCAGCCAAATGGTATTAGAAAATACTGAACAACATCTGTAATCCCCTGTAATTAATACAATCAGTAACAATAAAAGGGCTTCACATGCATCCACATATAATGTAGTGTTAAGCTGTGTATTTGCTTCAGAAGCAATAAATGTTTATAGGAGAGACTGGTCAAAGCCTGAGAAAGAGAAATACACACCACCACTTTAATATAACAAACAAAAAACTGGACACACCAGTAGGGAACCATTTTAACAGCCCTCACCACTCCATAACCAATTTAAGAATCTTGGGCCTTAAGGGAAACTTTAAAACAGAGAATAATGCATCTACTTCTACTAATACAGCGCCTTAAATGCATCCTCTATACCCATTAAGGGTGAAGACACACAGAGCTACTAGGAGCAGCTACTTGTCATGGCTACTAGTAGACAATGCTGATCATTTACTGATAATTGTCTCTACCTGTGTTTTAACAGAGGCAATTCTCAGACTTGTCTATGGGAGTGTATTTTCTGGTGTTTAGTAGCTGTGAAAAAGTAGCTGCTACTAGTAGCTCTGTGTGTCTTCACCCTTAGTGCACTAGTGCTATTGTATTTAATATCAGTAGGGAGTGATTCTGAGCATTTTATCACACATACGTGGAATTACATGGGTGACAAAATGCCCAGAATCTTTCCATGTTCCATAATATTTAAAAGGGGATTATGATATTATCTTGGCAATTACAGACCTGTAAGTCTGACATCAAGATTTTGTTCTAGAGAATGGTATCATACATAGTAAACTGCTTTATATAAGATTTATTATGCTAGACCAATTTAATAGCTTTTTATGATGAAGTTAGTAGGAATTTGGGCAGTCGGGTTGCTGTAGATGCAAATTTTTAGCCATTCTGTGTTTTTCAGCAGTTTTGCTAATGTTTCAGTGAAGCAAAATGGGACAGATTTGCTCATCATTAGTTATTTTATGATTTTAAAACTACTGGCATTATATTCATCTTCTACTGCTTGAACTGCCTACCATGAAATCTGGTTACTCAGACAAGTGAAGACCTGTGAGTATTTACATATACGGCTGCTTGTATCATATTAATTTATTTGGAATTAGTTTATATTGGCCTCATTTATAGTTTGTACTTGCCGCAGGGATTAGGAAATTACTAACAACCATTTAAGCATATTAGTACTGCAAATTTTAAGGCGAGGTTTGTAACTATAAACTACAGTTTACTTCTCAGGATAATATTGAGTTCTGCCCTATGTAACCAGTGTATAGTTTGCTTTTATGTTCACTAGAAACAAATTTTTTTGTTTGACCAAAGCAAAATTATTTTTCCAAAGAGATCCAGGGTGTACATGTAATGTATGTATAATGTATGTCATCTATTTCAAATTTTCCATTACTATTAATGGTTCACCGTCATGGTCCCTAAATTTCAACCTTCAACCTAGGCATCAGGCAGAATTGTGCTGCCCAGTAATGTTTGTACTTAATCACTGGCATTAATATCCATTGTGAATGGAATGTTGGAAGAAATATATATGCAGGGGCTGCAGTTACTCACAACTAACTTGAAGATTGTAAGCTCTTTTGGGCAGGGCCCTCTTCACCTCTTGTATCAGTTATTGATTGCTTTATATGTTACTCTGTATGTCCAATGTATGAAACCCACTTATTGTACAGCGTGCGGAATATGTTGGCGCTTTATAAATAAATGTTTATAATAATAATAATAACAACTAACTGTGCATAAATGAGGGAGGGATTTACAGGTGGGGTCTGGAGAAATTATCAATATCTTGTGGAAACTGTACAAAAATGATATATAAATGACAATAATTAAAAAAAGGAATATAAGAAGGGGAAAAGGACACAGAAGATTATTTAATTTAATAAAGGGTCAATGCATTATTTATGCAAAAGCACAATGCATACTGCACACTCTCCCAGTTTCCTGATTGTGCATCTGTTTGCCTTCTTAGGTTGTCCTTTACCAGCCATCTTTGCCTTTGGGCTGGAGCTAACACAATGTGTCAGGTGGTTTACCTAGTACTAGAGGGAATTCCAAACTGGTTAGTGGATCTGAAAAAGCATAGCAAAAAAAACAGCCAATGGTAAGGGGTTAGAGGTCAGTGTAATGGGGTCAGAGGCTGGGGCAGGCAGCAAAAAGCAGAATCCAAAGACAAAGCACAGATATATACATGCAGCACACAGCTATTGCGGGTTATTAGAGCAGGGCTGGATCCATAAAGAACAAATCAACACACCCAGAGCAAGAAACCTGTGATTAGGCTAAATAAAGCTAGTTATAAAAACCTGACCATCTGATCCAGACATCATCAGGAGCAGAAGGACAATTTTCTGCATCATTTCTCTGCTGACTCAGTAACACTTCTTATCGTAGCAATTCATATACCAGTTTTAGACAGTATATGCGGAATAAAGGGGCATAAGTGTTCCAGAAGCATGCAATGTGCTCCAGTTTAGTGAGCCCTTAAAAGTATCATTCCTTTTCTACTACAATGTTGTGTCTGCTACTGTTTCCGAATATTATAACACAAGGCTTCTCATTTTATTACAGATGTATGCAAATGGCACTGACCTTTGCCAGAATGCCTGGGGGATCTCATTTATAGCCAGCTCATCCCCATGCCGCTGCTTGGATTTTACTGAGACAGACACAAAGGTGATAAAATACATCTTGAAGGGAGATAACTCAGAAGAGAGTGGTGAGGAGGAGGCCTGCAAACCAAGACTACAGAAGCCTGAGGACAAAAAAGCTGCAGACCCAGAAGAGCATGAATGACACCTGGTAAGTACAATAGTAATTTAATTTAATGGGATACTAGTAAGTAAATAGCAAAACAGTCTGAGACACAAATAAACATGGTTACAGTTTTCTAGGATTTTACTTTCTCAGTTTTTCAATAGAAAGCAAACATTGTTCTGCAATATTCATGTAATATTGGTATAAACCATGATATCAATTATACATTACAGAACCATTCCTTATTGCATTTGGCAAAATTAGCATAATGTGTGCATTTGATATCTTTACAAACATGGTAGAAACTGATGCTAAAAAACACACATCCATCAAGTTCAACATCAAATAGACCTGACAGTACAACCACTTTGGGGGGAGAATTCCACAACTTCAAAGTCTTAAAATGCATTTTCACATCATGATGGAACTTCCATATTGTATACATGATCACATTCCCTCTGAAAGAGGTGTGTGCTAATAGAGCCTACACTCCAGACAGGGGAAATAATAGTTCTTTTTAAAAAATACTGCTGCTGCCAGCACTGGGCTACCTACACTGGGAGGGAGGTAGCGCACCAACCAACGCACCTGCGCACCAATCAACGTATAAAACTATTTTCTTTTACTGCATAAAGCATAAATATGAAAATAATAGAGAATACATGTTTAACACAAGCCCTATTTGTTGAGCGAATGTTGAGACGAAGTGTACAGGTATGGGATACCTTATCCGGAAACCTGCTATCCAGAAAGTTCTGAATTACGGAAAGCCCATCATCCATAGACTCCATTATAAGCAAATAATTAAAAATTTTTAAAAATTATTTTTAATTACTTGCTTATAATGTAGTCTATGGGAGATGGCCTTTCAATAATTCAGAACTTTCTGGATAACGAATCCCATAACTGTCACCTCTTCTCAACATTCGCTCAACCTTGTACTTGATCCCAACTAAGATATAATTAATCCTCATTGGAGGCAAAACAATCCTATTGGGTTTATTCAATTTTTAAATTATTTTTAGCAAACTAAAATAATCCATTATCTGGGAAAACCCCAGGTCCTAAACATTGTGGATAACAGGTCACATACCTGTATATTCCTTTCTGAGGCATTCACTATAAAGCAGAAGCACTGTATTTTTAGTTGCATTTATTTGACTTTTATTTTATTTGCATGTATTTAAACATTTCTTCTTATATAACTACCTAAAATTTGAATTTTTTTAATTTTAGACATGAAGGTCTAGAAATAAAGGTGCAAAATGTTTATTAAATTCTAACATTAGTAATGCTGCTGAGTTTTCATAGGTTACCAACCCACTGTTTAAAGTGCATAATGTGAGTATATGCAGCTGGGTATATATCAAGGCTCTCTATGCTCAAGCCTGTTTACAAAATGTAGTAATATTTCCATTTATGTCCTCTAAAGCTCTTCTGAGAAATGGGTATGGTAGCATCCCCAAATAGCTCATAGGAATTATCTACTGGATAGAAATGGACATGCAGCCTCCACTTCTATGTCCACACTATTAAAAAGCTTTTGTAATGGAATAATCTAGGCAGGGGGATTAAGAATGACACTTCTTGTAAGTCTTAGTTGTAACAAAAAAAGCCCATTACATGCTGCTATCTGTCATCCATGAATCTGACAGAAGTGCTAGAATCTATGGGCACATCCTTGCCTTGGAGAATTTGCAAATGTAATTAAAATTGAAAGTAATAGTTGTTCCTCTCTGCATTGCCGGTTCTGAAGCAAGCCCTCTTCCAGCCAAGACTCTAATTCCCACCATGCTTTGCATGATTGTTCACAGGGATTTTAATTAGCTGGCTTCTGCTCAGCTCCTCAACAAAGGATTAAAAGAGACAGATAGATAGGATGTAAGATGTGCTGGTCCTTGGGCATCTTTGCAAATGCACAGCTGGAACGCACGCTCTGCTCCTCTGCAGTGGCGTGTAACGTGATGTCAGATGTCCGCATAACAACTACGAATACCATCATGTCATTTTTGCACGCCAAGATGGCTTCTGTTTTCAGATCCTGCCTAAGCCTTAGTATTGCCTCTATTTGCCTGTTCCTGACTACGATTCTACTTCATCATTGCTCATACATTGTATTCATTTTGAACTGTTCTCTGAAGTGTTTGCCTGTTGGTTTCAGCAGCAGAAAGTTTCAGGGCACAAAAGGGCATGGTGGAGGCCAATACCAGCAGGGCCTTCCCTGTTCATAAAACAGTTGGTTCTTCCATCTGCTTTACTGTAAAGACAAGCTGCAGTGCCCTCAGTCTGCACTGTTTGCTACCCCTCAAACTTGCATTTCTGCATGACGTGCCCCATACGCTCACCAGTAAAGTGCTGAGTAATATTGAGACCTGAGGCAATAAAGAGCACTTTGCACACTCCATTCGGTTATGTAAATGACCACTACTGCTTTTAATATCAAGTACATTTACAAACAACACTAAACCACTGGAAAGTATAAATAAATATACCATGGACAATTGCTTAAAATTACAGTTTCTTTCATTAAAAAAAAAAAGAATGGTGTTTTCATTTATGGAAAACCACTTTTAAAAAAATAACTAAATTTGTTACTCCACCCTGGTGAATAAGTCATTTTCACACAGAAAGAGGTTAATTTTAGCCAAGGACATGTATTAGGCAGAATTACAACTATTGTGTAATTCTGTAAACCAAATGTTACTTTTCTGGGAAACAGAAAGACCTATACCAACCAGTCTTGCTTCTTATATGAAAAACAAACCCAGCACGTAGCCAAAACACTAGATAATGCACTGAGAAAAATAATTCAAGCTGTAGTAATGTAATGTAGCTATATGGAGAATTTGTCATCTGTCTGCATGAAAAGAATAGCATGCTACAATGTAGAATAAACAGACACCTCCTAAAAAACAATGAATGGGGGGCTCTTCTTGCTCCCTCAGTGACAAAGACAGCAATTGTAAATGCTCTTTTGGACATTTAATGGACAAGGAAATAAAATTTAATTGGGGGGTGGTGCTTATTTGTTAGGCACTGCCCAGTGAATATATATGCACTTCAATATATATGCACTTCAGTTGAACTGATAAGGTGAGGATAACTGACAGGCCGGTTACTGCAGTTGAGCAGGTAAGTTAATTCAGTGTGACATGTCTGTACAATCACTTACTCCCACCAGCACAGGTAAGAACAAGGAACCTAGTAAGTACATAAAGGATGTTGTCGCCTCAACTCTGAGGCAATTGCAAGAATTAATAATAAATGAAGGTTATGGTGACAAGTCCACAGTGTAGAGAGGCAACCTTCAGGAGAAGAATTTTTACTAGGAATGAAGCTGTTTCATCTTGAAATTTTAGGTAATGTGTAATTAAGTATTAACCACTAGGAAAGAAGATGTAATTCCATATTGTTCACTTGGACAATACACTTGTAATTATGTAATATTTACCATTTTCTCTTTCCAGGTGTCCTGGGATAACCTGTTTTTGACGAGAGAAGCCACCTAATTACACATTCTACAGAAAATCCCATAGAGAATATTTTTGCTTGCAAAGACAGAAATCTGCTTCTACCAGACTGCTTCTATCTCATGTATTTAATTGTAATGAGAATAAATATATTAATATAGTGCTGGAGCTGGTAAATCATTATTTTCCTTTAAAACTGTAACTGCAATATGCAAAAAAACCTAAAACGATTTATTACACAGTTAAATATAATGAAGCAGAACCCACCACAGTTTACCAATGGTGAAATCCCCAGCACTCTATTCAGTTGTATAAGACTGATCACTTATGCTGAAACCTATAGTTCATAAGCATCCATAGGGTCGCAGGATGAAGTTCTATTTTTAAGGCATTTTGGGTGAAATACTTGCCATTGTGGTTGTTTATTAAAGAGGTAGAGAAGATCCCTATTTGGACTTTTGTGACCTTATCTGTCACAAAGCTTGTACGCATCCACAGTGTTGGGCCATTTTCCTTGTCTCAATGATGAACCCTCTTGAAGATTCATATAGACAGCTGCATAAGAGGCTACAATACAAATGTCCTGCCAAAGTCAAATAACACAAGCTGAAACTGTTACTATATTTGAGTCTGCAGAGGAGGCCAGGGAGCATTCTAGTTCAAGACAACAGAATATAAACATCTGAAGGCAACAAATTTGGAAGCTGCTAAATATTTATAACAGGACACGGCAGAGAATAGTTAGAGGTTTATATTCCCTGCACAAAAGTCAAATGAACTTGTCATGCAAATTCTGACTCCAGATGGCCATCTGGGTTATAAAGCTTTGTGCTGTGCCTTAAGGCGGCAAAAATGAGAGACAGAGAGAGCAAAAAAGAAAGGACAAGTACAAATATATGTGCATAGTTAAAAATCACACTTATTTCTGTGATATTGTACCATTAGCAATTTACCTTTTTACCTTTTCTTTAGTTATGCATAAAATTTATGTAAAATGTATATAGCAAGAAAAGTCACGGTTTTCAAAGTTCAGCGACCTATCACAAAACGTGGGAACACAGACAGTGCTAGCATTATGTGCCATAAGCCACACCCACTGTTATAAGCCTTGCCCGCCAACACTTTCTGGTTTCGCCCACTTTAAAGTGAAGACAACTTATTATTTCAATCTACGAAACAAAGTATGTGGCCTATAGGGACCCGAAAATGAAATACTTTGTTTGCACTTTAAAAAAACAGGATTCCAATGCAGGATTCTGATGGAGAAGCTCTATTAACTGATGCCCTTTGAAAAAAACATGTTTTTCCATGACAGTATTCCTTTAATATGTGTGTCAGCGCAGGCATTTAGCAGAGTGATAGAATGTATAGAATGTAACATATAAGTGAATGGAAATTTGGCACAGCTGCAAGACAGCATGGAGTAAACATTTTTGATTAGGTTTTTTTTTGACAAGTGTGTTAGGCTCAGTGGAAAAAGCAAGACACATATTGACCAGACAATATATATATATATAGTGCAAATGTCGGTTTCTTACATCAACAAAGTAAGCATTAATGAAAGGTTATCTTCAGAAAAAAGGGAGGACTGAGAAAGTTTAGATGGAACAATCAATCTTAAAGGAGCAGTTTAGTGTAAAAATGAAATAAAATAGATAGACTGTGCAAACTAAAAAATGTTTTCAATATAGTTAGTTAGGCAAAAATGTAATCTACAAGGGCTGCAGTGGGCAGATGTCCAACATAATAGTCTCTCTACTTCCTGCTTTCAGCTCTCTAAGCTGTTAACAGTCAGTAACCAATCAGTGACTTGAGAGGGGCCATATGGGACATAACTATTCAGTTATTTTGCATTTGAATCTGTCCTGCATGCTCACAAACTAACTGAACAGTTATGTCCCAAGTGCCCCCCCCAAAGTCGCTAACTATAAGAATATATGAATAAATGAATACTGCTTCTTAAATTGACACACCAGGAGGTGTGGTTAAAGGAAGAGCAAATGTATTTTTATGCTTATAATTTTTACATTCTTTAAATATTTTTTTACCTTTCTTATATTTGTTATCAGTATTGATAACTATATTTTAAGATATATTTTTAAACTTAAATATTCCAGAAATATTAAGCTACAAAGTAGCAATGTCTGAACTTTTTTATCTTTACCAGCACTATTGTACTATTAACACCTGGTAACACACTGATAACATCCCTCTTGTCAAACATGGATACAATTAGACTGGTTCTCTGGCTGTGGGGTCTCATTCCATACTTTGTCAATGATTCACAGTATTGCGAATAGAGATACCTAGAACAACAGTACCATGTAAGGAACAAATGTTCCTATGGTTATGTATCCCTTTAAAATATTGGCCAAACCTCAGAATCCTTTTTTAGTTTCTTATAAAAGCAACAGGAGATCTACATAGTAACATAGTAAGTTGGGTTGAAAAAAGACATACGTCCATCAAGTTCAACCATAATGCCTATATATAACCTGCCTAACTACTAGTTGAGCCAGAGGAAAGCAAATACCCCATCTGAAGCCTCTCTAATTTGCAACAGAGGGGAAAAAATTCCTTCCTGACTCCAAGATGGCAATCGGACCAGTCCCTGGATCAACTTGTACTAAGAGCTATCTCCCATAACCCTGTATTCCCTCACTTGCTAAGAATCCATCCAGCCCCTTCTTAAAGTTATATAATGTATCAGCCAGCACGACTGATTCGGGGAGGGAATTCCAGAACCTCACAGCTCTCACTGTAAAAAATCCTTTCCGAATGTTTAAATGGAACCTCCCTTCTTCTAAACGGAGTGGGTGCCCTCGTGTCCGTTGGAAGGACCTACTGGTAAATAAAACATTAGAAAGGTTATTATATGATCCCTTTATATATTTATACATAGTTATCATGTCACCTCTTAAGCGCCTCTTCTCCAGTGTAAACAGACCCAACTTGGCCAGTCTTTCTTCATAACTGAGACTTTCCATACCCTTTACCAGCTTAGTTGCCCTTCTCTGGACCCTCTCTAACTCAATAATGTCCCGTTTGAGCACTGGAGACCAAAACTGAACAGCATATTCTAGATGGGGCCTTACCAGCGCTCTGTAAAGGGGAAGAATAACCCCCTCCTCCCGTGAATCTATACCCCTTTTAATACAGCTCAAAACCTTGTTTGCCCTTGCAGCTGCTGCCTGGCATTGCTTGCTACAGCCAAGTTTATTATCTATAAGGACTCCAAGGTTCTTCTCCATTATGGATTTGCCTAGTGCAGTCCCATTAAGGGTATACGGGGCTTGCATATTTTTACATCCCAGGTGCATGACCTTACATTTATCCACATTAAATCTCATCTGCCACTTAGCTGCCCAGATTGCCAGTTGGTCAAGATCCTGCTGCAGGGATGTCACATCCTGGATAGAATTGACTGGTCTGCAGAGTTTTGTGTCATCTGCAAACACTGATACATTACTCATAATACCCTCCCCTAAGTCATTTATGAACAAATTAAACAAAAGTGGACCCAGTACAGAACCCTGAGGGACCCCACTGAGGACCTTATTCCAAGTAGAGAATGTACCATTAACAACCACCCTCTGTACCCGATCCTGTAGCCAGTTTTCTATCCATGTGCAAACGGCTTCACTAAGACCAATAGACCTTAGCTTAGAAAGCAGTCGTTTGTGGGGAACGGTATCAAATGCTTTGGCAAAATCCAAATAGATGATATCTACTGCATCCCCACTGTCCAGCTTCTTACTTACCTCATCATAAAAAGCAATTAAATTGGTCTGACATGACCTGTCCTTCATAAAGCCATGCTGATTACTGCTCATAATGCCATTCTCCACTACATAATTTTGAATGTGATCCCTTAACAAGCCTTCAAATAACTTGCCCACCACGGATGTCAAACTTACAGGCCTATAATTGCCAGGCTGAGATCTTACTCCCTTTTTAAATATGGGAATGACATTCGCCTTCTTCCAATCCCTAGGTACCATACCTGATGAAAGAGAGTCTGAGAATATCAGAAACAAGGGCCACTGCAATTCTGCCCCTAGCTCTCTCAGTACCCGAGGGTGTATTCCATCTGGCCCAGGTGCCTTGTTTACATTTATCGTGTGTAACCCTTTAAGCACCATATCCTGTGCCAACCACTGTGTAGTTGGAGCTGAGGCAACAGTGAAGCTATTGGGTGGGACTTGGCCCACTGGCTCCTCTACTGTATACACAGAAGAAAAGAACTGGTTAAGCACATCTGCCTTTTCTGTATCCGCTGTAACCATATTGTTATTGTAACTCAATGGGGCCACACCCTCAACCTGCATCTTTTTACTATTAATATACTTAAAAAACTTTTTGGGGTTAGTCTTGGCCTCGGCCGCGATGCGCTCCTCATTTTCTATCTTTGCCTTCCGGATTGCTGTTTTACAACACTTGTTATAGTGTTTATAATCATTAAACGCAGCTACTGTCCCCTCTGACTTATATTTCTTAAAAGCTTTCCTTTTTCTCCCTATTAACTTCTTTACCTCAGAGTTAAGCCACATAGGGTGATTCTTAACACTTCTACTTTTTCTTATTAATGGAATAAATTGAGAACAGTAATGATTTAATATAATTTTAAATGACAACCATTTCTGCTCTGTGTTTTTATCAGAAAACATAATGCCCCAATCTATGCCCTGAAGCGCTGCCCTAAAGGAGCTAAAATTTGCCTTCCTAAAATTCATTGTCTTTGTTGCCCCCGTGTAAATTTGTTTCCTGCACCAAACATTAAATGAAATAACATTATGGTCACTATTACCCAGGGGTTCAACCACTTGCACATTTGCTATACGTTCTGGGTCATTAGAGATCACTAGATCCAGTATAGCATGGTTCCTGGTTGGCTCCTCAACAACTTGTGACATAAAGTTGTCATGCAGCAAGTTTATAAACTTGTTCCCATTTACTGTCCTGGCAGTACTATTGCCCCAGTCAATATCAGGGTAATTAAAATCCCCCATTATTATCACTTGCCCCAAACTAGCAGCCTTTTCTATTTGCAACAGGAGCTGGGCCTCCTCCTCTTCGCTTACATTAGGGGGTCTATAGCATACCCCTACAATTAGTTTGGTAGATTCCTTACTATCTGTGAGAAGCTCAACCCATAAGGATTCAGCTCCCTCTGTTAACCCCATCACTTCCTCCCTAATATTTGCTTTTAATTCCTGCTTAATGAACAGACACACTCCTCCTCCTTTTCTATTGCCCCTGTCCCTCCGAAACAATGTATACCCCCCAATATTAACTGCCCAGTCATGAGACTCATTCAACCAAGTTTCAGCAACACCAATCACATCATATTTCCGCTCCAACGCCAGTACCTCCAGCTCTCCCATTTTACCAGTCAGACTCCTTGCATTGGTAAACATACATTTAATACTGGTTCCGGCGTGAGAATGACGTGTAAACAACTTATGGGCCTCCCTGCCATTATCAGTATCCCGAAGCAAGTCTTCTCCCCCATTTTCCCTTACTATGCCCACTACCTCATCTATCCTGTCTACCACAGAATTTCCCTCTGCACCCTCCCCCCCCACTCCTAGTTTAAAATCTCCTCCAACCCTCTAGCCATCTTTTCCCCCAAAGCAGCTGCCCCATCATCATTGAGGTGCAGCCCATCCCTGGCAAAGAGCTTGTAGCTGATTGAGAAATCAGCCCAGTTCTGGAGAAACCCAAAGCCCTCCTCCCTACACCACGCATTAATCTCCCTAAGCTCCCGCTGCCTTCTTAATGTTGCTCGTGGCACAGGTAATATCTCTGAGAAAATTACCTTGGAAGTCCTCGCCCTCAACTTCGCACCTAGCTTTTTAAAATCGTTCTTGAGGACTTCCCCCCCTCCTCTAACTTTGTCATTGGTACCTATGTGTACCAAGACCGCCGGGTCTTCCCAAGCCCCTCCCAACAATCTGTCCACTCGTTCCACCACATGCCGAACCCTAGCACCAGGCAAGCAACACACAGTTCGGCATGTAGGGTCTTTGCGACAAATTACCCTATCCACCTTTCTAATAATTGAATCCCCTACAACTATAGCCTGCCTTCCCTTCCTAGCACTATTCCCCCCACCTGTATTAGAGGTGCCGGCTCCCAGGGTGCTCTGAGAGTCAGCCCGCTCCATACATGCCAGCTCAGAGCTGTCTTCCCCAGCATCTTCACCTAAAGCGGCAAATCTGTTGGATTGTACAAGCTGTGAACCAGCCCCCCTACCCTTGTGTCCCCTACTTCCCCTCTTAACTGTTACAAATTTGTCTCCCTCATTAACCTCCACTGTCCCTTCTCCACCCCCCACTACACCGGCCCCTGCCAGTGGTTGCTCAGTGAGCCTCCTGTTCTCCCCCATGCTTGCAGCTGCCCTCAGTGCTGCCAGTTCCCCCCTTAGATTCTGCACCTCAGATTCCAAGAGGAAAACCCACCTGCATCTCTCACAAGTAAATGCTGCATGGAACTGCTGCTCCAGGACCACATACATGCGGCAAGATGCACACTGAGTAACACCAGCAATCATACTGCAACTCATATTGCCACTGGGTACTTACAGTCTCCCGAGTGCAATCCCTTGTATAGTGCCTTTTAAGTTTCAAACGCCTTTTTTGTTTTTAACGCCTACTATACACTTAATCTACATGCAACACTTTAAATTACATGCAACACTCGCTAGCAGCTCCCAAACTGGAGAGTGACTGAATTGTGCCTTCTGGTGGCCAGTAAGAGCTACAATCTACTCTAAAAGAGTATGACCAGCACATGTATGGGGCTGGTGTCCTTCCCTTTCTCTTTTATTCACTCACTTCTGGTTCTGATTCATCAAACAATGTATATAATTGCATTTTTACTATTCAAAAAACAATTTGAGTGGACATCCTCTTTACTATTAGTAAATTAATGCCGAGATCACTAATACTGTGATTGTGCTGCTGTTTTCCCAACATAACAGTAGGAAAAAATGTAACCTTTGTGTGCGTGAAAAGATAAAATGAGGTATAAAATATTTTTCTATCATGATAAGAGAGGGAACAGCTTAATATTTTTGTTCTGCAAAGGTAAGGCACTAGTGCCATCTAATGTATGAAGGGCTTATTGCACACATATTCCTGCAATTACAAAACCTGAACAGTTTATTGTATTGCGGATAGATTGCGGGATTATTTCACATACATATTTTATAACATAAATGAGATAGAGCAGGAAACATTGGCCCTTGGGGCCATTTCAGTTCCTTGTTCTTCTTTGCATGTATAAAGGCTAGCACTACTAATGGCTGAAAAATCAAACCAAACCCTGAGGTGAATTGTTCTCTAGTCCTGACTTTTTAAACAACTCAGCCCACAGTCATTAAATTAAGGCAAAATCTAAACTAAAAAAGAAAAAAAAGTTATGTTTTTAATCTTTTTGTTTTGATGAAGGTAGACACAATAAAGCCTAAAAAATGGAAGAAAATACCACAGAAAGGGGAAGACCGAAAACAACCAAGGCAATTCTCCTGCCCCTTGCCAGAAATAAAAAAGCAGTATACAGTGCAAGCTGTCTGATTATTTTAATGATTTTCTATCATTTGAGAAAATGATTATTTGAGAAAATGATTATTGATCAGTTATCCCATATAAAGTGGAATCTCTTGAGAAACTCTCTTCCTATATATGTTTTATATATTGGCCAATAATTTTAAGTTTAACTGGGTGAAAATGTATCTTGGCAATAAGTATTAAGTAAGTAAGTAAGTAGAGTTTTATTGTCATCCCAACAATATACTAACAAGTACACAGTGGGACGAAATATCGTCCTCCTGGATCAAAAAGGTGCAATACATAACTATAATTACTATATTAGAAAATAAAATTAAAAAATTAGAATAAAAAAAAAATTCCAGCACAGAACTGTGCAACACAAAATCACTGCAGTGGTAAGGTAAAATGACTAAATGAATAAGCAGTGCAGTACAAAAATAGTGCAATATTACAATTATTGGAGAGGGGTAAGCAGCATTATAAACATTGTGGGTTTTTTTTTGTTTTCCTTTCAGTTATGCAATACAATAAATGTGCAACGTGCAAGTTTGTGCAAAATTGTGATAGTATTCAAATAACTAGAAAGGGAAGTTTGAGAACAAAGTTCATGTTGGGATGAAAAACATGAAGTCACTGAATGGGCTCTGCACAGTTATATAGTAAAAACCACTGTGCAAAGTTGGTGAACCTGGCTTTAACAGTGTCTGAATGCCAGCAACTTAAAGTTCCCCTACTGAAAGTCAACGAGTGACATCTGATTGGCGGTTGGTGGCTCCAGCCACTTTTCTAACCTGGAACTGCAGTTACCCAGTGACTAACTCTGCAAAGTTTAGGGACTCTAGGATTAATAGTTAAAGAACGGCAACAGTTAAAATTTAAACCAATAAAAGTCAATAGGTAAATTGTGATTGGTGGTTGGTAGTCCCACCCACTTTTTCTAACCATGAGTCAGTCACCCAGTGACACACAGTGGGCACCCTGGCATAAATAGTGTGAGAATTACAGCATTTTAAATTTAAACCAATAAAATTCAATGGATGAAATCTGATTAGCTGTTAGTGGCCCAACCCACTTTTCCTATTTTTGAACTGCAGTCCCCCAGTGACCAACTTTGCAAATTTTGGGGACTCAAGCATAAAAATTGTGAGACTGACAGCATTTTACACTTCACCATTGAAAGTAAATAGGTAAAATATGATTGGCTGTTGGTGGCTCCTCCCACTTTTTTAAAAAACTTTGAACGGCAAATACCCAGTGACTAACTATGGAAACTTTAACAATCCTGGAATTAATATTTAAATAATGGCATCAGTTTAAATATAAACCAATGAAATCTAATAGGTGGAAATGGATTTGCTGTTGGTGGCTCCTCCCACTTGTTCAGTGCAGTCCCCTAGTGACCCTGGTGTTAATACTGTGAGAAAGGCAGCAGGTTGAATTTCCCCATTGAAAATCAATAGTTAAAATCTGGCTGTTGGTGGCTCCACCCACTTTTTCTAACTCTGAACCGCAGTTACCTGGTGACTAGCTCTGCAAAGTTTGGAGACCTTAGTATTAATATTTAAAGAATGGCAGCAGTTTAAATTTAAACATATGAAGTCTACAGGTGAAATCTGATGGCTTTTGGCAGCCCCGCCCACTTTTTCTAGCCTTGAGTACGAAGTCATGCCATGTCTGTGCAAATTTTGCGAACCCTGGCATCAAACCAATAAATTCAATAGGTGAAATCTGATTGGCTGTTGGTGGCCCTGCCCACTTTTAAAAAACTAAAACTGCAGTCCCCTATTGACCAACTGTGAAAAGTTTGGGGACCCTAGTATTAATACTGTGAGAATGGCAGCAGGTTGAATTTCTCCATTTAGAGTCAATAGGCAAAATCTGATTGGCTGTTGGTGGCTCCACTCACTTACAAAAATACAAAAAACCTTAAA
Source organism: Xenopus tropicalis (assembly GCF_000004195.4). Lineage (NCBI taxonomy): Eukaryota > Metazoa > Chordata > Amphibia > Anura > Pipidae > Xenopus > Xenopus tropicalis. Next base: position 92,204,657 of record NC_030680.2, on the reverse strand, counting down.
TGCGTAGTCACCCAGTGTCTGACTTTTCAAAACTAGAGCTGCAGTCCCCTAGTGACCAACTGTGAAAAGTTTGGGGACCCCGGTGTTAGTACTGTCAGAATGGCAGCAGATTGAATTTCCCCATTGAAAGTCAATAGGTAAACTCTGATTGGCTGTTTTTGGGTCCGCCCACTTTTTCTTACCTTGAACCAGAGTTACCTGGTGCCTAACCATGCAAAGTTTGGGGACCTTGGTGTTATTACTGTGAGAATGGCAGCTGGTTGGATTTCCACCAAGTAAATAGGTAAAATTTGATTGGCTGTTCACAGCTCCGCTCACTTTTGGGCATCCAACAATCATATTTTCATTCAGGCTGAGCCCATGACTATGTGATTCAAGTTTGGGGAGTGTAGCCTCAAAACTGTAAGTGTGGCAGCAGTTTAAATTTTCCCATGAAAGTCAATGGGTAAAATTTGATTGGCTGTTGTTGGCCCCTCCCACATTGGGGTCATCCAACAAATGTCACTGTTTCATTAGGGGTGACCCCATGATTATGTTATTCAAGTTTGGGGGGTGTAGCGTCAAAGCTGCAAGTGTGGCAGCAGTTTGAAAATCTTCCCTGTCAAAGTCAATGGAAAAATTGGGGTGTTCGGAGCGGCACCACAAAAAGACGGGGGGCGGGATCACTTAGAAAAGCACAAGCAACCTGCTCCGCTATAGGGCAAAGAAGTGTGGAGAGTTTGGATGTTGTACCCCTAAAACTGTAGGAGGAGTAGCATTTAGAAAATGGGGGGCGCTAAGAATAAGAATCGGAAGAAGAAGAAGCGGAAGAATAAGCCAAAGTCGAAGAATAGTATGTTGGGGTTTTCAACCCAACACAATTCTGAATGTAAACATACACACTTGTAACTATATTAAATAAAAGAAAAGTGTTATATACAATATTATATAGTGTTATGTAGTCCAGAAAAGGTGTGAAGTAAAGAATCTAGTGTGGAGGAGGGCAGCATGTGTTCAGGAGCCGGACTGCTTGGGGAAAGAAACTATTGCACAATCTTGCAGACTTGCCCCTGATAGTTACATAGTTACATAGTTACATAGGGTTGAAAAAAGACCAGTGTCCATCAAGTTCAACCCATCCAAGTAAACCCAGCACACCTAACCCACACCTACCAATCTATACACTCACATACATAAACTATAAATACAACCACTAGTACTAACTGTAGATATTAGTATCACAATAGCCTTGGATATTCTGATTGATCAAGAACTCATCCAGGCCCCTCTTAAAGGCATTAACAGAATCTGCCATTACCACATCACTAGGAAGGGCATTCCACAACCTCACTGCCCTCACCGTGAAGAACCACCTACGCTGCTTTAAATGGAAGCTCCTTTCCTCTAATCTAAAGGGGTGACCTCTGGTGCGTTGATTGTTTTTATGGGAAAAAAGAACATCCCCCAACTGCCTATAATCCCCTCTAATGTACTTGTACAGAGTAATCATGTCCCCTCGCAAGCGCCTCTTTTCCAGAGAAAACAACCCCAACCTCGACAGTCTCACCTCATAGCTTAAATCTCCCATCCCCTTTACCAGTTTAGTTGCACGTCTCTGCACTCTCTCCAGCTCATTAATATCCTTCTTAAGGACTGGAGCCCAAAACTGCACTGCATACTCAAGGTGAGGCCTTACCAGGGACCTATAAAGGGGCAAAATTATGTTCTCATCCCTTGAGTCAATGCCCTTTTTTATACAAGTTTTTAGACAACTTGTTATCAACAAAAACCCCTAGATCCTTCTCCATTAAGGAAACCCCCAACACACTACCATTCAGGAGATAGTTTGCGTTTATATTATTTCTACCAAAGTGCATAACTTTGCACTTATCAACATTGAACCTCATTTTCCAGTTTGCTGCCCAGTTATCTAATTTTGTCAAATCGCTCTGCAAAGCAGCAGCATCCTGCATAGAACTTATAGTTTTGCACAATTTAGTGTCATCAGCAAAAATAGAAACAGTACTGTCTATGCCCCCCTCCAGGTCATTAATAAACAAGTTAAAAAGCAAAGGCCCAAGGACTGACCCCTGCGGTACTCCACTAACCACACTGGTCCAATTAGAAAATGTTCCATTTACAACCACTCTTTGTACTCTATCCTTCAGCCAGTTCTCTATCCAATTACAAATATTATGTTCTAGGCCAATATTCTGCGGAGCCGTCTTCCAGATGGAAGAGGAGTAAACAATTGGTGGGAAGGATGGTAGGGGTCAACCATGATGCTAATGGCTTTACGAAGGCAGCGTGAGGTGTAAATATCCTGCAAACTGGGTAGAGAGTTGCCGATGATGCGCTCAGCAGTCCGCACAATCCTCTGAAGGGCTCTGCGGTCGGAAGGTGTGGCAGTTTCCATACCAAACTGTAATACAGCTGGTCAGGACGCTCTCTATGGTGCCTCTAGAAGATGTTAAGGATGTATTTGGGGAGGAGCACCTTCTTCAGTCGTCACAGAAGTGCAGACGCTGCTGGGCTCTTTTTGTCAGTGAGTTGATGTTTATGGTCCAAGACAGGTCCTCTGTGATATGAACACCGAAGAACTTAGTGCTCTTCACTCTCTCTACTGTGACACCATCAATGCTGAGTGGGAGATGGACAGCCTTGGTCTCCCTAAAGTCAATTATTAACTCTTTTGTCTTATCAACATTGAGACAACATTGAAACAACATATTGTCTTTGCACCAAAGTGCCAGCTGTTGCACCTCTTCTCTGTACGCTGTATCATCATTGTCCCTGATAAGTCCCACCACTGTAGAGTCATCTGCAAACTTGATAATGTGATATCACCCCCTCCCTTTCCCCCTCAGCAGTCAATCAGAAGAACAATGGGAAGGTAGCAAGACAACAGCTCCAGCTCCCAGACACCTGTATTACTAAAAGTGGTAGATATCAGAATAGCACTCAATAGTAAAAAAATCCAGGGACTCTTCCAGTTCCATGGGAGTAGGAGAAACAATCGATTATCTAAAAGCAGTTCTAATGTGTAGCGCTGGCTCCTTCTGAAAGCTCAGGTTCAGGCACAATGCACTGAGATGGCTGCCTACACACCAATATTCCGTGATATATGTTTTTGTTTAATTAAATTTTGTTGATAGAAAATTTTGTGCAGTTGTTCAGGGATTCTTACCATATATACGCGACATTTTAAAACCTCTAAGATTTACAAAAGACGTCTAAAACCCTTGACCGCATGACTTGCCCCTTGATATATGTTTTGTTTGGTATGTGTAATTTTGTATGGTTGTACAGTGATTCTTAAATGATGAAACGTGACAAAAGTTTCAACATTCACATAGTGACATGACAAAAGAAGTATACTTGCCTGTATCTGAGAGATAAGAATCCATTAAAAACAGGGGGAGGGGGGGTGCGGGGAGCAAGATGGCGCTGTTCCGAGCAGACAGGCTGCTCAGTCATCATCGAGATTTGCATGCAATACGTTAAGGAAAACTACTTTTCCTTATCATTTCATGTCAATATTTTTTTAGGGACTAATATTAACGTTGTTTGAAAACTTGGTTATATGGTCAAACGCAAAGCAAAACACCACTCCGAAGTGAGCATGGAGGAAAATGAGAATGTCGTGCCCTCACAACTATTCGCCCCATATCCTGATGCAATGCTGACAGACTGAACCACTGACTCAGTTGATACTGTCTATATATATATATATTTTTTTTTTGTCTTATTATATATATTCTGGTATATATCTGGTGTAGATAATAGTGCGTCGGATCTGAACACACACATTGTCAAGGTTACACGCCTGGCCAAAATTAAGTTTACACTAAGGTAATTTACTCATTTATTTTGCTTTTCAGAAAAATTCTGCTCTGTTGTTATTGATTCCTTGTGATAGTCTACTGGAAATTAGTGGGCCACAAAGGCTGTTTGTTTATGGTGTTGCCAAAGAAAATCATCTGTGATTGCTGTTTCGTTCAGAAACTCTTTCACTTTTCATCTTATTCTGGGTGCAGCAAATAATGAAAAACAGAGATTCTAATGTTTAGCCTTGTTTGTTTCATCATCAGATGAGTGAAAGTATTGTGAATGTATTTGTAAATGGTATTTTGCAGATTACTAATTACTTCTTTTTATGTTTTCTATATTGCAGAATATACAGTATTTCTTATGCAGATTCTGTCAGCTGTATTATCTTTGCTACAGACCAGTTGTGAGGGAAACAGAAAAGACAATTAGTTGTTGTCATCAGCCCTCACTGGGGTACAGTTTATTAATCAACCAAGCTTTTTAGTATGACCGAACTTTGTTTAGTATGTGGCTATGCAAAAAATGTAACATCAAAAAGATCAGAACTACTAAAACATTACAGACTGAAACACTGGCACAGCACACAAAACCACTCAATTCTTTGTCCATACTCAGATTGTCCTTGTTGCTTCAGGACTTATAGTGCACTGTACTCTCATTTGTCCAGAGATCACAGAGAGTCACTGGATGCAGGGCAGGCTGTCTCTTTTAGGTGTTTTCCCTGAATCAGTTGTGCTGGCTGATACATTATATAGCTTTAAGAAGGGGCTGGATGGATTCTTAGCAAGTGAGGGAATACAGGGTTATGGAAGATAGCTCTTAGTACAAGTTGATCCAGGGACTGGTCCGATTGCCATCTTGGAGTCAGGAAGGAATTTTTTCCCCTCTGCGGCAAATTAGAGAGGCTTCAGATGGGGTTTTTTGCCTTCCTCTGGATCAACTAGCAGTTAGGCAGGTTATATATAGGCACTATGGTTGAACGTGATGGACGTTTGTCTTTTTTCAACCCAACTTACTATGTTACTATGTTTGTAATTCAGTAAGTCACAATTCAGAAAAAAAATACTTTGAGCACCCTCAAGGTCATCTAAAAAAGTATGAAACAGTGACCTATGTTTTTAATAACTGTGAGTTTAGCACAAATATATATTCAACTTTTGCATCTCATAAAAGCAGGAGGCATGCTCCCCACTCACTTGAGCACTTTAAACCATCTGTCTTTCAAAATTACACCTGTCAAACACCAGAAGATACTGATTTAAGTGTTGATGAAAGTGATTCATGTGAGCCTGTTGTTGAGGAAGAACACGATTTTGTCAAAATAGTCAACAATAAGTTAGGATGCCTTTTCCTCAAATTAGAAAGCATTTTTAATATGTCTAATAGGTGCATTGATGAAATAGTAGATGAGTTGCAATTTATATCATCAGCTGCTTCGAGACCAGTTATCAAACAGATAATTGAGACTACTTTGCAAAGGAATAGCTGAAATGTTGATGAATGTGTAGTTTCAGACTTGGTAGAGAATCTTACCTCCCTTAACCCGTTAAATGCAACTCTTGGGGCGGAGGGTCCTTTCAACACCTCATACAAAAGAGATAGATTTTTTTAAGGGGCAATTCTGTAGAATATACACTAGATGAAAAAAGCACACTCCAGTATGTTCCAATTTTGAAAACATTGTCACAGGTATTAGAAAAGAATGACAAAATGTTAAAGAATGTATATAGTTCTAGGAGTACTTATGAAACCTTTTGTGATGGCTCACATTTTAAAGAAAATAGCTGTTTGTCTGGAGATGATGAAAGAATCTCTCTTATACTCTACATTGATGATTTTGAGGTGTGTAATCCACTCGGGACATCTCGAAAAAAGCATAAAATTACTGCTGTCTATTGGGTGTTGGCAAATATTCGCAGTGTATTACGTTCCTCTTTGACATCCTATTTGACATATTTGGCTGTGCTTTGTAAAGCAAATGATGCAAAGAAGTATGGATTTTCTCAAGTGCTTGAACCATTGTTAACTGATCTGAAGAGTTTGGAGGAAGATGGTGTTTTTGTGTCCTCTCTTGGGAGATTCATCAAGGGCACTGTTTTCTGTGTGATTGCTGACAATCTTGGGGCCCATGCAGTTAGAGGGTTTCTCGAAATCTTCACCGGGTCACATATTTGCTGATTTTGTACTGGAGAACGGTCCCAATTCCAAAAATCAGAGGTTAGATCTGGTGCATTTTCTCCAAGAACTAAACAAGAGCATAAATTGCATGTTCAAACAGCTTTGAGCACTTCAACAAGTTGCTATGGGGTGAAACGTCAATGCCCAATTACTGACAGGCTGAATCACTTTCATGTAGTATCAGGGTATCCTCCTGATGTGCTTCATGACTTGCTTGAGGGCATTGTACCCTTTGAATTGGTTCTGTGTTTAGATGCGTTGATCAAGATGAAGTATTTCTCTCTTTCTGATCTCAACAAACAAATCAAAATGTTCCCATACAAATGGAATGACAGAACAAACTCCCCACAAAGTGTTGCACCAAACTTTGTGTCTAAAAAGAACATTGGTGGAAATGCACATGAAAACTGGTGTTTATTGAGGTTGCTTTCACTGATGGTTGGAGATAAAATACCAGAGGCTTGGCAGTTGATTATGACGCTCAAAAATGTTGTTGATCTTGCTCTGTCACCTGCTTTTTCTGATGCAAGCCATGGTTTTCTCGATAGCAAGATATCTGAGCATCGATACAGCTTTCTTGAAATTTTTCCACAAGAAAAGCTGCTTCCAAAACATCACTTTCTTGAGCACTATCCTCAGGCCATTAGAGATTTTGGCCCCCTTGTGGCATTATGGACTATGAGGTTTGAAGCAAAGCATCGCTTCTTTAAGAGGGTTCTTCGGCAAACTGGGTGCTTCAGGAATGTTTTGATGTCTCTAGCAAGGAAGCATCAATCAATGATTGCGTTCCATTTGTATGACTCTGATCATGCAAAGCCTGCCATTTCTGTGACATCAATGACAAAAGTGCCGCTGGAAGTGCTAGATAAAGGAATAAAAGAAACTGAAGGAACAATTCCCCAATGCCACAGCCGTACATGTGGCAAATAAAATTGAATATTGTGGCACAATGTAAAGCATAGGAATGATGTTGGCATATGGATCAACTGAAGGATTGGCAGACTTCGCAGAAATTGTTCAGATGATTGTTGTTCTGGACAAGCTCAGTTTTGTTGTTAGACTGCAGAGTGCTTGGTACAATGAACATCTTAGGTGTTTTACTTTAGAAGCCACACGTAATATTCAAATCCTTCAACAAGCCCAACTAACAGATCTTTATCCATTGGCAGCTTACACAGTGGCAGGACAGCAGATAGTGTCACTGAAACAATTCATTTGCATTGACTAAGAGGTAATGTACCTAATTATAATATTTTCCTGTTCATTTTTTTAAAAAATCGGTCATGGTTATTTTTAGATAATAGTAATGTAAAGCAGTGTAGATAATTGTGTGTGTGTGTAAACTACATTTTATTGTTAGCTTTTTGACAAAATGTAAAATGCTCTTATTTGTAAGCTACTTTGGACAAAAAGGTGTAATTATGTGTGTATATGAATGAGAATAAACATGTGTGCAAGTGTGTGTGAACATGTGAGAGAGAAAGCTTAAGACAAGGCTAATACCCATTCTATATTTTTTTTAGTTTAAGGTTGTGAAAAACATCAACAATGTCCTCACCTTGCCCAGCTATGCTACGAGTTATACTTGGAGAGCATGACATACAAAAATTGTTACTTCCATCTGGGATTCCGAACACAGTTGATGATCTTCTATCAGTTATAAAACAAAGTTTTCAGTTGAATGGACATTTGAGACTCATGTACATGGAAACTGATTTTGGTCAGTTTTTCACCCTGACCTCTGCTAAAGACCTCAAGGACAAATACTCAATTAAGGTTGTTCAAGTAGAAGAGCCATCTGTCATTCTGACATTGACACCTGCTTCAAGAGATTTTGAACAGTGTTCTACAGATACCCAAACCTCAGACAGTTCCAGGGACACAGTGATGTTGCCACCACATGAGAGTCGCTTCGAAAAGTGGCCAGACAGATTTGAAGTTCTCCAGTTTCCTTTTGATGTAGAAAGAATTCTTCAAGCTGGAAATCAAGCATTTTTTGAAGATGGTACTCTCCTTCAAAATCAAGGTGTCAAATCTGACAGCATGCAAAAGCTTGCTGAATCTATATTTAAATACACAGCATATCCCACAAATCTCCAGATTCTGTCAGTTGTAGAGGCTTTGATAGAGAAGTTCCCATGAAGGAACCTGGAAGTTTTTCGGGAATGTATGGCTGGCAACAAAGTCTTAAGTACAAAATGGGCAACTATCGTTCCAAGTTAAGAAACCAGAAGCTAGACTTCCCAGAGCTTGAAGTAAACTCCCTCAAAAGAAAGCAGCCAAATGATAGAGTTCCTAGCAAAAAATGTCAAGAAACCAAAAAAGGCTGAACTGAACTATCTTCCTCCACACCCACATGGGGAATCCCTTGAGAGTTTAGAAAATGAGCAAAAAGCACTGCTGAATGAAATAAAAAAGAAGGACAATTAGAGAGTCATTGCGGAGAAAATGAAGTTGTCAACCTCACTTCACCAATTAAAGATTTCAGCAGAGGTGGCCTGCTTTATTCACTGAAGCTCAGGCAAGTTAATCCAATTACAATATTATAGTTATTATAGATCTTTTAGCAAGGTGTAAACAACACTGGTCTAGAAGCACTTCCTGTAAGGTACCTGTCCGCCGGCAGCATGGCCGCCCACCTGGCCGCAAGGGGGCACGTTCTGACGTCGGCGTGCATCCTGACGCACGTGCATGTGCCTTGCGCTTAAATAGATGCCAGAGGCCTAGGATTACTGCGAAGTGATCGTAGAAAGACGTCAAGCACTATTACTCTACTGAAAACTTGTTCTTTTGACCCCGCCCGACCCTCGACTCCGAATCTTCCTGCCTGTACCGACCTCTTGCCTGCCTGACCATCCGATTGCCTCTCGATTCTGCTTTGACGCCTTGGTTCGGCACTCCTCCATTTGGTCCTGTTTCATCTACAGCGGCTGTGCTCCTTAGTGGGAGGTGTAGGAGAGGTCCTGCCTCTACGAGTTCTTCCAGCAACACTTCCTTCCTGATCGCGACAGTATCACTTCGTCAGTATGGAAGAATCTGAGGAAGTCTCGGCCATGCAACTGCTCACCCAACAAATGGCCACCCTTACTCAAGTGGTACAAGAACTGCAAGCGAGGCTTCATTCTGTCCAGGTTCAGTTACAACCCCTGCCGGGGGATACTGTTTATGCGCTCGCTGGTCCTCCACCTGTTGTTGTTCAGCCACCGACGACCAAGCTTAAGCTGTCCCTACCTGAACGTTTTTCGGGGAACCGCAAGAAGTTTCGGGCTTTTATGAATAGCTGCAAGTTGGAGTTTACTTTGAACCCCCACATTTATGTGACGGAACAGTCTAAGGTGGGGTTCGCTATCTCGCTCCTGTCCGGGGAACCTCAGACTTGGGCCCATCGTATTCTAGAACAGCACAGTCCATTGTTTAGTGACTCTACTGCTTTCTTCCAGGCAATGGCTGTACTTTACGATGACCTGCAAAGAGAGGCTTCGGCTGAGGCTGCACTCAGATCCCTTTTCCAGGGAAGACGCCCGGTTGAGGAGTATGTTACGGACTTTCGTAATTACGCTGCTGATACCCAATGGAACCAAGCGGCGCTGAAACATCAATTTAGAATCGGCTTGTCGGAAGGCTTGAAAGACGAGCTAGCTCGTGTTGGGGTTCCGGAGGATTTGTATTCTCTTGTTGATACCGTGATCCAAATAGATCCAAATAGAGGAGACTGGAGAAATCTGTGGTGTCTCAACCAAGTTGGCTGCTTCCTAAGGCGCCCCTGTTCCCTAAATCCACCTCGACATCGTCCACCACCGCCTCTTCGTCTTTTGGGGAATCCGGACCTATGCAGATCGGCCTCATCCGTTCCCCATTGACACCGGAGGAAAGGCTACACAGACGTCGATTGAATCTGTGTCTTTATTGTGGTGCTTCAGGCCATCCCCTTCGCAACTGTCCGGTGCGACCTACAAGTAAGGGGTCAGCACCCGTTCTTCTCAGTGCAGAAGCTGTTAATGGACTGTCACTCATGTCTGTTGTTGCTGTTTTACAGTGGTCCAGAAAGACGCTCCAAGTCCCAGTACTGATTGACTCCAGGGCGTGTGGTTGCTTTATTGATCAGGACTTTGCCCGTTCTCATGAAGTTCCTTTGAAACCAAGATCCAGTCCACTGATGGTGAAGTTGGCCGACAGATCTGATGGAATGGAAGACAGCTTTATGCACTCGCTATGGGCACTTTGAATATTTGGTAATGCCCTTTGTTCTCTGTAACGAGCCAGCAACGTTCCAACACTTCGTGAATGACATTTTTAGGGACTTCCTGGACCTCTTTGTTATCGTCTATCTGGATGACATCCTAATCATTTTCCTCCTCCTTGGAAGAACATCGACTTCATGTCAAACAGGTTTTTTCAAGGTTACGCACTCACAAACTGTTTGCCAAACTAAAGAAGTGCGCATTTGAGAAATCAACTATAGAGTTCCTTGGTTTTATCATCTCCTCAGACGGAATGTCAATGGACTCTCGTAAAGTCTCTGCTGTTTAAATTCGCCCGTTCTGAATAACCGCAAGGCCGTGCAGAGATTCGTTGGTTTTGCCAATTTTTACTGGAAATTCATCAAGGACTTTTCCAAGATCATTGCTCCTATTACCGCTCTTACCAGTTCGTTAAAGAAGTTCTGTTGGACTCATGAGGCTCAGAGAGCCTTTTCCGATCTCAAGAATTGTTTTACTTAAGCGCCTATACTGAAGCATCCAGACCCTACTCGTCCATTTGTTCTAGAAGTTGACGCCTCTGAGTATGCCATCGGAGCAGTGTTATCGCAAAGAAATGACGTACAGAGTCTGCTCCATCCTGTCGCATTCTTCTCCAAGAAACTATCTTCTTCTGAACAGAATTACAAAGTAGGAGATAGAGAGTTACTCGCCATTAAATCTGCATTTTAGGAATGGCGACATCTGTTGGAGGGGGCTGCCCATCCCATTTTAGTATTCTCTGACCATAAGAATCTGGAATATTTACGTTCTGCAAAAAGACTCCGACCTCGCCAAGCCAGATGGGCGCTCTTCTTTTCCAGATTCAACTTTCATGTGACCTTCAGGCCTGGTTCCAAGAATGGGAAAGCGGACAATTTATCCCGCTTGTTTTCTGCCCCTGAGACTGACTCGTCCAGTACAATTCTTCATGCCTCCAATTTTTTCCTCCTGCAGGCTGAACTGCTCAACAAGATCCAGTGTGCTTCCGAATCTGTCGCCAACCCGTCGGTGAATGTTATTCGCCAAGACAACTACCTCATAACTCATAATAAGATTTTCGTTCCCGAAGCCTTACGCCTTGAGGTACTCAAGTTTGTTCATGACCATCCTGTATCTGGCCATTTGGGTGTTTGCAAGACACAGGAACTTGCCAAGAGATATTTTTTTTGGCCTGGCATGACAAGAGACTGTGTTAATTATGTTACTTGTCAAACATGCGCCCGGTTCAAAGATACGCACTCACGATGGGTCTACTTCAGCCCCTCCCAGTTCCTGAGAGACCTTGGGCGAGGATCTCTATGGATTTCATTGTGGATCTTCCTAAGTCTGCTGGTTTTAACATGATCATGGTAGTGGTTGACGGACTTACTAAGATGGCTCATTTTATACCTTTGTCTGGTCTACCATCTGCTGCTACAGTGGCGGAAGTGTTCATCAGGGAGATCTTTCGGCTCCACGGCTTACCCAAAGTGGTAGTTTCTGACAGAGGATCACAGTTCACTTCACGTTTTTGGAGATCGTTGTGCCAGGGGCTTCATATTCAGCTCGCCCTGTCCTCTGCGTTCCATCCACAAACGAATGGGCAAACCGAGCGTACCAACCAGACTTTGGAGCAGTATATAAGGTGTTTCTCCTCCTACTCTCAAGAAGGCTATCCTTGATTCCAGATTCCATAGAGGACATTTACAATACTTGGTCCAATGGAAGGGCTATTCGCCTGAGGACAATTCCTGGGAATCCGTGACCAATGTCCATGCTCCTCGCTTGATTCGATCCTTCCATAGGAGATTTCCTGGGAAACCTGCTCTGGTGCACGTCCTGAGGCCGCGCCTTGGGAGGGGGCAATGTAAGGTACCTGTCCGCCGGCGTTCTGACGCACGCACATGCGCCTTGCGCTTAAATAGACGCCAGAGGCCTAGGATCACTGCAAAGTGATAATTTCCCTTGAGAAAGATGCCAAGCACTATTACTCTACTGAAAACTTGTTCTTTTGACCCGGCCCGACCCTCGACTCCGAATCTTGCTGCCTGTACCGACCTCTTGCCTGCCTGACCATCCGATTGCCTCTCGATTCTGCTTTGACGCCTTGGTTCGGCACTCCTGCCACTCCTCCACTTGGTTCCAGTCCTGTTTTATCTCCAGAGGCTGTGCTTCTTAGTGGGAGGTGTAGGAGAGGTCCTTCCTCTACAAGTTCTTCCAGCAACACTTCCTTCCTGATCGCAACACTTCCTGTTTAATTTTTGCTTTTATTTCACTCGTATAATTATGTCTTAAAGATGTTTAACATTTCAATTCAATTCTAAATGGTCTGTTGATTGCGTTTTGTTCTAAAGTTTGTTTCTAGACAAGTGTTGTTTACATCCTGTAAAATGGTTTATATTCTGAAAAGTTATCTTGATAAATTTTTGGTGTTCATAAAGGAGATGTTGTATTTATTTGTTTGGTGATTATCTACCAAAGTTACTAATTTTAACTCTTTACAGATAAAGGGGGAATTCAGAATAATTACTGCTGTTCCCCTTGAACAAACATTTATGTCCAAACTAGACGGTTACACGCCAAAACTTTTGGAGCTTATGAAAGCTAAGGGAGGTGTTGCCGGGCTCAAGATGAAGCCTATACTTAATGTATTGATTCAGGTATGTGCCTGTATAAAGCAGGCAAACATTGTTTTAAATTGATTTTGTATAGGCTGCAATAGTTTTATGTATCAGTTTGCAAATCTAGTGCTTATTTGTGCTGTTGAGCAGTTTTGAGCTCAGTCAAGACATTGTCAAACATATATTTTTGTCTTTTTCAAATAACATCAGGTCAAAGCACTGCTTTATTTAGAAAACCAAACATGATGCGCTACTTGCTGCATAATGCCAAATTGCCTAATGCTTTTCAGCCTGAAATAGAGAACAATCTTTTAGGAGTAGGGAATGGTGTCCTTAGTTCAGTGTTTGCTTCTCGCTCTCTTCTTTCCTTGGGGAAACAATGTTCTTTTATCTTCTCTCTCACCTTACTACAGGTCACAACCCCTGTTAGTTGAAATCAACATTGTGTTCCTGTCCCCTGGACTCTTACTTACTAAAAATTTTTCAAACTGTTTAAAATTTCAGAAAATTCAGAGGTTGTTTGGACAAAATTTACCTTCTTGGTTTTGTAACTAATGTATTTGAAGTTCATAGTTCAATCTTTCAATATTGTTTAATACTTCAATATTGTTTAATACATTTCCTAACAGGACGACAGGATCGAGACGAGACGAGATGCAGTAATCCGCAGTCTCATTGTGTATCTCAGAGAAGTGGCAGAGAACCTATTCAAAGACAGCAAAGTAAGTCCCAGACATGATGTTAGTTTACTCCAAATTTGCTGTTCGTTTACTCACCCTCTGGCCATCCCAGATTTTTCATTTGAACAGTGAATAGTTTTTAGCTAAAACAGCAATCACCAGTTCTGAGGCATGGGGAATTTTTTCACAAAGAATATTCTTGTCTTGATGTAAAAAATCAGGGGTTTATTTTATTTCACAAGACCTCTATCAAAAAAACAAATAAGCAAGGCTCTTATTTAGACATATAGCAGAGACTTGCAAAGCAAAGCAGATTTTGTTACAGAAAAGAAATATAAAACAAAAAAAAACCCTGCTATTCACAGCACACAGCAGCTCTTCTGAGAAACAGCACTTCCCATTTACAATGACTCCCTGCTTGCAGAGTCCTCCAGCCTTTTATAGGAGTCAGAGCTCCCACAATGCACTGCTATATTCCCTTTAAATTCCAGGAAGTGCTGCTGGCCTGCCTCTTAGAGGTGCAAGCCACCACACCCAGCTGGATCAGAGGTATGGTAATACTTTTAAGTTTAAAGTTGCACTTGTAATTAAGTATTTTAAATGCCTTGATAATACATCTAACAAATCCATTACTTTTCCCATACATGCATATCTTGCACATTTAAATATAACACAAAATATATTTCAGGTTTTTAACACAAACTAGCTAGTTAAATGCATGGTTCACAGGTGCTGACAGATTCAGAGTAAAGACAGAAAAGTGCATTAGGTGGCCAGCCTAATGGAGAGAAGGAAAAATAGTAGATAGGAAATTTACATTCACCCAAAAGAGATCTCTCAGTCCATGTGAACACTTGCATTAAAACCAATGTAGCAGACATTAGCACACATTACAGATTATAGTTTTACAATTCACATCTCCACACCAGTGATTCAGATAATGCAGGTTCTCAGGTTCTACCTTTTGGAGTGTTCAAAAAGCAGATACATTCAACACAAAGTAATCCCTGATAGTGTTGGTTGATGTATATTCTCCATAGTGACATCCTTTCATCAGCCAATTAGATCACTAATAAATTATTGTACTTGGGTGTGTTTTTTCTATTTCTCTTAATTTGTCCTTATTAATTGCAGGAGATTAGAGGTTATGATTGCATTACTGGAATCACGCTTCTAAACAGATTGATCTCCCGAACTGCTACAGCCTTTTTAAAAATTTTTTTTCTTCACGAGGGCTGTTGTTGGAGTGCAGTTACTAAACAGTCACTATATTTGGACACACACAGAAAAAATGCTTTGCGCACACGTGGTCACAATGTTACAGTAAACAGTACACTCACTCGGATGTTGAGTATACGAGTGACCGTTGTCTCAGTTGTGATCACATGATGCTTGGCAAACAAAGTGTATACATAATACAATACTCGTATATATTAAAGTTTTACTTGCAACCCAAGGTTCCACTGTACTTGCGAAGGCTATCGCCGATATGTCAGACTATTTATCGTCAGTATGTCGTAACATGTGGGGATTACTTTTATGTTGCCATTGTCTGCTTTTTGGACACACCACAGGATGTGAATTTAATGGACCACCTAGGAGCGTGGTCTCAGCTAAAAATCTGTTCTACTGAACAAACATCTTGAAGGACTTGAGTGAATAAATAGCAAATGTCCAAATAGCAAATGTTTGAATTTAACTTTTTAAAATTTTCTTCTTTCCCCTCTTCATCCTAATCCCCTCATCTAATTTATATAGGATGGCAATCAAGAAGACTTCAGTAATAATGTCATGATAATTCTTGTCCATGGAAATGGAGATGAAGAGCCAGACGTGTCCATTGTTCTAGAACAGGGATCCCCGACCTTTCTTAATCGTGAGCAACTGTCAAAAGTAAAAAGAATTGGAGAGCAATGCAAGCACCATAAAAGTTCATGGAGGTGCCAAATAAGGGCTAAGATTGGCTATTAGGTAGCCTCTATGCACACTATCAGCTTACAGGAGGCTTTATTTGGTAGTAAATCATGTTTTTATTAAACCAAAACTTGCCACCAAGTCAGTAATTCAAAAATAACTACCTGGTTTGGGGGCACTGAGAGCAACATCCAAGGGGTTGGTGAGCAACATGTTGCCCCCGAGCCACTGGTTGGGGATCACTGTCCTAACAAAATGTGAAAATACTGCCAAAGCTTGTGCTCTTCTGATGGGACTGATGTATGCCTTAAATCTACAGTATCCATCAAATCTGAAATACACTTTCGAGGTTTTTCAGAAACTCATTCTGGATCTTGATGGACTTAAGCTTTCTCCTAAAGTACGGTCTTTGAAAACCAAGCTGCACACTTGAAATATTTTTGTTGTCAGAAAATTCATAGGCATTAATCTGTCTTGTTTACCCAAGTTTGTTTAAACATTGTTACATTGTGTGAAAATGTATACCCTGAAACATGCTGAATGATTGTTGCTGATACCATTTACATTTGTACTGGTTTCTTGTACATTTTATATTCTTTATTAGAACAACAGAGTTTGCATATTTAATAATAGTTCCAATCATTTGATAAAAAATGTTTTGAACAATGGTTTTAATATTTTCAAATTCTGTATTAGAGGAGTATTTCAAAATATGCAGTTTGTTAATGAAACATGTTTATTGTCCAGTCTTTGTATAGACATGTAAGTTAAGAAGGCTTGAATAAGCAAAAGTTTTATAATCAAAAATGTCATTGCACTTTACTGCTGCTTGAGCTATTTAAATATTAAGCATTGATCTTGTTTATATATGCGCATGTTAATTCCCTTAAATGAAGCTCTTAATAAATGTGCAAGAGTTATTTTTGTCACAGTACTATTTTGTCGTATTGTAACAGTGACTCATTTTATTTATTTTAAATAAGACGTGAGTGCAAAAACTTGCAAAAGAAAAATTTAGTACATTTTAGTTATTATTTTTTTCAATGTATTTCTCATCAAAAATTATTTTACTTTTGTGAAACAGACAGGTTTTCTGCGATATTTACTTCAGGAATCAGATTATCTAAATGAGGCAAAGGTACTGGCTCTGATGCAAGGACCTCTTGCTGCCTCAATGGCTTTAACAAATTCACGTGATAAAGTTGAATTTGTTTCCTCTTATCGGGTTGTCTTACTTTATAGTTCACCTCACCCACCTTTTCAACTATTTCATATGGCCCCTGCCATTTGGCCAGGAACTTACTCTCAACTGTGGGAACAAGTACCAAAACTCTGTCCCCAGGATTAAAGGTCCTTACTGTCGCAGACCTGTTGTAAACCCTGCTTTGGGCCTCCTGTGCCTGTGCCATGTGTTCCCTTACTATGGGTAACACAGCTGCAATACGCTCCTGCATTTGCGCAATGTGTTCTACCAGCCTTATAGGGGGTAGCCTCCTGTTCCCAAGTTTCCTTGGCTATATCTAGCAGCCTCCTTGGGTGTCTACCATATAGTAGCTCAAAGGAACCCCGTTAAGGCTTGAGGTACCTCCCTGATGGAGAACAACGGAAATGGTAACAGACAGTCCCAGTTTTTCCCGTCTTTGTCTACAGCCTTTTTCAGCATGGCCTTCAGGGTTTTATTAAACCGTTCAACTAGCCCATCAGTTTGAGGGTGGTAAACAGATGTGCGTAAGTGTTTAATACCTAACTCTTTGGTTACCTTGGACATAAATGGGGTACCCTGATCTGTCAGGATCTCTTTTGGTATCCCCAACCAGGGAAAACAAATGAATCAACTCCTTGGCAATACATTTTGATAAAGTATTTCTTAGGGGACTGCTTCAGGATATCGGGTGGCGTAATCCAGAATTACCAGTATGTGTTGGTGCCCCCAGGGGACCTAATAAATCCATGGCAACCCTCTCAAAGGGGACCTCAATGATGGCAAGTGGAACCAACAGACCTCTGTAATGAGGCTTGGGTGCATTTATCTGACAGTCAGGGCAGGAGTTACAGTATCGCTTAACATCCCCTGGCACCCCAGGCCAAAAGAACCTCTTGAGAACTCTGCAGTTTTATCAACTCCCAGGTGTCCCCCTGTCAAGTAAGGGGCTACCACCTCTGCCCATTCATCTGGTGGTAACTTTTCCCTTGCTGCAACTCTGTCAAACACAGCCAGGTAGGCCTCCACATCATCCGCTGGCGTCATCTTTTGCAGAGACCTTTGCACAGCTTAGCGGATATTTATTGGTGCTTGCACCCGGCCGGCACTACCCTGTAACTTCTCAGCTAGTGCTTGGATGCACTGCTGTAAATGCAAGTCCACTTGCATTGGATGTACGGATGGCATTGTGATGGCACACCTTTAATACTTCCTCCATTTTAGTTTTGGAGAGGGAAAAAAAACTTCACCTTTAAGAGTGTCTGTCTCTTGAAATTTTTGCCTTCAGTATTTCCAAGAGAAAATAGCATATGCCCGCATCCTCCACCATATGTAAGCGAAACCAGACATACAGACCACAGTCCATTAGGTGAATAGAGTCCAGTTTATTATGTACAGTGACTGACTCTGGTATCCAGCAAGAGCAAAACAAAAGTAAACAAAACCCTTGCCACACTTGGGCTCTAACTAATACATAGGCTGCTTCCCTCTCTATTACCGGTCCGCTACTGGGATTACCGGCTAAACCAAAAACACAACTCCCCAGAGTCACAGTACCTTGAGAGAGTCCTTTTGTTTAGGGGAAAAATCCAGCAGCACTCCAAGCTGTTCCACGCAGGCATAGACCCTCTCCGCTCCACACTCTCTCTGACTGCAGGCATATCTAGCCTGCTAATTATTCCCCAGGCGAGACTCCCTTGGGGAATTAACCCATTCAGAACCCCTATACATCAGGGAGTAGGAGATGAACCTAGGGGAAATATATCTCCCTTCAACCTGTTTTCCTGTTACCAGTTCACAATATTTATACTGAATTACAAAAAAAATATTTGGGGAAATATGCATTTTTGTTGTAAGGCGTTACTTGCATGTGTACTATACATATTTCTATTAACAATAATGTAAAACAAACTAGAACATTGATTTTGTTGATCTGTCTTTCCAGTGAAAAGCAGAATCTTCTAATCCCACATGTAAGAGTAATTCACACTTTCACATGAAATACCATTGACAGTGGACTGAATATATGCCTGATGCTGTCCTTGAGTAAACAAAGGTGGGTTGTGGGAGCACTCCAAGGCTTAGTAAAATATAGATAAAATACAATGTAAGTGTGACTGATATGGCCACATTTATTACAAACATACAAAAGAGAGGGGATATATCAATGCACTTTTCCTACCCTTTAGTTAGTAAATTACCTTTGCTACTGTATACAGGGCTTTTAATTGCAAGGTTCTGATCGTAAAAATCAGAAAATAAAATGAATTTGGGGTTCATGTTTAATTTGAAAAGGACTTTTATTATACAGCTTTTTATGTCTGGGCGACAGGTCCACTTTAAGTAAATAAGAAATTTTCCCCTCTCAGACACATACAGAACTAGTCGCCAGAAATTGTTTGTTTTCTAGCACTTATTAAACAGTCATTCAATGTGATATAGTTTTGGTTAAAGGAGAAGGAAAGGTAAAAACTAAGTAAGTTTTATCAGAAAGGTCTATGTAAATACAGCCATAAGCACTCACAGAAACGCTGCACTGAGTCCTCTATCTTCTTTTTGTAAACATGTTCTTCAATATTAGTTCTGGGGCCAGAGTCTGCACTGCTCTCTCCTGTTCCCCCCTCCCATAAGAATTCATAAAACTCACTCCCCCTCTTATCAGAATGTGTGATCTGAGCTACCAATGGCTGGAGCAGGAAGCTACAAAGACCATGCTAAAATGGCAGCTATCTTAAACAAACGGAGGGAGCTTCTAGGAATCTTTATTCAGGCATGGTAAAGCTTTCTGCAGAATAAATATAGTGTTCTAGGTGGCACTTATCTATTGGCAGTAAAATGCCAAAAATGTCTTTCCTTCTCCTTTAAAATAAACTCTAAAGAAACCAGGGGTCCCTGAAGAATACCCACCCCACAGATGATTAAGCCCCCAGTCATCAGACACCCTTACAAACTAACATCAAGACTCTAAGGGCTCTGGCACACGGGGAGATTAGTCGCCCGCGGCAAAACTCCCTGTTCGCGGGCGACTAATCTCCCCGAGTTGCCTACCCCTGCCATCCCACCTGCGAACATGTAAGTCGCCGGCGGGATGGCAGATGCGGCGGCGCGATTTCGCGCAAATCGCCGAAAAAGACTTGCGAGTGCCAGAGCCCTAAAGGAACAAGAGGGACAATAATAACATATCTTTTATGGTATATCATAATTTTAGCTCTCTGTGGTTATAGTCAATGTCAATCAACAAAATTCTGTGGAACAACTGTTTAGGTGTAACTCAGTTTAATATGTCCTAGGTGCACCGTCCTGAGCCTACAGCTAGGGTTGCTACCTGGCTGGTATTTTAGCAGCCTGCTCAGTAAAACTAAAATGCCGACAATGTTATGGACAGAGAAAAAGGTTAAAAATATAGGAAGGCTGGTATTTTTTTTCCATAAAAGGTGACAACCCTACCTACAGCATGGGCGGCAGACAAAGCATAAAAACATATTGTAGTCACTCCAAAATTTCACAACAAACCCAAAGTACAAACAAGAGTATCTATTGGAAAAATATCTGGATAAACTCAGCCTTATGCTTTTTGTTCTCTACCTAGAGCGTATTTATAGCACCATGTTTCGAATGGACAGGATCGATGTTTCTATTGTAACCCCTATTTGGCTGTAAAAACAGGCAGCGCCAGCTAGAATAGGTTTAGAGCATGAGGTACATAGGACTTGATCCCTCACGTGGGCTTTCGCTAAGTGGAAATATCCTGGGTTGTAGTGAAAATACAACTCACTGATGCTGTGTACAGAGTAAAATAGCGAATAATGGAAGCCAGAAGGTTCTTGCAGATAAACAATAGAACCGTGTTTATTATCCAAGACAATTGGGTGCACAGGGTTAGATCATGCTCACATCGAGGAATTAGCAGTAACACACTCTGAGGACAACAAGAGAGGATGCCGAAGGGTTTATCCCACCTCTTTTCAAGACTTGGCAGGGTAAAGGCACCTGGTTAGCATGGTACCACTATGGAGGGCAGTCTGGATAGATACCTCAGTCCTCAGGATGAATACCTTTAGCTTTAAAGATCCCTACAGCCGACTGTGGATTAGGGTTTTGTTACTAGTCTGTATCCTGTGTCTTAACCGTGGCCCTATGCTAAGGCAACAGTGCCTGTATGAAAGGGTACTTCCAACTAACCTGGTTGGAGACAGAAACTGCTCTTGCTTCCTTTTCCTAACTGCCTCACTTTCCTAGAAAGTGCTCTATGGAGAGTAATTGTCTAGCTGCTCCTCACTCACGGGGCGTCTGTCCCCCAACTTCTCTGTGTAAATGGGTAATCTACGGTAGGATTTTGACTTTACTGGGGCCCTATTGATCCCAAGCTCAGCGGAACTTCCACCTCAGATACCAGAGGCAGCCAAAGAGGAAGACCCACCTTTTTTGCTAAACACTATATTGGAGTGGAGCCAACCTGTAGACCAATAAGGCACATATGCAAAACTATAACTGGATACATGGGTCTTTGCCTATTAACAGTATAAACTAGGATATTGTAGGGTTTAAAGCCAAAGGGGCATGTAAACCCTACGGGTCCCTACATTATGCTGGAGTGGTAGGGTGCCTGAAACTTCCTTTTGGCAAGCTCTTACTTCTTGTACCAGTATTGACACTAGCAAGCTACAACAGTTCCAGTAAAATTCTATAACAAAGGTGATGTGACACAAACCAGCTCCATCTCTTCCATCGCCTACAGTTTAAAACTAACCCATATACTCATGATTACCTACCCTACCTTGTTTACTTTCCTAAAGTGAGCGGCCCACACACAGATTCTTTCAAACATACACGTTAACTATATTTGCCTAAATAATGGCGCATCATGGCCGCTTGGATTGACCTTCTAATTTTGAGGAAAAACATGGATTTTCAAGCGTGACCCTCACTAGCTGAGACCAAATCAAGTGTTCAGTCTCGAAATGTCTGTTATTCCAACCATTCGGTTTTCAGTTATAAACCGACACTTTCATAAATGGCACGGTTTCCTCGCAGCCCGCCCGTTGTCTCCCGCTTTATAAGGACACGATGCCCCAAATAAATATGGCAGCGTTCGTTCTACATAACGGTTACGCCCTACGCGCGCTCTCGTTCTGCGACCGGCCTAGAAACTGTGACGTAGCACCAGTACGCAAAAGGACTGCACCACCACAAGACGGGGGGTGTGAGCGCTCAGTATAGGTCACGTGTACTTCCGTCAGGTGGTTGGTGGGAGGTTGTCAGCTGACTAGTTCAGGCCGGTGTTTGAGGCAGTCTACCCTCGGTTCTCCTGTCAAATAGAAAGTCCGACTCGGGGCGGCCGCAGGGGGTGTTTAAGCCACTGACCCCCTGAGAATTACCTTCTACAATCGTTTGCCTGGAACGGGTAACGAACCGAACTCAACATGAACGGGCATCTTATGCTTTACACTGGGGTTACCCTGGCCTTCTGGGCCACACTTATCATCGTTGGTAAGTGACAGCGGAGGGCACTGCATGGCGGATTCGGGGCTTTATTCCTCGGTTTGTGTATTCGCCACAATTGAATTTTGTATGAAACTTCTGGGTTTGCACACGCATGAATAATTGCCTCAGCCCTTGCAGTCATTTCTTATTTGTGCACAGCCAGTACCAGGGTTCTACATTCTCTTTCACATTCTCGCTTTGCGCCTGTGTCGCTTTCAGCACTGGACCCTATCTCCTTGTCACTGGGGTTGGGGGAATTCTATTTGTGACACTCAAGCCTTTCTGGGGTCTTGTGCCCTCTAGTCAGTCATTAAAGAATCGCGCAACTTCCCTTTTTCTAGATACATTATTAAATGCATTTCCTTCCTGTTTAGAAACCATGGGAATATTCTAGCTAAAGTGGCTGGTTACCTTCCTCCCCTTGTATATATGCATCTTAATTCAAGCACATAACGCCAGATTTATACCCAATGCTCCCAGAAGGGTGTCTTGTTTCTGGGAAAAACGTATTTTTTTCATTTGCAATTGTTTATCATTTTTGGGTCATTAAATATACACCCATAGAAACCTGCCAGTAGGTGCACCTTCTTCCTTTGACTACTGTGCACTTGTAAGGTTAGAAGGTTATCATTTGATCTCCCTAAACCCAAGTGAGTTGGCTGTGTGTTTGGGAGCCAGTTCTCACTTTTCCATGAATATCTATTTAGGCCTGAGTTGTTAGTTGCAAGCTCTTCAAGGTTGTCTGAATAAGATAATAATCACTATCTGATTTATAATGTAATCAAATGTAAGCATCCGTGCAAACTTGGTTTATATGTGGAACTTTATATTGCATTATTCTATCAAGACATTTTTCATAACTTTAAAGGAACAGTAACACCAAAAAATGAAAGTGTTTTAAAGTAATTGATATTACTTAATATCGTACTGTGGCCCTGCACTGGTAAAACTGGGGTGTTTGCTTCAGGAACACTACTATAGTTTATATAAATAAGCTGCTGTGTAGCCATGGGGGCAGCCATTGAAGCTGGAAAAAAAAGGAGAAAAGGCACAGGTTACATAGCAGATAACAGATAAGACACCATTGTGTTATACAGGGTTTATCTGTTAGCTGCTATATAACCTGTGCCTTTTCTTCTTTTGAATGGCTGCCCCCATGGCTACACACCAGGGTTTATATAAACTCTAGTAATGTTTCTGAAGCAAACACAAAACTTTTACCAGTGCAGGGCAGCAGTACATTATAGTTTAATATCTTTAAAATATATACATTTTTTGGTGTTACTGTTCCTTTAATACACCTCCCTCATACTATCTCCTCATTAAATCTAATTGTAACTGAATCGTTTTTCGGGAAATGCTTGCAAATGCAATGTAAACTTGTATTTTAAATCTCCATTACGGAAAGGCCATCTCCCATTGAGTCCATTTTTAAGAAAATTATTCAGCATTTTTTTATGGTGGTCAGACATCACAAAATGTATTGAGCAACTCAACTTTATTGAGAAAATCAACTTTCTCCTTTATCCAACAAGTTGTAAGCATGTGTATAAGTACAGAACCATTTTTGCATTCAACACTGATGTTTGTTTCCACGTGTACAGACCCCACAAGGCAGGCAGAAATCCACATTAATTTTAGTTTTGGGACACGTGAAAATCACAGGTATTAAATATGTGTAATGGAAAGATTTTCAGAATGCTTATGAGCCAGTTTAACAGTTTGGAAAGTGATATAGTGTAGAAGTGATATAGATTTTCTCTTTTCAATTTTACTTGTGGTAGTGCACATTCTAAACATACTTTTTTGTTAGAAGCATGTGAATTCTAAAGAGTGCATCTTAAAATCAGATAATCAAAGACTAGAGATGTAGATATGGTAGGTTTTTACTAATCTAGTAGTTAAAAATCTGTGTGGCACAGCCCACTTACTTTGTTTTGAAATCTACATTTCCCCTTTAGAGGAATTGTGCAAGTAGTTAGTTTTTTTTTTTTTTTTAGTTATTGTGGTATCCATAAAAATGTTTTATATTAAGGGAATTCTGCACATCTTCTAATAAACTCTTAATTTAGCTATTTCAGTCAGAATAGACAATCATTTTTCATATATAAACTATAGGCAAAATGATATACTTCACTCCTGAAAATGTTAGTCACTGTTCTTGAATGGGGAAGTGTATTTTCTGCCACTCATGTGACTGCTTACATTCTGGCACATGCAGCAGGCCTTTCTTTCATGGAAGGGATTTATATATGTATTCAGGATTAAAGTGAGCATTTCACAAGATAGTAGCAGGATGAGTTCCTTTTTATTTATGTATTTATACCTTTCTAAAGAATACTAGGATATGCTGCACTGTACAGTTTTATAATTTACAGAAAAATCCAGAGTTTTGGAGCAGCAAGATAGAAAGGTTTTAGAAGAGAGATGGCTTTGAAAGGAGCAAATGAAACAGCCAGGAATGTATGGGGAGACAAGTTAAGAAATGTAGTGCGGGACAGAAAAACCCTTAAAGGGTAATTAAAGTCCAACAAACATTTTCCTTAATATGAAGTGGAACTGTAGGAAGCTGTAGGGTGCTTTTTAACCCTCTGAAATAGACTGGGTTGAAAAGCACCCCATATGATATTACCATGAGGTAGGGCTGTCCAGTTGAAGGCCTGAATGCCATTTGTGGCTCTCCAAAGGATTTTTATGGCTCTTAATCTTCTTAGAGGCTCCATAGACTTCACTATATGACATCATTTTAATTGAAGTTGGCCCTCCAATATGCTGTATGAGATATTTTTGGCCCACTATATGTAATAGGTTGGGCAGCACTGGCCTAAGGTGTGAGAGGAACTATGGTTGTTTAAAATGTTAGCATAGGGCTGTTATGCCTTTTTTCCTCCTTGACACCACCAGCGCCTGCCAAATGCAGAAAAGTGATTTTTATCAAGAGTTAAAGGGTTTTTCAGAGCTCTCCTTGACAGCACCATGGAGGTAAAAATGCCAGATGTGCTATAGTCCTAAACTCCGTTCATGACCTCTAGGGGCACATTTACTAATCCACGAATGTGTCTGAATGCGTTTTTTTGGTAATGAGCGTATTTTTTTCGACAATTTCGTACCTTGCACGACTTTTTCGTATTTTTTGCGACTTTTTAGAATCGTATTGTTGCGCCAAGTACGAAAGTTTCGGATTCATTCAAGCTTCGTTATCGTGACTTTCCTTGGGCCAGGTTGGAGCTGCACAGTGCCATTGATTCCTATGGGAGGCTTCCAAAATCATGCACAGAAGGATCAAAGTTGGAAAGGGTTTCCTGCATTTTACGTTCATTCAAAACGAAAATTTTGTGATTTTCGGATTGCCAATACGATATTTTTGTGACTAATACGATTTTTTCGTAAGCATATTTGTGATATTTGCGATCTTCAGAAATTTTCGGATGCAATCCGAATTTATCCCATTCGGGATTCGAACTCGCGTTTTCATGAATGTGCCCCCTAGAAATGACTTGCACATAAAGCTCCTGATCATTTTTTACATGATTAGAACTTAGGCAATCATACATGATCTGCTTTTTGGTTGCCTGGGCAGTGACTCCTACAGCCATATAACATTTTCAGTTGCAGCTTTGAAATAGACAGAATATGAACACTAATGTTTTTGATACTATGCAAATAAATATTTCTATAAAATTCAGGGTAAAGTAATGGATGTAAAACTGAATGGGAAGGCGATCATGTAGCAAATAAAATGTTTGTTCGCAAATTAGGAAAGAAGATTACAATTCAACAGGTCAGGCAATATATGTCCTGGTTAGAAAATGTAAGTCATTTTACATTACTATTTTTTATGTGATATTCTTCATACTTTTCATTTCAGGAACCTGTTATACAATATTTGATCTGGGTTTCCGATTTGATGTGGCATGGTAAGTAAGGTGCTTTTCTCATGTTTGCTCAAAACATTTTCCTTGAAGAATAACAAAATGAAGATGACTTATCAGAAATAACTTGTATTATGTTGAATCTCTGCTTTATTTGGGCTTACAGGCTCTTGCCTCAGAAGCTGCACATTCCAGCATGCTTTTGTATGTCCTTTTTGTAGTCCTTGACATTGTGTATGCTTATATAAAAGGGGTTGAGATTTCTGTTCTTGTTTACATGAACACAGGAAGAGGTACTGACAACACCACACTGGTTCAGTCTGTACCCTTGGTAAAGGAAACTTTGTTTTCATATTTAAAGCTCTCTATTTTTTTTCAAAACCCCAGCCAGGTCACATAATAGTCCTTATAAATTGATTGTGATGCATGCAGAGGACAGGAAAAATCTCCCTCTAAAGGTGGCCATACAAGCACCGATAATATCGTACGAAACCTCGTTTCGTACGATATTCGGTGCGTGTATGGTATGTCGGCGAGTCGACCGATATCGCAGGAAGCTGCTGATATCGGCCGACTCGCCGATCGGACCAGTTTGAAAATTTTGATCGGGCGCCATAGAAGGCGCCTGACCAAAATCCTATTGTTTCTACCTCCTTACCTGCCGATTCAGCCCTGAATGGTGTGTGGCGGATCTTGGTCGCACAAAACATCGCCAGATCGCCACGTGTATGGCCAACTTTAGAGCCACATCGGTTTTCTGCCCATGTGTACCATGCTTTTGTTATTTGGTTTTACTTAAATGTTTATCTATTTGCACTTAAGCTCTGAGAAATTATAAAAGCCTTTCATTACAGCTACTTTGTGTTACTGATTGTGTTTATCACACCCCTGTTCCACACTTGTTTATACACTTAATTCAATATAAAACAACTTATTGTCCCTTTTATGTATCTCAGGGCTGGGTACAATAGCCCATTTGCAAAGTTCCCCATAACAGAAATTCAAGTGCAATTCAAAGTGCCTGAACAAATGGATATGGATACTTTGCATGGCAATGTATAATCTAAAAGTGATTGTCATTTTGTAATGTTCCATGTATCGGGTTTGATTTGATTATGTTACATATTCCTGATGTACACTGGTGGCAGTGCAGATGTTTTAAATTCAAGAGACATCAACGTAAGAGGGGAGCTCCTTCTGTGGTGGGGAAATGGACTAATCATATCTAAAAAAAAAAAATGGAACAGCTTAATGTTTCTTTATATATAGATTTTAACAGTATGTCTTGTAATAAACCTAGCTCCAGCGTATTCTGCAGCACTTCTCGAAAAGAATGATTCATCATTCACATGCCCATGGTACCTTAGGCTTTAATTTTCCACAAGCATACAAACACAGACATTTCATCACAATCCACATAGCCTACCAGCATGCAGTAGATAACTGGAACACCGATGAAAAATCCCTGCAACGTTGGTAAAACATATAAATTCCAAGCAGATCATGCCCTGTTTGGAATTAAATAAAAGCCCCCAGAGCAGCTACACAGTGATGCGACCCACTGTGCTGCTATTCCTAACATTTTTAGTGCTTCTAGCATGCTTGTCATGTTAAAATACACCATGAAAGCTGAATTATATTTGAAACCACTTACTGTTTCTTAGCTGGTTGTGTTTTGTCTTTAATGATAGCCTTGTTTACTAAACAGACTGGAATCTTTCCTCTGTCCCCAGTTTATATATGACCTTTCTTCCTTTGTTTTTAGTTAAAACAAAAGAGTGCTCCTTTCTGGTTTAGTCTTGTTGTACTTGTGCATGGTCGTTGATACAGGGTTTTTTGGGGTTTTTTTTTTCTCTAATCCAGCAGTGACTGCTTTGATTCAAGTAGTGTCTCAGTAATTAGAATTAGTTCCGATATTTATATTTCTCTAGCATATTAAAATGGATCAATGCTATGTTATTTTTTTTTTTTAGACACCCACTTCAGATAAATGAAATATTACTGTATTTTATCTGCTGAATTACTGTACAGCCCAGAGGTTCAGCAGATCTGGGCAAGATGCTGTTGAGAAATATCTAAGGGTACATGAGACAAAATACACACAGGCTTGAGACTGGAGTGATCATGGAATTTGACCATGAATTTATTTCTATAAATGAAGAGTATAGAGGCTCCTATAGGCAGTTATATTATGCTGCTGATCAATGTATGTTTGTGCCATTATCTCTTTTCTACGATGTGACATAAAGCTTCCTTACCTAAAAATGCATAGACTGATAGGAAGCTGTTTTTTAATAGGATATGGATATTGCATTGAACTGATGCTTTCTTATAATTTAGGGGTAAAATAGAATATAAAGGATAATTCACTTGTCATCAAAAGTTTTTTTTGTTAAAGCTGATGAATGGACATGTTACTTTCTGATTTTTCTCTATTCAGTGTATATCTGTGTTCAACAATTAGCAAAAAAGAAATGTCTCCTTATTGCTGTTTGTTCATTCTTAACATTTCATTTTTTAGGTTTCTAACTGAAACGTCCCCATATATGTGGGCAAACCTTGGCATTGGATTATCCATTTCTCTTTCTGTTGTAGGAGCTGCATGGTAAGTCAACCGTTCAGCTAGTATCAAATAAACAACTATTATATATCAAGGTGTGGAGGTCAGCATGTACCAGCAAAGCTGTGGCTGTGAAAACAGTACTGCTCATATCTAAATGAGAGATTTTTATTTTTTTTTAAATTGTGTAATGTCAATTTGACGCAAGAACTTTTAAAATGGTCACCCTAAAAATCTTTCATTTGCATTTGGTGTATTAATCACATTAGGGTATCCTTGCTATTGTGTTGACATTTTGCAACCAAAATCTTTTACAATTAACAGCGTGCAGAATAGCGCTTCATGTTTAATTGTTTATGCTATCTCTTGTATTGCCTTGCAGGGGTATTTATATTACAGGTTCCAGTATTTTAGGAGGTGGTGTAAAAGCTCCCCGTATTAAAACCAAAAACTTAGTCAGGTAAGCGAACTGTCGACTGTCCATAAACTTATGGATAATTTTTTGTAACAGATAAATAATGTAATTGTGTATGATATGGAGATTTATTTATGTCCAGTTATTCTGTTGAAAACTGCTGGTTCCAAAAATAGACTTAGTGGTAATGGCTCTAGAAGTGTCCATCAGGGGTTCTTAGGGGCCACTGTCAAATGTATGCCTGTTGGCAAAGACAAATAACAACATTGCAATTGGAACTTACTGTGATATTAGCTGTTCATCCTTTTACTGTGAGTCTTCCCCTGATGTCAGGAGGCTTGGTGCCCGCAGTATACCATTGCAAAGACTGATTTTTTTTTTTCTTCTTCTGCTCCACGGAAATTAAAGCACGTTACTAAATTGATATCCTGCAAATTAGGTCCTATATATTTTATAGGATTGTTCCAAATATATTTACCTTTTTTTTCTATTTTTTTTTTTTTTCTAACCAGCTGTTATAAATATATTCATTTAATTTTGTGCAAGATATTCCCAAGGAAACTTATTTTAGATTTAACATTTTCTTTGGTGTTTTAAACAGTTAAAGAAAGTAACATTTCTCCCTTTTTTTAGATAAGATACTATAGTGCCTTGTTTTGTTTATTGCTATCAAGTTCTGTCAATCATTATGGAGCTCATTGTATATATTGTTATATTTCACATATAAAATATAGTTCAGTTCTCAAGCTTTAATTGCATTAAATTATGCAAATGGTATGATTATGTTTTTGTTTCTTTGTTTTTTTTAAAGTATCATTTTCTGTGAAGCTGTGGCAATTTATGGTATCATTATGGCTATAGTAATCAGCAACATGGCAGAGGTAAGGTTTTCTGATTTTCATTTTTCTTCAGTACAGGTACTAATAAATTCAGTTTCCATAAAATATTTTACGCAGTAGTGTAGGGGAATGATATCTACACTGCCTCAATGATGCCCTTTTAACTACAACTACCTGCATTCACTGGTTTGATATGCTTGTAAGGGTAGTTCTGCAAAACATTTTGGCTGTCAGAGTAGAGCTGGGCGGTATGACCAAAAATTTATATCACAGTATTTTTCAAAATTATATCGGTATCACGATATTTGACGGTAAATAAATAATAAATATTGGTGGCCAGGGCACCCCAACCACAACCCCCCCCCCCCCAACCACAACCCCAACAAACCCCCCTCAACCACAACCCCCCCAACCACAACCAGAACTTCAGCAGAACTTACCCAACTTGTGGTTCCTCCAGCGATGCGTCCTAGCGACGTCTCGTGAGCGCTGACGTCACATGCGCGCTGATATAATTGGATATAATTGGAAAAAAATAGCAGGAGGCGCGCATACCGGTATAGCGGTATGTTTAATATTCATATTGGTTTTTTTTTTAAAAAAACGGTATACCGGTTAAATCGGTATACCGCCCAGCACTATTTCAGAGGGTGAAGGCTGACTGGCCTAGGATGGCGGTCTTTATATGTTAGGGCCTTACAATTTTTTTTATATATTTTTTTTTTAACCCAAGCCTTGTCTTAACCATACACAGTTTTGGGACTGATTAGGATAAACCAAATAAAGGTTGTATACAACAGTGGGATGAGTCCACAAAAAAGTGGACCTTAAATGAACCTCCCCACCAAGTTATAGGGACTGAACTTTTAATGATCAGTAGAATGCCGATGAAATATTTAAAACATTTTTAAAATCCAAGCCAATAAAGTGAGATGGTTTTCCCTATTGGTCCTATAGATTAAAAGTTATGTCATGTTCTCTTTCAGCAAAAAATGTGAAAATACCATAATATGAATTATAAGCAAATTCCACTTTGAGGTGCTAATTGGCTGTGAATCAGGTTCTTGGTGTTTGATTCTCTGCCTTTTGTCCCTGGGCAATGACCCTATGAAAAAGAATCAGGAAATGTGCCGTGTTTAGTAACCCTGAAGGCATCATGTGGGCTTGTAAGTAACAAGGTGCTCTCGGTGGCCTCAAAGCAGGTACTAATTTTGAAATTCCAGGTTTGGAGGAAAGTTTTGGAGGCATAAAGACACTAATTTACTCTTAAGCAGAGCCTCCTGCAGGCTGACAGTCCTACCAAACATCCAATCACCGCACTTATTTGGCAGCACCCTGGAACTATTTTCATGCTTGTTTGGCTCCCTAACACTTTTTACATTTGAGTGTGGCTCACAGGTAGAAAAAGGTTAGCGAACCCCTGCTGCAGCTAGGGACAGACCATGCTAGCACTCAATAGTGTCAGCACAACTTGAATTGAGCAATCACTGAAGGCTCTGTTCGCTGTATCATAAGAAATGTAAAATAGTTAGGGGGATACCAATTTTATAAAAAGCAAAGATGAAGTAGAATAAGGTTGTTTTTTTTTGTTTTTTTTTCCCCATGTTTTAATCGTTTTTTTCAGTTTGCATTTGATGAAGAAGTTTTGTTTACCATCAACTTTTCTCTAAGCATATTTTGCTTATTTTTGCTTAATCTTAACTGTGTCTGTCAGTAAGCAAACTTGAGTTTTCTCAATTGCTCATACCCTACACCCTGGGTAGACCAGTTGCTTGGATAAAACTATCTGCAACATTTAATTTAATAATATTGAATATTAGTACTTGGTTTGGAGTGTTTTTTCCAATAGAACGATGTTCAGTTGCTTGTCTTTTTTTCACTCTCTTTCATTACTATAGTTGTCCAGAACTTTTTAATTAATGTGATCGTCTATAAAGAGCTTATATACTACAGCAGTGCTTTCCAAATGATTACATGCTGTAATATGCCCTTGAGCAGGTGCTATAATAATCCTTTGGAGGCAAAGTTGGACAGCCCATTACGACAGGAAGATAATATATTTTGTTAAATAGATCTGAGGAATTAAGTTGTTTGATTTTGTTTTACAGCAATTTAAAGGTACAACACCAGAAGCTATTGGAAGTCGCAACTATCATGCTGGTAAGAAATGCAATAATTTCTTTACTATGAAAACGATGATGATTTTATTTAGAAAAATAAGAAGTTATCCATTACTAAATTCCTGATCTGGAGCCATGCTTTGCAGCCAGCTATTGAGCTGGGCAATGTTTAAAGAAAAACTATACCCCCAGAATAACCAACAGATATTTTATGTTCTGGCCTATTAAAGAATTTTACCAAACTGGACTATAATACATAAGTAATTCTTGCCCTTTTACATCTTTGAGCCACTATTTTGTGATGGTCTGTGTGCTCCCTCAGCAATCGCCTGACCAGAAATAATGCAGCTCTAACTGTAACAGGAAGAAGTGTGGGAGCAAAACTTTGCAATTAATTGACTGATACGACCTAACATGTGTGTGCCCTTGGTTTGTTTGTGTGCATTGTGAATCCTATGATCCCAGGCGCGGCCCATAATACTTACAATGCCAATTTTCTATTTAGGATTACCCATTGGTAAAATTGACACACAGTACTAAAAAAATTATTTTTTTATTGAAATAGTTTATTTAGATAAAACAGGGTTTTATGAGTTGTTTTATGCAGTACCTTTTAATATGAATGTAGGCTATTGTATTTCTAATATGAATGTGATCACCAGAGGGCAATATAGTATTTGGCTTGTTAAAAAATGGAAATCTCTGATACAAATAGATAAATTTAGATTGTAAGCTTTATGCAAAAGTGAGTTTTTCTAACCTATAGCCCTATTTAATTTATATAGTTATTAATGTACTCCCTGTTGTAAAATATAAGGATATTAAATTTGCCAAGGCAAAAGGATGATTGTTGTCATACAGGTCACAGAAATACAGGATAACTGATAATAGCCTAATATTTTACAACTGGGGGTACATTATTAATTATAATGTCCAAGTTTCAATGAGTCATATGACAGGAATGACATTGTTATGCACCTTTTATAAGGATATAGTTTACAGGCTATTCATGGGTCTTTACATGAATGTAATGTATTACATTTATAGTCATACTAAATATATTGTTTGTTCAGTTTTCTCCCTCTTTTAGCTAATAGTATACCACAAAAACTGCTCTTCCAGGTCAATAGGAGAATATTCATTGAGGCTGACTGGCCTCATAGAGGTCTGCAATGGATCTGCACTAATTTTGCATTGCATTCTTTAATCTCTAATGTGTTTCTCCCTTTGACCATCTGTAGGTTTTTCCATGTTTGGGGCAGGCCTCACTGTAGGATTTTCGAACCTGTTCTGCGGAATTTGTGTGGGCATTGTTGGCAGTGGGGCAGCACTTGCTGATGCCCAAAACCCCAGTTTGTTTGTTAAGATCCTAATTGTAGAAATCTTTGGCAGTGCCATCGGCTTGTTTGGTGTGATTGTTGCTATTTTGCAGGTATGTGCAAAAACACAATTCTTTTTTAGATTTAGTGGCATTAAATTACTTAACTAATTTTTTTCTCAAATATCAAAATTTATGATAAATATAAGTAAGCTTATGTGTCTGCTAAAAAAAACATTACCCAAAAAATGTCCTATTGTCTACTATTACTTTTCTTGTTTGTACAGGTTTGGGACCCGGGGTTTTCCAGATAAGGGGCCTTTCCATAATGTAGATCTCCATACCTTAAGTCTAGTAAAAAAAAATCTTTTAAACATTAAATAAACCCACTAGGATTGTTTTGCATCCAAAAAGGATTAATTATCTTAGTTGGGATCAAGGTACTGTTTTATTATAACCGAGAAAAAGGAAATCATTATAAAAATGTGAATTTATTTGATTAAAATGGAGTCCGGTAGTTTGAAACTTTCTGGATAACAGGTTTGTAGATAATAGATCA
Source organism: Xenopus tropicalis (assembly GCF_000004195.4). Lineage (NCBI taxonomy): Eukaryota > Metazoa > Chordata > Amphibia > Anura > Pipidae > Xenopus > Xenopus tropicalis. The sequence continues at coordinate 92,170,866 of NC_030680.2, read as the reverse complement.
TCCCATACTTGTATTGATAGTTTTTTCTTTATTATTTTCTTTTTTTTAATCAATGTTAACGCAGACATTATTGAAACCATTTGTCATCATTCTTGTCAGTCCTTTTTGGATATTCTGTGATTTCTTAAAGCAGATTCCTTATATAGAAAGCCACTATGCTACACACTCTCACACTCTCTCACACTCTCACTCACTCACACTCACTCACTCTCTCTGTGATTTAGGATGATCACTTATCTCACTCATCATATATCTGAAGATGCTCTTAGGCTGTGTGCAGTCTAGCCTGCCTCTAGTCCTGCCAGACTTGCCTGTCTGGTACTACTGCTTCCTCTGTTTTTCCTGTAGAGTTATGGGGGGGTCATAGCAGTGACAAGTCAATGGCATTTTACAGCATTTGCCAGAATCCACAGATCCTGCATTGCAACAGCCAAAAATACAAACCTTGTCTCTTAACTGGCCACCTGTTTAAAAGCAAGCATCTTATTGGTTGCTTTTGTGTTACTGCTCCTGTGAAAATTTAGTGCCTATTACAAATGGGGGGGATTGTGTTAGAAAACATAGTTAAATACATATTATTTATGCTTATTGTTTGAATAACTGGCTTATGGAAGTTTCTTTTTTTCTTTTTTAATTTCAGACATCTAAAGTAAAAATGGGAGACTGAAGTACCACAAGGAGTATTAAAGTGAAGCTTGCAGTGTGCAGGCTGTTGGTTCCTCCATGACGGAGATCAAAAGGAAACAGACTACTATTTATTCCATGTGTTCCATTCTGACTTGGTCAGAAAAGCTGCCCTCATTTTTTTTTTTTTTATTTTACTCCTTCTGAAACGTGCTGTAAAGATGGTGTATATAGTTTTATTCATCAGCTGTTGCCTTGTTTTAGGACTGTGTGAGATTCAAATATATACATGTTTGTGAAGGTTGAAAAGCAGTTCCTTTTTAATCAGCAGCGTATTTTCATTCCTTTGGATATTGCAATAATTTTGGGAATCTGGTCATACATAAAATTAAATAGTGCTTATGTAGAATTGCCTCAAGAAACTTAAATTCAGGTTGTTTTGTAGCCCCCCCCACCCTTTGGCTGATTTAAGCACTGTGGTATGCTTAAACTGAGGGAGTGAACCATTTACGTTATATACATGCTTTTTGTTCTTTGTATGCCATGTAAATCAGTTCTGGCACATTTTTCACAAGTTAAAGATCATTGACCAGTTTTTCCTATGAGTTTACATACTGTACACAGAAGTTCAGGTTTATGGGAATTAATCAGTGTAAATCCCCTGTTTAGCCTTTCCATAAATAAAATTTTGATGCTTTTATTCACTGCAATGCCAAACAGTAAGAATATTCCTGCTATTATCAAATTAGCGCCCTGCCTATTTAATGTGACAAATCAAATTCCTTTCTTGCATGAAAGTGAAACCGTACCCTATTGTTTTTCTGTAATGTTTAAATGGCATTAAAATATCATGGTTTATGTACATTGCATTTTTCCTCTACATTTACACAATATTTATATATTTTGGGGCTGCTGTGCTTCGTTGTTTGAGAGTTTACCTAATATATCAGCATTAAATTGTGATCAGTAGAGAATGCCATAAGATATTGGTATCTATGGAAATTGCTTGACTGGAGTATATTAGCATGGCAGCTACTACGTATATACCTGAAGGCGAGGAATGTTCTACACATACTGTATGTAATGAATATTATCCCATATTCTGTCCAAGACAAAATAAAACCATTAGGCATGGTAAAAGTGCCAATTAACTTGTAGACCAGCATTTAGAGGCAGGCTTAGGAAAATGCTTCTGTGAACATTCCAGTGATTTACTAATATATTTATATATTTTGTTCATTCTTATTGGCAAGGAGAGAGTTACCATTCTTATTTATTGAAGGTTTATAAATATCTTTTTATACAAGTTAGTTATGCTAAACAGAGTTCTATTTATGGTTATGTTTGATCAGAGATTTGATTTCCCAGAGTTCAGATACCCTTCCCATAAACTTCAATTCTTGCACACTTGCAACCTCAAAGTATGATTTGTATGCAACTTAATTTTTGAATTTTTAGGGTGGAAAATTCCAGTTGGTAAATCTGAGACTTATATACTTATTGATGTTTAATACAGTATTTTCCTGCTGGAAGTCAGAGAATTCCTATTAATGAACTCCAGATCCCAGCATATCTGTGGGGGTCTGTTTGGAATTCTAGTTGAATAACCCCCCTCTGCAGTGAATATCCCAATATAGTTCTGTGGTTGTGTTATAAGTGCTAGATTATGGCAGCATGGTTATTACCATGTTATGTTATCATATCACGATTATGTCCCTTAATTGGTAACTAAATGTAATAATATCTTTTATAACTATAAAGTAATAAAAGGTACGTGTTGTAAATGTGTATATATATATATTTTTTGTTTGTTTGTTTTAAACTGCACACATTGTACTTTATAAGTGTGCCGGCTTGCAAGCACATAAGCACTAAAATGGTTTTGAGGCTTCAGATAGATAAATGCTTTTAACCAAGCAAAGAATGTTAATGTATTTGCTGTTTCCGTCTGTTTCTTAGGGCGCTGACAAACAGGACGCTTCATCAAAATCTCCTCTTTTGCAGGAGATCAAGCACCCGACAATACCTGCCCCTTTCCTTCACTTTTGTTGCGATCCCTGGTAATCGCCAGAAAATGCGGAAGGAGGCATTTTTGAGCGAGTACTCAGGATCCCTGTATTTATTGTGTTTCACATGCAGTGATTCAGAGGAAAGGGAGGTAGGTGGCAGGTATTGTCGGGCACTTCATTGTCTGTGGGACAGGAGATTTCTTTCCAGGTGATGAAGCACTCCATGTTGCCCTTACTGTTTTCACTTGTTCCATTGTAACATCAATAGTCGACTCTCCTCCAGTCAAGATTCGATTCCCTGCAATGCCTTGCATGCTTTGTGATTAACAGACCTAAGAAGGACGATAACAGAAGTGTTTAGGGGATTTTAGGGATCTTAGCTGAAGGAGAGTTGAATTCTGATGTTTTTTGTAGTCTGGTAAACTGGGAAGGGAATAGGTGTAAAATTACATTCAAACATCATTGTCAAACTATTATTTTTAAAATAATTGAAAGTCTGTTAATGTGGTGTTTAGTCTGTCATTTGCCCATAAGTCTGAATTTTACCTGTAATAGACTTCTATACTGCTTGAATAATTGTATGGAAATGTTTATGTTTCCATCTAGCTTGCAGTTCAAATGGGAAGGGAGTTTTCTCACTAATTTCCTACAGTAACCACAGTAAACGCATTATATTCAGACATACCGACTGTGTTTGCCACTGCAGGAACAGCTCTGTTCACACTGTTTGTGTGTGTTTTGGGGTGTTATACTGAAAATTGCATCATCTTGCAGTAGAATATTTTCTCTAGTGGCCCTTCATGTTCTAAAGTCATAGTTATCAAAATTTGAGTGCAAAAAAAAAAAAGCAGCCAAAATGGCAACTTTTTGCTGTTTTTCTTAAATGCTAGTTTAAGGAAATATTGAAACTAATAGTCCCGTTATCTCTGGAAAAAAAATTGCTTGCCGGCGAGCATCACATAGTTCTGTGCATTTTATATGAGGCTAAAAAACTTTATTAAGAGTAATATTTATTAAAGAATATTCCTATTGACCTTTTATACAACCTTGCCAGCTTTTACTTTGCTGTGGTTTTTCTGGCAACTTTAAACTTAAATATATCCTAGCTATTCAAGGTTTTAGAAAATAGTTGCACATTTTTTTGCATCTGTTTTTTTATTTTTTTTTTCAAATTGAGAAAAAAAACACACCAACTTTATGTTTGATAAATAGACCCCTTAGTCACCTTTGACTAAAACATAGCCTCAAGATTTAAACTTATATTGCAGGGGCCTGATGGCATCTAGGAATACATTGTATATATTGTTGCCCAGATAATCATGATCATGTGTTGACTGATAAGAAGTGTTACTGATAAATATTGACCATTGTGTGTGTAAATGTGAGTGTGTGGGACTGATATCAAGATATCAAGATTATATATATATATATATATATATATATATATATATATATATATATATATAACACCGCGACAAATCTGTTGTTGCTGGCGACTAATCTCCCCCCGCAATGCCATCCCACCGGCTACAATGTAAATCGCCAGCTGGATGGCATATGCGGCACCGCGATTTGCCGACGTCGCCGAAATTATCTTGAGGGGAAACTTCGACAAATCACTGCGCCGCGGATGCCATCCCACCGCCAATGGGATGGCATTGCGGGGAGATTAGTTGCCCGCGACAACAGAGATTTGTCGCGGTGTGACTAATCTCGCCATGTTTCACGGCCTTTAATATGTAGTACTGTTGTAGCTGTCCCTCCCCAAATTTTTCACTGCTATCTACAGTAATCTCATAGCTAACCTATTATTTATAGGACCACACACACACATATATGTGTGTGTGTGTGTGTGTGTGTGTATGTATCAGCAGGCGACGTCGGCAAATCGCGGCGCCACATATGCCATCCAACTGGCGATTTACATTGTAGCCGGTGGGGATGGCATTGTGGGGAGATTAGTTGCCTGCAACAACGGAGATTTGTCGTGGCGCAACTAATCTCCCTGTGTCACAGCCCTAATAAGAGTGCAAGTCTGCAGCAACCAAAGATTTCAGTGTTATGTAGATGTGATGTAATGTTTCAAGGTCACAGTGCTACTTCTTTCATTTGAAAAAAAAAAATGTTGAACTGTGATCTTAGCTTGCCTCTGAAATGACCTGACTTTTTTTTTTTTTTTTTTTTTTTTACTACTTTATTAACGTAAGGTCTGCTGGCAGTTTAGCAGCACTTAAATATGTCACTTAAATACAATATTCCGTACAGAAGCTGCTTATTAGGACCAAGACACCAAGCACAACAATGATTTTAACCCGGTAATGAGCTTTTAAGCAACCAAGCATACAAAGGGTGCTAGTTATTGCCCAACATACCAAAAGTTTTGAATATTTTGCAAAAAAAAAAAATCACTTTAAATCTAATGCCATATATATATATGCGCCAAATCCACTTTTTTGTAATCCAACAATCTGAATGTGCATATGCAAATTAGGCAACAGAGAATTTAAAAGCTGCACAAAGTTTATGTGACAAAATGTCACAGGATTTAAGGATCCCATGCGTCCCTGTATACAATTATATATGTAATTTTAGATGCAGAGAACTGGTTGTTCAACCTGGTATCTGTGCTTAAGGTTTAGGTTTAACGGAGAAGTAAAAGTAAAAATGAAGCTTTATCAGAAGGGTCTATGTTAATACAGCCATAAGCAATCACAAAGCTACTCAGAGTTCTCTATAAAAAAAAAAAAAAAAACAGAATTTATTGTCTTTTGTTCTTGGGTATCAGACTTCCTCCCTGCGCAGCTACCAGAAGCTACCAAGACCAAGCTAAAATGGCAGCTGCTATCTTAAACAGAGGGAGCTTCTAGGGTATGGTAAAGCTTTCTGCAGAATAAATATAGTGTTGTAGGTGGCACTAATGAGGCAAATCTATTGGCAGTAAAATGCCAAAATGCCTTTTTTCTCCTTTAAAATACACATAAAATGCATTTAGGATGAGAAGACCCTATACTTTTTATACATTTTATAAAAATCGAAGAGAATCTGAGAAAGAAAACAGTTTTTACCCTCAGCTTGGAATACCCTATATGCTAACCTGCTGGGTTTAAAGCACAGACAGTGCAGTTTCTGATCGATTCAGGCTGGTTTTGCCCTTATTGTGGTTTGTCAGTGTAGTACAGGATTTTCTGACCATTCTTTATAGAGCCAGGTAATTGGATCCACATGAAAAGGACTTTAATATACTTTCTGATTTCACTGATGCAGGGCTGCTACTTTGCAAAGGTTGCACGTTTAATGAAGCATATGATGCAATGGGCAAATCACAATTCAAGCAGGTTCCAGGTAGGTTGGGGGCTGCAGAGCAACTTGCTACCTTTTATGCTCATACCTTGACATGTCATTAATTTTCACCATAAGCCACCCCCTTTGATAAATGATACCTGTTATCTTTCATTATTATGAGCCCTTAAGCTAATATGTTTTGTTGAAACCTACTCATTTAGCTTCTGACAAACATTTAAGTAATTGCAAATCACCAATAACACCTTGCCATGTATGTAATTAGGTCTGATTATGCCAGATATGGGCAAGTTGCATATTTGTGCATGTCTTGCAGCTTTTTCAGTAGAAACAAAAGCATTTTCTATTATTCATGGCAAGCAATATACAAAGAATAAATAAATAAAGACAGAGACAGATGTAGCAAGATTACAGTGCTCTAAAAAGCATCTTGTTATGACACTGTTTCAGAGGTTGTAAAATATAATTTGCTTCAGAGCCAAGATTGAAAACAAAGCCTTTGAAAGTGAATGTTTGTTGCCAGTCTGCTGTAATTAGGTAAGCGCACACAAGGGTTCCTTTAATACTCTAGAACTTCATAGAAAGCATCTGACCTCCCAAGTCTCTGGTTTTCTTTTGTTCCCTGAGTGCACGCAATGGAAACATTGCCTGAAGAGTCTTTTTCATCAGACCTCCTCGGAACAATGAGAGAATAGGCATACACTAATTGGCTTGAATTCCCAGACTGAACTTTGCAAAGAACATTTCCCTTACCTTTATTATTGGGCACTGTGATTGGATGGGTTTAATCGGAAGTTATATTTTAAAATAACCAACCAGCCTTTTGTTTAATCTATGACACACTCCAAAGGTAATGAGTGTGTCATTGTAGCAGCCCTAACTTATTACCCTGGTCCTGAGTAACTCCAGGTTTTAGGCAGCAGTTGCATCAATAGGCACCCTAGACTTGTACTCAGTAATTGAATGCCAACTCTGTTTTGAATATATGCTCTAGAACAGTGCTGTCCAACTGGCTGCCCGCGACCTCCCTCTGTGTGGCCCCCCACCTGTCTGGCTGCTTTGATGGCTTACCTTTGTGTAAGCTTTAAATGGTATCAGTACTGAGATTAACTGCCCCCCCACCTGAATGGTTCACACCTCAGATTCAGGCTGTAATACCCCTGTATTGTTTAAAAATGTAATCCCCTGTGTTGTTCACACCTTTTAATCTCTGCATTGTTCACCCCCTGCAGTGTTCACACCTCAGGCTCAGGCTGTAATCACCCACATTGTTCACCTGTTCATACCTGAGACTGTAGGAGCAATGCCAGCATTATCTCAGTGTATGCTGTCTGTGTGTGCCATACACACAGGCAGGGAGGGTATGGCTCACACAGGCAGGGTAGGGCAGGCAGAGTATGGCACACACAGGCAGGGTAGGGAAGGCAGAGTATGGCACACACACACACACACACAGGCAGGGTAGGGAAGGCAGAGTATGACACACACAGGCAGGGTAGGGAAGGCAGAGTATGGCACACACAGGCAGGGTAGGGAAGGCAGAGTATGGCACACACAGGCAGGGTAGGGAAGGCAGAGTATGGCACACACAGGCAGGGTAGGGAAGGCAGAGTATGGCGGGTTTTTGCTGTACTACAACCATTAATATGGGTATGGCCATGTGATAACACGGGTGTGGTTTCAAGTGGGTGCAGTTTCAAAAAAGGGGAGTGGTCAAAACTGGCTTCCATTATTGGCCCTCCACCACGTAGGTTGGAAAAATTCCGGCTCTCGGTACCACAGAAGTTGGACAGCACTGCTCTAGAATAATGCAAACCCCAATCTAAAAAAGTGCTAGACACAACTTGCACAATCTGTCAATACACAAGCGCAGCTGCATCTGTTTTTTGTGGATGCAACTCTGAGCATGGTTGTAAAAATGCCATTGCACTCTGCTATTGCATATGTTAATAACCTCTCTGATTTTTCTAGTAAGGCACTCCCCTCTGGAAACACATGCACTAATACACTGCATCTTATGATTTGTAAATTGTGGCATGGACAAAAAGGGCAGGGTTGTTTTTTATTAAAAGAGTTGTTCACCTATAAAGCAATACTGTCATGGAAAAAGATGTTTTTTCCAAAATGCATAAGTACCAGAATTCTGCATTTTAAAAGCACAAACGTATTTTATTATATTTCATTTTAATATTTTATATGGGGCTAGCCATATTCTTTATTTCTCAGGGTGACACAGCCATGTGACTTGTGCTCTGATAAACTTCAGTCACACTTTAGTGCAGTGCTGAAAGTTGGAGTGATATCAACCCCCCGCCCACAGCAGCCGATCAGCAGAACAATGGGAAAGTAGTAAGACAGCAACTACTGACACCTGTTTTGCTAAGGCTTATGCCACACATTGCATATTCTCGACAAGCCAAAAAATGCTTGCTGGGAATATGCACCGCTACTGTAAAATCCTCCTACCTGTGCCTCCAACGGAAATCACTGAATACACTTGGGTGCAAACATAGCCGATATCCATCAAAAAACACAAGATTTTGCATTTTCGGCAGATTACACTACATTGAGAAAAGATTCCTATTGATTGCTATGATCGGTCTTGGTCCATGTCTGGATATATTAAGGTCTGTGACTGTACAAATATATAATATACACTAAACCAAGGCAATAAGCACCCTACAGTTAAAGCCTGCACCACATTGTTACTCAGACAAAGCTGTCTCTGCATTGCTTATTAAGTAGTCAATATTTTACTCCCACACATACTGCAGGGGATAAAAAGATGCCCAGAGCTATGCATTAAACTGCTTCAGTGTGAGAAAGATATGTTATAAAGTCCAGTACTACTTAAACAATATGTTGGGCATGCAAGATGGTTGTTTTAAATTCAGTTTTCATCAGAATGGGGTTAATGGGGTTGTATGTTTTTGGAGTATGGAAAACCCACACAAACATGTTCTAAATTATAGTACTCTTGTGTTCTTTTCAGCTGTTGTTTTAGCAGCACTATAAACCACCTCTTACATCTAATACATGATATAACGTTTCTGTATTTCTTTCTTTTATCATTACCCTAAATTTATATAGTGCCATAATATTCCACAAAGCTTTATGTATGTATTTATTTATATAGCACCATAAATGTACATAGTTCTTTACAAGGCATAACCACAAATGGTTATAATTATAAGTGGGAAAAAATAACTATATATACTTATATATAGATGTGTCAATAAACAGTTGGGATTAGGTCTCTTTCCCCAAGAGCTTGCAATATATTAGGAAGTGGAGACAGACACAAAGAAGGGTGGGAAACAAGTACTTTGCAGTCAATATAAATCATTCAGTCCCTGCTATGGTGGACCACATACTTTGTATGTATTTGGAGTGTGGGGTAAAACCAAAATATTCAGAATTAACCCACACAGACATGAGGAGATCAAACCTGGCTGGAATCAAACCTAGGCAACAATGCTATATATTGCCCCACAGTGTTGCACTTAAAGTGGACTGAAAAAAAATTCATTTGCTGGCAAGAAACCAATCTTTGTCGAAGTGCACCTTTTGCTAAATGTAGTGCAAAGAGGTTGCAGCCATGCACAGATATTGCATACTACACCTTCTTTTATAAATATGCCCCAGTGAAAGATAAATGCTAATTGTTGACTGTTTACTATGGGTTTCCACACGAGTGTCATTTACTGCCTACTATACTGTATGTTAAAAAATGATCCCTCTGACCCTTTCCCTAAATATGTCAGAATCACTTTAATGTTAGAATTCTGATGATTCTGAAGCTTTATGAGAAAATTCCTAACAAGAGCATGGAAACAGAAAAGAGAATTTTCACAGAAAGTGATATTATTCAATAGGTTAGTAAATCTGGTAATAAATAAAGGATGTGTCAGCACAAGGCTGAGCAATACCAGGAGTGATTATCCAGCTACAGCCATTGTGCCATGGAGCCAGTGGGTCATCTCTTGAGTACATTTTATTTTCTGCTTGCCCTGAATTACTGACCTCTGTATCCATATCTACTTGTCTCAACAGAAGGGCAAATAGGTGCTCCTCTTGATTATTATCAGCCACACAAATCCATTGAAAGGGGCAAGGATATTGGGGTCAGTTGTGACTGACAAGTAAAAATAGGCTGCAAAAAAATCTGTGTTGTACATACCGTCATGACTTTTACTCTCCAGTTTAATTGAGGTCAGGCAGGGGTTAATGGGGAAAAAACAGACCAAGTCAGTGCTATCAGGGTGGCAGGTCTTTAGGGGAGGCATGCCACCCAGCTGCAGCAGCATTGGGTACAAAGCACTGGGGAGTTCTGCCCTACCCAATGCTCTGTACCCAAAAACGGAAGTTTGCACATGCTCATGGAGGCGGAGGAGAGGAGGCCTAGGGGTGCCCTGTATGTAACTCCAGGCCTGAGTGCTTATTGTGTGCCAGGGCATTCCTTCTTGGATTTCAGTGTATAATGTAAAAAAAAAAAATGCAGGCTCATTTACAAAGCAAGTGCAAAAACAGCTGCAAATTGCCATGTTTTCCACCCACAATGCAGTTTTCCGATAACAACAGCGTTATTTTGGGAACCCAATTGATAGAAGGTAAATCCACCAAACTCATTTGAGAAGGCTGAATTGAAACATTGCTGCTGTCCGCATGCTACACAGCTTGTATAGCTGTAAGTACATTTGTAAATAGCAAGAAAGTGCTAACAATTTGCATCCATTTTTGTGCCTGCTCTTGGGTTCCTAAATGAGCCTTTCCATGTGGTCGCTATTAGGAAATTAAAAGACCAATCTATATTGACTTTGCATATACTAGTCTGAAAACTTTGACAGTTAAATAGGGTCATGGGAAAAAGTTCACCTTCTAGTAACTCATAGCAACCAAATGATATTTTTTTGGTCTAGTGCATTTAGAATAAAGAAAGTGAACATTTGATTTGTTGCTATGAATTATAGTCATTATCAAAAATATTTTTTCGAACAAGATAGAGACATTTACACATTATATTTTTACTATATCTTTACTTTTTTAGCCTTTTCTTTAGCAGGCTACTTTATATGGAACACTATAGATAAAGCTTAACTAAAGATGTAGTGCGGAAATGCTGTACAATATTTTTAGGTGATCAAATTGTAAACTTTGTACCTGGGGTTGATACCTTTTTCCTCTGAGACCAGTGTAGGCTTTAGCTTAGGAGAGTAGTCATGACCACACAAAATGCGTTAAACCGGAACTGACTTATTGCAGGCTTCTCACAAGGCAGAGTAGGGCAGACTGGAGTAACCCAACCAGGAGCATGAACACGTACACACTGTACATAGTGTATCTACCCTGAAGTCCTCAGGACCCCTATCTCCTTACAGTGCCAAAGCTGTCTCACTCAGCTACTCTTTAACGCCCACTACCCTAATCCTACATACTCACACTCACTGTCACCACTGGGGCTCTACCCCAAATCCTGACTCCTGGTGGGGACCCAAGATGTCCTTATTAGTTAACCTGTCTAGCTTTCATTCCTAAAACAAGTTTGTTATAACCTTCTACTTTTCTATCTACCCTAGCCAGGTTTGGGTAGCTAAAAAGGGACTAGTGTACGTAGTCTTGTGTACTCACCATTAGCTTCTATTGGCAAGAAACTTTTCTATTTGCTGAACTTAGGGGCAGCATAGAAGAGGGCCCCAGTTTCATAGTATTTTTGAACCAAAGAGAGTGTATAGGCCTCAAACAGCTTCTGCATGCTCTATAGCACTGTTTGTTCTCTCGCTTGCACTTTATCTATCTATCTAGACACTTAGATCTTGGGCTCCTGCTGAATTATGGAAAAGTTGTCTATAACTCATCGTCAATTAACTGCTGTTTTTTTGTAACAAAATGAATGCAGCTTCCATGTTTACTATAGTGAAATGTGGCACATTTGTCTTGCAAGGCCTAATGTAATTAACACAAGTATAACAGATTTTAGCGTTATTTCTTGCAAGCTTCATGTTTCTTGCTGCTCATGTTCACAGCTCACTTGCTAAAAAATTTCTTGCATTTTGTCACATGATACTGGCCAGGTGGCAATAGAAATTGTTGACAGTTTTATTCATTATTGCAGTTTTCTAAATCAGCCCTGGTATTTTTCATTATTGTTATCTATTGCACTTTAATGGTTGCTTTAGACTACATATGATATCACATATAACATATCATAGGGTATTTTGGATGAGCCTGTATGTGAATAATATGAATGGCAATTTACTAAATGTGGTAGGACAGTCTCTCTGGAGGCATAGAACATAGCACCCCACTAAAGTTTAAATATTCCCAACACCAATGATAATATGGACAGTCATAAGTGATATTTTCCAATGAGACCCACAAAGCAGGATTATTAAAAACCTAGAGCAGTGATCCCCAACCAGTGGTTCTTGAGCAATGTGTTGCTTCCCAACCCCTTGGATGTTGCTCCCAGTGGCCTCAAAGCAGGTGCTTATTTTTGAATTCCTGGCATAAATGCAATTTTTATTTGCATCAAAAGCATGAGTAGTACCAAACAAAGCCATCTGTACGGTATTAGTTCAGGCTACCTATAGCCAATCACAGCCCATATTTTGCACCCCCAGGATGCTTTTGCATGCTTGTGTTGCTCCCCAACTCTTTTTACATTTGAATGTGGCTCATGAGTAAAATGGTTTGGCATCCCTGACCTAGAGGGTGTTTTTTTCTTGAAAACTAAGATGGGATATTAATTGTTGTAATGGATTAAGTTGATTTTTTTACTCCGAATTCACCCTTTTACTATTTTTGTGAAAATTCCCCACCCACCACCTTCCCTATTGAAGGAGACAAGTAAGTTTTGATTACGTTTATCATACAACCAATATTTTATTTTTACTTTTTCTATTTAACATTGACATTTTTGTATTTATCACCAAATATAGCTTTAATAACTTTGATATTATCCAGCTAAATTAAAATAAAACAGCTACTGTATACTGATTCCATTGATTGACAATGTATGATATCTGTGAAGGATATACCTGCTATACCAAATAGCACCTTGACCTAAACTTCTAGCTATAGGGGTGGAGTTCACTATAACTCATTAAGGACACACTACCCTAAATAATGTTCAGGCAAGGTGAGAAGTAGGGCATGAGTTGGTCAGCAGACATAATCATTTAGTCTCTTTATCAGTAATGGAACATGCCTACAGTAGTGAATATCTTTAGAGCAGCAATCTTCAGTGTGAAGGAGCATAGTTGCTGGCAAGTTGATAATCTTAATCATTCTTGATTGATAAAATGAATCATGATTTTACTGATGTGCTGTGTAGAGGTAGTTCACCTTACAATAAACCTTTAGTATGCTGTACATCAACCTGGGATACATATGTGAAGCAGTAGTCACTTAGCATTAGAAGCTATAACTGACAGGTTGAGCAGAGAACTGTCAGGTTTAGGAACTTAAAGTAGCAATTACTTACAAAAGTAGATCTATCAGAGAAAAAATATCATGAATATGACCTTTTAATGTATACTGATATTTTGAAGAGTATTTTTTTTGTGTCAGTATCGCTTTAAGACAATTATATTTTCTTTGTTTTTCTTCTATTTATTCTGCTTTTGGCCTTTGCTGAGTTGTTGCCCCTAACCAGAAGATACTGTTGCTGGCTTTCATCATTCATTTTCAGAAATCTTTCTATTTGTACATAAGGAAATCTGTCAGTCTGAGTAGTCTGTAAAAGTGGCAATAAAGATTGCACATACGGCAATGCTCTGTGTTAGCTACATCTTAGGGCTCTGGCACACGGGGAGATTAGTCGCCCGCGACAAATCTCCCTTGTCACGGGCGACTAATCTCCCAGAACTATACCATTCCACCGGCGAAAATGTAAGTCGCCGGTGGGATGACACACGCTGCGCAGGCGATTTAGGCAAATCGCCTAAGTTGCCTCGCGAGGCATCCCACCGGCGACTTACATTTTCGCCGGTGGGATGGTAGTTTGGGGAGATTAGTCGCCCGTGACAAGGGAGATTTGTCGCGGGCCACTAATCTCCCCGTGTGCCAGAGCCCTTATATACATCTATCTTATTAAGATTTCCTTTATATTTGCCAGCATTTTCCTCTTGCTTCGATTGCCTAATGAGCTGCATGAACACAGAATATGTTCTCAGTTTCCTTCTGAAATAAAAGCACATCCTATTTGTTTTTGTTTGTGGTAACTCTTCATCAAATATTAAATGCAAAAGCAATGTTTCAGTGCTTGGTTCCTTCCCTTTATTGCAAATCCAATGCATGTCAGTAAGTGGTAGTTAGCCTGGAAGAGGTTATGCAAGAACTTGTCCTGGTTTGACCTTGGAGCAGAAATGCTGTACAAACAGTATGTCTGATATGTTTCTAGGTTCCCTATAAAAATACAGAAACCAGTAAGCTCTGTCTTCATGTTAACTGCAGAAAGATAAACATAATTATGCATTTTTAAAACTATTATAAAAAATAAATACTCATATTGCAAGCCTGAGTTCTGAAAATGACTGCTCATTACAGTTCTGTAGAGGTTACAGAAAAGGCTCAATTAACATATTGCCAGACGCATAAAAATACTGTCCACTGTACATCACACAAATTATGTATTTTTTAAAAAAATGTTTTTTTTGTGCATGGGAGTTCATTAGGGAAGCTAAACTGCAAAGAACAACAATTAGCAAGGAGCTACAAGGTGATTTTATGCTCAGACATGGAGGTTACAAAGAAGGGTTCAATACTGTTTTGAGATTGTGAATTGTGGAGAAAGCCATTACTAATTATCCTTGTTCTAACATTTGCTGATGAAAAATGCTAATTACCATGGGGAAGGGGAACAAATTGTTATAAACATCACATTTCACTTTTAAATATCTTGACATGATTCACATAGGCACAACTCAGTACTTCAGATTTTGGGGACCTGTAACTTTCTGTATCTCAAACCAACATAGCCATTGTAACCCTTTCTTAGCACGCCCTTGTGGAAGTAGATTATACATGCCATCAGCAGAACCCAAAAACTCTTTGCATATGAAAGATACTGGGAACTGGAATTTACAGCGCAGTGCCTCCACCTCCACCTAGTGGGCACTGAGGGATTATTTTCCACTATGAAATAATCAATTTTGCAGCAAAGGTAAACTTAATACAGAACTTTAGAATAATGTGATAACTGGGGTAAAAAGTCAAATAATATAACCCTGCTTTGGATTAACCAAACTTCTGGCACAGTCTCCACCCCTGGTGGAAATACCCTTGCCCAGTTCAGTCTCTGGCAGTCCCTACCCCAAAAGCCCAAGAGCTCTTCAGTTTCCCAGGTAATGCTACCTGCCCCAAATGATAACATAAAAGATTACAAAAGTTGTCAATTGATATTACAATTGTGTAAACCATACTACCAGGAATAGACTCTGCAACAACATATATGCAGCACAAGTGGGATATATAAATGACACTTTTGTTTTCCAACAATACATTTTATTGAAGATTTTCTGTTTTTGAGAAAAGTAAAATTACGTGCAACGAATTCAAAGAAAAAAGTAAAAAGAGGTTACACAAATAAAAGGAAAGCAAAATATCAGTTAATGGTGTGACTTTTATAACATAGATTGATAAGAAGTCACTGACACTTATCTAAGGCTAGCTCCTACACACAACTGAATGCCTGGATCAATACTACTATATCTATAGAGATGCAGAACCTTTAGGCTAGTGCAATAAGTTCAACATATAAAATAAGGCATTTCTAGCTAAATTCATTTTTCGGGTTTAGTTCTCCTTTAATTGCCAAAGTTGTATAGCAGTAATGTACAGCTTCAGCTACAGCCCTACCAGATGTTTGGGATGTTAGTCCTGTAAGGCATTTAAACAGGTTTCAGTTTCTCTTAATTTAAGGTTCCCTTACTAGCCTGGAGTAGAGTACAGGTATAGGACCCATTATCCAGAATGCTCGGGACCAAGGGTATTCCGGATAAGGGGTCTTTCCGTAATTTGAATCTCAATACCTTAAGTCTAATAAAAAATCAATAAAACATTAATTAAACCCAATAGGATTGTTTTGTATCCAATAAGGATTAATTATATCTTAGTTGGAATCAATTACAAGGTTCTCTTTTATTTCTACATAGAAAAAGGAAATCAGTTTTAAAATTCTGAATTATTTGATTAAAATGGAGTCTATGGGATACAGGCATTCCGTAATTCGGAGCTTTCTGGATAAAGGGTTTCCGGATAAGGGGTCCGATACCTATACATAACCAGCTTTATTCAATTACAAATATTATTAACAGCTCAAAATAAACTGAATAGTTGATAAACAGTTGCCGAATTACTCAGTGGCAGAATTACATTTTCAAAATGTGCAATACATGGGGGGCACATAGACACTAGGGAGCCCTGCAATGAACACCTGATTGAGCCTGTTACTTCTTTACTTTTGTGTATTGCTCCCCCACTAGCAGCTGTCTGTACCTAGTAAATTGCACACTAATACGCTGTGGTGCTGCATGCATCAGTGCACTGGGGTCCAGTAAATCATGCAAGTTGGTACGAATCGTGTGTCTTTTGTTGGTGGATTTTTAGGTAAAACACTGCATAGATGTAGTTAAATAGTGAAATCAAAATTGTCCAAATGTAGGCTGTGGGCCATATGGGGACCATCAAGGGATTGTTATGACCTTATTCAATCCAGAAGACCCTCAGAAATATTTGTATCTTTAAATATGATGAGAAAATAATGCAGCCTGTAAATGAATTACAAAGTAAGGGATTGGCCCAATATTTATACACAGTTGGATATCAATTTGAATGTAATTGTGGGATCAGTGCTATTTGGCCTACACAACTTAATATGTGGTCATTTATTTTATTACTTGTATTTGGCTATTTCGGACAGATGAGAACAGGGCCTTGCCCTTTTCCCAACAGGCTTCTCATACTTACTGTGGTTCCAGTCCTGTGCTTGTCAATCATCTGATAGCTATGCCTGCCAACTTCCCAAGCTCATTCATAAATGGTCAGATTACCTTTAGCCTGGGAACCTTGCCAAATTAGTGTTGTGCTGCTGATAACTCTCTGTCATGTACAGATTACATCCCCAACTCGTGATAAAATGAACAACCTGGTAATAAAATAGTGTAAAATGACCAATTCATTCTATCTTGTAGTACTTCCGATTTAAGTTTCCAACTTCCTTGTCCAACATCTTTAATAAACCTTTAATTTTCTGTTGCTATCTTTAAAGTCAGAATTACACTCTAATATACACAGGGCACTTACCTGTTGGTGGTCAGGCAAACCTGGGAACCCTCTGTGGTATTATTAGTAGTTACTGAGAAACCTAGTACAGGTATGGGCTTCCTTATCCAGAAATCCATTATCCAGAAAGTTCCGAATTACAGAAAGGACATCTCCCATAGACTCCATTATAAGCAAATAATTCTAATTTTTAAAAATGATTTCCTTTTTCTCTGTAATAATAAAACAGTACCTTGTACTTGATCCCAACTAAGGTATAATTAATCCTTATTGGAGGCAAAACAAGCCTATTGGATTTATTCAGTATTTAAATGATTTTTAGCAGACTTAAATTGTGGAGATCCAAATTACGGAAATATCCCTAATCCGGAAAACCCAGGTCCTAAGCATTCTGGATAACAGGTCCCATACCTGTATGTGGAAACGCTGCACTCAGAAATACTAACACACCATTATAAAGATAACATTATATTAAATACAACAATGTATAAAAGGCTAATTTCTGGCTAATTAGAATACCCCAGGTTATGTTATTGTAAAAGTAAAGTAAAAGTCCCTTAAAAAAAATAACCAACGTTTAAGCAAAAAATACCTTTTCAAATGAGCTTAATACCCCACTGGTAGCCCTACATTTTTCCAATAAGCCTTTTTCTAAAGAAAAACTGCTGAGTATTGGGTCTCAGTAATGGCTGGTACTTTTAGGCACTCCTGTCAGCGGGGTAATCACCCAACAGGCCCTGCCAATACTCTCCTAACCGTATCCACACCACTTTTGGCACCTCTGACAGTGTTACACTTCATGTGTGGGGCTTACCCAATGGCACAGGACAAACACGAATCCCCAGTGGTATTGGGAGAGACTGGGTATCTGTTACTCGATAGTGCAGTGCCTCCACCTAGTGGGATCTGTGCGTGAACCTACAGGTGGCCCCATTAGGAACAATAATAACACACAGTACTTGATAAACGAAATAACTTTTTATCTGAAATAAAAGGGGAAACTAATACATATAACACTCCTAACAAAATGGCAAAAAGGGCCTCACTAACTAACTCTGCCAGTGCAAGCTATCTCACTAACTAACAGTGAAAAGTCTGTTAACTCAGTCCAATAAAATCTTCAAGCTCTTCTTTAGTGCCCTGTCACCTTAAATGGGAATACTCACTAAAAAATCCCTTTGGATGTGTTACACTGAACCCCCAAAACTTCACACATTGCCAGTGCACTCCAGGTCAGCATAAAAACCGCAATAGTTAATATTAAAATTGATCAACCTTTATTTGCACATCTAAAAAACACAGCTTGAGGTCTTATGTGTTTTGTGACAGCACACTGAAGGGTCTAGCAGGAGCACCCGGGTCAACAGGACCATTTGGTAAGCACAATGCTTTCTTGTTTGGAAGTGGGTTCTCCCTGGCCGTGAGTTTTTTCACCTGAGTGAAGGGTCCGGGGCAGGTTGCACCTGGACCAGAGGATTTGAGTGTTGAGCAGTTTTTGTGTGTGGGTACCTGTATTGCTTTTTCCAGATGGGCATCTGTATTGTATTTTATTTTTAAACTAATTTCCATGTTTGAACTAGCCCTTAATCCAGGGGTGGGCAAAATATAGGCTCAGGGGCCACATTGACTTTTAAAATTTGATGCCAAGTCTCGCGTGATGAGACTTGTGGAGTCAGGACAAAGCAAGACACACCAATCCTTGCCGGGCTGGATTAAAAAGACAAATTAATATTAATGGTGGATTGAGAAGAGAATCTATAAGTTATATCCCACTGATAGGTCCTGAAACAATATACAATCAAATAACAAAGTATTTCAGTGAAATAAACAGACGCGTTTCGCACCATTAGGTGCTTCATCAGAGGATGATGATCTGATGAAGCACCTAATGGTGCGAAACGCATTAGGAGAGTGGGTATCATGAGGCACTGGGATGCACCTATCCATTGTTTGGTATAGTATGTTTACTGCTTATTTTTGAATTGTTTGTTTGATTTTGAGCCAATAAATGGTCTGTTTATTTCACTGAAAAAAAGACCAATGGGCCGGACATGGCCTGCGGGCCGTAGTTTGCCCACCCCTGCCTTAAACTGTGTGCTGTGGATATATAATTTACACTGAACCCCTGCCAGACCCCACCTCCTGCCTGATGTCCTCCCCTGAGTGTGCATGAAACTTACTTACAATGCATCAGGCAAGAGACACTGGCAGCCGGGAAATTGTTCAAATTGCCAAAATTAATGGGGTAAGATTCCCTGAGAATCTGTTTGGTCTTTTCATTTCTTTATTTATGAATTTGGGGAAAATATTAGCTATATACTGTGAAATATGTAGGGTTAATAGATACCTACTGGAAACAAAGTCTATTAAAATGTGATTCTTGTATAAAGGAATGTCAGTCATTTTAAGACCAGAGACCATTTCTTAGGGGCATATTTATTATGCTGTGTAAAACGAATTTGCCAAAAAATGGCGTAAAAAGCTGTGTAAAATATCGCCATCTGAACGTCAGATCTTACGCCGTTATTTTACATTAGTTCTGGTGGATGAAAAAACGTGTAAAAAAAATTACGCTGGTTTTTACATGGCGAAGCCTGGCGATATGTGGCAAATTTTTTCGCTGTTTTTTTACGCAGCATAATAAATATGCCCCTTAGTCTTTCCTTTTATTTTATAACTTATAAGGAGGCATTGTTGTAAAAGATATGGCAGGTATGACACAATCCAAGGGGATCAAATACTGAGTGGGGCTTAGATATAAACATTGGGCAAATTAAATCTGGGCAGTAACCCATACCAACCAATCAATGATTAGCCTTTTTCAACCAAAAGCAAACATCTAATTGAGTTACTGCCTAGGTGCAAATATGCCCAGTAATTATAAATGATCCCTAGTACCTCTGGAAATTAGATTTAGGGCTCTGGTACACGGGGAGATT
This sequence comes from Xenopus tropicalis, assembly GCF_000004195.4. Taxonomy (NCBI): domain Eukaryota; kingdom Metazoa; phylum Chordata; class Amphibia; order Anura; family Pipidae; genus Xenopus; species Xenopus tropicalis. Next base: position 92,150,711 of record NC_030680.2, on the reverse strand, counting down.
AGTCGCCCGCAACAAATCTCTCATGTTGCGGGCGACTAATCTCCCCGATATGACATCCCACAGGCGAAAATGTAAATCGCCGGTGGGATAGCATACGCGGCAGCGTGATCCACAAATCACGGCGCTGTGTATGCCACCCCACCGGTGATTTACTTTTTCACCGGTGGGATGTCATATCGGGGAGATTAGTTGGGGTCAGTGAGCCCTATTTGCCTATAAGAGAACTAGTGCTGCCATGTAAAAAGGGTTTCCTATGATTAGAGCAAATTCCTTCTTGCTAATGACATTCACATGCCCTCATCTGAGGATGCACAAGATTATTATTAGCTATTTTATTTAAAGCACCATTCATATTCCTTAAAGCTGTTCCATTGGGAGAGAGTACAAAAATAGACATAAGGACACAGACCAGCACAACTTGCTAATATACACGTATATATATATATATATATATATATATATATACTGTATATATCACATCCATGCTTCAATTCACTCTAGTTAAGAAGACATTGAGGCCAGGGTCGGACTGAGATGCCAGGGGCCCACCAGAAAACTTTAGACCGTGGGCCCACTCTCCAAAATATTTTTAAGTCTCTATATTTTCCTAGTATTTTTTACCTTTACATACTATAATCTATTCTATAGAATTAGTTGCTTTGTTCCCATAGAAAAATGTAAGTAATGACCATGAATTAGGTCAAATGGCTAGAAATTTCCTGGTATCCCTGTGGGCCAGTCCAACACTGATTAAGGCTCATTATGAATGTTAAACTTTGGACACGTTATCATGTTATTTTTACCCACAATGCAGTATATTTACTTCATAATTCCAATGTAATAGTAGGCACCCACAAAATTGCCTCAGCACAACTTTGTGAGCAAATGGTGTCACATCAATTAGGATACGTGGAATTAATAAAGGCATTTGTATCTGCGGCTATATACAAATCCTCTTAGTGAACCTTCGAAATACCATCAGGTCCAGGTTGACAGTAATTCTAGGGTTTTTTGCATCCACGTGCACAATTTATCAGAGAAGGCTGGGCAGGTAAATTGAAGCTTGTTTCAAGTCACAAAAGGAATATAATTGGACACAAGTGCCTTTGTGCACTGGAAAGCTCCACCTCAATGGAAGCTCAGATTTATATACATTTTATTGTTATAGGGGAGACAGAGGGTGACTATAATCAGCTTACACTGTAAATATATAATCAATTTAACGCTTTGTTATTTTTTAAAAATATATGTATTTGTGTACTAATGGTAAAATATATATTATATTTAGTTTACACGGAATTATAGCCCTGTCTTCATTTATTCCATGAGCAGTAATATAAAAAAATGTCATCTAATTTGTAGATAGGCTGTTTACCTTGAGTAGGGTTAGTAGCAAAGTTCAGAGTAGCCCCAACTTTAACCATGAGAGATTTAGGCATTATGGTTAGGGACAAAGTTAAGAGGATGAGACATGTACAGTGGGCACAAACTGTTTCTTTTCTTTATGCACTTCCAATATATCATTTACAAGTGTATTTAAAGCCCAATCAAAGGGGTTTTACCGAGAGGTAGCTGCAAGCAAAATATCTTGTGCATCGTGGAAGATTTTAATGAAAGGGAGACCACCTATAGCGCTGCGTATATTACAAATTCCATATCATGGCTGGCAGTGGCTCCAGGCAAAACCTGACTAGTCTCACTGATGTTACAGTCAGCTCTATTTACCCCACCTGCAGAGTAGGTGGTACCATTTGTATTGTGATAGATGGTCTTTAACAATACACTATAGACATGGTGTAACTCATCTATTTAAAAACACATAGATGCAGTATAGTGTCCCATCTCCTCCTGCAGGATCTGTTATCACAGGTATTAACATTTTATCTCCTTCTCCCTCACAGAAAAGTCACATCACCTGCATTTGCCAGCAGCAACTCACATATTTAGCACTTACAGACTAGCAGATCTCTGCTATTGCAATACAATCCTATATTCATAGTAGGACTTTCAATAATGCTAGGGGAGGCTAAGCCTCAAAAAAGGCTGAAATGAAAATAGTTTTTTGTCACTTGGCATCTATCCCCTGAAAAAGCTAATTGTACTTTTATATATTTGTTGTTTTTTGTTTTTTGTTTTACTTTTTTTCACTGTTTTGTTCATCTAATTAGTTACAGTGGAGCCCTCATGAGACTGCATAGTAAGGAAACAAAGCAATGTTGTGTATCCATGCCAGTGTTTTAGTGCCAGGGCATGAATATCTGCCATCAGTACCAACTGCATCTGACTGCATATAATGTTCTGGTTTTGTAAATACACACTGCATTTAACTGTATATAATGTGCCTGGGATGTCAGTACCCATTGCCTTTCTTGCTATAAAATGAACAAAAACACATTTAAGCTATACTAATCCCAAACACAAGTGGATAGAGCACTTGCATGTATAGTGCATAGTGCATGTATGAATACCTAACATTTTAGGGTGAAAAAATCACTCCCACCCGCACTTTTGCACAGTATCCCCAGAAGTCAATGGAAACCGCAGGGAGCAACATGCAATGGGTTGGTGAGCAACATGGGGACTACTGCTCTAGATCATGTAACCATTGCCAGATATGAATTCAATACTCTGTGAAAAAGTAGGAGATCAATATATTAAAAGACAAGAAGAACCCAATATGTCAGGCACCACTTATTGAATGCAATAGCCCTGGGCCTTGGCTCCTTATAGGAAAAAATGCACCCACCCAGAGTAAAACGTAATACAGCACTGCTGGTTACCCCTGCTGGCACCCACAGATTTAACTGGAAACTAACACTTCTGGTACTGGCCAAAAATGTGCATCAGATTGTTCCCATTGAAAGCAAAGTGAAGTGCTTTGGCGCTTGTCTGAGCTAAAATATGCCACCAGCAAGTATGGCTAAACACAGCAGAAATGACAGCAAAACATACTGGAAAGAAACCCAGCACATCCGCTTTAAAGGAGAAATGTTCACATAGGTTAAACATGAAAAAGATGTTTTTGATTTTACTGATCCCTTACCTTGCAATTTTCTATTTCCTACTTGAATATTAAATGCTAAATAAAGTATACAAATACAATGGAAGTGCAACTGATCTGGCCAAATTAACTACAAACATACAAAAAAAAAAGGGATTGATCAATGCACATTCCCTGGTCCCCTGTTTCATAAGTAAATTGTCTATTAGTTTCATGCTAGTGCATACAGTATATTGACAAAAAACAGGGGTTTTTAGTTACAAAATTATGATCATAAGATTGGTAAGCCACCATACCACGTCAAGGTAAACCCCGTATGGTGGTCCTATCTATTTACCTCTGGTCATACTTTTCAAAGGCTGGCACTCCCGTGCACTATTGCCATTCTTGACCTGGGGGCTGGTTTGAATCAGAGGGCTTAGTCACTCCCATGCCTTTTGCTTACATAGAGATTGCCTGGTTCCCCAGGCCCAATCCTCCCCCACTTGCGGCTTGTAAAGGAGAAGACTGCCCATTAACCAACACCCATTCTTTTTAAAGGCATAAGACCACCATTAAAGGGACGTGTGTGGGGGTGCTGAACCCACATGGAAGTTTGGCCATTCTTCCTGCAGAATTAAATCTGCTAAACTACATAAATACACAAAAGGAGGTTGTGGGAGCACTCCAAGGCTAAATAAAGTATACAAATACAATGGAAGTGCAACTGATCTGGCCAAATTAACTACTACAACCCCTGTTTTTTGTCAATATACTGTATGCACTAGCATGAAACTAATAGACAATTTACTTATGAAACAGGGGACCAGGGAATGTGCATTGATCAATCCCTTTTTCTTTTTGTATGTTTGTAGTTATATATCTTATTGTATTAAATTATTTGGCACTTGGGTGGTTAAAGTTATCTAGGGAGTGGTCAATTAAGGGTATTTAAAAAATAGGTGAGTGAGAGACTCCTTTAGTAGCTTCGGATGAAGTGGCATGAGCCATGAAACGCGTTAAGCTGGGGGGTTGTTTTTTTCACATTTTTTTCACATGTTTTTAATGGAAGTAAAATAAAGGATATTTTTATTGACTAAGCAGTCCTGCGTGCTCCATCTAACAACCACAACTTTTCTGCAAAGTTTGGAGACCCTGAGATTAAACATGTGAGAATGGCAGCAGTTAAAATTTCCCCACTGAAAACAATGAAAGATATGTGATTGACTTTTGGCGGCTCTGCCCACTTTTTCTAACCTTGAGTACGAAGTCACGCAGTGACTGAATGTGCAAAGTTTGGGAATCCTGGCACCTAACCAATAAAATTCAAAAGGTGAGATCTGGTTGGCTGTTGGTGGCTCCACCCACTTTTTCAAAACTAAAACTGCAGTCCTCTAGTGACCATCTGTGAAAATTTTGGGGACCCTGGTGTTAATTCTGTGAGAATGGCAGCAGGTTGAATTTCCCCATTAAAAGTCAATAGGTAAAATCTGATTGGCTGTTGTTGGCTCCACCCACTTAAAAAAATACAAAAAGCCTTAAATGCGTAGTCACCCAGTGACTGGTTATGCAAATTTTGGGAACCCTGGCAACAAACAAATAAAGATCAATAGGTGAAATCTGATTGGTTGTTGGTGGCTCTGCCCTCTTTTCAAAAGTAAAACTGCAGTCCCCTAGTGACCAACTATGAAATGTTTGGGGACCCCGGTGTTATTACTGTGAGAATGGCAGCAGGTTGGATTTCCACCAAGTCAATAGGTAAAATCTGATTGGCTGTTCACAGCTCCGCCCACTTTTGGGCATCCAACAATCATCATATTTTCATTCAGGCTGAGCCCATGACTATGTGATTCAAGTTTGGGGAGTGTAGCCTCAAAGCTGTAAGATTGGCAGCAGTTTGAAAATCTTCCCAAACCAATGGAAGAATTGGGGGGTTCGGAGCGGCGCCACAAAAATACGGGGGGGATCGCTTAGAAAAGCACAAGCAACCTGCTCCGCTATAGGGCGAAGAAGTGTGGAGAGTTTGTTTCAATTTCCCCATTAAAGTCAATGGGTAAAATTTGATTGGCTGTTGTTGGCCCCTCCCACTTTGGGGTCATCCAACAAATGTCAGGGTGACCCTATTATTATGTTAACCAAGTTTGGGGTGTGTAGCTTCAAAGCTGTAAGTGTGGCAGCAGTTTGAAAATCTTCCCAAACCAATGGATGAATTGGGGGGTTCGGAGCGGCGCCACAAAAAGACAGGGGGGGATCGCTTAGAAAAGCACAAGCAACCTGCTCCGCTATAGGGCGAAGAAGTGTGGAGAGTTTGTGTGTTTCCCCTAAAACTGTAGGAGTAGCATCTAGAAAATGGGGGGCACTAAGAATAAGCCAAAGTGGAAGAACACTATGTTGGGGTTTTCACACAATAAGAAAGGGTGCCAGTGGGTCTTGAACTCAAACTCATTTATTGAACTTGATCTGCTTTAAAAGTGTTAACACACAGGATGGAGGATTCATGTACCATACAGGTAGGTTTCTCCCAGCTTCTGGGTTGTGCCTCTCCTAAGTGGAAGCCAGGCAATGCTCTATCTGAGCCTACACTCAAACTCAGATTCCACTTCTGTCCACTTGCCTGCTTCAGATAGAGATCTAAACCTGAACATGCGGCTCCCAAGCCTTTTATACTATAGCACACTGTCACCTTAAGGCCAAACTGTAACCAAGGGTCATGTTTTCACCCAGGAAAGGGACTTTCCTTCTATATTGAGGACCCCTATAGTCATCTAAGCACCTAGGGGGCTGCCAGAATGAAACGGGCACAATTTGCCAGTCCCCTACACCAGGGGTAGGGAACCTATGGCTCGGGAGCCAGATGTGGCTCTTTTGATGGCTGCATCTGGCTCACTGCCAAATTTTTAATACAAAAAAAATGGGGGGCGTGGCCTGTGCTTGGCGGATAGAAGACGCCTTCTAAGCCTTAGAACAGGTCTTCTGTCCGCCAAGCACAGGCCTCGCCCTCCTCCGCATCCGGCATCCTTACCAGGTTGCACTTGAACCAGAGCCCAGGGAACTGAGAGGGACATTGGAGCAGAAAACTGTGACTGTTCACGCTTGAATTGAAAAAAAAATGTGGCAAATAGGTCTCTGTTGGGGCTACAAAGAGACGCCAACTGTGCATACAATGGGGGAACGGGCCTGAAGCCGCATCGTCCTCCACAGGCAGCCGCAAATTGAGGCCCCGGCTTTGCCCTAGCTCCCGTCGGCCATTGTATGGCTCTCACAGAATTACATTTTAAAATATGTGGTGTTTATGGCTCACTCAGTCAAAAAGGTTCCCGACCCCTGCCCTACACCTAATAATACTGCAAAATTGTTTACAATTAAGTTTACTTTTCTTCTGCAAAATGTTAAATGTGAGGAACGCTTCTCCATGACAAGTGGATATACTATTACAATTTTACTGGGCAAGCTTGAGTACTAAGTGACAGTAGAGTCTGAGCACCCAGGAATTTTACAACACTTGGTGAAAATCTGGGGTCATTTCTTAGCTTCTGTATTCCTGAGTCCTGGAAATTTGGCTTTTCCTGATGTATATATGCTAAATTCCTATGCTCTTGGAGGCCCCTCAGGTAAAGGAAGGCCCAAAAGCAATCACAACCTGTGCTATGTGAGCAATGCTTTTTGCCTGTGGAAAGTAAATACTTATTTAAATTGGTCAGGGACATTTCCAGGATCAGCTTGTGAAAATGGAGGTCTGCATCTTAAAACGAACAACTATACATCCCTGTTAATATCAGTGTCGGACTGGGGTGCCAAGGGCCCCCCAGAAGACCTTAGGCCCACTTTCCCCTTCTTCTTAGTTTTTTAGTCTCTTAATTACTTCTTTTTACATACTATTATCTATTCTTCCCTCCATTTCTCATGTTCCTTCTCATATAGAATGAAGTAATGGCCATGGTATAAGCATACAAGGCAAATGGTTGGGTGAGCAGGAGGGCCCACTGACCCCTGGGCCCACTGGGAGTTTTCCTGGTATCCTGGTGGGCCAGTCCCACACTGGTTAACATCACCCTGTGCCCGCAGTTAGGGTTGTATAAATAAAGGCCAATAACCCAGGGAAGCAACAGGCAGCGCTATCCATTATCATCTCCCTTTATGGTGATATGAGGGGAGTGAAGGTGTAGCAGCCTCTGGCTCTCAGATCTGTGCCTGGGTAAGGGTGCAGCGATAATGGGCAGGAACCATGTTCCCCAAGAGCTTATGTAGTAACAGCACCACAGGAAAAACCAGTAACTTATGCTTTTACCCTCAAATGACGTCGAGATGTATTCCCTTAGCCTCCCCCCCACCTCACAAGAAAGCCAGGCCACAAGAGAGAGCCAGAAAGCACATGCAGCTGGCAAGAAGCAGACAAAGAGGGGCTCGCAAGAAGAATAGTGGGGGAGGAGCAGCGCTTCTCCTGCAGCTTTGGCTGCTGAGGCTTTCCGTAGAAGGATGCTTTTGGGGTCTTCTGGGTTTAGCTTTTGATTGTACGTTCGTGGAACCCGAAGGTCTCGCTGTTTGCCCCTGACACAATTGTATGTACACAGCGTAACCCCGCCTTGTGCCGGGCCGGGGGGGAGGAGCAGGAGAGAAAGCCGAGCCGCGGGAGAAGCACCCTCCCAGTCTCTGGTTTCTGACAGGAGGGGGCGGCTAGAGCTCCAGCGGGGAGAGATGCGATCGGGGATGCAGAGAGGGATCGGGAAGGCAAAGGCTATGGAGTCGTAATGGGGTCAGCCCAGGCCCGGGGGAGAGGACGGTATCTGCCCGGGCTTATGGCAGCTGCCAGCAGGTAACAGTCTGGGCTGCGAACCGGGTAAGTGAGTGTAGAGCTGCGCCTTTATCTGCGTCTAACGGGCTGTGTGTGCATCGTGCCGCCCATTGCCAGTAATACAGTATATTCCAATGGAGAGGATGCAGGATGCTTATTGTGCATACACTTCTCACCTCTGTGTCTGTTATTTATGTCATCTTTCAATGGATATATCTCTGCCATGTATCTGTATAGATAAATCTATCTGTATCTGTCATACTGTGTCATCTACATTTCCTTATACTTATCTGTCTGTCAGGTTGTCTGTCTGAAGGATGGCTTCTCAGTGGCCCTTTGGCTGTGGAACCACAACTTCCAGCAAGCAATGACCAATGTTATATTGGTTGTAGTGCAACAAAATCTGCCGCTGGTATGCCTGCGTCTTTGTGTTTATCTGTCTGTCATTTATTTGCCTTTTTGTATGTAGCAGGCATCTCCTACCTGTGCCCGTCCAGCTGAATAATTCTCTCAAAGGACTTGTCATTCTGTTTAACTGGAGGCACATAGAAACATATACATAAATGGATATTGTTAGATATTACATATCTGTCTATTTTTATCAGATCATCACCTGTGATCCTCCAGCTGTTGTTGAACTACATATTGGCGGCAGCTGAAATGTGTGTGAAAATGCAAAGTTGCATTTCAGCAACAGCCGGTGGGCCACAGACTGCATGTGCCAGCCATCCATCTGTCTATCTAGCTATTGATTTCAGATAAAAATGCATGTAGGTAGATGGTGTGCAGAATGATACATTTGTCCAGTTCAAAGATGTGTAACAGTGTGCATGATTCAGATGTGTGTTCTATAGAAAATGATGTTGTGGTGTTGTGCCTCTTGTACAACTTTATAACATATTAAATTCAATGTATAGGTTGCAATGAAGATAGATGAATAACTGCATGTGTTGCAGAACAAATACTTATTATAACTATGTGACTTTGTGTAAAATAATGGTATTTATCTTCATTGATTAAAATAAGGCAATGCTTACTGAGCTTAAAGTGTGTTCTTCAAGCTATATAACATTTTAAATGACTTGTATAAGGATGAGTAAAAGGAAAGTATGTATATCAACTTACTTTTTCTTTGTATTTTTTATGTGACAATGAAGCTGTACTAAGAGGAATTCACAGAGTAAAGCGGAGGTTTATTTGAAGCAGTGTGTTTTGGCTATGCCCAGGGAAGTCCATTGCAGTAAATGCTCTGTTAAACCATTTTTCTCCATTAACCTGTTAAACATATATAGTACTCAGCTTGTGAATAAGCAGCTCTCGAGATGTTTCCTATTTGTCATAGTTTATGTTGTTTAGAACAGTTGTTAATAAAGTGGATTTAACCTAAAATATTAATTGAAGTAAATGTATTCGGATTGATCCTGAGCACTTTTGCAATTTACATCGATTTTTAGTGATTTGAGGTCGAAGACACTTTTAAAAAGTCACAGCAACTAGTCCATGCAGTGAAAATCGTGCATGATTAGTCACAGCGTTGTATACAGTACCCTATGGTGGGAAAGTCGCTGCAATTAGTCGCAGCGACTCACTTTTTCAAAAGTCGTGTCTTCACTTTTAGTGGTTAGCATGTTTACAAAAGTTTACACTGCTAATACTAGGTTTTCAGCTGAACAGCTCTTTTTGAAATCCAGAATGATAGGGATCCTAAATGTCTGTGCAATTTCTATGCCCTTCCTGCATTAGATTAACCCTAGGGCTGCTAAGGTATGGTATTAGCAGTCCAATACAGCCAATATCTCACTAAAAATAGAAATAAGAGTAAACTGTAAAAAATCTTGCAAATTTTTTTAGAATCTAACTGGTGCCTTAAAAGCAAAATCATAGAGGAAAACATTAGAAACAAATCTAAAATGAAAAGCAAACTCAAGTGCAAGGAAACATATTGCATGCAGGGGCATTGCTGCCATGAGGCAAGGTGAGAATCTTATCTCAGGCAGCAGTGCCCTGCATGTTACCAGGGGTGTCGAACCTGTTCCTGGTAAAGTGATACTGACACGGAAAAACTACTTTTTAAAATATAAATCTACACAAAAAGTAATTGTTATTTGAAATTCCTAAACCTGACTGTTTTGCCAAACTGACTGTCCCTTCTCAGTCTGTCAGTTGTAGCTTCTAATGCTAATGAACTCCTGCTGCACAAATATGGCAGCCCCTTCATTGAGGAACATGGGGGATCAGATAGGTAATGTAAAAGCATCAACCTTTTTGCACTTGAGTGAAATAACTATTTTTCAAAATAACTGGAGTGCTGCTGTTTCATCATTTGGTAATGCATCGGACAAATACTTTTATGGCAAAATAATAAATAGCATGCAAAGACATTGTTATTATAGATGTAAAATAGGTTTCATTTCTGGTGTCATTATCTCTTTAAGAGCCGAAATTCCAGTTTTAAAATTGAAATGTTGGCTCTCCAAGTGAAGTGATTGCAATTGCACTCTCTTATCTATCCATCCAGCATTCCTCCCCTCGGGGAGGCTGACTCAGGGTGGCACAGGGGCCAGAATTGCCCTGATTGTATGTTGAAGTTCAGCAGGAAGATATATGTACTAAAGATATACAGTATAATATAAAAAATATGCAGATGGTATAGAAGTTCTCTATGAAATCCTATATATATATATATATATATATATATATATATATATATATATATATATATATAGCAAGAAAGTGAGCTGCACACACCAGGACTTGGCAAAAAAATTATAAGTTTATTTAAGCAAAGAAATCCAACGTTTTGAGCACTAACTGTGCTCTTCCTCAGGGAGAAAACCACAGGGAAGAGCACAGTTAGTGCTCGAAACGTTGGATTTCTTTGCTTAAATAAACTTATCATTTTTTTGCCAAGTCCTGGTGTGTGCAGCTCACTTTCTTGCTTTATATGTTTTTGCTAGCACCCTGGGCATTTGAACCTTAATAGGGTGTGCTCCGTTTGTTCCTGTTCAGGTGCAAGGATATAGATCTCTATATCCTTGCACCTGTAGCTTTTGAGTAATCACCCCATACAAGTCTATAAGTGGTTAATTTGGTCTGGTTGATAAGATGATTGTCTAGCACTGGAAGAAATTGACAATCACATCCAATTCAGAGCTTTATTATTTATTTTTAATCTATGTGGTAATATAATTGGTAGGAAGATAGCTAGGGTCATTCATTGTTAATAGGAGAAAAAAGGGGGCCCATCTCCACTTGTTTAATATGCATTGTAACTAATTATGCACCATCATGTGGACATGTCTGGAAGGCAGTGTGTGCTGTATGCTGTGCAAGATACAGTATCAGGGTCCTTTATAAAGCTGCATGAGTTGGATAATAGTGGTTAGTGGCTATTATGTGCATTTTTAAACTGAGAAAATGATATAAATATGAAACAAATCAATTAATAGAACCTTATGCTCTGAACCCATGAGCATTTAGAAGTGCATTTGCTGTACTCCTTATTTTTATGGGACTTGATTTTTGTTCATTCATGTCCGTTCCTGTGGGTACCACAGTTGCCATGAAGCATTGCTGCATTCCAAACACACTTGTAATGGTATATGTGTCTTCATGATGTTTGCCTTTGTAAATGCATGGGTAAAGGTATCTGCCAGTGTTGTGTTTGATTAAATGTATTTGTTTTAGAGCAGAGGTCCTTAATGTTGTCTCATAAATATGTTATCATACTTGGGTCTCTATGATCCCTTGTAAATTTTCCTTCTACAATACATATACAGTATAAAGTTGCTGAGGGTTTGCATGCTTATCTTTAACAGACCTCCCTAATTTATCCCACCATACCTTTCCCATAAAGATGCTGGCTAAAGTTTTGTTTGCCTTGTATTTCTTTGTTTGATGGCTCAATACAATATAAACATAATTTTCTTTTAGTATGCATGTATACAGAGTTCTTAACAAAGTGTTCAAGCTCTCTGTAGAGTTTCATTCTTTAGTGCAGATGCAGCAAGTTTAGAGTCTTATCATTAGGTTTACCACAATTTGTTTTGTTTCTTGCATGCTGCCCCCTACTAGAACCATCGCTTGCCGTATTTACTGATTTTTAAACAAATACATGTAGGGAAAGAACACACTTGAGACAGCATGGTTGATACATTGATTAAAAGTGATTCCTGCATTAGACACTCTCCTTATGTATTAACGTGTTTTTTCTTAATATTGCTTCTGTGCATTTATTTCCCCCCCCCCCATCCTGATACAGATGTTAGCGATGAGAAGCACAGAGAAAAGAAATAATGAGAGATTATCCCAGAGTAAACAATAAAGTATATATGGTGTTGTTAATAAGCTTCTCATGAAAAGAGAGTTAGGAGGGTAAGTGGCACTTGAAAATTCCATGACACAAATCTCTGACAAAATAGACTGCCAGTAGCATCCCCCGACCCCATCTGGAGACAGGCTTAGACTCCTCAATCTGGCCAAGGCCAAAACAGTTTTCTTTTAGGGTCTTAATTGCCAAACTTTCCCACTAATTTTCAGTTTATTGGACAATGTAATATTTTGTGTTGTCATATTCAACATTTTGTCTTTAATGACAATATATACTGGTAGTAAATTATGCAATCTGGGTCTAATATATTTTTTCTTGATTTGATTTTCTTTAAGAAAATGTACTGTCGCAGACTTCGTTCACATACATGACCACAGCATGTAAAAATAAAAAAGTCCAAATTTATGCTGTAAAAGTGGTACCTTTACTTAAACCTTTTAAGGCTCCCATATCATTGTTAAATAACTAAACAGTGACCACAAACCCATTTGGTTCTCACCCTAAATGGAAAACCAAAAACTACAAGCAAATGAATACATGCTGATTATAGGATTCATAATACCACAGGTACAAAAAAGTATGTTATAAATATGCCACTATATGAATGCAAAAACCATTGTTAATGTGCGCCGTATTACAGTCTCTTTAAACTCCACTCCAAAAGATGAAATAAATGCATTGATTTCTTTATTAAGGGGTGTATGAATCAAAGTGTCTGTTGCCCCCCAGTCATGACACTGCTGTATGACGGGCCATATGGAAGTGTATAGGGACCGGAAGTTTAAAGCAATACTGTCAAGGCAGAACATGTTGTTTTTGTTTTTTTTTAAAAAAAAACAAAAAAAAACACATACCGGTAAGTTAATAGGGCTTCCTCAGCAGAATCCTGCACTGAAATTTCAATTTAATTGAAGTTTTTTAATTAATTAATTTTGAAATTTCACATAAGGCCATGATTGTCTAGCACTGTTCTAGCCATATTCTTCATTTGCCAGGGTGCCACAGGCATGTGCTTTGTTAAACTTCAGTCACACTTTACTGCTGTGCTGCAAGTTGGAGTGATATTCCCCCCCCCCCCAGCAGACGATCAGCAGAACAATGGGAAGATAGCAAGATAGCAGCTCCCAGTAGATATTAGAATAACACTCAGTAGTAAGAAATCCAAGTCCAGCTTGGGACTCCTCCAGTTATATGAGAGTAGAAGAAACAATAGGCTACCTGAAAGCAGTACTAATGTGTAGCGCTGGCTCTCTGTGAAAGCTCAGACGCAGGCACAATGCACTGAGATGGCTGCCTACACGCCAATATTACAGCTAAAAAAATACATTTGTTGGTTCAGGAAAAAAATGTAAATGGTAGAATGAATTAATTGCTATGTATACAGTGTCATTTTTTTAAAAAAAAAATAATGAAAGTATCCTTTTAAGTACTTTTCAGATTGTTGACTAATGTCTGATCCTATCATGGAGATATACTAAGAAAAGTAATGTAATGTAAATCTTGGCTTATATAGGTATATATAAACAGGCAGAAATATTTCATGTCATGGAAATAAGTGCTAGATATATCTTGAAAGCATGTTTGCAAAGAATTCATGAGGGAATCAATCATCAAGATCATGGGTAGACTGTAGGGAGTGCCAAAGAAATGATATAGAGATAAAGTTAGAGACGTTTGCTGTAACAGGGGTGATTACAACTTTCGCCAAAATAAGTGACACAAGGCACTGCCTGCAGTGCTGGGGTTATAGGTTTGATTCCAGTCAGGTTGCTGTCTGCAAGGAATTTGTATGTTTTTACCAGGGCTTAAACGGTTTTCCTCTGGGTGATTCAAAATATACATGCAGGTTAACTAATTGACTGGCATGTATACAGGGGCCTGAGACTGTAAGCTGCACTGGGGTAGGTATTGTATAGTCCCCCTGTAGAAAATGTTACCATTGTACAGATAACGCATACAAATATTTTGAAATCTGACAGGTTTAATAGAAGCAGTCTAACTTAACACAGGTATAATATTGTACTGTGTAGACCCCATTCAAACTATGCAGGACAAAACTAGACTTCTTGTTAGCATGAAATGGCTAGAATGGTTTAAAGCCGTTGAAAATTATTTTTCACTATCTGAGCCTCTTCTCTCCATTAAAAAGAAACACTTTGAACTAGCTACTTATTGGCGTTATTTTGGTAAGGACCCTAAATTGTAAACTTGACTGGGGAAGGGACAGATGTGAATGACACCATGTGACATGATTGTGCTATATAAATAAAGGATTACAATAATAAAGAATGCAACATGTTAGCAGAACATGAAAAGTCACAGACAGAATATCAATGCAATAGTTAGAAAATATATAGGGGCATTTTATTTTTTTATATAGGTTGCTTTCTAGAAGAGTAAACTTAGATATTTTGAGGACAAGGGTACCCTGAGGCACAATTAAGCACTGCATATACTCTGTCAAACTGTACCATTTTAATAAAATAACTACAGACTGAACCAGGGGGGCAGAAGTCAGTTTAAATCATGTGCTGTATAACAATGTGTTCATGTTTCTAAAAAAATACTTCAATATATGCTGTGTGATGTTTTTATAGACACACAAAGAGCCTGATTTATTAATTGTTAACAATGAGTTTTGTTGTGAATTGCAATTTTTTTTCTCATTTTCTTTTTGTTGCTACAATTTGATTTTTTTTTCTGTGATTTTCTTAAAAAATAAAAACCTTAGCACTTACAAGCTGTTGTTTTTTTTTTTTTTTTTTTTTGCAAACTTAACAAAAAGATTGTGCAGAAAAAAACAATCATCTTTTAAAGGTATATTTGTTTAAATATTATAACAAATAGTTGCAATAGGAGGGCAGCAGACATGTTTAGTAATAGTAAGCACTGTAGTTACTTAGTGATTGGATGTGAAGAGTAAAAGAGCACAATTAAAGGTAATGCAAAGCTCTAGGCTTTTAATTAAGTTGCGATGGGGATGTTGTTAAGAGTAAATTTCTTTTAGCCGTATCCTCTCTGCATTCTCAGTTAGCTAAATAAATGGTGTAGTGAAGTTATGTAAGCCTGGACACAATGCAGAGAATCTGAGCTGAACCTTCAGTTCTTTATTTTGGTTTATTGTGACATTGTTTAAAGTGCACAGAAGGAACACTGCCTGTCAGTTGTACTTATCATATGGGAAAAACTAGAATTAGTCTACAGAAAATTTAGAAATGCTTGTGCATTAGCCTTATTCTGCAAACCACGATGAAAAAGGTAATAATTTGCAAGATTCAGCTATATTTCTGGGGTGACTTTGTGAGTTTTATGCTCAGGTAATTCTATTATAATTGATTGCCTGTTATGCCACACTCAGCTTTTTATAAAATTTATTTAAAGAAAATTAAGTCTAAATGATCATCTTTCTCCAAATTATAGTAGCAATAGCAATAGAAAGATGAGATAGTAGGGACTGTTAATGAAAAGGAACAATGGGTAAACATGTCAGAAATCTGGATGAGCCAGAGGTGTAATATAACACTAATAAATGGCATTTCAGACTCCTAATTAACTTTCTCTGTAACCTTTATTTTTATTTTTATAAAATGTGAGGAATACAGGTACAGTGCTAATTATGTACTTATGATGAAAGATTATTCTGACTTGGTGGCACTGGAGGGAATATGGTATTTTAATTTATTGTGATGGCTTGATAATGTTATTGATTGAATTTCAGCTAGGCAAGACATTCTGAACTCCGTATATAAAGTTTAAGTGTTGGATAGGTATGGATAACACAGTCTATATTTTGATTGTTGCATTTCTCATTTTAACAGAAAGCTATACTTCCAGAATTAATACTTAACCAATAAAGAGTTTGTCATATCAAGTGGCCTAATAAAGAATCTTACCAAATTGGAATATTTACAGTATAAGTAAATATTGCCCTTTTACATCTTTTACCTTGAGATCACCATTTGGTGATGGTCTCCATCAGAGATCACCTGACAGGAAATAATGAAGCTCTAGCTTGTAGATTGTAAGCTCTTTTGGGCAGGGCTCTCTTCACCTCTTTTATTGGTTATTGATTGATTTATTGATTGATTTTTACTCTGTATGTCCAATGTATGAAACCCACTTATTGTACAGCGCTGCAAATATGTTGGCGCTTTATAAATAAATGTTAATAATAATAATAAGTGTAACAGAAAAGAATTGGGAGTTAAGGTGGCCATACACGGGCCGATTCTAGCTGCCGATATCGGTCCCTTAGACCGAATCGGCAGTTTATCGGCCCATGTATGGGCACTAATGACGGGCCTACCCGACCGATATCTGGCGTGAAATCGGGCAGATATCGATCGGGCAGGTTTAAAAATTTAGTCTGATTAGGGACTGCATCGGCTCGTTGATGCAGTCCCCGAACCAACTGCGCCTATACTCGTCGTTCAATCATTTGGCCCCAGGGCCAAACGACCAAATTAGCCTGAATTAACCCGATATGGCCCACCCGTTGGTGGGGATATCGAAGAAGATCCGCTCGCGGATCTTAGCGTGTATGGCCACCTTAAAAGACAAGACTATCTTCATTCATTGTCTGATGTGGCCTTATATGTATGTGTGCCCTTGGTTTGTTTGTGTGCACAGTAATTCACATGATCCTAGGGGTTGGCCCATAGTACTTAAACTTTCTATTTAGGATTCCCCAGTGGCACATACTAATAAAAATTATATATTTTTTTAACATATTATATTTAGATGGCAGGGATTTACATATAAGTTGTTTTATGCAATATATTTTATAGAGACCTACATTGTTTAGGGGTATATTTGTCCTTTAAGACCTGCTGTATCTCTGAAAAAAACATCTTGCAGGCTTTACTCTTGTTTTACCCAGTAATAGAAGCCATTTGCAACATGTTAGTGTTTTCTTTATACATAACTAATGTAGCTTCACTTTTGCTGTACATTTTTAAGGATTTAGCCCTAACTGGCCTTAAAGATGCACCCTCTCCCTTTGGTAGCCACCCTACCAATCTGCACTGAACAGATATTGACACTTTTGGGCAAATGCTATACTTTGTTTACTCAAAATAGGACCGTGAATGCCCCATAGTTTATTTTGAAAAAAAAGAAATGCTTTCTGTAGTACTTTTTTTTAGTTCTCTCCCATCACCAGAGCGATTGAAACAGATATGCCCAAGCCAGGTTATTTGATCTGTTGTATTGTACTGGCCTGACAGAAGGTGTTTTAGATTATTTGCAACCTTTTTATATATGTCATTGCAGCCTATCATCTGTTATTAGCTATAAAATGCTCAAAAAGGCTTATACCTGTTCCTTCAATAGATTTAGTTTCATTGAGTCTGTTATATTGCTTTCCTTGATTAATACTTCAGTAGATAACAGCAGTGGATTATGGGATTGACAGTGCTACAGTGAAAACTCAATTTAAAGTTCCCTGATTTTAAGTTTTCCTGCATGATATTAAGATGTTTTAAATTCTAACCAGAAGAATACTGTGCCATGGTTCTGTCTGTAAATAGTCAATTCCATTTAGTCTGCGCCTCATGCAGCCATTCACTAATCGCTTATTGCTTTAGCTTGTACATCTGACTGTCAGAGGGGTCTTGAACATGCCCCCCTATAGTGTTACATTATTGCTGCACTGTTTAACCATTGTTATTAATATAGTAAATCTTGTATTTCAGAGTACAACTGACAGAAAAGATTGCTTTAACACATTTCCCTCATTTTCCATTTTCCATATATGAAGAACAGAATGCTGCACACATAGAGACTTAAAACATCTTTATTAATTGAACACTAAATGTGTTCTTCTTCAGGGACAAACCAGACCAGGTCCAAATGTCTATAAGAGAGCATAGTTTTAATATACTCCACCTTTACAACCATGTGGCATGTGGAAAATTGTAGCCTTAGCAGCAGCTGTCACTGTCAGCTGTCCCGTGCAGGGACCACGATCAGAGACCAGCAGCGCCACCTGGAACAAGGTGGTAAGATCGTGGGGCACAGACTCTCTTAAGAGTCCAACTGTTCCGCCCAGAGAGGTGGTAAGTCGATCCTTGTACCCTCTCACATTCAGCTGTCACCGTTAGAAGCTAGGCGCATACTGTTTCTAGCGCTGCACTTCCCAGCGACAACCCGTTTTTTAATGATGACCAAACTGATCCACCAGATTAACTGACTGAGACTCCTAATACTCTATATTATAGTGGTTACCGCTTCCAGTCTGTGTTCCCAACTCCGTTCCTATCGTTCTGATAAATTTGATACAGAGTGTATGTGAGTTGCAGTTCAGCCTTAGGGTTTACTTTTGCGCATCTGTTTATTTCTCTCTTATTTTTTCTTCGGTGTCTTGTCTCTCCTGTCTCAGTTTATTCTATGTATATCTAGTTTGTCTTTTGATTAATATTACCATATTCACGATAGTTTATTGGTGTGTTAGGTTTACAACACTGGGGGTTGGTAATTGGCTACACACTATGTGACGTCATAGGCTGTGGACACGTTAGATAGACGTTTTTCACAATAAAGAGACTTTGATTTTTTCGACTAAGTCCTGTGAGTGCGGTATTTTTGTTGTATTTGTGCTACATTAATTGTATATACTGCACCCAGGCATATTTTGGATCCATTAATACGTGAGTGCCTGCTTTTTGTCAGTTTTATATATATATATATATATATATATATATATATATAAAGTGTAGAAATATATATATATATATATATATATATATATATTGTACCTAGGAGCATGTTCAGTACAATTCTGGAGTAAAGAGAAGGAAACTGAAACCTCTAATGCTATAAACAAAGTGCAAATGGACAACAACACTAATGTTTGCTGCACTTTACAATAGGTTTGTGAGGCATATTCTCCAGCGGTGAAATAGTGCCTCATTAAGCAAATTAAAGTCTGCATAGTTGCATTTGGTTGCTTGGCAGAGGATATACCTTGTTTGTCCTGAGCCTTAGTGCCAAATATACAATTCCCCTAATAATGCGTAACAGAGAAAGGCTTATGGCACACTGAGCTTTTTGACTGCTTTGATCCTGAGTGCTAGTGTCCAAAGCTGCAACTGGGATTCGCATCGCCTTTGAAAGTGTAAAGTGAAAAGACCATAATTAAAACTATTTGTAAAAATACTTTATTATATACCTTGTGGAATCCTTTGTTGTTTTCAAATAAGTGATTCTTAATTTCATCTTAACTGAAATTTTATGTTTATGTATGAAATTTTTTTTAATTCTCGTTAACAAATTTATAGGACTATAACATTTCCTAGGTTTGTTTTTGAGCAATTAAAATAGGAATCCTTGGCAAAAGAATGTAAATATTAGAATACAATGAAATCTTAATTTTAAATACCCTGATTTTAAGTTTTCTCTAATTTTACACCATTTTTTTTGTTGTTCCACCATTATGTAATTCATAGTACATTTTCCTGGTTTAGCATTTTCTGGATTTGACACGATTCTTTTCTGGTCCCCTGAAAGACGTTATATTTAGGATTCTACTGTACCTGGAAAAAGTACCGTATATACTCGAGTATAAGCTGATCCGAATATAAGCCGAGGTACCTAATTTTACCTAAGAAAACTGGGAAAACTTATTGACTCGAGTATAAGCCTACATTAATTTCTGGTGGTCACACAGCTTATATGGAACTCTAAGGGGCACATTTACTATGGGTCGAATCCGAGTCCGAATGGAAAAAATTCGGATTGGAAACGAAAAAGTCGCGATAATTTTCCGAAAAAATCGCAAAATACCGATCATTACGAAAAAAACGCAATCAGACGCATTCGGCCCGTTCGTGAGTAAGTAAATGGGCCCCTAAATGTTCACTGGTGAGCTGTTTTCTAATTGGTGAATACTTTTTGCATCGGTAATAACGTTTTAAGGAGCTACTTTCGAGAGCTAGAGGATACATGCAACATTGTTACAAAGGGTTTAGATCTCCTTCACTCGCACAAAGTATGTGCAAGGGTAGGCTGGGAGTTGTAGTCCAGCAATAGCCAAGCAAAGTTACATTACTATATAAAGTTCATATCCCCTTTAATAAATATTTTATAAACATATAACCTGTATTTGCTTAAGAAAGTGTAAGAAGCAACATGTCTTTAAAATAAATAGAGACAGCTATACTTGACGTCTGCCTTCTGAATCAGTGAGGACTTCCTCATCCTTATTACATCTACAGAGAACCTACTGAAGGTTTGCTCTCACTAACACGTCATTAGGGAAAAGAATTCATGCCAAGTCAACCAAGCAATTAATTTTAGCTACCAAGTTATAATTCGGATGGGCAAAAGATTGAGGGAGCTATTTATTTTTAAAGAGGCTTTGATATGGATGGTTCAATATAGTACGACAGTGCTACCCTAGCAACCCGCCCGTCCGTCCCCAGCATCGCCAGCCCGCCCGCCCGTCCCCAGCACCGCACATGCCCGCCCGCCCGTCCCCAGCACCGCACATGCCCGCCCGCCCGCCCGTCCCCAGCACCGCACATGCCCGCCCACCCGTCCCCAGCACCGCACATGCCCGCCCACCCGTCCCCAGCACCGCACATGCCCGCCCACCCGTCCCCAGCACCGCACATGCCCGCCCACCCGTCCCCAGCACCGCACATGCCCGCCCACCCGTCCCCAGCACCGCACACGCCCGCCCGTCCCCAGCACCGCACACGCCCGCCCGTCCCCAGCACCGCACACGCCCGCCGGCGGGACCCGACTGTCCTTCCAGGTGGGGGGGGGGGGTGCTACCGCTACATTAGAGGGAAAGCTGTTACGGAGAGATAATGGTGCCTACCGTAAATGCAATAATCAACCACCGCATAATCAAGTAAGCACCACATAAGCGCTTCCCCAGCACCGTGCACGCACGCCTGCGGGACCCGCCCGCCTGTCTGTTGGTGGTGGGGGGGGGGTGCTACCGTATATACCCGAGTATAAGCCGAGGGTCACTTTTTCAGCACTTTTTTGGTGCTGAAAAACTCGGCTTATACTCGAGTATATACGGTAAATATAAAAAGGCAGATTTATCACTAGGTTCAAAGCAGAATTGGTTATTATTTTATAAAAGAGAAAGACAAAGCACAAAATGGTAATATACTAAAAACACTGAACACCATAAAGCAGTAGTTCTCAACCTGTGGGTCGGGACCCCTTTGGGGGTCGAACGACCCTTTCACAGGGGTCGCCTAAGACCATTGGAAAACACATATTTCCGATGGTCTTAGGAATAATTTTATGGTTGGGGGTCACCACAACATGAAGAACTGTATTAAAGGGTCTCGGCATTAGGAAGGTTGAGAACTACTGCCATAAAGTGTCATATGTATATATATATATATATATATGTATATATATATATATATATATATATATATATATATATATATATATATATATATATATATATAAAAATACAGTTAGCCTCTTCATGTGGGCTTTTCAGTCTTAAAAAAATGAATTGAAAAGGGTCTGCTGTTTTAATTTTATGAGGGATACACTGAATTATGCATAATTAACTATGCAGCTAAAACCTTGAGTTCAGGCTTCCCCAAAACCAACCATATCATACCCTAAACTTGTCAAATGGAAAGCTTCCTTCAGTATTCTTAGATTTGCTGAATTTGCTTCCATTTTAGAATTTGCTTCGAGCTGTCCTAGATATGGTCCTCAGAGGGACTCTGCAGGTTCATAGCCAGAAACAAGGATATAAATGTGCTTTAATTAAAGGGACAATCTGTTCTGCTCAGCACAGGAGAACGTATGACTTTGCCAAAGAAAATGTTTCCTTTATTGATGATGCTTCCCTGAATGTTAAATGTGTTTAAATGTAAAAGAGTTTTCTTTAATTAAGGGGTTTACAATTCAGTTCTAAACAAGGTTTTTTGAGTGTGTCTAATATAGTTCAAGGGGCAGGAACAGGATGGCATCCCACCATATGTCTGTCTGTTCTGCCATTTATTCCAATGAATAAATGCTTACTTTGCCTTAGCACTAAATTATAAAAAAATACCTCGCAGGCATTGAGTACCTTCTGTCATAAAACAAATATCGGTACATTCTAAACTTTCCAGTCATCAAACAAGTATTAGTATGAGGTACAGGTATAGGATACGTTATCTGGAAACCGTAATCCAAAAAGCTCCGAATTACGGAAAGCTTGTCTCTCATAGACTCCATTTAAAAACAAATAATTCAGATTTTTAAAACTGATTTCCTTTTTCTCTGTAAAAATAAAACAGTACCTTGTATTTGATCCCAACTAAGACACAATTCTATTGGGTTTAATTAATGTTTTATTGATTTTTTAGTAGACTTAATGTATGAAGATCCAAATTACGGAAAGACCCCTTATCCAGAAAACCCCAGGTCCTGAGCATTCTGGATAACAGGTCCTATACCTGTACTCTTAATGTAACAGTGAATAAGTTGTCAGTTATGTTTCAAAGGGGTTAATATAAAAAAGCAGAATATAATATGATATGCCAGTGTGCAATGGCAGGTTAGTTAGCAGTTACATGATAGGTGACCCATCTGTTCATGTGGTTGCCGTAGTGACAAATCGCAATAGCAGGAGCTGCACTCTACATGTACATTTAGTGAGAACTTTATAGCTGCAAAGTTATCAGTAGATTTTTTTTCTTTGTTTTATATTCAAAGAATACGGTCATGTGAAAACATGTTTTTTTTTTCTAAACGCATCAGTTAATAGAGCTTCTCCAGCAGAATCCTGCATTGACATCAGTTTTTAAAAAACACAGATTTTTTTACATTTAATTGTGAAATTTCACATGGTGCTAGCCATATTCTTCATTTCCCAGGGTGCCATAGCCATATTCACTTTACTGCCGTGCTGCAAGTTGGAGTGATATCAGCCCCCCCCTTTTCACCCCAGCAGCGATCAGCATAACAATGGGAAGGTAGCAATGGGAATGGACCCTTTCTACCTTAAAATGCTTAGAATGTAAAAGTATTCATACATTAGGGTGACCAGATCACTTAAAAAATTCAGGGACATGTCTTAAAAAATCCAGCTAGCAGAGTTGAACTGATATCGTTTATTTTAAATGCAGTCAGTGCTACTCTGTATCATGTATTTATTAAACAGATATTATAGATGCCAGGAAAACTGATAATTTCAGCTAGTGATTCAGCCTTTAGAACATATACAGTATAGTACGTGTGGGAGTGGAATGATGATACATTATAGTACCTGGGGGAGTGGGATGAAATCTGCAGCAACAGTTCAGAGTTGGTGAGGTTCTTAGGTAAAGTTTACAGCCTGCAGATCCTTCTTATCAGTCTTAATTTCTGCACTGCATTCAGTTTGTAATATCTCACCAGCCCTGCCCACATATGTGCCTTGATTGGTCAATTTTACTGTCTGTCAAGAGAGCTGTGCTCTGATTGGAGAAGGTACAAGAAGAAAGATCCAATTGGAGCATGGCTGATTACAACAGAACCAGAGCTTACAGGAATGCAAGAAGATTTTCCAGATGTTAAAGGTTCCAGAACAATGCCAAGCAGGTTTGGGGACCATCTGAAATCCCACAGACACAAATTATTAATGCGTAATGCAATTTTCTAGTAGTAAAAGTAGTAGTAAATGAGGCCCATATTTTTGTTTTAGATTGCATCATTTCTAAAAAGAAGTTGGTGTTTAGGGAGCATTAGGTTTGGGAGAAGGGACTGATAGAGTGTGATGGAGAATTCCAGATACACACAAAATCTGAGAGAATTTTTGTAGCAGGCATTGTGAGGAGCAAATAAGATAAGAAGAGAGGCAGTGGTCAGAGACCGAACATATGGAGAGTGACTGTGCAAAGTATTGAAAATAACTCAAATAGCACATTTTAATATTGTGTAACTATTGTAAGATGATTTTAATAAATCTGCCAGTGGTGTCCCACCTGCTGCCCTCTAGCCTTTCTGAAGTGTCCCATGGTCAGCTTACGGCTTTTGGTTAGGTTGCTTGATGTTACAATTCTAATTTGTCAAGAGGGAAAGTCACTGGTTGAACATCACTGAGTTTCATTAATTTTCTTTTTCTATCAGTTTAATTCCTAAGCCTTCCTGCATTACTTAGGACCCTGTGATTGCTAATTTTGGCCCTGAAATCACATTTTAACTTTTCTTTGTATAAAGAACTTTTTATTCTGCTGAAGGTTAGTTTAGCTTTCTCAGCTTTCAAGGAATGTCCTTGGTGGCAGTTATATAGTCCTTGGCATGAAAAGTTCCCTTGAGGGATCTATAACAGAGAGCCTAAAATTACAATGCATAGAGTGCAGTGAGTAAAATTAAACAAGTTGAGAATACGTGCTGAAAAGAATATGAGACTTTTAATTCTCCCTGAACAGATAACAGTATGTTGTTCCTCAGTCCTTTGCAATAAAGTGATTTGTTCAAAGTGGTTAAGAAAAGTTTGCTAAAGGAACACCTTACAGAGTATAACACCTTACAGTGTTTTTACAGGTATAGGATCCTTTATCTGGAACTTCTTTATCTGGAAACCTGGTACCCAGAAATTTCCAGATTATTGGAAGGCCATCTCCTATAGAGTTCATTATAAGCAAATAACTCTAATTTTTAAAAATCAATTCCAGTTTCTCTGTAATAATTAAACAGTATTTGATCATGACTAAGCTGCATGAATCCTTAGTGCTCTTTTACTTTTTTCTGGGGTCCATGTAAATGAACGTTTTCATCTATTTGGAATGCCTCAGTATCATCGACCCCTAGGAGCTCTAATTTCTGTCCTACAGCATCAGTTAATAAGAAACCGCTTTTCATTTTTTTATTTCTTGTAATTTTTAATTATTTAGCTTTTTGTTCAGCATCTTCATTTAGGAATTTCTGAAGCTATTTGGTTTCCAGGATCCAGTGTACCCCCAGCAGCCAGGCAGTAGTGTAAACGGAAGACTGGAAGATGAATAGGAGAGGGCCTGAAAGGAAAGATAAGTAATCAAAAAAAATTGATAACAAGAAAATAGCTCAGGAATAGCTCAGTGAAGCCCAATAAAAAGGGGCTAAGAATAGGACAGTCTATAAAGTACAAAAGACGCTACCCTTTTAGAGTTCCAAAAGCATAAATACCAGGAAATAAATTAATAAAAAAAACACTTTCCCCAGAAAAGATGGATCATATCAATTAGCTTATATCTTAGAACTTGGTCAGAATTTTCTGAATATTTTATCCTTGTTAGTTAGAGTATCCTTGTTCACGTCAATGAGAAAAGGATTTGTTTGTTTACAGAATGTTACCTCACATGTAATTCAGGCAAGTGGATGGAATTACAGTAGGCTGCAACAGGACCAGATGAATCCACAGTCACCCTATTGGGAAAAAAGTGAGATATCTGTATGTGTGTTATGTGAGGAAGATAATTTACTCTAGTCACAAGGAGACTGATAACTCCCTCGGATGTTTGACAGTGCTCTACCTATATAAGGTGCAGGAGTTGCCAACTCCACTTTCAGGTGTTGATCTTCTGGTCTTTACTGATTACATGATTGTATATAGCTTCGGTCAGTTTTTAAAGTGGCAAAACACCCTCTTGTTCAACATCAGTGCTTCAAAAATGACAGGGAAACAGAAATTGTATCAACTAAGAACAAATAAAGGAAACACATTAGATGGGAACATTTTGGTCACACTCTGCTAATGAAGCTGAAGTGCCTCAACCTTTTACCAGCACTGAGTTAGTTGCATCAAAACATATGATCTGTGCTAGATAAACCACATTACTGGTTATTCTGGGTCAGTGGTTGGTAATGCAGAGTATATGTCAATTGTATTGGTGATTGCTATTAATTATAAATAAAGTTGCAAATATGGTTTGTAACCTAAGTTTTTCTTAATTTTTTCAATTTGCCTAGTTTTCTTTGCACAACTGTTATACAATGTAGAAAGTTAAGGGGTCTTAGGCATTCTTGCATGCAGTGCGTCTGTGTGTTTGAGATCTCCACTTCTCTGCAATAGTCTGGGGCCTGAAACTGTAAGTTGCAGAATTTGATGATGTTTTGTGGGTTGGCACATTTTTATTTTGGTCAACACTCTATCTGTTCTTACCGCACAAAACATTCTGCCTCCTCAATGTGTTTTATGTGGATTAAATCACTCCAAAACACAGAAAGGCCATCAAAATGCTTTGTTCATAACCCAGATTAGCAGCATTTACTGTCCCATGTGTTTGGTATCTTCCATTGCAGTGTTGCAATTCCTTAGGGTACTGGCACATTAGGTGGTTTATCCAAGGCAACTTTGTGTGATCAGGTGTTGTTAGGCGTTTTGTTGCCCTCGGGAGAGGAGATTTTCCATCCTTAATATGTGTTATTTGCGAAAAGTAATTTTAATCTCCACAAAGGGAAAATGAAAATATGCACACTTATAAATGCAAAATTACAAGCTACCCTCTTGCTGTGGTGATATATAATTAATTCCAACAGATATGATTTGGGGGTTTAGATCATTATGTTGCAAGGTTAAAATTATCAGCTGTTCTGTTGACTTCTGCTTTTATTCCCATAAAACTAAAGAATGAAAAATAACCCTTGTGACATGTTTTATTGCACTTATTAATTTCAAGAACATTTATCCACCATCATCTTAGTATTCTAGAATCTGATATGTTTCACGTATTCTTACATATAATTGGTTGACGTTGAGTCTTAAAATAAAATTACAGTGAGTATACATTTACTATTAAGATACAAGTGATTTTAAATGATTTCTACATATTTTTTAATTGGTTACATGTCAAAATTTCCTGTATTTCTTATTGTGAAGCTTAGAAGCAGCACACTCTTGCTCTTTTTGACATAAAAATACTGAAAGTGCCTGGAAGGTGATCATTTTAATGGCTAAATAAAAAGATATTACCTGGCAAGCTGTCAAATGATTGTTCTCTAGGACAATGTTTGCCTTCAATAAAAACAGAACATTTTTGCTTTCAGGAACCTCTGTTGGAGTTCTGGCCCTTGCAAAATAGTACATGAAAGGAGAACATAGTACTTACATAGTACAATCCAGAATGTTTAGTTATGTGCGGCAGTGTATCCCAAGATTAAAGCATAATTATAATTGTGTTTATCAAAGCCTGGGTAGGAATCGCTTCACAAAGACACGTACACTATTGCACAAACTGAATGAATTCAGTAACAGGCTTAAACCAACCACAATAACACTTTATTTACAATTGGCATTTGTTGGTTAATTACTACATGATTTTTGAGTTCCATTTGTGGAAATACAATTGACTAACTCTGATTTTTTGTAATAGTTTTGTTCAAGGTTATGGGTTGTCCCTTCCTGCTATTATTAAATCTAATAATTGATGAGGGAAATTAAATGTCAGAGAGAAATGATTGTGTCACTGTTGCAAGTCTTGCCACAAAAGATTCTCTTCGGAGCTCTTTTGCAATTAACTTTTTCCTTTTTTTGCAATTTTCCCTTTTCAATGGTTAAATATACATATTATTTAGTTAGCCATCTATAATAATTTCTCCTTTTCTTAATTTCAGGATTTGTATATTTTCCAGTCAGTGCTGGACTTCTACCCCTTGTGGGCACATGGTGTCCTGCCTGCCTCCTCCCTGCCCAGAAGATGACCAGACTGCTGTTGGGAGTTACTCTAGAGAGGATCTGTAAAGCTGTTCTTCTTCTTTGCCTGGTGCACTTTGTCATCATCATGATACTCTATTTTGATGTATATGCCCAGCGCCTAGACTTCTTTACTCGGTTTAATATCAGGAACACTTCCAGAGCTCATCCTTACTACAACTTCTCACGTCCCAATGGCACTGTCCACAGTTACACTGCTGTCATTTCTGCAGGGGATTCATTTACACCCAGTGCCAAGTTAGAACTTAATTTGACAGTCACAGAGAAACCTTTGCTTCTATGTCCTGATGCACCACCGGAACTGGGTATGTTTTGCACAAGTAATTATGTATAATAATTTCTTTATATGTCAGAAACAATCTGCTGTAACTATGATTCAAATCTCGATTACAGTGTCACGTAATACAGCAATTTTAGCAAGTCGTGGCCTTAATTTAAAGATTATCACAGTTCAGATCTGAATTTAATTTGTGTTTATGCTTCTTTGAACAAGCTAAACTATATTCTTCAAACAATTTTAAAAAAATGTATATAGCTTTTCAATAGGAAACCTGAAATTAAAGAGATTGATTTGCATAGTAGGCCTGTTTAGCAATTATCATTATTTTGTGTCAATCCAACTGTACAGATTATTTGAAAAATGCCCTACTGGTGGTATGTATTATGCAGCTCTAAAGAAATGTTGTTACCTTAAATTATCTATAAATTCTTCATAAGAATACCTGTGAGAATACCTGGCGTATATAGTTACTTGCCACAAAGTAGTTGGTGCACAATAATGTTTCAGACACAACATCAGGCCACCCAACGTTTTTGTGTAAACTGCAAATGCATTCTATACTTATTAATTGCTTTACTACAAATCAGTGCTGTTTAATACTTTAATTGCTGTTGAGGACCAGTGAAAAATATCTGCATTGGAATGTGAAGATGTTAGTTAAACCTTGAGTTTCCAGGCCTCTTGCAAACTGGTTTTAACCCTTTCACTGCCAGCCGTTTTGGACAAAGTGGAACTTCTACTGCCAGACAGTTTTTGAACATTTTGCACTGTTTCACTTTAGGGGCCTTTCCTCGGGGGGACTTTTAGTTTACCCAGGAAAACGATATATTGTTTTTTTCAGGACAACCTAAGCTTTTAAAATATGGTAGAATTTTTGTGTAATTCCAATTTTGTAACAAGATATAGGCTTCTAAATGTATGAAAAAAAATTATATTTTCCATAATATAAACACATATATATAACACATATACCAGAAACAAAAATTATTTTATGCATGAAAATACAACTGAATTGGAAAGTCCCATGTCTCCTAAACGTGCCAATACCAAATATATATAGTTTTATGGAGATTTCTCACTTGTATAGGTCAAAAACCTCCAGCAGTAACCTACCAAATTCCCAAAGCACTGCTCCAGAAAGCTGCATACTTTAGATTTTAAGGCCAAAAATTCCGCTAACAGAAAGTTTATCCCAGAAAATTTTACATTTTTAGAAAGAACAGATTC
This sequence comes from Xenopus tropicalis, assembly GCF_000004195.4. Taxonomy (NCBI): domain Eukaryota; kingdom Metazoa; phylum Chordata; class Amphibia; order Anura; family Pipidae; genus Xenopus; species Xenopus tropicalis. Next base: position 92,121,459 of record NC_030680.2, on the reverse strand, counting down.
TGGGGAATACAGAATAGGCACAGCTGTCTGTCTACTCCAAACTATCAAGTCGCAATGCTTTCCTAAAGTTATTGGTTTTTATCAAAATTTGTGAAATTTTTTAAAAATCGCTTCAAAGCTTCCAGTCTATAGTATCTTAACTCCTAAAGGTCATAAAGTAACCAAATAAAACACCCTAAATATGAATGCCAGGGGTCCACTGAACAGTTTGATACACAATATGTATAGGTTTACCTAAGTATGTGCATGTAGGGGCCCCAATGTGAACTTACCCCCATATGTACTGTCATTTCAGCTTCTGCAAAATCAACATTTACATCATTATATGTGGGATAACGCTAGTAAAAAGTAAATTCACCCCAGAAAGCCATATATTTTTGGAAAGTACACATTCCCCCGAATCTAAAATGGGTACCCATGTCTTTCTACTCCAAAGTACCAAGCCGCAAAGCTTTCCTAAAGTTGGCAATTACACATAACATTTCCAAAAATTCACTCAAAGCTTCCAGTTTCCAGCATCTTATCTCCCACATAGCATTAGGTACCGAGATAAAACACCCTAAATATGAACGCCAGGGGCCCACTGAACAGTTTGATGCCCAATATGTATAGGTTTACCTAAGTATGTGGCATGTAAGGGCCCCAATGTGAACATACCCCCATATATACTGTCATTTCTGTCATTTCAGCTCCTGCAAAATCAACACATTTACATCCTTTATGTGGGATAAAGCTAGTAAAAAGTACACTCGCCACAGAAAGTCATATATTTTTGGAAAGTACACATTCCCCCGAATCTAAAATGGGTACCACTGAACAGTTTGATACACAATATGTATAGGTTTACCTAAGTATGTGGCATGTAGGGGCCCCAATGTGAACATACCCCCATATGTACTGTCATTTCTGTCATTTCAGCTTCTGCAAAATCAACATTTACATCATTATATGTGGGATAACGCTAGTAAAAAGTAAATTCACCCCAGAAAGCCATATATTTTTGGAAAGTACACATTCCCCCGAATCTAAAATGGGTACCCATTTTTGGAAAGTACACATTCCCCAGAATCTAAAATGGGTACCATGTCTTTCTACTCCAAGTACCAAGCCATAAAGCTTTCCTAAGTTTGACGATTTTTATGGCATTTCCAAAAATCACCTCAAAACTTCCACTATGCAGCATCTTATTTTCTACAGGTCATTAGGTACCAAGACAAAACACCCTAAATATGAACCCCAGAGGTCTACTGAACAGTTTGATGCCCACTGTACATAAGTTTATCAAAGCACATGGCACTTAGAGACCCCCAAATATACCTTGTGCACACTAATTTCATGGCTTATCTTTACCTAATTCATAAACACACTGCAGTTTTATGAGCGGTAGAAGCTGCAGAAATGTAGGTGACCCCTAAAAACCCTATATTTTTGGAAAGTACACATTCTGAAAAATCCAACATGGGTAAAGAGTCCTTTCTACACCAAAGTACCAATCTGCAAAGCTTTCCTAAAAGCTAGTGGTTTTTATGACATTTCAGAAAATCGCATAAAAATATTGCAGTTTGCCGCATTTATCTCACACAATTTCTTGCGTACAAAGGCAAATCACCCCAAATAGGAACACCTAAGGTCTACTGAATAGTTTGCTGCCCAATATGCATAGATATACCAAAGTCTGCGGTATGTACTGAACCCAAAATGAAAATAGCGCATATGGATTTCTCGCCAACTCAGCTTTTGCACACAGAGCCCCCTGACAGCGTATTATGTGCCGTAAGACCCCCTAACTATACAGAGACCTCCAGAAAACCATATATTTTTGGAAAGTACACATTCTGACAAATCCAACAAGGGTAAAGAGTCCTTTCTACACCAAAGTACCAATCTGCAAAGCTTTCCTAAAGTTAGTGGTTTTTATGACATTTCAGAAAATCGCATAAAAAATGTTGCAGTTTGCCGCATTTATCTCACACAATTTCTTGCGTACAAAGGCAAGTCACCCCAAATAGGAACACCAGAGGCCTACTGAACAGTTTGATGCCCAATATGCATAGATATACCAAAGTCTATGGTGTATACTGACCCCAAAATGAAAATAGCGCATATGGATTTCTCGCCTGCCAACTCAGCTTTTGCACACAGAGCCCCCTGTCAGCGTATTATGTGCCGTAACCCCCCTAACTATACAGAGACCCCCAGAAAACAATGGCAAAGCTATGCTAAAAACAGATCAGGAATACTAATATAGGGATAAAAATACAATAAAACCACAAAAATTGTGCAAATCAATGAAACAACAAAATAATTCACATGACCGCATAATTAGTGGTCAGAATATCTGATGCAATAGTCACGCTGTCAAAATAAACAGTTTTTGGGGGAAATAACATGTAAAAAAAAGAAGTAAAATGAAAAAAAAAAATTAAAAAAGTTTTTGTGAGTTTGTGTATACATGTGCACATGTAAAAGTTGAGTGTATATGAGTGTATATAGGTGTGCTAAGTGGGAAAAAAAAAACCTGTGCTAAATTGTGTTGTATGTGTGTATAAATGTATATAAATGTATGTAAGTGTGTGTAAAAGTGTGTATGAATAAAAATAAAATAACACTTGCCTGTCCTGAAGGTCAGATCGGTTCCCTGCTCCTCCATGCTGCAGTCGTCGAGGAAGTAGGTGGGAGGCGGCGCTCAGGGGGGAAGCAGGAAGCAGTACAAGCAGCAGATGCGATGCGATCGCATCTGCTGCTTGTAGGATGGTCCTGCGACGATCGCATCGCAGGACCATCCCCCCCAACCCCCTCGGCTCGTTGCCGAAGGGGTTTGGGGCACATCTGTCTCTCTGCACTGGCGGCTTTTGCCGCCGGTGCAGAGAGAATCGCTTAGGCAGAAAGAACGTAGGTACTACAGTGTTGGCAGGAAACTGCTTTTTTTAAAACAACATAGTTCCTACGTTCATGGCAGGAAAGGGTTAAGGGGACTATAATAATACAATAATAATCCAAAACTATATACTATTAACATTTAAACACACTGTACTTCAATATTAATATTTCTGAATAGTGGGTTATAGGAAAAAAGCCACACTTTTGGTGAAATTGCTTTCAAGGTTCAGTAGTGGGGTGTTGTGAGGGCCCCCTCCCAAGAGTAGTGGATGCTCCTTACTGAATCCAAAAACATGAGCATGGCGTTCAGACAATTTCTTTCCCCTAAGGTAGTCAGCCATGTAATGATCCTGGGCGGACAGACGTGGAGTGTTCTGCAAAATTAAAAAATAAAACTAACCCTCTATATTGACATCATGCAGAATTGAAGACCTTTCCTTGTGTTATGTGTGTGAGCTTGAAGTATATCTTTGTATGTATATCTTTATTTATAAAGCACTACTTATGTACGCAGCGCTGTACAGTAGAATTCATTAATACAGACAGGGGGTTAAAGATAATGGATAAACACAAAAGATAATGGATAAATACAAAGTACAACAATAAATACAATAAATACAAGGTGCAGTTGCAATAAGAGTCAGAAACACAAGATGAAGGAGGTCCCTTCCCCGTAGAGCTTACAATCTATATAAAGTAAAAAAAGGTTTTTAGATTTCTTATGTAAAACAAAAACTTAAAAGTACATTAGTGTCAGCCAGCAATAAACTCATTCCCAAAAGATTCTGTGAAAGTATTTTCATTCACAGTGCGTGAATGAATGCCATCTTTATGCTGTTACAGAATGCAGAAAATCAGCGTCTGTCATGTGTATAATTTTGTGCTCTATAAACTTTTTTTCTCCATCTCCTTTTTTCTTAAAACCCCCAAATCATTATCTAACGTTAAATGCAGTGCATAACAGTATACTGAGTCACCTAATTTTCCTGCAAGCACTTTGTTTTTTTCTTGTTCAGTGTATACTGCAATTAGGCTGATAACAATACCTAGCTAACAGATCTATATTATTGCAGAAAGCTCAAACTGGGAGTTCATATTTATGCAAGATAACATAACTAGTTACCTACGTCACTCCTGTCTGGGGAATGAAGGAAACAAAGAAAAAAGGAAAGAGTAAGCTTTAAATGTGTGTTAATAATGCCTATGCATAAGTATCTAGGAGAGCAAATAATCATCCTCCCACCAAAACTGTCCCCAACTGGCCTTCAGACTGGGCCACCCCAATCAAAGTGCTGGGGGGCAGCACCACATTTTGAAAACCACTGATCTGAAGTGGGATTCAGTTTTAAAATGCCTAACTGTGTACTTTTCAATTGTCAGAGTGCATTATAGTACTGGACGATATTTTTATTTCATGCTTTTGTATGTTATTAGAAGTAGGTAAAGACTACAACATGATTGATGCTTAAAGTAGGGGATGGTTTTGTTGGGGCAGATTTTTAGTACTCAGCTGTTTTAATGCAGAAGCTTGTGAATGAGATGTCATTGGGCTTTCAAACTCATAATCTGGACATGAATGTCAGCCTGAGGGTCAGTTTGACAGACTATCCTGCTATCTTGTCATATTACAGCTGATCTATTCAAACTGAACATCTGCTGATACACCTTGTTGACTGTTTTTGATAGACCTTTTTATTTCACAAGTCAGTCTTACAGAAGGCTGGCGTTCATGCCCTATGCCCTAAAGGATTTGCGCATTTTGCTGCTGTGGTAAAATCTCCTTACATTTTCCTGACACAGGAAAAGCAGAAATTATAAACACACTATTTAAAATTGAATACAATGGAAACATATCATTTTTTTTGTTTAGTTATGTGGCTATAAATATTTTGACTGTAGTGAAACCTTATTATAAATATGATGATTATCTTGTGTATAAATGAAATCTTAAAAAAAAGCGTTGGCAGCAAACAATGGTTTTTGCAATGTATTGTTTGTATGTTTAGCAGAAGGCGTATGCTTTGAAACTCACATAGCTGCCCACCTATGACTCTAGTGATACAAATGCAACAATGAAACATTGTTTCTTGTTTATAGCCCATGTTTTTTTTAATTTTCTGTTCCATAAATGTGCACTTTTTTTCTGCTATTTTAGTTTTTTTTTATTTTTTTATCCCCTTTAGTATTCTATCTAGATGATTCGATTTATACCCTCCACCCCCCCCCCCCATGTGGATTAGACATGTTGGTGAAATTTTTCTTTTATGAAAAGATGAAATCAAAAATTCTCAATTTTGTTGTCGGAACGATTAAATAGTAGTCTAACCCTGTATTATGGATTACATTTCTTTCTTGAACTCCTAGATAATGAAGACAAATGTGTTGTTTTACTCAGAGATGTGTATGACTATGAAGTCTGCAGCAACCAATTCGATTTTTTTATTGGCTTTAGTAGTCTTCTGTTGCCTGTGATATATGAAGGTCCAAGCTAACGAATTAGCTAGATGTTTTGTTAGCATAGGTGCAGGGTGCAGGCCTCTCAGGGGGTCCTTACTTTGGTAAATGGGTATAATGAGTGCTATTACAAGAGGCTATTTTAGGGCTTTATTTAGGAATTGGAAGGATATTATTTTTCATACCAACTCTTAATATTTATTATGCAAGGTTATAATGCAGGTTAATAATCAGTGGAGGGGTATACTGATGAAAATTGGGACATTTTACTTGAAGATCCTTGTTCTGAGGCAACTGTGCATATTTCTATGAGTAACTGTATCTTTGTGTGACTAATTAGCCTGGAGCCAACTGTAAGGTTGAGCAACATAGTTACCCAATAAGCTAAAAGGATGTTTTACATGTGGTAACTTTAAACCTTTTTGTTATATGTTTAAAACAAAGGCTATCAAGTATCCACCAATGAATAAGGAATATGCTGTCAAAAGTCTTAAAAGCTGTAAAGCAACCAGAATATTTTTTTCTATGTGGATGTATAGGCCTCAGTGTTGGTAATCCTTTTGGAAATCTAGTAAGGAGTATTATTGAACTAGTGGGAGATGTGAGTCGTAGGAACTCCAAGATATAACCTAAGCCAGGGATCCCCAACCTTTCTTACTCATTAGCCACAGTCAAATGTAAAACGACTTGGAGAGCAACACAAGCATCATAAAAGTTCATGGAGGTGCCAAATAAGGGCTATGATTGGCTATTAGGTAGCCTCTATGCACACTATCAGCTTACAGGAGGCTTTATTTGGTAGTAAATCTTGTTTTTATTCAACCAAATTCAAAAATAACTTCTTGGTTTGGGGGCACTGAGAGCAACATCCAAGGGGTCGGTGAGCAACTTGTTGCGGATCACTGACCTAAGCACTATAATTCTGGACAGCGTTTCTTGGGGATTTTTTTGGGGTATAACCTTCAAGAAGAAAAGAGACTTTACCCAGTACTGAAATTTAGAAACAATTAGGGTTATTTTTCTGACTCTTGTTATTTTTCCTTTGGCTATTATAAAATACAAGAGCTTCTTCTCTGCTGCTGGTTAAAACAAGAGAGCTTCCAGCTGCACTCCTCTCTCCCGAGAGAGCACCAGCTAATAGGAAATGAGCAGGCATTTCATAAAACATTGCCTCTTTCCAGCTGTTCCAATAACTGGATGAGATGTCTATTTGTGGGTACTACTGAGCAGTAGTCAAGTAGAAGTTTGTGCTCCCCTAAAATATGTGATTACCTTCTGTATTTTGTGTGCTATTGAGTGAGCCCCCTCCAATGCTGGGCACTACCTTCACAATTTCTTGTGTTGTATTTATCATTCTGCTATTTGAATGCACTTCTTTGTTGTGTTGATCTTGCACATGGATGACTTCAGACTTTTTGGTTTTTCATCAACATTTTTAAAGCTACTCAATAAGTGATCCTTGTGTGATAGGTAATTATAGTGCCAGTGCACAGATAATCTTTCTGCATCATGGATTCCTGCCTACAAAACAGTCACAAGAATGGGTGAAGGGAGGGGATGGTATGCTGGTAATCTAATTATCTACCTTTTCAAGATCCAAAAAGAAATAGCTTCAGTTAGCCTGTTTGCCCTAAAACAAAAAGCAGAGATTTTTGTGCCTGTTGTAGGTAAGACCCAGAGATGTCACAGCTAATGGTGCTAAGAACTGTCCACAGGGACCAGTAGTTTGGGTTTTAGACTAAGAACTGGACTGTTTTGTTTTTTTTTTTTTTTAAAGAAAGGAAGGAGACCCAGTCACTTGAGTCACAGCATTGTTCTTTACATTACACATTTTATGCATATGAAACAAAGGTTTTGGGACCGATTTGTGTCTAAGTAGAAAAGAAAAATGAGAAAATACTTCCATTTCCAACTGTGCCTATGGGAAAACGATTTCCCCCTCCCCCAACTTGAAGCTTTAACTGTAAGCAATTCCAGCAAAATTTTCAGTATCAAATAGTTTGAGGCCCCACCAGGAAAGTGCACCTGTAGTACTTTGTGTTATTATTATTGCTATCATGAATATGTAAGCATCAATTTATTATGCAGTGCTGCACAATAGATGGCACACATTCCTCCCACTACTTTAAACAACAGACTCCGCAAATAATAATTTGGCGGTGCAGCATGCTCTTGGAGTGCCGCTATGGATTATTTACATGCAATATAGTCATAGGTTTTTAAAAAGATGCATCCATCAATTTACCCATTATATACAGTAATTCTTATTTATGTGACTCAGTGGCAATCCACTAATGGCTAATGCATTCTTTGCTATCATTTTAGCTGCCTGCTTATTATTACATAAGAACCATTTTCTACATGAGGCTGATGCCGTTTTAATGTGTACTGTCAGTATTAGATGTGCAGAGGCTTGTGCTTTATCTGTGTGGGAAAGCACTGAAAATGAATTCATCGTTTATAATACATCTTCTTCTGACGAAAAGCTCTAATCTGAAAAGACTACTAATACAAAAATAAAATATTTATTTAAACCGCTTCTCTAAGATTGCTATGATTTAATCCAGTATTAAAGGAGAACACCTAAGTTGGTGCCCCTTGAGAGGCCTTCCTTCCTGCTATGGAACCACACTGATAGGACAGCCCTGTTTGCCCTACCTATCCCCAAAAAGCAGAGTTGGACCATCTCTTGCCAATTAATTTTGTTGCACAATTGCATCTGCTATTCACCCATGCTACTGTGCTTGTGTTTGTGGGGGGGAGGTGCTAGACTCGCAGGGAGTCCTTACTTAGGTAAATGATATCATTTAAAGGAAAACTAAAGCTTAACTAAAGAAGTAGGCTAGAAATGTTGTACATTATCCTTTGGACTTTATATCAGCCCAAGGCAACCATATGCCTTTAGCAGGTAAGGTCTGTGTCTCCAAAGATAACTCTAGTGTCTCCCTATGTTCTTTTCTGCTGATTCCCTGCACATGCTCTGTGCTGCTGTCAGTTGTTAAGCTTAGGGACCGACTCAAAATATACAGTATGCATAAAATATAAATGTCACAATATAAGGCTGATTAGTACTTTATTCAGATTCACATTACATGGCAGCTCAGGGCAATATTAGCTTCTTTGAGAGGAAAGCCTCATTTTCTGCTTGATAATTTGCAATGACCCCAAAGCTTAACTTTTCAACAGCTGCCCAGAGAACATGGAGCATGTGAGTGTCGCAGATACTTCTAACAGAATCCAAGGTGGTGACCCCCTGTGACAACTGTATCTAGTGGAATTAAGTTTAAAACAACTGGACATTTCTGAGTTTTTTTTCTTGAAAACCTTTCACCACTCATCCGAGTGACTTCTTCAGTTGAAATGACTGGTAGGGAATTCCCCGGCATTTAAACCCTTGAGGGTAGTACAGTCACTTCCATTGAACAGTAGGTGTTGGCTGTAACTAACAGGTGTAAGAAGGTATGATCCAGTCACAATGGTACCATGATTCTCATTGATGCAGGTGTTAATCCTTCAAAGTACATGACTGGTAGTGTAAGAATGTCAAAGCGGCTTTGTATGTTGATGACAAGCGGTGTCGCAGGCCCCCTCCTCTGTTCAGGGATGGTTTTTCCAGGCTGGCATAAATGGCCTCTTTCACACCTCTTTCATACCATCCGTCCTCTCGGTCCAACCCATTCCCTACCAGTCATTTGAACTGAAGATGCCACTCGGATGAGTGGTGAAACGTTTTCACGAAAAAAAAACCCTCAGAAAAGTCCATTTGTTTTAGATTTAATTCCACTAAATACTGTATATCATGACCTGGATAATTGAGAATCTTCATAGACTAAAAAATATGGCTTTTCTAGACATATTTATTTTGAGTTTCATTCTCCTATAATACTTTGAGATTGAACATTTTTCTAATATTTTGCAATGTGTACATATGTGTAAACATGCAGTGTATATACCTGTGCATCCATTGCTTTATAGTTATAGGGATTTATCATCTGGAATGCTTAGGACCTGGGGTTTGTGCATGAATACTTAGGGCAAATGCTTAGATCAGCTTGCTCCTGCTATGACCCACCACCTGGATGGCCAGTTTGGGCAAAAATTTCCTTCTTTTGTGACCTCTTCAAACAAAGGGTCTCTCTCCATGTGGAGTGTAGTTTATTCTAAAGAGATGTGTTTTTCTGGAATAACTATACCCTTCTGCTTTGGGATTCTTTTGTGTAAATTGGGATTCTCAATGTTGTTTATTTATTGTGTACAGGAATCACTGATATGATTGGTTATAAGAAAGAATTGGGAAAAAAATTGAAAGTAATTCCTAGTTGTTTATAGGAGAAGGAAAGGCATTTTGCCATTTTATTGCCAATAGATTAATCACAATAGTGCAAGCTAGAACGCTATATTTATTCTGCAGAATGCTTTACCATACCTGTGTAAGCATCTCTCTCTATTTAATATAGCGGCTGCCATTTTAGCTTGGTCTGACTTCACTTCCAGGCAGCCGCTTTCAGGCACAGAACAGCTCAAATTACACAGCAGGGAGGGGGAGAGAGAAGCAAACTGAGCATACTTGTGTCATGCCAGGTGGTTTTTCTTCTCAATGAGGACTTGGAGCAGCAGTGTTTATGGCTGTATTTACATCAGGGGAGCTGCTGCCTTGAGGTAAGTTGAGAAACTCTCCTCAGGTACACTATTGTGCTCTGATGCTATATAGCTAAGCGTGGGGGGAGCAAGGGGGCGGCATCGACTTGGCCACCTAAGGTGGCCAGGACCCCTGAGGTGGCACTGATTTACATAGACCTTTCTGATAAAGCTTACTTAGTTTTTACCTTTCCTTCTCCTTTATATATCCATTTATCTTTGTTAGAGTGTATAAGTAACTACTTATGCATTATTGATATGTCTAGTTTTAAAAAAGATTTTGTGAACATTGCTAAAATATTTGGATTTTTTTAGGATGTTGTTTGGAAGCTTCTATTTTTTTTAAAGGGGTTGTTCACCTTTAAACAATAGTCTGAATTGGAAAAGCCCATGTCAGAAAAAAAAATTTGAAAATCACCTTTATTATTTAAAATTTTTAGTTTTGAAGCTACAGATCAACACTGCTAAAACTCTCTCTTAGGGAAGCCTGCAAGTTGGTGTCGGCAATCTCTTCCAAACAGGAAGTTCACACTAAAGTGCTTCTGTGTATGCCTTCCCTCTCCTGATTGATTTGCATTTCATCGATGCAATTGGCTAAATCTTGCCAGCCAGTGGTATCATAGATATGCATATGGAGCAGGAGAGGGAAGGCATTTTGCAGATTGGTGTGAACGTCCTGTTAGGGCAACCTGCAAGTTGGTGTCAATGATCCCTTCCACTACGCTTCCACACTACTATCTTAATACAGATCGCTTGGCTTGACTTTGGAGTCACATAACTTTTTCAGCTAAAACCTTGGGAACTGGCTGAATCTAAATTTAGTAGAAAGTATTTGAACCCTGAACTGAATCCTATATTCAGTACATCACATTTTGTCACAGCCAAATTGACTTTAAAGGAAATTTCAAATATCTTCCTCAATTTTTTTTTATACCTCTTAAAGCGTAGCTATGCCCTTAAAGCAGCAGTTAGAAAGTATTAAGTTTAGAAGGTAGTGTTATAAGAAATGGAGATATTATATTTCTCAAAAACTTTGTATAAGAACTGACATTATGGGGGACTGCAGAATTCTTGTGGAAAATGAATTAAAACAGCCTTGCTTCAGAAACCATCTGTTCATTTCCACTTCAAAGAGCCCAACCTCCCTTTCACCGGCTGTTTAGATTCTGCCTTTTCAAAGATCACTGTGATATGAGAACACTCACAGCAAGGAGGAATTTTGTTTGTTTTAAGCAAGGGTTTTGGGCACAGCTCACAGGCCTCCATCACTCTGCACAGTGACAAAAAGGAAGCCTTACATTATATGAATTGCACAAGAAAATCTATGATTTCTTATTTTGCAGTGATTGATTAGGTCTCCCTTATAACATGGACAAGTACTCTTCAATAATATTTGAGATACACATAGATAACTGTTAGTAAAATGGCTAGAGCATTTAGCTTTTATCAATTCCCTCCCATGCCAACTCCACGCACTACCTCTCTTCCCCTTACACAAGGCAGCTGGGAGATTAAAACGGATGAAACTACGGGAAGGCAGAGATTTTTGTGCCTGGCATCCTGCAAAAAGTGTGCCCTAGGCCAGGGGTTTCCAACCTTTTTAGCCCCGCGGCCCGGTAGGAGGCACAAAATCTTTTACACGGACCGAGGGGGGCGGGGCACAGCGCGTAATACATGCGACGCGCTAGGGGGGAGGGGGCACTGCGGGCCACTGCCATGCCGTCCGCGGCCCGGAACTGGTCCGCGGCCCGGCGGTTGGGGACCCCTGCCCTAGGCCTATGCCTCTTTTGCTTACCACTAGTTCTAGCCCTAGTTTTTACTGAACTAATACTGTTAGAATAAAGGAAGCAAACATCTGATCCAAACCTGACTGACATAGGTTACCAGATTGGGGCAAGCTTTAGTTACTACTTAACCCACAAAATAATTTTATACACTTAAAGGAAAAGTTAACCCAAAATATAATTTTTTTTGCGATGTTTTTTTTACTTATTTGTATATATATTTGTTCTTTGAATCAGTGTTTGCCTGTCCTTTTCTATTCTCTTCCCCGGTGACTTTGGCGTTTGAAACACTGTAACATAAGGCAGCAGATTGACATTGACTTGCTGGAGGAGACTGGCCTTTGCAACATTGTTTAAAAAGTAACAACCAGGAGTTCAGCAAATGCTGTTTTCAATAGCAATTACATTTACACATAACTTTTAAAACACTAAAAATGTTCAATGAATTCACATTGGAAAGTTGCTTGGAATTGTTTTTAGGAAAATAATTTTTTTTAGGGTTGACATTGGGGTTTAAAACAACTAAATCATGTGCAGTTTTAATGTTAATTTTAACTACTAGACAGCTTTTGGAAACTAATTTTGTATGGTGCAGACCGTTGCTTTCTGTATTGTGACAATAATAACTTCTATTTGCTGGTAATAAAAATACAGCTTTTGGATGCTATTAGTTTAGTAATGATATAGAGAGAGTGCAACAGAATTCCACTCCTAAATAGTTTACTGAAATGTGGGAGTCCGTTGCATACCCTTGTCACACTAAATCATTTAAAGGGGTAGTACTATGCCAGCTTGGCCCATTGCTCATGTTCTATGGAGACTGGAACTGCCTGTGAAGTTTAAATACTAGCTTAATTATTCACCCTGTGTGATTATTATGTGCAGCTTTGCTACAATTTTATGAATTGCCAACCTGTACTGATTAGTCCTCATTCTTGCCCATACCACTGTGTCTTTAAGGAGATGGATATTTTTAGGGCATTTATTTCTTTCCGCTTTGTAAAAGACCTCACATATGATACAATTAAATCCCTTGACCAGCAAGAGGTTTAATTTTGCTTTACATTGTGCCTGAACCCCACAAATACAGTGATCAATGGTCAAACACACTAATACTGGCCTACAGTCTAAATAGTGTATAGAGAACATCTGGGTGTTGAAAATCTATGTAGATAAGTAAGGGATTTTAAAACTTAACCATCCCTCTGAGGGATGCTGCTGAAGAGCTTGATTCTGTGGTGAAGGAAGGCCTTAGTACCTTGAGAATAGTAATCCCTAAATTAAAGGGTAGGTTCACCTTCATCTTAACTTTTTGTATGTTATAGAATGGCCTATTGTTAGCAACCATTCAGTCTGTCTTCATTTTTTATAGTTTTTGACTAATTTCTCTTCTTACTCTTTCCAGCTTTCAAATGGGCGTCACTGACCCTAGCAGCCAAAAAAATGATTCCTCTGTGAGGCTAAAATGTTACTGTTACTTTTTATGACTTATCCTTCTATTCAGGCCCTCCTCTATTCATATTCCCTTCTCTCTTTTAAACCACTGCCTAGTTGCTAGATTAAATTAAATCCTAGCAACCAAATAGCTGCTGAAATCCCAAACTAGAGAGCTGCCGAACAAAACACTAAATCATTAAAAACCTGAAAAAAAATAATTAAAATGAAGACCAAATTGCAAATTGTCTCAGAATAGCACTCTCTGCATCTTACTAAAGTTAATTTAAAGGTGAACAATCCAAAATGACATAGTGATGCCTTCTGCTGTGCCTGGTTAAGAACCACTGTACCCCAAGTTTCCTTGTTAAAGTAAATGCATTGAGCATTTTAGTTTAGTCTGAAGACACTCCAATTCTTTTGCAAGTGCAGAGTGAGGAGTCACATGTAACAGTGCTCTACCCTGGATAAAGATACCCACCAGTATCTATAGCGCTACAGATAGATCAGGTATTCTGTAAAAAGAGTAACACAGTGTGACGTTGCACTTTGGCATGGAGGTGTGCTTTTCCTCTTCAGTGTTTTTTCTATTCCCTCTACTCCTTTCCTCACATTTCACTCTAGGGACATCATTATTTCTCTCCAGAAGTCAGCACTGTAGCTTGCTAATGCTGTAAAGAAATAGATGGGAGACTTTCACATTTATTGCCCTAAAGGAATAAATAATTTAATGAGAAGTGTGCTGAATATGTACAGTAAATAAGTGAGCAATTGGACAGCAGTGTTTGCATGGCAAATGAAAAAGCTGTTCTTTCATAGGTGTGCACACATTTGCTGTAGGTTATTTACTTTGTATCATATAATGTTACTATTAAAAATATGTTTTTTTTTACAATCTGCACCCAGTGATCCCTGATTGTTCCAAGGTTACTTAATAGTCCTAATGTTCAACCATATCTGTAAATACATATATATATATATATATGTGTGTGTGTGTAAAAAATGCTTTTTTAGATCTAATCTATCTTTTTATCTATCTTTTTTTAATTAAAATTTCCTGGTGTGCATCAGCATTTTTTACATATTTACATTGTTTATCTGATTTTTACCCAGGTTGGAATATATATATTAATGTGTAAACTCACTAGTGTATGTATGTTTGCAATAAATATATTATACATTAGAGGTGTAAGTGAAGTTATAAAATCATGAGCGCTATATATAACAATTTGATTAGTTAATCTTTTTATGCCAGTAGTTGACACTCCAACTGAATTTTCCCATTGACAAGAATGGGTTACACCCATGAAATAATAGCAATGGTGATAAGACGGCACTAAAGGAAATACACTCCTTTATAAATATATATTATATTATATTACACCACTTTTTACACCAGTTTTGCAGCACAGATGATTTTACATGGCTTGGTCCGGCATGTAATAGTACAAGAGTAGATTCTTTTCTGAAAATAATAATGGCTTAAAGACACAGTTTGCAGCTGATACTGCCCCATGAATATGGAGAATTAAAAAAGGGCAAATTTAACTGATTAGAAAATCTCATTTTAAGGTTTATGTAAAAATGCTATTGAAGCCTATGGAAAATTCAAAATGGAATTAAATCCAGTTCAAATTGAATTGAATGAAGGGGTGGGACAGGTGACATCAGGGTGCAGTGATGTTTAATGGCCAGGCGTTTTTTCATCAGGGGGGGAATATGACGGCAATCAGTGATTTGCTGATCACTCTGTCATTCACAGCACAGTTGTGTGTTAAAAATATACATATTGTACCAGAATATGCATTTGTAAATAAGAAAGTGGAATAAGGTTGCATTGGTCCCTTAAAGGACATGTAAAGCCTACATTTGCCTACAATGTATATTAGTGGGGCATGTCTCCCCCACCCAAATGGCATCATTTGTACTGCATATATCCCCTCTGTTTTCCAGCACCATCACATTTTCCTAAAGCAAATAGCAGCTTTCACCTGGTGGCCATTTTTCCTCTGATACATAATCAGTTACATTTAAATCCTAAACAGCCTACACACACACAGACCCTTATTCAGCACACATTTCATCAAGAATACAGGCTCACACAGGCACAACTGTCTTTGATAAAACCAGAGTGGCAGGTATTGAAAGATTTCAAATAGGCTGTTCACTGATTATTTTGTGTGTGGGGTTTACGTGCCCTTTAATTGTAATAAACTAGGGATGCACTGAATCCAGGATTCTGTCTGGTATTTGGCCAGGATTCAGCCTTTTTCGGCAGGATTTGGATTCGGTTGAATCCACGGTCCTGGCCGAAACACTTTAAAGCTGTAAATTAGAAATATTTAAGGGTAATTCTTAATAAAAAATAAAATCACCTGGTGGTGCTTGAGCCATAAGTACTAGTAATTAGTTCTGCTACAAGTACTGAGAAATGTGTCAATTTTTAGTATTTCTGTAAGGTGGATTAAAGGGGGGTCAATCTGAAAGCCAGTGGTGAATGTGAATTTTGGATGAATGTTTGTTTTCTTTCCCAGAAAGCAAATAAAATTCATTAATATTTATGTTCTTCTTGTAATGAGTCTCTAGTGGAAACCCAGGCTGGAAGCATATTAGGGTGAACTGTTCTTATGCACTGACCCAGATTATCTGGAACTATAATAAGATGAGTAATAAGACATTTTTTCCATGTATCGGTAACCTAAGCTAAGCTAAGGGGACCTGGACATATGTTGAAAATCTTTGATAGAGATCACTGCTGCCCAACTTCTCTGGTATCGAGGGACAAAATTTTTCTGGCCTACATGGTGGAGGGCCCAAAATGGAAGCCAGTTTTTACCACTCCCCCTTTTTAAACCGCACCCACTTCAAACCACACCCATGTTATCACAAGAGCTTTTAAGACCATGCCCACATTAATGGTGGTATTGCAGCAAAAACCCAAATGGTTGGTGCTCACTGTAGGGATATCACCCTTCATTCATATATGAAAAAATTATATTGTTATATTAAAACATACCCTTAAATCCATATGCCTCCTCCTCCCCTGTGGATTGCACAGCAACCCCCAGCATATAATTACATATCTTAGAGACCCTAAATTGACCATTTTCAAATGCTAACAAACTCCCACAAGAAACTCCTGCCAGTTTCAATATGTCTGTCATTCACACAGACGGCATTGGGCAGGGGGTGCATACTGTGACACAATGCTGGCACTGCCCCTACAGTCTGAGGTGTGAACAATGCAGGGACTTAAAAGTTTGAACAGTGCAGGAAATTACATGTATAAACAATACAAGGGCCTACAGCCTGAATCTGAGGTGTGAACAATGCAGGGGGCCAGTTAATCACAGTACAGGTATAGGACCTGTTATCCAGAATTCTTGGAACCAAGGGTATTTCGGATAAGGGATCTCCATACCTTAAGTCTACTAAAAAAATCAATAAAACATGAATTAAACCCAATAGGATTGTTTTGCATCCAGTAAGGATTATTTATATCTTAGTTGGGATCAGTTACAATGTACTGTTTTATTACTACAGAGAAAAAGAAAATCAGTTTTAAAATTCTGAATTATTTGATAAAAATGGGAGACTGGCTTTCTGTAGTTCGGAAGCTTTCTGGATAATGGGTTTCCGGATCCCATACCTGTACTGATACCATTTAAAGCTTACACAAAGGTAAGCAATCACAGCAGCCAGACAGGTGGGGGGGCACACAGAGGGGGTTTGGGCTGCCAGCTGGACAGCACTGATATAGTTGACTATTTAACTCTTATTCACTGAATATTTTGTTTTATGGTTTTTTTAAAATATCAGAGAAAAATCAGACAGTAAAGAAACATAGCATATAATTTCATTGTGACATAATTTAAATTGATAGTATTTATGATCTCTTATGAGCTCAGTGTATTGTAATTACCGGATCATTTGTTGAAGCATTTATGGCTTCACTCTTAACTAATGGTGAATTGGAAGTAAAACATTAAAAATCCAATTTACACATATTACAATGGTTTAAATGTTTTAAAGCCATAAATATATATACTTGAGATATATAAATAGACAGTGGCCTTTAGGAGCAGCTCCGCAGAAATATTATCTCATAACTTGGAATAAGAGGTAAATATAGAACCTATAGCTAAGTATCCAGCTTAAAGGCAACAAGATTTGGAAGGTTTTTGAAAGTGATTTATGAAGGAATGATTGACGTGTGACAAGATGTGGAAGATTAAATAAGAATGGCAGCTAGAAGTTGAGAGATTTGTTGCAGTTTGCTCAAGTAAACTATATACAAAATCAGGCAGAAGTAGTTCTTTGTCACATATTGTAGATGTGCTGCCACCAAAATGGAATTTCAAGCTAAACCGCAACAGATATCAAAGAACATTAACAATATATTTTCAATTCAAACACTCAGAAAAGGAATATTATTTGCACATAAAATGTTGTGTCTTAATCTGACTACTGTAAAGGATAGATATATTTACTGTATATTAAATCCTATCTTTATATAAAATCTTAATTATCAGTTCAAAACTTCACTCTTTGCATTATGGTAACATAGTAATATAGGTTGAAAAAAGACCATCCATTTCAACCTTTAAGTCTAAAACAAATTAGTGACCAAATTTTTGACCCAACGTCACCAGATTTTCTTCATAACTGAGACTTTCTATAGCCTTTAGTTGTATTCCTTTGGACTCTCTTTAATTCAATAATATCTCATATGGGAATTGGAGACCAAAACTACATGGCATATTCTAGATCGGGCCTCATTGCCTTGTAAAGAGAGAATGGGCCTCTCCTCCCGCAAATCTATACCCTTTTTATACAGCTCAAAACCTTATTTGTACATGCAGCTGCTGACTGGCATTGCTTGCTACAGCTAAATTATATTATATTATATTATATTAATTAGATTATATTAATTATAATTATATTGATCATTAAATATGTTATTGGGGTGTTAAATAATGGTGGCCAGATCCACACCAGTAAATATCTCCCCAAAGTACTCTCCACTAGTAGCTATGTGTCATTTTTTAGTGAGTTAAGTGGCAAATAATTTGTGCAGAATTTTATTGCAATCTGAGTAGAAAGGAACTGGGAGTCTTTTGTATACCTAATGCTTGTGCATTTTTGAGTAGCTTTTTATGAATAAATATGCCACGGTTGAACAATTCTGTACTGTATTTATTACACACATACTGAGCTGCCAATATTAATAAAACCCTGTCATTTTACTAACCAGGCTTCTGCTGCAGGTGCTAGTTTTTTTGTGGAATAAAGGTGAAAAAACTGAATGAGAAATGTATTAGTAATGATATGAGCAGTGAACTCTGGAAACCCCACACCAATCTCAACTTATAGTTGCTTTTGGATAGAAGACATTTTTATATCTGCAACTGCCTGAAAATTATTTCTCTTTATAACAGTTCTAAATGGCCTTACCTAGCAACTACATTCTGTAGAGAGCTGGCTTTCTCAAAAAATAACCATATTTTAGGGCATTATATTTGAAGAGGTATGGTTTGTCCTTCTTTAAGTAATATATAAAACATGCTGCAATACTTTTTTCTTGTTATGTAATGGGCAATTATTAATTCTGTAGTGATTTTTGGTTCCTGAGAACCACTGGACCTGAATTAATTCTAGGTTGATGGACACAAGCATGATGAAAGTCACATTCAGCCTATCTACTGTACTGTGGCCACATTTTGCCAGCATTAGGAACCATCGTTATGTGCTATGATGAATGTTCTAGTTCAGTGCTGTCCAACTTCTGTTGTACCGAGGGCCGGAATTTTTCCGACCTACGTGGTGGAGGGCCGATAATGGAAGCCAGTTTTGACCACTCCCCTTTTTTAAACCGCACCCACTTGAAACCACACCCATGTTATCACATGACCATACCCATATTAATGGTTGTAGTACAGCAAAAACCTGCCATACTCTGCCTGCCCTACCCTGCCTGTGTGTGCCATACTCTGCCTTCCCTACCCTGCCTGTGTGTGCCATACTTTGCCTTCCCTACCCTGCCTGTGTGTGCCATACTCTGCTTTCCCTACCCTGCATGTGTGTGCCATACTCTGCCTTCCCTACCCTGCCTGTGTGTGCCATACTCTGCCTGCCCTACCCTGCCTGTGTGTGCCATACTCTGCTTGCCCTATGATGCCTGTGTGTATGGCACACACAGGCAGCCTACAGTGACACAATGCTGGCACTGCTCCTACAGTCTGCACAGTCTGCACAATAACTATATATTAAAAAACTTTTTAATTGCAGTACCACCTCAGTATATGTTCTTTTTGTAGTGTGCAGGGATTATTTGTGGGTTTCTACTGCTCCTGAGGTGTGAACAGGGGAACAATGGGGGTGATTACAGCTCCTACAGTCTGCACAGTCTGCACAATAACTATATATTAAAAAACTTTTTAATTGCAGTACCACCTCAGTATATGTTCTTTTTGTAGTGTGCAGGGATTATTTGTGGGTTTCTACTGCTCCTGAGGTGTGAACAGGGGAACAATGGGGGTGATTACAGCCTGAGCCTGAGGTGTGAACACTGCAGGGGGTAAACAATGCATAGATTAAAAGGTGTGAACAACACAGGGAATTACATATTTAAACAATACAGCCTGATTACAGCCTGAATCTGAGGTGAGAACCATGCAGGGGGGGCAGTTAATCACAGTAGTGATACCATTTAAAGCTTACACAAGAGTAAGCCATCAAAGCAGCCAGACAGGTGGGGGGCCACACAGAGGGGGGTCGCGGGCCGCATGCGGCCCGCGGGCCGCCAGTTGGACAGCACTGTTCTAGTTAATAACTTTGACAACCTTGTCTGTGCTTTCTGAGGCTGGTCATTTTATAACAAGCCTTTATCCATTTGTTAGGAATCCACTTATGGCTATCATGGTAACTCGTATTATTCCATGCTCACCTAAGCATTTTATGCACTGGCCTCAAATTTGGCGTTGTGCACAGACAAACATGTTTGCTTTAGCTCTTCAACCCCCCCAAAGAAAATGTTTGTTTAGCATCTCTGGATATTCTCCTTAAAATGTGTAAAATATGTACACTGGTATGAATAATATGCATTATCCCTGCAGGATATAATTTGTTTTTGCTCTGTCCCTGACAGGTTTATTGTCAATTCACTATTTCAGTATCCCCATTGGTTTAGAGTTCATTGCTAACAGCAGTACATGGATTAAATGATGAATGATAAAACACACATTGAATCAAACCTTTCAGGGATGCTGGTTAGGCATTGTAATAGATTTTTCTCTCAGTTCTCTCTTTGCCTTCGGTTTTCTCTGACCTGGTACCACAGTGTGTTGTTTCTTCTCAGCAATACCAAAACTCTCATCAGAACCAACACATTGTGGCTGACAATTTGTGCTCATGGGATGACTCTACTATATGAATTAATTTTAAAAGCTAAATCAATCACACTTTTGAGTGATACGTAGCAATAATGGGGGCATCGGTCAGAGCTACAAAGTACAAGGTAGGAGCCTGCCAGTGCGGACAAGTGAGTAAGTGAGAGACACTGTAATGAAATAACTCAAGAGATCATGGCAGACTTACTTTGGGAATCAGGTTTCTCTGATATATCAGAATGCATGTTAAGCTTCTTTTTTGTGGCTTCATAATACTCTGAGATTGACTAGTTAAAGGAAATCTTATATGGTATTCCACTGCATAAAAAGTAATTTTTGGGTATATATTTTAAACTGATTTATCTCTAGTGGATCTCTGGTCAGGCACAGTTAGTGCCCTATCAGTTTATAAATGACAACCTATTTCTCCCTTTTTCTTCTTTAGTTGGCCGCCTACTGATTGAATTCAGCTCTCTTATGAGCATGGAGCGAGTTCAGAGGGAAAATCCTGATGTGACAGAAGGTGGGAGGTACACACCACCTGACTGCCAGCCCAAAGAAAAGGTGGCTATTATCATTCCTTTCAGACACAGAGAACACCACCTTAAATATTGGCTTCATTACCTGCACCCTATATTGCGACGCCAGAAAGTTGCATATGGAATTTACATTATCAATCAGGTGAGTGTGCCAATTGTTGTCAGGCATCAAACATCACTTTTATACCATTTCATTTAGTTAATTCATATGTTACAGGGGAAAACAAATCTGTTTTAAGCGCTATAAATTTTCTCCTTCCTTTAAAAGTATCCATACAGCTCCCTGTGCACCATTTCTATTACTAATACACGTGTGGGAGATATTATCCAGAATGCTTGGTATCTAGGGGTTTCCAGAGAAGAAGTCTTTCCATGTTTTGGATCTCCATACCTTTAAAGAACAAGGAAAGCTTTTTTTTCATACATTCCCCATATCATACATACTCCTTTGCTGTACTCCATTGCTCAATAGTGCCTCCTTCACCTGCTTGACACTTCTGAAACTTTTTTCACTACACTGTAGTAGATGCCGCTGTGTTTCCTTGTCCCTCGTCATCAATATGGTGGACGTGCTGTTACTGCACATGTGCCACAATTGTCCAGCCTGCTGATCCCCAGCTTATAACCAAAGTATAAACTCACCACTGGACAACGCTAACACATTGCAGGGAGCTTTCCTTTCCCGCGTTGCTATTGCAACCCGGCACTACCTATGCCATTGGCATTGGCCTTGTTTTCAACATCGGTAGACTCAACAACCTGGATTGCATACCATGGTGACGCATTAATCCTCTCGAACTATTGTGCGTCAACATCCTCTGCTATTTCATCAATTCGTATAGTTATGGTGCTGGCCGAAAGAGGAACACACGCCACCTTTTGAACTGCAGCCTCTCCTAAAAGTTCACGGCAAATGTCCTTAGCAGCAATGCAAGGTGCTTGGTCTCCATGTGACAAAGCAGTTTTGAAGGTTTCATTGCTTCATTGGATAGCCATTCACCACATAATATACAGAGTGGGAATGGAGAATGTGAATCACCTGTTGCAATGAACCACTTTTTAAGTAAAACTCTTGGTACTTTCTTTTAAATGCAGCTTTTTTTTTGGGGTCTTCTGCTGTCTCTTTATTGGGTCTTCCCCCTTTTCAAAGAGGCTCTGCAGTGACATTTGTTTACTCATTTTTGTGTCTGTAGTGATGCAGGGTTCACCTGGCACAGGGCAAATATATCTTTGCCTAGCTAGCCCTAGCAGGGCTTGCAGACAGTTAAGTTGATAGGAGATCTCACAGTGGGACACTAACCCCCAGTGTGTCGCAGTGTCAGCCATCTATTGCACGCTTCACGTGATCCATGTCATTATTTACACGCCACGTTCATTCGTGTCATTATGCCTGCACCATGTGCATTTGTGCTGTTATGTGCGTAACACGTTCACTTGCGTCGTTACACTTGCCGCGTTTATGCGCGCATCAGTTCTCGCAACGCCACAGCCGGGATCAGAGGCGGCCCGGTATGAAGCAGCCCACGGCCCTCCACTGGTCCACGGCCCGGCGGTTGGGGACCCCTGCTCTAGAGCAGGGCTGTCCAACTGGAGCCCCACAGACTCGATGCATTATTATGGCTCCCAATCTGCTATATAGACTTTACTATATAACATCATTTTAATTCAGTTTGGCCATCCAACGTGCTTTATAACATATAATTGGCCCACTACTTCATTACTTGGACAGCACTTCTGGCATGCGCTGTCACTTCCTGCTTACTGACAGTAGAAAGGGTTAAAAAGACTGTTGAGTGGTCACTTTTATATTTTAAGAAACTGGGCAGTTAAAAAACATATGATACTGATCATAATAATAATACCCTATATTGAGAGAGCAGGGCCTGTCCCATTTCAGAATCACAGTCATGCCTCTTATAGCTTCTTTAGTCTGTTTGCAACTATGACCCCTACAGCTGCTACGCTGTCCTTTGATAACCAAGAAGTAACAGTAATTTGCTAGCTTGAAAATCCATAATGGAGATAGATTAGTTTTGATATAATGACCTTCCAAAGATCTTATCACATGGTTAGAAGACTCTTCTGACATAAAAAAGTTATGTACACGCCCTCACAATGTTTTATTTATATTTGTGCCCATAGTTGTTTTAACATATAAATAAACATAAGTCCCCTCTTTTGCTTTAACCCATGTCTAAAAAGATTGATTTAAGGTTGTGGGGGAATAGGGGTCAGTCAATTAGTAGCCTAGTGGGTCACATATTAACATTTATGGACCCTTTAGCTGTGGGGTAATAAATAAAATTAATGCATCCATCCCTACTCCCTTATGACCCCTTGGTGGGTGTATTGCCATCTTTTGCTAAAAACATCCATCCTCCTTATTTTGGTTTGGGTAGGAACCCTATCAAGTTGCCTCGCTTGTGGGTGCCCTAATCTGTATAGCATTTTGATTCTGGAACACAGTGAGCCAGGTTAGCAATCTAACTAGAATTCTAACCACAGAACCTAAATAAAAGACTCTTTATGCAGCGTGGTAATCTCTGTATATCACTGCTGCTTCTAATGGAATCTAATGACTCTCAATTTACAATGTATTGGTGCTGCATGAAATGTAATTGAATTACACCCTCTGTATGATGCATTTTATACTTTAGCATACAACTCATGAACAATCCTCAGGTCTGTTTGGCCAGAAATATATTTAAAGTAAAGTCATGCAGTGATTCTGTTGTATCTGCCAATGTTGGAAATCATTCTTGCATTCTTTTCTGCCATCTGAAGAGCACTCCATGATGTATTAATGCATTCTGAGAAAAAAAAGGAATATATGCTTTGCCTGAGAGCATATGGTTTAATCAGGGACTCAGTAGGCTTTCCTGCTTCTGCATAGGTGGGATAATTAAAGGTTGTCACTTTGATTTACACACCTCTGCTGTGGCTGGGAAACCTTTAAGTCTTTCCCAGTGGCACAACATAAGCTCTTTAGTAAAGAAATACTGTCTAATTTACAAAAGTAAATTTAAAAAGAGGTTTTTATTGCATTGCGTTTGGCATACCTGTATAGATATACTGTATAGAATGGTGGCCAGGTCACATGAAGATAGAATTAAATAGAAAGTCAGTTAACCCTTAAAAGGTTTTATGCATTTTGACTGCTAAGACACAGGGTTTCTATATCATTGGGGACAGAAGACTGGCAGCAGGCAGGTGAAGCATGGACAACTGCAACTATAGTTGTGCAAAATGTACGCCTTATTTCCCCACATCATAAAAGAATATATTTGACTGCTGACCTAGTCATGGAATCTATTCCTGAAAAAACCCTTCTACCTTTGGCAGTTCATATAGGCTTTCTCTGATTTAATGCATAGCTCTTGAGGATAATCCAGGGTGGTGCATTAAAGGAACAGTAACACCAAAAAATGAAAGTGTATAAAAGTAACTAAAATATAATGTGCTGCTGCCCTGCACTGGTAAAAGTTGTGTGTTTGCTTCAGAAAGTCTACTATAGTTTATATAAATAAGCTGCTATGTAGCCATGGAGGCAGCCATTCAAAGGAGAAAAGGCACAGGCACATAGCAGATAACAGATAAAACACTATTGTATTCTACAGAACTTATCTGTTATCTGCAATGCAACCTGTGCCTTTTCTCCTTTTTTCCAGCTTGAATGGCTGCCCCCGTGGCTACACAGCAGCTTATTTTATAAATTATAGTAGTGTTACTGTAGCAAACACACCAGTTTTACCAGTGCAGGGCAACAGTGCATTATATTTTTATTACTTTAAAGCTCTTTCATATTTTGGTGTTACTGTTCCTTTAAAACTGTACAAAATCTAGCTGTCAAGCCATTTCTTTTGTAGCTTCCTCCTAGCTTCTTTGGTCATGATAGGGCTGGGCTGCATTCTGCATAGCGTGGTACTAAATTTGTCATGCACATTGTCACCTCCAAATAAATTTGACATAGCTGCCTTTAGTAGACAACAGATTAAAGGACATATATTAAAATGTATGCTTTAAGGTGGTTAAGATGTAGTAAAGTTTAAATGCAACCAGAGTGTAATATATGCATCCTTGTTAATTGCATTTTTAGCAAATGTTGCCAAATCATCAGATGATCTGGGAACCTGTCCAACTGCTTGCTACGCATTGCTTAAGTACAGGGCACTCCTGTGCTGCTAGATAAGCCTTGCAGGGTTTGTGGGCCAGAATTCTTTTTTTTAAAAGACAAGGAAAGTGCAATATAGTCGCAAACCTTGGACCTTGGGCCAATAATCCTCCACCATGACAACTGCACTGTCCCAGGATAATTTTCCTATGAGCACCACTCCTCCATAGTCTGTCCTCTCCCTGCAGCACTTTGCGACCATGAGCATGTACTGTATAGTAAAAGTTTTGATTTTACTATATTTTTACTTTGCATGCTGCAGTTTTCATTTATATGATACTGGACATGCCCCTTTTCTGGAGAGCTGCAGGGAAATGGCAGCAATGCTTACAGGAAAAGTCCTTCAAGCTAGTGTGGTTTTGAACTGTATTCACTGAAGGGTGTATAACAAATTCCTTGTTTAATGGTGGCATAAATTGTTTGTAAGATTAACACAGCATTGTTATAATAACAATATGCACTGAGCCACACAAATGTTATTCTTGTGTTTAATTAGCAAGTCTATAAAAAAAAATTGTCGCAGCCCCTATAAGAACTGCAAGCTGCCAAATCAAGATGAGAGTTAACAAAATAATGGGTAAAATGAATTAGTAGAGCTATAAATAGTAAACACAAGTATATTAAACTGAGCACTGAAGAAAAATGGATACTAGCATCTATTCTAATAACATTAAGGATAGCAAAGCCACATAAGGCTGTTCTGTTAGATGAATGCAATCCATCAATATTGTTTTTTTTTTTTAATCTAGTTCTTTGTAGAAGTTATGGTAAACAACCTTTTTGGTTTTTTTTAACAGTTTAATACCATTACTATGCAGTACCCCTCAATCCTGTGAGCAGTAAGCCTCAGTGCAAGTAAGGAACCTCCATTTCTGGCTAGTAATGGTCAGTGCAGTGATATTTTAGTGATGCCAGGAGAGGCATAACTCCCAGCCCAAACTGCCCCTGTTTCTTGAAGACACAGGGACACATTCATGAAAGTACGACTGGTTCGAATACAAAAGTTCGTATTTATCTTCATAGGTTACAATTTTGGTGTATTTTTTGCGACTTTTTCATACATTTACATGACTTTTTTCGTACTTTGTGTAAAAGTACGAAAGTTTCGGATTCATTCAAGCTTCGGTATCGTGACTTTCGTGAGTCCAGTGGGAGGCTTCCAAAATCATGCACAGAAGGATCAAAGCCAGAAAGGTTTTCCTGCATTTTACGATCGTTCAGATACGAAAAAAACATACTTTTCGACCATTCTACAATAAGATATGATCTTTTCATATTTTTAAATACAAATTTGTTGTACTGTAAAAAGCACGATACAAAAAAATCGTATTTGATACAATTGTTTTGTATTGTGCTTTTTAAAGGTACGAAAATCTGCCCCCCAGGAATTTTGTTGTGGCACGTCTATGGCATAGATGATTTTTTTTAGCTTAATTTTCATATAAAATCATAGCTCCGTTCCTTATTATTAATATCCTTTATTTATATAGATATGTTATGTAGCACTTTAAAAGATTGTCTATCAGTCACAAATGACCCAGTGGCACTAAGTCTATTTCAATCCTACATACACATGTTGTTTTTAGCCAGAACTTTGCCTGAATGTTTTTGGAAAGTGGGAGTACCTAAGGTAAAATCAAGCAGAGATGGAAAAAATGTACAAACTCTACAAAGGTGGAGTCTAAGTCTGCTTTAAATTTTATACCCTAGCACCACAGGGCAACAGTTTTAACCCCTGAGGTAGTGGGGAACAAATTACAGATAGAAAATTGCTGCTGGTTATATTAGTTCTCATGGGGCTCTTCATGTCATGTAAATATTACACTGAAAAAGCAGCAGCCGCATACACTGTATTTGCTATTCAGTTGAAGGATTTTTGATAGGAAGCCCAAGATTACTCCTAAAGTTTCCATTTACATGAAATACCCTCTGATCAGCTTTAAAAACCCAGTGGGTGTGGCTCACTCTGTAGGGTATTCCATGTAAATTGTAGGAGCTATCCTGGGCTTCCTTTCTGGAATTCCTTCTGCTTTGCATACACATGAGGACATCTCTCCTCAACCAAAATGCTTTTGTAGTGAATCCACTTCCCTGGGTCTATATATGCTAAATGGAAGGCTCTGCATTTCATTGGTGAGCCCTAATAAGTGCAAGAAGCAGTCTGCATTTGGAAATCTAATCAGCAAACTTCCCTGGTTGTGCTTTGAAAATTCAGTGGGTGAGGCTAAAGGTGGCCAGACTGTAAGGTCGCCAAGCGTGCAGATCTTCCCCTGATATGCCCACCTAATTTGATCATTTCTTCCCAGCGGACCAACAGAAAAATCAAACCTGTCTAAAGGACCAATATCGGCAGCGGAAATTGGCCCGTGTATGGCTACCTTAAGTCTATAAGGGTATTCCACCTAAATGAAAATTTTAGGACCATTCAGTAAAGACAGGTGTTTATTTGCTCTGGTTCCTACTGAGAGTACCATTGCAATCTAACTTGCCCGTATACCACAAACTGAATTTATCTGCTCCTAAAGATAAACTCAGATAAGAAATTTGATTCTTTATATGAAGGAAAAGAAAATAATGGTACTAACAACATTTCTGAAAAATCCATTGCAATTGAGCATCATTTAGCAAGAGACTTTATCACACTAACTTTTTTACCCATAATTCAATAAATATCCAAGTTAAAAATTGCATTAATTTTGTCACTTTGGTGGCACTTAGGAAGATATAACTGTAAGCGACATGTCTGTTTCCTAAAAAATGTTCCCCACTGCTTGTTATATTAGTGGCAACAAATTGCTTATGTACTGTGCAAACTTATTTATCATTGATATTGCAAGAGCTCTGCTAAATATTTATGTTCGAGAGCGAGATTTCGAATTGTGAGAAAATATATGATTATATTTTCCCTGTAAATCCTGACTTGTGTGCTCCCAGCAGAATGGCTGCTCATAAAAACTAATTTAGAACATATAAGGTTTTTGTTAGCAGCATGCCTTGCAGTCAGCAGATTGCATATCATTAGCACACTGCAAACTAATTATGAAGAACTAATGCCGTTTGTATAGAGTTGCTCAGTATTGGATTGTCTTTTATATAATTAGTTTTTGTTCAGGGTACACTGTTAAATATGTCAAACCTGCTGCAGAATATATATATATATATATATATAATCAGTCCTTGTAGTGTCTGCACTCCAAAGCTTATAGCTTTGCGGGGTGCATAGCCAAATTTTTTAAAGGATAAAACAATAGTGTTCACACCAACTTTAAAAATCTCAAATTCAACAAGTGGAAAAGTGCCCAATCCCCATCATCAAACCATTATACAATTTTTCCACTTGTTAAATTTTAGATTGTATTTAAAGTTGGTGTGAACACTATTGTTTTATCCTTTAAGGTCCTATTGAGGAACGAAACGTCGGATTCTTTTAAAACAATATGTCTTAAATAAAATTTTGAGAAATTTTAAGGGTATGCCGGCCAGGAAAGTCACTTTGGCATTTTACTGCCAATAGAGTCGCCACATTAGTGCCACATAGAACAATATATTTATTCTGCAGAAAGCATTGCCATACCTGAGTAAAGAGCCCTAGAAGCTTTCTCCATTTGCTTAAGACAGCAGCTGCCATTTTAAATAGCTTCCTGCTCCAGCTATATCCCTCATAGCTGAGATCACACATTCCGGAGGGAGTTCTTGGCATTCTTATGGGAGGGGTGAGCAGGAGAAGGGAGAGAGGAGAGTACTGCGCAGACTCTTGCCACAGGAATTAAGGATGTTTCTGAGAGAGGAAATCAGACACCTGAACAACATGTTTACAGAAACGGAGACCAGACATCCTGTGTTTCTTTTGATAGAGTGCAGTGTTTCTGTGAGTGCTTATGGCTGTATTTACATAGACCTTTCTGATAAAGCTTACTTAGTTTTTACCTTTCCTTCTCCTTTAAAGGACATGTAAACCCCAAACACAAAAATTTAATCAGTGAACAGCCTCTTTGAAATCTTTCAATACCTGCCACGCTGGTTGTCCAAAGGCTAATAGTAAGGCTGCAGTGTCCCCTTTATCACTTAGATTTCCTTCTCCTCCTCTAGCCCACTAGGCCCCCTCCCTTAGGAATTTGCTTTGGCTGTTGGCTTGTGGGCATGCTCAGTTGTTCTAAGCTCAGATTACTAAACACGCCCTCCAGTCTAGCAGCCAGTGAAGAGATGGCATTGCTGGTTTCCATAGAAACTGAGCTCTAGTTGTCTGCTTCAGTTTTTTTTCTCCTAACCTCCTGAGCTCAGCTCAAACAAAGCAGAACTTTTTTTAATCAGAGACAGTTGTGCCTGTGTGAGCCTGTATTCTTCACCCCTTTAAGCAAAACAGGGATTGTTTGTTCATATATTGTAATAAATTCAAGCTGGCCAACTATGTTAAAGTCATCCCTGGTTTGGCCAGTCCTACACTTCCGTTCATCTGATTTATTAAGAATTCTACTTCTTTATTATACATATTTCACAGGGACTAATTCATACCTGCAACTTGCTTTCCAAGGTTAAAACTCCCAAATAGTTGTCCATTTTATTGGCCACCGGTGGGATCACCCTACCATAACTACACCATGGAACTGTCATGGAATGCTCTTATATATGTGTATAAACACATCAAAGATTGTACAGGTATGGGACCTGTTATCCTTAATGCTTGGGACCTGGGGTTTTCCGGATAAGGGATCTTTCCATAATTTGGATCTCCATAACTTAAGTCTGCTAAAAATCATTTAAATATTGAATAAACCCAATAGAATTGTTTTGCCTACAATAAGGATTAATTATATCTTAGTTGGGATCAAGTACAAGGTTCTGTTTTATTATTACAGAAAAAAAGGAAATAATTTTTAAAAATTATTTGCTTATAAAGGAGTCTATGGGAG
The DNA here is from genome assembly GCF_000004195.4 of Xenopus tropicalis. Classification (NCBI taxonomy): domain Eukaryota; kingdom Metazoa; phylum Chordata; class Amphibia; order Anura; family Pipidae; genus Xenopus; species Xenopus tropicalis. The sequence continues at coordinate 92,091,261 of NC_030680.2, read as the reverse complement.
AAGGCCTTTCCGTAATTCATAACTTTCTGGATAATGGGTTTCCAGATAAGGGGTCCCATACCTGTACCTAGATAACATCTAATACTGATGTCTGCTTAACTTCTATGACTGAGGTTTAATGTATTGGACTGATATAAGGTAAGAAACACTAACGATCACTAATTGATCACTAATATGCATTTGTAATGGAGTTTAATAATTGTATTATATTGCAGGTCATATTATAAAGCTGGATAACAGTGATTTGTTTTTTTAAAAAAACAAGTAAAGGTGGTTTTTAACACAGTGTGGGAGTGTTTCTAAATGAGTGCAGGCCTGAAAGGGTGGTTACAAAATAATCCCATTCACTGGGATTCTGAATGTTTTATTGCCATAGGGTGATGGCACATAGGGATATTTGTTGAAGGGCAACAAACTCCCAAAAATGACTTGCCATAGGATAGCATTATGATTGCGCAGGTATAACTAGCACTCACGGTGATCTGGCTTAATTGTGGGAAAATATAGAGGGAGGTATTTTCCCACAATTAAGTGGGATCGCCACAAGAGCTAAATTTTACTTGCACCAATAATAATGTTAGAGAATTGCAAGTAATTTTTGGGAGTTTTGTTGCCGCGGTAACTGCAAAAAAACATTAATGTTGTCTCAGTAGGGTCGTCGTTAATGTAAAATTATTAACCCTGTCTGCACTGAAGTCTTTAAAAATGTTTATCAAGTGTAAATACAATTTCTGACATTTAGTTATAAATTAAATCTACTTCACTTGCATAAAAGTAAGGAACATGAGTTAAAAAGCACATCTAGTTTATTAATGATATACAGTAGTAAGTCTCTTTCCTTCCTAACAAAATAAACATTAGGGGAAAATGTCAGTTTTAATTAGTGAATTTACTGAATCCACAAATTAACTGATACTTCATTTACTTATTAAAATTAAAGCAAAATACCTTAAAAAATGCATAATTTCTAATAGTACAGACGTTACATAAAGTGATATTGACGCATTGCTATGAAAACTGATAGGAACTTATAAGTATTAATAGAAAAGTAAATGTAATTCTGTAGAAAAATGCCCATAAGCTGCCCCAGCCCAGTGGTGCCTGTTAGGATCACTAGAATGAGTTACGGGATCAGTTCTTTCATCGGCTGGGTTTGATGTGGTACAATCCTTCAATAGGCTTCACATTTCTACAGAAAGAACTTTGTGACTTTCCTTTCTAGTAATACTAATTTGTTCCTATTGATTTTTATAGGAACATGTCCGTATTAGTGTAAGATTCAGATCCTGTCCCTACAATTAAGCTGTGTTCCTATTGTGGCCATTATTATAAGTATAGCCCTTGTGTTCATTGATGGTTGGATATGTTCTCAAACACAACGCTGAACAAAGATGTTATGTGCAGCATTGCTGTTTTGAGTCAATATGTATATATTGTGTATATTAGGTGCAGGCAGTTGATACATGATATGCACTGAATCCACTTATTGTGTAATATAGATGTATGAAGTGTGCCTGTCATACAAGAAATTCATTCAATTTACCTTTCATTCACAGAAAGTCTGCATGCTGTGTCCCCATTCAGTGAGTGAATACTTTAACATTGTTTTATTTAGTACAGAGCTTATTCAAGTGCTATTAGTGCAGGTCTTAGAAATTTTCTTTGCCATTTTTGAACTTCAGTAGTGCCACTGAGATATTGTGTTCTCCTGCATGGAAGGTATAATGATAGAATTATCATTATTTAGAGTCAGCTGACTGTATCTGTGCCATGCACGCCATCAGAGCAGGGTGTATGAGGATAATTAGTCATCTACTCTACTGTATCACAAATTATTTAGAAAGAAACAGGATACAGAGGAGGGAAGGAGGTGGATGTCTACATAATGGGAAAATATATATTATTATAAGGTATATACTACAATCATTTATACTGCTTTTCTCTTTCTTTCTTTTTTTTCTTTTTTGTTAAATCTGTTATATGTATGAGTAGGAGATGGTTAGAGTAATACACAAGTCCTTTTTGTGGCTAAAATACAGAGTCAAAGTACATGTTGTGCTCCATTTGGAACTCAAGCTTCTACTGAAGATGTATTTGCATAAAGCAAACCAGATGCAGTCCTTGAAAATTTTTATTGAGATGCCAACAGATGTTTTGGGGGCTGCTTCTTTTCTAGCCAAAAAAAAAAGTTTGGTTAGGGACAGGAGGGATTTGTTTATACAGAGGGCTCCTCAGATTTTACTTCCAGTTTCAGATTTTGCCCTGTTTAGTGCAAGCATTATCAAAACTATATATATTTACTTACTAAAACAATACGCAAACCATCTGTTCAGCACAAGTCTTATTCACTGAACCCATGTTGAAAATTAAGGTAAACTGCTCCTTTAAAATGAATCATGAAATCAGTTTTCAGAGATGTAGGGTTTGGGTTGGTCTGTGATACAGTTTGTAGTCTGTCAGGGTTCAACTGTCAAATCTGTTTTATGCCACCTGTATGTCTTTTGTTTGCTGTAATTTATAGATCATTGGAACAGTAACATCAAAAAGTGAAAAGGTTTTCAAGTAATGTACTGTTGCCATGCCCTGGTAAAACTGGTGTGTTTGCTTCAGAAACACTACTATTGTTCATATAAAAAAGCTGCTTTTTATGGGCAGCCATTCACAGGCACAGGTTAAAGGAGAAGTAAAGGTAAAAACTAAGTAAGTCCCTTCTCCTGCTCCCTCCTCCCATAAGAATTTACTTCCCCTCCGATCAGTATTTGTGATCTGAGCTAACGGGGCTAGAGCTGCAGCACTGAAGCTTTTGAGACCAAGCTAAAATGGCAGCTGCTATCTTATCAAACAGAGGGAGCTTCTAGGGCTGTTTACTCAGATTTGATAAAGCTGTCTGCAGAATACATGGCAAAATACCTTTCCTTCTCCTTTAGGGCTCTGGCACACGGGGAGATTAGTCGCCCACAACAAATCTCCCTTGTCACAGGCGACTAATCTCCCCGGACTACCATCCCACCAGCGAAAATGTAAGTCTCCGGTGGGATGGCACACGCTGCGCAGGCGATTTAGGCAAATTGCCGAAAATGCCTCGCGAGGCAACTTCAGCGATTTGCCAAAATTGCCTGTGCAGAGTGTGCCATCCCACCGGCGACTTACATTTTCGCCGGTGGGATGGCAATTCGGGGAGATTAGTCGCCCGCGAACAGGGAGATTTGTCGCGGGCGACTAATCTCCCCGTGTGCCAGAGCCCTTAAATTGCAGATTGCAAATAAGCTACAGAGTTTATCTGTTACCTACAATGTAACCTTTTCCTTTACACAGGCCCGGATTTGCGGAGAGGCCGCAAAGGCCCGGGCCTAGGGCGGCACAAATTTAGGGGCGGCATGCCACCCTGCCGCAACGAAATTTTGAAATTTTGCTCCGATATGGAGCAGTGGGGATTTCTCCCCACTGCTCCGTATGGGAGTTAAATGCCTGCGTATGCGCGCTTGCGTCGATGCGGCGCGGCATGGGGGGCTTGTTCGCGCATGCGCAGGGGGCGCGAATGGGGGACGGCCTAGGGGCGGCTGCTTTTGAAATCCGGCGCTGCCTTTACAGACTGAATGGCTGCCCCATGGCTAAGCAGCAGCTTTTTTATGTAAACTATATTAGTGTTTTTAAAGCAAACACACTTGGTTTACCAGTGCATGGCAACAGTATATTCTATTAAAATTATTTTATTATTTTAAAACATTTTCATTTTTAAGTGTTGGTGTTCCTTTAATTTACACCTAACGTGAGCCCCCTGCATCTTTAACTGAAACCAAAATAACACCACTCTCCTAGACAAACAAATGGCAACTATGTAGAACTCAAAGAAAATCATTCTTGAATAAAAGAATTGTATTTATTTGATTCCCTACCTTTACCTTACTATCATAATGTTTTCTAATTTTTAAATACTGCTAAATGCAGCATATACCTGTTGTCATGACAACACATACGGATATATAAAAATAGAGGGGCCTTTTTGTCTCTGTGACACCCATTGTTATGTAACAGTGTGAGGCAGTTCAGTAAGAAATCCTACAGCTGTGCCTACCTAAATCTGTATATAGATATAGTGATCCTGGACTTTTTACAGGAATTTTCACTTCATTAGCCATACTATTTCCTACTGATGTTCTCAAATGACAGTGGGCCCGATTCACTAAGGTCCGAAATAAGGAGTGCTATTTATAGCATGCGTTAAAAATCTTATCACTTCTTATTTTTCGCTCGATTCACTAAAAGGACACTTGTCATAATTAAGAAGCGATGTTCTTGGCGTTATTTATCTTGCGACGACATATTTTCAAGCAACGTGCTGCGTAATATGTTGTGCGCTGCGTAATATATTGCTTGAAAATATGTCGTCGCAAGATAAATAACGCCAAGAACATCGCTTCTTAATTATGACAAGTGTCCTTTTAGTGAATCAAGCCCAGTATGTCTTATAAAAGCAGATTCTCTGAACAACAGAAACAACATACGGGGTAGTTCAAGATAACTCATATTTTGAACCATCTCTTCATTCAGTTTACCCCTGGATTTTACATGGTTTATTTTAGACTGGAATTGGAATGTTATGATTGGCCAGTGGAAAGAGGAACAAAAGCAGCCAAGATGCAGACACATCGCCTGTATGTAGGAGCAGCTCAGCTCATAATATTAACTGGGCTTATGCTGGGATCTGGGTACATAGCATTTAGTATTAGCAAGTTCACCTGTATTGCAGATTGTATTGTTTCCAAGACGTATGTACTGTGCCAGTTTAGCCTAAATATAGCACTGTTAATCAGTTAATTAGGTGCTTTTTATACAAAAGAATGCCAAATTATTTCTCATGCATAGTTGTTTTTATAACCTCAGTTTTGTTTTTCTGTAGAGTGTTACATAGGCTGTAGAATTTATGTTTCAGAAAAACAAAATATAATATGTTACAAAAACAACTATGCATGAGAAATAATTTGGCATGCTTTTGTAGAAAAAGCACCTAATTAACTGATTTACAGTGTTATATTCAGACTATACTGGCACAGTACATACTTAGTCTTGGAAACAATACAATCTGAAATACAGGTGCACTTGCTAATACAGGTATGGGATCTGTTATCCAGAATGCTCGGGACCTGGGGTTTTCCGGATAAGGGATCTTTCCGTAATTTGGATCTCCATAACGTAAATATTCTAAAAATAATTCAAATATTGAAGCCCAATAGGCTTGTTTTACCTCCATTAAGGATTAAATATCTCTTAGTTGGGATCAAGTACAAGGTACTGTTTTATTATTACAGAGAAAAAGGAAATCATTTTTAAAAATTAGAATTATTTGCTTAACGGGTTTCCGGATTAGGGATCCCATACCTGTACTAAATGCTATGGGGTACCCAGGCCCCAGCATAAGTTGACTTGTTTTGCCAGTCTTTGACATAATCAGTGTTAGACCGGGGCACTAAGACCTCGTATCCCTCATGTAGCCCTAAACCAGTTACTTGTTGCTGAGAAAACATCATCCTCAAAAAACCTATATATCTGAGAAGCTCTGAGAATATCTCAAACCTTAACTTCTTAATATAGTCAAGAAGGCACCGTCCCTCTCTCTCCCTCCTTTCACTACTAGGCCAGTTTGACACTGGCATAACCCTTAAAATTGCTTTTATTATGCTTTTAGAATACTAATTTTCCTTCTTTGTAAAACGCACTTTCTTTGAAAGCCGGCTTTTTGAGTCGTCATCAGAATGTGATTCTGCAGGGCAAATCTAATGAGTGCAACTGCTATTGGTTATAAGACCAATAATTAAGTCCATTTCTTTGTGATCCCTTCTTGCAGTTCCAGGTACTTCTGGCTTTACAGTGAGTTATTCTTTAGATTGGCACATTTCCCTTAAGAGCCAAATGGGGGCACAGATTGCCAGATTGCATTGTTTCTTTATGCATTTATGAAAGCATGGAAGCATTTTCATATTCACCTGGAGTTGACAATAGGATGCATGTAGGTATACAGCTGTCCTGTTCATTAGACTCATACACACGCATCACTACAAAAACCACCATTAAAAATAATTATTTCTTTAATACTGTTTATCCAACTGCAAAGCCTTTCATCTATTGGACTAGTCCTCTGGGAATGTCAAATTTATTAGCAGCCATAAAACTGCAGTGCTGCAGTGCAGATCCTGAAATATATATTGATACATATAGCTGTATCTTTTTTGTTGATCTAAGGCCAAAGTCCAATTTAGCAAAAAACATAAATAAAAAAAAGACACTCGCTATCCCTGGAATTTTGCAGTATTTACTTCAAATGACTTTTTGCTGAGTTCATGTTCTAATATACTAATATAGAAGGTAGAATAACAGTGCTCTAAATTCCATAACTGCATTTTCTCACCACAGTAGCATTCAGAGGCATTGATTCAGCCTTCTATGGATCACTGCCTCTAATTCAACTCAATTCTGTTCCACCAGTATGTGATTCTTTTTATAATTAAATCAAAAAGTTATTCAGTAATGTTTACAGTATATTGTCATTATATGTTCTGCACATGAGTGTATATAGAAAGAAACGTGCTGTGGGTAAAAAGTGGAAATCAAGTTCAAAAGAATACTACCCTATTAACTTCCACCTAACTATTTACATTGCATATTGAGTATTGTGTTCCAGTGAAATAAAGATTTACATATTTGCTCTGTTAATATATGCCTAAAGGCTTACAGTGCCTTTCTCCTAATTACATTTTACTGGGGGTGAGAAACATTAAGCACAAATTCCCCAACAGGGATTATAATATGTTACCTGATACCGTGGGCTCCTGTTTGTTGAAAATTACACTGGCCCTGTGTACTATGGTAGGAGCTCCACACCACCATCTTCCTCTTCATGTCCCCAACTATTTATTGTTCATTGTGCCACATATTTATTTCTATTGTTGTTTCTAATGCCTGTATCTTTCTTTCGCAGTTTGGCGAAGACACTTTCAACCGAGCCAAGCTATTGAATGTTGGTTTCCTGGAAGCAATGAAAGAGGCAGACTATGACTGTTTCATTTTCAGTGATGTGGATCTAATCCCAATGGATGACAGAAATTTATATCATTGCTATGAACAGCCACGACATTTTGCCATTGCCATGGACAAGTTTGGATTCCGGTGAGTAGATGAATTGAAGTTTGAATGAGATTAACTTAAATAAGCAGTTCAATAACCAGAAGTATCTGTAAATCAAAAACCCTGATGGCCATGCTTATGAAAGTAGAATCAAAAGCATGAATGCAGTTGAACTGTAGAACTGTAAAAAACCTACACCTTAAAGAAAGCAATCGTTGCATTACATTATGCTGCCCTAAAAAAGGCAAACAAAAACCAAAGTATGTTAGCTTCCAATTAACCATTTAGGATAGAATATTGGTTGAAAAAACTGTTGAGAGTAAGGCTAATGCCCAAAAGGGAGATTAGTTGCCTGCAATAAATCTCTGATATTGGGGGTGACTAATCTCCCCAAAATGCATTTCCACCAGCAATAATGTGAACCACTGGTGGGAAGGCATATGCATCACTAAGTCGGCTGAAGTTTCCTGGTGGCTTAGTGATGCATATGCCTTCCCACTGGTGGTTCACATTATTGCCAGTGGGGAGTCATTCCGGGAAAATTAGTCACCCACTGTAACAGAGATTTATAGTGGGTGACTAACCTACCAGTGGGGCATTAAACTAATGCAGTTGGATTGAAGATGGCTAAATTAGCCACCCATCTTGGCCCATGTGTACCTAGAAGTATTTCTGTAGTCCTTCCTTTATCAGTGATCTTAAATGGAGTACGTGAGCTTGAGAGCTACATTACCATAGCTTAGCAACTGGCACATTTTACCTTTTCTGGCACCTTTTTTCCTGGGCTGGTTTTCCTCTTTGGAAAAAATTGCACTGGCCCTGGGTTCTATATATCCAACTACCCCTAGTGTAATAATCTCTTCTTGTTTAATAAACTATCCAACTGTCCAACTTCTGCGGTGCCGAGGGACGGAGTTTCTCTAGCATACATGGTGGAGGGCCGCTAATGGAAGCCAGTTTTGACCACTCCCCTTTTTTAAACCACTTCAAACCACACCTATTTTATCACAATGGTGGTAGCACAGCAAAATACAAAATGCTTGGTCCTTACTGTGGGGATATCAAGCATCATTCATATGTGAAAGAATTATATTATGTCATGTTAAGATATACCCTTAAATCCATATGCCTCCTCCTCCCCTGTGGATAGCACAGCAACCCCCAGCACACAATTACACACCTAATGGCTATTTCCAACTGCTAACAAACTCCCACAACAACTCCCCCTGCCAGGTTCACCATAGGGCTGGCCGAGTATGGCACACACAGGCAGAACTCTGCCTGTCCTATGCTGCCTGTGTATGTCATACTCTGCCTGCCCTACACTGCCTGTGTGTGCCATACTCTGCCTGCCCTACACTGCCTGTGTGTGCCATGCTCTGCCTGCCCTACCCTGCCTCTGTGTGCCATACCCTCCCTGCCCTATGCTGCCTGTGTGTGCCATACTCTGCCTGCCCTACCTGTTTGTGCCATACCTTCCCTGCCCTATGTTGTCTATGTGCCATAATCTGCCTCCCCTATGCTTCCTGTGTGTGCAGCATAGTCCAGGCAGTACCTACAATGTGTGAGGTGTGAACAGGTGAACAATGGGGGTGATTACAGCCCGAGCTGTTCCTCCTTACTAAATGGCAAGTGATGGTTCATATTTTTGTCTGGATTAACACATTTTCTTTATAATCAACTTGAAAAGAGCTCTTCTCTTGAAAAGAGATGTTATACATCATTAAACAAAGCACCCATTAACCTTAGGCATGAAATAGCAAATGCTATTTTTTTTTTTTTTTAATTTCTCCCAGAGTCTTTAGGTGTTTATTAATTCAGGCTGGCAGGCAGTGACTCTCTAACATTAGTTCATTTTGCAGCAAGTACAAACACGTTCATGCTATTAGCAAACCATTATTTCTCATAAATATCAAGAGGCTGAAGAAGTGACACATTTTGTTGCCAAACACCAAAAAAAGCTACGTCTGGATTAAATGAATCTAAATATTCACAGGCATGTTCAGTCAGATGTGAGTCTTTCTTAGAAATTTAGAAAACCTCAACCCGATACTTTGTGTTCTTTTTTTTTTTTGGTTAATGATTTTCTCTCTTCTGAACATTTGGCCTTTAGATCGTTTGTTGGTAAAGCCGTCATGTCTCAGTCTGCTATTTTCCTCAAAATTGTAAACTGTCCTTGTTAATCCAGTATCTAAAAAAAAAAGGGGGGATTTTAAAATTCCTTAGTTCAGAGGAGACCGGGTGGGGGGTTGAGGTTTAAATCGTGGAATAATAGGCTATTCTTTTAGGGCATTTTTAGGCTATTCTTTTTGGGATTCACTAAGGGTTTGGGGCACTTTTTCTTTTTTATAATGTCCCATACTTGGCCTGAAAGAGAACATGGCAATAAATAGAAATGTTTGCGCACTTGGCCTAAGGTCTGGCCTTCATATTAATAAAGTAAAAGCCCCCCAAAGCATTAATCTGTTTAATATGATTGGTCAGCAATAGTCTGAAAGCCGAAATTAGTGCTTTACTATGGTCGCAGGTAAGGTCAGCATGTTAAAAAAGCCAATTACTATGCATAAAATGTGTATCGACAATACAAAATATTCTGGAAACAGTTACCTGTAAAACAAAAAGTGTCTATTAATTAAAATTGTATAGTTGGGAAATTATAATAGTGCTGGAGCTGATCTATTACAGTCAACATATGTAGGGAGAAATTAAAAAAAACTCTTCCCTATTTAGCCTCAGTAATCTGCTAAAAAAAAATTATAAATACAAATTTTTTTTAAAAAAATGTTTTATAAAAGGTTTTTTATAAAAATAAATGTAGAGAGACTTATTTCTTCCCCTTTAATCTTACATTTTGTATTTATTAACCGACAAGGAAGGGATTTCTGTATCCAGCTATAATATTACTGCTGCCATTACATGACAGATGGAAAGAACCAAAGAATAATGATTTCCTGCAGTTTTTCCCTGCAGTCCTTTTGTCCTGGAAATAGATCTGGAAAGGAAAATGAGTCAGGCTATGTGACAGTTACATTATGACACAATAACAGTCGTTAATAGCCAGTAATTCCTTATTGACACTGGGGAGAAAACTATTGCTGTTCATCGAACTCTTAATATGACATGGCCTAAAGGAGACACAGATTGGCAACTGCATACCCACTAAACCAGCAGCATGCCTGCCCCTTTGGCCAAATATATGTACTTTTACTTGGCAAGAACAGCTTATTGTAGGGAGCCCGGAGGCAACTTTGCTAGTTTTAGCCAAAAGGATATGCAGTCTTCTGTTTATAAAACCTGTGCCCTCCTTCTGTGAGAGGATATTCCTTGCAGTGAATGTGCTATACTATACTGGTTGGCATTCTTCTTTAGAAGAATATAAATATGACATTATCAGCTTGAAGGAGAACTAAGGTCTTAAAAAAGAGATTGGCTATAAATAAAGTATAAATAAAGTATTTTATACACTGAACTTACTGTACAAGAGATTCCTCAGTCCCATATCTATGATGACCCATACATTTAGGGGTATATTTATCATGTAAAAGTAAAGCAATTCGATTTCATCAGTTAGAAAACCAAAGCAAAGCATCTGATTGGCTGCTATGAGCAACATCACCAAGAATGTTTTACTCCACTTTTTACACAGCATGATAAATATACCCCTAAAAGTTCTCCAGTGCAACGCCCAATTTTATTAGGCAATCCTTTGCCTGCTGCAGCACTGCACATGCTCAGTGTTCTCTGGGCTGCTGCTGAGAAGCAAACTTTAGGGATATCAGAATTGGCCAGAGAATTAGGTCAGGTTATAGAAGTGGATGCTATAGGTCTGATTGATTCATTCTAATGCAGAATGCACTGCTTTAATACTGCAGTGTAATGTGAATCTGATGAATTAATGACTTATCAACCTAAATCCTAAATCTTATATTGTGTTTATATTCTGTATATTGTAAGTCAATCCCTAAGCTCAGGTAGCAGACAACTCTGTGCAAAACAGCAGAAAAGAATATGGGGAGCTACTAGGGACCATTTGTAGTGGCATTGGGCTGGTACAGAATCCCAAAACTTATAATGTAACATGTCTAGACTAATTCTATTTTTAGTTTACGTTCTCCTTTAAGCAAAATGTATTCCCACAAATAACATCCCTCCAGGTACTACTAAACTGAATTAGGGTGCAACGAGTTCAACATTTAGATACCTCTTGGTAGCCTTTTCCTGATTTATGGGTTCTGAGACTAGGGGGCACATTTACTAATCCACGAACGTCCGAAAAGCGTCCGAATGCGTTTTTTTCGTAATGATTGGTACTTTGCGACTTTTTCGCAAATTGTCGCGACTTTTTCGAGCTCTCAATACGAAAGTTGCGACAATTCGTGAAAGTCGTAATGGCTATGAAAAAGTCGCAACAATTCACGAAAGTTATAATGGCAATGAAAAAGTCGCGACAATTCTCCAAAGGCATAATGGCAATGAAAAAGTTGCGACAATTCACGAAATTTGTTATGGCTATGAAACAGTTGCGACAATTCGCGCAAGTTGTACCGGTTACGAAAAAGTTGCGACAATTTACGGGAAAGTCGTAACGGCGACGAAAAAACGCAAAAAATACGAAAAAGTCGCAAAATGTTCGTTTTCCAATCCGAATTTTTCTCATTTGGATTCGGATTCGTGGATTAGTAAATCAGCCCCTAGGTATAACCATGAAATATGCCCCTGTACATATTACTGACCACTCAGTTTAATCGGAATATTTGAAGTTATGCTTTGGGGGGCTTTTTCTTCATTAATATGATACTCACACCTTTCTCAGGCCAGACCGCGGGAGTGTGAGTAACATTTTTGTGAACATGGCCAAAGAGTTTGATAGGTGTCTTTATGAACTTAAATCCATTTTCAGCTGTCTTATTTGATTAAAAGTTTCAACCCAAAAGTTGTGCATAAAAACTAAATCCAAATATGGTTTGGTGTTAAAAAAAAAAAAAAAAAAAAAAGCAAGCTATAATTTTGGGTAATTATAATTTCCCCTGTCAGTCTGTGTTATAGGAAGAATCATTTACTGATACTTATCCTGTGCATTTAATTTCTGTCTGGCCAATTTACAGTGACACAGATTCTTATATATTCCTAAAAATAAATGAATGTGGTTTAGAGTATATGGGTTCTTTATTATGGTCATAAAATTAAAGTGGTAGCGGGTTACAGATCGCAAAGACATTTCACCCTATGCATTACATCGAAAGTGTAATTTCCTTGTGATCTTTAAATAATATTGGTATATACTGAGAAAACTATAATAAGAATTAACCTACTTTACACCTAAACTAAAATGGATTTATATTGACCTTAACTCACATGTTCTAAATCTAACATGTAGCATATTAGTAATAAACAGCTGTACCTCGCTATACGTTTGCAACATCATAATGTCTTCTAAACCTCTGTATATATAACTGTGTTTTTACATTCTTATGTTGTCTTTTTTACAGATTGCCTTATGCAGGCTATTTTGGAGGGGTCTCTGGACTGAGTAAAGCCCAGTTTTTGAAGATTAATGGCTTTCCCAATGAGTACTGGGGATGGGGAGGAGAAGATGATGATATTTATAACAGGTAATTAGATCAAATCCATTTTTAACCTATAGCTTGGTAATGCATGCTTGATTTGCTCTGAAATGTGAGTGTGGTTAACAAGGCAAAGGTATCAGATCAAAGCTTCAATACCTACATTTGTGGGTATTTTTTAAAGGGTACTTGTCATGTGCAGATTCATGTGGCGAAGTGATTGCTGCCCAATGGATTTGAAATAAAAACAAACAGCATACAGTACATTTTTTACGATCTGAGATATGTTAAGATAAAAATAAATAAAATTGTTGAAAAACAAACAGCATAGAGCAAGGATTCTGATCAGCCCACTGAAAGATTCCACACGGGACACATTAATTGTAGGGAGAGCATACATTAGCACCAGAAGTTCACTCCTTTTGTATATGTGACACAGCATTGCTGAAAAGAGCAGTCCCAGATCCCCCTTCTTGCTATAGAAGAAAGGATATTTAGATATTTATATTTACATACCAGCTGTTTGCCAGTCTTTAGGCTGTTTTATTTTAAGATTTCCTGGAACTTTATAATAGCGTGCCATATATGGGGTCCCCCATTTAACAGCATTGCATCCCTGTTTTAAGGAATTCTCACCCTCCAAACATCAAACAGGGTTTCCTAGGCAACAGTCTGTCAGCTATGCCTATTATCGTTTTTGTCTCATTTAGGTCTATGCTTTAGAAACAAGAACAATTCATACCTCTCTATTTCAAAGGGCTCGGTCTGTGATGTATTGGATTTAATCTTGATCTGACACCCCAGGCTATGTGAACGAGTAGGTATAATTGGGTGCTTGCACAGGTTTCAATAAGTCTAGTTGGCAAATCTATGGGAAGGTGCTTTTGAAGCTCCATTATAAAAGGGCTGATGGAGCTGTAGCTTAAGGCTCACGTAGAAAAAGAACTCATCCGTGCTGTTCTTTTTCCCCCTGCATAATGTTACCCTCTCAGCTGGTAGTGGTAGTTTCATGCAATAGTACTTTCCTTCCCTCAAGACACGAGTCAAGCAGAAAAGTATTTGTTTTTTTTCTTCAGACCTAGGCCTTACGGGCTATTAATGCTGACATTCCTATTGATCCCACTATTTCCCTCTAAAATATCCCCTGCCCTCTTCTATAATTGACACACTCCCTCAGTGCATCAAACAGTTAATAATAATTTCTATTAAGTCTCTCCATCACATTTTGGTTTTTATTATACCAGCAAACATACCTCCACCTGTACACCCATATTCTAGATCATTTCAGTTTTAATCTCCAGAGTTGCTGAAACTGGGCTGATAAACTATGTTGCTATGGAAATAAAGCTGTGCTGATCCATGGTTGCTAGAAAAGCGAATATGTGAGGATACCATACCTGGTAGTGAATTTTGGTCTGATATAGGCTTGCTGAGAGAAAACCGCTGTTGTTTGGTTGCAGGGTGAGAAAAGCTGAGGTTATCCATTCCAGTGGCTATTGGGATAGGGGGCTGTGCCCAGGGATCACTGATAGCAAGTGCTACAGCTATTTAGGATGCCAGCCAACCTGTCCATTCCCTACAGAAGAGAAGCAGTGCTAGTCTGCTGCAGGGCAGAAAATCGGTGCAGCTTTATTACTGGGTGAGAAAAACAGCGGCTCAGCCCTATTAGAGAAATACCAGAGTGGGGGGGAAGCTATGCCGATGCATAGAGGATATAAGAAAGATGCTTTTTAGTACACTGCAAAGATGCCCAAGATAGAAGCAGCAATTATGATCTTTTACAGGGTTGTTGGGTAAGAAGCTGCGATGATCTATTATTGGGATACAGTAAGACTTGCAGTATTGATTACAAGGTGGTTGAGAAAGGAAGGCAATGTTGATCCAAGATGTTTGCCGTGGGAGAGAAGCTCCCACATGTGTTGATGTTTTAGAAAGGATGGCGGGGGGGGGGGGGGGGGGAGAAAAGATAATTTGATCAATTGCAGGTTTGCTAAGAACAGAGTTTTACTTATGGTTGTTAGAAGAAAGATCTATTAGAGAAGTGCAGGGAAGTGATTTGTGCTATGTAATGTTTGCTGGGTGAGAGGTAATGTGGCTCAGTGGGTGCACTGTTGCCTTGGAACACTGGGGGCCTGAGTTTTATTCTCTACCTGAAATTAGTTTTTATGTTCTCACTGTGTGTGAGTTGGTGTCTGCAGGGTCTGTCACCTCCCTAAAATATACAGGCAATGTTGCATAAATGTCATAGGGAATATACAGTATCTTATAAGCTCCACTGGTGCTGGGACTGGTGTGAATAATGAACTATCTCTATAAAATGCTGCATATTTGTGTTGGCACTATGTAAATAAAGCATAATAAATACAAAACCATTAGATTGGTACTAAGTAGATAAGTAATTGTGTGCTAATATGTGGTAATAGGAATGATGTTCCATGAAAGCAGTGCTGACCCAATATATGTGATGCTGGAATAACAGCTCTGTTTCTTTGAAAAGGGTGCTAAATGTGAAGCTGTTGGATCAGCTATACATATTAGTTAGGGCAGTGAAGATGCACCTAACAGTGTGAGGAAGCTAGGGAAGAATATATATTTAAGCTTTAGAAAGGTTTTTATCATATTGAGACTTGAATAAAAGCCCCTGGCTATAAAGTCACTTATAGCTAAAGTTTCTCAATAATACACACACAATACTTACAAGTACAGGTTAACAGTATGTTATGTTTAAATATATAGTACAGGTATAGGACTGGTTATCCAGAATGTTCGGGGCCAAGGGTATTCCGGATAAGGGGTCTTTCTGTAATTTGGATCTCCATACCTTTAGTCTACTAAAAAATCAATAAAACATTAATTAAACCCAATAGGATTGTTTTGCATCCAATAAGGATTATTTATATCTTAGTTGGGATCAATTACAAGGTACTGTTTTTTATTTCTACAGTAAAAAAGGAAATCAGTTTTAAAATTCTGAATTTTTTTTCTATTTGATTAGAATGGAGTCTATGGGAGACAGGCTCTCCATAATTTGGAGCTCTCTGGATAATGGGTTTCCGGATAAGGGATCCTATACCTGTAACACTTTTTAACATTTGGTGTGGAAGGCATTTGTCTTTGGATTACGACCCCCTAGAGGTGGCTGAATACAAAGTTACTGTTTATTCCATGTGGGGCCCAGCACAAAGAAGCATCCTTATAAAACTTGCGCCAATTACTTATTTAAAAGGCACTGATATGTTTTAAGCTGGCCATATACACACCGATAGAACCGTATGAAACTAGATTTATTCGCTAGTGATATTTATTAAAGGAATGGAGCAAAGACAGAAGGGAGTGCTGATAAATCTGCCTTAAACCTCATCCTGTTCTACCCATAGAATAACCCTCAATGGCATGAAAATTTCCCGGCCTGATATCCGCATTGGACGTTATCGGATGATCAAACATGAACGAGACAAGCACAATGAGCCCAACCCTCAAAGGTAATGTATTTTTATGGACAAGAGAAACTTTGCTTTGTTAATTACATTTTTTTGTTGCTCATCGTTTTAAGAAAAATAATAACCAACCTTTTGTCTTTTATTTAATAAATGTCAGTTTACAGAAAAGTAATTCATAAGCATATAAATAGTGAAGTAATAGAAAAGATAACACATAAGAAAAGAATGGAGTTTATGAAACATGAATGTTTTTGCTTGCGGAAGTCATATAATATAACAGGAGCCAATGGAACAGGTTTCACACCAGGTGTAGGGTTGTGTGCCTGGGCCAAACAAGTATAACAGGGTAATATAATGCCAGGGAACATCTACCAAGTTCATCCATTGTTTGGTATGATCTTTGATAATAAATCCAAATGAATTGCTTTCAACATTTCTCCATCATCTTGCTGTAGTAGATATTTGTCTGTGGATACCTTAGGGAACATCAAAGCTCTCTAACTGGATGTTGCTAGCTACATGTGACCTTTTTAATGGACCCCCAGTGCCTAAGAGCACCTTATTAGAGATTTAGGCCCCCTCATTTCCACTCAATGGAAAAAATAAGACATGGTAAATGCAGCAAAAATACTGTAGCTGTAATTGATGCCTTTGGACGTTGCAAGCTGCATCTGAATGCATTAAGTATTGGTGCATTTGTACTGTGTTAATAGTGTACCCAACCTCCAGCCCCAGTACAAAGGGCACCCACACTGGGCACAATCTACAGGTAAACTTGAACTCTGTACTTTGTACACACTTTACATCAGCTAAGTTTCCATATATATGTAGCATTTACTGTCTGTTTCATAGGTGCATATTAAGTCAATATATTTACTGAGCAGCAGGAGAAATAATTTCCTTTAATTGGAGGACTTGCTACAGTGCTGTGCTTCCATCAAGCCTTTAGGAACCCTTTAATATCTTAATCAGCAAATTGCCAACTCCACTGTGGCTTGTTTAAAGATTAATTTTCAATTTCAACACCACGCAGTGTAGCCTGCAGCATTAGAATAAGAGTAACCAGGCAGCAGAGTGCTTTTACCTAGGGTCTGTACTAATAAAGAGCAAATTAACCATGGAGTCCACGTATTATAATGTCAGTGTGATAACTAAATTATACATTAAAACCTAGGTCTGATGTATTTATATAATTCACACATAGAACCTTTTGATTGTAGTGGCATTTGGAGTTGTTAGTGCAAACAATAATTTTCATTACACCTAGCTAGAAACATGTTCCATGCTGGAACATGGCCTTGCTATGACTGACTGAAACATGGCCTTGCTATGACTGACTGAAACATGGCCTTGCTATGACTGACTGAAACATGGCCTTGCTGTGACTATGATTGAAACATGGCCTTGCTATGACTGACTGAAACATGGCCTTGCTATGACTGACTGAAACATGGCCTTGCTATGACTATGACTGAAACATGGCCTTGCTATGACTATGACTGAAACATGGCCTTGCTATGACTATGACTGAAACATGGCCTTTTGATATGACTATGACTGAAACATGGCCTTTTGATATGACTATGACTGAAACATGGCCTTTTGATATGACTATGACTGAAACATGGCCGTGCTGTGACTGGAACATGGCCTTGCTATGACTATGATTGAGATATGGCAGTGCTGTGACTGGAATGTGGCGTGCTATGTTCACTTACAAGATTTCCAAGATTTTTATAATGTAGACAGATTAACATTGTTGCAGACACCATATTCTTTGTTCTGTTACTTGTCTTTGTCTTTAGTCTCCAGTTTAAATGAATCTTTATATAAGAATTAATAAGGTTGTAGCACCACCTAGTGGGATTCAAATGCAATCTTGCAAATCTAGTAGAACTGTAAGATCTGCAGGGGAAAATGTATTTTGTGCCAGATTTATACTATACTTACACTGTGCCATTGCCCTTAATGTGGGACTTCTTCTGCACCTGTGGACATCAGTGTGGGTTGGGTACACGCACTGTGAAAGAAGCCCCATTATAGATTTAGGAGTACATCATGGTTTATTGTTTATTATTGTTTATTGAGGCAAAACTAGAGGCCCACAGGCCGTACATATCGGCAGAGATTAATCATTAGCCTAAAAGTGTTCTTTCTTCAAGATGCACAACATACACAGAAGACAATGCCCAGGCCAGTCCCAGTCTAAGGGCTATGACACACGGTGTTACTTGTAGCCAGCTACTTGTTGCTGCTACAAAACGCATCAAAATACCCTGCCATAGACAATACTGAGAATTGTCTAAAACACATGTAAAAACAATTATCAGTATTGTCTATTTTGCAGCCACAAGAAGTAGTTCCGTGTGTCTTTGTCCTAAGAGACATGATTATCATTATCCTGCTACAGGCCTGATTACTAGTGAGAATATTTGTCAATGCAAATTTTAAGCAGCAGAAAAATTAAACTTTTGCCAACCCTACCCCTGAAACATAGTTTTTCACTAAGCCTCTCTTATTTCCCAGATTTACAAAGATTCAGAATACGAAGATGACAATGAAGAAAGATGGAATCAATTCATTGCACTACCGTGTGATCCACTCCGCCAAATACCCCATGTACACAAACATCACAGTTGATATTGGGAAACCACCGCCCAGACCTGCCCGGGGATAACGTAATGCACTCACTGGCACTTCTTGAGACAGCGCGTCTCTTCCTCCTTTCATTTTGGAAGAAGGGGAAATGCAGTTAAACCCTTCCTTCTGCCTCCTGCAGGGTTTCCGTTACAGGATGCGCGGCGATTTGCCTGGTTCTTCTGCACCCCACGGAAGGACTGACCTATTCTCATAATGAATAAATGAACTTGGTGCTCATGTGCGACAGTGTGCTGTACCTGCCAATGTTCCGCATGCTCAGAAAGGCAGAATCCGTCTGCTACATTTTAGTACTTCCTTGCTCTTCTTTTTCTTGAAACCTTTAATAAACGTCAGATTGTTTCACCCTCTCAGTTCCAGAAGAGGGAGCGACCATACTGCCACTGTGATGTTGACACAGAAAGTTGCAAGGAAAATATTCTATAACAAATTTACAAATATTCAGTTTTCTTTATCAACAGCACAGTGACTCAAATCTACTAATAGCCTATAAGAGAAAGGTCACTTTGGATGCTGAAACATACACTTTTAATCCAGTCCTGAACACATGTGCTACAGGGCAACACTGAGAGCTAAAACTAATGTAACCTTGGCATATCCACAATGTTCAAGATTGCTTTGCAGTTACTGTTCTATTGACACTCATAGACTTATACATTGACAGTTTTTGCATATCCTTGTTAAACTAACACTGTCTAGGCTGTGTTTGTTGGAAGTCTGTTACATGTGTGAATGTTATAAAATATCAAATGTTGGCAAGCTAAACAAGTTATACTGTAAAGTTGGAAGGGAAAAGAAAATGTTTGAACCTCAAAAGATGCAACTCCCTTAACTGCTTTGCTGCATTGAAGGTACCTGCCTTGCATAATGCTAGAGATTTATATACAATGTCATTAATATATAATTGTTTTCTCTTAATATTGTTCCCTATGGTCAGCATTGAACTCCTGGGTGTGTGAGCTCTGATACATGGGTTATGTAGCACAGTGGAGAGTGGAGGGGCTGCTGGTAAAACTGTACTGCCTATAAAATGTATTGGATAAGGGTATAGCTACTGCAGACTCATACTGCACTATTAATTACATCTATACAGACACATCACTAGACAGACATAGTAATCTTGCAGAGAAAGGACAGTTCTCACAACAAGAATCAGATTCTCCCATTAATTTATGTAAAGGCCATCTAAAAAGCCCCAATATATCATCCTTGTCTTCCTGGTAGCATAGAGCTGCTGTTTAAGTTCCCATGTATAGTAAAGTCCATAGTATAGTCCAATACATATATTCTGTTGATCTCCTCAACCCCCATATATTTTCTTTCTGCCTGCCCTTTTCTTCCTTCTGGTATGTATTTGCCCAGTTTGACCACCTGGGAATATGAATAAAGCACCTCGACCCACAGCCCCTTGCTCTGGCTACCAGCTTAGGAAGATGGACTGGGATGGCAAAAAGAAAATGTGGGCCTTAGTTGTCCTATAATATGTCTCAACCTAGAGAACTACATTTTTTTTTTTACCTAAAGACAGAATCCAGAGCATACTTTTTTCCAGTTAATCTAGTGAATTTGCCAAATTTAGAATTCAGTTTCTCTCTTACTATATGCTGGAAACATTTGGCTCTGATCAATCTTTCTGATGTTACTGACAGCATAGCAAATGGAAGAACGGTAATGTTACTGACCCTTAGTATAGTTTTGCCTTTGCATAAAATATGAAATGGGCAAACAGTTTGCTGCACCACAATAAGGTATTGGTGTTGGTATTGGTGATTTGTTCAGATAACCAAGGACTGCATGAGAATTCTTCTTTAAAACAAAGATGCTGTTGTGTCATGCATGTGGGTCTCATATTATAATCTGGCAGGTCACTGCGACACGGGCAGTGGAACATCAGCACAAATAAGCTGCAAAAAGTGTATGTGAGCATAACATGGACTGGATATTGGTGGAGAAAAAAGGTTGCATGGACATTCTGCCTTATCTAATTACATGATTTAGAAAGTGAACTTTGTGGCCTGGGCCCTCTAACATAATTCTGGATGTACAGTACCTGAAGTACAGGTGACGTGAAGTAGATGGAGCTTTTTACGGAGAATCAGTTTTGGAAGCAAGGAAGCAAGTGTGCACAATGGACTTCCTGGCTTCATGGATCACAGAACTTGGAACATGGGGGGCATGGTTACTGTCTGCAGGTTTGGGGATTGGTGCGTTGCTGTGCAATGCATTGCTAGAGGATTCTCAGAATGTAAGGCCTGATGCAATTCCTTTTGTATGCAAGGAACCCATGCAAAAAGGTTACTGCAGCAATTCTAGGGCTTTTTTGTTTTTTATTTCATTTTTCTCGCCATGTCAAACATTTAATTAACAGATACGTTTTGTAAACTTTACATCAAGCACCATGCTTAAGAGAAACCCACAGGTTCCTAGTATTGCTGCTTTCAGGTCTCATAAATGGTACAAGTGCACTGAGGAGCCAAACTGCAAAACAGGGCCAGGCACTTGTGCAACGGTAACTAGTGGCCTCGTTCTGCAGTCGGGCATCGTCCTGTGCCAACTTCTGTGTTTGCATAGTTTTAGCTCTTCTTTGTATGTTCATGTTGAGAGGAGGATCTGTCCATCCACTTTGGATGTGTCTGCTTGTTATTTGTCTTTTTCTACAACTGTGGGAAACGAGATCTAAAAACGATATGCTGTTGCAATCTCTGCCTTTACAGTTTTCATAAAATAATTCAAGAAACGGGCCGTGAGCAAAGTCTCTTTATTTCATTAACGTGAGACCTCCTGAATAGAAGATATCATTGCCAGAACCTCATGGGTAATAAAGAAGAAACACTGGAGATATGAAGAACTGAGCAAGAATGGAATGTAACTCACATCTGGCTGGAAGGTGCTCCAAGAAATATATTGTCATGTGTTCTGTCAAAATATATATATTTATATAGCAACAAAGAATGTTATTGGCATTTGCTGTGCCAAGGGCAACACATATTTTACTTGCCTGTATACCCAGTATATTCTTTAATTTCCAAGCTTCAAACAGTCATTCTCATTTATCATGGCTGGGAAATTGCACTCGGGCTGTAATCTGTAGTTACCAAGTAATTGTCACTTTTGTTGTTCTACCTGAAGCTGGTTGAACATTACTAATCACTGATTGGTGGCTTCAGGTTACTGCCGGATGCAAATTTGACCAGTGTTAGTAGAAGAGTCTGCAAAACATAGTAGGGGTAATTTACAATTCCCCTGGGGCACAAGTGCTAGAGCGCTATGGGGTGCAAGTGCTTAGCACTCACTTAGAATAGTCACAGGGGATCTTGAACGGTCATCCTGAGCCAGCTAAAATACAGGCCTCATAATGGTGTGCAAGGAAGCGGCATACTAGGGGGCATCCATGCACCACCCATCTTGTACTTGAGATAATGCAGGTAGAACTGCACTCAATTCAGGGAGTGCATAGAGCTGCAGTTAAAGAGCAGCAGGTGCAACAGGGGGATTGCAAGGTCCATTGTGAGAAAAAAATCCACTTTTTGCACTTTGCATATCAGTTTAGAATTGGTCCAAGGCTGTAAGTGTACATACAGGGTAATTTGGTGTGAAAATGCATAGTTTAGTATTTCCATTCTGTAATCCACCCTTTGTGTAAGCTGACGCCATGCCTGACTGCGCACAAAGCAAGGAGCAGATGGCAGCAGGTTGGCCTTTTCTCTAAAGGCTTTGCAGTTAGTAAAAAAGTAATTAAGAACCTAAATTCACTGTTATTTAGGTGAATAAAACGTCTTACCTCTATCTGTATGAGTTCCCATGCACAAAGTTGCTCATGGGCAGAGTCCATTCTTAGACATGATTGGTTCATATGCTACATTTCAAGTAAAGGGAAGGAAATTGCTCAATGTATGCACATAAAAGGTTTTTAACCTGTGATGTAAAATTAGTTAAGGTGCAACACAAGCGTGACAAATGTTTATGAGGGTAGCAAATAAGGACTCTGATTAGCTATTTGGTAGCTCCTATGTGGGCTGGCAGCCTACAGGAGGCTCTGTTTGGCAGTACAACTGGTTTTTATGCAAACAAACTTGCCCCCTAGAATTCAATAATAACTAAGTGGTTTGGGGCCACTGGGAGCAACATCCCAGGGGTTGGGGAGCAAATGTTGCTAGGAATTAAAAAAAAGAAAATAGAACATAGGGACCAGAAATTCAAAGAATATTTATGGAAGTGGCAGAGGGCTTTGCACAAAGGAGATGTATTTTCTTCTGAGATATCCGTATTGTAAAGTATGACACTTCCAAAGGACTTATCTACAAAAGGCTTATTTTATTTAGTTATTTATACACAATACACAGGTAATCTTGTCTATTTCTCAACCCAATGCTGCTACATCTGTTGCAATAATCCTCTCTGGAGCATGCTTATAATCATTTGGTGGGTTCTCATGCCACCCTTGCCACCTACATCATTGTAATGGCTCATACTTCTGCAAAGCTGTCCAGCCTTTTTCATGTTGTTGGTAAATTGTTTGGCCAGCTTGTTAACACTTTACATCCCATTACAATTATCCCATTATGGAATAAACATCTGGAACTCTTGTGGTTTTCTCATCCTACATCCTAAAAAGAGCATTGTACATAGTAGGGGTGTACCCTAGCATGCTGAGTGTCAAGTCTTGGATCACGTAACCCAGCTAGGGTTGCCACCTTTTCTGGAAAAATAAATACCGGCCTTCCTATATATTTCTCTTTTGTCCCTATTTAATAACATTGGCATCACCATTATTTTTTATTGGCCAAGTGGCAACCCTAGACCAAGCCTTACTCTGAGTATAGTAAAGGATATATTAGATTGTGTATAACAAGGGCCACCTAATGGAGGATTTGAATGAAGTAACTGAGAGTAACCAACCTGAGCCTGGGTCTTCTCTATGAAATTCACTTCTTTGTCTGCTCCCTAAGAAGTAAAACTCCAATGTCTTTTATAGCACTGCTTAATGTTGCAGCATGTCCAGTAATATAAAATGCATAAGGTATCTAATGAATAAGCAATATTAGATTAGAAGGGATTCACATTATTCCTAATGCTTTTATTATATCCAGAAATATCTGTAGAGGAGAACTTTACATATACACGGTGTTTCTTGGGATGAGATGCGAGTCCAAGAAGATAATTATTAGTTAGGCTAGGACTCTAAGAAACCAGTTTTTAATAGATAAAACACACACAATGCTTATACCAATGACACCTTAGGAAATAGAAATAAACGTAAGGCGTGCGTTGAATTAATTTTAGTTTACAAGGAAATGATGGATGAGGAAGGTGTACTACCAATATATTTTTCATGGCAGATTACTGAAGGGTAAGAAAAGTCTGCCAAATGAAATGCCTGGTGGTAAAAATAATAATTGAAATGAATTCTTTACTCTGAGGCATAAATAGTTCCAATCATTTTCCTGAATTTTCGCTGTGAATTTACATCTGACACCAGCAAATAATTTGCCTGAGACACACAAATATATGTGAAAAAGTAGGTCAAGCAAATGTTCAGCATTCACATGAATCAAATCAAGGGTTGCTTTGGCAAGAGCAGCAATTACGTATGAGGCAATATATACAGCAGAGTGACGGCCCTGTATCTATTGGTTACCCATAGGCAGACATAAAGAACATGGTGTTGCTGCTGTTACTGCGGCCTGTAGAACTGATGCTACAGATGCCAAAGTGCTAAATGCAATGGAGTGAACAATTGGTACCAGCACAGTGCAGTGCAATGATTGGCAGCATGTTCTTATTGAGTGTCTACTCATTTTGGGAATACAAAAGCACATGGAACTACTCACAGAGACAAATTCAATGAAATATCTGGACTGCAATGTCTCCACTCTTTGCCTATTTGCACAGAAATATATCATTATAAAAGAAGGGTGCAGTCTTATTGAGGAGGTCAGCACGCTGCTCATCCAGTGATGTACTGCTGAAGTGCTCTGATGTTTACTGTGAGATGGGCAGTGGGGATAGTACAGTATCAGGATAGGGTAAGCACTGCATTTCTAAGAGTTTTCTCTGTCTTCTTCTGGGCTACAGTTCTTGGTCTTCTCACACTTTGCCAGTCGATTTCCTTCCCAGTAGCCGACATCCTGTCCATCGTGACAACGGCACTTGGTGCATGAATCCACCCAAACGTATTGACCTCCAGGGATAACGCGGGTCTGAGAGGCATCTGAATAACAATTTGGACCTTGAAAGAAGGACGGGATATCCAGGTTAGAAGAACAGATGCATTTGTCTTTACAATCTCACCCCCCACTACCAACTACCTGAACTGATCATATACTCATCTTATACAGTATCCCAGCTTTTTAAATACAGGTATGGGACCTGTGGTTTTCTAGATAAGGGGTCTTTTCATAATTAGACCCCATACCTTTAGTCTGCTAAAAATAATTTAAACATTAAATAAACCCAATAGGATTGTTTTGCATACAATAAGGATTAATTATATCTTAGTTGGGATCAAGTACAAGGTACTGTTTTATTCTTACAGAGAGAAAGGAAAACATTACATACAGTAGCTTCAAGAAGTGGTTGGGTGGCTTTTTAGCAAGTGAGACAATTCATGGTTATGAAAGATAACTCTGTTGCAAAGAAGAGAGGCTTCAGAAGAGGTTTTTTTGCCTTCCTCCGGATCGACTAGCAGTTAGGCAGGTTATATATAGGCATAAAAGGTTAAACTTGATGGAAGCATTTCTTTTTTTCAACCTAACTTACTATGTATTTTTAAAAATCTAAATTATTTGCTTAAAATGGAGTCTATGTGATATGGCTTTTTGGATACTGGGTTTCCAGATAACACATCCCATACCTGTACAGGTTGGATTTCTTACTATTGACTGCTACTCTGATATCTACTGGGAACTGCTATCTTGCTACCTTCCCATTGTTCTGCTGATCAGCTTCTGGGGGGAAGGGAGGGGGTCATATTACTCCAACTTGCAGCACAGCAGTAAAGTGTGACTGAAGTCACATGGCTATGGCACCCTGGGAAATGAAGAATATATCTAGCACCATGTGAACAGGGTTGGACTGGTCCAGTGGGGCACCTGGTAAAAGCCCGGTGGGCCCCAGCGGCCCATAAATGATCCCTGCCAGTCCCCCAACCCATAGAATTTCCTTTCCTGATGTGCCTAAGGTAAGAATAAACTAAATGTACTCGGAGGAGGAATTTGGGCATGGTGGGGGGCCACAGCAGAGGATACTGCATGTGAAATTTTAAAATAAAATATAAAAAAATCTGTTTGCGTTTTTGAAAAACAGATTTCAGTGCAGGATTCTGCACATGACAGTATTGCTTTAAGGAAGGGCACTCCATAATACACAGAAACCCTAGGTCCCACCCTGTATTTGCTTGTCATAGAATAATTCTATTATGCTGTGCACTGAAATCATTTTACTGATGATAAATATATACTCACCATCTTTACATCGTGGGCAGCACTCTCCCTTCTCATACACAGAGTTAACACATGGAGGAGGGGCACAGTCTGCTACCAGGCAGCGGGCAATTCCATCTATCTCACACGTACACTGTTCGCATTCTGAAGGCTAGAAGGAACATATTCAAAAAGTCAATAATAAATCAAAATGGGGGTTTATGGGGTTTTGTCACTAAGAGAGTGAGGCAACAAACCTTATAAAGCTCTGGGGATGAAAATATCTGGCCTTGTGATAAAAAAAATTCTAAATAAACATCATTCTGCAAATTTATACTGGACACTTAGTAGGGCACTTCTGTAGCAATATTAGCCCATGCCCTACCCACATCAGCACTGAACTGTAACTACTTAAACTATTTACAAATATTGCATTTACAAGTATAAACCTGATTTTAGATACGCAGGAACTACAGTTTCCCAGAAATGGCATTGTATATTCACTGCTGCAGGTAAGTGGTGATCTTTCCTTGCCGGATTTAAATAGGAATTTACGCTGCTTTTTTTGCAGTCCCAGGGAAAATATAAAAGTAAGGTTCTACTATAATAATATAGCACCATATGTGTACCCAGTGCTTTATAAGGTGCAAACACAGACAGGGGTACGGTTACAATGAGAATAAATATGTCTAGAGGTTCTAACAGTAGAAATTTGGACCTGCCCCAAAGAGTTTACAATAATCTATGGCAGATTGCTGTTCCTGCACTAAAGCAAGCAGCTAAATAGCTATATATTTCAAAATTAGTGCTGAACACAGTATTTAGCACTAGATGGTGCTGTGATACCAGTAAGGAGAACTGAATTAAGATTTGCTAGTAGAACCTTTTGGGACATACAGTACTTACATTCTGTAATATTCCAGTCATTTTACACATTAGCTAACACTGAATAAATGCTATATGTGTATATATAATATATATTGCTTTATAACACTTTTTTCACATGCATTTGTGGCAACGCAAACCAAGCTGAAAAGGATTGGTATTTAAAACAGAATTTTTCCAGTTTGATATGCCTCCCAACTAGCATTTGTACAGGCATATTGGAAGCGTTAATACCCTTATCGAAATAAAAAATTAAAATGTAATATGAAACTCTGTCTTTCTTTGTGTTTCATTTTCTAGAAAGACTAATGAAATTCTGAAAACACTATGTTCCAGATCTGTTTAAGGCTGGAAAGCTTTTCCAGGTCATACAATGACCATGCCTTGTGATGTTATCCGGCAGACACAGAACCCTATCCCAGTGATTTCAGTCTGAATGTTATTATTTGATATTATCTTTTACATCTGATGGCAGGGAAGTTGTATAACCACTTGATCTTAGAATGGGATAGTTTGCGCAGCTGCATCTGGGGCTTTCATTATAAGCCAAACATCAGAGAGGGCAAAAAGGCGACTCCAATTCAGGTTTGTTATAAGTCCAAAAATATTTACTGTACTAAAAATGACGTCTTTGTTCTGACAAATTTCATGCTGTCCTCAGCACTTAGTCTAAAATGCTTAAACGGAAATGATTTCTGTGCTTGTGCACAAATAATTATTTAGTTGTTTTCCTATAAACTAAAGGTGTAGTCCCTTCATGGAGTCCCATTTTCACACTACCTGTTTTCCCTGCCGCAATATTTAACATCTCACACTGTCACATTTCAAAAGATCCGCTGCAATCCTTTCAGCTATTTTATTTCTCACTTACACTTATTGTGCACTTTGGTGCTAGAGCTGCTTTTCCCTGCTGCGTTGCTGTGATTTGTACAAATGAAGGTTTCTTTTCTGTTTAGGTTCTACACTATAAGGAAGTCACTGCCCTTTAAATGTGAGAGTTCAGAACAGAAGCATATTCATTGCTTATGTGCTTTACGTATTTGCTATCCCAGCAGTCTGTAAAACATTTCATTGGTTCTGCTGATATGGAACCTACAATAAGGGCTGACTACAAAATTGTATTTTTAATTAAAAGAATTTGCTTTTCAGCAATAATTAGTAATCTATATTCTATGCATTTGACAGGTCAGATTTACTAAAGAAGATTACAAGAATGTCATGATGCCCCCCTGTAGGAGATGGGAAGTCAGTTAGAGGTAGTATGCCCAGAAGGTAATGGGGCAGATGGGGCAGATACCACTGCCATTGGTTAGTTAACATGAGTGAGCATGATTGTTAGGCTCCAGTTATTTACTTGATTTCTGCTATTAAGCAGGAACCAAGATTACATGAGAACTAATGTTTAGCAAAGAATTAGGCTAGAAATGCTACACCTTACCTTGGGCCAATTTATCTCACCAAGGCCCTTTCTACCCTTTGCAAATTAAATAGATAGGGCTGTAACTAGGGGTAGGCAGAATAGGCATGTGCCTAGGGCACAACAGCAGGGGGGCGCTAGGCATGTACCTCTTCAGTTTCTGGCCTTAGAAAATTAGCTTGGCCAAAGGATCGGATGCTGACGGGATGCTAGAGGTCAGAAGTCAGACCAGTTTAAGAAGTGAATGCATTTTGCATGTGTGTTGGGGAGGGGTCTCTCATCACAACCTCCCACTGCTCATTACCTTGCAGGAGGGGGGAAGCGGCTTGATTTGGGCACCCTAGCAACTTAGCCAGGCACTGGCTGTAGATGCCCCATCACTCTTTTTCCTTTTGTTTCACAGCAAATGCTCTGGGCTGGTGTCATATATAATACATAATACACAGAAAATTAATAATTCATTCATAATCACATTATAAGGCAGGTTAAAAAACACATGCATTTTGCTTTAGCCATGTAGCACTAGGTTCTATGTACAGTGGAGGAAATAATTATTTGACCCCTCACTGATTTTGTAAGTTTGTCCAATGACAAAGAAATGAAAAGTCTCAGAACAGTATCATTTCAATGATAGGTTTATTTTAACAGTGGCAGATAGCACATCAAAAGGAAAATCGAAAAAATAACTTTAAATAAAAGATAGCAACTGATTTGCATTTCATTGAGTGAAATAAGTTTTTGAACCCTCTAACAAAAAAAGACTTAATACTTAGTGGAAAAACCCTTGTTTGCAAGCACAGAGGTCAAACGTTTCTTGTAATTGATGACCAAGTTTGCGCACATTTTAGGAGGAATGTTGGTCCCACTCCTCTTTGCAAATCATCTCTAAATCCCTAAGGTTTCGAGGCTGTCTCTGTGCAACTCTGAGCTTGAGCTCCCTCCATAGGTTTTCTATTGGATTAAGGTCCGGAGACTGACTAGGCCACTCCATGACCTTAATGTGCTTCTTCTTGAGCCACTCCTTTGTTGCCTTTGCTGTATGTTTTGGGTCATTGTCGTGCTGGAACACCCATCCACGACCCATTTTCAGTTTCCTGGCAGAGGGAAGGAGGTTGTCGTTCAGGATTTCACGATACATGGCTCCGTCCATTTTCCCGTTAATGCGAATAAGTTGTCCTGTGCCCTTAGCAGAAAAACACCCCCAAAGCAAAATGTTTCCACCCCCATGCTTGACGGTGGGGACGGTGTTTTGGGGGTCATAGGCAGCATTTTTCTTCCTCCAAACACAGCGAGTTGAGTTAATGCCAAAGAGCTCTATTTTGGTCTCATCAGACCACAGCACCTTCTCCCAGTCACTCACAGAATCATTCAGGTGTTCATTGGCAAACTTCAGACGGGCCTGCACATGTGCCTTCTTGAGCAGGGGGACCTTGCGAGCCCTGCAGGATTTTAATCCATTGCGGTGTAATGTGTTTCCAATGGTTTTCTTGGTGACTGTGGTCCCTGCTAATTTGAGGTCTCCCGTGTAGTTCTAGGATGCTTTTTCACCTTTCTCAGAATCATTGACACCCCACGAGGTGAGATCTTGCGTGGAGCCCCAGAGCGAGGTCGATTGATGGTCATTTTGTGCTCCTTCCATTTTCGAACAATCGCACCAACAGTTGTCACCTTCTCTCCCAGCTTCTTGCTAATGGTTTTGTAGCCCATTCCAGCCTTGTGCAGGTCTACAATTTTGTCTCTGACATCCTTGGACAGCTCTTTGGTCTTTCCCATGTTGGAGAGTTTGGAGTCTGCTTGATTGATTGATTCTGTGGACAGGTGTCTTTTATACAGGTGACTAGTTAAGACAGGTGTCCTTAATGAGGTTGACTAATTGAGTAGAAGTGTCTAACCACTCTGTGGGAGCCAGAACTCTTAATGGTTGGAAGGGGTTCAAAAACTTATTTCACTCAATGAAATGCAAATCAGTTGCTATCTTTTATTTAAAGTTATTTTTTCGATTTTCCTTTTGATGTGCTATCTGCCACTGTTAAAATAAACCTACCATTGAAATGATACTGTTCTGAGACTTTTCATTTCTTACAAAATCAGTGAGGGGTCAAATAATTATTTCCTCCACTGTAACTGCACTTTTCCAACAATCCTTAGGTTTCTCAAGAGCAGCCCCGATCACAATAAACAAGTGCAGTGCCACTGCCACTCAAAGCATGGCCTAACAATATCCAAGATAGGGAGCTGCTGCTCTAAAGACCTGACTCATTACATTACATTACATTAACATTTATTTATAAAGCGCCAACATATTCCGTAGCGCTGTACAATATGTGGGTTTCATACATTGGACATACAGAGTAACATATAAAGCAATCAGTAACCGATACAAGAGGTGAAGAGGGCCCTGCCCAAAAGAGCTTACAATCTACAAGACTCATTAGTGTTCTTTGCCTGATACATTAAGTTCAGTATCTTAAATGCAACATTTCTAGCCATATTCTTTTTAAGCTTTAGTTCAGATGTTTGCTTTGGATTTCTAACTGAAATCAAATTGCTGATTGGGCAACATCACCGGTAACGCTTCACTCCACATTTTACACAGCATGATAAATATAACCTAACTTTAGAGCCATTTGAGACAATGTGGGATATAATCTGTTTAGTGTTGTGTATGTCCATAAGGTGCATGCTGTAGCTAAAGTCTTTGCTTTAGATGTGCAAGTGTGGAAGATGTAGAAGGGAATGCTGTAAGATCTGTTTGTGTGTTACTGGGATGGAAACTGGGGTTGCAATAGCGACTACACATCGACAGGGTACAGAGAAAAGTATGCTTTTATTAGTTACTTTTTGCTTCTCCCTCTCTTTATACTGTATAAGGTCTGTGACTAAGCAGCACTTTTGTTTATTTTTCATAAGATTGCCAAGACCATTGCGAAAACCCTCCTGCATATTGCCATTCTTTTGCATGTATCCTCCTCCACAATCTTTACAAGCTTTATCAGCTCCCCTAATCTGAGTGTATAAATTCTTGGGGCAGGGACCTCATTCATTCTTTTTTACTTGTTATGACTTCTGTTGTACTATTATTTGCCATATTAACTGAACTGAATGTATACTGACAGTAGGGCAGGGGGAACACAAAGTGCTACAGTGATGACAAGTCCAGGTCAGGGCCAGATTCCTATTATGAGCTGCCCTAGTAGCACAATACAGAGAGGGCTAGCTAGTAGAATAGCACTTAAGTCACCTGAGGAGGAGGAATTGGAATGGAATTCCAGGAGAACCCCAAAATGGTGACATTTAAGCAAAGTTTGAAGGTGCCAAAGCCACTTTTTCAGCCAATGTGTATATTGTACATGACTGTTAATTTGTATAAAACTGGTATATTTTGTTTGCCTGCTTGTGTAGTAAATGATGCCAGTATCATTAAGAACTGATTGTCCCAATAGAATTCCAGTTCTAAGTAACACCAAATATTATCAGGGATCACAAAAAAACCCTCTGCAAATCAATTTCTGTGTGCAGATGAAATCAGATGGCAGAGGTCCCTTATCCTTGTGTACAATGTGTTGGGCTTATGTGAATGTGCTGCAGAACCATTTTTTGTGGTACCCCCTTGGGAGATGATCCTGAGGAGGGTAATAAGTGGGTTTCTGATCTTTTTCACTGTTCAGTCATGTGCAACTTCCACAGCTGGAAACATTTAACCTTGGAAGCAGATGATTTTCCCACCAACAGGAAATCCCATTAAAGGGCTTATTTAAACATCTCTGCAAAGCCTGCACTTGAGGGGCCTATCTGTTAACCATTTCAGCTAGGATTGTAAGGAGCAACCCTCAGTTTTTCTAAAATGTTCTGAATACAATAGCTGCAATAATTTAATAGTATCTTTCAAGTACAAGCAGTGATACCCCCACTCTTTTCATCTAACCCCCTAATGCAGTGATCCCCACTGGCTTGTGTGCAACGTGTTGATTACCACCCCTTTATATGTTGCACCCAGGGGCCTCAAACCATTTTTACATCTCTGGCTTGGAGAAAAGAGAAGCACAGAGACACGGTTTTACTATAAGCAGAGCCTCCGGCAGGCCAGCATTCCACATGGAGCTACCAAATAGCCAATCAGAGTCTTTATATGGCATCCCAAAAAAATGTTTTTCATGCTAGTGTGGCTCAACAACAATTTTTACATATGAATGTGGCTCATGAGTAAAAACGGCTGGGGATCCCTGCCCTAATGATATCATGCCAACTACTGGGCTACCAGGACACCCCCATTAAATAGGTGATAAACATCTTTTACAAGATTAAAGATAGATGTTCAAAGGAAGATCTACTCATCTGGGTAAGTCAACACATGAGCCAACGTTTACCTGAATTGGCCAAAAAATTGTGGGTCAGTTTGCACAAATTCACATAGATCACATAGATGTAGACCATTCAAAAGAGGTGTGCATTTGTGGCCTGATTGATTTCCCAACCAACATTTTTCAACCTTTCCAATCATTATCTAACCATAAACAGGCCAATTTATTTGTTTAACAAAACATATGTCCCTGATTGAGTAGCTAAAAGTGTTTTGTATATGTGTTTGAGTATCCCTGTCTTACATCATAGTGGGGGAATGTTCCAGTCCTTCTTACAGCAGTGCTTTAGTTCATTAATGATTGAGGGCATTCTTTTATACACACCTCTCTGAAGGTCCCATTACAGTGTCCCAGTGTGATTAAAGTATGGACTTTGCCATTCCAAAACTGTAGTTCTTTTGTTTTTATTGGTTCAGTCATAGATTTGCTTAGGTTGGAACATTTTTCTATAGAATACCCTGGCATGAAAAGGAGTTCATACTAGACACAGTTAGCATCTAGGTCCTGTGGCTGCAAAACAACCCATTGATGCCTTGAAAGAGGTTTATTTCCTGTTGTGATACACTGTTGGGTTTTAATCAAACAAAACACCGTGTATTAAGACCAAACAACTCCACTCTGGTCCCATCTATCCTTTTTCAAAAGTCCCATGCTTCATTTAGATGCAAGTATGCAAACCTATGCTATAAACCTTTCTCCTGGCTACTTTCCATAACTAGTTCAACCTTTTTATGAGAGTCAGTCATACATTTTAACACTGATCACATTAAAAAACCAATGGATCTAGATTTTGGGTCATTTCCAATTATAGAGCATCTGATTCTTGACTAAATTTGCTGGAAAGTCTTCTACTTATCATAGTTATCCATTTTGAACTTGGCTCAAGCAGACCTTTCAAGTCCAATTGTTGGTCAGGGTCCTCCTAACAATATTACAAATGTATGAAACAAGTGCTAGATCAGTTATTCAACCAAATGTCCACGAGAACATAGAACAATAGATAAGTGTTCGTCCCAAATATAACCCTAATGGTGCTTAAGGCTGGCCTAGGTGGGGGAGGCTCACATTTTTTAAATCACTGCCATAGAATTATGTACCTTAAATTGTTTCTGAAATGGCTTTATAACCATTCCCAGACTGGTTCCTTGTGACTTCCTATTGATGATCAATTGAATATTGCTTTATTGCACTAATGGACACTTTACCTAAAGTGATGTTTGTTAGACTAGAAGCAAAACTGTAAGAGGTACATTCCTAACGCCCACCCACCATTGTGCCCTAGGCACATGCCTCTTCTGTCTACCCCTAGTTCTGGCCCTGATAATAGGCACTCTAAACTCTCAGCTCACTAAATGTCTTCTTTTCAGTAAAGTTTCTTTTTGAAATGCCATCTAAAAATATAAGGGTGTCTTTCTATTCTATTCCTCCTAGACTTATCATCTACATTCTAATGCAACATTTTCCATTCTCTTGGTTTCTCTAATCAACCTGCATTCTAAATACGGAGCCCAGAGGCTGCAATTTCAGGTGCAAATTGCCATGTTTTGTACTCACATTGAGTTTTTCCCCTACAACTATAGTGTCATTGTGGACATGCACAGCTTTGCATTAACCGCAACTGTATCTAACACATCAAAGTGCTTGCAATTGCACAAATATTTATTCATTAATTGGGCACACATTGTGGCTAAAACTAACGAGGAAGTCATCATTTCCAGTGTTTAGTGGTAAAACAGCATTAGCATTGTTTCTTTGGGTGCACCTATTGACGCAGTGTATTGCACCTACTGATGCATCCCTCTGTGGGACCCAGGAATAACTATCAAATTCAGGGTGGCAGTAGCTTCATGGTTCTCTTGCCTCAACAGGCACACTTGTACACAATTTTTTTAACAAATTAACAGATGCTCAGAGCAACAATGCAGGAGTCTAAGAAGCATTTTGGGATGTGAATACTTTTAATAAATAACGTCAATATCAATACCAGCCTCACATCCATCTACGCTCAGGTGCACTTGCACTTGCAGTAGTAAATGAGCTTGATGGGACCTTCTAACTCTTCTGCCTCCATAGCACTTTGGGACTGATTTATTAAATAATGAACATGAATTCTTGAAAGATTCCCAGCACCTCAGTATTTCAGGAAAGGTTTAATAAATTAACACATTTATTTCACTTTATGCCTGTATCAATTCGTCAGAATGGCAGAGCTGAGCACTATCACAGATCCAAATATTTCCTTCCTGATGCATATTACTAGCAGGAATAAAGGATTTGGACAGTAATTTTAATTCATAAAATTTCCAAACTTTAATAAATTGGCCCCTACTCTTCAGTATACCTGTAAATATTTTTTTTTCTATTGTATTGTTCCAATCTGTTGTATTAATACAAATTGGCTTATTTACCGTACAGCCATACCACTGTATGGTAGTCAGTCCTCTCCCAGTTAAAGTTTCGCCAACCACCACAAACACGAATGGCAAGCAGGTGTGGGGGGGGGGGAGCAGGAGGATGATGAAGTTACACCTCTGATTGTCTTAATGTATAGTGCTGCATATATAAAAAGCCCTCTATAAATAAAAATAGACAACTGAAATGCCTGCCTGAAATGTCCGATTTTGAAGCTACATGTCATCTTGTTTATGTGCTACTAAATGGCCACTGAGCTGCATGTTACTCACTCTTAAAATTAAAAGGGAAATAGTCGAGGCTAGAAACTGATACTGCTCATATGTTTCTAGTCTCAGAAAGGAAATTGCTCTGCCAGTGTGGAATATGATTCCAGGGACTTTAGAAAAACAATTTCAGTAGCACTCACATTTTCATGCCCCTCTGGGTCAGTATGCTGTATAGAAAAGCAGTGTCAGACTGTCCTGCCTGCTACTTAAAGGGTGGGTGAAAAAGTAATTCTCTAAGAAATACTCCAGAACCCTGTATGTATGAATTGAAAGTGTTTACCCAGTATAACACTGGCTAAATACATGATGTGTAGAAGTATCACCCTTTGATCCTAACTGTATCAAAGGCTTATTGTCACCATTGTTCTTGACTATACACACAGAATTCCTTCATAGAAACTATTCTCATCATCATAATTATCATTTATATAGCAGCAGCATGTTATAAAGAATGTATACCATTTTACAATATTTTAACAAGCAAGGGTTACTGGATAGAAATAGGATCAGAGGGCCCCTGCTGACAAGAGCTTACAACTTACAGTAAAGATCACTTCTACAGGCAATGCTGTGCTACCCTCCCAGTCAGTTGTGTAATGCTGAGATTTTCACTCACACACATGCTGCTGTTTGGGCAATTGTACAACCATCCTTTGCCCCCCCCCCCCCCCCCACTCTAATTTCCTAACATTAGTTGTAATCTGTAACTCCCAGCATCTTCGAAAGGGCACAGCACGTGAGTTAAAAGGTAACAAGTTCAACACCCACACATTTAAATGAAAAACAGCATAGAGTATGTTATATTTCTAAAACAAATGCCATTGGCTATTGTACAGACAGACAAATGGAAATAATCAAACCTGGGCCATTCTAGCTGTCTCTCCAGATTTAGCATTTACATACTGGATTTCCCTTCTGAAGGTAAGGGCTTTTAAAGATTCTTTTCTTTTGGTTTATTACACAGGCCTTGCATTTTACAGCATTGCACAGACAGCTGGAGGCCACCTGCTGAAAGCATTATGTTCTTCCACTGCCACTGGCATGTATGTACCTTCTGTATCTATACTGTGTGCGTGCAGAACAGTTTATTGACTCATAAGGGAGCAATTTATCCTCTCCTACTGTACCTAGCCATGGCATGCCTTCACGAAAGACAAGTTCACAAAGGGATCCTTGCTAAGAGGTTTCCCTGTTTGCAGCCCCCATGCACTAAATAAACCCATATTCTGCAAACAATGCTCACAATATAGACATACCTTAGCAGATACTAAAGCACCCTTGCTAATCATCTTGCCCTGTAATTCCTTTTACTGTACATGAGTTGATGGGGTAGTGTCAGTGTTAAAGGGAGCTTTGACACAATCAAATAAGCCAAAATTCAGATGGAAGGGGAAACTTTTTGGGAAAGTGCAAACCCCTCCCTTTCCCCCCCAGCAGCCGAGCAGCAGAACAATGGGAAGGGAGCAAGATAGCAGCTCCCAGTAGATATCAGAATAGCACTCAATAGTAACAAATCCAGGTCCATCTTGGGACTCCTCCAGTTATATGGGAGTAGGAGAAACACTAGGTTATCTGAAAGCAGAAATCATTTGTAGGTACAGCTAATTTGTTTCTATTTATACCAAACATAAGCCAATTACTGATGCTAAATGAGTACAATTAATGGAGTGGCATAGCCAGTTCCTGTATAAATATAAAGGCTATTGAATTAAAGGCATGCTAACATTTGTTTATGTAAAAAAAATGTGTTCCTGGCCCTTCCAACAATAACTTTATTTGCATCAAGTTGAAATGATTTCTTTACATAAACATTAATAAACTGACATTTAGATGGCTCTTAAACTGACTCAGGATGGCAACATCCACAGAAGTGCACTTTTTTAAATAACAGGAATGGTTTCCAAACTCAGCAAAGAAAAGGACTCTACAGGAGATGTGAAATGCTTTTACATAACCAATACACCAAGAGCTCTGGAAACATTTGCATTCTCCATTAGTGCAGATTTATCCATATAACCATTGAGCTGAACAGCTGCATCATGTGCAATTTGACCTCACTCATGGTTGGATATAGTTTACAGAGCTGGAGGGATTACAAACACACTTCACACTTCCAGGCTGGCCGAAGACCTCAGTTGACTAGATTGTAGGTATGATAAATAAACTCTGTTGTGCTCACAGTTTAAACTGTTTGGGGCCCCACCCACTATCCTTAACAAATGAAAAGGTTCAAAACACCTTCTTATGAACACATATTAATTCACTTTTTTTTCTTAAAAAACATACATAAAACTGGGGCTAATTTGAATCCTGCAAAGTGCAAGAATTCACCAAATCCTGGATTAATTGTATCCTTAATTTATATATGTGGTGCAATATATGATGCTGGATACATGAAAAGAGCAAAAAGTTTGGTGTGCACCAGCTTTTTGCTCTTTATATATAGGAGGATGCACCAAATTAATCACATTCAGTTCAGCCCAATGCTCCCAAAAAAACAACAGCATTTGAAATCATTGTCATCCTAATTGTCCAATAGTCTAAAGTCTTGTTATGCTAAAGGTTCAGAGTTAGTTAAACTATACACTCAAGATA
This sequence comes from Xenopus tropicalis, assembly GCF_000004195.4. Lineage (NCBI taxonomy): Eukaryota > Metazoa > Chordata > Amphibia > Anura > Pipidae > Xenopus > Xenopus tropicalis. The sequence continues at coordinate 92,053,117 of NC_030680.2, read as the reverse complement.
CACCAAATCCTGCAAAAAGGGTGGTATTCGGCAAAATTCCAAACTTTTGGGGGAAAAGATGGCTAGAGGGTTGGAGGAGATTTTAAACTAGGAGTGGGGGGGGGAGGGTGCAGAGGGAAATTCTGTGGTAGACAGGATAGATGAGGTAGTGGGCATAGTAAGGGAAAATGGGGGAGGAGACTTGCTTCGGGATACTGATAATGGCAGGGAGGCCCATAAGTTGTTTACACGTCATTGTCATGCCGGAACCAGTATTAAATGTATGTTTACCAATGCAAGGAGTCTGACTGGTAAAATGGGAGAGCTGGAGGTACTGGCGTTGGAGCGGAAATATGATGTGATTGGAGTTGCTGAAACTTGGTTGAATGAGTCTCATGACTGGGCAGTTAATATTGGGGGGTATACATTGTTTCGAAGGGACAGGGGCAATAGAAAAGGAGGAGGAGTGTGTCTGTTCATTAAGCAGGAATTAAAAGCAAATATTAGGGAGGAAGTGATGGGGTTAACAGAGGGAGCTGAATCCTTATGGGTTGAGCTTCTCACAGATAGTAAGGAATCTACCAAACTAATTGTAGGGGTATGCTATAGACCCCCTAATGTAAGCGAAGAGGAGGAGGCCCAGCTCCTGTTGCAAATAGAAAAGGCTGCTAGTTTGGGGCAAGTGATAATAATGGGGGATTTTAATTACCCTGATATTGACTGGGGCAATAGTACTGCCAGGACAGTAAATGGGAACAAGTTTATAAACTTGCTGCATGACAACTTTATGTCACAAGTTGTTGAGGAGCCAACCAGGAACCATGCTATACTAGATCTAGTGATCTCTAATGACCCAGAACGTATAGCAAATGTTCAAGTGGTTGAACCCCTGGGTAATAGTGACCATAATGTTATTTCATTTGATGTTTGGTGCAGGAAACAAATTTACACGGGGGCAACAAAGACACTGAATTTTAGGAAGGCAAATTTTAGCTCCTTAAGGGCAGCGCTTCAGGGCATAGATTGGGGCATTATGTTTTCTGATAAAAACACAGAGCAGAAATGGTTGTCATTTAAAATGATATTAAATCATTACTGTTCTCAATTTATTCCATTAATAAGAAAAAGTAGAAGTGTTAAGAATCACCCTATGTGGCTTAACTCTGAGGTAAAGAAGTTAATAGGGAGAAAAAGGAAAGCTTTTAAGAAATATAAGTCAGAGGGGACAGTAGATGCGTTTAATGATTATAAACACTGTAACAAGTGTTGTAAAACAGCAATCCGGAAGGCAAAGATAGAAAATGAGGAGCGCATCGCGGCCGAGGCCAAGACTAACCCCAAAAAGTTTTTTAAGTATATTAATAGTAAAAAGATGCAGGTTGAGGGTGTGGCCCCATTGAGTTATAATAACAATATGGTTACAGCGGATACAGAAAAGGCAGATGTGCTTAACCAGTTCTTTTCTTCTGTGTATACAGTAGAGGAGCCAGTGGGACAAGTCCCACCCAATAGCCGCACTGTTGCCTCAGCTCCAACTACACAGTGGTTGGCACAGGATATGGTGCTTAAAGGGTTACACACGATAAATGTAAACAAGGCACCTGGGCCAGATGGAATACACCCTCGGGTACTGAGAGAGCTAGGGGCAGAATTGCAGTGGCCCTTGTTTCTGATATTCTCAGACTCTCTTTCATCAGGTATGGTACCTAGGGATTGGAAGAAGGCGAATGTCATTCCCATATTTAAAAAGGGAGTAAGATCTCAGCCTGGCAATTATAGGCCTGTAAGTTTGACATCCGTAGTGGGCAAGTTATTTGAAGGCTTGTTAAGGGATCACATTCAAAATTATGTAGTGGATAATGCCATTATGAGCAGTAATCAGCATGGCTTTATGAAGGACAGGTCATGTCAGACCAATTTAATTGCTTTTTATGATGAGGTAAGTAAGAAGCTGGACAGTGGGGATGCAGTAGATATAATCTATTTGGATTTTGCAAAAGCATTTGATACCGTTCCCCACAAACGACTGCTTTCTAAGCTAAGGTATATTGGTCTTAGTGAAGCCGTTTGCACATGGATAGAAAACTGGCTACAGGATCGGGTACAGAGGGTGGTTGTTAATGGTACATTCTCTACTTGGAATAAGGTCCTCAGTGGGGTCCCTCAGGGTTCTGTACTGGGTCCACTTTTGTTTAATTTGTTCATAAATGACTTAGGGGAGGGTATTATGAGTAATGTATCAGTGTTTGCAGATGACACAAAACTCTGCAGACCAGTCAATTCTATCCAGGATGTGACATCCCTGCAGCAGGATCTTGACCAACTGGCAATCTGGGCAGCTAAGTGGCAGATGAGATTTAATGTGGATAAATGTAAGGTCATGCACCTGGGATGTAAAAATATGCAAGCCCTGTATACCCTTAATGGGACTGCACTAGGCAAATCCATAATGGAGAAGGACCTTGGAGTCCTTGTAGATAATAAACTTGGCTGTAGCAAGCAATGCCAGGCAGCAGCTGCAAGGGCAAACAAGGTTTTGAGCTGTATTAAAAGGGGTATAGATTCACGGGAGGAGGGGGTTATTCTTCCCCTTTACAGAGCGCTGGTAAGGCCCCATCTAGAATATGCTGTTCAGTTTTGGTCTCCAGTGCTCAAACGGGACATTACTGAGTTAGAGAGGGTCCAGAGAAGGGCAACTAAGCTGGTAAAGGGTATGGAAAGTTTCAGTTATGAAGAAAGACTGGCCAAGTTGGGTCTGTTTACACTGGAGAAGAGGCGCTTAAGAGGTGACATGATAACTATGTATAAATATATAAAGGGATCATATAATAACCTTTCTAATGTTTTATTTACCAGTAGGTCCTTCCAACGGACACGAGGGCACCCACTCCGTTTAGAAGAAGGGAGGTTCCATTTAAACATTCAGAAAGGATTTTTTACAGTGAGAGCTGTGAGGTTCTGGAATTCCCTCCCCGAATCAGTCGTGCTGGCTGATACATTATATAACTTTAAGAAGGGGCTGGATGGATTCTTAGCAAGTGAGGGAATACAGGGTTATGGGAGATAGCTCTTAGTACTAGTTGATCCAGGGACTGGTCCGATTGCCATCTTGGAGTCAGGAAGGAATTTTTTCCCCTCTGTGGCAAATTAGAGAGGCTTCAGATGGGGTTTTTTGCCTTCCTCTGGATCAACTAGTAGTTAGGCAGGTTATATATAGGCATTATGGTTGAACTTGATGGACGTATGTCTTTTTTCAACCCAACTTACTATGTTACTATGTAATTCAGTGCATCCCTAATGTTATTATTAGTGCTGCATAACTTTGTAGTGTATTTTTATGACCTGGTCATAAAAATATTCTCTCTGGGGCTTTTTAGCTGTGCAGCTGAGAGAGACTTAGCAATATTGTATGATTTGAACCCTATGTGCATTTCTGCCACACAACTGCTTGGGGTAAGAACAGCAGCCAGGGGAGTTGAAGATCCACAGACCACAAATTCCATTCTAAACTAGGAGGAATTTTATTCTTATTGTTACATATTGTTTCTAAATGGAAACAGAGATATTCTAAGGAGCTGACAAGTTACAAATTATAATTTAAAAAAATGTAAATAACTTCAGCGTAATAAACGTGTCCTTAAATGAACTTGCCATTGGATTCCAGCCTACAAATATTTTGGTGATAGAAAACTGGATAAACGTGTTAGAAGAAAAAATGGTTTAATATCATAAGCCTTGCGGAGGTTCTCAGAGGCTCATGCAATATGTATTTGAAACCTGTATTTGTTATATTTTTTTGAGCAGCACATTTTCCCATATCCTCTCTGAATTGTGCTGATCTCATTCGGGCAGGTTTGATATTCCATTGGATCGGGGACCGCATTGGCTCATTGATATGGTCCTCAATTCCCTAGGGTCCTAGGATCAAACGATCAAATTAGTCTGATATTGCTCACCTTTAGATGGGAATATCAGGAGTAGATCAGCTCTTTTGGCGACCTCACCCAACGAGGGAATCTTCCCGTGTATGGCCACCTTTAGTTCCACATTTAATAACATAACTTCTTGTTTTCCTGAATTTATACACAAAGAAATTTCCCAATATTTGTTCCGTATTTTCCTTAAAGGGGAGAGCATTTCTTGGTAGCTTAATGCACAAAATTTCTTAATGTCCTATATATATTGAAAAAGGGTGAGTGCAGATGATCTATAATTGTTAAGTATTCTGGCCAATTTCAGGCCAGATGCCGGTTGGGGAGACCAGTCCGTGGTGCCCATACACAAGCAGATAAGCAGCTGAATTCACCCCATGTATGGCCACCTTTAGGGTCATGGCCTACAGGGATATTAGTCACCTAGGTTTAATTTTATCTACTGCAAGCAACTATTCTCTCTGAAATGCCTTTCCACCAGCAATAAAGTGAAACACTGGTATGAAGTCATACATGTTGCTTCATTTACTAAAGTCATGCAAAGTTGCCTGCAGGAGGAAACTTTGCACGACTTTGGAAAAAAGAAGTAACAACTTGGGGAGATTAGTTGCCTGTGGTACCAGAGATTTATTGCGGGCGACTATTCTCTTCATGGGACATTAGCCTTACGGAGTATTTGACCTTTCTTACTGAGCTGCTACTGGGAAACATGAGAAGGGGAAAACGAAATCATTTTTTAAAATGGAAATTGCAGGAAAATAGTAAAATTAAGAATTAAAAGCAATTAAAAAAATAAACAGTCTTTATTTGTGGTGTACTGGTGGGCTAATTTCTTTTAATACAGTACTTATTGCTCAATGGGAAAAAAAGGTTGGTCATATTTATCAATCTCTTATCCAAAGTGGAACAATTTGTCTGAATTGTTAACCCCTACATTAATGTAAAGATTTTTAGGGTGCTACAGTTCAGTGCTATACCTAGCCTCTAATACTACTTTCCAGCAAACTGACACATACATAAATATTCAATAAATATAGCATTAACATATAATATTTTACTCCAGTTATTATTTGGACCCTATAGTTACAAATGAACGTAACTGAACCCTAGGAAGCCATTTTTTTTGTATTTTAATAAAAACTAGTATATCCAACAGAACTATAGCTGAATCACTATTAAGTAACTAAGTTTTATTTAGGCTGTCTAACATGTCCATCAAAGTCAATCTTCTTGACTACATGAAACCTGCCTAACTGCTAGTTGATTCAGTAGAAGGTAGAAAAGCCCAGTCTCAAGCCTTTCTAGTTTGCCTCAAAGGTGAAAAAATTCTTTCCTGACTCCAAATTGTCTATCTACTTGTGAATAAATCAGAGAGTTTATTATATGGTCCCCTTGTATATTTAAACAGTTATTATATCCCCCTTTAGGCATCACAGTGTAAACATTCGCAACTTGGCCAGTCTTTCTTCATAACTGAGACCAAAGCTGCACTGCATATGTCAGATGAGGCCTTACCAGTGCCTTGTAAAAGGCAAAAATAACCTTCAATTTCTGCAAATCTATGCCCCTTTTAATAGAGCTCAGAACTCTGCTGGCTTTTGCTGCTGCTGACTGGCATTGTTTGCTACACCTATTCTTTATTATCCACTAATATTCCTCTGTCATTATCCATAAAGAATTTCCTTAACCTAGTCCTATTAAGGCTGATGCCACATGGGGCGAATTCTTGGCCTGTGTTTTTCCGCAGCCCCTTTGTTAACATTAGTGTTCTTCTTCGCCTGCCCCTGGAACCATTGTGTCGGCCCAGGTGCAGACACATGCAGCAAATATTGGCGAAGAAACTCAAGAGTTTGTTTTTTGGAGACGATATCTACCGCATGTGTCTACACCCGGGCCGATTCAATGGTTCTGGTTGTAGGCAAAGAAGAAAACTAATGCTAGTATAGGGGCTGATTCTTGGCCTCCAGAAGTGGCTTGTGCATTTATAAATCCCAGGTGCATGACCTTACATTTATCAACATTCAATATCATCTGCCACTTAGCCGTACAGACTGCCAGATTGTCAAGATCCTGCTGCAAGGATGCCACATGCTAGATGGAATAGATTGGCTTGCATAGCTTTGGGATATCTGCAAAAACCAATGCATTGCTTTATATGCCCTGCCCTAAGTCATTAATGAACAAGTTACATAAAAGTAGAGCCAGTACAGAACCCTGTGGCACCTGCTTAAAACCCTACTACACAAATAAAATGTACCATTGACAACCACCCTCTGTATAGTTTTCTATACATGTACAAACAGCATTACCATCATCCTTTTAACGTCTAACAAATATTTGGGTAAGGTAAAACATACAGTAAATGGAGTAAGAAAGATTATTGGTTCAAAACAACCATAAAAAGAACACTTTATATTTTTATAAAAGCGCAACTATGTGCAAATTCTAGGATGAGATGTGTTGATGTATTGACATCCAACAAAAGCTTATCTGTAGTTCTACCTTACAAGTACAGTGTCTGATTGGGCTTTGTGTTACTGATATACAGTGCCTGTTTAACATAGCAGTCATTTCACCTTTCACTGCATTGCTGACAATTAGTATATCATAGATGTATGGTATTGTTGAATATAGCTTATAAAGTATTCATTGTTATAGCACTAAGTCTATACATGCACTGACAGTTAGACTACACCAGAAACATATCAGCGATTGTATAATAAAAGTGAGCTACTGCTGGGTGAAAGATAGTAAATTAATATTTCAGATGGCTATATGGATTTGTTTATGGCTGTTTTTTGGGTAGGGCTGAAGGAGGTAAATATTTATAACAGTACAAAAGACATGTATGGACATAACTAAATTACATTTTTTTACATTATAATAGGCCCCATCTTAGGATTTTCCCTCACTAATAGAAGGCTTAGAAGTGCTTGTTCTAATAATAGTGCCAGAAACCACTCACAAAGTTGTCACTGTGGACCTTAAGGCATTGTTCTAAGATGTAGAACCAGCAATTTAATAAATGTACACACTATGGGGCTGATTTACTAATCCACGAATCCGAATGGGAAAAATTCGGATTGGAAAACGAACATTTTGCGACTTTTTCGTATTTTTTGCGACTTTTTCGTAGCCGTTACGACTTGTGCAAATTGTCACGACTTTTTCATTGTCATTACAAATTTCGTGAATTGTTGCGACTTTTTCATAGCCATTATGACTTTCGTGAATTGTCGCGACTTTTTCATTGCCATTACAATTTTGTGAATTGTCGCGACTTTTTCCTAGCCAGTACGACTTTCGTATTGAGCGCTCGAAAAAGTCGCAAATACCGATCATTACGAAAAAAACGCATTTGGACGTTCGTGGATTAGTAAATGTGCCCCTATATATGGTCCTTGCTTTGTTGCCTTTTTTCTCTCTGTCTTTATCAGTTTACCATATTAGGGAAAAATGGCATGGAACACTGGGAGGTGTAGTTCAGCACCACCCTGAGAGTGTCTTGTTTGAGCCATTTTATTAGGTTCCCAGAGCATTAGCATAATGTGCTATTACTACTGATCTACATGGAATTACTTTCACTATATAGTCATATGTGTTTTGCCTTCTTTGGGTCTGTCTTTTTCTGTTGAAATCCTTAAGCAAATCTAATAACCCGAGTGTGCCTCAGCCTATTCATTACCATGTATTTTAACAATGCCCCCTAGACTCCCAAATTCTTGCAAGCTGGGGCCTCTTTCCCCTATTAAGATGTGCTTAAGGGGGTTTGTTTATGTACTTATTCCATATACATGCCCTGAGGTTGTATACTTCACACTTTCACAAGAATTCTAAACTACATTATAAGCATCTTTATGTTCTCCTGAATCAACCACAGGCAGTATTTTTCAAGTGGTGTGGTGAAGTATAAAGAATTATTGTAGATATTTTTGAGCCACAGGAGTGCAGAGTCTATCAGGTTACCAAGCATCAGTAACCTGTCATATATATTCCATTATAACTGATGAGATGCTAGGAAGATAAACTTATGGCCCAAACACATTGTTATACTTTTCCTGACATTACCTACCAACCAATCACACGCTAAAATTGCTAAATCAAGACTCCATAATCTAACCCATGTTTTAGGGTTTATAGAGGGGAAAACTGAACATTGCTCTCACATTTGGAAGCTTCATAGTTACTATACATAATGTAAATAGAAAACACAGTGCAGGCACTACCTGGAATTGTTCTCCCAGCTCATAAACTTCTCCTCTGTATTCACAGCCAATCTTCTCACAGCGGGGGCAACAGTCCGTAGGGTAGTGGCTGACGTGCATGCAGGCTGGTGGCAGGGCTGTGCACTCTGTCCTAGCACAGGCTGGGCCCTCTGTGGTGCACTCACATTGAGTGCAGTGATCTGAGTCCAGGAAGTACCACTCGCCAACATAGTAGACACTGCCATTTGCCTCACAGGTACTCACCTGCGCAGCTATGGAAAGGCTGAACTCACCAACTATAGCCAGAAGCATTAAAGAGACAAAGAACCACAATTCTGGCATGGAGCATCCAACATGGACATGGCTAAACAAAGCCATAGCTGCCAACTGGGTTGAAGGATGAAATAGTTACTAAATTAAATCTAGAGAAGATATGGATACCTTTTTATGCCTTAAAATATCTGCCAACCGTCCTTCTCCAGCAAGTCCTGGGAAATAGTCTTTTCAGTGTGAACTATTTGTTTCTGCCTAATGAGTTCCTTCTAAGACACCTTCCAAATCATGACTTGCCCTTACAATGAGCCACAGATCGTTTAAACTACTGTAAAAAGCAAATTCCTCAAAAGAAACCCTTTCCACTCAGTCCCACCTCTTCTTATTGTGCCAAAAAATAATGATGGCTCTGTGCTTCTTTTGTCCTATTTCTGGCAGAAATATTTGCTTGGAGTTCACAAGTTTATTTTCTGCTCTCGGAGGCTGAAGTTTCTGACTGGCTCTCTCTGTCTGCCTGACTTTATAATTTCAGGCAGGAGAGGAGGGGAGGGGAGAGGGGGCTGTATAGAGCTGCAGTAGGTCTCTGGGTGGGTACAGGCTCCCATTACAACTCATTCTTTTCAGTGTGCTGTCTTTCTCTGGGCTGGGTTTAGCATAGGATCTGATATCTGATACTAGTCTAAATAGGCCCCCTTCTCCTCCCTCCACTACATACAGTAATACTGGAACAGGCATTGCCTACTTGCTGTGGCAGCCCAAATGTACTTAAAATTACTTACAAAGTTTCCATGGTCCTAAATTGTGAGGCTATGACAGGTTACCCATAATCCTTTGCAAGGGCCTTAGGCATTAAAACAATCACTGAAATATGTTAAGTGCATTATGATAAAATAGTGTACAAGGCTTTTTTTTTTTTTTAATGTAACCCTTATATTACACTTAACATGCAGCTACAGATTCATAAAGAGGAATATATATGTGTGTAACTTATTTATGTGTATAGAATTGTGCTTCATAGCAATACATAGTTAAAAATACAATATGAATGTCAAGGCATTATTGATGAGTTTATTTGGAAATGCTGAAACAATGATCAGTGATTTTACTTGAATAAGAAATGTGTTTCTGCCAAGGAGTAGCCATGCTTTACACTAAATGCTTTAGACTTCTGCTGAGAACCAGGGCAGTTAGCTAGCAGGGTGCCCAAGGCAATGCAATAAGGAAGGGGTTGCTAATTTAAGTAATACTTCACTTGACTATCTTTCAGCACAAGGCACCATAACCCGGTCTGTTGTTATTGCCTTTTGTAAATTCCCAGTGTAGATATCTGCCATGCCTCCGAACTGATTTTAGACTGTTGCTAAATTGTCTTGAGAAGCTGCTACAACCCTGCTGTGGTAAGCACTCAAAGCAATGTCTCTTTCTTTGTTTTCAGTCAGGGTGCTCTTAATCTCGCTTGACAACTGTCCCTGCTTTCCAGGCACAATACCTATTTTTGTAACTGGAAAAGTCCCAGGTCTTAAAAGCTGGCCAACTGTGTAGAAATGTCAGTGTTCGTGTTACCAGAAATCTATTGGCAATGTCTGCTGGGTCAATTTGTGAAGAACTATTTTTTCTTAAATTACCCCCATTTGTTGTTTGCTATTCTGCCTACTTTATTTTTGAAACTGCTACTTATCATAAGTACAAGACTGTTTAACACATTCAGTTTTACAAAAACAAACATATTTTGCTCAACTAGTGTTTTTTTTTTTTTTTTTTTTGCCAACCATTATTGATATTTTGTGGGAAAACATTTCACTGACATTTCCCATAAACATTGTTCCAATTTCAATTACACATATACTTATTCCTTATTTTGATAAATACCATTCCATTGCTGGAGAAGAAATGTGTCAGTTAATCAATTAAAATATAAATTGCACAACTTGATACATACGTAAATGAAAAGAGGTACTAAATACTTTTGCCATGCTATTTATGGTGGTTGCCCTGGATCACAGTAACCCAGTAAAAAGCCTGTATAGCAAAGTGCCCTATAAAATAACAGTTTTTATGTTATGACCTGTGTTGCAGCATATCTGGCTTGTTCCAAGTGTTTATTTACTTTGATATTTGTCTGACTGGTCTATCCTAACCCTGGACCCATGGAACCAATACTAACTGTCTTGCTCAAACAGCCCCCCAATGGGGTCCAGCACCTAAATGGCAGAAACATAATTTACAATTGCAATTGAGAAAGGTTTCTGTTTGTCATTTGCTATTGCCTCTTCTTAGATTCAGATGCTACAGAAAAAAATATATATAGGTAGGGTATCTGTAATGCAGAAATCTCTAAAGCACAGAAATGACTGCTTTTCCTTTTGTAATGATAAAACAGAAAGTAAAAATCCACACTGGTGGCAAAACAATATTATTAAGTTCATAACATTTTTTAATTAGATTTGTATTATATCAAAAATAAGGATCCTCAATGGGCAGTCAAAAGGGCCATAGTACCCAGATTCAAAGGGCAAATCAAGCAACAAAATCCAAATAAGTCCCAAACATCACACAAAAATTCAAAGAACTGCCAATGACTAAGTGCCAGTAGGGTATGAAACAGGAAAGGTGGCATTTTGTGGGTTGTTTTAATATGGATTTTTGAATAAAAATGTGATTTTGCTTTGAATTTTTGTGTAAGGTTTGGATTTTATTTTTGAATTAGAGGCTTGACATGAGAAGGGGAAAGCTGTAACAGCTAGGTATTGATGCGTTGGGACCTCAAACCTTTAAAAGTTTAAAAGTAAGGAAAGTTAAGCTGAAATGTAGAGGGGGTTGTAATTTAGTCTGTATTCCACAACCAGCTTGTAATAACAATGAATTAACTTCCACAATTAGCTGTGACCTGTTGCACCAACTATTGTTTCGTAGGCGATAAAGGTTGCCATAAATTCCAGTTAACAATACGTATCCAGCGTCAGGTACAGAATGTTTCCTGATATACGAAGCTAAATGGCCGCTTCCGCTTTAAAGGGCGGGGTCCGCAGCCGCAAAGGAGGAGGGGAACGATCTCCATAGCAACCCGACTAATGTTTCCTTGGATACTCGCTGCCCAGAGGCGCAAGGTAGAGTGGGAGAAAGTATTTTTCTTTTCTCAGCAAAACCCCAAATATTAGCGGACTGTATCTGCTACTGCTATGACTTTCTTCTCTCGGGGAGGCTCCTATATGCTAGTATAACATATTATAGTCTAATGAAGCTATCATGGCTTAATTGAGTTCAGGTTGTGCCTCACTTTAATGAATAGCTCTCCATCAGTTTTACCGCACAACACCAGACTTTTGCCATTTTGTTATTAAGATGGTAAGAACTTTTTTGTCTATGCCTCCATAGATAGACAGTTGGGGTTATTTCAGTGCAATGCACAGTTTAGCATCATACAAATTTCAAGGCTATAATAGATAATGTACTTCTGTTATGCTGAACTGTAGATGAAACATGTTATTCTCAGTTAAATATATCAGTTCCTGTGTATTTGTGAATGTTCACACATTTTCATGACACACACATGTACAAATATATGAAAGGCTGTTTCTCCATTCACTACCACAAGTCTTTGTATTGTAAAACCTACAAAATATTGCTTTGATACGTCTTGGGTTATGTACCTAGTAACAATTATAAATGCTTGTGTGCGTTCCAGTGCACTGCAATTCCTGTGTTAATTGGTACCAATCATTTGTGTGGCTCTTTTTACCCACATGGTTGAAAACAAACTGAATGCAGAAAAACAGATAAAGTAAATAATAGTTTTTTGGGTAAAGTCCCACTGGGAAAACTGAGATATACCACAAGACAAACACATAAATTACAGCTTGTTGCTTTATGACTTTATATGGTTTTAGAACTGCAAACAGATTACTAAAAACATCTTGATTTGGTCATTGTCAGATTGTTAGCAGGAGCTCAATGTAAGGACTGGTTTCCTGAGATGAAGCCCTTCAGTGACCAGGACAGTGGTTATGAAGAAATTCTCGAGCCCCTGCCTTCGCTATGGGGACTTGTGGAGCAGCAGGTACCAGTGAGTGAGAGGGCTGAGTTCAAGAGGATTCTAGGAGAGGCTGCTGTTGACCTCAGCTTAGAGCTGCATGCAGAGGTTAGTATAACCCAGTTCTGTATGGTCTAATTCATTTCAGATGAATACAAAGGATGATGGTGTTATGCATTGCTTGATTGAGTTCTGACCTGGACTGGCAATCTGTGGATTCTGCTGTGGATTCTGGCAAATGCCAGAGGGGCATCTGATGCCACGAACAGTCACTATTTAGTGGGCTGGTTGGGGGGGGCTGTTTAGGCCTCAGTGTACTCAGTTTTGAATTAAGTGTGTAGATTTGTATGTGTAAAGTGCTTTTTTAGTGCATAAATATTTGTGATGACTGCAAGTGTATAAATGAGAGAAGTGTGTATGTATGTATGCATGAGTGCTTGAGTTAAACTGTAGTCAAAGCTTAAATATAATATGCTTAGTCACTGAAGAAATATCTCTATCAATGGAATACTGGTAGCAGAGCTACATTACACAATCTAGGACCCACATTCTACATCCTATAGTTATATAGATGTAGTTCTGTCACACTTTGTAGGTCATGGTGTCTAAGGAAAACCATTGATGGGAAGGCTGATTTAATCACTGCTGAAAACTCGCCTCCTAGAATTTCTTTCCAGACTACTTGGCATATGTCATGCACCAGGCACATGTGTGATATATATTCCAGTTGTAGCCCTGGTGCTGCACTGTTTTAAATTACATATTTTAATAGAATATTACTTTAAGGCAGTGGTTCCAAATGTGTGTGGCTGTTTGAAGGCCAAAGGGAGGCCCTAAATCTTATGGCTAGTGAGGCCCTCTGCTTATTTACTGTCTTGGATATCTCTGGAAAGGCAGGACACTATCAAGGCTATGTCCATCAAGTTCAACCCTTCCAAGTAAACCCAGCACACACAACCTATACTGACCTATCTATACACTCACATATATAAACTATATATAGAAACATTAATACTGACTGTAGATATTAGTATCACAATAGCCTTGTATACTATGCTTGTTCAAGAACTCATCCAGTTTTGCACAATTTAGTGTTGTCAGCAAAAACAGAAACAGTACTCTCTATGCCCGCCTCCAGGTCATTAATAAACAAGTTAAAAAGCAAAGGAGCAAGGACTGACCCCTGCGGTACTCCACTAACAACACTGGTTTAATTAGATAATGTTCCATTTACCACCACTCTTTGTAATCTATCCTTCAGCCAGTTCTCTATCCAATTACAAATATTATGTTCTAGGCCAATATTCCTCAATTTGATCATTAACCTTCTGTGAGGTACTGTATCAAAGTCCAAGCAGATGACATCAACTGCCATTCCAGCACCAAGGTTCCTGCTCACCTCCTCATAAAAGGCGACTAAATTAGTCTGGCAAGATCTGCTATGCATAAAACCATGCTGGCACAAACTTATAGTATTGTAAACTGCAATGTATTCAAGTACCCTATCCCTTACGCCTTCCAAAAGCTTTCCTACTACTGAATTTGTAATATTTACAAATCTACTAGCTTTTTCTGACTTAGCCACCCCATTTCTCCAGTCAATGTCTGGATAATTAAAGTCCCCCATAATAACAACTTGACCCAGTTGTGAAGCCTCCTCCATTTGCAACAGTAGCTGGGTCTCGTCCTCCTCATCTATACGGGGTGGTTTATAGCATACACCAATGATCATTTTCTTTGTAACCTTCAGCCCTACTGAAATTTCTACCCAAAGAGATTCAACGTTTTCATTGGTAATGTCTTTATTACATGGCTTTATCTGACTTTACATAAAGACAAACCCCTCCACCCTTTTTAATCTCTCTGTCCCTCCTAAAAAGTGTGTAACCATTTAAATTCATGGCCCAGTTGCATTTTTCATCCCACCAGGTCTCAGTGATACCAGTTAAATCATAATTTTCAATACATGCAATAGCCTGCAGCTCCCCTAATTTACCCGACAAGCTTCACGCATTAGCCAGCATGCAGCAGAGATTACTACTTCTTCCTCTGCTGTTTACATTAGCTAAAGCAGAGTTAGGGTTGTGGCAGACGGGGAGACTAGTCGCAGCGACAAATCTCCCTTGTCGCGGGCGACTAATCTCCCCGAAATGCCATCCCACCGGTGATTTACATACTCGATGGTTGGATGGTATTTTGGGGAGATAAGTCGCCCATAACAAGGGAGATTTGTCGCGGATGACTAGTCTCCCCGTCTGCCACAGCCCTTAGAGCTAAGGTGAATATTAGACTGTTTCCCTTGTAACAACGGAAGCTCCTTATCTGATAAACTATATGCCCCTCTCTCCTCTCCCACAACCCTTTGCTAATCCCACTGCCCCGTCTACACTAGCTTTTCCATAAAACTATAGCTCACCCACCCCCACTTGTCTAGTTTAAACACTCCTCCAGCCTCTTAACCATTCTCTCCCCTAGCACAGCGGACCCCCTTCCATTGATGTGCAATCTGTCACGGCTGTATAGATTGTACCCCAAAAAAGTCAGCCCAGTGCTCTAGGAACCCAAACCCTTCCTTCCTACACCAAGACTTTATTAGATATTTGGCATACATGCTGGTTTTGGCATTCTGGTAATCAGCTTTATATTGGAAGCTCTGGGTTGGCTATGTTTGTCATGTCAGAGGTTCCTTGTCCAGAATCTGTACTATAGCAAAACATCCAAAGCTAATTTCATTGGGTGAGTGCACCTGTTCTGAGAAAACCATGTAAAAAACTATCCAAGCACTGTGTCAGCAATTTATTTGCCTTTCTCCTGTTGTCTCAGTCATCCACTGATTCGAGCATGCACAGTAGAGTAAACCCAGCAAGTTCTACTCTACTGTACATGAGCAATTGGTGCCTAATATTCTGGAACACCCCCCCCCCCGAAATAGGCTTTACATGTCCTTTAATAAAATGGTACTAGGGTCCAAATGGCATTCATACTTTCATAAGTTATGTATTCAAATTAAACAAGACAGAAATATACTTGAGTATTAATTAGTGATTATAGAGGCTTGTCTTCCTCTTGTATTTTCCCTTTGGCTCTAATATAAAACTTGATATTCAGTCACATAAATTATTTTACTAGGCATGTTCCTTATTAGGAGTAGGAATTAGGGATGAATGCTTAAATTTTGAATTTGGCTGTAGCTAGCCTCAGGCCACTTGTACAGGTACTAATTTAATTTCCTTTTGCTACCAAGAGAGCTGGTTGTGATTAAAGCCTATATAAACATCACAGCATGTAGAACCCCTGGCACGCACACAATTCTTGCACAACACTGTACATGATCTATGAACAATTTGTGGTGCTCTGCATCTTTTTGCTATGGGTGTGATTAAACAAAGTAATAATACCGTGTCTGTCTCAGAGCAGTTTGCTCATCATAAAATATCTCAAGTGTTTCCTTCCTATTTCCTCATCAGGATCAGGAAAACATGACACTGCGGCTCTGTCTGTCCATTCCTGCGAAATAAAACTGTTTAACACATGTAATGTGAGATGAAGGGAGACATTTCAAATATTTTTTTATACTGATGATATTGAATATTTAATATTAACAGAATAAAGAATAAAAACCCTCTATACCTTTATTCCACGTGTAGTAATCACTTACCAAATGTAGGAACTTACAACAGAGTTGTATAGGTATCCTCCTTTCACTCTCTACTCAACAACCACACAGGATCCAAAAAAAGATTTCTGTTACCTGTTGATTAGTCGAAAAATACTATATTAGCTGAATGCATATGAAGTATATTGCCTAATAGAGGACATACATATTCCATTGTTATTTTGTACCACCCAGCATGTTTTAAATGGTTAAAGGATGCTAGGGGCTATAGTTTAGCAGCACCAGAAAAGGATTCCTAAATAGGTATTGCTCAATAAAGCTTTTTTCCTGTTCTTCTGGGCCACTGGCCCAATGGATGTGATAAGATTCTCAGATGAAATTCCTGCCTGCTAAATGTACATCTGGCTCTGTGTTTTATTTCATGTGATTGCCAGTTGAAACACAAAACCCATTTATTATGGCACCGAACAGTGCACGTTCCAGCCGTTCTGATGGTATAAATATTGATTTTTCGATGTTAAATCAAAGTATTATGACTGTTGGAGTATTGGTAGGTGTGTTTTTTCATCTGTAATTTAAACACACTACTTAAGACAACATTTACAACATTAGGACAAGGTACCCTCTTTGGCAGATATTGCACTGTGCATTTTCTCATCTGGCAGATAAATGCTGACAGAGAATATGCCATTGCTTTCCCTTATGCAACAGCTGACACATATTCACTTGTCACTGTGCTTAAGGGGCAGAAAATGCTTGAGTTTGCATTTTTTTACCAAAATTATTGCCCATATCTGCAGTGACAGGTGGAATCTTTTCAGTCAGTTACTCCATACAAGAGGTGGCGTCAGACATACCGTAATATCTATTTTCTCCCAGAATAATGTGGCATTAGCTTCCAGGATCTGAGAATGTCAATGGGACCTTTTTCAATGGCACTGAAACACAGTGAGTAGTCCATGTATCTCCCCACAGTGTCAGTTTTTATTATTACTGTTCTAGGCAGTTGTGGCACTTCCTATTTTAGCCAATGGTAGGCATTCATTGAAGTTTTTGCAACATGTTAATGACTGATGCTTCTATGTAGAATCTATTGGTTTTGGAAATTAGGAGACAATTAGTCAACATTTTAAAGATAAATCACAGGCTACATGTGAGTCAGACCATTGTCATGATGCTCCATCCATTGCAGGTCAGCTTTGCAGGAAAAGGTTGGAGAAAAAAACTGATCTGCTCTGACCAATGTGAACAAATAATAACTATCCTTCTTCTCTTGCACAAGGGAAACACTCCTGGGTATTTACATTCAGTTTCTGAGAATAGATTCAAGACATTTTTCCAAGAACAGGCATTCTGAAACCTGATTCTTCCCTTGCTTCACAGAAAATTAAGAAAAAGGGCAGTGCTTCCCGCTTTATGTTATGCATGTAGCATAATTGCCACCAGCAATGGGGGTGCATGAGTTTTTTTTTCTTTTTTTTTACATTATTACAACTTCCTGTCTATATATTGTGTATTAGTGTAGAAGTATTTACACTTAAAATATAAAGAATTTGCCTACCTATTACATTATGTGCAACATATGGTTTTTACTCTTGTTGTTTAGTGTTGCAGGTCCCAGAAAAGGTATTAAATATTATGATACCTTTTAATGGACTAAATTTAAGAGAGATGTTAAATTTCATAAGGTTTTCAAGGACTATTATGTGATTGCTTTATATTGGCCAAAATATACAGAAGCTGGTCCTGTAGATAGAATAGCTCATGCTTACTTCCACCAGTCATCTTGGCACATCTAAAACCTTAGATTTCGGTTATGTTATTTGAGCTGAAATGACCTAAGCACTCAAGCATTTTTCTTTCTTATTTTTATGCTGTTAAATATTCTTTTGTGGAATCTCCATTAACTACCTAATCAGTGTTATGGCTGAATTCTGAGCCTAAACATTCTTAAGATTTATACCTATAAATTAGCCATGATGAGTGACTGGTATTTTTGTTATCCAGTAAAATTGTTCAGTCACTTACACAGGCCTGCTCGCAAGGGCATCGGGTAGTTGCCAGCAGCTGGAAATTAGGGACTCTAGGGGGCTGATTTACTTACCCACGAACGGGTCGAATGGAGTCCGATTGCGTTTTTTTCGTAATGATCGGTACTTTGCGATTTTTTCGTATGTTTTGCGATTTTTTCGGATTCTTTACGAATTTTTCGTTACCAATACGATTTTTGCGTAAAAACGCGAGTTTTCCTATCCATTACGAAAGTTGCGTAAAAAGTTGCGCATTTTGCGTAGCGTTAAAACTTACGCGAAAAGTTGCGCATTTTGCGTAGCGTTAAGTTTTAACGCTACGAAAAATGCGCAACTTTTCGCGTAAGTTTTAACGCTACGCAAAATGCGCAACTTTTTACGCAACTTTCGTAATGGATACGAAAAACTCGCGTTTTTACGCAAAAATCGTATTGGTAACGAAAAATTCGTACAGAATCCGAAAAAATCGCAAAACATACGAAAAAGTCGCAAAATGTTCGTTTTCAAGTCGGAACTTTTCCAATTCGGGTCGGATTCGTGGGTTAGTAAATCAGCCCCTAGGACTCAATTGTGAATGTAGTGCTGTGTGCAAAGTGCAATATTGGGATGTAAATGGCCATGTTTTCTACCTACGTTGCAGTATTCTCCCTATAATTCTAGGCTCTTGCTGGCACCCGCTAAATAATGTGCTTTGCAGTTTACATATATATACAGTGGCTTGCAAAAGTATTCGGCCCCCTTGAACTTTTCCACATTTTGTCACATTACAGCCACAAACATGAATCAGTTTTATTGGAATTCCACGTGAAAGACCAATACAAAGTGGTGTACACGTGAGAAGTGGAACGAAAATCATACATGATTCCAAACATTTTTTACAAATAAATAACTGCAAAGTGGGGTGTGTGTAATTATTCAACCCCCTTTGGTCTGAGTGCAGTCAGTTGCCCATAGACATTGCCTGATGAGTGCTAATGACTAAATAGAGTGCACCTGTGTGTAATCTAATGTCAGTACAAATACAGCTGCTCTGTGACGGCCTCAGAGGTTGTCTAAGAGAATATTGGGAGCAACAACACCATGAAGTCCAAAGAACACACCAGACAGGTCAGGGATAAAGTTATTGAGAAATTTAAAGCAGGCTTAGGCTACAAAAAGATTTCCAAAGCCTTGAACATCCCACGGAGCACTGTTCAAGCGATCATTCAGAAATGGAAGGAGTATGGCACAACTGTAAACCTACCAAGACAAGGCTGTCCACCTAAACTCACAGGCCGAACAAGGAGAGCGCTGATCAGAAATGCAGCCAAGAGGCCCATGGTGACTCTAGACGAGCTGCAGAGATCTACAGCTCAGGTGGGGGAATCTGTCCATAGGACAACTATTAGTCGTGCACTGCACAAAGTTGGCCTTTATGGAAGAGTGGCAAGAAGAAAGCCATTGTTAACAGAAAACCATAAGAAGTCCTGTTTGCAGTTTGCCACAAGCCATGTGGGGGACACAGCAAACATGTGGAAGAAGGTGCTCTGGTCAGATGAGACCAAAATGGAACTTTTTGGCCAAAATGCAAAACGCTATGTGTGGCTGAAAACTAACACTGCACATCACTCTGAACACACCATCCCCACTGTCAAATATGGTGGTGGCAGCATCATGCTCTGGGGGTGCTTCTCTTCAGCAGGGAAAGGGAAGCTGGTCAGAGTTGATGGGAAGATGGATGGAGCCAAATACAGGGCAATCTTGGAAGAAAACCTCTTGGAGTCTGCAAAAGAATTGAGACTGGGGCGGAGGTTCACCTTCCAGCAGGACAACGACCCTAAACATAAAGCCAGGGCAACAACGGAATGGTTTAAAACAAAACATATCCATGTGTTAGAATGGCCCAGTCAAAGTCCAGATCTAAATCCAATCGAGAATCTGTGGCAAGATCTGAAAACTGCTGTTCACAAACGCTGTCCATCTAATCTGACTGAGCTGGAGCTGTTTTGCAAAGAAGAATGGGCAAGGATTTCAGTCTCTAGATGTGCAAAGCTGGTAGAGACATACCCTAAAAGCCTGGCAGCTGTAATTGCAGCAAAAGGTGGTTCTACAAAGTATTGACTCAGGGGGCTGAATAATTACGCACACCCCACTTTGCAGTTATTTATTTGTAAAAAATGTTTGGAATCATGTATGATTTTCGTTCCACTTCTCACGTGTACACCACTTTGTATTGGTCTTTCACGTGGAATTCCAATAAAATTGATTCATGTTTGTGGCTGTAATGTGACAAAATGTGGAAAAGTTCAAGGGGGCAGAATACTTTTGCAAGCCACTGTATATTTATCCAGTATGCATGCTAAATCTTGTACAAGTTTCAGTGAACATTTTTAAAATAGCACTTGCATGTCAGTGGCGTCCCTGCTAGTGTGCAGACTCAGCAAATCAGTTGTGTTTGCAGACGTAGGCTTCTAGCATGAAAACACATTCCGTTCTACCTCTGTTAGCAATTTGCGCATAAGATTACAGATGAGCTCACCTTTGATTTGATGCAAAATAAAGTTGATAGGATAATAGGGGAAGGCCCTTCCAAACCTCATTGGTGCATGGTGGGAATACATGATATGACAAACATCCTAATAATACAGGTATGGGACTTATTATCCAGAATGCTTGGGACCTGGGTTTTCCAGATAAGGGATTGTTCCGTTATTTGGATCCCCATACCGTGTCTGCTAAAAATCATTTAGACATAGATAACAAAGATATAATAAATCCTTTGTGGAGGAAAAACAATAATTAAATGCTATATAATTGTTTTTCCTCCACAAAGGATTTATTATATCTTTGTTAGGATCAAGTACAGGGTGCTGTCTTAATTCAGAACTTTCTTGATAACAGGTTTCTGGATAATGGATCCTATACCTGTACAATTAAACTGTTTAAGGTGGTAAGTGGATTGGGATGGTTACCAAATATACAGTACTGCAAAGCTAATTTTCCAGTGATCTGAACTAGAATTATATATGCTTTTCCGGAATCATACCAATTGCAAGGGTCCATCACACAAGCACGGAAAAGGTACAGTAGCATTACCACTGTAGATATCTGTTTCATGGCTAGACAGTAAAGGAAGTCATAATTTGATGCACAAACACAGAGTGCACAGGCTAGTCTTGCTTGTCAGACTTGCTTGATAAAATACATTTCAGCATGCGAGCTGTGAATGTCCACTGAGCCCTGCAGGTATTGAAGCTGTCCATTATAAATGGCTCACTGTGCTACATGTGGTTTTAAGACATGTGTTGATGACTCCTTTCAAGGTATCACTAAGGATCATTTTGAGAATTCCTTTACAGAAGAAAGACTGTAGTACATTTTGAGAAATTAGATCAAAAAAATATGTGATATGATAAAGGACTGGGGCCTACTGTAAATATTGGCATCTTCTTTGCTAAATAAGCTTCCAAAATGTGCTTTGCCAGCTGGGATATGTTACAAGCATTAGTGCAAGCTAAAACTCTGTATTTATTCTGCAGAAAGCTTTACCATACCTGAGTAAACAGCCCTAGAAGCTCCCTCCGTTTGTTCAAAATAGCTGCCATTTTAGCTTGGTCTCCTTAGCTTCCTGGTGCAGCTCTAGCAGTTCACACATTCTGATGGGAGGGGGAGTGAATTATTATGAATTCTTATAGGGGGGGAGGAGAAGGGAGTGAGCACTCACAGAAAAGCTGCACTGAGTCCTCTATCAAAAGAAACACAGGATTTCTTGTCTTCTTTTTTGTAAACAAACTGTTCTTAGGATATGTGACTTTCTCTCTCAAAAAAATTCTTCATTCCTGGGGCCAGAGTCTGTTCCCATAAGAATTCATAAAACTTACTCCCCCCACCCTTAGAAATGTGTGATCTGAGTTACAGGTTAGACTGCAAGCAGGAAGCTATGAACACCAAGCTAAAATGGCAGCTGCAATCAGAGAACGCTTCTAGGGCTCTTTACTCAGGTATGGTAATGCTTTCTGCAGAATAAATATAGCATTCTAGGTGGCACTAATGTGGCAAATCTATTGGCAGTAAAATACCAAAATCACTTTCCTTCTCCATTAAGTCCCTCTGCTTCCCAGAAAATGTGTGTGCCATGAACTATGGAAAGCAGAGCGATCCACCATTTCACAATGGAACAAAGTTAGAAAGGGGTTGCATTACACTGTCAGCCTGAGGAGGATTGGGAAATGGTTTGTCAGGGTTTCATTTCATTCTATCAAATCAGGTAAGTTTGTTTAACTAAAACTACATTTATATTTATTTTTGGAAGGCTAGATAGTGTTTGTACTTTATCTACAAAAGCCCAACTGCATGAGCTCAAGAGGTGCATATTTTTTTTCAAAAAGAATAACACAGATTCCATTAAAACTTTTGGGCTCTTTCTTACAGCCTTACCTTGATATGATTGTTTTTTAACTAGTTTCCCTTTCCTTTTTGTGTATACCCTCTCTTCCATATAGTCATCTATCTCCCTGAATTTGTAATCACTTTCTGCAGTTTGAGGTTCTGCTGGGTCTTTGGAGAGAGTTGAGGTCCAACTGCTTAGCATCAAGTCAAGCATCAAGTTCTCTCCACAGCATCAGCTCTCTACTGGCAGACCCTCCTGTGATTAAGGATATGGTGACTCAAGAGATCCGGATGCTCCTGCTTGCAGTGAGACAGAAGGCGCGTCAGGAGGGAAGGTAAGTTTTCGTTTGGTGAATGGTCATTTATTTGTTATATATGATGGCAGTCATCAATAAACAAAGCCACATTGATTTTATCTTTTGTTTTACAGTATGTACTGAGATTATTTCATGTGTTTCAGTGTTTTTACAAGCTGGGTCTAGATTTGGCTTACATATAACTTAAGCCACCCCAAGGACTTTAAAAGGGGTGCCAAAAGCAACCTCTGTTAACTTGGTGTATTAGAGCACAACTGTGTAGTCCTGTTTCCCCAGGCCCCAGTCTGAGGGATAAAGAAGGAGAGGACACTGTATAGAGTGGGGGAATTGGTATGAGGTATGCCACCTTGGGCTGCAAAAAGCCAAGAATCTTTCCTGAGTAGAAGGCCTCCAGCTTGCTCTAAACAAAAAATCTGCATGGGCTGGTTGGTTGGATGTATTTTTTTTTTGCACTTAAATACAGAAAAAAATATTTACTACCTGCACAGTAGGGGTGTGCTCTGCCTTGTTGCATTTGGCTGATGAATACAGCTTTGCCTGCATTCAGCAGCACTGAATGCAAGAGGAATACTAACTTGCGTGTCAGTCAGACATGCCAGTTAGGAAGGACTAGCAGAAAGAAGCCAAGTAGCCCTGAAGTTACCACCTATTACATGTAATGAGGACAGAGCTGTTCTGTGCCTGCTGGAACTATGCTCTGCACCTCACACCAGATTTTTTATCAGAGATCCGCAGAAAGTGCTTTTTAAATGTTCTTACATATGTGGCCTGGGTCTCAGTAAATGACCCCAGTTACTCAAGGATAGCCAGTGATGTGTTGTACACCCTTTAGACAAGTCATGAACTTTTGTATCTCCAAAACAACCTCTTTTAGTAGCCTATTCAAGCAGGAATATTTCCCCTCAGTGTAAATGTGTCTATAATAGAATGACATTTCCAATACAATAGGCACCTAATTGGCCTGATTGCCCACTTCATAGCAACTCAGATGTGCTGAGAAGCATGCAAGTAAGGTAGTGTTAGAGAATTTGTGCTTGAAAGGAGAGGATTTCTGAACAATGTCCAGCTCCCCTCTGTCTTCCAGTGTGTCTATTGTTAGTGCTTACCCCTAACCCGGTTCCCATAAAGAATTAACGTCATTATTTCCCCCCTGCAGAGTAAGGCCAGAGGATCACATATCCATATATATGTCAGACTTTACTGTTGTTCCCTTTTGTAATAGAGGATTTTAGTTTACTATTGAGAAAGTAATTACTAGAGCTGTGACACTGGCTCAAACATCTACATTCTTTTAAAGTGCTTGTCTTTGATTTATACATTTATTCCCAATGTAATAACTAACCTTTAAAATGCATTCTTTACCATGATTCTCTCCATTTTGGCCAGCCTAGGGTTAGGGCCTACTTTTCACTGTTCAGTCTCCCCTTGTACTTGACAAATACACTTTTCATTAAACAGAAATATCACTTATCACATCTCATTATTGGGATTAGAATTCACAATGCTCACAAAAGAATTTAATCAAAGTTTTAATGGCCACCCTGCTACTTGTGAAACTAATCTTACAGCTGTTCCATATGTATCTGTGTGTGGAGTTTTTAGAAGAACTCATTGCCTTTGCAGACAAACCCAAGTTTTGTAGCGCATTAAGTTGGTTTTATTGATCTTACTCTGATACTGATAGAGAAGCACCTTCATTTTGGCAAGTGGCCTTCTCAACAGTTCCAGCTTTTACTCTTAGAGGGCCATTAGTGGTTTAAGTGGTTTTTGAAACCATGAAAAATTTAAACCACGAAAAAACTAATTTTCACACAAATGCTGAGTAATTTATTAAAACAGCCTAATATAATAAAAAGTGAACTAAAAACCCCACAAACAAAATGAATAAGTATATGAAAACCTAGAAATTCTTGCTTTTATAAGAATTTATTTGTGCTTACAAATGAGAAAAATTGCAAAAACCAGAAATTAACTTTGTTAATTTGCCTAGGATAGCTCCTATTAACTTATATTAGCTTTCAGATAGTGACGTTTTGTATTTGTATGTTTTGTGGTTTTTCTGCTTAATAAATTTAGTTTTTTTGTTAGAAATAATTAGTATAATCCTTGATTTTTAGCGGTAAAAATACAATTCATGAAAATGAAATAAAAAAACAAATGCTAGTACAGGAATGGGATCTGTTATCCGGAAACCCGATATCCAGGAAGCTCCAAATTACTGAAAGCCTGTCTCCCATGGACTCCATTTTAATCAAATAATTCCGATTTTTAAAATTGATTTCCTTAAACTAGAAACCAGTGCAAGGACTGGCATAGTAATAAGCAGTATTAAGTTCATGGGCAGCTGTTTGACGGTAGGAAGTTAAAGTAAATGGTGTCGGGAAACAAGGTCAGATATAATAAGCGTGTGTATGGTAAGGCTTGTTCTGTGGGGTATTATTAGTATGAGAAAGCAAAAAATAGGTTGGTCATAATCAAATATTATGCAGAGGCAACTCTTTTATTATAGGAATAATGACAGCTTTAGCCACTAAAATGGACATTTTAGATGAAGTGATTTTAGTGCAAGTTAGGGCCTAAGTAGTTAGTAGTTAGCACCCCCCCCCCCAATTCAAGGGACAGGCCACATTTCAGGACCCTGTGGAAAAAGTGTCCCTGCATGCAGCTCTTGGTTCAAAAATGTCCATATTTTTTAGCTTACCTGCCAAAAAACTCATACCCCTGTATGTTAAAAAGGTACTAAGTTTGCTCAGGAGCAGTAACCCATAGTAACCAATAAGATGTTTGTTTTTTAAACAGGTGACTAGTAAATGCTACACGCTGATTAGATGCAATGGGTTACTGCTTCTGGACAAACCTTTTATTTACCCCCATACGATAAAAACCTTCATCCCAGCTTCTTTATTCTTAGAAAATTGTAAACAGTGGCAATCACTTACTATCATCAAAACAGACACTTAAGTCAATACAAGATGCACGATTACATTTTTTATTCCTTTATAGAGGAACACTAACAATAGGAAGCTACAGCAATAATTTGTAAGTTTATAAACATTGTTTATTTACAGGAATGTAGACCAGGCGCTGGCTAAATATAACCCCAAAATTGTCAACTTTGCATTGGGAACAACTCGGTCTGACAGTAGGATAAATAGCGGAACTGGTGCCAGACTGAAAGACCAGGGAGCCAACAGGCACCAGATGGGCAGCAGGTGTAGTGATGATCGGTGAGTAGTACAGAAGTAACAATCAGATTTGCAAGAGCAGAATGATGTTGGTGACCAGGCCAGCAGTCTCTCCTGTTGTTTGGGCAAATAATGTCTTAAAGGAAAGGCTAATAAAGAGTTAATCTCAAGCCGCAGGCATACCTTCAGTTCTCTCAATAGTGCCCTTAAGTCTCCTCGTATTTCTCCCGTTCAGATGATCAGGAGCCTCATAGGAAAAAAACACTGAGCTCTGTAAAGAAAGTTCCCATAATGCCACGCTCCTGCACCAAGACCAAGACCGGTGTACATGCTCAGTTTGTAAGACTATGAGGAAGCCTCCTCCTGATTGGCTTTGTTGCTTTTTTTTTTAATTAGTCTTAATATGCTTTTGCTGAATAAGAACTCCAGTGTGTTAGTTACTAACTGATTGCCCAGTATAAATTTAAACGCTCTGCTCCTTAGTTCTTCAGAAGGTAATAATGAGGGTGTTCAGACTTCACAGTAAAAGCCCTTGCAATAATATGCACACAAAGATTCTTATATTCTTAGACTTAAGCTGGCCATACACGCACCGATAATATCGTACGAAACCTCGTTTCGTACAATATTCGGTGCGTGTATGGCAAGTCGGCGAGTCGACCGATATCGCAGGAAGCTGCTGATATCGGTTGACTCGCCGATCGGGCCAGTTAAAAGATTTTGATCGGGTGCCATAGAAGGTGCCTGACCAGAATCTGCCGTCAGGGCTGAATCGGCAGAAGGAGGTAGAAATCCTATTGTTTCTACCTCCTTATCGTCAGATCGCCACGTGTGTGGCCACCTTTAGTGTAAGTAGAAATTGTCCTCAGTGTCGTATTGGCCCACCAGGACACCAGGAAAAATAGTTTGAAATGCGGGCCCATGGACTATGGTTTTCTGGTGGGCCCCTGGGTTCCCAGTCCAACACTGATTGTCCTTAATGTACCTGTGACCAGGACCACCAGTGCTGTCTTGTCACTGGATGTGTGGGGTTTGGCCAGTAAGTGTGTGTTTGGGGTGGATAGTGGGACTGGCCGCTGCTATACATTATTAAGACAACCATTTTTTTCAGGTTGGGACAAGGTGGGGCTTCCATCTACTCCCCATGTATGGGACCCTGCCAACCAAATAATATGGAGCCCCTGGGATTTCTGATTGTTCCCTTTCTTTTGACACAACAATGAATGGAAATATGAATAATGATGATAAAGAGGAAAAACAAGAAACAGCATCACTGACTAAATAGTTTGATCCTGGAGCAGGATGCTCCTCAAATTTTATTTATTGCAATTCACTATGTTAATTACATTACATTTAATTACATTAAATATAAAAACAAGATGCCAAACAGTGGAGCATGACCAGTACTCTTTCATTCTCACGTATCCCCTTTATGATTCAGACAGCAGCTTCATGCTCAGCAAAGCTTTTGTTCACCCAGTAGCATAGGTTTCTGTAGTGCCATGTACTGGTGGCTGTCATACAGCATGCTTTCATTTTTAGGCAAATGACATACATGGCTATATTGGGCATTTTGGTGCTCAGTTTTTTTCTGTTCATAAAATGCCCCAAATCACATGCCATAATCCCCATTGCTGTCTATTAGAATCTGAAATATGAAAACACCAGTACATTAAGCCACCCCATGTAACACATCTGCACTCCAGTTAGAAGGCAAACATGTCCCTTAGCAGTGCTGCAGAAATATGCTTCAACATCCAATATGGTATTTGTAGAATGAAACCTTTTAACACACATTTCAACACACATGCACATGTACATTATTTTGGTCCTCTACTAAAATAATTATAGGCTTTGTTTAGAAACTATTTAAATACCTTAGGTTAGGTTTCATTTTGGGGGGCATCCAGTTTGAACTCAACCCTTAAAAACCCTGAGAACTGCAGGAGTATGTAATTAAGAAAGTTTTGCATTGTGCTAAATACTGCTATAGTTATAACTTTGAAAACCAAGGTAGAATGCATTTTAAAGTGAAAGCATTTACCGATTTTCTTTTATGGATTGATACATTTATTTAATTCTAAGGAAGGGATTCTACCTTGTGTTATTGCATTAATAACTACCAGATTAAAACTATTAAGTTTGGATTTCTTTACAGGCCTGTGTCCTCTTTGTCTACTGGATCCAGCATTGAAGATGAACTTGAAGAAATTAAGGAGAAGTTAAAGGTTTCTGACATTGATGAGGTCATAGCACACCTCCAGTAAGTAATAACTTGGGGTAGGCAGAGAGCATATAAGGGGTTCATCAAAGATTTGCTTGATTTGCAAGCACAATATTGTAGTCAGTGAGGCTCATTTATCAGCACAGGGCACAATTTATATGAACCAATGTTTTTATTTAGCCAGCTGCAGGTGGAATAGTAAAAGCAAAAGTTTCATTAGGTGCCATGGGTTTTTGTCTGGTTTCAGATTTTCTAAGTATTGATAAATGAGCCCCAGTAACTACATTTTACAGATCCCTGGAGATGAAGGGATGAAGCAAACTAAGGTACCTTTTAGTTATAAGTTGCTTCTTAGGCACCATATATGTTTCCAAACATATTTTTTTAAGTGTTACCCTGTAAAATTGTTATTCTAAATGTAGAATATTGGGAAACCACATTAGGCCAAAACTAAATGAGAGCTTCTTGGGCTGTTTACTCAGGTGTGGTAAAGCATTCTGCAGAATAAATATAGCATTCTAGCTTGCACTATTGTAACTAAGCTCTTGGCAATAAAATGCCTGAGTAGCTTTTCCTTTTCCTTTAATGGATTAGCTGTATGATGGCAGTTTGTATAGAATAACATTTATACTAAAAAATAAATCCTCATTGCCTATGATGGGATTCAGCAGCTCAGACCAGTCTTTTGTATTCAGTATTTTGTATTAGTATTTTGGTATACTGAATCCCCCAAAGGTTATGGAGAATGATAAATAACATTCAATGACTAGAGATACTGCCTTGAAATCTTCTTAAAAATGGCAGCTGCCCAGATCTGTGTTTGGTTTATTACCCAAAATCCTTTGCCTGCAATGTAGCAGTAATAAATACTTAAGCCACCGATGCCAATAGGTGCCCCCTTTATGCTCAGTTGCAGCTCCCATGCTAGTGGACCCACAAAGAACCACATGAAGCTTCAAAAATGTAAAGTATTATTATGGGCTGGAAGTCCCAGTACAGCTTTATAATGGTACTCAGAATGCCTGGAAACAATATGTAGCTTTGGGAAAAGAAATAAAAATCTTTGTA
Organism: Xenopus tropicalis; assembly: GCF_000004195.4. Lineage (NCBI taxonomy): Eukaryota > Metazoa > Chordata > Amphibia > Anura > Pipidae > Xenopus > Xenopus tropicalis. The sequence goes on along the minus strand of NC_030680.2, from coordinate 92,023,890 downwards.
TTTTACTTCTGAAGATTTTTGTGCTCTCGTCGTATGTGACAGAGACTGTTTTCATATCTGCTTTATGGTAGTGATAAACACTCAGGTCAAGACACACAATGGGATCTGTTACTTTGTATCTAAACAAAAAAATAGAAAATCTGTGAATATTAAAAATAAATAAATGCATCATTTTTTAAGCTTGAGTAATTATCCTAATGAAATTGGAAAATTAAAAGGGGTAACACCCACCATTTCTTGTCACATTCTATCAGGATGCACACAGTTTTGTCCAAATTGAACACTGAAGGATTAGAATGAATGTGTATTGGAACATCAAAGAGCAAAATTTAATCTATTTCATTAAGTTGATTCACATGACCAGTTTTCCCGGGAATGAATGTGGCCAGTTAGATGCTTGCAGAGAAAGTGATACGACCGTACAGTATGCCAGTGCTTAGCACAGAGGAGTGCATGCCAAAATAGCTCATTGGAATGCTTTTGTTGTTACAGCTTCTAAAAACAAAGCAGCATGGCTTCAGCCACTATTCTAGACATATTATAATGCATGAAGCAGATCCAACGGATCCAAACAAATGGCTTGAAATTCCAGTGCCATGCTTTGTCCAAAAGATATAGCAGTTTAATAATTTTGTCACTCTTGTAGTATTGGATTTATTGTCCAGAAAGCACCAGTCCTTAATATTTTCTCCTGTAGAAAATATGACAGTTCCTTGTACTAAGCTAGCATAAATCCATTTTAGTACACTAGTTTTAGTACCTTTTTATTTTTAAATATTTTTAGTGACATTAGGGTATAGGGCTCCACTTTACAGACATTATCCTATGAACCCTGAGCCTTACAGAAAATAGATCCAGTTACTCTCACCAGTTTAGCTGTAGCCATATTTTTTACATAGACAGCACTTAAGCAGTGTGTCATCCACACAGCGCATAGCAGCTCATTTACTAAATAAAGTGGGTTTGCACTAAAGCAGGATGCTGTACAAACCATAGAGCTGCTGCCATTTTTTAAGGGTGGTGGTAGCTGCAGCGTTCCCCTGGGTCAAGAGGCGCACTGTGCACAATTAGCAGCAGGAGGCTGGACAGAATAATTGCTCTATGAAACTATGTAAAAGTGCAAGGACAGCTTTGGACCTTTAATCAATAATTTTTTTTCAACCGTGGCAAATGTTGCACGGGTGCAGCTGTAAATGTTAATGTAAATAAGCCTTATAGTATCACCCACAACCAACTATTTTATTTTTTTTTTTTTTTTTTTTAAATCACCAGCAGCCTTACAGCATATACGGTAAACACACACATTATTGTCCATGTAACGGCCGTTCAAATTCTATATGTTGAAAAGGATTTCATATTCGTATATCTGTTATATAAGCATATAGCAAAGATATAAATATAGTTGCGGGTATCATCAAGCATAATTTGAGTAGCAAATTTGACATGTGTGGGCAAGTCTATAAGCTAGGGCTGATTCATTAAGATATGTGCGAAATTGCATCAGTACAGTTGCTCATTGCAATTAATCAGATCTTTGCTTTCATTTTTTAACTGGTAGTAGATTGATCAAAATTATTTGCTGGTTAGTTGCCATGAGCAACTGCATTTGTTTAATTTAGCGCCTAGGTTTGCAAAGAAGCACTTCTGTATTTAAAAAAGTCTATTTCTTAGTTCCCCCGATTGGTAGCTAGTGTAGCAGACTTATTGGTTGTGCACTGATGGCAAGTTTTACTTATGACTGATGGCCTTATAAAGTGATGTTTCTACATGTAGGGGGCCAGTCGGGGGGATTGCTAGTTTCAGTAGGAGCCTCATTTGTCATGCATTGCTTACAAGTTATACAGATGATTGGTAATATAATAAAGTGATGTCTAAATGATCCCCTGATCCCCTGTAAAAGCCTCATTTGTTGTGACATGTTTTACCTGTAATTGGTAGCATTATAAAGTGATATTTCTAAATGTCAGTTGGTAACCCGAGTACCAGCCTCTCTGGTCATGCTGTGGTGACATGTTTACTTATCACTGGTAGTTTCATAAAGTGATATTTCTAAATGTTTTACCTATGATTCATAGCTTCTTGTAAGGACATAGAAACATAGATTTAAAATGATGGCAGATGCTACATTATTGCATTACACATAAGGAAAATGCAATTTGTTGTATTTAATTGTGCTTTGTTTATTTTCCAAGCTTTTTTGTGTTAAAATAAGGCAATCATAGTCACTGTAACTAATGGTTGAGTAGCTCCACTTCAATGGGGCAATCTTTCTGACAGAGCACATGCTCCAGTAGTGAAAAGATCAAGGTAGGCATTTTGTGAGAAGGGTGAATCACAAAACAGAAACAGTAGTACTTTGTTAGCCAGTGTGTTTGTATAAAAGGGAACGTTAAAACTGAATAAAAAATAAAGATCTATGAATTTGTACGATTTTCGGACCATGTGTAGGCTCCGAATTATCGGCTAATGTTAAAATCTGTGCATGTATTGTGTATTGGGGGACCTACAGTGGAAGTCACTTTTGTCTGATCGTTGTCTGCCAACTTTTTCATGTTCAGAACATCCTCCAATTTGTATTTTATGGGCTTTATCCTACAATTTCAGTCTGAATGTTAGTTTCAGATTGATGCATTTAAACGTACGACCAATATCCGAACGTTTGTCAGAGAGAAGACTAAAATCTTAATGTGTATGACCACCTTAATAAACATTTATTAATTTTATTATCCCCACAAGTTACCTGTCTATCTGTAACTTTCTACTTTATTGCTCATGAACACTTCTCAATGTGCCATTCCAGCTTTAATTTGTAGAGACCTTAGAGCTCTGAAAGCTTGCAATGTATTTTTATTGTTAGCAAATATACTGTAGGTATCATTTCTACAACACTTTTATGTTTGTATTTTTTATTTATTATGAGAAGAGTCAAGAAACTACTCACCAAGTTATTCACAGTGAGAAGAATATCCTTCAGACTTTGTCTCTAAAGAAAAGCTGTACTAGAGGAGAGGTTCACTGGTACATTGATCTGAGACTTGAGGGTCACCACTTATTTTTAGCTTACACCATTAATTACAGCATGCCTGTGCATTCTCCAACCCATCAACATGCCCAAAGTGTTGGATTAGTAACCTGCATGTAACATGGGATGCTGGCAGTAATAGCTGGAGGCTAGCTCTCTGTAACCCTCCTCTGTTGGGGGATGTTATGAGCTGTAGCTAAGCAACTTCCAAGGGTACACAGGCTGGTAATTATTGTTTAATCACTTAATAGTCTGCCCTCGGAGGCTAAGGATTGGTAAAGATGGGTAGTCAGAACCATATCATGTTTTACTAAAGTCTCTGCAGAGTAGTTAAATAAATTTAAAATATGAATTAATGTGTAAGGGGCCTAAGGATAAGAGTTGTAAGCACCTCAGTAAATTAAACATTAGGAAAGAAAGCCTTCCTAAAAAGTAAAGAACATGTGAATAACAAATAACCCAATTGAGAAGCTGTGTAGACAAGTTGTAGGCAGCCCTACAGCATATGGACCCATATCGTGGTTGCGTTCCGAAAGTCACAAAATTTTCGGATCCAAATGTTCGTTAACGGCAAGAAAATCTTTCTGCCTGTGAAACCTTCAATGTTTGATTTTGGAAGCCTTCCATAGGATTCAATGGCACTCTACAGATCCACCTGGCCAAAAGATAGTCACAATACCAAAGCTTGAATGAATTCCGAAATGGTCTTAGTCTTTCATGGAGGTTTATGAAAACCGCAAAAAAGTAGTGGAATTTTAACAAAATTATCGTGGACATTACGAAAAGCTCTAGAAGTTAGAAAAAATACAATTTTTTCTCAAAAAAACGTAATCGTGGTTTAATAAATGGGCCCCAAAGTTTGTCAAGAAAACAAACTCTGCTCTGAACACATCCCTCCTAAACTTAAACAACAAAGGTGGTTGCTGTTTTCTGCTCTTTTTTGGCTTTAGATACCCTTTAAACTGAGGCCACCATCAATTCATAATTTTTAAGGTTAAAAAAAATCATGTTCAAAAGCATTTGACTGCAAGTTTTGAATCCTTTAGCCATTAAGAGCAGTTGCAGTCAGTGGCTCACAGCATAAATAACTTGTTAAATATAAAAATGACTATGAGAAAAAATACAATCTGTTTGTGACACAGAATTAAGTCTGTTGGCTTTTTATAAGTGTTCCCTTTTAACTGTAGGATCACTGTCCCTGAAAACAGTGTAATCTTTAGTGAATTCATTATAAGTGGGGTTTCTGCATTTTCCAGATACTCCTATAACTGTTTTATTCATTATAGTCATGAGAATCTCAATATATTTTTAACAGAAAATGAACGTGAATGTTAGGCAAGATATGTGATTCTTTATTGCAAAACCTGAGTTGCAATAACAGTTGCATGGAATCTGGATTTCATTAATAAACTCAACAAAGACTTTGAAAAGAATTTTGTATCAGACACTTGATAGTAACGATCCATGCCTCAAATGTTACCCCTCTAGCTATTTAGCTTTCCCAGTGACCTTGCATGGGCTCAGTGGCAAAGAGTGAGGTTATTTTTGTTAAATCTAACCTAATATTTGTCCTTGATTCCCAGTCCAGCATATTCCCACATACAGCAACATGCAACTATACTTCCCAATATAAGACAAATAAAAAGTTGATGTATACCTTTTATTTTTAAATCACCACCCCCCCCCCCCCACTCTTGGGGGCTGATTTACTAATCCACGAATCCGAATGGGAAAAATTTGGATTGGAAAACGAACATTTTGCGACTTTTTCGTAGCCATTACGACTTGCGCGAATTGTTGCAACTTTTTCATAGCCATTATGACTTTCGTGAATTGTCGCGACTTTTCCATAGCCATTCCGACTTTTGCGAATTGTCGCGACTTTTTCGTATTGAGCGCTCGAAAAAGTCGCAAAATACCGATCATTACAAAAAAAACGCATTCGGGCGCTTTTCGGACGTTCGTGGATTAGTAAATGTGCCCCTTGGTGTCTTTTAGGCAAAAATTACTGATTTGACCTCATTATCAGTTATAAGTAAAATTCCATTAATTGGAAGGAATGCAAACACCATGATCTTTCTGAATTCAGTACATTATATTATCAGAAAATATTATTATATCATTTTACAAATTTGTTGAAAATGAGTACATACTTTCTCTAATTTGCTTAAGATCTCAAGTAATGTAAGAAGGACTATTGATGGTTATAGCAACTAGAAACATTTTTCACTAACATTCAGGTTCAGCATCCTTCAGCAAAATTGCAAACTTAATCAGATGATTTTCAAACTGTAGTGATCCCCTAGGGCTGCTCAGTTTAATAAATTGCAAAAAGTCAGGTAGATTTTCAAGATTAATGATTGTTTTGCAGGATACCCCTTAAGCTATACAGGGTCGGGGCTGACGGCAGAAGTTGTGACCTCAACAACACCAGTGTAAAGGGAATCCATGACCAAGAGTAAATAGATCTTTCCACATAGAAGAAGAAAAAAAGCTGAGCTATAAAGGGGTCATTTCATAATGTAGTCCACATGTAGGGGGTCGAGGGATATGGTTTTATAGAAAAAAAGAAATTGGTCTAAATGCAGTCACACATTACGAGGGTCACTTTTATGTTAGTGTACCAAGGGTATTTGCTATGGGCCTAAGCATCACAGGAACTTTGTGTAACACTTGTCACACTACATCCCCTATCTAAATGATTTTATTTCTCTTAGCTTTGGACATTAACCACAGTGTAATTAATTAGTTTTATCTTCTTGTCTAATTAAAATTTCTGTTTTCAAGTTGTTTCAACCCTTTCTCATATTGGGGCCATTAGAGTGTAGGGTTAATGAACAGGGCCTCCCCCCTCATTCCCCCAAGTTACTTGTTCCTACTTTGTTCCATTATGTTCTGCTCCATTGGCCACAGTCACATCCATACTTACAGAGGGATTTGGACTTTTCCCTTTACAGGTATGTATTCCAACAATAAAAAACAGATGTTAAACTTGATTTTTTTTGTCATGTGAAGTTCATTATACTGGCTTTATTTTGTCTGCACTTGGACACACTACTGGTTGTGTAAACTGTTATTTAGAGCTTGTTCTAACAATTCATCTGACTCAGCAGGTTGGTTGGACCTTGGTTGCAATGCATAATACAAATACACACTACTCTCTTAATAGCTTTGTGTATATACACATCTGTATGGTACACCCACATCTATATGTGCATCCCTGAACCCCAGATTACTTTCTTTTTTAACATGGTGCATGTAATCAAAAATATTGCAACCCTAAAGGTGGCCATACACGTAAAGATCCGCCAAGTGAGCGGCTCTTCTCCCGATATCCCCACCAGGGGTGGGCGATATTGGGGGAATTTAGGCTAATTTGGTCTTTTGTCCCTGGAGAATTATAATGACTGGAATAGGCGCAGTCAGTTTGGGGACCTCATCGACGAGCCGATGCGGTCCCCGATCTGACTGAATTTTTTAACCTGCCCGATCGATATCTGGCCTATTTCAGGCCAGATATTGGTTGGGCAGACCAGTCGTTTTTTCCCCTACACAGGCCGATAAGCTGACGATATTGGTCCAAGTGACTGATATCGGCAGCTACAATCGGCCCGTGTATGGTCATCTTTAGCTAAGTAATTGAGAACATATGAACATCTGTTTTCTTAATGATCCCTTCATAATTAAGTTTGCTAAACAAATCAGTGTTTTCTCAGGATTACTAGCTAGATATCTACTGAATATGTTTGCCAATCCATATACAACTGAGGTGTTTCAATGTGTTATTTTTAGTAGATATTACTTATTTCACAATTATTGGAAAAAAACGTTGGGACGTACTTGAGGAAAATATGTATAAGCCTCTTGTGGCTAGTTAGATTTATTGGAGGCTGCATCTGGTTCTGAGGAAATATTTTCTTTTTGGCTCTCTTCACTTGCTTACCTGAGCCAAGAAGCTGTGGCTTTTAACAAATAAATGAGCCAAGCTTTCTAAGGATCTGTGGACACCAGAGAACTAGGCTTGGAGGTTAGGAGTCCAAAGTCTGGCCAGGCTGGCTGCGTTAGCAAATTATTTTCTAACTTTCTCTGCAGTAGAGAATATATAAATCTTACAGAAGTTCATCTTTCCATCCGGTACTTTTACTTGCTTACATCTATAATTGCGATTTAAAATTACATGTTCGTAGGTTGTTCTGACTGTAAGCAGAACAATCTATCGTTTTAGCTTATTTAAAAATACCATAGACGTAATGAACACTAAGGCATGCCCTTGCCTGTCACCAAGCCTTTTGCGGTCAGATGTCAGTCGTGCAGGTTTAAAAATCCCCTTGGAATGAGGAGCACATCGGCTTCTTGCTGTGGTCCTCGCCCATCCTGTTAATGTGATTCAGTCATTTAGCCCAACCTAGCCAAATGAGCTGATCTTTCAATGAATGGCCAACTTAATATAAAAATGTATACTATAAGGTTTGTCACTAATACTAGTTAGCTTGGAGCTGGGGTATTACTTTTTCAGTATACCTGCAACAAACACAATCATGTTGTAAGTCACTGACTTTTTAAAAAACCAAAATTCGTCTGTTAAAGTTACCAGAGGCAGCTTTTTGCCGACCCTGCTATCTGAGGCAAGGTTCTCTCACCTGGCCTAATGGCAGGAGCAGCCCTGGCTTTCATTGCCTGATTCCAGCATGAGTCGGTCAGTTTGCAGTGCACTATTGGCACAAAGCAAGCAGCCAGCACAAAAACTGGCACATTCATAAAAGGTGGTGCATTTTCTCTAGTGGCCAATTCTCAGTGGAGCACTTTGGAAATGGAAAAATGCAAGAGCATTATGTTTCCTTTTCCAGTTAAAATCCTTTATTGCATATTTATGGCATAGTAAACACCACAGCAACATTTCAGGCCCTGCTTGGCCTATTATCAAGCTATGAAGCATTTTAATTGGAAAAAGAATCAGGGTGCTGTTCCAGGTTTCCTTTGCTGAAATGCAATACTGACACATAACATTGCTGAGTTGAGTATAATAGGAAAAAAATGTTAGGTTGAGGAAGCATACAGATAAACTATTTATTTTTCAAAACTGTAAGGAAATATTGAAAATTTTGTTTGTGGAAAATAATTATAAAGCATCCAATACAGTTTGGGTACATGTTTATATTAAAGACATCCCCTGTATGTCTGGAGTCCTTAAAATCTATTGAATGCTTTTTCCAAATTTCCTTTTCCTAATTTGGGTCCTGCTACCCATTCTGTTACCCAAATCTTCCAGGTTGCTTTTTGCATCTGGATGTGGAAAATATGTTTCTTATGAAGGCTTCTTTAAAGCAGCCCAGTGCTCTAGTCTAAAGGTCTACTCTGAAGGATTCTAATATAATTCAAAGTGTTTCATTTTAGAAAGTCAGTCTAGCCACTTGAGGAGTATTGGATGTCTTCCATACCAAATGATATGTAAATTATTAATGAATTTTTGTTTTTGGACTAATTCATGTCTTTGCAGCACTTTACAGAGCTTCTAACAATATGTGCAAATACTGCACCTCACACTTTTAAATCCTAATACATGAAGAAATGTTCTATGCACATAAATAAACAGATATTGCTTTATATACTGTAGGCTTTATTTGCCCCTTAAGTGGACCCCATCAGCCCAGTAAACTGCTCAGATCTCTGTTTGCCATGTAACCTTTTGTTTGGTAGTGTGCCAAGCCTCAGAGCCCTTGGTGTTGCTATTTTTTGCTTTCAGTTGAGCTCTAATGTTTTCTCCAGTGAAATAACTTACCTTTGGACTGGCTCCTCTTTTTTCTGTAATATTGTAGCCAGTTACTGCTCAAATTTTGGTGTGCCTCTTACAGTAGGTGACCCAAACACATGTCCTACCACTGCTGGCAGAGAAAGCTGAATGGAGGGGATCACTAAAGGATCATGTTAATAAAAGAGGAGCCAGTGTAAATGTGCACACTTTTGGCACCTGAGCTTCTGGCTTGGAACACATCCAGCCTTAAGTTAAACTGAAAGGAATGCTTCAACAACTAAATATTGAAAGTGCATAAGAAATCACTCCAGTGACCTTCATGAAAGCACATCTCTTGCAGTCCCCTGCCTTTACACCATATGATCATGGAACGCCTCATAGTCTACATAGTCTTCCTATAATTTATAGTGGTGGCAGACATAATGCTATTTATAATTCTTAATATGTTTTCCATATAGTCTTTGTTGACTTATGCATCACTAACAAGCCGAATCTGTACAGGATATAGCTTACTGTAGAGATGTGCATTGGGCTGCACATAGCTGAGGAAACATCACTTCTTGAATGTAATAAAACAAGTCTTCAGACACCAGGCTACAGAGAAATCATTGGAGGAGTGCATGCATTTAATGAAACAAGAGGTTATTGTTCAGCAATGAATTACAAATCCTAATGAAAGCATTACTTGTGAAGTGAACCGAGAAACACTAGACGTCGCTAAAATAGTCTTTGAAGTTAAAATCCCAACTGGGGTTGATTAATACCCCCAAATAAGAACCTTTTGATATTTGTCTTTATTTTATATTAATACAAACACCAAAGGAAGTTAAGAAATGTATGTAAAGTAGTGCAGTACATTTACTTCCATTTAGGAGGTTTGAATCAACCTGTCAATCCAGTGGCAAAATATTCACTTAACTGCCATATGCAAATCTGAATTTCTAACCTAGAAAAAATGAATCTTGTGTGACTTTTGAAATGAAAAGTGCATTTTATGAATTAGACTTACCATTTGCAGTGCATGGCCATAGGCTACAGTGCATTTAATGAGCACATTACTGCACTACTGGTAACTGTGTGTGTCAGGGTACATTGATAGCTGTTTTTCAACCATGCCTGTACTCTAAACACGTCCAGAGTTAGGCCACATGTTTGGTTCATAAACTCTCCCATTGATCCATTGATCTTGGTATTGAAAATGCCAGTTGGGCACTCCCTGATCAACCAGTAATTTCTGGTAATAAGGTGTAAGAGGCCAAACACCTAGAGGTATTTGGGGTTAAAGTGCCAAAAGGGTTTGCTTTCTAGATCTTTGTGGCCAGTTATCATAATAAACTTAATTTACAAATCTTTGGAAAATCGTTCTCCTTTTTTTATCTATTTTGATAACATATTTCTTGTGCTAATCCAAAATGCATGTTTTATTATTTTCTTTTTATAATGTATGCACAAAAATTGAGCATTTTGCTTATAAAACATTATGTTTGGTATTTTATAGTATAAATTTATTTTGCATTTACTGCTTATGGTTCCTTTTAAAACTGCATTACTGTATGCTTTTATGCTGTATGCTACGGTGTGATCAATCCTCAGGGGAGCCTTCTTGATGTTATCCAGCCCACCAGTGTCAGGCCAAGCCGACTGGGCACCATAGGCAACTGGCCCCCTGTTCTCTTGCTGGTCTCGCTGACTACCTTGAGACTCAAAAAATATGTAACAATAGTCAACTGCCCTCAGCCTGCCTTCAGCCTGCATCCTCCAAATTCCCCTGCACACGTGATATCAATAAGGGAAGAAACTTCACAGTGCAATGTATTGTGGGTTATGTAGTTCCTGCATGCTGTGTGTAAGCTGTGGAGAAGTTGTTACAATTTGTAACATTAATGTTTTAGTCCCTCCTCCCCTGCCAGGATTTCAAATGATGCAGAATAAAAGGAACTGTTTTGCTGCTGGATTTCAGCATACATTTATTCATACTTTTTGAAGGAACAGATTACAATGATAAGTGTATTAGGGCTTTCTGTGTTGTGTGAGGCTCTTTAACAAATCTTGAATTGGAACCTGGAGTTCCCCTTTAACATGTCTGCATTCATCTGCTGTTTGCATAGTTGCCTGATTTAAATGGGGTGTGAAAATGCAACCCACAGAAAGCCAAGGGGAGAGCAGAAGCTAATGAGTTTCTACACTTAGCAGACAGCTCAGAATGTCAGGTTTCGTGTTTTATATGAAATTACAAAGAAGTAGATTGATATTTGCAAAATGAAGTTTTCTGCTGTGGAGTCTATAATGGGAGTAACTCGGCAATGTTCCAGAATGTTTCTGGCATCCTCTCATACAGAACAGTCCTTGTTTGTGAGGGTAGGAATGGCTGCACCTGAGTCCTGCATTCATCTTTTCCCAAACCACAGCTCACAGTTACTCGCTCTAAATGTGCCCTTGATTTGCAGCAGGAGTCCACTCAAGGGCAGTCATACACCTGTTATTGCACAAACCCCTGCATAGATTGTATTCATATTACCAGTGTGGTGCTCAGTGTACAATATGGTGAAAGGGAAACATTTCCAGTTTCTCAGATAATTACAGGCAAGCAAATAGGTCTAATGTAAAACATTGGCTAAAATATGTGTTGCAGATACACCTGTAAGTCAGACTAGTGCACTGGTTTTCAGCTATGCAGATTAAGCCCCTCTTTGTGTACCGACGTATTTTCTTACAGTTGTTTTGATATAAGTGCACACTGCTTTTTCCAAGAATATCTATGGCACTGAGCAACGTTCAGCCCTGATCTATCACTTACTTTTCTTCACCCTTGGCTTCCAGCAATATCTAGGAAAACAAAGCATTTAACCAAAATCTCACCACAATTGGCCTTCATACCTAGCACCCCTATCTTCTGCTACAGGCAGGGCCAGCCCCACCTCTTGGGAAGCTCTTGGATAGTAGATCCTAATTTCAAGATGCCTGTATTATGAATGCAGAGTAATGCAAAACCCTGAGATAGTAGGATAATGTTATATATATCAAAATAAAACAGCCAGCACCAAGGGTCTTTGTGTTTCAAAAAATATCTTGTGTATTATAATTGCATGTACAACAATTACAAACAATTATAATACACAAAGACCCTTGGTGCTGGCTGTTTTATTTTGATATTTATATGCTATCCCGTGCACAGGGGCAGCTGCAGAGCAGCGGATTTTGGAGTGTGGTGCTGTCGTGTGGACTATTTTATATATATATATATATATATATATATATATATATATATAATACAAATAGAGAAAATGTCGGCACTCGCAGGGTTTCCACATAAGGACAAAAGACGAAAGACGAAAGTCCGAGTACAGGACTGAAACATTGGAAAGAATAAACATCACCGTTTGTATTTAAAAGCTGTTTATTATTTTCTTTTGTGGAAACCCTGCGAGTGCCGACATTTTCTCTATTTGACTAGACTTCTAGCTCGAGCACCCAGGTATTGTAATTTTGAAGGTGTGCTCCCCAGTCCTACACTTTATATATATATATATAATACAGTAGGTTATATTATGAATCTAAGTTTTTGTTTTACCTTATTTGACACAAAACTGTCATATGTGTTATAAGATGGAGGCTTTGCCATTGGATATCAACATTTACTAGGAAAGCTCAATACAATTAGTTTGTGTTAAGCAATTTGACCTTATTCTGTCTTTTATGATGTTATGGCATTTCTGCAAGATAAGAGCTAAACACTTTAATATATTTTATTGAGTGTATTAACGCATTGCAAAGTAACACATTGCTAATCCCTTGTTCTTCTTAATGGATGGAATATTCCCCTGCGCTGTTTTGGCAATACGTATTTTAAAATTACGACTTGTCAGAGTGAAATGAGAATTCCACTCAGCACAGGAGAAATATATACTTTGTGGTTTCACAAACACACCTGGAATTGTAGCTTCTCCTGATCCTCGGGAGGTTAGGGGACATAAAAATGTCAATCAATTTACATCCCTGGATCCGCTGTGGCGTATGATGTCATAAACAGAAAGATGACTGACACACGAGTTATGCATTAGTTGTTGGCTTTAACTTAACCGATTTCTCCACATTTAAGGGCACAGTCACTTTGCATGTTACACTTACTATGGCATTGACAATGATATTCTAAGAAAATAGTTATGCAAGAAATATCTATATTAACCCCCCTGCACAAATGGCAATTGTAAATGAAGACCAGTAGTGGTGTTTAAACATTGTTATGGGTTAGAAATTTCTTTCAGCAAAGGCCCCAGGATTTACTTTTTATTTTGCATTCATCTGTGCTGATTTTTCTACATGCCAGCTCTACGTGCAATGATGTAATGTGGCTGCTGGTGTGAGCAGCATTACATATAATCTACACATAGACCAGCGTTCAAATTGTGCTTTGTGCAGTCAAGGAAATAAGAAAGAAGTAACTGCTTAGGGTATAAAGTCTCATTATTATGTTGGTTTTTATATAGTGAAAAACATAACCACTATTGTAAAATATAAGGATATTATAATTCACCCAGGAGTACATTATTTATTATAATACACAAGTTTTAGTGAGTCATGTGACAGGGATTATATCACTAAGCACTAAGCACTGATTATAACTGATAATATGACTAAGCACTGTTTATAAGGATATCAGTTACAGGATATTCATTGTATTTTATAGTTTTATTACACACTAACAGAGACTGTATGTAGGAGCTTCCTTAGTTCTCAGAAGACTCGGCCAAATTAGTTATGTTGGACTGTAGAAGGTTTATCCCTTAGAGGAAATACTAATGTAAATAGATTCTAAATAAATTGATGATTATATAAAAAAATGTCACATAACGCCTATGAAGGCAGACAGCACTGCTTTACACAAAAGGGCAGGTTTTCTAGGAAACAGCATATTTACAGATAAAGCTGGAATTTCTACTTAAAACATGTCTGGATAAATCCCATCAGCTACAGATTCTACAGCGGCACTCATGTTGGTCTTGCAGTTGTGGGTATTTTATATAGTTGTATCTTTGTACCTATTGGCTGGAACCTATGAGGCCGCCCCAAATTCATTTTTATTTTTAAGTCATCGTAAGCAAAAATGACAAATTCAGTGTTATGTATGAGCTATCCATCATTTGGTGTGCAAAACTGACATGTTTTATTTGAATGGCTCTGGCCATATACAGTATAGTACAATAATAACTCAGACTGTGGTCCTGACTTAAATATACCACAAAGCCTGCTATATTTCACATGTGTATAGCGGAATTTTTTTGAAAATATATAGGGCCCGATTCACTAAAGGGCGATAAAAATTATCGCACGCTTTTTCGCATTAAAAAACGCAAAATAATTTGCGCGCGATTCACCATAGTATTATCCCGTGCGAAAAATCGCCATTTTCGCATGCGGTATTTCTTGCACTAGTTTTACCGTTTTGCGTTAATTTCCGCGCTGAAAAGAATACGATCGCATGATTCACTATAACTTTTGCGCTCTAAATATCGCATTCGGCTATGCAAAAATTAACACCTACTACAGGCAGGCGAAAAATTATACAAAAGTACAGTAAATGATTTTTTGCAATAAAATATGGACTTACAGTGTTATTTATTCAAGTATGTGTTTCCCCTAGAGTGACGCAGCCGCCAGTTTGCAGCGAAATGTTCATTTTTAATACAGTAATTTTCTGCAAGTATTGGCATGTATGGCTAACATGGCGTGTGTTCATTTGCGTGACTATTTCTATTTGGCTACAAGTGATGAAATGTTTCCCCAGGCATGGATTCGCAGCTAATTTTTCGACGTGCGTTGAATTTTTTTCGCGGCGGATTTTTTCATGCGTTTCTCAAAACATTCCACCAATGGCAAAACGCATGAAAAAATTTGCCACGCAAAAATTCACCGCACATCCAAAAATTTATACAAGCGTCAAAAAATAATAGTCACAGCAACAATTTTTTTGCCCGCACAACATTTTTGCCGTTTCGTGGATCTTTCGAAAGATTTGCTAATTTTTCACTAAAGAAACCAGAACACATTTGCTCATCACTAGTGGCTACTATTTATAAGCATCTACTATTTATATGATACCATTTATATGTGGCTAATATTTATATAAATCATTTATATGCGGCAACAATTTTTATACACTATTTCTATGCTACCATTCATATGCGGCGATTATTTGCGTAATTTAGCGCATGTACCGGCAAATACCGCATTGAAATAGTCTTTTTGCGAGTTAAATAACGCATGCAATATCGCGCGTAAAAAAGCGCGAGTATGCTTATAGTGAATCGTGCGAAAAATCGCCAAAATTAAGACGCGGTAAAAATTTTAGCGCACAATAAAAATAGCGCACGTTTTATCGCCCTTTAGTGAATCAGGCCCAATGCCTGCTATATTTCACATGTGTATAGCGGAATTTTTTTGAAAATATATAATCTCTTAACAGAATATGGAAGGGTAACAGGTGGATTTGGGGTGGCCTTCAGTGTTCTACTTTCTACTTTCTCAACTTTGACAACAAAAACCTTCATGGCTTAATTTGCCTTCATTTACTTTTCACCCTTCAAATCCATTAGTTACTTGCTTGTAATATGTGTGCAGTAAACCCTCAACAGTCTGCTCCAAAAGCTAGGCATATTACTCAGAGTACATACTGTGCAAATAGCGCTGGCAGTTATTACATTTTGGAGGGCCATTGTCCTGTACAGTATGTTTATTGTGACCTGTACAGTGTACATTATTACATCCAGACATATTTCTGTTGGGGATGTCATTATATACAATAAAGTGAGATTGTGAGGTAATGTGATTGTACAGTTTGGAAAATCAGTGCTTTCTTTAAAATATCATTTCATTCCTCAACATATTTCTCCTTTCCTTATTTGTTTTTGTTGTAGCTAAGTGCCATGGTACACAAGACCTTTGTAAAGAGAATGTTTTTCCAGCCACTTAGCTTGTATGTGCATTTAATGAAGTCCCTGACAAGTATCTGCAATGAATGCTGCTTTCATAAAGACAAGTAAATGTAAGTTGCAGTTGGTGCAACTTTATGTGATGACTTGCAATTCCTTGGCCACGCTGCTACTTACTTACTTGTTTCACGCATGAGTAAAGGTGGCCATACACGGCCCAATTCTAGCTGCCAATATCGGTCCCTTAGACAGATTTGGCTCGTTGATGCAGTCCCCGAACTGACTGCGCCCATTACCGGCATTGTAATTAGATCGTTTGGCCCCAGGGCCAAACAGCCGAATTAGCCTAAATTTGCCCAATATCGCCCACCCAAGTGAGCGGATCTTAATGTGTATGGCCACCTTAAGTGATGGTAAAACATGAGAAACAAAAAGCCACTATTTTGCTATTAAATTAATAGAATTATGTTTCAATGATCTTTGTTTTTGATGCACAGGTCATTGAATCTGGTAAACAGGTAAATACTCCTATAAAGCATGACAGAACTGCTCAGAAAGGGATGAGATAGAACACGTTGATTATACTTTCATACAATGACTATACCTTTGTTAAAATGTCAATAAATCACGTTTCACAATTACATTAGGTACAAATGCAAACTTTATTTGTGACTAGTGTCTCATTTAAATATACTGTAGCTCTGTTACTAATATTAACTTTTACTATTAACGTTTCCTTGTAACTGGATTTAAAAAAAATAAAACCATATACTGTATAATCCTGTATATATATATTATATATGTTTTGACAGGTCTTTACTGGATGAGGAATGTATGACTCTAGAGAGAGATCTAGCATTTCTACAGGTATGTAATGTGTACTTTTCTTAGTGATCATGTGTCTAACAGTGTTTCTACCCTCAAAATGGTAGTCACTTTTTGCCACTTACAAAGTATGCATTTTTTTGCCATATACAGGGTATGCAGATTTTAGGTGCAGTATTTAAAGGGAAAGGGAAGCCATAATTCACACCACACTCCTGTAGGCTTATTCTGGATGTGCTGACAAACACAACATAAAAGGGCAAAACAAAAGCATTTGCTTACATCCCTCCCTGCACAACCTCCCTTCTGAATATCTTCTGAATATCTTGGTGGGCGATTGGGACATGCATAGGCCTGCATGCTCGGTCTGGACCCAGTTTTGGCTCATTTTGATGACCCCCAATCAGTGTCAGGCAACACGGAGGCTTACCTTAGGGTGAGTTTTGGGGCAACTAATGCAGGCATGTATGTTTAGCTTAGTCTCACTCAGTGGTCTGAAATTCTCAGTTGTGCCTAAAATGTGCCAGTTGTAGATGTTGCTAATAATAATCCTCTCATAAAACCATGAATTTAAGGATGTGGCAAACTTCCGGTATGTCTGGTGTAAATCACTCAGGGTTGAATAAAACCTAGAGATTTTCAAGGTATTCGGCAGCCTCACTTTGAGGTCGGAAATGTATGTATAACTTTATTTATAAAGCACTACTTATGTACGCAGCACTGTAAAGTAGAATACATTAATACAAACGGGATTATTAAGATAATAATAGATAAATACTAAGTATAACAATAAATACAAATAAATACAGGTTTCCCAAAGACACAAGAGGATGGAGGTCCCTGCCCCGTAGAGCTTACAAATTAAATGTAGTCAGGTTTCCCTTTAGCTGTTAACAATTTTACAGGTTTTTGAAAACATTGTAGTCTTGGTCTTAGAGCTGGAGTTCTGAGCATATCTACATTTTTGTTTCCTCAAACCTTAACCTTAAACTGGGCATCTAGGAGTATCAAGGAGGGCATCTAGATATCTCACCCTATTTAGCCTTTAGACTGGAGCCCCCAGCAGCAAGCAAAACTGCATTTCTGCTATTGGCGTTTCTATGTCTGACTTTTCAGTTTAGATCTGTGAAAGTGCAAAATTATTGATATTTTGCTGGCATTTATTGATAAATCAGCAGATGATTTGTGCTAAAAGCCCCCCATCACAGCTTCCTTTATCTATCTAGCAAAGCCATCCGCTCACTTGCTGCACCTACAGATTGTAATATGCTTTACTGTTCTTGTGCTTGTTACCAACACTTATTGCCTTGTCAGTGCTACATATAAATAGTTTATATAGGGATGAATATAGTAATGGCTTTATGCCCTAATAGTGCTATGTCAGTAGAAATGAAACAGATTATATATTTGTAAAGAGTAACTCCCCTGGGGGTATATTAGTGGCTATTATAGATGAAATTATTCTTAGCTTTAGGGTATGTGTATAATGTCTTAAGCAAAACCCAAGCACAGTAAGCCACTTACTAAAGTAAGGGGACTGGATATTTAACAAAATGCAAAACATTCAGTACTAGCCGAGCCATTGTTAGAACAGATAATGTGTAGGCTGAAACCACAAGCAGTATTTCTGTGGGAATCCTAATTTCATTGTTTATGCAGTATATTAATGTGATTTAGCATAGGAGGAAGCTTAGAGGAAAGCCAGGCTTGCCCATTCAATCAAGCCAAAAGTCAGTCTTCTGACTATAGAACGAATTCCAGAGTAATATACAGGAGCCCAAGGGGAAATTCTTTATTCAAAGACCTTGACAACTATAAACATTCAAGAATAAACACAGAGATTAGAGAACATCACCATCTATTCCCTCTTGATGATTATGGTCTTTATGGTAATGTTTGATTGCCCTGAG
The DNA here is from genome assembly GCF_000004195.4 of Xenopus tropicalis. Lineage (NCBI taxonomy): Eukaryota > Metazoa > Chordata > Amphibia > Anura > Pipidae > Xenopus > Xenopus tropicalis. Next base: position 92,005,452 of record NC_030680.2, on the reverse strand, counting down.
GCTTTAAGTAGAGATTTAATGATAAAACCTACGAATGTGAAGGTTTACATAGAGACTACATAGGAGAAGAAGGCAAATAAAGGGTGATTTGAATATTAATGTGCATTAAGCCTGGGACGACTCTCAGATTCCCAGCCAGGGGGCAAATACAGCCAAACTGGAGTCATAATGAATAGATGTCAGTGGCATCAGTGGAACAGGCTGGCATAAATTTTTCTCAAAGCTAAAACAAAAGCAGCTTACCGTATATTAAAAAAATTTTGTTTAATTTACATAATTACATCATCACAGCTTTACACATGTCATGCCACCAGGGGGCACTTGAGCCTATAAATAAGCCATAAGTTGTGATGTAACATGAACTAGAATACTTTTTATCATACACTGCTTCTGTTTCAACTTAGATCCAGATTTGTCCCAGCCTGTTTATCTGATTCCAATGATTACTCCCTATGCTGAAAGTCTTGGGTATGTGCGCCTTGAGCCACTGTTAATAGGGGTGAGCTTATACTCTTCCAGCAACTGCTTGCTTTTACTACATCTATGGGAGATGGCCTTCCTGGAATTTGAAGCTTTCTAGATAATAGGTTCAATGATAAGGGATCCCATGTGTTGATATAAAGCAAAAGTGCTGGTAATATCTAAACTGATATTCCATTGAGATATCGTTGTGTTAGTAAGATTTTTGTTGACTCTTTTTCTTTCACTGTGAAAAAAAACGCATTTTTCGGGATAAGCCTTGTTCCATGAGGTTGCCAGATCACATGAAAAATCAGGGACATCTTAATCAATTCAGCTTGCTAAGCTGCAGTCACATGAGGTAGACGTCAGGTTTCACTATATGTTTGTATAAAAGCCTATTAAAACATCTGTAAATAGGCTAAAAACATCCAAATTAGCCCGTCTAGAAATGCTTTTATATAAATTTCCATTTAAATAACTCACAACACTTCCATATTTATTTGCTTTGGACAAGGGCAAGAATTGCCCCCATACCAATTATACCAGGCCTTGTTTGAACCACATCCAACCCTATGCTAAAGATGGCTGCAGATACTCAGAGATGGGGGCAGTTCTTTTTCTGTTGCTATGAGAATGTGTTTTTAGGAGCAGGACTACTTAGCTCTTTGTACCGATTCACCTTTTGTTAAAATAATTAACAGTCCTCCTAGACTTCCCCTATATTGTGAAGAAAACTTTGGCAACTTGTTCCAGTAACTGAACTTCAACCAGCAGTCAGAAGCAGTGCCAGTTATAACTGGTATGTAGTTTAAACTGTAGGCCTGCTATGGCTTGGCATTTAGAGTTGTAGCTAGAGAAGAGGTAGCCCAAGAGCAATGAATACATGCTGAAGGCCCCAACTGCAAACCAGGGGTGTCCTACCTGTGACCCCCCAGCAACTGACATCTCCCAGCACCCACACCATAGCTTCCAGCTGATTAACAATTCTTGCCTTTATAAAGCCCACGCTGCTTTCCCTGCCTGCTGTAAGCAACACCATTCCCTCTCTTTAGGACTAGAAGTGGCGCCAGCGGTTCCTGCTGGTTTGATTGCTGCTGGTTTCCTGAGAGAGATTTGCCATAATCCCAAAGCTAGCATTAGAACTGCACTTAGCCTCTCTTATAGAGATGCTGTTTCTCTACTATTCTGAATACTTGGAAATAGTGATTCTACCATGTAGCTGAAAACAAGAGCCAAACCCATTCTTTAATGCTGAAGTGGGCTTTTTAGGTACATACACTGCACTAGCGGCTCCCCCACAGCAAAGGCAGACACACATACTGTGCAACAGTGCAGCAGATCTGGAGCACACAGGAATAATTGTATTCTTATTATTAGTGCTAACTTTTATATAGCACTGTCATGTCACGCAGCACTCTACTGACATCATTTATCCTTCACAGTAGTCCCTGCCCCAGTGGAGCTTCCAATCTACCATGAACACACATGTCAGTTTCAAGAGTCAGTCAACCTGCCTGTGCATTCCACATATAACATTGTCAGATTAAACTTTATTACAATGTGCAGAAAGTCGTCCCTAGCACAAAGGTTGTTCTATTGACCCTGAATTTATTTAGTTCAGTTTATTTAGCGTCAGATGCATTGTTAGGGCTTCCTGCAGTGTGGCATTCAGAAGCCTCTGGCACATCTTACTGTGATAATACTGCCCTCTAGTGTATGTTCTTCTGTAATACAGCATTAATATTACTACATTGCATTACTGATTTTAGAATACTACATATTGTTGTGGTTCATTAGATAACTATTTTTTATAATAATGTTGTTATTGTCACACCTCAGTATACATGTTCAGCTTTGAAATCTATATCTATTGTCTTTCTTAATCTATAGGGTAAAATCAACCTTAACTTGTTTTTTTTTTAAATGTAGTAAGTGCAATTTCAGACTGGCCAGCCAAAACCTGGAGTTTTCCCAGTGGACCCCTATCTTTATGTGTCTTTTCTGGAGAAAGATGAACTCTTCCTACTTTTTCCAGTTTCTCTCTGATGAGAATAAATGAAACTCAGGCAGAAAGAGTAAAGGTGGCCATACACATAACAGATTAGGCTGATGCCACACGTGGCGTTTTTACGCTGCGTTTTTTCTCAGCCTAAAAACGCCGCACAAGCCACACATGGCGTTTTTCAGCCTAGAACTGGTGACGTAAGCAAATCCCGTTGCCATGGTGCTAATAGTGGGAAATAGCAAAAAACGCTGCGTATTTCCGCTAGGTCTGGCAGCTGCCTTTGCGTATACATAGGAATAGCTTGCTTTGCAAGTACTGGCGTATTTCAGCCTACGCTTGAAAAATCCGTGCTAAGGCGTTTTCTAGCGTATTTACGCTTTGTGTGGTTTGCTTCGCGTCTTTTCAAGCTATTTCTATGGATGATGATATCAGGCGTTTTTCAGCCACCGAGAGAATTAGAAAATACGCAGCGTAAAAACGCCATGTGTGGCATCAGCCTTAAAGTTTCCCATCTGACAACTCTGGTTTAAATAACAGACTGCTTGTGCTATTAAACTGCTTAATTGTTTTTGTTTTTTCTTTGTGGTCTGTAAATATCTATTGCTATTTATATGCCATTAGTGATGGAACATAACTTTTTTCTATGACACAGCAACGCTTAGAAGAGGAACATGTCTATGCAACAGAGGTGCAGACTTCTCTCCCTGAGCCATCGCTGGCAGGTAGTGGATTTAACACTGGGATATCTGCCTGTGGTTAAGTGAGGGCAGAAACAAAATGCAGCACAAATAGCTGATGCTCTACCTGGTTTCTTTATCTCAATCTATATAATATATATATTTCTTGCCAACTTTTTTCCTTTCTCCTTTTACTTTTTATTACCCCATTTGTGTCCATCACACCTTTAGCCTTACTTTTAAAACCCTTTGTGAAATGATTGATCATCTACAAATTGAGAAAATTAAAGTGCTGTTGATGGATGATACTTTACACTAAGGACACAGCAGTGTTTCAGGGTCCCTGATGGCAGCTTTCAGGGTTCTGTAAGGGCATTGGAGCCCAGGGATTATCAGATAGGTGGCATCTTTCAAGTAAATGGCACTTTACACAGATGTGAATGTGAGGGGGGGGAATGATCTGGGCACCAGGGCAGATGGGTCTCCTGCTACATTTCTTAAAAGGGTTCAAGTTAAGGTTTGGGGGTTTGGCTATACCACTAATCATACAACACACAAATCATAAAAACAATTTGTTTCCCAGAACTAAGGCAGGAGAGGCGGGTCATTGAGCGAGACCTACAACTTAACCAACTTGCAGTAACCTCAAGAGACTCCCAAAAGAACTTGAAAGTGTCAAGGTAATCACATCTGACTTGCTCACCAATGCACACAAGATATGGGAGCCTTATGTTCACTACAGAACAATGCCTTGCTGTGGCCTAGAGACAAATGCACTCATCAGAGCTCAGGGATCTAAGCCTATTGCAAAGGCAGAGCCACTAGAAATGGATGAGGAAAAATGTACTTACATTTTAAAGGAACAGTAACACCAAAAAATGAAAGAGCTTTAAAGTAATAAAAATAGAATGCATTGTTGCCCTGCACTGGTAAAACTGGTGTGTTTGCTACAGTAACACTACTATAATTTATATAATAAGCTGCTGTGTAGCCCCGGGGGCAGACATTCAAGCTGGAAAAAAGGAGAAAAGGCACAGGTTACATTGCAGAATACAATAGTGTTTTATCTGTTTTCTGCTATGTGCCTGTGCCTTTTCTCCTTTGAATGGCTGCCCCCATGGCTACACAGCAGCTTATTTATATAAATTATAGTAGGCTTTCTGAAGTAAACACACAACTTTTACCAGTGCAGGGCAGCAGCACATTATATTTTAGTTACTTTAATACACTTTCATTTTTTGGTGTTACTGTTCCTTTAACAAACCAGGGATATAAAGAAATATAGGGCACCTTCTTTCTGTTGAGTGGGTGGGTGTGACTGGAATAAAAAACAATCACCTGTCAGCACCAAAATGTGCAAAATACAGTAATATAAGCTGGAGATGTGAAACACTCCCCTGGTTTGGGCAAGTGCCACTGGACTTCTGTAGCCAGTAGCCACACATCAAGACTCATTTACTTACCTCACTAAGTGCAATCATCATATTTTATTTTAAACCACAATGCATTGTTTTCAAACTGGGGAGAGGTGCCTGGCGTAATTGTGGGTTATGCTGAAAATGTGATGCTTGCACTACACTGCAGAGATTGGCGCAGGCTGCTGTGGGAATGCTGGGGTTACTGCCTGGTTTGGAGGTGCCAGAAGCTTAAGGATTTCTCAGGCAGGCACAACTGTGCTAAATTATGGATCCAAATCCATTTTTTTGGGGATTTGGCCAAATCCTTCTTGAAAAATTTGCCCGAATCCCGAGCCCAATCCAAACTTGCTTATGCAAATTAGTCCACATGCGAATTGAACAATTTTATGTGACCAAAAGTCACATGATTTTAAGGATTCAGTTTGGCCAGGCACATGGATTCAACCAAATCCTGCTGAAAAGGACAGAATCCTGGCTAAATCTCAAACTGAATCCTGAATTTGGTGCGTCCCTATGCTAAATGCCAAGCAGGAGGCAGGTGGAAGGCAGCCATGCTGAGCACACTATACAGAAGCGCAGGGAGCACATGTTAAAGCAAATACCTTTAATGAATTGGATTTTTTTTTATGCAATTGACTGTCGGCACCTAAACGTGGCTGCACTTGTGCTAATTAATGACCCATATTATGTGTGCAGTTAGTGATATAATCACCCCTATGTGCGTCTGTGTATTTCTGGGTATATAATTGTGAAACATCATAGAAATAGACCTTCCCGCGCTTGTAGCCCCACGTTGTCCATCTTTAAAGCATTTGTAGCCATTCAAATGAATTGCTTTCAGTTTAATTCTAATGCCTTTTTGTTTCCCAGATCTATAGAATCAGTCCCAAGGATCCCATCTGGGTCACAGAAATTGACATTGAGCAATCGGCCTCTCTCTGGCAACCTGCAGGGTTCTGAACGTAGCGCCTCTCCTAATAGTCCAGCTTCCATGCCAGGCTCACCTGCTGCACAGAGAAACAGCGCCCTCTCTTTTGCGCCCGTGATGCCTACATCCCTAATTCCATCCGCACCAAATCAGCCTAAGGCTTCTGCAAAGCTGACATTTGTTGGGTCAGAGGAAAGTATAGAGAAAGGAATGACTGTGGCATCGCACAGGAACATTAAAAGTACAAGCGCTGCACAGAGACGAGACCCACTCAACAAATGCCTTTCATATGACATTCCAGCTAATCCAGAACCATTAGCAACTAGACTGTTGGGGAAAGTTCTGCCTCAGGATTGTGTTCTTACAGAGCAGACTCAGACTCTATTCAGCCATGGACTGGTGCCCCAAAAATTGGACTTGGCATTTGTTCCATCACCACCGGCAGTGCAGCGACCGTCTAACAGTTCTAATTCACTTTTATCTCTCCGGAGAATGAGGCCACAGCAGTCGCACTCTTAATCTACATTTCTACTCTGATATTCCTGCAACTCTGTACAGTAAGGATATTAGGAATGTATTGCTCTGTTGATGATACAGAGCACAACTAATTCCACAATAAGGCATGGAAGAAAGTTTGGCTTTAAGGTATATGCCCTGACTTGCTCTTCTCTAAACCCAATATGGCAGCATTTACAACTCATCTTTAGGCCAGCAAAGATAATGAAACATCTATGGAAGAAATTTGTTTTTATCTCATTTATACAAATCATTCTTGAGGTGTCGGGAGGTAAAAGGGCCCATTGGTTTTATTCCAATTGGTGCAATATTCTCTAAGGAAAGGACTAGGCCTGGACTGGGATTCTCTAAGTAGGCCCTGGCATATCAAGTACACAGAGGCCCAAACAGCCTCCCCACTGACCTAATACATAGTGACTGTCTATGGCATCTTACAGCCAGGCCCAGATTTGTGGAGAGGCCACAAAGGCCCTGGCCTAGGGTGGCACAAATTTAGGGGTGACATGCTGCCCAGCTGCACCTGAACTTTGCTCACAAATGGTGCACTGGGGGCGGGACATGCAGAAAACTTCGTCCTCTCCCCAGCACTTTAGAATTGCTGAATAGGAGGAAGCACTTTCAGCACAGGGATTCTGGGTTCCATTCCAGTTAGGGTGTTATCTTCAACGTTGCCTGAAGGTTCTCCTGTGCTTGCATTGGTTTCCCCCTCACTCCAAAAATATACAGACAGGCTACTTGACTCTTGATAATATTGGCCCTACAGTGTGTGAATGTGATAGGGACATTAGATTGTAAGCTCCACTGGGGCAGGGACTGATATGAATGATGTATAATCTCTGCTGAGTGCTGCAGAATATGAGAATACAATGATTTGAATGTTGCTATAGAATGTGTCAGTATAGACAGACAGACAGTTATATGTGTGTGTGCTACTCAGGTCTCACCATGTTTGTAAAACTCACAAATATATTTGCTGTGTTTTGACACTAGGAAATAAATATTGAGCAAAACATGTACTTTTATTCACTTTCTGCATTGCTAATGTTTAGAAGCAGGTGACCAGGTATCTCAGTAGCAAAGGTGAAATAACTGCCCCTAATGAGTGCAATAAAAACACACAGACGATTGAAATATAAATTTAATGAAATCTCTATCATCCTACACGTCACTTGTACAGCATTGTAACTGAACAACAGTGTGCTTTTTACACAATTATTGCTATGAACAGTTAAAAAGTATCATCACATCAGCAAATACTGAAGGGGCTTCTGGGGGGAAGGAGAGGAAGAGAAGAGACGCGTGGGCCGACACATGACATGCATTCCTTGTTGCACTGAGGGTACAGCTCTGGGATAATATGGGAACATGAGCTGGAGAAAAAAACCCCCCAAGGATTATATTTATAGCCAAAAACAAAGTGCCTTGTAACATGGGGCTGACATAGGAACCAGATGCATCAACCCCTTGTTACATGCTCCTTGTGTTCCACTGGAAGCTGCACCCACTGATCTGCCTCTATATTCGGCCAGTTGTCCGTCCCACATCACACAGGTACGTGACCTTCCTATTTAAAGGTACATTGTAGGTTGTAGAATAAGTGATACATCCTCGGTACATTAATTGTTGATGGTAGATATGCATTTATCCCTTTTGTCCAATATTTGATCAGATCACCTTAGCTCACTACATTCACACGTGTGTAACATTGTTGTGACACTCTCCTAAAATTCTTGTGGTTTCCAACACAACAAAATAGCATTTACCCTCAAATTATACACTTATTGGCATTAAGGCACAGCCCACCTAGCATGGCCAGACCCACTTGGGTTTGGGAAGGGACACTGAAGTGACAGTGCCAGAGCCAGTACAGAAGGCTGCTGCATAGATCCATACATACAGGCTGCTCCCTAGGCATCTCCTCTGCCCAGAATTACTCTAGGATGGGAATGCACCTCCTGCTGCTGCTTAGGACAAGCATCTCACCATGACAAGGATGTAATTGGGTAGTTGGGCACATATAAAGGTTAATGCTCCAGGTTAAACCCAATTTCTGTCTGATTTCATTTAATGTAGTAAGAACTTTTCCATCCCCATAGTCATTTGTGATGTCTCCAGTCTCAAATCTGTCATTAAAGGCATTGGGGCAGCTTAAAGGAGAAGGAAAGTTACACTTATTGTGCCAAATGTTATCTCCCCCCCCCCCCCCCCCCCCCCCCAATTGTAATCACTTACCTGATACCCTGGGCCAGTACTCCTGTTAGCAGAAAACTGCACTGTGGCCAAGCAATCCTCTTCTGTCTTTGGGCTGCTTGTGCATGTGCAGCAGAGTGAAAAGGTGAAGTTTAACAAGAAAGTTGGCATTTCCACCCTACTGCGTGTGTGCCGGCCCCGGGATTTGGAAGAACAGAAGAACAAAGAGAGAGGGCAGAGGAAAGTGTGCTCACAGGTACCCTGGGCCGGTGCAGTTCCCTTCTCATAGGAGCACTAGCCGGGGTATCGGGTAAGTGATTACAATCAGTGGGGGTGCCTAATATTTGCACCCCCCAGTGATTTTAACTTTCCTTCTTTAAATCTGCGTGTGTATGGCCACCTTCAGTTTGTCTCATGCTCACACTAACTGGAACGGGAAGCCGACCAAACCAGGCCATCTTGTGTGCAAGCTTGTGCAGCGGCCAGGAAAGCAACAAAGGGCAGGAGCAAAGGTTTCAGTTTCTGCCAAGATTCTGAATTCTGTGAGCAAAGACCCTACAGGGAGGTAGTGTCTTACCTGTATACTGTCCCTTTAAGTTTTTTTCCTTTTTTAATTTACTTGTCATTGTTTTTGCCCCACTCACTTGTACACTCTGGGCACATTACACAAAATGGGAATGAACAGTGTAGGGGCCCATTGTGGAGCCACTATTAACTAAACTATAGGAAGTATATTCTTGTGCTTTGCTCCAGGAACTGGAGCAGCTGGAGTAGTTTTATGGAATGATTTGGAGATCATATCCACTGCATCTAAGTCTGACTGTGCCTTCTGGCAAGTGTCCAGCTCCAAGATTAAATTCCGGTTTAATAGCTTTCTATGTTAGGAACATGCGAGCATGAGAGTCCAACCAAGTGATCCCTTTGTATCGCTGTCTAAGGATGTGCATTGCTTGGTCTTACTCTTTGCTGAAGTGCCACCGAGCTGGCCACATTCTACTTGTGCCCAAAGGCTATTGTTATGCTGGGCAGGCCGCACTCTCTCAGGCCCTGGCATCGTGCAGCAGTGTGGCAGTTAACCATTTGATAAATATGCCTCTAAAAATCCCATAGGAATGAATAGAGAGTGGGAAGCCATAGTGTCTGGCTAGCCAACACTGACTGATATTTCCTGTTCTGCTTCCATACGTGCTCCTGTTACTGTAGATGGCTTTTTTGGGGTTTATATCCCCTTTAATGACATAAAAACTTTATTTTTCATGGAAATCTGCAGCTAAAATGTAAAAGCTATACTTGTGGCACTGAACCTGCCTATTATCTGTTCTCACAAATTGACATGGAGCTGCGGAATAGATGCAGGGATGGAAATATGGGCGACCAATGGAGAATGGCTACCAATACAGAAAAATGTGATTGGATGACGGAAGGAAGTGAGAAATACAGAACAAAGAAATAAAGCAAAAATGAAATAAACAAAACAAGAACTAAATTATATATATTTTGTTTCAGAGAAAGAAGTTATTAAAAAAATAATTACAGACAGACTATGTGAAGCCATAATACTTGCTGGTGTAGCCCCGGGGACATGGGCTACATTTCCACTGACACACAATTACACATTTGTCTTCTACACAGCTAGATACAGACAAAATTGTACATTCAAAAATATATTAAAATATGGAATCCAGACAATTAGACCAAACCTGATATATTTCTGCAGTTAATGGTTTAGGCAAAAGATAACAGGGAGATTTAAAAAGAAAAAAAAAAGTAAATAAGTCGCTCACGGGAGAAAGTGAACAGGGTGTCAGGGACATATCTATTCTGTCACTTACAGTACTCAGTGGCAACTGCCTCACTATGGCCCTCTGGGAAACGTGCCTGATGCCTGTGCACCCACAATTACAACATGGCCACATGGACTTTTCCTTTACACATATGCACCTGGGATACATGGCTACATGGATCTATTCCTTGACACGTGTATACTTTAATATAGAGCATGGCTACAAGGCCTCCTTTTCACAAACTAATGGATAATCTATGTAACATTTAAGTCTAAATATCCTTTATGAATGAAGGGTAAAAGGTTCCATCCAGTTTGCTGCCGCCATGTTTTTCCCAGCAGGCAGGGGAGCTTCAGCCTCCTGTGCCCCTCACAGTAGGTTGCTATACCATGAGTGCTAAATGTTACACAGAGGCATTCCCTGAGTGGAAATATATACGCCCCACTGGCCTTGCTCCTACTGTATATAAAGCGCAAGGCAAGAGCACACCAGCCCCATGGTGCCAAATTGCCTTGTAATTTCAATTTGCTTCATTTCTGGCAGAACTTCCATATTCTATGTCTCTGGATGTTACAAATAATCTTGCTCTGAAGTTGCAAATCAGGGGAATGGGCACCGAATTACTGGGACACATTTATTTTTACATTTCATGCACAGAAATGAGTTATTCTGCTGAACCGCACACCGAGCCAGATAATCAGCCACTGGCTTGTATGGGGCCATACATGTTTGTAAAGGATAAAATACCTCCATTAATATACCAGGGCATTCAAAGTAGGGAGCAATGTAGGGATCTCCTGTAGGACAGATTCAGTGAGACATGTAACACAACTGACATTACTAAGTAATCCTACAAGGATTGTGGGCTTTATGTATTATTTGTACATATACATGTGTATAGTAAGATGCTAACCCTATTTCTTGCTCCAGGGATATATATATATATATATTGCCAGCCAGAAAAAGCCAAAGTTAAAAGGATATTGCTCCCAAATCAAAGAGGCATATATTATAGATATGTCGCACAGCTAATTAGTGCCAAAATAGAAACAATGAAGCACCAGCACAATATATAGAGCTTTGTACAATGAGGTATTTTAAGATAATTAAAATCATTTTAATTGCAGTTTCTACAGATTTACTCTGTTCAGCACCAACCCTACAGGCACCTTGTACACGCCACATTACCTGTGCAACTGAGGAATGAGTAACATATACTCCTAGTATCATGGTCCTTAAAACAGGAAGGTGGGAGACTGAGAACAAGTGGTGTGTGTACTGTAGCGCCGCTCACTTCTGTGCAAATCTTCCTGCACTGACCAGATACTGAGCAGCAGAACTGATGCAACTTACAAAATCACCAGCAGGTGTCACTGCTGTCTCCTTCCTATTGGCTTCCGAATCTCTCTTCCCTCTGATGGGACATGGAGAACACCATACAAAAAGCTATATTTATCAAAGCGTGAGATTCGAGCTCACTACTGTTTATTCCTAAGGAATTTTTAAAACCATGCTTATCAAATGGGGAATCTCATTGATAAATACACTACTAAAATTCCTATAAGAATAAATAGAAAGTAGGTGATATTTTCTGTAATGAGCTCTAGTTTCACACCTTGATATATCTGCCTCAAAGTGACTGATGTTCATACAACATATGAATGAGTGTAATGTCATTTTAAAACCTAAAGATCCATATGTTTTTATTTGTGAATAAAGGCAGGGATACATGTTACAGCATAGTTTATACTTTTCCTTGCTGGGGATATTGTCAGCTCTATCTGGCCAAGTGATGCTTTGGATTAATAACTGTGCCTTATTAAATATCTAGTTGCTAGGGCCAGTGACCTTAGCAATCAGACCAGTGAAAATGTAAAACTAAAAAGTTGCAGAACAAACAAAGCATTAAATTATTCACAGAAAAATGTAGAACTAAAACCTACAAAATGGATTAAAATATCATTATCTACATCATCGTAACAATTCATAGCTCAAGGTCAGCTTCCGCCTCAAGGCCTGTTTTTCAAGCTAATGTTTATGGCAGATGACAGAACAGGTTTAATTATGATTTAAAGTTGGAAACCACAAATAATGATGGCTAAAGCTGCGCACATACACTGCTCCGCACATCACATACGGTGTATAGAGTTCTAGTACGAGGCACTGAGGCTCGTTTTGTTTCCTACCATTAAATCCATACAAAGTCCAGTATAAGGTTAAAGGGTAAATGTTGGCAAGGGACTCTCAGAGGAAAGAGGAATGTCAGTACAAAACATAAAATCTAACACACTGAGCATCTATAGACACTGCTATAACAATGTTGTACTAGGGGTACCAAAGCCTGCTTGCTGCTGGTACAGTCATTTTACCTCTACACATAAATCAGCATGAGAACGGGACAAGCTGCAGGCCCTCCTGTGCTGCTGTTATTTATATTATAAATACACACACTGACAAATACACTACATGTAGTGGAAATTACCTACTGAACCATAAAAGCAGATTGGGCACAACTAAGGGATACTCTCACTATATCACTGCCTTTGGAAGATTTTGTTTTACATACTATAATAGTTCAGCGGTGTCTGTTTCTATAATTCAACTAAACGTTATCCTTTAGTCTCTCCAGCCAGCAGTGCTGTAAATGTAACAACCACATCATAAAGTGTGTGACCTGAGCTCTGCATGTAAAAGGGCAGCTATAAACTAAAATAAGATTTGTAGGAAGGGAAATCATCCCATAACACTCTCTCATTACTCTCTGAAGCCCCAGGACATATACCAGCACCTTTTTTATTCAGGTAAAAAAACCTAGTTTAGTTAATTAAAAACTCAACTCCACTTTAAAATGCTGAATTCCCATAATGTTGAGCTATTATAAGATTCCAAGTTCTGCACTCCAGAATATACTGCAGATACCAATGCTGGAGAAACCACAAATGCCCAGGAAAGAGCCCATTACGCAGACAGTTACACAACATTCTTTCAGTAATTCTGTTTGGACTGTGTTAGTGGAACATTATCCGCCCTTTCCCAATGGGGGAGACATGTGCTTAGTCACATTTTGGGGCCCCTTGGGAGAGGCCTGGCAATATATCCAGGAGTAGGACAATCTGTTCTCCTATACACAAACCATACAGAATAAATACATGGCTAAAATGAACGGCTTTGTGTGAAAAATATACACAACAAAAAAACAATAAACTAATTAGCAGTTTCAATGCTTTGGATAATATGTGTTTATAACGCTGCCCTGCAATAACAACATTCTCTATGATTCCTATGAGTCTCTGAGTCCTATGATGCACCACAAGCCTGTATTTGGGGACTTTCTAGCACAAAGTCTATTTGACATTAAATTCATGTTTTTATCCATAAATGTTTAAATGCTATCTAGTATTTTAAGGATTATGGATGAAAACATAAATTTAATGTTAAATAGACTTTGTGCTAGAAAGTCCTCATATATAGTCAGAAAATACTAAGGGCACAAGGGCCTTTACTGTTTATGGGAATAATAGAAGCAATAAGAAACCCTGAGGGTGAGAAGTATAAAAATGGAGGTTATCTCTGTTCAATACAGATTCAAGGAAAAACTTAAACTCTATATATTTATATACAAACACCTACACATATTCATTATTACATCAGCTTTAAATGGGCTAGGCCCCTTGATGGCTTTTTATAAAGGCATTATGAAATAACTAGGGGGGTATAAGTGATAAGGAGTTTACCTTATTGCAAGGCGGAATCTGCTACTATACCCAATAAAACTTAATAGAAAACAAAACAAGAGCAAACAGCCACCTCTTAAAGTCTACGTAAAAAAAAAGCGTTGTGTTGTTGTTTCATATATATATATATATTTTTTTTTTTTCAGACTTTCTAAATATATAGGATGTTAGAGCTCGGTGCTGACATTGGACTTTAACACCCATAGGAATTATATGAATCCCACTGCAGTTATTAAAAGAATACTGCCATGGGAAAACGTGTTTTTTTCAAAACACATCAGTTAATAGAGCTTCTCCTGCATTGAAATCCGTTTTTTATAAACACAAAGAAATTTCACATGGGGCTAGCCATATTCTTCATTTCCCAGGGTGCCACAGCCATGTGACCTGTGCTCTGATAAACTTCAGTCACACTTTACTGCTGAGCTGCAAGTTGGAGTGATATCAACCCCCCAGCAGCCGATCAGCAGAATAATGGGAAGGGAGCAAGATAGCATCTCCCTGACACCTGTATTGCTAAAAGTAGTAGATATGGGAATAGCACTCAATAGCAAAAAAATCCAAGTCCGGCTTGGGACTCCTCCAGTTACATTGGAGTAGGAGAAACAATAGGTTACCTGAAAGCAGTTCTAATGTGCAGCGCTGGCTCCTTCTGAAAGCTCAGACTCAGGCACAATGCACAATGGAGGTGGTTGCCTACACACCAATATTACAGCGATAAAAATACATATTTGTTGGGTCAAGAATAACATTTTAAATGGTAGAGTGAATTATTTGTAGGGAGGCCATACAGGCACATGGAGGCCACACACACGACTGAGCTTTATTTTGACTTGTTTTAAGAACATTACATCAAAGTTGGATCAGCCTGTAGTGTTTGTTTCCACTTTAATTTTGTGTGTGACTCCAAATCCAGACCTCCGTGGGTTGATAAATTTGATTTCCATTGATAGTTTTAGTGTAATTTTGTTGTCAGCACATTCAACTATGTAAAGAACAAAGTATTTAATAAGAATATTTCATTCACTCAGATCTAGGATGTCTTATTTTTGTGTTCCCTTTATTTTTTTTGAGCAGTATATATATATATATATGGAAATGTGCTCTCGACTTTCATCGTACTCCAATTGTACTCCAATTCCAACCTTTGTAGTATTTTGAGTACTAGACTTTGCGACTTTGCACTCACTTTAGTGTAAAACACACAGTAGTTTTCACTCCAGTTTATCCGGTAAACTGACTAATTCTTTGGGAGATATTAGCCTTTAAGAACTTGTGACTTCCATACAACTTGCCAAATGCTGTATATTTACAAGACCAATGAGCATTATGAGATTTGTAGTATTTCAGCAGCTGGAGGGTAAAAGCTGACAGTGTCTTAAATTGACTATTTACACTGTGATATTCCCGTGGAAAAGGTAAAATACAGCAGGTATATCTCACTCAATGGTGAAATAACCTTCCAGTGACAGAGAATACAACTTCTGTTACAACAAACATCTGCCATAAATCAGATCGCTGTGCCCTTATAGAACAGCCTACTGGTATGAATGATCTATAACATTTTTTATAGGCTGAATAAAATGGAAAAAATACCATATTTAAAGTTAATCCAACAAACTGTAGGAGTGTGACTATCGTAAATCTAGAGAAGATATTCTGTTCTGTCTCTGTTCTGTCCACAAAATAACCTATTGCCTTATACCCACAATTCTGTTTAGCAAAAACAGGGAAAAGTTTTACTTCTGTGAGTTTGTAGAGGCTGCTGCACTTATACATATGGAAGCGAATACTGTATAAATACTGAAAACTCCTGCTCTTATTTGTTGCCATAATTGTATGGTTTAGTAGCATATAATACAGCAGACATGACATACAGAAAACAGATATGATATAAGCTCAGCGGATGTGTTAAGTCTGTTAATGTGTCCCTAAAACTTTTTACACTAAACCAATGAAGACCTATATACCAAAATTATAAATAAAAATGGGTTTAACACAACTGAAAGCAGTCTGGTTAAGGTGACCTCATGCACCATGCCTATGGAAAAGAAAACTGCTAACCAACCAGATCTTAAATCCAGGACGCTTAGATTGCAATTCATTGTCTCAACTGATTCCACGTTAGTGTGAAGCAGGGAAAAGTCTAGGGAAACTAAGTGGAAGGCTTGTTGGATAACACATCGGTAGGGTTGTACAGAAAAAAAATGTGATCATTAGCACTTTGCATTTTGAAAAGCTTTGTGCATTAAAGGGATGACTTAAGCATGTTATGTTTGGTTCGCCTGGTATAATTCATAGCACAGGTAACATTCCATTCAAGGGGGGCAAACAAAAAAAACAAGTTAAAAAAAAGTCCCCATAACCTGTTCAACATTAATCTGACCTCCAGGGTCCGTGGGTACAGTCACAAAACTGATGTTTGGTTGCATTAATAAACAATATTGAATTGGTTCAGCACACCCAGAACATAACCTTTGTTAACTGGATCAAAAAAACAGGCACTGTGTGTGCAAAAACAATTAAACATATACCTGCTAGAGATTTGCTACAGTTTCCTATGAAGACCCTCTAAATTTAAGATGGAAAACCATCTTTTACCTGAGAAGACTTCGCAGATCATCAGGTTTTTTTTAACATTACCTCCTCATGTTTGGGCTAGAAATTGACTCCTATATGTGTGTCCATGGAACCTTCCTTTCAAAAAAGCCTGTGAGAGCGGTTGTGAATTTAAGTGGGCGGCAAAATATTATACTCAACAAGGCATAAATGGGCAGCTTTATAGATGTTTATATAGCTATACAGTATGGATCTGAATATATGTGCAAACCCATGGTACCTCAAGGTTATTGTATCAGCTGATAAACTGGAGATATTAACCTACACTGAATCTGAAGAAAAGGTTTTATGAGAAAATGAAATGCAGTGGTGTTAAAAAGGAATTATGAAAGAACAGATAAAGAAAACAGCTTGTGGGGAGATGTGCAAAGAGAAATTGATCCACGTGAGGTGTTTTGTTTTTATCTACCTACAGTTATGGGTAAAATAAGCAGTAAGGGTTGAACAAAGCTTATTCTGAAATGCTATTCCTTCTGTGATAAAAGCAAAATTCCAAAGACACACAGCTTTAGGATTTTTCCAGGCAGCAGGGCATTAGTATTCCATAAATCACTCATCCAGTAGGTGGATGTGTTTAGATACAGCAAGTAGGCAAGTGGACAAATACCTTAATTTCTCAGGGAAGCCCCTTTGCATTCTGCTGTACTGCTCAAGTAACAGGACATTTGATGCTTGCATTTTTGCTTCTTTCCTTGGCACAGTAAAATGTTCTAACTCTTCAGGTACTGCTGAAACATTGTCTTGCCTCAGCATTCAGTCCATGACTGGCAAAGGAAGATAGAGGAGGTTGTGGCTGTCACAACCTGCCCTCAACAACGGTACAACAGAAAAACAAAAAGAGGTTTTAAAAAACAAACTAAAAATCTAAAAAGTAATATCCATGTAAACTAAACTTACAAAAGTGAGTTAAAATTATTGTGTTTTGAGATGACTCCATTTCTCCATTCTCCCTGTTGCCCTATCTTAGGAGATATTTAGACGAAATTCCACACAATAAACTGTGTCCATTTGATGCAGAGGGAGAAGGAACAAGATGATCCCACAGTGGGATTCCTCAGCTCAGCAGCTGAAGGGTTGTAGTTTTTTTTCTCCATGTGAACAAGAGGTTGTTATGGTTCATGTAGTATACTGTTGAATTCTGTGGGATGACGGGGTGCAAATGAGATACAACAGTGGGTATGAGGTCTGGATGAGTATGAGGTGGGTGAGTGGGTAAGGGGTAGAGATTCTCATCCATACCACTGCCAGTGCTCTCACCATTGACCTTTTGCCTGCTGGAGTTCATTACACTTTTGAGTCCTGGGTGTGGGCCTGCCCATTGCTGCCATGTATTGTTAGGCCAAGATCATCCTTCAGCTTTTCTGGATTCAGTGGTTGGGCTTCTGGATTACTATCACACCTTGAACTGGAGATCTGAGCATATCGGCCTGTCCGGTGCTCTAGTAGAGCAGGACCCCAATCCTTGCTAGGCTTTACTGCATTCTTTAGTCGCTAAAAATAAGAAATGAAAGTTTGTCAATAACAAAGGAATAAACTAAATGTTTTAGTAGAGTGACTTGTAAAGCTAAAACCACTATATGTGAGACTCTTGTGGACTGTTGGTGGGCACAGGTAGCCACAACACAACTGCATTGGAAGCAGGGAAATCACTGCATACTCTGATTTTCTGCATTTGATGAAGGTAAAACCTTCATGCTTCAATTTTTTGGGTCCAACCTTTGCCTGCTATACAACTATAGCCTGCAAATCATGTCAGAGTATGGCAGATGCTTTAAACTATATAAAGTATCTCCTTGTAGATTGTAAGCTCCTCCTCTTCACCTCTTGTATCAGTTATTTGTTGCTTTATATGTTCATCTGTTTGTCCAATGTATGAAACCCACTTATTGTACAGCGATGTGCAATATGTTGGCGCTTCATAAATAAATATTAATAACAATAACTAAAATTAAATGGGTGGACAACAAAAGAAGGTTAATATCTGAGGGTTGCGTTGAATATAAGGGGGCCACATAAACTGCCCAATAAAAAGGTATAACAAACCTCTATCAAACCTAATCCCTACATTTTAATTTCAGTTCCTGTCAGAACTGAGAATTATAGGGCTGTATTACTGTTAGTGAGAGAAGAGGCTTGGATTTGATGCAAAGCAGCACTGAAGGGGCCACACAAGGCCATTAAAACACTTAATTAATATGACAGACATCAAAAGCAGAGGAAATCCATATAATCCCATAAGGTCATTTAAAAAATAACATATAAATTACTCCATCTAAAACTTGTCAAAACCATGTAGAAGTCAATGGCAGATGTCCTTTCCCTTCCCTGGAAGATCTTTTTTTACTTCAAATCTTTAGAGGTTTTCGGGTTTTTTGATACTGACTTTTGTGCGACAATATGAAAAAGTTGCAGTTTTCATGCGACAAGTAAAAAAATTAGCCGTTTCTTCAACTTTTTTTCCGTACATGCTTTTTCAATTCAGATTTTTTGATAAATGTCAGACATTTGTGGAAATTAGTTTATTCGAATTAAAAAAAAATAATTAAATGAGAGAAAATTAGAGTTTTAGTAGATCTGCCTCCACATCTATTCCATATATCAAACTTCTCACTTGACCTTGAAACCTGCTACAGATATCAAATACCAGGTAAATTAAGGTATAAACAGGCAGCTACTTTGAGATTACATTAACTAACTACCAGAAATCAGTAAATACCTAAATTCAGTAAACTGCTATGTGTATTTAAAGTAGAGGTATAAGGGTAGCAACATCAGTTTACATTATCTCACCTGAAGGAATGTATGCCCCTCTGAGCGCCAGACCCTAAAAACAGCATAAAGTGGGATACATATAACGGAGGATAAGGCCATCAGGAAGCCAATAGTAAGAGCCCAGTCTGGGTAGACATAATCGTTGTACTTTATTGGACGGTATTGGATTACAGTGAAGATTAGGATGAACTAGAATTAAAACAGAAGAAATAAAGATACATTAATCATTGCTAATGCTAAATATTATGTCTTTGAAATACACATATTTATGCTTTTTTGTGTGAAACTTATATGTAAATAAAACTATTAAGCTCACCTGGACGTAAATGGTATATATACATGGTATATATATCCATACAGTATATATATTTAACTAGAGAAGACTGTAATATATTATTCACATATATACCTCTCCATAATGTCCTCCATTCTCACCCCAGTTAAAACAGTAATGCAATCACATATATCGCATAGGAGCAGTATGCTATTAGTTACATTCTTTCCAGCCTATGATGCCATCATACTATTTCCACATAAAGTTAAGGCATTCAATTCCATAAAAGCCTAAATAATGCCAGAATATAGCAAAGGGAGAAAATATTTTAGGGACTATAGTCTATTATTGATCAGTTAAATCCAATTCATCTTTCCAGAAACACATTATATTTGTTAGATCTATAGTAACAGAGTGTTCTACCGTTAGCAATTGATCAAAACCAGAAAATATTAATAGATGATATCAACAGTTTGTATTGCTTTTATAACTTGACACCATATGCATATTTGGTATTCCTATCCAACTCTATTTTATTAATTAAAATACAGACTTACCCTTTCCCCCTTATTGTATATCAGCATCTAAAAAGCATTATTCTAAAAATTACCAGAAAAAACTGGGTCGAGTATAATTATTTTTTTTTGCGTAACCGTGAGTATCTTGACTTACAAATATAATTGCCGGAGAGAAGAACCTCCAGCAGAACTGAAAGAACAAGGGAGGAGGAAAACCCAACATCATCTCAATGTCCTTAAAGTAATTTCTGTGACCTGAGAAAGGTTAGAAGAAAACATGGTGAGATTGAAAGAATCAGAACAACATTAAAACACACAGCAAATACATCACAGGCTGTACGCAATCTTAACATAAAGAAACAAGGCTTTCCCTATTCCCCGCTATTATGCCAAAATGATGTGTAAAGAGCACTGCTTGGAACCTGTCACCTAGACATAAAAAACTGTTTAAAGAAAGTCCTTTTCAAATTAAACATGGAACCCAAATTCCTTTTTTACTTAACACACCCATTCCCATTATAAAGCTATTTCAAAATTCCAGCTGTCAATCATATATTGCCTGCCCCACCTTTATGCCTTAAGCATAGAGGCGGGGCAGACAGTTACTTTCACTTTCCATCTTATTGTGTATCTGGCAAATAAACAAGAATTTGGGGTGATACAAAGCTTGCTTTAATAACAGTTCCCACAAAATGGCCCCTCCTGTTTCCTGTGATTGTGTAATTCCAAGACTGAAGGAAACAAGATTTTAATAATTTATATAGTGTAAGTAAAGTTTATTTTACTTGACAAACAGAGCAGAAAGGAATTTGGATTTTTTTCTAAGGTCCCTTTAAGACAAATGTGCAGAGATATGTTTGTGCTGAGATATGTGTTTGTATTGAAATATATATATGGATATGCTATATACAGTATATAATTAGAAGATCAAAGTAACCTAGCCTTTAAAAATGCCATTTTACCACTAAATTGCACCACTTAGCACTAAGTAATACTCACCATAAATGTACATTACTGCTATGCACATAATACATGATATGATGACCAGGGAGAAACTAGCAGCATAATTATCCATAAGCAGAAGCCAGTATATGCCAGCCTGTGGGTAAAAAAGACAACCAAAGAAAAGGGGCTATCAATTAACAAGTTATGGAACTGTCTGTCTCCCTTACAAGAGGTTCTTAGGTCAGACTCTATACCTCAATTATGAAAAAGATTGATACAACTTTGTCACAGTAGTGTGGCTGTAGATGAACTGTGTTGGCTCATAATTTAAACATGCATTAATCATCCAGGCAGTATAAATGTAATACATTTTGGTAGGACTGATGAGTTGCAAATCATTTAAATCCTATATTTTTTGCAAATAGTACAAAGACACCATAGCATATGTTGAAACTAAGCAATATAAGTGTTTTCTGAAAAATATATGTTTGTTTTAATGCCAGTAACACCTTTAAAAAAGGTGGCTCAGGGTTAAAAAAGACTGGAAAATTATGAGCTGATGAATGAATGTGTAATGCTAAAAAGAGAGAGGCTGGGACGGGGTGGGGTACACTACTCTGTGAAACACTACAAATATTGCAACAATTTAAGAAAAACTTTCCTAAACCTCCCAGATGAGAAGATGGTAACTGAGAATTTGTGTTGTGCGTGGTCATAACATATAAAAGCCCTTAAAGAACCAAGCCACACATAGACAAACTCATCTTTATAAATAAGATATTGCCAAATATTATACTCAATACTAAATAAATCTGAAGCCCAGCTTTCTCTGTATTATTGGCCATATCTACTATTAAAGTACTACAAAAACCAAGGGAAACATGTAAAAAATGTATTAGATTCATGTTTAAAAATATGGACCATACAGCACATATGAGCAGGTTATTTAGCAAATAATGCTATTACCTGTGTAGTGAGAGGGATACCAAGAAGGAACCCAATGATGGCTACACCAAGTGTTACCAAGGTTTTCCAGCGAATTATCCAGTCACTGCCAATTTCATCCACAATGGCTGTAACCAGTGTCTCAAGCAGACAAAACTGTAGTCAACAAAAAATACAAGAGAAATATCAGACTTCTGACAGAAAGTAATTTTTAAAGGGGAGATATGTCTAACCTCGATAAATTAAAATTATGAGACTATGATGCTAGTTTTTTTTAATACTTAAGGGGCATTGTTACATTGTACTGTAATAACAGAATTTAAATAGTGAATACCTGAGTACCAAGCCCAAGCAAAATAAGCATGAAGAAAAACAGGATGGACCACAGAGGTGATATTGGGAGTAGGGTTAATGCCTCTGGGTATGCAACAAATGCTAACCCAGGACCATGGTCAGCTACTTCTGAAACATCCACTCCCAGGTGAGTTGCCATGAACCCCAAGATGGAGAAGATGACAAAGCCAGCATATACACTAGTTGCACAGTTGGTAATGCTTATAATAATGCTGTCCCTGCAAAGAAAACAAAGACAACTTTAGATGTCTGCTGCTGAGCATCATGGAATCACATAAGCCCTGTGCAGAAAACAGTAAAAACATCATAACTAGAGGGCATTGCTACCCTACAGTTCTCTAACAGGAGTGGTTATCATGCTATGCCTAAATCAATGTTTTTCACATCTTTGACCTGGATAAGGAGAAAAGTAAAAGGCAAAAGTGAATTTAATGTGAATATCCTGTACAATCCTCATATTTGTCAATCTTTAATTTCTGAGACTATAACAATACCATTCATATTGGTCTACAATACAATACTGCAACAGGGGGCTACCTGACCCCAATGCCAATTCTACAGTTACAGTAATGAATTTACGGAGCAATACACTTTTTCCATATTGGTTATTGAATGAAAATACCTTCTACTGTTACCCAACACCCATATCTTTTGTTGGTGATTAGTAGTGTAATTTCTCCCAAATTTCCTCTTTCATCAGTGTATGCACACATATTTTGAATCAGTGATTGGCTGGGGGAATTACCTTCCAACAATGGAAAGCAAGAGTAGGACTGCTACTGCAAATTAATAGACTGGATAACATATTTTGGTAGTACTGCATTGTTAACTTATGCCAGACTTAATTTTCAGCCAAATGTGCTCTTTCAGGTGTGTTTGAATTACAGCTGTCAGCATCCTTTGATTTTAAGTAAAAGGTGGTATTTATAGCTTAATGACTATACATTTATTGCAATATAGTGTTTTTTCATACAAAATACCTTGCATATTGTAGAATAATAAAACCCTTAGAAAGTAGTATAAACCCCTAAGAGTAGAAAGCTATTGCTTTGCAGATTGCAGATTTGTAAAGACTGAAGGCTGCATTGCGTAAGAACACTTCAGTCACTCTTCAGTCATTTCTAATAGGCTTATATTTAACAGTAACGGATACACTAACCCTTATAAATTGCTACTTTTATCTGCATAATATTAGATTGTCTGGGTCTTTATGAACCCTCTATGGATCCTGCTGTATAAGTAAGGATACAATAAATAAGTGATACAGGAGTCTGTTGTGCCCTCAGCATTATTTATTTTACTCTTACCTGTAACAGTTGTTGTGAAACTTGTTATAAGAAGCCATAGTAATAAGACCACCCCATGCACACCCTAATGAGTAGAAGATCTGGGATGCTGCATCACCCCAAACCTGCAGGAGCAAAAAAACATTATAAATATATAAAAACACATGGTAATATGAACCATAACACACTTATAGACTTCTAGACCTGTACTGAAAACTAGCAGCAACTATAGTGATAAATGTTATTGCAATATATAATAAAACAAGTCCAGGAGACTTAAGTTATGTTTCTAAATGTGAGTTAGGACATGCCACAGAGATCATAGATCTATTGTTTGGGTATAAATAATTAAAATGTTTTTACAGAAGTAAGATGAGAATATCCTGAATATAGTTAATAATAGTACAAAAATAACATTGTGGCATTGAAGATTTGTAAGTAATTATTTATGTGAATTAGATAACTCTCTAGGAATATTGAGCCATAACCAAAAGTATCACTGTGAACTTGATAGTTCTGCAGGAAGCCTACCTTGGCATGCAGAATCTTGTCCCATTGAGGAGTGAGATAATATAGAATTCCATTAATAGCTCCATCCAGAGTGATACCACGAATGAAGAGTATGGTAAGAACAACATATGGGAATGTGGCCGTGAAATAAACTACCTAAGGGTCAGAGGTGGAAAAATTTTTTAAACTGATCAGGAAAGGCAAGACGTACATCTTAAAACTCATGGTTCAAAGGGTAATGAGTAGGTCACTGACAAATGCTTTCAGTTAAAAGATTCACACTTTGAATCATGAGTCACGCTTTGTCCAAGGTAAGAAAGAACTATAATACATGACAAGAAATGTGAACTCAGTAAATATCTAAATTATACAGTATAAAGTAACCAATATTCTATGTTGCTAATAACAAAACTGTCATTAAAGTATATTTACTTATACTACAGAAAAAAATCCTTTCAAAGGGACCCACCTTGCCAGAGGACTTTACACCTCTAATTAAGCACAGGAAGACAACCAACCATGATACACCAAGGCATCCAAGGAGTGGTAACCGTACTTCACCAAAATCACCAATATCTCCTGAAATATTCAAGACATGTCGCCTGGAAGTAGAAAATAAAGTGTGGCTTAGTTAGCTCAACTGCTTCAGGCAAATCTGTGCTACATTATGAAAGTATTTTGAAAATGTGTCATATTATGTGCCATAGCCATAGATAAACAATTTTAAAAAACATTTTTAAGATATAATTTTAGATAATATTTTGGGTTGTACCATGGCTACCAATCAGGTTTTATTCTAGCTATCTGCCCAGCAGAGTTGAGCCACAAGAATCATCTCTCTGAGAGACCCTTGGTGACCTCTGCGTTGCTTGAAAAAACCTTATTAAAACTGGATAGAAAAGCAATACAAAATATATAACTGCATTTAAACCTACGCTCTAAAATTAATGTTATACATCATGATTTATAAGTGTATAAATATTTCAATGAATTCACTGATAAAATTAAAATGATGTGATAATTATAAACCTCTGACTCAATCTAAACAGCTCTTTCAGGATTTATAAATGGAAGCATGACTCATATGTTGTGTATATGCTGTTAAAGCTTGGTTGTGATTTGCCCTCAGGAGTTAAATATGTTAGATTGTCCTCCAAACAATCAAAGCCCACTAGGTACCAGGCACGCACCAGCCCTTGTGTTCTCCAGCACAGACAATGAGTTTGGCTTAAGAACTCAAAAGGTATTTCCTGAGCGACTCTATGGCTGGCAATCTGAATCCTTGGGTAGCGTCATTACGTAATGCTCCCCCTTTCCTCTCTAGTGTTCGGCTCCCTCCAGGAAACACTTGGCATTGTAACCTCTTCCTCCACATGTGAATGGCCGGAGGATGACCATGCAAGTGCGACTAAAATTGAGGGTTCCCTCTCAAACTTGTTACATATTTTTTGCCTATAATAGCAAATGTGCTACTGCTTCCATGCACAGACACTAAAAGTGATCCTAAATGAAAAGCATGAACAAATTAAAATGCGGAACGAAAATGGAAAGAACCTTAAAAAGAAGAATTTGAATGTGCTTAAAAACAAACAAAAAACCTCTAAAACCACAAATAAAAATGATTACAATTTGCCTAGGACAGCCCCCATTGACTTCTACATGACCTTGACAAGTTTTTGTGTAATTTGTAAGGTGCAAATACTGACTAAATGTAGACAATAAGTACAGAATAAAGCTTTTCTTGCGGAATAAAACATGGATGCTCCAGTGCTTTGCTCCAAAGTTATTTCTAAGTAAATGAAAACAAGCATTCTACCACTTTTGTAACAGCATCACTGGTTAAATAAACTGCTTAGATTCTATGGTAGAAGTTTATAGATATATGATAGCTTCTATTCATACAAGTATAGCAAAATATGCATCTTAGGCTGGTTTTGCAGAATATATCCAATATGTTTTACTGGCTTTTTTTTTTAGATAATCTAAATATAATAATTAATATTACATTTAACAAAATGAAATTAAACAAAACGAAGAAAAAGAATACATTAAATATATACATGCATTGCAATGTTATTATCCATGTAATTGTTGGACCTAGTGCATTAATACTGCGCGCAGCTTAAAGCAGCCTGTTTACACTTGTGATTCATTATATCACTAGCTCTTTTATACCACTCAAATCATGCAAAGGGAAACTGAACCTCAAAATCTATTGGAAAATGGTGCGTTGCAAAAACTTAGGTCTCCAAGTTGATAATCTGTACATTTGGGTACCATTTTATGTGTATATTCAAGACTGGCTTCACCTAGAATCCAGCCACAATGCACTTTGCTCAGCTAACCCTCTGTGTGGGTGTTTGGAGAACATTTTCTGTACATTATACAATCAATGGTGAGTTTACTGAAAAATGTGGTCTTTGCAAACAGTATGGCTCCTTTACACAACATATAAAACTGCCTTGCAAGGGTATGAAAGGTGTAATACCCACAGATCATCTACAGCAACAAAGCCTATAAAGTCTATATTTCAGACTGTACAGTACAGTATTAGATACATTTGTTCCCCTTACACATGCTATACAGAGCTTGAATCAAAAGCAGTATTTTATCTCATCCATTCCATTGTTTGGTTTCTATAAGCAGTGGTGGATTAATAGTATGTGGGGCCACTAAGCTACACTTTGTACAGGCCCCCCTTCAAAAACCGCAATGACACTGAAGGAGTATGTGTATCTCTTTGCTCCCCTCCCACACCCTTGTGTTTATTATCTCTGCTGGAACAGGGGTGGGCTATGAATGACAGGGCTGCCTGTGTATGGAGGGGTGCCTATAAGATGTTGACTATTCAGATATTTGAGGGAATGCAGATGTTGTTACCTCCAATATTCTTCACTGGGACTTGTCCTCTTTAGTGTCTGGTTTAATCCCATTGTGAGGTTGAGTAGGCTATGCTGGGAGCTGATGTTAAAGGTAGCACTTGAGTTGGGACTCAGAACACCTGCACAGTTTTCTGTGTTCCATAGGTTATTGCAGTAGGTCCAGGGAAGTATGCGGTTCATAGATGCGAAGAAGTAGTAAAATGCGATACAAATGACCACATTGTAATAAATACCAATATACGTTGAGACAACCATCATTCCATAACCTACACCTATAGCGGATGACAAAAGACCATTGGTTTAATAGATAAAATATACATAATCCACATATTCACATTCATATACATATGGCAATGGAAAAATCTAAAATGTTATATGCAACTGTATATATACATATATATATATATATATATATATAATCCAACAAAAGGTAGCACTCCACTTACACAGAGTCAAATGCCCGGGTGCTAATGCAAAACAAGAATACAAAATACTGCAGAAGGAGCCAGCACTCACAGGACTTTAGATGAATCAAAAGAAAAAAATAAATAAATAAAGCTTTCAAACCAAAGCTTTTATATATATATATATATATAGTAATGTATTGGTTTGACTTTTTAAATATTCAGCTATAATACACAAGACAAATAAATATCCTGTAAATTATATCCCTATAATGACTCACTGTAACTTGTGTATTAAAAAAAATAATGTACATCATGTCGTAAAATATGTGGAAGTTGTTATTATTACTTTTAACTTTCATTTACTGTATAAAGCACCAACATATTCCATAGAGTTGTAAAACAAATGGGTTTATATCATGAAAACACATATTTGTATATACAAAAAAACAATAACCAATACAAGAGCCTTGGAGTTCATAACTTAGCCTGTAGCCTTGTACCTTTACATGGTCACAGAACTACTCAGTGACATCTAATATACTAATAATTTACAGTAGGGGATACATTATGCATTATTATACATAACTGATACTCAGAGTTCCCTGTGGCCTGTAGCCTTTTGCCCTTATATGGACAATAAAATGCTCAGTAACTTCTAATATCCTTATATTTAACAATAGGGAATGCTTTACTTCCTTTATAATGATGTTGCCACAACTATCATTTAGCAGGTGGAGCTGTATTAAACTGTTTAGGCAATATGGCTAGCTGTACCTTTACCTTTATACAAGTATGTGCTTTAATACCACTGGCTTCTTTCCATTCTAACATTTTAAAACACAAGTTCATTTCTAAAAACTATGCTGTTGAAAAATCTATAATCAGAAGAAAAGGTAAGTTTGGAATAAAGTATAATAATAAAATGTATTAGGAGGGAACAAAAGCAGCCTAGAACCATCTGTAGATAATGGGTTTAAAATGCAACTCAGTGAGATTCTAGAGGTGGAGAGTATATATACCATTTATGCACAGCCTTATGCATGCTGCTGCAAGTTTATTTGGAAATCTGCCTCACACCCAGATAATTATACATGTTCTTATACATGCATTAACGTTGCAACTCCCATGAGTTTCACCATCTTACCTTTAAAAATGGGGCTGACTCGCCACACCCCAAGGCATCCCTGACTGGCAAACTGCCCAAATGAGAGTTCCATAAAGAAAAGTGGAATCCCACAGAACACAAGCATGATAAAGTAAGGGAACATGAATGCTCCTGTAGAGAATTAAACAATAAAGGATTAGTAAACAGAGAGAATATATGTTTCTGTAACACAATAGCACAACATAAAACAACTGTTGGCAGAGGTGCATTTTTGGGCCTGATACAGAGTTATGGAGAAACTGGACATATATGGATGACTAATTTACATAAGTTGTTAAATTATAAATATCTGTTAGTGTGTGGGGCTCCTGATACCTGATTTGCCCAAACTCTGGTGTGATGGATGATTAAGCAGAACAGAAATTAAGACAAAACAATAACCTCTTGTTGTTATTTTTTTGGGTCACTGAGGGTTTCAAACTATTTCGGCCTCTGTACAACTATGAAATTAATCAGTAGGTAGTATATACTGATCTGTTTAAGCAAATATCTGATTGTTTGGTATGCGTTACTACACCTGGTAAAGTTTAGACCAGGTAGTAGCTTAACATATTGCACCTATCTCTGATTATTACAGTACTGCAGCTTACTCTAGACACACCTCCTCCATTCCTGTAGCAAAGATAAGGGAACCTCCAGACATTGCCCAGGCCTACAGCATATCCCACGCTGGTCAATACAAATTCAATTTGGTTTCCCCAGTTTCCTCTTTTTGGATTTTCATCTTTCTTTGTTGCCTCACCAGGCACAGCACCATTCTGCAAAAAGAAAATAAACAGGCAATTAAATGTGCAGTTTACAGAGTAACAATTTATAGCCAGGATACTCATACTATAACACAGGGAGTACTGTACACTTTACTGAAGTGTACACATATTCTAAATACTAATATAATATTAAAACTGGTCTGTTTTGCTAGCTTAATAGTAATCTCTTACAGATTTAAAAAGTAGATTTATCGAATGTCAAGACATCCTCCTAACCTTAATCTAGAACTTTAAAAAAGTGCTTTTCACACACTTCAAGATTTTTTCTTTACCAGCATTTTCTTGCTAAAACAATTTATGAGTTCATAAGCACCAATAACCACTACATCTAATGAAACACATGAGCTTTAACAGAAGTGTACAGGATCCATTACCTTGAGAAGAATTTTCTCAGGACTCTCAATGTCCAAAAAAAATTATGATAAAAGAAAATGAAGCAAAATGGTACTTGGTGTTTTCTTACAAGTTGAGTCAAGGACAAAATTGGAGATTTCTTGGATTTTGATAAATCTGCCCCTGTGTGGCAGTAGCCTAAAGAAGAAACTCAGTGGATTGCAGGGAGACAATATGCAGCTGATCTGCTATTTTAAGGTGGCCATACACGGGAAGGTTTCAGCTGCCTAAAATTTTCTGTGCAATTGGGGGCCGCATAGGCTTGTTGATGCGGTCCGTGGTCTGATGGTGCCTATGCCTGCCATTTAGCCCAATACTGCCCACCTTATGTGGGCATATCAGGAGAAGATCCACTCATTTGTTGACCTCGCCAAACGAGCAGATCACAACATCTATGAATACCTTTACCCTCTATATATGTCAGCTGTCTGTTGGAAAGGCAGTGCTTCTATTTGCACTTTTGATTGGTTAAACAATACTGTCATGCTTTTTTCAAACCGCATTAGTTATTAGAGCTTCTCCAGAGGAATCCTGCATTGAAATCCATTTTTCAAAAATGCAAACAGATTTTTATATATTTAATTTTGAAATTTCACATGTGGCTAGTCATGTTCTTCATTTTCCAGAGTGCTACAGCCATGTGCTCTGATACTTCATTCACACTGTACTTCTGAGCTGCAAGTTGAAATGATATCACGCCCCTCCTAGCAGCCAATCAGCAAAACACTGGGAAGGTAGCAAGATAGCAGCTCCCAGTAGATATCAGAATAGCACTCAATAGTAAGAAATCCAAGTCCGGCTTGGGACTCCTTTAGTTACATTGCAGTAAACAAAAGGTTATTTGAAAGCAGTTCAAATGTAAAGTGCTGGCTCCTTTTGAAAGCGCAGTCTCAGGCACAATGCACTGGGATGGCTGCCTACACACCAATAATACAACTAAAAAAAATAAGTTTGTTCCTTTAAGAACAAAATTTTCAATGGTAGAGTTAATTATTTGCTATGTAAACAGTGTGATTTAGAAATAAAAAGTATACTATAATAATCATGACAGTATCCCTCAGTACTGTCTATTGCAAGGTTATTTGGTTTAGTAGCTGTGAAAAAGACCTGCTGCTAAGTAGCTCCATGTGCCTTTGCCCTTAAACCCAATTTTATGTTTGAGTTAGCATTACTAAACTGCACCAAAGCTATAATTTACATTAATATCCCAATCACTGTAATGTCTCTAGAATACAATTTGCATTTTTCTTCTGCGCTGATAAAGGTGCTGCTTGCATCAGCATTTTTAGGCAAGTAAGATAGAGTGCAAGAGGGTGTCCTTTTGTTCCCTTTGGTTCTGCGTGTTTGGGCTTCTAAAAAAAATTGTCCTGTGTGCCATTGTCCTTAAGGTAACCAGATTGTGTACAGGGCCAGCTCAGGCAATGATTAGGTCTCTGAGACTAGCAAAAGCAAGCACGACAAGAGGTCTGACTCAGACTAGACAAAGCCAGCTCTGTTCCTTTGCTTCTCTCTTCACATTTTTAGGCAATGCACGAGTCTAGTAAGGCAGATCTGAGACCTCTTTCCATATCTTGTCTATGCCCTGGAAACATGAAACTGCAGCATTGACTAAATATTTTTCATTTTAGAAAACATTTTATTGCTTTAGTCATTTTCTAAACAATTAACCACGCTGCCATTAAGTATAATGTAAAGCATCCTTTCAATAGAGCAAATATCAATGGGACTCGAGAAACAAACTACAGACATTTCAGTTTAAATTCTTTTCCCCGAAGCAGCTGCAGGCAGACAAGGGAATATCTAGCCAAGTAGTTTTGTTCTTTTGCTGCTATGTTTTAGTTATAGGAGTTATGTACCGAGAGCCTCTTCAGCCTTTATCACCTCCAATGTGAAAATAGAAGCTAAAGGCAAAGAACAGAAGTAGCAATAAGTGATCAGTGAGATATAAGACCAAATGCCTTTATCCCCCATCTTTCATATACCTTTTCCTGCTGGACATAGATAAGATAGTGGAAATGGAACTCGCTATCCAAAAATGAAGCGGTAAGACCGTGACATAAGGGTCATAGGACAACAGGAGATTTTTCTCCCATGGAAAACCTGTGCTACCCATTGGCAACAGATCACCTGACAATACTTTTGCTATGGTGTCTGTGAGAATCTCTGGTGCCAAAATATATGGACTGCAAAATTGCCAGAAAATGCAAGAAAAGGCAATTTCTGGTGATTATGAAATTCATATGTTTTAGAGCTATAGATTCCTATTGACACCAATGCTAAAGCGTTTTTGGGAGAGAAACCTGCAGGTAAAACAGATTTCCCATGGGTGACAAATGTCCTCATGTGCCATCACTCTGGACACTGGAGATCCTTTGATCCCCCCCAATAGTTGGTGGTAGGTATCAGAGTAAAGGCCCCCATACACGGGCCGATAGAAGCTGCCGATATCGGTCCCTTGGACCGACTCGCCAGCTTTTCTGCCCGTGTAGGTGCAGAAACGAGCAGGCTGGCCGACCGATATCTGGCCTGAAATTGGCCAGATATCGATCAGCCAGGTTAAAAGATTCAGTTGGATCGGGGGCCACATCGGCTCGTTGATGCGGTCCCCGAACCGACTTCCCCATTGCCGCCTACATAATCCGGCAATGGGGCCAAACGATCGGATTATTTTTTTTTTAACTTCAAGCTCCCCGATATCGCCCACCTGTAGGTGGGGATATCGGGGGAAGATCCGCTCGCTTGCCGATCTTGCCAAGCGAGCGGATCTTACTGTGTATGGGGACCTTAAGACACTGACTCCTTTCTCTCCCTGTGCCCTTATCTAGAGGGTGTTCACTCATACAAGCAATAAGGCATATTTGCATTCCTATTTCTTTTAGGTAGCTACAGTACTAAAGTTCTTGCTGTTTGGCTGGTTTAAGCTTTTCTTAACTTCTCATGGCCAGAGTGCCTCTGGGTCATTAAATTCATTCATGCTGAATGGGGCAATAAGGTACATGTTTACATAGAAGATCACAGATAGGCTGTGTAGAATACAATGGGTTTTAAAACAAGAAGATAAACAGTAGTAAAATGCCTTACATTTCTCTCTACAGAACTACAAAGTGAAAACCATTCTGATATAACATAGGACTTTTGCTGGTAAGAAAGTTTATTGCAGGTGGGAGAACAGGTGCAAACAGGCATTAACAAATATTTTCAATTTTACAAGTACTGATATAACCAAATCATAATAAGTTCATACATGTACAACATGTTGGGTGGATGTTTCAAATAAAAGCTATTTGAAAAAATAAGACACTAAAGCACTGAATCATATTGTTCAATATATTTCACTGGAACACTGGGAAGATGGCAATAGCTGGTATATGACAGGTCCACTGTATTGCCATAACTTTAAGTAAAATAGAGCTTGTGCTTGGCTAAAGTGAATATTTAGGGTAGTTTACAAAGGAAGTCATTTATTAAGGCAGGGTGCAAAAAATGAGGCGCAGTTCTCCTTGTCCTGCACTTAGAAGGAATGCTACAGGTTTCTGCACTACAAATTGGAGCACAAAAACCTGTGTTTTCCCATTCCCAGAGCTGTCAGCTCCTCCTTTTTCCTAAGATTTACCTGTTTTAGGGCCCACCCCCAGGCATTCCATCACTTATGAAAATCCTGGTTTTGAAATTTCCTCGTGCAACTTAGATGCACATGTGCAATGGGTATTCTGTTCCATGGACGGGCACTGCACGGATGCACGGTGAGAATAGTGATGTCTATGGGAGCTGTGCTCATGCGTACTGACACCATCAGGTCCGCACTATTGGCCATGCCTACAAATTTTGTACTCCCCCTGGAGCTGCATCCTGCAGGTCTACAGGTTTACATTTCAGGTGAGGGGGACATGTTGGGTTCAGACATGCAATTTAGGGAGTGACAGTGGGTGTAGGATACAACAGAGTGCTGTACAATCAGTTGCTTGGTGCAGAGAACAGCAAAGTTAATGACCTCTAATGTATACAGAGTATAAAAAAAAGAATACACAAGTACAAAGATTCCCATTTCATGGTCCCATGCAGGGGAGTCACTACAGATAAAGCAGACCCTGTGGTTGCGGGGGGGGTCCCAGGACATTAGGGGGCCAGTAAAGTCCTAATTAATGAGCAATTTCATTTTATGTTCAAAGAATATGTAAACCAATGTTTTGGGCCCTAAATTGAATTTGCTGTGGGGCCCAGTAACACCCAGTTATGCCACTGGCCCTGTGTATAAAACATCTTTACACTTTTCACAGTGTACATATTTTAAAGGGGAAGTATACATTATTTTCGACACAAGTTAAATAAATATAACTGAACATACTGAAGTACTGAACATAATTTTTTGCTTATTGTTTTAACCATTACATTGACATTATTCAGTTTCTTGCATCCAGATACATTTCTTCAAATTTGGGCAAGCATCCAGTCCACCCTTCAGCTTGCTTCAATGAATTGGACCTGTTAGTAATTCCAAAGGTGTCAAAAGCCAATATTGACTTGTATGAAGTAAACTGGATGCTAATACTGTTATTACCATGGCATGGCAGACGTCATAACATCAATACATAAATGTGCACAAGTTGTTGTAGACAAAACAAATTGTTCCCATACTACTTGGGAAAAAAACAATATATATTTATCCACTGCACATTGGAAAATCACTTTGTTTTATTTCCCCTCCCTCATGTCTCCAAATAGCTGCTAAATAGCTGCTAAGTAAGCCAGTTCATCTATTCTCAAAATCATTACAATTCTATACATTAATTGCTCTAATTTTTCTTTAAAGGGTCCCAGAAAGAAGGGTTCTGAAAGAAAAACCTAACCAACCAGTTAATAAATATTTTAGTTTTACATTTCTTTACTATAAACAGCAATTTTGTGATGTCCTATAAGCTGACAGAACTCCTCGCAAAAAAAACCCCAAATGTTATTATTTTCAATATTATTATTAGGTGCCATAAAGTCAACTTTAATTCCTGGCAACCACAGGGACAGTGTTTCTTTAGAATTTCCTTGTAACAGGCTTAAATAAAGCTTTAAAGCAAACTATACTCCTGAAATAAAAGTTGCAGTCAGTAGGAACATGAAGCTACCACTATTGAGAAAAGCCAGCAATTTCTGTATCAAAATATATATATATATATATATATATATGTAGGGGTTTACCAAATCTGGGCCCTTATGATAGAGACCCTTTCTGTACAGACCCCTGGGTGGTGCTGGTCATGGGATAGTGGGTAGAGCTGGTATAGTTATAGTTAACAGGGAGGGTCCCTGCAGTTTTGGGTTATGGCCACAGGGTGGTGCATAGGCCCATATAAGGGGAATGCAGCCATGTGCTGTAGGCCAGAGTTAAGGGAGAGCCTCTGAGAGCAGAGGTATTCTCCCCAAAGGTAGATTAGTAGATTTCTTGTGTCAGGTCACTCTAGGAGTGCTATGTAGTGAGGGCACAGTTAGAATGGGCAGAAATAGCCCCTCCAGGAGTGGTAGAGGGATTAGAATCCCCCAGCAGTACATCAGCTGGAGTGTAGGGACCCAAGAGTCTAGGTAGGTGGTTAGGCTGCCGCTAGAAGGGGTACTACTCTGAGGGTACTTAGTCGTGAGTACCGGGGATGAGTCCTGGAGGTGGTCCGTCTTGGCGTGAGTACCGGGGAGAGCCCTTAGAGAGGGTCTCTTGGCGTGTAGTACCGGGGAGGACATCTAAAAGGGATCATCCTGGCGGGAGTACCGATAAGATACCCAACAGGGGTAGGTACTCTAAAGGTTTAAGGAAGGAGAGTGTCCCCTACACTGTGTTTGTATTGCCACTCCTGGAGAGGTCCTGCCTAATAAACTATCAACTGTTTCATCACAACTGTGCGTTCATCGTGTCTGCCTCAAGGAGCACCTACATACCAGTAAGTGGATACCCCAGGGAGGGGATTCCCTTTGGGGGTTGTGTGAGGTCTCAGGCAGCACTACACCAAAGTATCAGTTCCCAGGGAGGGAGTTGTAGTTCTCCCATAACAGAGCCCTGGGTGGAGGCACGCCAATTACCCAAGAAATCCCTGCTTCCCCCATAGTCAGCGGGGCTCAGGACTCCTGGAAGCGCCAACCAGTGAAAGATCATCAGGTAGTGCCACAACCGTTTATAAAGTGGGCTACATTTGGAGGCACTGCTGAGAGTGTGAGCAGGAACCGCTTAGTAGACAAGGCCCTAAGGGATCTGTGGCCTAGTGAGACTGTAAACCCTATCCTCCGTGCGGGCTAAATTGGGCCACCCTACCCGTATCCCTGTCAGGGGATTTGGCGCGAACAGGAGCCCCACGAGGCTGCCAGCCAATAGGACGGAGAGGGGGTGGGCGCCAGCAAAGCCACGAGATCTGAGGTGTGCCTGAGGGGACGTCAGAGTGACCCGCCCCGGGACGACCACCTGTGACCAGCTGGCCACTGAGAGACTGAGAAAAGTGCGCCAAGCGATAGGGGCGCGGCTTCGTGAGTGACATCACGGGGGCCATTTTGGGAGAGTCAGAAAGTGAGCGCCTGCAGTGAGAGAGCACCGCTACTTTTGTGTGCCCAAATTGATTGAGTCTAAGATGTCGGCCCGTTATGGAAGCGAGAGAGGGAGCGTAGCTTCACTCCCTGAGAGGCCTGAGGATGGAGTGTCCTATGATGCTGGCTACAGATACGTCTGGTTAGGATCGTTTGCCGAAAAGACCACATCACAAGGAACCCCCACCATGGTGCCTTTGTGTGGTGAGTGTGGGGCGGAGGCCTATTTAGCCCTGAACCAGGCCATGGGGCGCTGCGTCCAGTGCGGGCACCAATGCTGGATGGGTCCCCTGCGGGATGAGAGGCGGAGGCATGGCCCCAGCGCAACAATGGCCCTCATCACCCAGTTAAATATGGGCAAGGTAAATACCCCGGTGTACGGAAGGTACCTCCAGGGCAGTGAGGTTACCGCTGAGGGGGGATGGCTGTCCCTATACCCATGGAAGGTGGAGACCCCAGTGTCCGTAGCCCCAGGGGGTGAAAGTACCACAGAGCCCCAGGCGGGGAGCGATGACCCACAGGGTGGGGTACCAGAGGCAGAGGGGGAAGAGAGTGAGCCGGGGGCCATCTTGATCCAAGCCCCAAGTGCCACCCCAGCCCAGAACACAACGGAGGTAGAACCCCAGGGTGTGCCACCGACTCCAGAGGAGGTAGTCCCTACACCCACGGCTACTCCTAAAGAGGAGGAAACCCCCGAGGTTAAGGCCCCGCCGCCATATATTGAGGTCTTAAAGAGAAGGAGCAAGGCCTTAGAGGGAGCCACAGGGGCTGACAGCTCACCTACTCCTGCCTGTGAAGGGGGCCCCAAAGGAGCCTTTGATGAGGAGGATGTGTACAGTCCTCAGCTGTATAAAATACCGGACAGCTTTATACCTCCCCGTAAAATTACTAAGGAGGAGGAAAAGTATTTTTGGGTGCTGCCAGGCCGGGCAGACCCTGATATTTTCTGCAAGGTGTCCCGCATCCAGAGGGTCATTAACTATAAAGTCTACCGGCTATGGGGCTACTATATGCCCTACGCACCCCTCTGGGTGTATGATAAAATGGAGGGCCTGGTTGATGACTGGGTGGTAGCGGAGATAGCCTCCAAAGAAAAGCAGGGGATTGCCTTCACCATGTGGATCAGGTGAAAAAGATGGCTGCATGGCGTTTCATTAGGGCCCTGGAGAAGGAATGGTGGTGGGGCTGCACTGTCCTACGCCACACGGTGTACAGCTGTGGAAGGAAGAACCCAGAGCCCAAATATTTCAGCACTGAGATTGAGATGCCTAACGGGGAGATAGTAGAGAAACCCCATCCCTGCTACTATGCTCCTTATTCTGACGTGCAAATGAGGTTTGCATACATGGTGTAAGGGCCCCAAGGGACTTGGTAACTCCCAGGAGGGAGCTTCAGTTTAAAGGGAAACACCTGCAGTTTTGGTGTATACCCCCAGGAGGGACTTACTTCTCCAGAGAAGGACTGTTGGTAAAGGGACGGATGTCCAGGCCACAGCCAACCGGCTGGTTGGGAAGTGAAGAGCCCATTGTTTTCCCAGGAGGGAAGTGCTGAGTTGGCCCCGCCAGGCCCAAGTTTGAGTATGCCCACCAACCGGTGGATGGGAAGGCCCAAGGTGGGATCACCTTGGGAAATGGACTCCCTCAAGGAGGAGGGGGGTCCAAGATCTGATTTGCAGTTCAATAAAAAGTTTTCAGTTTAAGGGCAATTGGTTGTCCTTGTGTTTTTGACTGTGTGAAATTTCTTAAGGGACAGAGACTCTTTTGCAGGACTTTTCACATGGAGGGTGGGACAGATTTATTGTGCCTGACCTTTTTCTCTACAGCTTACCCATTGTACCCTTGGCAGACCCCAGGAGGGGCTGTTGAAGAGTGATGTAACCATGATGGTATGAGTATTGTGTTTATGTGTCAGCCAGGAGGTGACAATTTTCTTGTAGGGGGAGAATGTAGGGGTTTACCAAATCTGGGCCCTTATGATAGAGACCCTTTCTGTACAGACCCCTGGGTGGTGCTGGTCATGGGATAGTGGGTAGAGCTGGTATAGTTATAGTTAACAGGGAGGGTCCCTGCAGTTTTGGGTTATGGCCACAGGGTGGTGCATAGGCCCATATAAGGGGAATGCAGCCATGTGCTGTAGGCCAGAGTTAAGGGAGAGCCTCTGAGAATGGGCAGAAATAGCCCCTCCAGGAGTGGTAGAGGGATTAGAATCCCCCAGCAGTACATCAGCTGGAGTGTAGGGACCCAAGAGTCTAGGTAGGTGGTTAGGCTGCCGCTAGAAGGGGTACTACTCTGAGGGTACTTAGTCGTGAGTACCGGGGATGAGTCCTGGAGGTGGTCCGTCTTGGCGTGAGTACCGGGGAGAGCCCTTAGAGAGGGTCTCTTGGCGTGTAGTACCGGGGAGGACATCTAAAAGGGATCATCCTGGCGGGAGTACCGATAAGATACCCAACAGGGGTAGGTACTCTAAAGGTTTAAGGAAGGAGAGTGTCCCCTGCACTGTGTTTGTATTGCCACTCCTGGAGAGGTCCTGCCTAATAAACTATCAACTGTTTCATCACAACTGTGCGTTCATCGTGTCTGCCTCAAGGAGCACCTACATACCAGTAAGTGGATACCCCAGGGAGGGGATTCCCTTTGGGGGTTGTGTGAGGTCTCAGGCAGCACTACACCAAAGTATCAGTTCCCAGGGAGGGAGTTGTAGTTCTCCCATAACAGAGCCCTGGGTGGAGGCACGCCAATTACCCAAGAAATCCCTGCTTCCCCCATAGTCAGCGGGGCTCAGGACTCCTGGAAGCGCCAACCAGATTAATTCAGCAGGTAGTGCCACATCAAATCAATAAAGTGGGCTACATATATATATATATATATCTCTCAAACAGATAAAAGAATTGACAGTTTCAGTCAATAGATGGCAGCATGGGTGATAGAATGCCGTTTAGTGGAAGTAGAGATCCTTCTGTGTCAATCAAGAGAAAGGGCACTGCCCTGGAAGTCCATAATGGGATAGCTGTCCTGAGTCTCCTTGGAATTACTGGTCTTTAAAGGGCATGTTTACCTTCAAACAATATTCTGAATCTGAACAGGCCCTGTGAGAAAAAACATTTTTGTAAAGCATCTGTAAGGGTGGATTAACACCTTGACCCACCCAAGCTCTAACTTCTTTCTACGCCACTGGCTGCATTGAGTTGCCTTTATGATAATCTGCAACTGAAATCTGAGTTCATTCCCAAGATCTGTGTAGTGTAGTGATCTCTGAGTGTTTGTTAAAGTGCCTTTGCCATAGACATAGCAAAGATCTAAACATTTGGTGCAAATCAGCTGTAGTTTAGATTACAGACATTTTCAAGTTTCAAGTTTTATTGTCATATACAAATAACAATGAAGCATCATTACCATAATGAAATTCTTTTGGCCCGTGTTCCCCCCAACTTTACATAGACAAAAAAAAATAAAAAAATACAAATATTAAATATAATAAAAGTTGAAATAAAGGTACAAGTATTTACAATAAAAATTGCTATGAAGTATTTGAGAATAATAAAAAAAATATATATATTTTTTAGTGTTTAGTGTAATCTTAAGTTATCATAATAGTTGAAGACTATCACAAAGAACATACTTGTCCTGACTGACTTCTATTGTTAGTTGTACTTATTCACATGACTTTTACAATAAAATAATGTAAGAAAGGCAAGCAAGTTCTCAGAAGCCAATAACAGTCACATACTTTACAAAAGATATTATTAACATAATAACGCCAAATCCTCAGTCAATACAAACTTTCTATAACATGACAAAAAGGACTAAATAATGGCAAAAATTAACGAACATTTCTTTTCAATGCCACAGATATACATCAGCTTCTTGACACATTCCAAAGCAAATGAAGCAAATATAATATGAAGGGTTAAACTCATTATGGTTTATCCTTATTTTTCAATAGTTTCTATTGTGCAAAAGACAATTGAAACCGCCTCTGAAAATGCTAAACAGGAGCAAAGCAGCCCCGGGGTGAATGGAAAACAAAGTCTCCACTTCTCAACCCCACACAATGACTGAGGTCAGCATTGCTCCCAGGAAGGCATGCCGGACAGTCCTTGAGGTCTTGTTATTCTTGACGGGCATCCTACATAAACAAGACAAGGCTTTCTGTTGTACCATTTAAGCAATGGCTGTGCCAAAAAAACAAACTTAACTAACATGCACTGCAAAAAGGAGCAGTAAATCAAATAAAAATAGGTTGTGAACCATAGTATTATTTTTATTTACTGATATAGACAAGATTTATTGTCACAAAGCCAAATGTACTTAGAAAAAGTTGTGCCACACAGAAATCAGTAGCTGCCTCTTGCAACTGCTTCCAAATAGATCTTGTTTCCAATTCTGCCAGTTTTGCAGACTGTAAAATGTTTTCACGTACATTTAACTGGAAAAAGCTAGTTATTACTTATCTCTTCGTCTGAAAGGTCCATGGGTAGCTTATTCATATCACAACCTATGAGAAGGAATGGGTTTTGTTTTATTACATAAGATGTTGAAATATTCTCCAGGTAGAGCCAGTAGCTTGCACCCCAGTGAGGTAGACAGGCTTTAAGCTGTGTAGGTAGGCACTGTCCAGCTAGTGACACAACTACAAAACTGCACATATGATAGCTTCAACAAGTATCTCAAAAGTAATGTGGATACAATTTTACTTTTTTCTTGTGCATATACCTCTCTGTGTGAGTTGGTTAACTGTTTTGCAGAACTTGCATTCGGTAATGCGAGTACATGGCTATCGCTGCTACTTCACTTCCTTATTTTAGAGCTCATATCTGCAAAAAGTTGACTGCCAACAACTGTTCCAAATTCTTTGCAAATGGCGAGATGTCGTTAGTGATTTTGCTAAGGTCTGTGGGGTGCTGGCATCAGAAGTCTGTGTTCGCCTAACCGTGTCATTTAATTACTGATGCAAGCGACCAAGATGTGACAGCTAGTTATTCCTGTGCATTCCTCTGCATATCTGCCAGACAAAGCAATCTGCTGATAGCTAATCCGCTCAGAAAATCAGTCCGCATTAACTCCTTGGCCACCTTTTCACTCATCATAGCATGTCTATAGTGCTTGCTTACAAAGGGATCAAGTTTGGGAAATGCTGAGTGCTGTACAGTTACTTCATAGGAAAATACTTTGGGAAATATGTATTGGGAAATCTTCTTTTTGAAGAGGCTTATAACCATGGGATTAATACAGACAAAACCTCAAACATTTGTTAAATTTTTTATACTCTCAAAACACATGCAAAAACAGAAAACATTTTCTGACAAAGGTGCTAAGCAGCCCTTTTTAGGGACAGTTAAGCACATCACAAATACATCAGTGTAACAATTTTCTCGAATCTGTTTGCTTACCTAAAGAAACTGTGCAAGGTCAGTAAGCAACAACTAATTTTTGTCTTATAACACAAACACAATCAGATTTCCAGAGATTTAATTTAGGTTAACAACAAAATACACCAAGCTAATATAGGAATATCATGTCAGTAATAATATAAGGATTTCCACTGATGTACTGCGCCCCTTGCTGTAGTACGGAATATCTAGGTATCGCTGTGCAGCTGGCTCCCTAGCATCTGTCAACGAATCAGCACAATGCAAATAAAAAACAAGCGGCTGGACCCATCAGCACAGGGGATAATATAGAGAAGCGTGTAGCTTCATTAACCAGTGATGTACGTTCATAGGAATCCCATACATACAGGATCATTATAACACACTGTGGACATGAGTCTCTAAATAACAAAGCACAACAGGAAGTATACTGTAGAAAACAAACAAAAGTGATATCAAACTTTATTTGCAGGCAGATCTAAAAGCAATGTGTTTTGGCTTGTCTACAAACTATAAAACTTATAGCAATTTAGCTGAATAAACTTTACACAGTGGGGTACTACTCTGCTAGTGGACATAATGTATATCTGTATACTTCTTGTAATTCTGGTAGGAGTAAAAAGCTTGTATGTAATCTTTCATGTATATACCCTTCTCATCTGGTAAATAAACTTCATATATGCTTTTTAATGGCAAAGGAAATCACCCAATTTTAAAGGACATGTAACCCCCCCCCCCACAAAAAAATGTAATCAGTGAACAGCCTCTTTGAAATCTTTAAATACCTGCCACTCCAGCTGTTAAAATGTTTACAGTAAGGTGGTAGCATGCTCTTAATCACTTAGGATTCCTTCTCCTCCTTTAACTCATTTGGCCCCCTCTTCCTTAGGAATTTGCTTGGGCTGTTGGCTACTGAGCATGCTCAGTTCTTCTCAACTCAGGTTACTAAATGCACCCTCTAGTGTAGCAGCCAATGAAGGTGTGCACTCTGCTGGAGACACATCTTTTTTTCTTCTAACCTCCTCTCCCAAGCTCAGGTTAACCATTACAGTGCTCAGTTCAAGCAGGACTTTTTTTTATCAAAGTTAATTCTGCCTGTGTAAGTCTGCATTCTTTATTGCATGAACTTAACAGCACACACATGCTATTTGCAGATGATGTTAAAGGGGACCTGTCCCCCTAAGAAATAACTCCAAATTATTTTCTATATTGTTAGTTGAGCAAAATAAACTTTACTTACTCTATATAAATAATATAAATCTTGTTTCCTTCCATCTTGGAATTACTCAAGCAAAGCAAGCAGGCTGGCACCATTTTGTGGACACTGTTACAAAGCCAAACTTTGCATCATGCCAAAATCTTGTTTATGTGCCAAAATGGGGGACCAGATACCCATGCCCATGCACTGGCTACACAATTAGATGATGAGGAGGGAGGGGAAAAGTGAGATGTGCAGTGACATCTAAGCAGTGCCGAATGGAAAGCTAAATTCTTTTTTGTCTGCCCCGCCTCTATGCCTAAGGCATAGAGGAGGGGCAAGCAATATATGATTGACAGCTGGGATTTTTAATTGACTTTATAATGGGTTTGGATGTGTAAATATAAAAATGAATTTGGGTTTTAGGTTTAATTTGAAAATGACTTTTATTATACAGCTTTTTATGTCTAGGTGACAGGTCCTCTTTAAAGGGAAAATGGTCACTGGGTGAAAGCTGCAATTTGTTCTAGGAAATTGTGATGGGGCTAGGGAACAGAGGAGATATATGCTGTATAAATGATGCGGTGTGGGTGAGGGAGATGTGCCTAACTTATATACATGGTTGCAAAATGTGGGATTTAAATGTCCGTTAATTTTCAATCATCTTAAAAAATGGCAGGGTACTACTGATTCAAATGTATTAAATGAAAGGGCCACCAGAGGGAGATTTATGAATGTCAGTCAGGGTCGGACTGGGGGGTGCCCCTGCTGGGCGTGTCCCCTGTGCCCCCCTAACAAGGAGTGTGTGTAAGTGAAACGATTCAGGGGAGGGGCACCGACGGCTGGTAGGAGCGCCGACAGGGATTGGGTCTGGGCCCAGTCCGACCATGATGTCAGTAATGATGTATGGTAAGGTTCATAGCAACTAATTTTGCACCATTATATGTGAAAGTTAACCTCAAACTCATAGAGTTTATATTTATAATCAGCTGGATGATCATCTGAGACAATACAAAAATAGCACTGAGGAAAATTATCTTGAGATGATCACAAGTACATTTCACTACTAGCTTCTGTTAGTTCAAAGCAGTATCACCGCCCATTTTGGGTAAATCTGATCTGTCTGGTTTTGCCAGTTCACCCAGTATAACATTACTTTTGGGAAACTTTGGTTAAAATTTGGGGGATTGCCATAAATTTCTTCCTTTTGACTGCAAAAGTAATAGTTATGAATTTAACTGATTTTGGAGAGCTATGGAAAGTACTACATATAGAGCTTCTCACTGTAGCCAATGGAATGTAAATTATGGAAAATCCTGGTGTTTTGAGCTCCAAGTGTCACAGCTCTTAGGTAAGTAAATGCTGCTAATCTGCATAAATACAAGAGACATGTGTGTGTCATATAAGAAAAGCCTCATATTTACTGAATTATTGGACTGCTTGTAATGTAACAGAGATTTTTTTCAATGCAATGTCTCTGCATAAGAATATGTAGTTTAAAATACAATTCAAACTTTCTCAATCAACAGCATATTTAAGTATTCTTGTAGCAAAATAGTTAATGAGCAAATGGTAAAGAACTGTTTAAGCACTTTAAAACTTAGACATGTTTTTTTTCTCTTTTATTGATTAGTATTTTCTACTTTAGTATAGCCACTTGAAATGAGAAAAAAGTTATAGGTTCTCTTGCTGAGATAAAGTGCAGAAAACATGTCCATTTTGTATTATTCAAGGAGGCTCCAACCATGTCGAAAGAAAAAGTCTCATCACATTGTCTCCAGGATGTCTCCAATTTTTTTCTTTTTTATATGGTAATTGGTGATCTCTGTCAACAAAAGCTTGATTTGCTAGGGGTCCTCACATGCCCTTCGGCTTTTGTTGCCTTGTCTTAAATAAATGAAGCACATCATCAATACAGGCTTTCTGGGGAGCAAGGAAAGATTGTCTCAACTACTCTGATTTACGTTTGGGAACTCACTGCTCAACCTTGTGGGTGTGTGTATTGGGAGTGCTCTTCCGCTGTAGCATAAAAAACACACACGCAGACCAAACAAAAAAAAAAAAAAAACCACAAAGGGGACATTTCATACAGATGAACTTGTGAGTCCAACATAAACCTGATTTGCCCCTTCCCATAAAAGTGCAAGATGATGAAATAGGAACATTGTGCAAGGAGGATGTTGAAAGAAAAA
The DNA here is from genome assembly GCF_000004195.4 of Xenopus tropicalis. Taxonomy (NCBI): domain Eukaryota; kingdom Metazoa; phylum Chordata; class Amphibia; order Anura; family Pipidae; genus Xenopus; species Xenopus tropicalis. Next base: position 91,960,588 of record NC_030680.2, on the reverse strand, counting down.
GGGGAACACTGATTATTGCCTTTCAGGTAACATGAGAGAAGAGAGATTTATGTCCTATTATTTATCTTATGCTCTTCAATTTCTTCTATTTACAACTTCTGGCTCCCCATTCCTCTTTTATATAAAAAGAAACATGACAGTGAGTAGTTCATTGACATATACAAGAATGGCTGCTTATCTTATATACTCTTTATTTAGTATTACTGTATGAAAAGGGACGTACATTAGTTTAGAGTCATGATGGAATTTATTCTACTTGTCAGCATTCCTGCTGGGTAGGATTTGGAAATGTTGAACTTGAATGATTCTCAGTGTTTTTTCAGCTTGCTTTCCTATTAAAATAGAATTCCTATTAAAAGTATATGGACATACTTTAGCAACCTTGGGCCCAACAAAATCTTAGTTTCTGGCTCCCAGTGTACTTGCATAGATGCATTGTGCAGATGTCTTTCTAGGACCAACAGTAAGAGATAGGGCAATGGAGCTGGGTTGTACTAGATCATGAGACCAAAGACCAAAGGGGGCCCTCCTTTTGACCTAAACAGTTGGCCATCTTTCCAGTATCAATGCAGTTTCCTACTTCCTTTGAGAAAGAAAAAAGGAGGCAAAAGAAGGGGAGTGAAGAGTATGAAGGAAATGAGAGAAGCCAGACATAAAGAAAAAAAAGCGCAGAAACAAAAAGGTGCACAGAAGAGAAAGAATGGAAATAATGATGAAAACAACACACAACAGGACAGTAAAGAATACAGGTATAGGACCTGTTATCCAGAATGCTTTGGACCTGGGGTTTTCTGGATAATGGATCTTTGCATAATTTGGATCTCCATACCTTCAGTCTGCCAAAAAATAACTTAAACATTATTTTGTCCTTAATTGGTCTTGTATACATATATATTAAAGCATATTAATTAAGAGTATACATCACCTTCAGCACAGTTCACCAGTGCTGAACTCCCCAAATCTCTTTTCACTTGCATAAGATTTTTAGGCGCATATTAATCAAAGCGCAAAAAAATGGTGTATATAGATACTGGAAAAACAATTGAAAAACTAGTGTAACCCATAGCAACGCTAACAGAAAGAATGTGGCGTTCAACTAATCAGAGCAAATTGGTTAATTCCTTTCCCAAGGCTTTTGTGCTGCCAAGTTGTAATTTTAAATGTTGGTGCAGTGAAATCCCTTTTTTTGTGATAGAAGACCTTGAATCGGTCAGCCTCATAGTGCATATCATTTAGGCAATATCAATGTTTTATTCTAAGTAAGCATTAGTAAAATTCCAAGAAATTTAGTTCTATAAAATGCTTACCTCAAAAGAAACCCAAAGAGGGCTTCCCATCTCTGTTCTAGAGGACTGAATAGTGAATAAACAATTTCTACTAGACTAGTGGATGTGGTGCTTCTGCATAGCTCACTATCTTTTTATAGACACTATGCCTAATAAATAGGCACTCTACACCACTTCAGATGAAGAGATTTCATGTATATCCCCAAATGTTTTAGCACTTTCTCTCCGAATAACAGTTTTCCGTATTTCACAGCAGAACAATATAACAAATTACAGAATTCAGACCTTTTTTGTCTACCAGTGTCCCACAGCAATTAACACAATATGTAAAGAGGGCACTGTTCAATAAAGCTTTTCTCAGGGTCCATCACATGCCAATCCCAAAAAAATGTTTTTGCCTAATAAAAGAAAACATAATTTCAAGTAACTCTGCAATATCCATTCATTACATATTTGTAGACAATGTAAACTGCAGTCACAAATATATGATAAGTTGTCATTGAAAACATTTATGCAATTATTTATTGGTCAACTAAATCATGCATAAGCAACTTCAGCACTTCTTTGCAGCAATATAACATTCAAAACACCTTTTAAAGGTACAGAAATATAGGGAAAAATGTAGTTACCCATCCCAAGGCATCATGCCTTACTAAAGGTGGCACTGTAACTGCTACACAGTAAATAAGGCTTACTTTGTATCAGTACACAGACACCTTGCTGCTTATGGAAAGACACTAAATATGACTTAGATTGCTGGGCATTTATTGGGTCTGCTGATATTACAACTGTAAGTGGAAAAGAGTCATCTGCAATGTAAGATACCTTTCAACATAGTTATTAGTACATAAACAAAACACATGGTCACCAGATGAGCAGAGTACTGTATATTAAAAGAATAAATCTTGTGTTGCCTAAATGAATCCAGAGTTAATGGTTACATCACTTTATATGATTATATATATATATATATATATATATATATATATACTGTATATAAATTTAAAAGATAATATGGCCCGGAACTATAGCTATGATTCAAACATATTTAAGTGTCCATCACTGCCCTGACATTACCATATTAATAAGTCTCAAACTATCTTTTCTGTTACTGCATCTTGCATCTTTGGCATCAGAGGGGTTAAGCTACCATATACAAATATAAAGAATGTGCTACAGCTACTTATGTGTTCCTAGTTATTTATGTCTCCATAGCAAATACTACAGTACAGGTCTGAGCACTCTATTGTGTATAACTGCAAAACCTAAAACAGGAATTTGTTTCATATCCTCTAGGGAGGTCTTGCTTTCTTTGCCTGCGATCCATAAGGTGAGATAAGATAAGCAAGGGATTTCAAGCTTGTTGAGTTGATTGCCAATTATACAATGGGCATTCAAGAAACTTTTATTAAAGGTATACACAAACTAAATGCAAAATGAACATTATGTACATTAGAAGTACCGTGGATCCTTCAGGCCAGGTTTGAGTCTAATATGATATTTCTATCCACAGTTGTAACTATAATAATTGGTTAAGCAGGAAAACCCTAATCAATGTCACATCTATGCAATTGTTTGCTACTGTAAAGCACTAAAAAGGGAACCATAAATTCTACTTGCAGACATAAATCAAGACCAGAATAAACAGTAGTATGTGTATAAGGTGCACATGACATGCATGTACACACCAGGCAACCTAGACCAGTATAGGGCTGCATAGCTGTATATAGATCTAAATGACTAGCCCTCTCATGGGATAATTTGTGCATTCCAGTGTGTGGCCAAATTGTCTCCTGAATGTCAACTCTTGAATGGTCAGCTAAGATGTGCTGGCCGATGCATATGAAGAAAAGCTGCCAAAGCTTACAAGAAACTGACATGGAATTAAACTTAAAACTGAACTAGGATTGCCTAAATGTGTCCATTGTTAAAGGTCAGAGTCTTCACACACACACACCTCATGACATGTAGAAAAGAAAAACAAGTTTTAATATAAGTAGCATAAAATTTGTTGTATGTTTATTTGCAGGGAGGCTGAAGGAATAATGCTACTTTTTCTTTACTAGTAAAACAATGGCCACATAGCGGTCGTTTTTTTTTTTTTTTGTTTTGCAACATTGGTCCACTTATAGATACTTAGAGTTGCCATAACCACCTAAATAAAGATATTTACGGCTAAAGAAAGAGAAAGGAAGGAAAGGACTAAAGAACTGACAGGAGGACAAAGATGGATTCCTTTTTTCAGGTTCATTCAGCCTGAAATAACCACATTACAAGCTACCATTTCAACTCAAAAAGCTAAAAACACATTTCTCTTTTTTTCATGTAATTCTAAGCCTACTGTCACCATTTTATACTCTATCTGCCTACTGTAAACTCCTAAACAGTCTTCTGTCTGGTGACTGGAGCATTTTTAATGTAGAGGGTATTTTGGTATGTACATATATCTGTACAATCATGACCTCATTAACATAGGTTTTAAAATTCTTTTTGCCTTTTATTAAAGACATAAATATCTTTCAGATGTATCTTAAATAAAAAAAATATTCTGCAAACTATATTTCCATAAGCCACTGACAGCTAATGACCTTTGAGAAAAACACTGCCTCGCCCCCGAAAAAAATGCTGCAAACTACTATATTGAAGAAAGTGTAATGACAATTTTATTCTGAAACAGTGCTATCAAGCCACACACTGTAGTGGGCCAATAACACAATATGTAGTAATATATATATATATATATATATATGGATGTTTTTATCCTGAAGCTTTTAATATAAGAAGTCTTTGCTTAACATGGAGCATGGAAAAAGAACTGCTGTAGGTTGGAGCTTTCTGAATAATGGATTATCCGATAAAATATCCTATTGATTTACTCTGTTATCAGAGTCCCAAATGATTTAAAAATACTGATACCCCTGTGGCAAAGTGTTTTTCTTTAAATATTTTTTTGAGGGCCACATCCATCTCACAGGCCTTCCACTGGACTGCTGTGTAATACAACATTATTTGCCTACTTGTGTCAGTATAGGTCTGAAAATAGAATAGAAAATTTAGTTCCTCAATATACTGTATGCTGGATAGTTTTTGTTAGATTCACTGCTGTAAAGTAAACGCTTGCCGTGTTTTGATCATGCTGCTCAATAGGCATAGGAATTGTGTTGAGGACCTTTCACTATGGGGGATTTTTAAAACAATGACATTGTTGCACATTACTGGATCAAGCAACGAGAGCCTGCACTGCTAAAATACCTTTTAAGCTATTTGTCATTTTGACATTTCACTTGATTTAGTATTTACTCATGAAGATTCTTATCCAAGAGCTCATATTTCATGACTAGCAAAATATTTAAAGTAATATGCACAGCAGTATTATTCATTTTTACTAGTTTGATGAGGCCCAAAGTATTAGAAACATTATACTCTAGACCAGTGATCAGGGGCAGGCCAAGCCCCCATGCTCCCCCCTGGTGCATGCACAAACACGCGCATGCATGGGGACATTGTGGAGGGGGAGGAGCATGGTGCGCAAGGCATGCAGACATCAAGGAGGAAGGGAGCACCATGAAATGAGTGGTGGGGGTAGGAGATCCAGTACTAGGGGTAGGCAAAAGAGGTACCTGCCTAGTGCCCCCTCACTGTTGTGCCCTAGGCAGGTGCATCTTCTGCCTACCCCTAGTTCCAGCCCTGCCAGTGATCCCCAACCAGTGATTTGAGACAACAAGTTGCTCACCAACCCCTTGGATGTTGGTCCAAGTGGCCTTAAAGCTCGTGCTTATTTTTAGATTCCTGGCTTAGAGGCAATTTTTAGTTGCATAAAAAATTGCACTGCAATAGAGCCTCCTGTAGGCTGTAACTTCACACACATGCCACCAAATAACCAATCATAGTCCTTATTTGGCACCAACAGGAACATTTTTCATATTTCAGTTGCTCCCTAACTCTTTTTACATTTGAATGTGGCTCACAGGTAGAAAGGTTTGGAGCGCACTTCCAAGAATAACCAGGACCGAAAATGTGTTTTCACCCCAAATCTCACCCTAACTAAACTTCAAGCTAGGCTTTCAGGTTATCTAGAAGAGAAAATAGGAAACAGGAATTCTCTCTAAACTGATATTTGGACTGAGCTCCCACTGCTCCAACATCCACTCAGTTTGGGGACCCCTAATCTAGACCATTTGCCACAGAATATTGTAGTTTTAAAATTGGTTCTGATGGGTAGGCTACTGATATTCCCATGATACTTGGGGGCCAGGCCTTAACAATAACAAATTCCCTGTCACACTACAAGCATCCCCTGAATACATAAACCCTACGTATGAATTATTATTTTGTTTTTAGGAAAAAAAACTGTATTCTTTTGTCTTATGTTTGCAGTTCTAATCAGTTCATGCCATTTTTTTTTCCAATATCCCTGCATAGTTTTTCTTTATTTTCTGCAAGCAACTGACAGCTTATAGAAGTAAATGTTTCAAAATTTAGTCTTGAAAGCTTAAAATATGACACAAGCCAAGTCACAGTTCTTCTTTGTTTCCATTAATTTTCACAAGATTCACAAACTTGAGTAAAATTACAAAAGCTTGAATTTTACCTTGTAGCCAGGGAATTATGGAGGTAAAGTAAGCGGAGGTAAAGTAAGCTGAGGCAAAAAGGGCCAAAATATCAACAAAAAAGCAGAAATAAAGAGGAAACAATTCACCTACCACACACAGTCCCATTCCGACTTCCACAGCAGTGAATCTGGGCAGCCAATATCGTTTTGGCTAGATAATTCCAGGAAAATCTCAGGAGCTGTCCCCGTCAGGTGTGGTTTGTAAGTGTCTCAGTGCTAAACTGGCCCCTTAGATGTGAGATCAAGACACATAGTATTTCAGGGACAAATGAGGGTGGAAAGAAAGAGGGGAGAAAAACTACTGGTTCTCGACATAAATCCACAGAAACACAATACACGGCTGCGGAAGTGTATGTTTTTAGAAAAACACACACACATCGTTTATCTGCCAGCCTTTTTAGGGAATGACAAGCTTTCAAAGTGTGCAAAACTTATTAAGAAGTGTTTGGCACATGCATAAATATGCAGAGGAGGGGAAAGACTTTTATTCAGAACTTTCTCTTCCCCATCTACACCCTCACCCCCACTTTTTCTCTCCATTCTATTCAATAACCACCACTATGAATGCCACAGAAACTCACAGCCTCCCCACTTTTATGCCTTCACAAAAGGAGGGGAACTTCTGACCTTTCCCTTTCACATATCTCAACTAATTTGGAAGAGTACAAAACATTTAACGCCAAAAGAGAAAAAAAAGAAGGAAATGAACATTCTGCACGTGAAACATTTTTAAAATAGGAGCAGTGCTGCATGCTTTTTATGCATCATGCCACCCAAACCTTGCCATCTATCTCTTAAAAATGTACATTGGAGACAGTAACAAACAAGAGGACCCCTAGCTCATTTCCCATCCCACTTACATGAATAAGTGGCCCAGTGAAACCCACAATAAGTCAGAAGAGATTGAAACAATTCCAGAGGACATCCATACAGTCTCCCCGGGAGCCTGGCACAAAGAGGCATTGAGACAAAGGCAAAGCACTCAGTGCATCCTTGTACTGATCACTGTAACTTTCTGTCTCTACCTCTCTCTCTCTTTTTCTTTTTCTTTCTCTCCCCCCAACAGGACCACATTATGCATTTGCATTAGATTTAGCTTCAAATTTATAGTTAATTTATAGATCTGTTCCCTTTTCCCATCATGCTACAAAAACAGCTTTAAACAAAGGAATCAATTATCTAATGAACCTCTACTTGGCTTTATTTCTTAAAAAGTAATTTTAAAAACATCATCAAATGGGCTTTAAAAGCCTTTCATGTTCTTGAATGATACATACATTTTAAAAACTTCTATGGTAGTGAAAAACTGCAGTTAATAAAGCATTTATTTAATAATGAAACCCTGATATTCTGAAAGCATGACCATTTTTAAATTAAAGTAATTACAAATAACAGCAAAGGACATAACTTATTAACCACTTTTGAAAGTGATATATTCAAAGCAGAAATATTTTCAAAAGGGGTTTGTGTACTTTATATGTTTTTTATTGGTTGGGACTGGTTAAGAGGTGATGGGATGGATTTCTATTTAAATGCATGTGCCACATGGCATAGTCAGCCACCACAAGAGCTAATGAACTTTTCACTAATCCAATGAGTGTATTAAGTATAAATCCCTTTTAATGCTTGTGAACTAAAGCCTTTTCGGGGGAACAAAATGCAATTTTGCAAAATGTTATTAAATTCTTGCATTTTCTTGCTACCTGGGTGTGGGCAAAAATCCTAACCCACACCATTAAATTACCTTCATCTTGTGTTAAAAAGGAATAAAATATTTTCTCTACGATACTGCATATGTATTAATGTTTATGGGTGGGTCTCCTTACAATGTGACAAGGTTGGTATGATTAGTTGCACAGATCATGACCTTCTTGTGGATAGGAGGTCTTCTTCTTATCCCTTGGCTTTTAAGAATTTGTCAGTAATGCACATAATTATTGCGTCCAAGTTAAGAGTTTGTGGAGTTATTCAACCATCAGGCATGGGAAATCCTGCAGTGACCCCTTCCCTCAACCTTGGCTTTTGTAGTCATTGAAGTTTAATAGAAATATATTATTATCATCCCACTGCTTGGAGGCACCTCTCAAATGCAGGGGTCAAATAGTGACTTAGTTAACCCGGCCATATCTGCATGGTGTAAGTTAGAAACAGAACAAGGACACAGGAGCCTTTTGATTCCTGTTTTTAGATTTAGGCAACTTTTGGAATTGTTTGTATAATATACTGAAAGAAAATGATAATTCCGAGGATCCCTTTATGCCCATAACCACTACCTGCACATTTGAGCTGATACCTATACACAAGTAAATATCTTTTGGTAATTTAAGTCCTTCAAGATCTTATTATGAAAAAAACATGTTTTTTTGGGGGAAAAAAAGCTTAAGGTTTTGTTCAAACACTGGAGGACGGGTCATGAAATGTTTGGTCCTGTAATACACTGTGCATGGCCATCTTTCATTTTCTTAAGATATGCAGGAGGAGGAGTAAGGTAAGCAGAATAGCAGCACTGGAAAGAAAAAACATTTGTGATATTCTGCTTGTGGAAGTGTGGGTGAGTGAATTCTTTCAATATAATGCTTCAAATTTTAATGCTTTTCAATATATTTACTGTAGTGATCTTACTGGCATGTCTGCTGTTAATAGAGTGCTCATCCAATTCAGCAGTGATCTTATTGGCATGTCTTGGGTTTAAAAAGAGAGCTCAACCATCTATGTAGTGCTTGCACCGGCATGTCTGGGGGTAATATGCACATAGTTTATATTTTGCATTGATCTTACAGGCATGCCTGGTAATTTTAAGCTTATAGTTTATTTTCTGCATTGATCTTACTCTCATGTCTGGGGTTAATATATTAATTGTCCATTCTGCAATGATCTTACCTGCATGTCTGGAGTTAATGGAGTGCTCATTGGCCATTTCTGATGTGATCTTATTGGCATGTCTGGGGTTAATGAAGACTAAAGGTAGTGGCAAAGGTAAGGTGACCAGATTTTTAAAGTGAAATTCCCCCAGAACTCATGGCAGGATTAAGACCAGGCCTGGATGTGTGGCGAGGCCATAAAGGCCCAGGCCTAGGGCAGCACAAATTTAGGGGTGGCATGCCACCCCGCTGCACTGAAATTTTGCTCCCATACAGAGCAATGGAGACCTCTCCCCACTGCTCCGTATGTGAATTTAAATTCCCGCATGGGGGCAGGGGATGGGGGGGGGGTGTTCGCAAATGTGCGGCAGGGGGCGCACAAATGGGGGCGGCCTATCTAAAATATCTTATCTAAATAAGGCAAGACAAGAGTTAAAGAAGAAGGAAAGGCATTTTTGTATTTTACTGGCAATAGATTAGTCACAATAGTGCAAGCTAGAACACTTGCACAATTGCACGGGGGGGGGGGGGGTTGCTGCAGCGATCCACAAAATTATTAATAATAATAAATTATTATTCAAACTACTATATCAGTTCTCTGCACAGCTTGATTGTTCTCTCCTGCGCCCCCTGTCTGTAAAAAAATTCATTTCGGATCCTGATTATGATTATGGATGCTCCATGGCGTTATTTCTCCACGGGGACCAAAATCCTGGGTGATCCCCAGGGAATGGGGATGGATGGTAAGCATAGGAAAAGGGATCCATAATTTGTAAGAGCAAAGCCTTACACAATGAGGCAGGTATAAGTTCTTCTGGCATCCGCCAAAACCAAACTTCTGTTAGACAGTCAAATGCGAAGCACAATATATCACTTTAGAGAACACATTTCTACATCTCCAAGGACATAGATTTTTCTACTAGCAATGCATGGCATTGCACATGGTGCATATAAGTTTACATATCACTGGCAAAAAACACAAGAGTGGACCAGCTCCAGACTGAGATGTGTTGACAGGCAGATGGTTAACATATATATGTCAAACAAGGAATTTTGGCTGCAGATTATTAACATCATTATTATATGTATTTATAAAGCCAATATATTCGGCAGCGCTGTGTGTAATACATTGAACATACATATTAAAGTACAAAGCAACCAGTATAAGAGGTAAAGAGAGCCCTGTCCAAAACAGCTTACTGTCTAAAAGATTAGATACTGTTTATAGTTCTAGAAGCATTCTACTGCCAGCTGCAGTAGAATTTATGTTGCACGCAGAGTTGCCATTGCTGGGAAATGCCCCACATTGAACTGTATCATAGAAGAATAGCTTTCCTAGTTCAACATGGATATTAATAGTAATCAGTAAACAACCTACCAAATATGGTGCAACGGCAGACATTAATAATGTGATAATAATTTCAAGAACATAAATATCCTATGTATAGCATTGTATCTTTTTTTAAGCTTTTCTCTACAGGCAGTAATCCATCAAGAGTAGGGCTAGTACTATTCTCTGTCTGGCACCTACAACTGAGCTTTAGAGGTACATGGCTGTTACAGATCTCAGTTACAGCTCTGGCCACACAATAGCTATGTCTCTTTCCAACCCCCCCCCAAAAAACACAATTTTTAAATAGAGGTTTTATAACTCAGGGTTTCATGCATATTCCCGGAACAGTAGCACAATGACTGCGCCGCTGCACACCACATACAGTATCATGTATAACATATATTGCATAGTTGAAGTTATATGCTAAAGAGGGCCTTGGCAAATTTTATATGCAGAGCTGAAAATGTCTGTCAGCAAAATGTTGCTTTTTGGTGTATTGAATTCAGCTGGTTTTACTGTACCTTTTAAACACTTGATGAAAAGGCACACTATGAAAATCCCTCAATAACGTAAGCCTTTTGTGCTTATTTCTACTTCTGAATAAGCAGTGAGTAGGGGAATTTAAAGATCCATTGGAATTTACTGGAACCTGCTACATTACCAATAACAGAAAGGGGTTAAATGGCAAAAGGAAAACTAGGGACATCAAAATATACAAACTCAGCTTGGTGTGTCCTTTAATTAAGTCTCGTTAGAGGAATGCAGCTGCTTCTCTCTCCTTGTCCCTCTGCATGCATTATTTACCCAATTACACAGCTGCCCCCCTCCTAAAAGGAAGATCTGCATTCACTAAGGAAACTGCATACATACAGGCAAAGATTTTAACTCTGCTTACAGCCACCGTTTCTCTTTTTATATGCAAAGAAAACCTTAATAAAGATGACAATGATAAACAAGTGGCAACTTGACGCAAACAATAGGAGAGGTATTGTTGAGATATATATTATATATATAACGTCTTAATTTAATTTACTAAAGAGTGGAAACTCAACTGGTTCATGTTCTTGCTTTGAAAAATAAAAACAGTATATAATTCTTCCTTTTTTTGGGCATAAATTCACCAGTACCTGCAAACTCACATGGTGATCCATTTTGTAAAATTCTTCCTGTAGCAAATTATTTTTAGACTATGAGTAAAATCTGAGAATAAGTGATATCCATATCGAGTAGTTTGGCTAGTTCTCTTGGCAACGTCTGACATCTTGATTTAAGGCAATGGTAAGGAAAGACAGTTTTTAATAAAGTGTCCTGAAATATATCTGCAAGTTTTTAAGATAAAAAATATTATTATTTTATGAGACATAATAAAGCCTGCAGAAAGCTATAAATAAATGTACCTACAACTATTCTGGTTAACAAGTAATTACCCTGTCTATTTTATTTTGTTATTGGGAATAGTAATTTATCAGTGGAATATGGCCATGCCCGCCTCAGATATTTAGCAACAGATTCCAATTTCTTAAGCAGATATAAACTGGTGGTTTGCCACTTTTGATTGGATTCTGATGGATTACATGGGACCAACTGTGTTCATAACTAGGCCCATAAGGCTTTAGGCTGATGCCACACGTGGCGTTTTTACGCGGCGTTTTTTCTCAGCCTAAAAACGCTGCACAAGCCACACATGGCGTTTTTCAGCCTAGCACTGGTGACGTAAGCAAATCCCGTTGCCATGGTGCTAATAGTGCGAAATAGCAAAAAACGCAGCGTATTTCCGCTAGGTCTGGCAGCTGCCTTTGCGTATCCATAGGAATAGCTTGCTTTGCAAGTACTGGCGTATTTCAGCCAACGCTTGAAAAATCCGTGCTTAGGCGTTTTCTAGCGTATTTCCGCTTTGTGTGGTTTGCTGCGCGTCTTTTCAAGCTATTTCTATGGATGATGATATCAGGCATTTTTCAGCCGCTGAGAGAATTAGAAAATACGCAGCGTAAAAACGCCACGTGTGGCATCAGCCTTAGACTAAAGTCCAAAATTATTATTCAGTAAACAGTGCACCCTGATTGAAATGCACAATTAAATGCAGTTGGCCAACTTTGTAATATGAGCTACACAAGACTTTGACATGTTCTCTTTTTTTGTACAAGCCGAAGTCCTATATTGCTTCTAAAAATATTGCTTCTAGCTACCACTGTAAATATTTCCTCACAGATGCACCTTGACAGAGCTTCAGAGATTCAGTCTGCATTACTTAGCATTCTCTGGAAAATGGCAAGTTAATACGGTTTTTATGTTTAATTGTATATTTACAATGTGCAAAATTATGTAATGATTTAAGGTACAACCTCATAATCTTAAGTAAACTAAAAGGTTAGAACATTATACCATTTTATTTCATGTGGTTTGTGTGCTTGCTAAATGCACATAAACAGAGATTTAAATTTCTTGCATTGGCATTTTTTTCTGTGTGGAAACAAAAATCTCTACTTGAGAACAAATTAATTGGGGAAAATAAGAATTCTACAGAAATTTTATGGTTGCACAAGGACATCTGGATGCATTCGTTGACTGAGGTAGTTTTTTAAGGAAGTCACAAGTTTATGAGTAAGAAGTAAGAGTCTCTTCTTAAGAATGTTGTGAAAAATAAGAATTCTACAGAAATTTAACGGTTGCACAAGGACATCAGGATGCATTCATTGGCTGAGGTAGTTTTTAAGGAAGTCAGAAGTTTATGGTACTTGTGTCCAAACATGCTCTTTGCGCTTCACATAGCTGCCTTGGTCCTCAAGAAGAATTTGTCCTAGTGCACCTACTGACACAAGTTTATGTCACAAGTTTATGAGTAAGAAGTAAGAGTCTCTTCTTGAGAATGTTGAGGAAAATAAGAATTCTACAGAAATGTAACAGTTCCACAAGGACACCAGGATGCATTCATTGGGCGAGGTAGTTTTGAAAGAAGTCACAAGTTTATGCGTAAGAGGTTAATAATAAATAAATAAATAAAAATAAAGGATAATAATAACCAATGTATTTTATACAACATTAGGCCCTCTTTCAAGCAGTAATTTTTTCAGTACTCCAAGCCCACAAGTGTTTAGAACAAGATGATGCCCTGCAAATCAACCCAAGTACTAACCAAACTGCACTAAACTTTCTGTTCAGCTCTTAATATTCGCCAGCCACCTCAAACCACACACTGTGTGCAGCCAAAGTTCAAAGATCAACTTGCTCATTTATTAATGCAAGTACAAGTGCCCCTGAGCTAAAGTGGCCACAAGGTTGTGCATGTATTGATGCTATTCAATTAAGGTACTTGTGTCCAAACATGCTCTTTGCCCTTCCACATAGTTGCCTTGGTCCTTAAGAATTGGGTCCTAGTGCACCTACTGACACAAGTTTATGAGTAAGAGGTTAGAGTATCTTCTTGAGACTGTTGGGGAAAATAAGAATTCTGCAGAAATGTAACGGTTACACAAGGACATTAGGATACATTCATTGGCTGAGGTAGGTTTTAAGGAAGTCACAAGTTTATGAGTAAGAGGTTAGAGTCTCAAGAATGTTGAGGAAAAAAAGAATTCCACAAAAGTGTAACAGTTGCACAAGGACGTCAGGATACATTCATTGGCTGAGGTAGCTTTTAAGGAAGTCAGAAGTTTATGAGTAAGAAGTTTGAGTCTCTTCTTGAGAATATAGGAGAAAATAAGAATTCTACAGAAATTTAATGATTGCACAAGAACATCAGGATTCATTCATTGGCTGAGGCAGTTTTTAAGGAAGTCACAAGTTTATGAGTAAGAAGTAAGAGTCTCTTCTTGTTGGGGAAAATAAGAATTCTACAGAAATGTAATGGTTTCACAAGGACATCAGGATGCATTCCTTGGCTGAGGTAGTTTTTAAGAAAGTTTATGAGTATAAGGTTAGAGTCTGCAGTATATTTATATATGGTATAAGTTGTTGGAGGGAGAAGTGGGGATCATTTATGGTAGAAGGTCAAACCTGGTGCAATGATTTTATTTTATGCACATTTACCCACTTTTTTGCAAAAACATCATAATCTTGAATTTGTGGTCCAAACATTGGTATACATTGCAATTTGGCCATCCCCTAGGTTAAAGAAAGAAATGTGGCTTCTCTTACTTTCACAACCAGTGATGCCCTATTCACACACCAAGAAGTAAGCAGTTTCTGTATGGATACAGTGTGCTCAAATAGGAGCACAGGGTGTTCTGTTTAAAACGCCCCTTTAAGATGTCATGCATGCCCAAATAGTCTAGCATTATTTAATGATAAGACAGTTTGTATCTAAATATCTAAACTATACTGATTATTTGGGCAAATGGGAAAGGCTCACAAAATGAATAGGAAATAGGGAAAGTTAAACCTTTAGGGCAAAGACAGATGGGGCGATTAGTCGGTCAGGTTTTTAAAATCTGTGCATCGACTAATTGCATATTTCTGCGTGGACAGGATTTTAAAAAAATTGTGGTGACTAATCGCCGTGTCTGTCTTTGCCCTTATCATACATTGATTAGCCTCTAAAAAAATCAAATAAACAGTGATGCAATTTTTGGAACTGCTGCCATGTAGTGCCAGGATTTGACTCTATACTGGTAGGTTTACTGACATCTGATTAAACAGATCATAATGTGTAATTGTCAGTAACTAGAGTTGAGAAATTTGATTGTTTCTACATTGGGGCAGAGACAGAAACAAGACATTCTCCGAAGATTTTCTGAATCTGTCAGCAATATTTAAATAAAGGATAATAATGACCAATGTATTTTATACAACATTAGGTCCTCTTTCCAGCAGTAATTTTTTTCAGTGCTCCAAGCCCACAAGTGTTTAGAACAAGATGATGCCCTGCAAATCAACCCAAGTACTAACCAAACTGCACTAAACTTTCTGTTCAGCTCTTAATATTCGCCAGCCACCTCAAACCACACACTGTGTGCGGCCAAAGTTCAAAGATCAACTTGCATATTTATTAATGCAAGTACAAGTTCCCCTGAGCTAAAGTGGCCACAAGGTTGTGCATGTATTGATGCTATTCAATTAAGGTACTTGTGTCCAAACATGCTCTTTGCGCTTCCACATAGTTGCCTTGGTCCTTAAGAAGAATTGGGTCTTAGTGCACCTACTGACTTGGGGAAATCTGGTGATACCGCCACCCTATATGTAGCGGTAGCTCTAGGGTTTAATCAGCGTATTGCATTAATAGGTGCACCACACTTGTTTCCAAAAAATGACATGCTTATACCATCCTCACAACAAAAATGTTAGCCACAACTTGCACCCGATTCACAATCACATGCAATTGTGTTTTGTATTGTTTTTTGACAAATTAGTTGCAATGCTGTGCTTGGTGGCAGTTACCCTGCATTGTGGGTAAAAAATATGGCAATTTGCATCCAAAATTGCATGTTGAATTTGCATAAGTAAATCACTCTTTGTGTGTATCTCAAGGAACAAGAATAACAGAAGCACCACATTGTCCACTCTGCTAATGGAATCTAAACTCTCTACCAGTGGCCAGCATTCAGGGAATTGCAACATAGGTGCAGAAAAATATTATTCCAATTTGTACATTTTGGGGTTTTTTTGCATTGCAATGTTTAAATACTGACTGTAGTGTTCCATGTTCAGTTTCCCTGAGACATTATTTAATGGCATCCAACCATAGGACCCAAGTAAAGGGTTATTCTCTTGAGTGCAATATTCCTGAGAAATGTATTTGCCGTAGATCACAAAACATATGGTTCACATTCCCTTTATTGTAAATATGGCTTACTGGGGCAACAGCCAAATTTAATTTGGCAAAAAAAAATTTATAAGCCATGCTGTGATGAAAGTTCCCTATTTAAAGGGGAATAATCATGAAATCAAAAGAAGAACCTGGCTTTTCCTGCACAATGTAAAAATGCACAGATAGCTATAGACATGTGGCGCTGGGCTATGATGTCAGGAAGGACCAAGTAAAAGTGAGAAGAGCAGTAATTGGTGCTTTAAAATAATATCAATAAAATATAAAGGAACATATGTAGTAAAATACCTTATTCTATATAAGATTCTCAGACTGTAGATTTTGATTTCATAATTGTTCAATTGTCAAATTGTCAAATTAATCTTTATTGACTAGATAGCAATTACCTAAATGACCTTTCCATAGATTATTAACAAAACAATTGATAGGAGACACAAAATATCATATACCATTTCAAAACAAATAGTTCTTGAAAGATCTAAGAACATTTTGTATACAATTTAGCACTTTTATTTCACTCTTTGCATAGATAAAAGAAGTACATAAACTGAAGAGTTAAAATAAGCACTCCCCTCAAATAAAACAACATGTAAGTTAAAACAATTGGTGAAAAAGTCAATAATTCAGTATATAAGAGTAAATATCAAAGATCAAACAAGGTCTTTGTTACTGTGAATAGGGAAAATTAAACAGGAATTAAACAGCAAATGTTCTATATTTGATGTCACTGTTTTTAAGAGTGCTGTCCCAATGATGGTGTTATCATTAGTAGCACTTAACACTATCCTATCTATGAAGGACATATAAAAGATGATGCTTGCTTCTTGGTGGAAAAAACAAAAAACAAATAATGTTTCCCTCAGCTAACTCATCCAATTTAGTTTGGTTAAGACTTTATTTTTATATGTGTTTTTGCTCTTTCACTGGCAGACTCTCTCTCTCTCTTTCCGCTCTCCACATTTAGAGGATATGGCTTGGAGGGTCCCAGCTGTTACCTTGTGCGTAACTACAAAGTGCCCTTGTGGGAGAACACGTCTAAAAGACAAGTGAAGCACAAACGAGCTATCCAAAGAGGACAGAGGAGAAGAGGTGGGGGGTAGGGATCAAGGGGAACATATGGGATCCTGACAGTAGTCAAGAAATACACACTGGCTTTATGAATGCCATGTGTCTGTCCATGTGTGCAGACCTTAGCAGTAACACCGCTCATGCATATTACTGCTCTTATACAGTAGTGCTATTTTAATCTCCTTTATTATTTGTTATACAAAGTCATACTGGGCCAGTTTAATTTTGATGGGAAACACATAACTCATGGTTTATCATATAAAAACTCCATTGAAGTAGAAGAAGATATTGATAATGAACTGTATCTGGCCCATTATATGCTGCACCATAGGCACTTAGGATAACAGTTTCTGTGTGTAAGGTAGTAGGGATATAACGATAAGACAGCATTACTGGTGGGTAAGGGTAAAATATAAGTGAAATTAATGCTGTATCAGCGCCCCCTGGAGGCTGGCTTTCCAGGTCATGTGTCTTTTCAGCACGAGTGGGTAGATGTTGCCATCTGTATCTTTCCATTTTATCCCCCTAGGCTATTGATCTCGCTAATACTTTAACCTGAGTTGCTATATCACTGTCTTAGAGCAATAGCAGACTTTTATCCTCTGCATAAGAAAGTTTTGTTGGCTAAATTAATCTGTAAAGGACCCTTTACAGTTATTATATATATTAATAAAACACTAACATATTCCACAGCCCTGTACAATAGAAGGGTTGGAACAGAACACTGTGGCAGTGTGTACGGTTTCATACATGAGGGGTATAGCTATATACTATATTCTATATGCTTTGGTTTAACAGTTTAACAATGAAAGGCAGAGAAGTTAGGCCTGCAAAAAAAATTATAAATAAATAATATATTTTTAATATGGATTTATTTTTTCTAAGCCTCTTTATACAAGGCAAACAGCTAACAAGAAGCTTGGATGTTCCTTCATAAGGCCAAGGAAGCAGAATACAAGGGGAATGCTTGTATTTGGGTACAATCAAATCTAAGATGCAAAGGAGGGAGTCTACAAGGCAGGTCATTTTGAAAGCATGACCTCAGATAAAAGAGAAAACATTTTTTTACCTGCTGTGCTCAGCTAGAACATTGGACTCCAACAGAAACAAAAACAGAGACGGTCCTGAGGAGCAGGCATGAGAACAAAGGCAGACCAACTGAGACGACAAATATGTATAAACAAACTGCAGGTGCTTTGTTTAATTAACTGACCACTGTTAGCATGAAAGCAATCAGATGGTACAACAGCTCACTAGCAAAACTGGCATGTATTGGCATCTACTAATTACAGATGAATTTAAAAACCAACTGCTTACCCCTTTCCTTCTAGTCCCTTTGTGTTATTAGGTATGGGGTTATAGTCGCTTAATTGTCTTTTCCAACTTTGTAAACATATTTCTGAGTTATTATGTATTATTTCTGAGTTAAGATGTATTTTTTGTACACTCTCTCTTTAGGAGGCCTTATTTCTTCTTTTGGTCTTAAATATCGCTTATATGCAGATGACATCCAAGACAGGGACCTCCCTCCTACTGTGTCTCATACCACATGGCACTTATTCCCTGTGCATTTATATATATTTATTGTATTTATTTATTTATTATAACACTTGTCCTCCCAGTGTGTAATCTTGTATTTTGTAATATTGTACAGTGCTGCATACCCTTGTGGCGCTTT
The DNA here is from genome assembly GCF_000004195.4 of Xenopus tropicalis. NCBI lineage: Eukaryota > Metazoa > Chordata > Amphibia > Anura > Pipidae > Xenopus > Xenopus tropicalis. The sequence continues at coordinate 91,941,989 of NC_030680.2, read as the reverse complement.
ATAAATAAAGTTATACATATATACATACATACATTTGAATGTTGTAAATAAAGGCATTAAATGGGTGGTTCACCTTTAAAGTAACTTTTGGTATGTATAGAATTACCTATTCTAAGCAATTTTTTAATTGGACTTCATTATTTATTTCTTATAGTTTTTGAATTATTTGCCTTCTTCCAACTCTTTGCAGTTTTAAATGGGTGTCACTGACCCCAGCAGCAGCCAAACAACTATTGCTCCATGAGGCTACAGTTTTATTGTTATTGTTACTTTTTGTAACTTTCTTTTCTATTCAGTCCCTCTCCTCTACATATACTAGTGTCTCATCTCACTCCCTTGTTGCTAAGGTAAGTTTGACCCTAGCAACCAAATAACAGCTGAAACCCAAGACTTGAGAGCTCCTGAACTTAAAATTAAATAACTAGAAAAACTACAAATAATAAAAAATAAAGACCAATTGCAAATTGTCTCAGAATATTACTCTCTACATCATACTAAAAATTAACTCAAAGACGAACAGCCCCTTTAAAGCCCTTTATGGCCTGTGGCTTTACTGGACAACTTCCTAGCTTCCCATCAAGGACTTATGTGTTGAAATGTTTAAACATTTTTTTGCAGGCACTCTTGCCATTGGAGTTAGCCTTTGGGTTAAAATACAAACATTTTTAAAACCATAAATAGGCATTAAACTTGAAACTTGACAGATTTGTTCTATTCCAGCCACCTTCAGAATTTGTAGCATAGATAACTCCTTTGAGCCTTTCAATGACACATTAAAATAATCAGAAGGTTGCTAACATTGGGTATGACTAAAGACAAAGAGTGTGAGCACACTTGGCATCTAGCTGACCACAAGTCTATGCAATTTATTTAAACAGCGCATTAAAAGAAATTACATATCCATTGACAATTTCACATAAATGACCTTTGGAAACAAATGAACTAATATTGGTGCTTTGCTGAAACTGAGCAAAGAAACAAACTGTATTATCTTTACAAATGTTCTGACCCAGAATCAGTTTGTACCAATACTAGTTAAGGGAATAATAGTTAGGACTGACAGAATTGCAAAACCCTTGGATTCTGGCCATTCAGGCTGTTCCAAAACGGTCACCACATTTAACAGCTATAAACATATACATATTTTTGTACATATATTTTCTTTATAGAGACTTATTGACTTCCTTATACTGATACTTGGCTTAGACTGAGACCTTTAAAGGGAAAGGATAAACTTATTTAAAAGCAAAGATAGCATTTAGATATTATTAACTTGCTTCTTTTGGAGAATTATTGGTTGCACTTATACTCGAGTAAAACTTGGTTAGTTTCTAGAAGCAAAACAACATTTCACATTAGCCCTCTTTTAACATCCTTTCTTACATACAAAGTTACACAATAGATTATAAAGCCTCTACAGTTTGCCAGCTATTATGACCAAGATTTTGAGAGAAGGTCTTATTTCGCTTCAGAGTCTATCACTACCGAATAAATATAAGTACCAGTGCTCTCGAAGGCCTCAAACTGCACAGGCCAAGGCAATACCTCACACTGAGACATCAAATTTCAGACAAGCTTGCTAAGGAACATGGACCAACCATTTTCCATCTGTATGTACTCAGCTAGTCAGCAGATAAACAGACCTGGATGAGAACTAATCTCTGCTACACTGTTTCATGGGTCAGTTTTTAAGAACAGAAATGAATAAGCAAACACTGCCTTCAATTGCAATTTACAAATATCTATCTATCTAATTGATAATAAGGGAAAGTGCACCTCTAATAACACATGCACTTTTAATATAATTACACAAAAGTATACAAATCCACCCATATAAATAGCAGCTGTCACCTTATATAATATGTTCTTGCTACTCCTCCATTTTATTATTTATTTTGCATGAATTTCACTGCTTAAAGGGACAGAGTACACCCCTTTTCAAGATCAGTTTAATGAATAAAATTACCAGTGGTGGCAAGAAGTTAAAAATCCAAAATTCCAAAATGCCTCTTAGTGCTCTAGCCCCTACAGGAGGGGATTTTGTAAATTACCCCTTTTGTATTTAACATCATAAGTATTTCTAGAAAGAAAAGTCTTATCTAGAATGTGCTGAGAGATTAATGGGAATGCATTAGCATGTCAGCATGTTACATGCGTGTGTACCTAGGGTGGTGTCTCATTTCTAAGTTATCACATTGCCTTTCCAGTTACACTAGTGTGAACTGTGCATCTGCTTACATTGATAAAGGAGGGGAGCAGCAGAAAGCTCTGGGCTTTGCACTTTACACACAAAAAGACTTGCAGCTTGTGAATGACTCTTCCTTGTTGAAGCTAATGTAACACTCCAGTGACGTCTACTCTAGTGGCACTAACTGGTATATTTTAAAATAACCGTTGTGTCTTTATTTACATTTTTAAATGTTCTTGAAAGCTGCTGCTCTGCAGCTCAATGAATTGTTGGTTAAAGGAAAAAAATCTCCTGCCCTCTGTTTTTAACCAATAGCTCACCAATATCCCAATACCAACCCTCTAATTGCACATAGCGATTGGTGACCACCATCTTCAAATGCATCACATCTGGTATCAGTCTCCCTGGCAGAAATCACAAACCAAAAGCATGCATAATGGAAACTATTTATGAGAATTATTATTATTATACCACTTTTATATTCACTTCCAACTATTTACAAGGACCTACTGATCCACACACCTTGTGGAAATTAAAGCGATACTTACACTAAATGCAATATCATTTCCATAATACAATATCACAAAGGCATTTTTTTCCCAAGCTGACCTGTGTTGAAAAGTTTATATCACGGTGACTACAGATATAGGAATTAAGTTGCTGACCATGTTTTTTTTATTGAAGCACAGAGCAGCCCAATTTCCTAAATGCTAGTAATAAAATGAATAAGGAATATTTGACTACTGTAGCTCTAAAAATAGGGGCAGTCCTAAAAGACCTTCCCAAGAGGTCCTAGGGATGACATACCAGCAAAAGTGTGTTTAACCAGTGAGGCTGACTAGTGTGTATGCTGTTGAGTATATTGCACAGGATTCACACATGCACCTGCGGTATGTGGGGAGATTGGGCAATAATGCCTCAGGTGGTAGAAGCACTCAGACTACCTCTAAATATCTCAATCGTGTCTGGGCGTGTTACAGTCACTGACAGGTCCCCTTCTGTATCTTACAATAGAATAAGATTGTTTCTTTTTCAGTGAAAGACTGAATTCCCAAGAAATCCTTCCAAGACCCATAAAAAACTGACTACAACAAGACTTTACAATATCCTCTTAGCTGACAACCAGAGAGCAGGGCTGGTCTTATAAATTGCAGGACCCCCTACACAAGGTGTTGCCAGCTGGCACATGATTCCAGGGCTGGGGGCGAATAGTGCCTGCCTCTCACTCTCTCCATGTGACTGATGTTGTAACCCTGCCACACATGGTCAACATTTTGTACGATTATATTGGTGGGTGTATGGCCAGGTTTATTTGTGTTTCTGATCTTACCACAGGATAGCTTTCATGTTCACCTGTTCACCTTTGCTTTCGGGATGGAGACTGGGAGTCAAGCAGAAATATCGGAAAGTAGGAAGAGCCAGGGCCCAAAGGCCACATCCAATACAGATACATGCTCACTATGCTTAACATTCTCTTTTCTTGAGTATTATAAGCAACTGATATACTGTTGTGTAGCAACAGTTAATGTATATAACTTTCTTCCAGAGTACGGTATGTCACATACAGTGCCGGAACTAGGTAATCTTTCTACGGTGCATTCCTTGGTGCTGTTCAGCTCTACCCCTCTTCTAAAAACACAAGTCCCTGGCTTGCCTTTGCCTTCACATGCTCAGGTATTTTTTAGCTACTATTTTACTCAGACAGGAACAATATATAGAAGGAAATTACCTCTGAACTAACTAAGTATCCTATACAAAAACTAAGTATCATATACAAATACTAAGTATCCTACACAAAAGATGCACCTGTGTGAGCAAAAATCACGATAATTGAGTTTAGTAGAGGGGCACAGACATTTGATAAATGTATGAGGCTCCTGCTTCTTCTGCCTACTCCTAGTTTGAATGGTTCTCTTACTGTCTACACAGGAAGATGTGAACATTCTGTCTGCTATCACTCAAATGCCAGTTAGAGGCCCTTCAGTGGAATTCTTCAGCAATCAAAGAAAAGCTTGGTCGTGTTGGCAGGATACACAACTTAGGTTAATAGCTTACTTTCTTTTTAAAACCATGGGAAAACACATTTTACCTTGTTCTTATCACTTCCTAGTAAGAGGCTTATTTTTACTGGCCACAGCTTAAACAAGCGTGTAAAAAAAAAAGGTTTGTTTAGCCTGCTGTTTCTATAAAAGAGCAAGGCTATATAAAAGGAGAAGAAAAGGCAAAATTACTGGGGGGGGTGCCAAAATGTTAGGCACCCCCCAGTGTTTGTAATCACTTACGTTATACCCCAGGTTGGTGCTTCTGTTAGGAGAAAACAAAAGAGCTGCAAAAGAGCGATCCTCTACCTTCTTTCGTCTATCTTCGAAATCTCAGGGCTGATGCATGCACACTAAACTCTGGCTTGTCCCTCTACTGCATGCGCAAGTGGTGCAAATACAGAAGAAGGACGAGGATCAATCTCTTGCAGCTACCCCGGGCTGGTGCGGTTTTCTCCTAACATGGTAAAAGGTAAGTGATTACAATCACTGGGGGATGCCTAACAATTTGACACCCCCCAGTAATTGTACCTTTCTTTCTCCTTTAACAAATAAAAAGAAAATGACCAGGGGAGGGGAACAGATTTGCTTTGGGGTGCAAAAATACAGCAATGAAAAACCGGCCTTCTTTAAACTTTCCATGTTTTTAAATTGCTTTTTATTAAAGAACAATTAAACACATAACATTTAAGAAGAGAACAATTAATACTCTCTTACAGATAACTATTTTGTATTTACAAAAAAGAAAAAAAGACACTAAAAGGGGGCAGGTAAGTGAAGGTAAATATCAAGTCACTGACAAGATGAAATTTAAAGTCAGAGGGTCACTTGCAAAACTATGCTATGGGAAGGAATTAGTTCCTTTCTTTATCTGTCAGCACAGCAGAAAATGCAGACGAGGCAAGCTCTGCGCAGGACATGAGAAGCATCTTCTCACTGGAGAAGTTGCCTGAAAATTCATTTAGCTCCAAGGCCACTGGCACAGCAGCCCTACAAGAGAGTCATAGTGCAGAAGGGATAGCTCAGCATAAACTTTATTTGTGTATGATATACAAAGTGGTAGTCTATTTGATGTTTTGTGGATATTGAATTATTTACATTTTTTGTTATGCAGCTATCGGCTTGAAATTTCAAATAGCCATGTGGTGGCTAGGAGTTAATTACCCTAGCAACCAGGTAGCATTTAGGTTCATGAAAAAGGTAAACTTTTAGTAAGGTCATGTTGTCTCTTGGTGTAACCCATACATGGTTGTAACCAGGCCCAGCTTAGGGACGACATGCCGCCCCGCCACACCTAAACTTGCTCGCATACGGAGCAATGGGAACAGGACGTGCTTAAACTTAAGTGTGTCCTGCCGCCAGTGCTCCGCATGCACAATACTAAGGGGGGTGGGAAATGAGGGCAGCCTCTGGGCGCCCCCCCGAGAAATCTGGTGCTGGTTGTAACAACATGGCAGTCACGGAATATTATGTAACAATATTACTTTATACTGTAATATGGTTACACCAATTTAAGCTCTGGACAAGAGTAATCAAGTTTTTTCAGAGCACTGCAAATGGGAAAAACAAAAATTACTAAAATGAAGAACTAGATTTGTCAGTTAGTTAAAGGGTGGTTCACCTTTAAGTTAACGTTTAGCATCTTAAACGGATACTGTCATGATTTTTATGGTGTACTTTTTATTTCTTAATCACACTGTTTACATAGCAAATAATTCACTTTACTATTTAAAATTTCATTTTTGAACCAACTAATGCATTTTTTTTAGTTGTAATATTGGTGTGTAGGCAGCCATCTTAATGCATTTTGCCTTAGTCTAATCTTTCAGAAGGAGCCAGAGTTACACATTAAAACTGCTTTCAGGTAACCTATTGTTTCTTCTACCACCGTGTAACTGGAGGAGTCCCAAGCCGGACTTGGATTTCTTTCTATTGAGTGCTATTCTGATATCTACTGGGAGATGCTATCTTGCTACCTTCCCATTGTTCTGCTGATCGGCTGCTGGGAGGGGGTGATATCACTCCAAGTTGCAGCTCGTCAATATGAGTGTAACTGAAGTTTATCAGAGCACAGGTCACATGGTTGTGGCACCCTGGGAAATGAAGAATATGGTTAGCCCTATGTGAAATTTCAAAATTAAATATAAAAAAATATGTTTGTGTTTTAAAAAAATGATTTCAATGCAGGATTCTTCTGGATAATCTCTATTAACTGATGCATTTTGAAAAAAAACTTGTTTTTCCATTTTCCTATCAACTTTTTTAATTTTAATAGTTTTTTAAATATTTGCCTTGCTCTTCTGACTCCTTCCAACTTTCAAATGGGGGTCACTGACCCTGGCAGCCAAAAAACTATTGCACTGTGAGGCAACAATTTTATTGTTATTGTTACTTTCTATTACTTATTTTTATATTGAGGCCCTCTCTTATTCATGTTTTTGTTTCTCATTTAAACCACTGCCTGGTTGCTAGGGTAATTTGGACCCTAGCAACCAGATATCAACTACTTTCCAGACTGGAAAGCTAATAAACAAACAACTGCATAACTCAAAAACCACAAATAAAAAATGAAGACTGAATGCAAATTGTCTCTGAATAGCACCCTCTACAACAGTGATCCCCTACCCATGAGCCACATTCAAATGGAAAAAGTTTTGGGGAGCAACTCAAGCATGAAAAAGTTCCTGGAGTGCCAATGAGAGCTATAATTGGCTATTTGATAGCAACTATGTGGACTGGCAGCCTATAAAAGTCGCTGTTTGGTAATTACACTGGGTTTTTATGCAATCAAAATTAAAAAATAAGCACCTGCTATGAGGTCACTGGGAGCAACATCCAAAGGGTTGGTGAGCAACATGTTGCCCCCGAGCCACTGGTTGGGGAACACTTCTCTACAACATACTAAAAGTTAATTTAAAGGTGAGCAACTCATTTAATATAAAATAACTGTTTCTCTTGATAGTTTATAAGAAAAAGAATCACTTGCAGGAATCTGCACAATTAAACCTAACCTAGTTTTTTGTTATACTGTCCCTGAAATACGATTACTTATAAGAATCTGAACTATGTTAGGTGTAAAATGATACAGTTAAGTGCCTAGCCCCTGCATGCCCTCTCACCTACTGTTCAGCAATAAACTAAAGAAATGTCCTGTCCCTCAGCATCACATAACCTCTGTACAGGATACTCCTGAACTAATGATACTGCTCCAAAATAAGTTCTAGAGTGCTCTTTTTTTGGAAACACAAGCAGCATATGTTGTTTTCTATTTCATATTATTACTTTCTTTATTTCTATTATTTATTGGAAATGTGGTCTTTTTTACTGTTAAATTTTAATGCAAATTCCAATACATTCAACACAAAAACCTGTAAGAAGAAGGCTAAATGAGCAGGGACACTGTAAAATAAATATTAACATTACTGCTGTAAAAATCAAACCCTTTTAAGACCGCAAACATTACAGGTACACAGGTATGATATAAAACCTATACCTACAAAGACTGTTACATTTGCAATGCTCCTGGTTTATAATTATGGTATACGCACTTACCAGAATCCCCTCTCCACATTTTTCACTCATGGTCCTTCGGGGTATGTCTAATACTAAACAGAAAAAACAATGGTCCTAGTTTACTTGTACGGGCTGCTCTTCTTAAGCTTGTCTTGGTTGCCAGTTTGTTTTAGCTCTGTAGATTTCTGAGCTGCAAAGCAAAAAGAAGTTGATTTAATAAAATGAATGGGAGCAGCAGGCATGGCAGTATCAGTATACCAGAGGAGGAGGATATTTTGTTAACATGGTCACATGGTCCTCTAACACATTATTAATACAGCGACTACAGTGAATTAATATACATTGAACCTTCCCATACAGAGGGTTTTTTATAGTTCTCACTCTAGTGGTTAACTCTCTAATCAGGGTTCAGTACTTTCGCTTATGAATAACACATATTACTTTTACATGAAGGCAGTATAAATATCAGCCAGATGGCAACGCAATAAACCTGGGGCATGTAAAAAACTGTTTAAGATTCAAAAGTATCCAGAGAGAATGACTGATTGCACATTTTGCTATAGTCCTTTGCACTTAGCCTGGACAATACATTCACTTTGAGGATAGAAAAGCTCACCTGCTGTAAGATGTTGGTAAAGATCTCTAACTCATTTATGTATTACTGTAGACGAACATGACTCTCTGTATACTATGAATACCAAATATAACATTCTTATAACAACCTTTCTAAAGCTCTGATAAGTAATGGGTGTTTCAATAAATAGTATATAAATCTGCACTAGTAAGGTGTGCCTTCTGTCAGATCACTATATGGACATGCTCTGGCCTGCAGGTCATGTGGCATGAGAGTAGACCAGTGTGTGGCAAGAATAAGATATGGATACAGTTAAAAAGGAAATAAAACTAGAAAACTAGTACATCCCCTGCACCCCCCCCCCCCCAGAATCAGAAAATGTATTGGGCTTGATGGTGATATGCCCCAGGCTAAAGCCAGATGGTATGACTAGAATGAATAGAAACAGACTTGGATTACATACAGCTGGATGTTAATGCAGCACTGAGTTTGCCCTTGAGAAGAAAATATTTTTTGGGGAAGGTTGCTTTCCAAGGACTGAACCTCAGTTCACACAGAAGTGAAATCCTACGGGCAGTAATTGTTCAACTTTTTCAATTCATGAACCTGCGGAAGGTCTAACCTGTGGTTAACAAATATACTTAAATAATGGCGTCAGTAATTCACCCATCCAAGAATACCTAGCAAATAAGCTCTCATCCCAAATTTCTAATTTAACTAACGTTTAAGTTGGGCTTTCAGATGTATCTATCTGTAGGAGAGAAAACAAATTCAAGCTGCCCCTCAGGGTGGCCCATCCTACAGTTTGAAGACCACTGCCTTAGGGTTCACAAGAGCTATAAATCACGCCATTGAAACCATTCACATATTTATATGATAATTTGACATCTGGGGGCACTGCTAGTATAAAAAATGCATAGAGTATAATATAAAATTAGTTATTGATCTGCAAGATAAATATTTTTCAAAATAAGTTTTTTCATCAGAGCAGTCCCACTTAGGGCTCGTCGCATTTTATTCTTATTCTAAAAACATAACAATGTTTTTTCTTGTGCATTTAACAAAGGGGTCTGTTCAAAAAAAGGTAAGAAGGGGGTTTGTATAAAATGCTGTGGCTTGGGGATGAAAAGTATGAAACCCACTGCTGCATATTTGCATCATCTGTAGTTGTGAACAGGTGGTAAATTGTTCTACTTGAAGACCTTTTACAGGTCAACACACATCTGAGATAAAGAATTTCTATTTCAAAGATGTTATATGTAGCACAGTAATGAGACATTCCAGTTCAGGATTTTTTTTAAAGAATATACATGAAAACTTTATTCTGTAAATGTCCAACCTTCATATAAAATTTACTAAAGACGCTCATAATTCTTGTCAAACCCAAAAAATTGGGTCATAAAGCCAAGAGAATCTGTAAAATACAATATTTTAAAAGACAAAAATGAAATACTGTAGTATAAAATCAGAAAACAACCTATGCAAACCATGAATATGCTAGTAACATACACAGAAGTATTCTAGATTGCAGGCACTTTGCTCGGGTGTGAACACCTACCATAATCATATTTTTTATATGTTTATAGCTTTGATTAGGCAGGCAAACCTGTATCCTATCAGAACATTGTAATACCAAGTGTCAACTCCAACAGAAATAAAATTTGCAAAAGTTTCTCTAAAGTAATCAAACCTCACACACACACACATATTTATTTGTATATAAATATATATATACAAAAATATTCCTTACGAATGGAAATAACTCTCTACAACTATAATAAATAACACATACTGCATATAGTTTCTTTAGGCTATGTACTGTATATCAACTTATACTTAGAAATTGCCTTTGCTGGCAGAAATTAAGCAAATAAACTCATTAAGACCTACTTAATCTGAAATTAACAGATCATGTACGTGCTTTTAAAGCATTCAAGTTAGCTGGGACAGCGGAAACTTTCATCAGGTACAAGGAAGCAAATAAAGCATGCAAAAAAGCTATCAAGCAAGCTAAAATAGAGATGGAAAGGGATATTGCAGCAAGGAGTAAAAAGAATCCAAAATTATTTTTTAATTATGTGAATAGTAAAAAAATGAAGCAAGAAGGGGTGGGAACTTTATTATCACGGGGGGGTACGTTGGTTGATGAGAACGGGGAAAAAGCAGAAATTTTGAACTCTTATTTTTCATCTGTCTATACATCTGAGGAGCCAGATAATGAAGGTTTCCCTTTTAATATACCCAGTGCTAGTAATTTAGCTACTGACGCGTGGGTCACTCAGGAGGAGATTCAAAAGAGACTTGAACATGTAAAGGTAAACAAAGGTCCAGGACCGGATGGGATTCATCCCAGGGTATTAAATGAGCTGAGCGCTGTGATTGCCAAGCCTCTTCACATAATTTTTCAGGATTCGTTGAGGTTTGGCATGGTGCCGAGAGACTGGCGGATTGCTAATGTGGTGCCATTATTTAAAAAGGGATCTCGTTCTCAGCCTGAAAACTATAGGCCTGTTAGTCTGACATCAGTAGTAGGAAAGCTTCTGGAAGGGGTAATAAGGGATAGGATAGATGAATACATTGCAGTTCACAATACTATTAGTTTGTGCCAGCATGGTTTTATGCGTAACAGATCTTGCCAGACTAATTTAGTTGCCTTTTATGAGGAGGTGAGCAGGAACCTTGATGCTGGAATGGCAGTTGATGTCATCTACTTAGATTTTGCTAAAGCGTTTGATACAGTACCTCACAGAAGGTTAATGATCAAATTGAGGAATATTGGCCTAGAACATAATATTTGTAATTGGATAGAAAACTGGCTGAAGGATAGAGTACAAAGAGTGGTGGTAAATGGAACATTTTCTAATTGGGCCAGTGTGGTTAGTGGAGTACCGCAGGGGTCAGTCCTTGGTCCTTTGCTTTTTAACTTGTTTATTAATGACCTGGAGGTGGGCATAGAGAGTACTGTTTCTATTTTTGCTGATGACACTAAATTGTGCAAAACTATAAGTTCCATGCAGGATGCTGCCGCTTTGCAGAGCGATTTGACAAAATTGGAAAACTGGGCAGCAAACTGGAAAATGAGGTTCAATGTTGACAAGTGCAAAGTTATGCACTTTGGTAGGAATAATATAAACGCGAACTATCTACTGAATGGTAGTGTGTTGGGGGTTTCCTTAATGGAGAAGGATCTAGGGGTTTTTGTAGATCACAAGTTGTCCAATTCCAGGCAGTGTCATTCTGTGGCTACTACAGCAAATAAAGTGCTGTCTTGTATAAAAAAGGGCATTGACTCAAGGGATGAGAACATATTTTTGCCGCTTTATAGGTCCCTGGTAAGGCCTCACCTTGAGTATGCAGTGCAGTTTTGGGCTCCAGTCCTTAAGAAGGATATTAATGAGCTGGAGAGAGTGCAGAGACGTGCAACTAAACTGGTAAAGGGGATGGAAGATTGAAGCTATGAGGTTAGACTGTCGAGGTTGGGGTTGTTTTCTCTGGAAAAGAGGCGCTTGCGAGGGGACATGATTACTCTGTACAAGTACATTAGAGGGGATTATAGGCAGTTGGGGGATGTTCTTTTTTCCCATGAAAACAATCAGCGCACCAGAGGTCACCCCTATAGATTAGAGGAATGGAGCTTCCATTTGAAGCAGCGTAGGTGGTTTTTCACGGTGAGGGCAGTGAGGCTGTGGAATGCCCTTCCTAGTGATGTGGTAATGGCAGACTCTGTTAATGCCTTTAAGAGGGGCCTGGATGAGTTTTTGAACAAGCAGAATATCCAAGGCTATTGTGATACTAGTATCTACAGTTAGTATTACTGGTTGTATATATATATAGTTTATGTATGTGAGTGTATAGATTGGTTAGTATAGGTTGTGTGCTGGGTTTACTCGGATGGGTTGAACTTGATGGACAATGGTCTTTTTTCAACCCTATGTAACTATGTAATTATGTATAAATCATTGTATAAATCTTGTAATAGATTTCTATGCAAAAGCACTACAGCTGTAATAGTGTAAACCTTATAACAAACTGAGCAACACATCAGTAAACTGATTTACAAACAATCATTATTCAAATACTGTAACTCCAATTTTAAGGGGTCACAGAAATAAAAACACAAATTTGGGAAAATGTAAAATGACTTTAGAATTGGTGTGGGCCATAAAAAATTATTTGAAAGGTGGGAAAATCTAAACTGTTTCATGAAAAGTAATATTCACAGGGAACAAATAGGTCTTTTTAATTAAAATGGGCTAAAATTAAGGTGTAAAATGTGTTACTCAGTGTCAAACAATGTTTGAAGGAGAAAGAAAGGTAAAAACTAAGTAAGCTTTATCAGAAAGGTCTATGTAAATACAGCCATAAGCACTCACAGAAACGCTGCACTGACTTCTCTGTAAAAAGATTAGTGTCTGTAATTCCTGTGCCAGAGACACACAGCTTTCTGTTCTCTGCTCTTTCCTGCTTCCCCCTCCCTCAAGAATGCTAAGGACTCACTCCCCCCACTTAGGAATGTGGATCTGAGCCAATCAGCAGGAAGCTGACTCATAGGGGCACATTCATGAAAACGTGAGTTCGAATCCCGAATGGTATAAATTTGGATTGGATACGATAATTTCTTAAGATCGCAAATATCACGAAAATGCTTATGAAAAAATCGTATTAGTCACGATAATATCATATCGGCGATCTGAAAGTCACAAAATTTTCGTATCCGAATGATCGTAAAATGCAGGAAAACCTTTCCGACTTTGATCCTTCTGTGCATGATTTTGGAAGCCTCCCATAATGGCACTGTGCAGCTCCAACCTGGCCCAAGGAAAGTCACGATACTGAAGCTTGAATGAATCTGAAACTTTCATACTCGGTGCAACAATGCGATTTTGTTGCACAAATTTTGTCGCGAAAAATACGAAAAAGTCTCTGAAAATACGCCGATCGAATGCTCAGAGCGTTCGTGGATTAGTAAATGTGCCCCATAGTCTTACTAACTGAACATGTTCACTTGGTCTGCATGTCTGTGCAGGAGTGAGGCATTATGGGAACTTTCTTTACACGGCTCAGCGTTTTTTCTTCCTGTTTGGATTCAGATCTTCTGAACAGGTGAAATATGGGGAGACTTAAGGGCACTATTGAGACAACTGAAAGTATGCCTGCAGCTTGAGATTAACTCTTTACTAGCCTTTCCTTCTCCTTTAAGACTGCATGCAAAATATGGAAGAGCATGCCTTAAACAAACTCTGTAGGCTACAGATATAAATCAAGGCACTTGTAAGGGAAATGTTTAAGTATCAAAACAAAAAAATATGTTTTCTGAGGATCAAATTATCTGAATAACCTCTGCTAAATTAATAGTAGGGTAGCTTTTGGGAGTAAATTTAACGTGTCTTTAATTTCTTCAATAAAAATCAGTTATTTTTATTACTGTGGCAAAAATCATTCTTGCTAGTACTGTTCTACTGATACCTATAGAAGAAATGGCTCTCCTGGCAAAGCATGTGAGAAGGGTTACTTTAAGCGACAAAGTTTTCAATATTATTATCCAGACATGGCGACGGAACAAGACAAAGTTGTTTTTATTTGTTTAAAATAAAACATGAATAATATGAACATTTACTTTGTTTTTGGAAGACAGGCAGACAGTGGTTAGAACAAACAAAAAGAGGACGTTTCTAATGAATTTTTAAATAGCAGGCTGAAAGGAACTTGAAGTCTCAGCTGGGAGGTGAAAGGAAATTTCAAAATGATCTACTTTTGAAAAATCCTGCACTTTAAAGGAACTAATTTTTAAATTGCAAATGAACACACATATATTTATATGCAAATGTCCTTATTTCTGTAAAAATGCATTTATGCTGCTGTGTAATATTTTGGCGCTACATAAAGGACAATATATTCATAAAAAAGTTTATTCTACCTTTGACTCACAGCAGGTCTTTCTGGCTGAAAAGAAAATTAAGTGATTTGAGTCAGGTACTTGACGGAATCCTGCTAGGGACAATTTTGATCAGCTTTGATTGGCTTTTCCTTTCTCATCTATGCTTCCTTAGTACATAACTTTAAAACTATAACTATTCTCCTGTACCTATTACAGAGGTGTGTTAAAGGAGTTTTTGAATGCCTAATACTTCAAATGAACACTGGCAATTATTGTTGGCATCTTTTTCAGATATCACTGAATGCTTACTACACATGCACACATCTTACTTAAGGGGAATTTTAAAAAACCGGGGAAAGCAAATATAATGATGGAAGCAGTGTTGGACTGGGGTGTCAGTGGCCCACTGGGGCTGCTGTCTGGGTGCCCCACCCCAGTCGCAAGACCCCCTGCACCCCTGCCGCCATGTGCCGCACCCGTATGCACACTGTTCCAGGCAGGGGAGCAGGGGGAGCACTGGGGGATGCAGCCCCACTAGGGCCGGAGTCCACCAGGAAAATGTTGCCCCTTGTAACTTTAAGAGACGAAATTCCAATTTGTAAATCAGATTTTCGGCTCTTCTAGTGCAGAGACCACGATTGTGCTATCTGCACTATTGATGCAGCCCACCGCAACATCTGAAAGGCAGCCTGAGGGCCAGGAACTCCCCTAATTGGGTTTTACCAATGTATCTAGGTATGAAACATCTGACTAGAAGACTCTGCTTAGCAACTCATAGCCTTTTAATTCATCATAGTTTGTAATTTGAAACAAATTTTTATGTGTTGTATATGCTTTTATCTAGTATCAACTAGAGAAAATGGAAAATATAAGGAAGGATTTAAAAGTGAAAGGCTTTAAACGTGAAAGTGAGGTACTTTAAAGGAACAGTAACACCAAAAAATGAAAGTGTTTTAGAGTGATACTGACACTAAAAAACGACTACTCAAAATATGAATGTACATAAAAAGTTGCCTATAGGTCATGTTCATTGATTTTTGCTGAGAGATTTGCTTTTGTAAATAATTGTTACTTGAAGTTCATAAACCTGACTGTTTTGCCAACCTGACTGTCCCTTCTCAGCCTGTCAGTTATAGCTTCCAATGCTAACGGCCTCCTGCTGGACAAATATGGCAGCCCCCTTATACATAAACATGGGGGATCAGACAGGTAATATAAAAGCATTGGGCAGATATTTTTATGGCAAAAATAAAGGTCATGCAAAGACAATGTTAGGATAGATGTAAAAAAAGGTTTAATTTCTGGTGTCAGTAGCTCTTTAAAGTAATTAAAACATAACGTCCTGTTGCAGTCATGTGTTTGATTCAGAAACACTACTATATGAATAAGCTGCTTTTTAGCCATGGGGGAAGCCATCCAAGTTGAAATAGGACTTAAAGGCACAGATTAAAAAGCAGATAAACTCTGCAGTGGTTTAACAATGCATTTATAAGTATCATTCTTCCCCAGTTCGCTTCTTGCGTTAAAAAAACTGACATTATCTCTCTAACTGTACAATTTACGGCATTTTTTGTCATAATCTTTGGGTGTGAATAGAAATTGGTGACAGTTCTGTCTTTGGTGACAATTCTGGCGATAATATTTAGTTAACCTTAAGAAACAGCTGATGTAGCGTGGATGCGATAAGAGATAATATATATGTGCACCAAAAAAATTCGCAGTGCCAGGTGTGTCATTTTGAAGCACAGCCTTTGGCTGGCTACAGTTTACCTGATGATGATATGCATATGAATGATATGTTGCAGAATATTTGCTCAAAGCTTTCTATACGTATATCTGCACTTTAGTAAAAGGAGGAGGTACAAAAAACATGCAGATGCTAACAGCTCACTTAAGAAAATTTGCCATTGTAGGTGGTTGATGGGCCACTGATAAAGGGAAAAAATATCCCCTTGTGTAACATGAGTATAATGAACAGGACTAACATAGAACTTATTTTTTGTTTTAATCATGAATAATCTATGGCTTTGTTATTTCTTGAGCTAAACAGGAAAACTGAAGCTCAATGGTAGATAATTCATTTATCACCACATAGATCGGGGTGGGCAAACTACAGCCCGCGGGCCACATCCGGCCCGTTTACCTTTTTAATCCGGCCCGCCGACTCCTGATTGGTTGCGCCCCGTGCGTGAGTGTGACGTCAGAACGCACGGGGCACAACAGTATAAAACTTCAGATGCAGCGGAAGCTGGGGGACTGACACAGCCGGAGGAGGCAGGAGGTTGCTGGAGGATGGAGCATGGAGCCAAAGGAAGCTGTAGGTCGCTGGGGGGGGGGGGAGCTGGTGGGAGGAGGATGATGGGAAGAATGCTGGGGGGAGCTGCAGCATGCTGAGTAGGATGCTGAGGGGGGAGCTGAAGGATGCTGGGGGGAACTGCAGGATGCTGGGGAGTGGAGCTGGAGGATGCTGGGTGGGATGCTGAGGGCGGAGCTGGAGGATGCTGGGGGTGAGCTGAAGGATGCTGGGGTGGGGAGCTGCAGGATGTTGGGTGGGAGCTGAGAGGCCCCATGATTTCTAATGGCGTCCCTGGGCATAACGCTGGTCCGGCCCATCCAGGGCCGTCTGTAAGTCAATGTGGCCCCTGAGCCAAAAAGTTTGCCCACCCCTGACATAGATAAACAAAAATCCTAAAGGATGATGGCACATAGTGCTGCTCAGTGATGTAATTTTTGTCACATAATTTACAGAAAGGTTTGCATTATAAAGTGAATAATGTACCCCCTATTGTAAAATATAAGCATTCTCATAAAGCACGTGGCTCAAGGTGTGGGAAGACAACAAACAACAAACTTGCACAAAGAAAATCAACCCGACAATTGAAAAACATATCTGCTGGACATAGAAGAAAAATAACCTGTGCAACTTCATCTGTGAAAATAGTCATATTGCATCTCCTACAGAGCACATTAAGAAAAACTCATTTATGTAAAACCCATATACAGAGAAATTAGAGAAATTGTGTCACCCCACAGGCACAACAAACCTGTACAATACCACCTGTGGATAAAAGTCCAATAAGCAAAGCAAAACTACTCAGCATGGGAGAGAACACACCTGGACTTTACTTTAAAAAGGGAAAAATTTAATATTGGAAAAACAAGGTGTCATGTGGGAGCAGTAAGGCTCCCCATAGAAAAGTCTGGTTGAAATCCACATTTGAGGGAAACCCTTCCCAGTAGGGGGTAATTCACAAATATCCCCTAACGACACAACCAGGACTGTGGAAAGGTGACAACATAAACAACTTCATCAGACAATGCGGGACCAGCCCGTTGGGGCAGGAAGCTGGGGTCTTTGATCTGTTGATCAAAGAGAGGCAAAGTGTGGGCCTAGGAACAGCAGGGGGGGTGCAGCTATCAGAAAATATGGATTATAGAAATGGATCCATATCTCTGCTGCTTTAGGGTCCACATCCTCATACATCACATAGGATTTATGAGGAGGCCCCAGGCTTCCCAATGATACCAAACAGGGGCAGCCTATACCCCTCTCTGAGCAGGAATGGGTTCTGGGGGACTGGGACATGAGACCCCCCTCATGTTTGGTATCATTTTGATTGCCCATATATAGGTTAAAACAATTCCATACTTTCATAATAATATTGAATACTGGCAAGTACCAATATTATATGAAAAGAAACTGGCATGAGAAGTACAGCTCTCTAAAGAGGGTGGGTGGGGACCACCCAAAGGGGTCATGTGACCAGTTCCTGGGCACTCCCTCCTCATGCATACGGTAATGAGGGAGGGGCTCAGCGGGGGATAAAAGCACACATGCCCAGGTATTCTTTAGCTCATTCTGGAGGCCTCAACTTATGCAACTTATGTTGGGGGATGGGCTCAGGACCTTCAACCTCTTGCCTCAGAGGGCACAACAGATCACTCGGTAATGTACTAGGCTTTTCTCTGTGTTTTTATCTCCGTTTATTTTATTGACTGTTTTGCATGTATGTTTCTCTTTTGTAACATCTTTTTGAAACTGCACTGTTTACCCTGGTAATATTAAATATAACATTTAATAAGTTTAGTCCTTTGGCTCTATTCCCACGTACCTCGTATGACTGCTCAGGCCTAGGTGTATTAACTGTTTGGTGTGTGTATGTGTATTGGGTAGAGGGCAGATTCTGTGTAGATGCTAATTAACTAGTGGGCTGCTAGCAGGGGGGTAGGTTTGACTGTAATTTTAACCCTGTGGCTGCTAGTGTGCTGTTAAATTAGTGAGAACTAACCCTAACTGCAGTAAGAAAGTTTGTGTGCGATATATTTCAGTAACTACAGTAGGTTTCTATCGCCTGTTAATGATAGATGGTGGCAGCGAATAGTTGTATTTGGGGCGGTGGTTTGTTTGGGGGTGCTTGATGTTAGTCTAACCTGGGTGAAAGGTGACTGTGTGTAACCCCCTTGTACCCCGTCCCGGTGTCAGGCGTGTCTGTTAGTGGTGTTTCCGTGACAATTGGTGGCAGCGGTGGGATACACCGGCCCTCCTGCCGGTCCCTAGTCCCCCATTTCCTGGGCCTGAACTCGGACACTGTTTGGCAGCCTTCCACCCAGTCTATGCCCACTACTTGGTCTGTACTGACTTGCTCAGTCCCAGACCCACATAAACTATTGGGTTCTACCCACATACCCTGCACCTCTGGGCACACCCTCTGGTTAGTAACTGCCTTAGGGGCAACCAGTACCATCAGCAATCCTTCCTGGACTCTGACTACCAGCCCCTCTCCCAGCACTGGTTCTGGCACTGGAGCTCTACCTGGCTCCCAGCTACCATCCTTGAACCCAGTCTGAGTGGCACTACCTACTGGGACTCTACTCTGAGTCCTAACCACCTGTCCCCCACACTCCTGCACTGACTCCTGAGATTGGCCTATCTGCTGACCCCCACTCAAGACCTCAGGCAGTTTGGGTACAAGATCAGGGATCCCACGTTGTTTATCCCTTACTGCAGGTAACCTACCTCTCTGCACCAGGGGGACTCCTAGGGGAAACCTCTCCTCCCCCTCTCCCTCCTTACCCCCACTTTGGGACACTGCTGGTTCAGGCACTGTTGGACACTCTCTCCTGTCTTCCAGCCCTCCCAGCTATCTCTTTGTACCTTACCGGTGGCAGTTACTGATTGAGGTGAGTGGTCACACTCCAGCTCGGCTGGACCTAGTGAGACCTGGTCATAAGGAACAAAAGTAGTTACCATGCAACCCAAATCATTCCCCAACAACACATTGACAGGAATCTCATTGGACACTCCCACTTCCCTTAGACCTCTCCCCACACCCCAATCCCAGTAACCTTTGGTCACATGCATCTTTGGGTGGTTCCTTCCCACCCCCTTTACGGACAAAGTCTTCCCAGGAATAATGTCCCCAGTGTTGATGATCTCTGGATGGACCAGAGAAAAGTAAGCCCCTGAGTTCTTTAGTTCCCGAGTTACTTTGCCCCCCACAATCACCGATTGCATATGGTGAGATAGACTTTCTGTTTTACCAGACACAAACATTACCACAGGCTGTACAGGTGGGCTTGGCTCCTTCTGTTCTGGGCAGGTGACCCTCACATGGCCCACCTGGTTGCAGGGAAAACATCTGCAGGAAGCTCCAGGATCTTTGTTGGCACTAGCTCCCCCAAACAAAGGACTTGCACTGGACTTGGCATGCTGTGCTGTACCTCCAGTGTGTTGCTCCTTCCTGCTTGCTGATCCCTGTAGAGAAGGTCCCTTCCTGTACGGCAATCTGTTAGGACTAGACGTGTCTGCATTCTGCGCTGTTTGATCTGCCGTTGTGGGCTCACGGTCCAGAACAAGCTGCTGTACCTCCATCTCTGCTTGGTGTTCTGCTGTTGTTGCCTCTGCCTGCTGTTGTTGCAGAATAAGCTGCAGAGATGCTCCTGTACCCCTCTGGGACCTGGCGCTGCTGCTGTCCTCAGAGTGGTGTTGCCCAATGGCAATGTCCCTTCTTTGGCCATCCTGGTCAGTACTGGACTCCTGATCTGCCACGGCCATCCCTCTCTGTTCACAGAGCCTGGCCAGCTGTTGTTTGCTCTGCCTCTCGTAGGGTGCCATTCCAGGGGACAATTGCCAAATAAAAGATAGGAAAGAAAAACAAGAAGAAGGGAAGGGAATTGTTTGCAGGTATGTCTTAAAAAAAAATATATATATATGCACTGTGTTTTGTCCTTCAGGACTGTATATTCCTCAAGGATTTACAGTCCCTTAGTGCGAGGGTTAAACACTTAATCCAAGCACTAATGCTCTATTAAAAAATTAAACAATATCCCAGCGCTGCACACCAATTGTCACGGAAACACCACTAACAGACGCGCCTGACACCGGGACGGGGTACAAGGGGGTTACACACAGTCACCTTTCACCCAGGTTAGACTAACATCAAGCACCCCCAAACAAACCACCGCCCCAAATACAACTATTCGCTGCCACCATCTATCATTAACAGGCGATAGAAACCTACTGTAGTTACTGAAATATATCGCACGCAAACTTTCTTACTGCAGTTAGGGTTAGTTCTCACTAATTTAACAGCACACTAGCAGCCACAGGGTTAAAATTACAGTCAAACCTACCCCCCTGCTAGCAGCCCACTAGTTAATTAGCATCTACACAGAATCTGCCCTCTACCCAATACACATACACACACCAAACAGTTAATACACCTAGGCCTGAGCAGTCGCATACGAGGTACGTGGGAATAGAGCCAAAGGACTAAACTTATTAAATTTTATATTTAATATTACCAGGGTAAACAGTGCAGTTTCAAAAAGATGTTACAAAAGAGAAACATACATGCAAAACAGTCAATAAAATAAACAGGGATAAAAACACAGAGAAAACCCTAGTACATTACTGAGTGATCTGTTGTGCCCTCTGAGGCAAGAGGTTGAAGGTCCTGAGCCCATCCCCCAACATAAGTTGCATAAGTTGAGGCCTCCAGAATGAGCTAAAGAATACCTGGGCATGTGTGCTTTTATCCCCCGCTGAGCCCCTCCCTCATTACCGTATGCATGAGGAGGGAGTGCCCAGGAACTGGTCACGTGACCCCTTTGGGTGGTCCCCACCCACCCTCTTTAGAGAGCTGTACTTCTCATGCCAGTTTCTTTTCATATAATATTGGTACTTGCCAGTATTCAATATTATTATGAAAGTATGGAATTGTTTTAACCTATATATGGGCGATCAAAATGATACCAAACATGAGGGGGGTCTCATGTCCCAGTCCCCCAGAACCCATTCCTGCTCAGAGAGGGGTATAGGCTGCCCCTGTTTGGTATCATTGGGAAGCCTGGGGCCTCCTCATAAATCCTATGTGATGTATGAGGATGTGGACCCTAAAGCAGCGGAGATATGGATCCATTTCTATAATCCATATTTTCTGATAGCTGCACCCCCCCTGCTGTTCCTAGGCCCACACTTTGCCTCTCTTTGATCAACAGATCAAAGACCCCAGCTTCCTGCCCCAACGGGCTGGTCCCGCATTGTCTGATGAAGTTGTTTATGTTGTCACCTTTCCACAGTCCTGGTTGTGTCGTTAGGGGATATTTGTGAATTACCCCCTACTGGGAAGGGTTTCCCTCAAATGTGGATTTCAACCAGACTTTTCTATGGGGAGCCTTACTGCTCCCACATGACACAAGGCACCTATGTTATGCTAATACTCATGGTTCAGGCTTTCTCTTTAATCATGGTATCCAGATATTGTTTGAGAGTCATATTCAGGAACCAGAATTGGTTTAGAATCATCAGCTATATTCCTTATTTTAATTGTTATTGCTTATTGTGTCAGGATATTTCACCTTATCAAAGGCCGTTACTGAGACCTCTCCTAAACAGCCCTGGGACTCTAATTGGTTCCTGACCCATTTATGAAGCAAAAATAGCTGCCCTATGGCACACCAAGGGGGCCATTAACTAACATTTTAATATGCATCAAAACAGCTAAAAATCTGAATATGACAAGTGGCTAGCTAAAATTTGCCAAGGTCAATGGCAGATGTCCCTTCCCTGTATGAACCTTCTTTTGCTTCAAAACTTTTCGGATTTTTGACCCGACAAGTTGAAAAATTCAGAATTTTCTTAACTTTTCAGTTCAGACTTATTAGTAAATGTAGGACATTAATGGAAATCAGTTTATTAGGATTTAAAAAAAAAAGAGAAATGTTTAGAAACGCTTAGTGAGTGCATAAAAACTGTGTTTTTGTCCGTTTTAAATGCAGCCTTCTATGCTATTGGCTTCTGAAAAAATATAGGAAGTGTCGAAAACACAAATGCCATAAAAATGCTCTAAATGCTCATGAGTACACCAGGCAGAATATAATGGAATCAATTATCTGATGCATTTAGATGCGCTCAAATCTGCCTCTCAAACATACATCAAATGCATAAAAAACATCCTAATAAATAACGTGGTTGTGCTTTATCTGCCAGTTTGTAATCTGTTGTATCCACTACTTTTTGCAATCAGAAAAAGTGCCAACTGCTAGTGCCAACTAAACAAGGAATGACACCATTCTGCTTCTTAAATATTAACATTTATTAGTTCTGTTTTATTAGGTTCTGTTTTATTATTACAGAGAAAAAGGAAATTCATTTGTAAAAATTAGAATTATTTGCTTATAATGGAGTCTATGGGAGATGGCCTTTCCGTAATTCAGAATTTCTGCATAACAGGTTTCCGGATAAGGGATCCTATACTAAGATTTTTTTGCTGCTGGTTCCCGGTCTTTGATCTCTCTATGGCTGCTGCGCAGGTTCCTAAATAGTACAATATATTCTATTTCATAAATTTTGTATTAATTTGTGGTTGATATCTGTACATTATCAAAAACAACCGTGGATGCACATTATCAAAAACAACCGTGGTGTACCAATGAAAAGTCATTACACAATACCATTGTGGGAAGACCTAGGTTAACTATTTCAAATTTTGACTCCCTAAGACAGGGAATGATTTAGGGCCACCCAAGGTGAGGACATTTAATGCAACTCTGCTGGAGGTGGCTGAGTACAGACTAAGGAAAACATATCCTAGTGGATACCATTTCATGCTCACATTGCAAGGTAGAGATTTCCCAGATGCATGTGGAGTTTGACACAGACACCACAAAACATGCCAATCACTGCTTAGAAACAATCACTGAATATAATAATTTTGCATAGCACAGCAGTAACAACATTTACAAATGATCAAGAGACATCTAACAGTAATATAATGCAATGTACACATGCTTGTATGAATTAACTGCACTGTATGATCAGTGCTACATATACACAAACTGTACATATTGACTTTCTGCTTTAAGTTCGTTAAAGCAATGTAGCAGAACAACCATAACGCTCCTGCAGCAAAGAACTAGAATTAGTCAGCAGGAATTAGTCAGCTGTCAGAGACAAATACCAGGAACTGACAAAACATGCAGGGCTTTATACATATATATATATACATATATATATATAGCGAACCCAGGGTGGCACTCTGCTTCAGCTCTTAGCTCGGGTGCAAGGTAAATGATTTAAATATCCAAAAAAGACCAGCAACACCGAGTTATATTCCAAAAACAATCAATTGTGTATTAAAAACGCATGAACAGCCAACGTTACGTTTCGGTCCCCATCGGGACCTTTCTCAAGACCCTTGAGAAAGGTCCCAATGGGGACCGAAACGTAACGTTGGCTGTTCATATATATATATATATATATATATATATTATTTTTTGCAGGAGCACCCAGGTATCAACCCCTGTGGAATGGTGTGCTACCTCTGTTTGGACTATATATCTATATATATATATATATATATATATATATATATATATATATATATATATATATATATATATATATATATGTATGTATGTGGGCACCCTGTGCCAATGTAAGCTTCCTAACTTGTGTGTCTGAATGATGCCCAATTTAGGGGGTGGGTGGAGGCACATACAAGGTTCCCTAGCTTATCCCTCATGAATACAGCACTGCCGAACACAGTTCTTCACAGAGATCATACATTACTCACATCAGTCCCTGCCCCAGCAGAGTTTACAGTCTAGATCCCTATTACATTCACCCATACTATGGTTAATTTTATCCTTAATCCTGTATATTTTTTGAGTGTTTGAGGAAACTGTAGCACCTGGAGGAAACCCACACAAGGAGAACATATAAACCCCTTGTAGAGCATGCCCCGGGTAGAACAGAAACTAAAACCGCAACATTGCAAGGCAGCAGTATTAACCACTGCATCACCATGCTGAAAAGAATAGCACATCTATATCTACTGATTCATATTCATCCATGCAATGCACTTTTTTCAAGGACAAGTAGTCGCTAAAATCAGTTTTCTAAATCTGATGGAATATCACATATTACCAGACTGCACTCTTTCCCTGAACCCTGCCTAATGCATCCTGCAAGGTCCTCTGCAAACCACAGTCCAGTGGTTTGCAAACTGCATTGCTTGCCCTTCTTGGTGAGTTGTAAAGCAGTGAGAGTCTAGCCTAGTTGGAGTGAACATTTTTTTTTAAATTTTCTTAAATAAACCCTTACCAATAGAAAAAGAACAGTTTATAAGATGTTCAACTGCAAGTTTGGCTTGGCTTGAGCAAAAATAGTCAGAAAACCACCACTGTTATAACTGCTATAGCCAAAAATACAAGATTTGGAAGAAAACATGGGGTAATTGGTTGCTTGCTTTTAGCCGGACCCTTTGCAATGCCAGGCTTGATAGCAGATGTTGAACTTGCTGCACATATTGCTCAACACTGGCTTTTTTTAGTTGACTTTAAGAGTCCATAACACTCTTCTTCTTGTAAGCTGAGAGCAGTTTCTGACTTAATGGGATCTTATTTAAGATAGCACGTACTGTACTGGTTATTAACATAAACAGTGTCTGGATAGTGAACCTTGTTTGTTTTGATCCATAGAGCAGTGGGCAGTATCAAACATGAATACACATTTCTGACACCACAAATACATCCCCAAAGCTTTCCCATATCTGGAGAAAAATAGACTCCCCTTTCTTGCTTGTCACACTGTTCTGTAGCAGATTGCACTCCATTCTAAGCCATACAAGCCCTGTATAAGTGTTTATTGCATGTGTGTTGAGAGCCCCTGAGGACTCTGGGTGTGTTTATACATTAACAAGGGTGTCTATACGTGGAACAGAACCTTTTGAGAAGCATTTCTGTAGCTTTGCAGGGTTAATGTACATCCAGATTCATACAAAACACTTAGGGGCCTATTCATTAAAGTACGATTGTGTCCGAATGATAAAAATTTGTATTTTTTCTAAGTTTTAGAACTTCGTACTTTGTGGTAATGTGCGACAAAATCGTATTTGTCACGAGTACAAAAGTTTCATTATTCATTTAAGCTTCGGTATCATGACTTTCCTTGGGCCAGGTTGGAGCTGCAGAGTGCCATTGAGCCCTATGGGAGACTTTCCTTGGGCCAGGTTGGAGCTGCAGAGTGCCATTGAGTCCTATGGGAGGCTTCCAAAAATATGAACTGGTTCAAAGTCAGAGTTCAACGTTTTTTGCGCTGTTTCCGATTGTTCGGATATGAAAATTTCTGAACTTTCAGATCGTACCACGATATTTTCGCACGACCACGATCCAAAACTTTTGCGCTATTACTGCACATCAGAAATTATCGGATTTAATCAGAATTTTTCCCATTGTGCTTTTTAATGTTCCGAAATTCGGACTTAATTCGCCCCTTAATTTGGGTTTAAACCCATGGGAAAACTCATAAATTGGCCTTGAGGTACCCTTTAACTAGAAAATATTGGGGAATAGGTAAAAATTACTAATTAACAGTGGTTAAACAAGCAGTTCATGACTATGTCTTCAAATTTAACTAATTTGGGAGCAGTGTATCTGAAAACATTGCAAAAGTAAGGTCTGCTAAAACAATATTCTATATCAAATGGAACAGTAAATACAATTTGTTGTAGAATACCTCAGTATATTAAAAAAAAAAGTACATACATACATGATAAATATTCTAATCTTTGTATATGTACATAGATAAACAGTACAGTACAACAAATAATGTCATGGAAGGAGCGAGAGAAAAATGAACAGGGCATATACTAAGAGAAAAAGAACAGCTGTAGAAATACCTATGATGTTAACGGCTGACCTAGCTTATCAATTCACTGCTAATAAAGATGTCAGTAGAATGCGCTCAGTTAATTTGACTTAATTATTTATTTATAGAGAGACAGCACATTATGCAGCTATTTACATATCATAACCAATGGAGTTTAGAGTATACCTTTGCTACCAAACTAAAGTACCCAAATGAAAAGTCATGCTTTTGGATTAAACAGATGCCACATAGACAGTGCCCTGATCATATCAACTACGGATCCCACCACTATGAGAGAGCATTGCTACTAACGATGCTGCTAATATTAGAAAGGACAACATTTTAGCAAGACAAATATGAAATTGGACAGTAATATATCTGTATACTTAAGGAAATAACTTTCACCATTTTCCCTCACTTCGAGGGCAGCATTTGCATACCCATCTTTAGCACAGGTGTTGGCCTTTATTAATGGTTGAACAGAGGAAAAAAAACAAGTGTCACTTATCACAAGAAGTCATTCTAAACATCTGTAGGCAAGGAATTCCATGATCCTATCTTAAGAAACTCCTTCCTTTGCTTAGGGCAGGTCTAACATTAGGGCAGAAAGAACATATGCCTTGGCCCCCCTGAAAAAAAATGTTGATAAAAGACCAAAACAAATGGCTGTTTGAGGCATTCTGTGTGTTGCAGTTCCAGTTATATAATAGATGGAAAAATAGATAGATAGATAGATAGATAGATAGATAGATAGACAAACAAAAAAACTTGGGACTGTAGTATGTAGTATGACTCAGTAGGGCTATCTAGTTGGTGCATTTCCCACAGGCTATATAGGTTATCAGCTTTCCAGAAATTGCTACACATCTGTTATTGCTGCCAAAGAAATGTAACAACATTTTATTTTCCCACTGTTACGTCCCCTGAGATAAGATTTAGCAAAGCACCTAGCCATTTTATCTTACATAATTTTAACAATTATATGCTATGAACATATTAAACATTTTACCGCCATTTCAGTTTAGTACTATAAGTAACTGCTGATTTCATTAGATTCGGTTTTATATCTGGGCATTTCTAATACAGTATATTGTATATGCTATACAATATACCAGTATCCCATGTTACAAACCTTACTGGCTCCAAAAGGATGTCTAAAAATATGACTTTATAACATCACATTTTTTCCACAGTTCAGCTTTTTCATACAGAACTGAGTATAATTGTGCTGCAAAGTTATTTAGTAAACTGTGACAATAAAATAGCAGGCAGGACAAATTGCTATTTTTGAACAAAAACATTTTGCGAGTTTAGGGTGTAATGCAAAAAAAGGGAACCCTGTACTTTATGCCCTTTAAACTTTACACTGGGTTCTTGGCTATCTAGGCACAACCAGTATGGGGATAGTGGTTTACCATGCATTTATCACTGGTTTCATCTGCTAATAATAAACTAGTCTCATTGTTCAATAATGTTTGACAAATTCATTT
The DNA here is from genome assembly GCF_000004195.4 of Xenopus tropicalis. Taxonomy (NCBI): domain Eukaryota; kingdom Metazoa; phylum Chordata; class Amphibia; order Anura; family Pipidae; genus Xenopus; species Xenopus tropicalis. The sequence continues at coordinate 91,914,156 of NC_030680.2, read as the reverse complement.
GTTCTGAACAAAAAGGTCCCAAATTTATGTTTTTTTTTGTACACAATTGCTGCATTTTTAGGTGATAAAGTTTGGCTGAAGGAGGTTATTATGGAGACAGAAATATGACATACAGAGAATTAACACATTACCTGTGCTAGACTGTAAAAAAAATGACTGAATGTTTGCAAAAGCAGGAGGAGAAAAGTTATGTTTTGTCACACATTATTTTTAAATCAGAGAAAGTCATGCGTGTGGAATGTATGAAGGCCCCTCAGTGTAATGCCTCTCTCACTTAAAGTTAGAGAGGAACTTTACCCCTGACTATTTCAGCCCTCTATTAAAATATATTATATAAAAGCCCTCTGGCTCGTAAGAGGCACTGTGCTTACACACAAGTACACATACATGCTAGGTTACATCAGCCAGTAAACACACTTTCTCCTACACTACTTCCTGTTAAAGTTACAAAACCTGCAGCTTTTTCTGTCAGGTGATCAATGAGTGACACCAAGAGAATCACAAAATGGTGGCACAATGTAAATAATGTAAAGGGGCAATATTTACCGATATGTATTTTATCTTTTCTCTCAAACATTAGGAAAAATACATCTGCATAAAGTTTCCAGATTGAAAACCCTGTGAGTTAATGCTGTCTGTGTGTATTTCATATTAAAACAAGCGTTTAAACAATATAAAAAAGTATAAACAAAGTTTTTACTAAGAAAATACTACATCTTCTTTACAAATCAATTTACAGCTGGTAAAATCTACTGTCTCCCATCATATACAAGGACACAGATGTTGATTTAGAGATACATTAACTACCCCATCAAACAGCAGTGCGTCTCCATGTAAGCCTGTTGTAGTGTCAGTTACATCAGCTGCCACGTGTTCTGCTCAATAACCCCGCCCACTTATGTTATGGAAATGTACAGAGAGAGGCCACATGCTGCTCTGTCAGAAATAAACAATATAAGGCAACACATTCATGACATGCACAACCATATTTTTCAGTTAGTGTTATAATATAATATGACTTTATTTTTAAATGTACTGGACTGTAAGCTAATTTTAGAGGCATATTGTGGCTAACATTTTCCTTGAAGTCCTGCTAATCAGGATAAGCTTACAGGCACCCTGGAGCTGTTGAGGAACTGTAGTGAGAGCAGAAATCATAAATACACCTCAGCAATATGTTGACTTTTCTTTGTATATGCAAAAATAAAATGTATTTAACAAACATATCACACAAGGAGCCAGACTCGCTGCCCCCTACACCAGTTTCACCAGTGGTCAATCTGTTCAATATTTCTAGTTGTAGGGATACAAGACACCAGTTATCCCACAACTCCACTTCTGATTTGATTCACTGATATTCCACCTCCGGCAGCCCTCCAGCACTTGGCATGAGTTCAATAGCAGCTGGAGGGTTGCAGAATGCTAAATATCCCTGAATGGTATCAGGGGAAACCAGATAGTAGAACACACCAAACTCCACCCAGTATTTGGAATGCTGCTAATTATACTTGTCAATACAGGTCACTGTCACTCCTTATCTGCAGCACAGCTGGAAGCCACAGGTTGGGAGGGTAGAACCACATGCACAGCTCTCCCACTGCTGACATTCAAACATTCATATCAGGGCCCAATGATACCCAGTCAGGCAGGTATTCCTCAGAAGGCACCTACAGCAGAAACACATTGCCCTTACCTGTAGTATAGTAACATACCTCTCCTACCAATTATTGGTAATTTATTTTCATTGTACTGTAAACAAACACACACATTTTATGCAAACGAGTATGTATCTACGTATTTACGTAAGACAATGTGTGTAAGGGGGGATGCTGTACTGACTACGACGCCAAATACAAAAAGAAGCATCTGCCACAGCCACCAATAAGACAGTGAACCCAAATGATCAGATTGTTGCAAATTTTCCATTTTCCATGAGGATCTATCTCACTAAATCCACACAGTTTTCAGAATCTGTAAGTGATGTAATGTGAGTTTAAAAGACTTTCACACAGAGTTTCATTGTGTTGGCACAGCTTAAGCCACCAAGCCTGTTGCACAGAAAATCAATAGAAGCCCCAGCAGAAGTTTGAGAGAGAGAGAGACAGTGCTGCAGCAGATTGTTACCACATCTCCTATAACTTCTACTTTTGGAATCCTCTTTCATTGTACAAAGACACAAGTGTACCACAGATATGTATAACACTGACATTATGTGAGACATTATATGAGCCCCTTACCGTGCTGCTGAGCCGATGGGACCCCGCACTCCCACAAGGCAAGACTTTCAGTAGCCCTGACCTGTCAGCGTGAGAGGGTTTTCTTGAGCCTGTGGTTGCATCATCCAGCCCAGGGCCGGCCCCCTCACTCGCTGTTCCTCCCCATTCCTTTTTCGGCTGTTCCACACTCCTCTGAATTTCTCTCTCAGGGTTTGAAGTGTTAGCAAAGGGAAAGGGAAAATTGATACTTTTATTAATCTTATATTGCATGGCCCAGCTATTTGTACTCCATTTAATCATGCCATGTACTCATATTAGGTGTTTTGGTATTAATAAAAAACACCTCCTACCTGGTTTTTAGCTCTCTACGTTTACCAAAGGCTTAGAGATTGTGAGAGTCGCAGTTTAACAGTACTTGGTAACTTGTGCCCTAAAGTGAATGATGAACTATAACTTGCTGCTCACATAATCCCCTGGCAACCTTAGCTGCTCACAGTGTAATGAAACAAACTCCTTAAAACCATGCTGAGCTATACATGCTGAAAGTGCTGCTGCCCCACATTAGGTGTTTTGAGTTTGGGGCACATTCACAAGAACGGAGCTACCTGATTTGCCCAACTGATTTACATAAGACTGTCTAGGCATTGTAACATAGTAACATATTAAGTTGGGTTGAAAAAAGACATACGTCCATCACGTTCAACCATAATGCCTATATCTAACCTGCCTAACTACTAGTTGATCCAGAGGAAGGCAAAAAAACCCCATCTGAAGCCTCTCTAATTTGCCGCAGAGGGGAAAAAATTCCTTCCTGACTCCAAGATGGCAATCGGACAAGTCCCTGGATCAACTTGTACTAAGAGCTATCTCCCATAACCCTGTATTCCCTCACTTGCTAAGAATCCATCCAGCCCCTTCTTAAAGTTATATAATGTATCAGCCAGTACGACTGATTCGGGGAGGGAATTTCAGAACTTCACAGCTCTCACAGTAAAAAATCCTTTCCGAATATTTAAATGGAACCTCCCTTCTTCTAAACGGAGTGGGTGCCCTCGTGTCCGTTGGAAGGACCTACTGGTAAATAAAACATTAGAAAGGTTATTATATGCTCCCCTTATATATTTATACATAGTTATCATGTCACCTCTTAAGCGCCTCTTCTCCAATGTAAACAGACCCAACTTGACCAGTCTTTCTTCATAACTGAGACTTTCCATACCCTTTACCAACTTAGTTGCCCTTCTCTGGACCCTCTCTAACTCAATAATGTCCCGTTCGAGCACTGGAGACCAAAACTGAACAGCATATTCTAGATGGGGCCTTACCAGTGCTCTGTAAAGGGGAAGAATAACCCCCTCCTCCCGTGAATCTATACCCCTTTTAATACAGCTCAAGAGTTGAGAGTTGTAGTCCAACAGTACCTGGTAACTTCAGAATTTGGGGGGCACATTTGCAAAAACTGATTTACCTAAAACTGTGTAGGGATTGTGGAAGTTGTAGTACAACAGTACCTGAAAACTTCAGGATTGCATTATCCCAAATTAGTGGTAAAGTGGGAATATACTACTATGGGGCACATATACTACAAATAAGCAGAGCAGAATGTCCACAAAATAAAGCAAATATATTTGTATTCCTGTGAATTTGCTGTTAAAAATATTTATTTTTTCATAATTTCTGCAGTAGTCTAAACACCTGTCTTCCAAGCCTGGATACAAAACACTACCCCCTCATTACCTATATTGAAAAACAAACTATATCATGGAAATATTCACAAAAGTGGGTAAATGGAAATTGGGATTTGAATGTTACTGTTGTTAAAAGAATGTCAAACTCACAACAGATTTATTTTGTGAAGACAGTGGTTTGAATGCTTTGGTGTTAAATTATCATCATTCCAGAAGGCCACTCTAATGAATTGCTCTGGATAACAACATACCAAAGTATAGCTGATGTTCTAAACATCTTTTGGTGCTGTTAGCAACATTTTGCTGGCAGTAGAGTAACATCAGATTCAAAAAAGGTGGTGTTAAACTAGCAAAATTACTTTACTCTAACATTCTGAAAAACATATTGAATTAGGATGGAGTACATATAAATATATTGGCCTGGAAAGTTGCTTGTTTTAGAGAATCTATCAGAATCCCTTACCATAATGGCATAATTTTACTTCCCATCTAATATCTGTTTTTTCAGAAACCCCCTAGGTCTTCCATATGGAGATGTCATCACAAAAAAAAGGAGGCTGTGCATGCACAAGTGAAGAGAAACTGCAGAGGCAGAAAGAAAGTGAATCATAACCTTCTGGGAGGCTGCTTTGATTTTGCCGGATACCAAGCAGAAAGGCTGTGTACATTAGGCAGACTATATGCCCCAAACACACACTTAGACACACAAAATAAATATTAATTTTGAAGTTTTGACCCTTGTCATGGTCATTTAATTATCTCTTTGCTATTAGTATTTTGAACCTTATTTACAAAGGACTTAAATAGCACACTTGTATACTTAAAGGAGAAGGAAAGGCTAATAAAAAGTTAATCTCTGTAAAGAAAGTTCCCATAATGCCATGCTCCTGCACCAAGACCAAGACCGTGTACATGCTCAGTTAGTAAGACTGTGAGGAAGCTTCCTTCTGATTGGCTCAGATCATACATTCCTAAGGGGGCGGAGGGAATTCTTAGCATTCTTGAGGGAGGGGGGAGCAGGAGAGGGGAGAGAGCTGTGTGTCTCTGGCAGAAGGAAACAAACAGACAAACAAGAAATCCTGTTTCTTTTTAAAGAGAACTCAGTGAGGTGTTTCTGTGAGTGCCTATGGCTGTATTTAAATAGACCTTTCTGATTAAGCTTACTTAGTTTTTACCTTTCCTTCTCCTTTGAGGACATGCTTATTCAAGTACAATATGTGCGCATTTTTTTCATTTCACCAATTTGTTTTATCTTGCAGAAATTTCCCAGTTATCAAGTGTATAATCTAAATATCCATCATTTAATAAGTGTAGTTAGAGTGAATTAGGTTTTGGCTTTGAATATATTAGATGTAAGATCTTTTGAATAGAAAAAGTTTTCAAAAGATCTTTTTTTTTTAACTAATTTTTCATTTAGAGAAAATCAAATTCACAAAAGCGTTACCCTGTTTTAAGATAATACAGTGATTTCTATGCTTTGATGTAAATTCATGTAATGGTTTGAAATATCAAATTACCAATCTGCCAGTACAACTTAAGGTGGCCAAACATGGGCAGATTTAAGTTGCCCATTCAAGTCCTACAGACCAACTTGCAACTCTGCCTGTGTATGGGGACCACCAATTGGCCAACCCCAGTATCTCCCAACTTAGGTGGGCATATCAGTGGAAAGACCTCGTTAAATGAGCAAATCTTACCGTGTATGCCCAGCTTTAGAGAAATTTGAAGTTGGTGTAAGTTTTTTGATGTTATCGATAGTATTTTGAAAGCGTAAGTGCTGGAAGCATTGAATCTGCCTGGCTGCATGTCCCTGCACACGGGCGGATTCAATGCTAGAAAATTTTTTGTCACTCTGCACTTATTCGCAGGTCAACAATCTGCCCTGTGTGGCTTTGCCTTAAGACACACAGAGCTACTTGTCATGGATACTAAATACCAGAAAATACCCTGCCGTCAACAATTCTGAGAAGTGCCCCCTAAAACACCCATAGAAACAATTATCAGTAATTATCAGTATTGTAGTAGCATTCTGACACCAGAAGTTCAGATGAATTTATCTACAAGTTTTAAAGTTTTAGTGGCTTAGGTTATCCTGCCTCAGTCAGAACACCTAAGGCAATGTAGCTTTCAGGGCAGATTTACAAAATATAGACTGAGTAATTTGAAGGATTTCTATCAGTTTCATATATTTTTCCTTCAGTTGCTATCAGTTTTCTGATTTTCTGGAAAATATTCAAAACAGAAAAGTGTTGACACAATATCACTAAATCCTACCCATTCGAAAAAGGCCTATAAAGAAACAAGAGTTTCTACAAATTGGAAAATTATTTGTCAATATAAACTGCTGAGGGTTCCGACTGTGCTTGTTCAGTTTTATTGTAATTCTTATTTTTAATTGCAGATATTTCTTTTAGGTCCTTCCCTTTTGATTTTCCATTCCGACTTCCAAACTGCTGCATGGTGCTGGCTTATGTACAGTGCTGCATATACAAATTGCACTATATAAATTTCGCGCAAGCTTACAAAAAATTTGCGCAAGCATACGGAAAAGTCGCACAAGCATATGAAAAAGTTGTGCAAGCGTGAAAAACTTGGTGAAAATACGCTCAGAGCGTTCATTCGAACGCTCCGAGCATTCGTGTCTTAACTCTTTTACTGCCAAGCACGTATGGCATACGTGCTGGCAGTAAAAGGGCTTAAACGCCAACGACGTGTCTCATACGTCGTTGGCGTTTAAGCGCTGCCCTCTGCAGCGGCGGCATGTGCCGCCGCTGCAGAGGGCTTCTAACAATGACAGCCCCCCTGGGCAATGTGCCAGGGGGGCTGTCATCAGGGTCCTGCGAACCGATCGCTCGCAGGACCCTCCAGGAAGCAGCAGATGCGATCGCATCGCATCTGCTGCTTCCTGCTTCCTCCCTCTCCCCCAGCGCCGGCCCAAATGACGAAGGAGGCGATCGGTCTTCAGGAACAGGTAAGGACTTTTTTTTTTTATTGCATTTACACACTTTTACACACTTATACACACATTTACATACATTTATACACACTTACATACATTTACACACACTTACAGCACACATTTTAGCATTTTTTTATTTTATTTTATTTTATTTTTTTTTTTCATTTTTCACACTTTTATACACTTATTTACACTCATATACACACTTACACACTATCACACAACTTTTACACATGTACACACATGTATACACAAACACTTTGGTTTTTTTTTGTTTTGCTTTTTTTTTTTTTTTTTTTTCATATTACCACTTTGTTTTTATTTTCTTTTACCTAAAAACTGTTTATTTTGACAGCGTAACTATTGGATCAGATATTCTGGCCACTAATTACACTGTCATGTAACTTATTTTGTTGTTTCACTGATTTGCACAATTTTTGTGGTTTTATCACATTTTATCCCTATATAAGTGTTCCTGATCTGTTTTTAGCGTAGCTTTGCCAGGTGTAACTTTGGTGTACAAAAATAACTTTACCTATTTTGAATTCATCAGAATGTGTACTTTCCAAAAATATATGGTTTTCTGGGGGTCACTGTATAGTTAGGGGGGGGTTACTGCACATAATACACTGACGGGGCTCTGTGTGCAAAAGCTGAGCTGGCAGGCGAGAAATCCTTATGCGCTATTTTCATTTAGGGTTCAGTACATACCGCAGACTTGGGTATATCTATGCATATTGGGCATCAAACTGTTCAGTAGGCCTCTGGTGTTCCTATTTGGGGTGACTTGCCTTTGTACGCAAGAAATTGTGTGAGATAAATGCGGCAAATTGCAACATTTTTAGGCGATTTTCTGAAATCTCATAAAAACCGATAACTTTAGGAAAGCTTTGCGGCTTGGTACTTTGGTGTAGAAAGGACTCTTTACCCTTGTTGGATTTGTCAGAATGTGTACTTTCCAAAAATATATGGTTTTGTGGGGGTCTCTGTATAGTTAGGGGAAGTTTTGGCACATAATACACTGACAGGGGGCTCTGTGTGCAAAAGCTGAGCTGGCAGGCGAGAAATCCTTATGCGCTATTTTCATTTAGGGTTCAGTACATACTGCAGACTTTGGTATATCTATGCATATTGGGCATCAAACTGTTCAGTAGGCCTCTGGTGTTCCTATTTGGGGTGACTTGCCTTTGTACGCAAGAAATTGTGTGAGATAAATACGACAAATTGCAACATTTTTAGGCAATTTTCTGAAATGTCATAAAAACCAATAACTTTAGGAAAGCTCTGCAGATTGGTACTTTGGTGTAGAAAGGACTCTTTACCCTTGTTGGATTTGTCAGAATGTGTACTTTCCAAAAATATATGGTTTTGTGGGGGATCTGTATAGTTAGGGGAAGTTTTGGCACATAATACACTGACAGGGGGCTCTGTGTGCAAAAGCTGAGCTGGCAGGCGAGAAATCCTTATGCGCTATTTTCATTTAGGGTTCAGTACATACCGCAGACTTTGGTATATCTATGCATATTGGGCATCAAACTGTTCAGTAGGCCTCTGGTGTTCCTATTGGGGGTGATTTGCCTTTGTACGCAAGAAATTGTGTGAGATAAATGTGACAAATTGCAACATTTTTAGGCAATTTTCTGAAATGTCATAAAAACCAATAACTTTAGGAAAGCTCTGCAGATTGGTACTTTGGTGTAGAAAGGACTCTTTACCCTTGTTGGATTTGTCAGAATGTGTACTTTCCAAAAATATATGGTTTTGTGGGGGATCTGTATAGTTAGGAGAAGTTTTGGCACATAATACACTGACAGGGGGCTCTGTGTGCAAAAGCTGAGCTGGCAGGCGAGAAATCCTTATGCGCTATTTTCATTTAGGGTTCAGTACATACCGCAGACTTTGGTATATCTATGCATATTGGGCATCAAACTGTTCAGTAGGCCTCTGGTGTTCCTATTTGGGGTGACTTGCCTTTGTACGCAAGAAATTGTGTGAGATAAATGCGGCAAATTGCAACATTTTTAGGCGATTTTCTGAAATGTCATAAAAACCGATAACTTTAGGAAAGCTTTGCGGCTTGGTACTTTGGTGTAGAAAGGACTCTTTACCCTTGTTGGATTTGTCAGAATGTGTACTTTCCAAAAATATATGGTTTTGTGGGGGTCTCTGTATAGTTAGGGGAAGTTTTGGCACATAATACACTGACAGGGGGCTCTGTGTGCAAAAGCTGAGCTGGCAGGCGAGAAATCCTTATGCGCTATTTTCATTTAGGGTTCAGTACATACTGCAGACTTTGGTATATCTATGCATATTGGGCATCAAACTGTTCAGTAGGCCTCTGGTGTTCCTATTTGGGGTGACTTGCCTTTGTACGCAAGAAATTGTGTGAGATAAATGCGACAAATTGCAACATTTTTAGGCGATTTTCTGAAATGTCATAAAAACCAATAACTTTAGGAAAGCTCTGCAGATTGGTACTTTGGTGTAGAAAGGACTCTTTACCCTTGTTGGATTTGTCAGAATGTGTACTTTCCAAAAATATATGGTTTTGTGGGGGTCACTGTATGGTTAGGGGAAGTTTTGGCACATAATACACTGACAGGGGGCTCTGTGTGCAAAAGCTGAGCTGGCAGGCGAGAAATCCTTATGCGCTATTTTCATTTAGGGTTCAGTACATACTGCAGACTTTGGTATATCTATGCATATTGGGCATCAAACTGTTCAGTAGGCCTCTGGTGTTCCTATTTGGGGTGACTTGCCTTTGTACGCAAGAAATTGTGTGAGATAAATGCGACAAATTGCAACATTTTTAGGCGATTTTCTGAAATGTCATAAAAACCAATAACTTTAGGAAAGCTCTGCAGATTGGTACTTTGGTGTAGAAAGGACTCTTTACCCTTGTTGGATTTGTCAGAATGTGTACTTTCCAAAAATATATGGTTTTGTGGGGGTCACTGTATGGTTAGGGGAAGTTTTGGCACATAATACACTGACAGGGGGCTCTGTGTGCAAAAGCTGAGCTGGCAGGCGAGAAATCCTTATGCGCTATTTTCATTTTGGGTTCAGTACATACCGCAGACTTTGGTATATCTATGCATATTGGGCATCAAACTGTTCAGTAGACCTCCGGTGTTCCTTTTTGGGGTGATTTGTCTTTATCTGATCTTTATCAAGAAATTGTGAGAGATAAATGCGGCAAATTGCAACATTTTTATGCGATTTTCGAAAATGTCATATAAATCTGCAAACTTAGGAAAGCTTTACAGCTTGGTACTTTGTAGCAATAAGAAATATTTACCCATTATAGATTCGGGGGGATGTGTATTTTCCAAAAATATATGGCTTTCTGGGGTGAATGTACTTTTTTTGTAGCATTATCCCACATAAAGGATGTAAATGTGTTGATTTTGCAGGAGCTGAAATGATAGATCATATGGGGGTATGTTCCCATTGGGGCCCCTACATGCCACATACTTAGGTAAACCTATACATATTGGGCATCAAACTGTTCAGTGGACCCCTGGCGTTCAAATTTAGGGTGTTTTATCTTGGTACCTAACACTATGTGGGAGATAAGATGCTGCAAAGTGGAAGCTTTGAGGGGATTTTTGGAAATGTCATCAAAATTGCTAACTTTAGAAAAGCTGTGCGGCTTGGTACTTTGGAGTAGAAAGACATGGGTACCCATTTTAGATTCGGGGGAATGTGTACTTTCCAAAAATATATGACTTTCTGGGGTGAGCGTACTTTTTTGTAGCTTTATCCCACATATAATGATGTAAATGTGTTGATTTTGCATGAGCTGAAATGACAGAAATGACAGTATATATGGGGGTATGTTCACATTGGGGCCCCTACATGCCACATACTTAGGTAAACCTATACATATTGGGCATCAAACTGTTCAGTGGACCCCTGGCGTTCAAATTCAGGGTGTTTTATCTTGGTACCTAATGCTATGTGGGAGATAAGATGCTTCAAAATGGAAGCTTTGAGGGGATTTTTGGAAATGTCATCAAAATTGCTAACTTTAGAAAAGCTGTGCGGCTTGGTACTTTGGAGTAGAAAGACATGGGTACCCATTTTAGATTCGGGGGAATGTGTACTTTCCAAAAATATATGGCTTTCTGGGGTGAGCGTACTTTTTTGTAGCTTTATCTCACATATAATGATGTAAATGTGTTGATTTTGCAGGAGCTGAAATGACAGAAATGACAGTATATATGGGGGTATGTTCACATTCGGGCCCCTACATGCCACATACTTGGGTAAACCTATACATATTGGGCATCAAACTGTTCAGTGGACCCCTGGTGTTCAAATTCAGGGTGTTTTATCTTGGTACCTAATGCTATGTGGGAGATAAGATGCTGCAAAGTGGAAGCTTTGAGGGGATTTTTGGAAATGTCATCAAAATTGCTAACTTTAGAAAAGCTGTGCGGCTTGGTACTTTGGAGTAGAAAGACATGGGTACCCATTTTAGATTCGGGGGAATGTGTACTTTCCAAAAATATATGACTTTCTGGGGTGAGCGTACTTTTTTGTAGCTTTATCCCACATATAATGATGTAAATGTGTTGATTTTGCAGGAGCTGAAATGACAGAAATGACAGTATATATGGGGGTATGTTCACATTGGGGCCCCTACATGCCACATACTTAGGTAAACCTATACATATTGGGCATCAAACTGTTCAGTGGACCCCTGGCGTTCAAATTCAGGGTGTTTTATCTTGGTACCTAATGCTATGTGGGAGATAAGATGCTTCAAAATGGAAGCTTTGAGGGGATTTTTGGAAATGTCATCAAAATTGCTAACTTTAGAAAAGCTGTGCGGCTTGGTACTTTGGAGTAGAAAGACATGGGTACCCATTTTAGATTCGGGGGAATGTGTACTTTCCAAAAATATATGGCTTTCTGGGGTGAGCGTACTTTTTTGTAGCTTTATCTCACATATAATGATGTAAATGTGTTGATTTTGCAGGAGCTGAAATGACAGAAATGACAGTATATATGGGGGTATGTTCACATTCGGGCCCCTACATGCCACATACTTGGGTAAACCTATACATATTGGGCATCAAACTGTTCAGTGGACCCCTGGTGTTCAAATTCAGGGTGTTTTATCTTGGTACCTAATGCTATGTGGGAGATAAGATGCTTCAAAGTGGAAGCTTTGAGGGGATTTTTGGAAATGTCATCAAAATTGCTAAATTTAGAAAAGCTGTGCGGCTTGGTACTTTGGAGTAGAAAGACATGGGTACCCATTTTAGATTCGGGGGAATGTGTACTTTCCAAAAATATATGACTTTCTGGGGTGAGCGTACTTTTTTGTAGCTTTATCCCACATATAATAATGTAAATGTGTTGATTTTGCAGGAGCTGAAATGACAGAAATGACAGTTCATATGGGGGTATGTTCACATTGGGGCCCCTACATGCCACATACTTAGGTAAACCTATACATATTGGGCATCAAACTGTTTAGTGGACCCCTGGCGTTCAAATTCAGGGTGTTTTATCTTGGTACCTAATGCTATGTGGGAGATAAGATGCTTCAAAGTGGAAGCTTTGAGGGGATTTTTGGAAATGTCATCAAAATTGCTAACTTTAGAAAAGCTGTGCGGCTTGGTACTTTGGAGTAGAAAGACATAGGTACCCATTTTAGATTCGGGGGAATGTGTACTTTCCAAAAATATATGACTTTCTGGGGTGAGCATACTTTTTACTAGCTTTATCCCACATATAATGATGTAAATGTGTTGATTTTGCAGAAGCTGAAATGACAGAAATGACAGTATATATGGGGGTATGTTCACATTCGGGCCCCTACATGCCACATACTTGGGTAAACCTATACATATTGGGCATCAAACTGTTCAGTGGACCCCTGGTGTTCAAATTCAGGGTGTTTTATCTTGGTACCTAATGCTATGTGGGAGATAAGATGCTTCAAATTGGAAGCTTTGAGGGGATTTTTGGAAATGTCATCAAAATTGCTAACTTTAGAAAAGCTGTGCGGCTTGGTACTTTGGAGTAGAAAGACATGGGTACCCATTTTAGATTCGGGGGAATGTGTACTTTCCAAAATATATGACTTTCTGGGGTGAGCGTACTTTTTTGTAGCTTTATCCCACATATAATAATGTAAATGTGTTGATTTTGCAGGAGCTGAAATGACAGAAATGACAGTTCATATGGGGGTATGTTCACATTGGGGCCCCTACATGCCACATACTTAGGTAAACCTATACATATTGGGCATCAAACTGTTCAGTGGACCCCTGGCGTTCAAATTCAGGGTGTTTTATCTTGGTACCTAATGCTATGTGGGAGATAAGATGCTTCAAAGTGGAAGCTTTGAGGGGATTTTTGGAAATGTCATCAAAATTGCTAACTTTAGAAAAGCTGTGCGGCTTGGTACTTTGGAGTAGAAAGACATGGGTACCCATTTTAGATTCGGGGGAATGTGTACTTTCCAAAAATATATGACTTTCTGGGGTGAGCATACTTTTTACTAGCTTCATCCCACATATAATGATGTAAATGTGTTGATTTTGCAGAAGCTGAAATGACAGAAATGACAGTTCATATGGGGTATGTTCACATTGGGGCCCCTACATGCCACATACTTAGGTAAACCTATACATATTGGGCATCAAACTGTTCAGTGGACCCCAGGCATTCATATTTAGGGTGTTTTATTTGGTTACTTTATGACCTGTAGGAGATAAGATACTATAGACTAGAAGCTTTGAAGCGATTTTTAAAAAAAATCACAAATTTTGATAAAAACCAATAACTTTAGGAAAGCATTGCGACTTGATAGTTTGGAGTAGACAGACAGTTGTGCCTATTCTGTATTCCCCAGAATCTGTTCTTTCCAAAAATGTACAATTTTCTGGGATAAACCTTCTGTTAGTGGAATTTTGGCCTTGAAATCCAAAGTATGCAGTTTTTTTGGAGCAGTGCTTTGGGAATTTGGTAGTGTACTGCTGGGAGTTTTTGACCTATACAAGTGAGAAATCTCCATAAAACTATATATATTTGGTATTGGCACGTTCAGGAGACATGGGACTTTCCAAATCAGTTGTATATTCGTGCATAAAATAATTTTTGTTTCTAGTATGTGTGATTATATTATGGAAAATTTGATTTTTTTTGCATTTTTAGACATTTAGAAGCCTATATCTTGTTACAGAATTGGAATTACACAAAAATTCTACCATATTTTGAAAGCTTAGGTTGTTCTGAAAAAAACGATATATTGTTTTCCTTGGTAAACTAAAAGTCCCCCCGAGGAAAGGCCCCTAAAGTGAAACAGTGCAAAATGTTCAAAAACTGTCTGGCAATACAAGTTCCGCTTTGACCAAAATGGCTGGCAGTAAAAGGGTTAATAAATCTCCCCCTTAGTGTCACAGTTACTAGAAAAAAGGTATCTCCAGACATCTTATAATGCAATCTATCATTGTTTTAAAAAATAACATTTAATTTTATGCAGAGACTGTTACAAATGTCACAAGCAAATAAAATAGCTATGGGTGACTAAAGGTGGTCATACACATATCAATAATGAAGATTTGTCGCAGGAAATATTTTTCATTCCCTCCATTGATGTTCAGGGCTGAATCGTCAGATTTGGAGGTAGAAACAATAGGGATTCTACCGCCACCTGACGATTCAGGGGCCCGATCAAAATCTTTTGACCTGCCCAATTGACAAGACAACTGATATGCAAAGTTTTTGTCTCATCGATCCACTATACGTGGACTAAATATCGCGTGAAACTAGGTTTTGGATGATACTATCGGTGTGTGTATGGCCAGCTTAACTTAGTAAGGCACAAGTCTTTTCTCTTGCTTACAGAAAGACAACATGTAGGTGAGCCATCCTAGAAAAAGATTTTAATACTTAAGCAAAAGGCCAAATCACTTTTTTTAAAATCTGATTTATTTCCTAATTTATTATTTTAACAATAATTATACCAATAGATTTATGATCATAAGACTCTTTAATAAAAATCAAATGCAAGTAGGTGCACAGAGAAAGAGAAACTCAGTTTTGTTCTTTTCATTTTTCTGCAGCTTGCCTAGCTTGTTCATGCTTGAGCATACCATCTCTGAGCAAAATATATTAGTGAACCAATCCCAGACTGGTGCCTGATTTTCAACATTAGAGCTGCCAGATATAATAAGCTATATAATATAGGGGACAGTGTCCATCTGACAAACACATGGTTGTTCTCCTCCAACCAGAGGTCTGTGTGTGCTTTTTTTTTTTTTTAGACCTTTTTTATATCAAATAGCTTTGAAAGATAAACTGTAGAACAAATATATATAGCGTGGGTTTGAATAACAAAAAAAAATATATCAATGTCTGCTAGCAGTAATGTTTCTTAAGACAATGCTAGTATGGAAGAATGTCAGTGGATTCTTAGCAAGCAGAAAAACAATGGAAGTTAATTATCAAGATAGCCATGCCTTAGGGCCATAATAACATATTATTTGCTGTCTGAACACAACAGTGCCCCAGGATATTGAGTTAGTGGTCAAGAATTTGCAGTGAATATTAAGCCAGGATTTGCCTTTAAGAGAAGCTTTTAAGGCTCAATATATGTGACTGATGTGACTTTCTGACCCAACTTGATGTAGATATATAAGGGGGAATTTTAAAATTTAAGAAGAGCTTGGCTGACAGCATTTAAAAAAATCAGCTGACACCCACTGGAAAGAGAGCTGAATGGTACTTCCCAAATTTTTAATTGTAAAACACTTGTATACCACAGGAGCAAACAGAAAACATTTCATGTGTCACCTCTCTAATAAGCTTGATATAGATAGATAATACTTTAAAGTGAAGGATTTTTGTACACGTCATGCCACAGTTTGGAAGATGACATAAAAACAGTAAAAAAATGGTTTCTTTGGCTAAATTGCATAACAAGATCTCTGTGTAAATTCTTCAGCATCTGTCTCTGAAACTTTTATCTGGAATTGCTTCCCATAAATGTTGGATGTACAGGGCATTCTGCCTCAGAAGCTTTATGATCCACGTGTTCAACCTAAGAGACAAAAAAGTAGATTTATATATATTTGTCCATATTAGAGTGAAAAAGTATTCCAGGCATGAGTAAAAGTTGGTCCAAAAGAACTGAAAATTAAATAGCTCTGCTTTTCAATGAAATCTAAAATAGTTTATTTGGATTCTGATATTTGGGCACCACCAGACCATGGTTTATTTGCTGGAAATTGTGCTTAGTAGCAAGAGAAGTGGTGGATCCAGGTTTTTCAGTAACACCAAGTAAGCTTGATGCTTACCCAATGGTCAGTGCACACTTGTGTTGTTTTGTCTGAGAAAAAATTAGAAGCGATGAAAGTCTGAAGTTATAGTGTTTGCCCAACACTCAGGAGCAAAAAACACATTTGGCCCACTGTGCTTTCCTAAACAGTATTGCTCCAGTAAACCTTACTTATCTCAGGGGATTTATTGTGTTCCAGGAGAAACAATTTTGTTTTTTGTTAAAAATTGGATAAAAATTGGATAAACTTCAAAGTTTCATTTCAAGTACTACATACCATATAGATAGGGTTCAGGCAGTGGTTTTAATCTTCAGACATATTCTGGTTGTTAGATTATCATTTAACCTAGCCATCAGGCAGTGGTTTGAATGACAGACTGAAAAAAGATTAGAAGAGGGAAGAAGGAGGGAAGTGAAAGTGAGAGAAACTTGCAATTTTCAGCACTTAAGTCTTGGTATGCTTGAGCAATGCAAGAGTGCCTTCAGACTCTTCAGACAAATTTCACAAAGTGACTGTTGTATTTTGGTGTCTAACACCACACACAAGTCAGTTCTTTGACTACCTTTTTCCTTCCTGCCTTGTATACTTCAGTTTCTTTAGTCTCACAACTCTTCCCTAAAGCTAACCATACCCATACCGATAAAATTGTACAAAAACTAATTTTTGTGTGATTTTCTGTATGTCTGTAGGACACAAGATCCTAACTGATATCTTTGTACCATGGATCTGACATCTGCTAGATTTTGGCCTTTGCATTAGTGGTACAAACAAACAATCTTTCTATGATCTTTCCACGTGTTTGTTCTCAGAACATGTCAGTTCGTTTGTTTATTCAGTATTGTAGTATAGGCATTAATTCAGCTTCCTTTCAGTCATAAGAATCTAGCTGTTTGTACAGCGCAGCAGCTTTCATTACATTACTAATGACTAATTATAACTTTGCCTAATCTGCAGCAGTGGAAAAAAGAATATAAAGCTATGCTATAATTGTATGTGTATTGTATATGAGTTACATAGTGATGTACAGACTTTTGTTAGACAAAATCCACTATGCATAAAACATATATATATATGGAAAGTTCTGAGAATTTGTATTTTCTGTGTTGTTTATTTTCTTAACTCCTCCATATTTTATGGATAGACATACGAATGAGTGAGGTAGAATCACATTGTTGGAAGAAAGTAGATTGGCCCATGTGTACCAGAAAATATGCAAGCACATAAGTTTTTATTTTGATGAAAGGGCTCCTTTAAAAATTAGAATTTCATTTTCTATGTAGGGTTTATTTGGTTTATTGAAAGTTTTTCACTCATTATCTAAATATTTCAAGTGTCCTATATGTCCAGATAATAGCATATAAAACAGAACATAGTACCTGGATAAAGGATCCCATACCTGTATATATATAAGTGTTGTGTTGGTTAAGCTGAATGTGGCACAAAATATGAACTGTCTCATTTTTTTCTATAACATATGTGCTCTATATTAATTAGGTAATTAACAAAATAAAAAGAAAAAATAATTTTCTTTGCCAATAAAAGGTTACTAAAAATCAATTATAGGGTTAATTACTTGTTAGAGTTACTATTTGCAAAGAGCAGAGTGCTGAAACATGTACTTTCTGCCCTGATTCCCCAATAATTTCCATTGCGCCTGCACAGTGAATTGATGTTGGGGGTGGAGGGTTATCTGTAGCCTTCAGGGGATTAGCATATGGCTCAGAGAGGCATGAAAACAAAATGGAGCAGAAACCTGCTCAGTAGATACATAACAGAGTTTGTGTTCACATCAACGCAGGATAAACAGTGATGGATTTATCTCTGTATGAGTAGACTGAATTCCTGAAAACTGTGTGCCATGCATGAATAATGTCAGTTATGGCCACATTACTGTAATGTTGCCATTTCCTAGAGTCTCATTAGCTCTTGTTTAGCTTAAACTGTTTTACTTACTGCAGAGGAAGTCATTAAAGATATCCAGTTCAAAATATCAATAAAACCTGTCAAGGTAAATAATATATAGAAATATTTTTTGCATTGGTGGTCACACATCTGAGAGGATCCCTAAAGTGCTACTTTGCTCTCAAAGGAGTCAATTTCCATTAAATCACACTTCTGGTTATTACTTATCAATATTCAGATTTTAAACAAAATGGCTTGCAAATGACAACATTTCATTTCTGTCGCTATGATGCAATGAAGTTACAGTTTCCAAGATAGTGGTAGACCCCGATGTAATAACAAAGTAAATCCTACATCGGTAAATTTGTGTCACCCCTAATTTATAAGGTCACTGTGCAAGCTACAGAAAAACCTATGCTGAATAACATTTATAGCCCCTCCTCTCTGATCATCTACCGTATCATAACATTCCCTCTGGAGATAATAACACAGATGCAAGAAAACTAAGCAGATAAAGTCATCCAATCAGGGCAACTCTCAACCAAATTCACTGGCATCTGTCCATGTGTATGGACCAAGGCAACCTGATTTTAAACTGGAATTAATTAGATTGTATCATTTTCAAAATACAGGTATGGGACATGTTATCCAGAATGCCTAGGACCATGGGTTTTCCAGATAGGTAGTCTTTCCATCATTTGGATCTTTTTATCTTAAGTCTACAAAAAAATTGTTTAAACATTAAATAAACCCAATAGGATTGTTTTGCCTCCAATAAGGATTAATTATATCTTAGCTTGGATCAAGTACAAGTAGTGCTGCTTTATAATTACTTTAAAAAAGTAAATTATTTTTAAAAATGAAGTTCCTGTAATTCGGCTCTTTCTAGATAATGAGTTTCCAGATAATGGATACCCCATACCTGTACTGTATTCCATATTTCAATTCCCATATTTTCATGAATGTGTGCAAAAAAAGTTACTATTATTTCTAATATGTCAATATGTATTTAACTTTCTTTTCTGTACTTATTAGGATTTGGGTCTCAATAGTTTGAAAAGCTAGTGACTTATTGCTTGGCCTTAAGCATATCCAATAGCACCAGTGCTTCTTTCTTACTTATTGAGTGTTTTTATTTTATGGTAAACAAACTCTCCCCAAAACTACCCTGCATATTCAAGGTTAGGATGTATCAAAGAGTCAAAATTATGCTTGTGAACCTTAAATACCTGACATTTAAGGAGCACAGCCTCCTTGCCCCGTTCTGGTTGATCCTTTAGATATTTCTATATTAACCTTAACAAGTGACCTAAGCATATTTTTTTACAGTGGAGGTTAGTCTTCATTCCTGGCTTTACAAAGCAATGCACTTGTATTTGCTATTAGGTGAATGCCACTCGCCTGAGTGATCATAATGAAGATTATATAAAGTAAATAAATAATCATTTAATGATCAGAATATTAGCTTTAAATGTTGTTTTTCTAACTGAAAGTAAGGCTAAATGGGTGACTGAACCCTAGAATCAAAACAAGTTTATTTTTGTGACTGCCAACAAATATAATTCTATAATATAATATCAAGTTCTATCATGCTTTATGGTTGAGATTCTAGCCAACATTCAGACCACAGTGATCCAAAATCTTCCTTAAAACTCTCTGCTTGTATCACTGTATAATTAATGTCAGATCAAAGATCAAAGTGCAACCGCGAACTTGCACTAACACGCTGGTACTTTGATAGCAGCATGATAGATGTAATGATCCCTGGTGTTTAAAGGGTTGATTTAGTTTAGCAATAACAGTTTTAGAAATATTTGGAGAAACTATATATACTATGCAGTAGAGGACAGATTTATCAACATTTGAATATTTGATTCACCTAAAAATGTGGTCAAAATATGTCAGCGTAAATATATGGAGTATATTTTGAATACGAATTGTTGGAATTTAAGAAGTGAAAGCTAAAAAAGTTTCTATAGAAGTCAATTGGTATTATCTCTAATAATGAATTTATTTCCCATTTCATTAAATTATTATTCTATTTTCAGCCTCACTACATGAATGAAACAATGTGTTTATGGTGTAGAATCACTGCCACCTAGTGGTCAAATTGGTTTCTGATGACATTTATAAAGGTAAAACCATGCAGTATATGTATAGAACTGAACCAAATGTAACAGTTCAAACAGGGGTAACCATGAATAGTGTGACTACTGTACATGACTAGCACTTGGCTTGCTCTCTTTGGTCTCCACTTAGTAACAGGGCTGGATGTGCTGGTAGGTCTGGAGTAAAAGTTGGGAACCAGGGGCCCCATGAATACGATATGGGTAGTGGTAGATTTATCAAAATGAACAGTATTTTGCCCCACCAACAGAAGACATGTTAAGTCATACCTCAGAACATTTTGAAAATGGAAAGAGGAACAAAAAAAAAATGCCACATGTAGTGCAGTGAAATTTTTTTGACCACACACATTTTTGCGACCACACCCCCTAAATACCACTCCCATTTGACTAAAGTCAGCAGGTTATTTAAAGACACATTGAAACACATTTCTGGGGGTATTATGTGTTACTACAGTTTTGTTAAAAAAGCTGAAATTGTCCTTTAAGCTGCAAGTTCCCCCAAGAGAACTGTTTAAGCTTATTAGTTATAAATGTATAAGTGCAAAACAATGTGTCTAAGTGCAGGTGAAGCTTGTTTAGATTTCTCTCTGCCAAAAACTACATTTTAACTAAGGCTAATGCCAGACGAGGTGTAGGGCGGATATTTTCATCAAGCGGAAAATCACTTGCCGAAAATACCGCCCTATGCCTCCTACATGTGCCTGCACCCGAATGAATGGAACACATGCAGCCGAAATACACATAAAAACACGCGACTTTCAAACTATCAAATTTTTATGCGTATTTCCGCTACATGTGCCTGCACCCGAGCGTATTCTATTCATTCTGGTGTAGGCACAAGTAGGCGGCGTTGGCCGGAATTTTCAGCAAGTGTTTGGCCCCAGGGCCAAGTGATCAAATTAGCCTGGATTCTCCCGATATCGCCCACCCATAGGTGGGGGTATCGGGAGAAGATCCGCTTGCTTGGCAACATCGCCAAGAGAGTGGATCTGAAGGTGTTTGGGCACCTTAAAGGAGAAGGAAAGGCTAATAAAGAGTTAATCTCAAGCTGCAGGCATACCTTCAGTTCTCTCAATAGTGCCCTTAAGTCTCCCCATATTTCACCTGTTCAGAAGATCAGAAGCCAGACAGGAAGAAAAAACGCTGAGCTGTGTAAAGAAAGTTCCCATAATGCATCACTCCTGCACAGACACCCAGACCAAGTGAACATGCTCAGTTAGTAAGACTATCAGTCAGCTTCCTGCTGATTGGCTCAGATCTACATTCCTAAGGGGGGGGAGTGAGTTCTTAAAATATCGAAAATATCAGCCCTACGCCACATCTGGCATCAGCCTTAGTACTCCCCATCTGATATCCACCTAGTGTGGGGACCACAGTTGGAAAGGCATTCATCCCTGAAAGGCTTCCACTATAAAGGATCTGTTTCACTGACATGTTCCTCAGTGTTAAGACTTTAGCTTCACATCCTTCTGTCTCCTATTGGTAGCAGTGCATAAACCTCTAAAAGCTGAGTAACCTTTGCAATACCACTAACATCCTACTTATTATTACTGGTGTATCCCACTCTGATTCTTGTACAATAAAATACCTCTAAAGTTAAAACAAGTATTACCTAAGCTGGAAAAACCAATGCTCTTCTCCAAACTATGTAGGAAGGGGGTGGCTAAAATAATTTGCTGAGGAGCAAGTAACTGTATTAATTAAAGTAAATCCTGCGTCATATCCAGTATTATTCTGTATATGAATTTTTTTAAAACCCCTTTATAATTACTTCACACATGCTGACTGGCAGCCTCCAACAAAGATTATATTTTAAATGAAATGATCAAATGATTCCAAATAAATAATATTTTCTTAACCTGTTAATTGTTTGTGGTCAATTAAAGTCATTAAGATGTGTATACTGTTTGTCCAGGTATTAATGCACTCAGAAATTTCAACCCCTGTGTTGCAATGTGTTAGAAATAGCTTGTTAATGTTGTTGTTGAACTGTAACAATAATATTTTTTTTCTGCGTCTCACTTTGTTCTTAATGCAGCTGATAAAAGAATTAGGGGCTGATTCACAAAAGGTTGTTAACACTTAACGCATAGTTTTATGATTTATCAAAGCAATTTTGCATGCGTTATTACTCATATCACATGCGCAAAGATCTCAATTGTTGCGAAGCGTTATGTGCATCGCATTGCGATAATTATCTTATAGAAATAATACTAACGCATAATGCAGGGTTGTCTTGAAGGCTCTTGGTTATGTATGATTTAAGCTTCTGATATATTAGAAGCTTAGTAAGGGCTAGATAGTAACCCTGTACACTGTATGAATGATATATTGGGGGGTATATAAAGGAAGTGACATGAGTATGCCACACCTCCTCTGATGAAGCACCCAATGGTGCGAAATGTGTTAGGAGAGTGGGTGCCATGAGACACTGGGATGCACCTATCCATTGTTTGGTATAGTATGTTTATTGCTTAAATTTGAATTGTTTATTTTGAGCCAATAAATGTTTTGTTTTTCTCACTGAAATATGCTGTTATTTGTTCATTACTAAAAAAACATTGCTGTTTGTGTGTGTTTGTGAACATGGAGTTTGCAGTCGGATTTTTGTTAGATTGTGAAGAAGAGAATCAAGTATGTGATCATCCTAGGTGATGCATGCTGGAGTTTTCAGGGAACCTGTAATTTTCAGAAAGTAACGGTTATGTGAATATTAGCATATATCGCGTGCTACGAAATAACGCATAAATATATTGCATGCTTTAAAATATGTAATTGCAACATAAATAACGACAATAAAATCGCTTCTTAGTTCAGCCAAGTGTCCTTTTTGTGAATCGATCGTTAATTCTCCAGATATAAGAAGTGATATTATTTTTAACACCGGCTAAAAATAACACTCGTTTTATCGACCTTTTGTGAATCACCCCCTTATTCTTTCCTTTAAAAAATAATTGGGCACTTTTATCAAGTTCAGAAACATCATTAATAAATACATTTATCAGCCCTGTATATATAGCCACTGGTTTCAATTAACACTAGCTCACATACGCTAGCGAATTTTTACTGAAAGATAGTGCCGCTAGAGAAAATTTGCTAGTATTCTCTAGCCGCAGCAACAATTTTACGCCTGCGAAGTTGCATGAAGTATGGTAAAGCTTTCCAAGGTGAAGCTTCACTTCTTTGTAAATGTGCCCCATTGAATGGAAAGACATGAAAGTGCATGGTGCCGATGAAGCAATGATGTGATGTATATGGCAGTCTGAAATCTCTGCAGTCTCACATTTGGTGAATTGTGCCACTCAGCACATGGTAGATTAAGTTAAATTAGATTAAGTTTGGCACTTTCTCAGCCAATTTATGGTTGTATAAATGCATAAATGAACACGGTAACTAAAAATATAATAGCAATTATAAACCACAAGTGTACTAGAACCCTGCGTGTCTGCATGATCCCATATACCATATAATCAAATGCTTTACTTGGCAGGGGTAGTGTGGTGCTTTAATAAGTGCTAAAGGTTGTAAAATTGTGCCGTGCAGTGTATTTACTGGCAAGACACATCCTTGCAAGATTAAATGCCCGTGGTGCAGAAAGGTTTAACATTTAGACATAATATGCTCTCTTAACATGTCGAGCACACAGACAACAGTGTAAATGTACTGTTCTGTCTGGGGAATAATAAAAACTAGGTATTTTAGAGTAGTCAAGTAGAAGATTTAGATAAAATAATTAAAAGAATGGAAACAGAAAGAAAAACTTCTGTCCTTTATTCTAGATTACATCTGACCTTTTATACCAACAATCAAAGGAGGAGAAAAAAATTAAAAGAACAATAGGTATTCATGAAAGAGGAAATCCTTGTCATAGTTATTTGTGTAGCTATTAGAAGAACAACATGGAGCACTGCTACTGAGGCAGCACTGTCATGGTTTACATGTAGAGATATTCTTTGTAATATGGTTACAGGACACTAGATGCTAGACTAAAAGTAAGAACAGATCTAACTGGGCCCCAGGCAAGGCAAGGCAAGGCCACTTTCTTCCCTCAGTACAAAGTTTTTCCACAGACAAATGTTATATATATTGTATATATAGATAGCTAAGCATCTATTTTAGCTTTTCCTAAACCACTAATCTCATCATTCTGAGACAAATGCCGCTGGTTGTCAATGTTATTTATACACAAAACATTTAGCAACATGATTGCAGTGGCTATCAGAACTCATAGCAGGATGACACAGTTACAATTTCAAGTAAAATACCCCCAGGCAATTTGCTCAGCTCAGCTCTAGTCTTGAGGGAGATAACTGGTGGCATTAATTTGGCAAGTGTGGGCAGTGGACAGTCCCGAGTTGATGCTGTAGGAGCAGAGTTAAAACAAGTGATGCTCCAGCTATGTCGGGGTGCATTCTTCTACCCATAGAGTCAAGCATGCCAGTGATTTTTATCTGGCCCATATCTACACCATGCTGTGTGTGCAGCATCAGTGGCATCAGAAGAAAGGGAATGGCACTCCCGGCAAGTCATTCCCGAAGAGAGTTAAGGCTCCTATACAAGGTTTCGTACGATATTTGGTGCCTGTATGGTAGATTGATAAGGCGACCAATATTCCAAAAGCCTTGGATATTGGTTGTCTCATCGATTGGGTGGGATGGAAACTTTTGACTTAGTATGTAATCTGGCCCTGAAACCACCCCACACACCCAGGGTTTGGAGTAGGCACTTGCAGTGCCTAGATGGATTTTAGTTCTTGAACCCCTTCTCGACAAGTTCTTGACCTCCTGCTGTTGCTAAACAAAGGTTGTTGGTAGTGACAAGCACATTTTTTGCTTAGTATGGATTTGAGGTAAAATTCCCTATTTTGCCATTGGCGAATATTTTCTTTAAACTGATGCAAAATTTAACTGCAGAAACTTTTGCTCTGAAAAAATGTGGTGAAACAACACCCATAGAATCCAATATATAAACTGCTGCAGCAGAAAAGGTCACCATGAAACAATGCCCATAGACTCCAATGTATTCTGTATGGAAAAAGTCACTGTAATAAAAACGCTAATATAATTCAATGTACAGTATTTGCACTGTAAAATGTAGTAGCAACAAAAAAGGCACCATAAAAAAATCATACCAAAAAAATACCCGATTCCAGGACTGATTTTGTGACAGATTACAGGACAGATTCCTCATTGCTAGTTTTAATGCACTTGTTTTTTTTTCATTCATGAAATATTAATTAGTTACAGGAATTTATTGTCTACAGTGTTTTAGGTAAACTGATACCAGTTCTTCTTGTTGGACCTGCTTACTCATTTGGTAGAAAGGCAGTGAGAATGCATGGAATGGCACGAATGAGCCTGGGCCATTAGCATTTTGTCACCATTATACCTGTGCTGCTCTGCACATCAGTTGCTATCTCTGGGCAAGCTGCTAATATCATTATAATAATTATATAATACAAGTTTGTTACTCCTGTTGCACACAGTGCACAATTTTTTCATGCTAAAATTAAAATTAAAAAACAAACAACTTATTTTATGATAAAAAAAAATCCTTATCAGAATTTCTACTGAAGTTTTGCATAATGAAGCTTTCCAGTATACATATATTAAAAAATACCTATGGTTTAAAAGTTATTTGTAGAAGCATTTGCAATTAAAAGCTGTTTGCTCTCTGGTTGTAACAATTGAGACATTAGGGCTCATTTACAATGCCTTGTGCTGTGTGCAAAAGTACAAAAAAGGGCATTTTCTGCACATTGCCCATTGTGTGGGTCATTGTGTGAATAGCCACAGGCTTCTGTGCTCCTTTTTGGACTGTTTTTTTTTTAATATAGTGCGACAGAGCCCCCACATTTTCAATCTGGCA
Source organism: Xenopus tropicalis (assembly GCF_000004195.4). NCBI lineage: Eukaryota > Metazoa > Chordata > Amphibia > Anura > Pipidae > Xenopus > Xenopus tropicalis. The sequence goes on along the minus strand of NC_030680.2, from coordinate 91,888,095 downwards.
CTCCATGGAGTGAGCAAGTGCTAGTAAATGAGCACCAAGGGGCATGTTCTTGCACTTGTACGCCACCCCAGGAATATAAATAGCCCCTTATGTAGTAAAAGTTATTTCTCATGTAGGTCTGTTAATTAGCTGGCTTCTTCATTATTTCAGGATTCAGGGTGAGAGGGGGTTAGCGTGACTGGGTGGTGTGAGAGACAGGAGGGCCTAGAGGTGCAGAAACATTTTTTTATCACTAGTACTTCACAACAGTCTTGTAGCAACAGATGTTCACAGTTCCTCCTTGAGATCTAACAGTTACAGTACATTCACGTAATAGAATATCTCAGTGTAGCTACTTACTTAAAGGGCACCTATTACACTAAAATTGCTCCCCCCACCAGAGGCGGGGGCTAATAGAGCCCACACTCCAGTTGGGGGAGTGCAGGGTAAGCTTCCTCCTTGTGCAGGCAGCTTAGCACTATAGGGGGCTATTTTTGTAAAAAAGTTTTACCCTAGGGTGAGCTTTCATAGGACCTTGTCCCTACAATAGCTAGTCTTACTTACCCTTACATCCTCATTATTTTTAGCAAATGGAGTCCAAAAAAGGACTTTCCCTTTTCCCAGGTATTTAAAAATAATTTAACATCTATTTAAGCAGATGGTTTGCCTATTAACAAAAATGAAGATGGAGAGAGATGCTTTACAAATGGCTTCTGGCTTATGATGCAAGTTACATTACCATAAACTCAATAGATTTGTATTTTATCTCACCTCCCTATTGCACTGTCTTTATTTATTTTGCACAGTTTTAAGAGCAGTTAAACCGTAATATACTATAATATAGTTGCTACACATATCCTCCCTGTGTGTAATTTTGTATATTGTGAGATTGCACAGCGCTGTGTATCCTTATACATACATACATATCTCTCTTTTCCAGGTAAATTGTACAGTGAGTATTTGTTGTTATTTACTGCAGTGTTGCTCCTGGCCACAAGAGAATGCTGTAGCTACAGGAACAAATCCTGTTTAAAGTGTAAGCCAATTCCTGCTTGACCAACAAAATTCCTGAAATTGTAAGAATGCTTTGTGCTACACTTCTTCACTAGATGTTACTATAAATATATATATAGCTGTTTTAACTTTACGTAAACCTAAACATATTAATTATAATGTTGCTCTCTGATTACCTTATTCTAACATAAGTAGGCCTTTACAATATATAATGTGAATAGAATGTAACCTTTTGCTTGCGTGTTTAATGCTGTTCCATAGGAGGTAGTTGTGTTCCAATTAGAGGATCTGTTACCAAACTTTTTTTTCCCATTGCATTGATTAACAGTTGGCTTATATATTATTATTTAAAGGAGAAAGAAAGGTAAAAACTAAGTAAGCTTTATCAGAGATCTATGTAAATACAGCCATAAGCACTCACAGAAACGCTGCACTGACTTCTCTGTCGAAAGATTCTTGTGTCTGTAATTCCTGTGCCAGAGACACAGAGCTTTCTGTTCTCTGCTCTTTCCTGCTCCCCCCTCCCTCAAGAATGCTAAGGACTCACTCCCCCCCCCCTTAGGAATGTGGTTCTGAGCCAATCAGCAGGAAGCTGACTCATAGGGGCCGATTCATTAAAACACGAGTTCGAATCCCAAATGGGAAAAATTCGGATTGGATAAGATAATTTCTGAAGATCACAAATATCATGAAAATGGTTACGAAAAAATCGTATTAGTCACGAAAAAATCGTATTGGCGATCCGAAAGTCCCGAAATTTTCGTACTTAACGATTGTAAACAGCGGCAGAACCTTTCCAGATTTTTCTCGCAAGCGTACGAAAAAGTCGCGTAAGCGCGAAAAAATCGGCGAAAATACGCTCGGAGCATTTGAATGAGCATGTTCACTTGGTCTTGGTGCAGGAGTGAGGCATTATGGGAACTTTCTTTACACAGCTCAGTGTTTTTTCTTCCTGTTTGGCTTCTGATCATCTGAACAGGGCACTATTGAGAGAACTGAAGGTATGCCTGCAGCTTGAGATTAACTCTTTATTAGCCTTTCCTTCTCCTTTAAGATACAACAAGCTGTTTTACATATTACAGAGAAAATACATCTGAATGTCATCATCATTGATTTAATATTTAATCAATATACTCAAATATAATAGTATGTGGAAATATATCTACATGAAAAAAGTACAAAATCTAAATATATTGGTCAATGTCTATTTAACAGCAATTAGATATTGTTGTTTTTTTAAAGAACGTAGTGGAACCATGTTTTGCAGACCAAAGTTTGGCCCATTGCTCAAAAAAGTTGCTTGTTATTTATATTAACCCAACACTTTGCACTTATTTTTAATACAGCTCTCAACTAAAGCAACAGGAATAACCTGTAATATATACAAATTACTTTTGAAGTTCCCTGATGTGTATAAAGATATCTGGCCTAAAGCCTCGTACATTCATATGATGGAAATTCTTTGTGATTTGTAATATCTTGCAAATTTTCCCATTTCATTCTTCTTGCAAATATATACAATCCAGTTTCTCTGGATGTAATAGTGTGGTAGAAGTGCATTCAAGTGCAGGTATGTGGTCATAAAAGAGGTAATTCCCTGTAAGGTACAGGCATGGAAGCTGGATAAGAACCAATGAATGAGGGATGTCCTACATTTGCTAAAGTTAGAGCACAACCATCCAAAGGGTACAGTTAACTGATGAAAATTATTGTAGTTTAGCAATAGGGGGAAATAATAAGGGGAAAACCTATTTTTGCACATCCCTGTTATTGCTGTAAAGAAGGCATAGACAAGTACCCAGAATCCTCTGTTTCACATTGTGTGTAGTCGAAGTCTGTTTCATTGTGCAGCTTTGTGTATCTTAAGGATTGTAGGACATAGCTGCAAGAGATAATTAGGACACAATAACTACATAGCTCTTTGAGTTCATTGGAATGTTAACAGAACATATAAAGGAACATATAAATGTCAGAAATAAAAACATGTGGGAGAGCAACATTCCCACATTTGATAATCTGAATTCTTCAGTTATGGCATGAAGGTTAAATGGACAGTCATAATTATGTAACAATGGCGCTATAAATAGTCACATTTGTTATGCAAGGACTTCTGTGAATTGGGGCACAAACAGAGTAAATGTGATGCTGAAAATTATTATTTGCAGCTGTACTGTTTGTAGGAGGCAGATAACAAGAACAAGCACAAAAAAATGACGCGTATGACAATTTTTTTGACGCCGGTGACAATTATTTGTTGCACTGCAAATTTTGTCTCCCATTTTGTGAAAAAAATCTGCAAATGCTGAAATGTGGAAATTTGCCGTCAATCCATGCCTGTTGAAAAGACATTCACCTCTGTGTTCTTTAGTTCCCTTAAGCTTAGATTTAAAAAAAATCAGCAGTGTCAACCAAACAGGGTTTTAAACATGGTCTCTTAGTTTCTGCAAAAGCATATCCACATAAATTGCCAAAGGTTGGAAAACGGATTATACCTCAGAAATGATTTTAGGGGAAATAAATATATGATATTTAGGATAGTTGATACACAAGAAATTATACAGTCCCTTGATTAATGCACCCTTCATTACAGTTTAATTCAACAATATATTCAGTTCCTCCTTAAATTTGACTATTGGTTCCCCATTAAGTTTTTTAAAATATGCGATGTTGGTTAGCTGTAGATAAGCTACTGCGTCATATTCAGTCTTAAAATAATATAATCATACCACCACCTTTATTTGGCTTAGTGATGATGATGGCAATACCATTATTAAATGCTTGCAATGCATTACATTTATGTATGGAAATGTATTTAGGAACCTTCCATTTATTACTTAGATCTTACTTTGATCATTTTTTTTCTCCATCATCACTGAGGCTGGGAAAATACTAGGGGGACAAAGTTACTTTTTATACTCTATTTTTGTTTCAGTTGGAATAAATGTTCATCCCTAAATTAATAAGTACCCTTATCCATAAACTAAGTCTTTAACTTTAGTTAAAAATATCCAAAGTAACATTATAGAGGGAATGTACATGAAACAGGATTACATTTTACAAAATTTCAGTTAATACATGATTCAATAGGTTAAATACATTTACCTTCATGAACCATTTCTAAAGTCTGTCCTTTGGAGGAACATGATGTCTGCCTTTCCTCAACCTGATTTCCATGCATGCAAATTCTCTTCTGTGCTGGCCTTTTTCCTATACTGCTCATTTTTTTCTCATGCAGTTGCCCCATTAGCCACTTTACAACATGTTTGGGAGCCAGATGCAATAAAATCTTGACCTCACTCAAAGTCATTGGAGCTCTTGGAAATACAAAGCTTCAAAAACATCTAGGAAGGAAAGACTACCTATAAATTACTTCATCCCCTAAATAGCAAAACCATTGACAAACACATGCTCCCAGAGATAACCATGGCACTTAATTAGCTCATTGCCACCAAGTCCCTTTGTGGGAGACACTCTATGCCAATGTCAAACAATGGCACTGTCAGGACAGGTTTTTATTGGGAAGCACTTTATAATCCTGACAGTAATGTCTTCTATTAAGTCTATTTGAACTAGATGGCATTATAATTATGCAACTTGAAACCACCCAAACATTTTTGCACAATCAAAGAAAATGTAATTCTATATATCATAATTAAAGATCTTCTGCAATTGAAAGCAGTATTTGACCTATTCGGAACATGTGATTGTGACGACAATGCAATAGAATCTACCTCTCCTCTAACCAAGACTTTTACCATGCTGTTCATGTTTCTTAAAAGGTGTTAGTTAGGTGTCTTGAATTAATTTTCTGCCTGATTAGTACTATTTTCAAGGGATTCACACTGTAGAATTTGCTAGATATTTGTTCACTGTTATTCAGCTGGCTTCTAATGCATTTTATCAAGAGTCAGATCCAGCAGTGGAAAGAATTATCCAAATTAAGTGGGATCTAATTTTGATGCTGGGGTAATTGTCTCAGATATGTTGGATCACAATCTGTGGAAGGAATGAACAGAATAAGGAAATACAGATTGCACACTGAAATAATTAAAAGCTCAAAAAAAATCCCAAAAATCAAAAATGCACTAAACTATTCTGGACAATGCATGCTTTTATTTCACAAATTTCATTTTCATTTTATTTGTGATTTGCTCGACTTCCCCACCCAGTTAATTGCTGATGCTGTGAGTTGAGAGATGCAGAGATTTCCCCTTCTAATTGGTTGATTCCAGGATGAATTAGCAATTTGTCCTGCATTACTGACACACAGCAATGCTGATTGAAGAAAAATGTAAGGTTGAGAAAGTACACTAGTAAACCATTTAAATCTATAAGAAACAAAAATACCTACTGTGACAAAGAATTATTAAGCATTTACTATATATTAGTGTATTTTTGTTATAATATTGACAGTTCCCATTTAAAAAGTCTTCATTGTAGTGTTCTTAAATACATACATGTTTGTACACTGCACTCATTTTTGCATTAGCATTCAACAGGAATCATTACAATTTCTCATCATGATATATTGCAAAAAGGTAATAATGAAGCGTTCTATAAAACTGTTAGCCAGACCTTATCTTCCCAGATACAGTACCATCAACTGAACTATCCAAATATAAGTGTTGGTTTACTAAGGATCTAACTGAGTAATCTGGAATGATCCTCAGCAGTTCAGTTTCAAGCTCCAGCTCAAGTTTTTAAGAAATTGACACATTTATCAAAGCTGATACCTATGTCAGTATGTCATTGAATACATCACTGCTATACAAAGGCAGCCAGGCCTGGAGTGACATTTGATATACAGAGAGACCCAAGCAATCTATGATGAGCAGCACATCTGGCATTTGCCAGAAGATAAAACAGGTGTAAACTGTCATGTTTTCACCCTTCCCTGCCAATTGCACCCACAGGCATAAGCAAGGACCTGCTCTTCCCCCATCAATAAATATTTGGCTGTGTTTAACAGTGTTGTATTCATGAGGAGCACATAGGTGTTCCCCCTTACACATCCTACCTGACCCTAACACGAGCCTCATTCAGATACGCAAGTTAGCAAAGGACCCCTTACTTACCACCTTCCATTGCAGTGTCTCCCAGTGCTGTGCTCTGCACCTTCTACCACAGTTGCTCTGGGTAGTAAACAGAATGCATATGGGGCAATTTGTACCTGCGGTTTAAGGAAGAGCCCATAGGCAGGACATGGGCAGCCACCAGCATCTCCCTTACTAGTAAACTATTTCATGTACGCAAAATAGAATGCAGGGCTACTCTGAGCCTGAGTTCACCATTCCATATGACTAATTTAACAAAAGTGAAACAGACACGAGCTCAGGAATGTACAAGAACTGACAGAATAGTGTTGTAATGGGAGCAAATATTATTTATTATTTCCTTCTACTTTCCACATTATAGTGCAGTGATAACACTAACAAAGCAAGGAACACACCTGCCTGCAGAATTTTAAAACCATGGCCAGCCATGTCGAACTCACGTCATGTCCACTGGCTCTCCAGCCACCAGCGGCATAAATAGCCACATCAGTAAACACTTTGGCTGAGGGGGAATACTGGGGGGGTTAGTTAGTATCGTTCATAAATGCACGTGTTCACACATGCACATATATTCTCTTACATTATGGACAGTGCAGTGCATTGGCATCTAAATTGTTGTTTTACATAATTATTAATAAATACTGATTTAATGTTGTGTTGTGACCTACAGCTGGAAAATAAAGTATAATTACAGTTGTGAAATACCTTTAACAGATGTAATAAATAATATTACAGTGTTCTAAGGTTTCTTCTTGACTGATTGCTATTAACATAAAATGACAAATGAGCAAAAGCTGGAGTGGCCAATCTATGGATTATATATCATTTCTGTCTCTTGCACCTGTAAGGCAACTTGCTGCTCCTCAAACCAGTTGTTTGCAGCTGATTCTAAAGACTGAAATCTGGCATACATGGAGCTTTCTTGGCTGCCGGCCTGTCTGTCCCTAAGGCAATCTGTGTGCTCAGATTTTAACATGTACTGAATGTAAAGATGAACATTTTTTTTTTGCATAAATCTTGTTTGTCAGGGAAAAACCCCCCACCGTGCTGACTTATGCATCTTTATCTGAGAGAGTATTGATACAGAATCTCTATAATCTATCAGCAGCATAGATGCTCATCCTTATTAGGTTTTAAAGGCAGTAGTTAGGACCATGCGAAGGAACATGTAATTAAACCATTGATTTTCCTAATACCATACATGAAAATATTTATAGAAGATAATAACAAGGTTGGGCTTTATCAGTTCTCACTATAATCTCCAGTATAACACTGTATATAGCAATAGCTCTATGCGCAATACAGGTGGTATATCAATCATATAATTAGGTAAGCATTTAGTAAAGGGTTTGGAGGTTTGTCTTTTCACAAGTTTCAAGTGTTTTCCTATGGGTAGACTATTGATATAAACATGGAGACAGCTGGCTCCTGTGTTCCCATTTCGTTGATGCATTGCTTATAAAGAGCTGTTTTCAGAGCAATATTGTCTGTCAATTGTCTGTCAGTAAAGTGCATCAACTCTGTCAGGCGATTGCCCTTTAAAGTCAATGGAGGGAGATTTTGAGTGATTTGTCCCCTGCTTGCAGAGTTAAAAAAACAGAGGTAAAATGGTTGCTCTAAGGATTCTGCAGTATAAAAATACCAAAATTAGGTGGCAACTTTTCAACTTACATAAAACATTTTTAGTGTTTTTAACGGTATTTACAAATCAAAAGTTAAAGTCATTTATACAGGAAAGTTACTTACAATTATATTTAGTTTTATTATAAAAAAAAAAAAGCTTTTGGTACTTAAAGAACTTTTATTGCTGTAAAGATGCATCAAGATGCACCAAGTTTGATTTTTTTAAGTTTTTAGACATAAAAAGTTTAATAGTAAACCACGCAGGTGGGAAAAGTAAAATTCTGACTGAAATCAGTGAAGGCAACTAATTGCACATGGAAAGACCGGGTACACTCTCGGAACCCATGGGTTTGGACAGAGATTGTATAAAGGGCCATACACAATCAAAACACTAGGAATAAAAAGGAGCTGCAGCTTCTTTTCACCTTCTCACAGTGTGATAAAATGTTTAAACCTGTCCTATACCTAAAGCAGGGGATATCTATAGTACATGGATCGGTGAGGCTCTGTACATGTACCATCTTTGTTATATATAATATCATTGGAACATGTATGTTACATGGTTACATAGTTACATAGGGTTGAAAAAAGACCAGAGTCCATCAAGTTTAACCCATCCAAGTAAACCCAGCACACACAACCTATACTAACCAATCTATACACTCACATACATAAACTATATATACAACCACTAATACTAACTGTAGATATTAGTATCACAATAGCCTTGGATACTATGCTTGTTCAAAAACTTATCCAGGCCCCTCTTAAAGGCATTAACAGAATCTGCCATTACAACATCACTAGGAAGGGCATTCCACAACCTCACTGCCCTCGCCGTGAAAAACCACCTACGCTGCTTCAAATGGAAGCTCTGTTCCTCTAATCTAAAGGGGTGACCTCTGGTGCGTTGATCGTTTTTATGGGAAAAAAGAACACCCCCTATCTGCCTATAATACCCTCTAGTATGTGCAGCTTTAGAGAAGATAACATCTGTCAGCGACTCATATCACGAGTGTGTTATTTGCAATTTAGTACATTTTTTAAAAATAATATCAGTTCTTATTTAAGACTGAATGTTCAGTGACTCGCTTTGTTACATTCCCTGAAGGAAGTACATAAAGACATGCTGTTATTAACAGGAGGACAATTATTTATTTAGTCCCAAGAGCTCTGTATTTTATAGTAATTTTGATGTTCACAGAAGCAAATTCTGTGTCTATCAGCATTGCAGAACAAAATAATACTATAATTTTTACAAGAACTGATGTCCTGGTGTGACCTTCCTCCCCCCTCCCCACCTCACACACCCTCTGTGTGTTATGTTTGTTATGTACTGTATGTATGATCTGCTTTGCTGGGAGCAGCCTATGCTGAATATCAAAGCCCAAGGCAATTTTAATGTTGGCAGTAAATCATCTTGATGTTTATATTTACTGGAAGGTAAATTGCCAGTAGAGGGCACTGCATAACCACAAATATGTTGGCCAATAAGGCTATCACATGGCTTATTCTTTTCATATTTAATGAACAGGACAGGATTAATTCCTGCCAAACAATTTATTAATGCAACAGATAAATGAAGAATAACTTGAATAAACCTGACAGCCAGGGCACTTTTGGAGATGGAGAGTGATTATTTTGTAAGGAGTGGGTCACACTGTCACAAAGTTACCAAGGTTATCAATGTGGGAATAAGGAACTCACTCAAGGCGTTTCTAGAAAACATTTCAGGTCATAAAAGCTTGAGAGTCTCTGCCAGGCCAACAAAATGCACCTTAGGGAAATTCACCTATCAACTGATATACTCATATGAATAAAAGATTCATATACACAATGGTTTTCCTGAAAATTTGCAATTAAAAATTGATTTTTAATTGTGCCACTATCTTAACCTACTGGCTGCATATCTATATAAATAGAGCATAGTGCCAGCTTCATGGATTCTCCATTTACAGTACACTCTTTGATTGGTTACATCTTGCAATCTGCCATTTAACCCCTTCCATGCCAGCAGATCTATATCACATTTTTGCCATGCAAACAAACATGTGGCATGATTATTGCGCTAACCTCATAAATGGAAAGGGTTAAATGACAGACTACATGAAGAAATGGATAGTGCCTGAATAAAAAGCATTTTTAAAAATACTAGCAACAAAATCCTTCCTTGCAATAGGAGTCCCTAAATAAGTCCAAAGTGCAAAGTTGGTTAACAGGGGTTGATTCTTTCAAAATTACATTTCTGTACATTTCTGAACTAATACTTTATAATAATAGTCCCCTTTTACAGAGCTGACTAGTTTCCTCATTACTGATTATGTCAATGCCATTATATAATGAGGACAGTAACGTGCATATTTTGGACTGATGGACAGATGGTTTGAAAGAGGTGTGAAAGAGGCCATTTATGCCAGCCAGGAAAAACCATCCCTGAACAGAGGAGGGGGCCTGCAACACCGCTTGTCACCAACATACAAAGCCGCTTTGACATCCTTACCCCGGCGGTTTCACAACAGTTCACACTTCCAGTCATGTACTTTAAAGGATTAACACCTTCATGAATGAGAATCATGGTACCATTGTGATTGGATCATACCTTCTTACACCTGTCAGTTTCAGCTAACACCTAACACAATGGAACCATTGTGATTGGATGTCTGTGACTGTACTACCATCAAGAGTTTAAATACCAGGGAATTCCCTACCAGTCATTTGAACTGAAGAAGCCACTCGGATGAGTGGTGAAACGTTTTCAAGAAAAACTCAGAAAAGTCCAGTTGTTTTAGACTTAATTCTACTAGATACCATTATATAATGTTTATTTGACTTTACCCAAGCTTTTATTTTGGCAGTGTTGGTTACACTCACAAAGTCACAATATGTCATCAAAGATGTATTAACATATATGTTTGATATTTTCTACTATATACAAGATGTTGGATGACAGTTTATTTAAAACTTTATAAATTCCCATTTCTCTCAGCTCAGATTGCCTCATTGGGTTCTTAAAGGAGTAATCTGCCTTAAATTAGCTTTTAATAGCAATGCAAGACAAATTGCAAATGGGCCTTGACTAGATTTTCGTTTTCAAATTTTAATTGTTGCTATGGTCCCACATACCTTAGCAACCAAGTAGTAGTTAAAATATGCATACTAAAAGGTAATGTAAAACAACTGAACTTACCGTAAATAAGGCGAGTATTTTATCTGTCTCGTGCCTGTAGATAGTATATCCCCACTTTCCTCCTAAAATGCTTTATTTAAAACATGTAAGTGTCCACATATACCTCATTATAAAGTTATCCTTCCTGATTTTGCCTCATTCCGTCGCAATACTTTATACATGCCAAACCATTAGGCTTGGATTGCTGTCCATGCTTCACAGTGAAGGTGATGGAGAACAGGGCCTGAGACATGAACACATATGAAACACATAAGCAGGATTGCTGCACATTTTAAAAGCCAAGCGAGTTAAAACACTCACAGAAAGAGCTTTGTTTACAGTTTCTACAGACTTTCTAATGGACAGTTATTGTTATATATGGAGAGAATGCAATTTTTGTTGACTATGTTAAAATGTAACCATACCGCTGCGTAACAAAATAAATGTCTTTGTATGGACTATAAAAAATTGGGTAATCAGGCAATCTGGGCCAATGATTTTACTGTCCTCTTGGGAATTCGCTTATTTCAGAATAACATCAGCTTGACTGAAATGACCCATTGTTACTGAACAATAGCTTGGAGAACACAGATCAGTATAAGCACAGGTTGCCAGATCTTCAAGTGAAAAGGAAAGTTCTGTGGACACACATGGAGCTGCATCAAACTGCATTTAGGTTTGTGAAAGTAAACAGTTTTATGTATATGTGTGTGTTAGGGGGACAGACATAGGGGCTGATTCACTAAAGGTCCATAACGCTTATCTCATCCTTTTTTGTGTTAAAAAGCATGCGATAAATAAGTACCGATTCATCAACATAATTTTGCATGTGTTATGACTCATATCGCATGCGTTAAAAAGCGCATTATCGCAAAGCGTTATTTTTATTGCATTGTGGTAATTATCAAATAGAAATAATACTAACACATGATTCACAAACACATATGAAGCGTTAAACGCGTAAAATGCATAATTACTGTGAAACTTAATGCCTCCCAGGAGTAGGCATTACAGAACAAAATGGTGATTCGTGATTATCTGTGGTGACAAGATGGAATTTGCAGTCGGATTTTTTCAAGTGATCTTCCTAGAGTGATGCATGCTTATGTTTTCAGGTAAATGGTAATTTTCAGAACAGTAGTTTTCAGAAAGTAACTGCTACGTGTGTAATAGCGTGCGCTAATATCAAGTGCGGCGAAAAATATTGCACGCAGCGGAAATGATCGCACATGAGTTAAAATACCGCTTAAAATCGCTCATCGCCAGATAAATAACGCCAAGAACATCGCTTCTTAATTCAGACAAGTGTCCTTTTAGTGAATCGATCATTAACCAGGGGCGCTTCTGCCATTAGGCGAGTTGAGAAACTCGCCTCAGGCGGCAGAAGCGCCCCAGTTACCAGGGGCGGCAAAAAGCCGCTCCTGGTAACTTTAAGAGACGAATTTCCGGTTTGCAATTGCGCTCTCTGCACTAGCGATCTCACCGCCCCCGGACCCGCTCCTGCGCTCAGAAGGTAAGCGCTGGGGAGCGCGGGGGGGGGGGGGGCGGCATCCAGGATATGTCCAGAATCGCCCCTGTCATTAACTTGCAAAAAATAAGAAGTGATAATATTTTTAACGCATGCTATAAATATCACTCGTTTTTTTGACCTTTAGTGAATCAGCCCCATAGGGGTCTATTTATTATGCTGTGTAAAACGAAATTCACTGAAACAGTGTAAAAAGCTGTGTAAAACAAATGGTAAATTTTGGCATCTGAACACCAGATTATATGCTGATTTTGCTTATAGGCTTACTTAAAAATGGATTTTTAAGTACATGTTTTAAAGCAACAATAAAGTCGCAGTTATTGAAATGTGTTAATTTAGAAATAAGCACCAAATAATTGTTCATTTAATTAAGTACCGCTAATGCTAGTTTTGGGATGCACAGTAAGAGAACATGTTGTAGGCTTTACTTTGCACCTGGAAAACACCCTGGCCAGGCACTTTAAATGGCAACTACTTGTTTGCAAGCAATGATGCTTGAATGAAGATATGCAATACCCCATTTACACCTTAGATATATTAGTCATCTAATGATTTGGTCCCACTTACTGGCATAAATGGCATTATCTTTCAGTCAATATGTATAGTGAATTTCATGAAAGCAGCTTAGTTTGACTGATTAGTGCAAAAAGTGAATCTGGAGTGACTGATTGGAATTTAAAGTAGGAGGTAGCTAGAGGCCCATGGGAGCCTTCAGAGAAAGATTTGTTTCAGGCCCCTTATCCTTACCACTCCTAAACACATATAACCTTTGGATACCACTGTTTCTTAGTATTATTCCCCACAAAATTGCCTGATTATGCTAAAAGTCTTTCTTCCTATGTATATTCCTGTGGATAAAATCATTGCCAGGACCTATGTGCCCAGTTGTGGTGGCAACTCTTGCATATTCTGTAGCTATGGTTTCTATGCAACTTGAGGAAAGATACAAGCTGTGTCATGTACATATTCTGAGTTATGAAAATGACTCATCAGTTGAGTCATTCTTTTAATTATTCTCTCAATAGGAATAGGGCCAAGAAAAACGGCTACATTTTCCAGGATTCACATGTAAATTTTTTGTTGTTGCAAGATTCTAATTTGGGCGACTCCTGAGACCCTGACAGTATCAAATCAGAACTTTTAAGCACTGGTGATGGTGAGAATTATTTTTGGTTAGTTTGGATGATGCAATTTTAAAAGAAATTAAATTGAGGTGGAATTGGTTTTGATCTGAATCCAAAATGTATGGATTTTGTGAATCCCTACAAAATGTACTTTGAAATATATGCCTGCATTTTCATCTAGCCCTGGGTCTACAGAGTCTTGACAATGTCAGTAGCGCTAACAGTCCATGGGTTGCATTTGCTAGATTGCCTTATATTTAGCAAGCTGTTACTCTTCTCCCTGCAATTTCTTTTGTTTGTTCTCAAAGAATTATGTTGCACAATATGTAATATTTACATTCAGTATATTACGTCCTTCTTTCTGCAGGATGAAAAATTATGAAAGACAGATAATATTTGATATTCCAGATACATCTGTGTCTCAATCTTTGTTGGAAAAGTGATGTCTTCCTATATTTGTTATCTTTCTTCTTCAAAAAAGCATTGACATCAAGCGTCAGGAATTGGAGGGGCTAATAAAATACCATCCAGATAGAAACCCTACATGAGGCATAAATATAGCATCCAGTATTGTATTGCAATGTCAGTTCTAATGGTCACCTTTACTTGGCCTAATGCATGATAATACAGATAACTGTGTAATACAGATTCTGGATAAAATATCATAATACCATACATTAAATTTTCCTTTGCAAAACTATTATTTATAGAACTGTGCAGAGCAAGGTCATTGTAACACAAAACATAACGATTTACAAATACAAATATTATAAGGTAGAGGACTGTGGTTGTGAGACCTGAGGTTAGTGTCACATATTGCCTATGCCTTCAGAAAAGACACAGTCCACTGCCTTTCATTGTGTCTTCAGAATGAAATAACAGGCATGACACCAATGATCTGAAATAGTTTGGAACATTATTCATTTGCTAAAAAAGTAAAGGTTTATTAAAAGGTATACTACATGTTTATCGTTTTGTGTTTTTGCCCCTGCAACTTAGTTGCTCAACCTAGAGGCTGAATTATCAATGGATTAGCAGGTGCACTGGAGCCGACCCATATTTGTGAGACCTTTAGTCTGAAATATGGGAATAGTATATGGTTTATAGCAAAACATTAGGGAAAATAAACATTACTGCATAGTGCCTCAAACAATGCCATATCATGTTGCTCTGTCAAGGAAAAAACCCAAAGCACTCATGTACCATATGCAGTGCAATTCCTATTGGCTATTAAAGGGAGCGATCAGAAACAATTTTTTTTATTTGGCCATTGTGATTTTTCTCAGCAAAAATAGTGCTGATGAAAAGTTTTATATCCTACTAACATAAACATCAGCAATACAAAAAATGTAAAGCCACTATTAGACCAAGGGAACCAATTGTAAAAGGGGTTAAAAGATTAATAATCTTTATTCATGTCTCTTTTAGTTTCAGAAAGGCAAACAGGGAAAATAATTTTTTTACAAGTTATGTAAATATGCGCAGGTCATGAAACGTTAATGCACACAGTAAACTGTAAGCTGGCCTTGTTTCATTAGCCTGGGCAAATATTAGCTAAGGCTCTGCTCTATTGATGAGAGATATTGTATTTTTTTTTGTTTTATTTTTTTTATCAATCTCTTTATTAAATAGTTCAGGTTTTAAGTATATTTCTCATGTATTGGGAACTAAAGAAAAATATATTCATACAGCAATCCCATGTATTCAAACTGTTGCTAAATTCAGTTATGATGTAGCAAGATACCTTTCTACTTATGTTTTCTGTACTCTCTGTAGCTTTCATTGAAATAGTGCCATATACAGTAATATCTCAGTAAAGCTTAGCAGACACTAAGGTTGGCCTCTAGGGGGATTCTCTTACAAGAGCCTATATGAAGAAGTGCAGAATCCATAGACTAGACTGTAGATGCCAGCCCAGGTGGGAGGCTGCACCATGCTAGGAGTAGGCAAGTTAGGAAGTCAGTACTAGGTATATGTCAGAGGTGAGAAGTAAATGTAATTGTAAGTAAGGGTAATTGTTAGTAAGGGCAGCCTGTGGCTTTGGGTAGGACCCTGGCAATTGTGTGCCAGTTAGAAATTGGAGTATTAAGGAGTAGGTTAGTGGGAACCTACAGAAACTGTAATGAGACCGTTCAGGAGAAGCTCATACACTCTACTAGTGCATTTGCCACATGATAGTGGCACTGGAGGCTTTTGGAGAAGGAATGGTGTGTGTCTGAGGATGTGACAGAATTCTCTGGTGAAGGGTTGATTTTGTGTAGATGATGCACACTGAAAACATTGGGCCTCCCGTTCCCCAGTCTGCATCTGGCTATCCCTTTAAGAAACTTTTAAATAAGTCTTAAAGTCTTTGCCTTTTTTCTTATGATTAAACAAGCTCAGTATACCTAGCACACTGACAATCAAAAGATGGCCTAACAAAATCCAAGAAAGTAATCTGCTGAAAAAAATGTTGACAGAACAGCATTATTATAGGGCTACTGAACCTCTGGGCTGGTACAGTAGGTTCAGTACATCAAAATTTCATTTTTAGAGGTATAATTTTTTTAGACATTGGTTTTCCTTTGTATTCCCCATTCATTTGAATACTGCGAAGTCATGAAAACTCAACGGAATTGCTTTATGCTGTACATATGTGCAGTAACAGGGCAGAATCACAATGGTGATAATACCTAAAATGCTATATGCTCTTCAAGTACTTCCTGTTCTGTAGCCAAAGGAAAAATAAATAGAGCTTTGCTTTTCAGCATTCAGATAGAACAATAACCCACAAACTTTGGAATGCAGTAGCATAAAGGAAATGTAACCATTCCAAACCTAAAATTAAATAACTTAGCTGCAGCTGCGTGAGTAACATAGGGTTGCACAAAATATCACTAGAGACCTTTATTAAAATATCACTAGAGACCTTTATTAAGATTAGCAAGTACCTGTGCACAAGAAAACACTGGCTTATCTTGTCCGAGTTAGCAACTACTGTTTTGTGTAAATGATCCTCTACCCCCTGTTTCATAGGTAAATTGTGATCCAATATAAATCTAATATTAATCCATTTGCCTAGAAATTTTATCATTTATTGGGATTGCTGGTCTGTAACTGTTATCTGGAAATACCTGGTTGGCACTCTAGTCCTAACATTAACCTTAATATAATTCTCACTCTAGCATGCTAGAACAAAGGAAAGCCCTGGAGCTATAAGCAAAGGGGCTGCATGACAAGGGATCCGAATAACCAGCAGCCAGATTACACTGGTTTATGTTTAGAGATTAGCAGAACCAGGTGCAACTGTGATTAGGTGAGAAGGAAAGAGTTAAGGCAGGAGAAAGCTGGCCTGGGGGGCAGAGAAAGAGAGGGATGTGATGTCAGAAAAAGAAGCACTCACTTCCTTATCTTCTGAGCAGGTAAAAACATCCCACCCACTCTCTCCCTTCTTGCATATTTAGCAAAATGGCAGGAGTTTCTCTTCTTTTTGTTCTCATATTATCTATTAATAACTGAATGTGGATGGTTTCCTGAATGCATTTTTATATTGTGCTTTCTGTATCTTTATACAGTATTAACTGAGAGTCAGCATTGTATTTAATTCATGTCAACTATGATTGATTGATCCAGGGAATGTTTTCCGATGATAATGTATTTAAGTTTAATTTGTCACAGCAGCAGTAGAACCTTGCTAGAGTATTGCACAGGTAATTTTAGCAAAGGTAGAAAGGAGGTTCTCTCCTGCGACTGCATCATGGATTGATAGATACAGACGCTACTACTGCTTGTGCTAAGTGACAGCCTGCTTGGATTTCCTATCATTGAGACACTGCAGATCCAGGACCGGCAGCAGGTCTGCTGAACTTCTCTTATGATTGGTGATGCAGCTCCTGCTGGTAGCAGAGTTTGGGGCTATCCTCCTTGTAGGAAGAGGCAGTCTAATACTCATTCAAGTCTTCAGTGAGGAACAGCAGGGCATAGTAGCGACCTCTTATGGAATTATGACTTTAGAATATTGCCTTGGGTTAGGCTGGCATGGTCCTATTTATTTGATAAAATGTGAAAAAATGCTGTGGCCATTTTCTCCACCTCTGTCTCCTGGTGTTTCATTGAGGTATGTAACAAGGGGGTTCAGTGGGGTGTCTCAAAGCAAAAGGTCAAGTGAGGAGTCCCCTTATCATGCAAAGGGCTGCTATAAGAAACCCACAGGTTCCCCTATACTGTACAGTACAGGAGGACTGACATAACAGTTACATCTTGCAAAAGCCTATCAGGCAGCATGCCTAAATTGGACTCAATGGTGAAAAAATAATAGAAGCCATGCAAGTTGATTTAATGCTTCCTTTAGCAAACAGTGACCACAAAGATATATACTTCCTGCTGAAGAAAAAATGCGGCACCTTGAGCCTATGGACAACTACAGACAGGGTGCTTTGTCACCTACAGGAAAGGCGATTCTAGTTTGCCCGTAGCTGACAATCAAATCCTACCTTAAGGGTAATGCACACAGAGAGATTAGTCGCCTGTGAGTAAAAATCTTGGCTACTACAGGTGACTAACCTTCCCAACATGCTTTCCTACCAGCAATAAAGTGGATTAGGGTGGGAAGGCATAAGCGATAATTTGTTTTTCTGAAAAAATGAAGCATCACATATGCCTTCCCACCAGTGATCAACAGTTTTTGCTGGTGGAAAGGCATATGAGATTCATTTTTTCACAGAACAAATCACCGCATATGACTTCCCACCAGCGATACACTTTATTGCTGATGGGAAGGAATTTTAAGTCGCCTGTGGTAGCCAATATTTAACCATGGGCGACTAATCTTCTCATATAATATTGTCCTAAGGGTTTCTAGTGCTGAACCAAGGCCTGTATCTAAAATTATGGAAAATGGTCCCAGACCATTGTTCCATCTCCCCACATTATGCATTCCAGCAGGTAATGTCTTCCGGGCATCTGCTAACCTAGACATTCCTGTCAGATTGACAGACAGTGAAATGCCATTTGTAACTTCAGAGAATGCATTTCGATGAGGGTGTGTAGATATATCCCGTTCACTATTGCTATTGCAGATTCTGTCACAGCATCTATACAATTTTGCAACACAAATTTTTTGCAATGTGTTATCTCCCAATAATGCTTTATCGTGCTATTCATCTCCAAAAAATTCTTTATTGCTGTGCTACACATCTCTCAAAAACAGCACAGAACTGGGATAGTAGAAAACACCAGGTTTGAAATACCTTTATTTATACAATGATCTGTTGTACAAGAACATTTGCCTCACTGGTTTATTTCTGTTTGAGGATTAAGTACATTCTCAAAATTTTTGGAAAGCAGCATCTGTCAGCAAACCACTCTGACATGTCAAAAAAGATTACTGTTTTTGTGATATTTTTGGCGAAGTGCTGTTAGTGGTGGCAATGGAGTCAATTTTAAAGTGTTTTTTTTTTTTGCAATACTTAACAAAACAAAGAATACCGAGGCTCATTCACTCACTGTGTGCTGTGTCCACACTACTAGTGTTAAGTAAATCTTACTCCATAGCAGTATATCTAGCATGCTGAGTGGTTACAGAAACCTGCAGGGGTTCTTCTGGGCCTGTTGCTGGCTTGCCTTCTGTAAGAGGTGTGGCAAGATAGCTGTTGTGCTCTCTATGCTAAAAGAGCCTAACCAGAAATTCAGCTCTTTGAACATCACCTATTATGCAGCTGGCTTGTACGTAGGCATTCCTTGGCATATTGCCTGTCTTGTGCTTTGACTGCCTATCTTAGGGCTTGGAGAGGAGGACAAGGGAAGAAAGAAGCCCATGTTAAAATGTAGGCATGAAGCTGCCCCTAATAATTTTGTATAGGAAGTAAAGGAAAAAAATACCATTGCATGGTGTATCTAGTAATGCTATACTGTTTATCTTAGATTATTTTGTATAAACTGTATTACTGCATATATATGCTAGTAAAAGAATGACCAATATGCTATTCTGTTTTGCAGTCTCTCCATACAAGACAACTGGATGATTTTGAGGTTTGCATGAAAATCAGTTACCAGCTTGGACTTGCCACCAACACCAACCCTAAACAGTTTTATCCACAACCAAATCCTTACCTGCCGCCCTCATAACACTTACTGCGCCACCTTTATATAACTGTTGGAGTGTTGAAATGGTAATGGTAATGGAGAGTCAGGTATTCATTGAAGTGGGCCTAGTCAGTAACAGGGCTAGTTGCCCACTGAAGAATAGTGAGTTAGCTGTTGGTAACCACCATTATAAGCATGCTGAGGTTATAGGAATATGGAAAGTGGAAGGAAGGATCAAGAAGTGTAGGAGGGCCCCACCTGAGTGTAAATTGATTAGAATGTAACCAAGTTCTGCACATGAGCAGCCAAAGGGGCATTTAGGGAGAAAGGTGTTACCAATGGCATTACAACCACATGAGGTGATGTCTCATGTATATAAAAAAATAGCTGAGAAGTAATTTTGTGTTTCTTCCTCCCTTACTTAATTGCACATTTTACAGGATAATGCACATGCTCTTTTTGTTCAAGCTATGAGGAAATTGTGAGGATTGTTTTGTCTGACCGTGCTCTGTCTTCTTCAGCAGCTTTTTCTGGGCACACCCACCCAATATCAGACAACACCTTCACATTTTTCTCTTCTTGACAAAAATCTGTTACACATGACTAAAGGTGGTCATACACAGCTAGATCTGCCAGGTTGCCAAACAAGCAGGTATAGGTCCATTTTGGTCACTTGCTAAGCCACCTGACTGCCCATGTAAACAATGCTCTCCTATGGTATGGTAACACTTGCAAGTAGTAAGCTAAGGAAAACATAAACAAGAATATACAATAAAAATAGCTTGACAATATCCTCATTTTAGAAAAACTAAATACCCTAAATAATGGCATCCAAGTCTGGATACTCTGGTTAACTTACAGGAATCTTTCATACTAATAACCTCACCAGCATATGAACATATGGCCCACAGCTAGTCTGGAGAAGAACTCCCTTTTAAAATTACCTGAAATGAAAATACCAATAAGTCTCTATTAACCCCCTGTTGAAGGAAATCCCATTGTGTGCTTCCTTTTTCCTATTTTGCTATTATAATAAATAAATATTCAATTTAAGAAATACAGTACAGGTATAGGATCCCTTATCTGGAAACCCCTTATCCAGAAAGTTCCAAATTACGAAAAGGCCATCTCCCATAGACTCCATTATAAGCAACTAATTCTAATTTTTAAAAACGATTTCCTTTTTCTCTGTAATAATAAAATAGCACTTTGTACTTGGTCTCAGCTAATATATAATTAATCCTTATTGGAGACAAAACAAGCCTATTGGGTTTATTCAATGTTGAAATGATTTTTAGCAGACTTAAGTTATGGAGATCCAAATTACGGAAAGATCCCTTATCTGGAAAACCCCAGGTCCCGAGCATTCTGGATAAGAGGTGCCATACCTGTACCCATTTTTGTTGGTTGTAATCTTTTGCATACATAGTAAATTAGGTTAGAAAAGGTTGAACCATCAAGTTCAACCTTTTATGTCTATATGAAAGTTCAGGACATCTGGTCTATTCACCTTTGCAATACAATCTTCCTGCAAGCTGGGGATTGTCCAGTTCTTGCAGTCCCTGAACAATGTTTTTATTATGAAGAATTAAAATTGAAATAAAAAAATATATATAAAGTGCATACTTTATATATATAGAATACACGTTATGTTCAGTATTCATTACTACATGGATAACTAAACTTTTTTATTTCTTCTGATCTGTTGGCTAACATTGTAAAAATCATTTTTTTACATTGAAGTATTTTTAGAACTTTTATAGGTATGACTCTCAGTCACCTAGGTGATTGTTTTCACCTACAAACAACGGGCTAGTTCATTAAAGTGCGTTTCTGACCCTATAGTCCAAATACTCCAGTCTAGATCAACAATACTGGGGGCACGTGAGAATATCCCAGCACCATTGTGTTTGCCCTATGCACAAAAAACTTGTATATTTACACATTGCTATACAAGAGAAACAAAAGAAATATCATTATGAATATACCGACACTGCTGGTAACCAGGTAAATATTCTGACTGTTTATACACAGCTATGGAGTGGTGCATGTTGCTCCTTTCATACTAAATTCATACTGAATTCTTTGTAAATGCTTTAAGCAAACACAGTGTTTCTGGGATACCTACGTGAGAATTGCTGTATGCGGAATCCCTTCTTTATCTAATATCTGTTCGTGTTTGTATTTAACTGTATATTCAGGCTGTCAGACTCAGAGTATGAGTCACCGTGGGGTTGCTCATATCATAATCTATGGCACTTAAAGAATGATGTTTGTTTAAAAGCAGAATGATGTTGGCTTAAAAAGCAGGGTGTGTGCTGCAAGATATGTAGGTATTTTACATCTTACGGTATATATATATATATGTTGTTGTCTATATGTTGTTGTCTATATATATATATATATATATATATATATATATATATATATACATATAAAATTTTACTCAAAATCAATGAAAACTTGTAAACAGTATACCTTTAAAGAATACTTCATAGTTATGGAATACAATTGTTGACTGAAGTAGTTTTATATACAAGTATGGAATCAGTTATCCTGAAACCCATTATCCAGAAGGCTCCAAATTATGGTAAGATCATAGAATCTGTTTTAATCAAATAATTCACATTTTTAAAAATGATTTCCTTTTTCCCTGTAATAATAAAACAGTACCTTGTACTTGATCACAACTAAAATACAACTAATTTATATTGGACGCAAAACAATACTGTTGGGTTTATTTAATGTTAAAATTATTTTTAGCAGACTTAAGTTATGGAGATTCAAATTACAGAAAGACCCCTTATCTGGAAAACCCCAGGTCCTGAGCATTCTGGTTAACAGGTCCCATACTTGTATTAAATTTTGCACATTACAAATTATTCAGTTTTTCCTATAATATGTGCATTTGGCCGTATAAATACAGCAGCGAAAAGATTAGGTATTTACAGTAGAATGCTCAAACTGCCAACCTCTGCCTTGCTTCTATTTCTAAAAGTGTTTTTCCATTTACTGCATTTGTAATACGTAAGTGTAAGACACTTTATGGGTAATTTATACATGGCAGGGCAGGGTGCAAAGTGCAAAAAACAGCTGCAAGCCACAATTTTTTGCAGTTTTTACCCTTCCCTGACCCACGGGTGTAGGTCCTTGCCACAGGAACATGGTACAGTGAAACCCTGCCATAGACAATAATGACAAAGCTGCATTGTGCCTAACAGTGCTG
Source organism: Xenopus tropicalis (assembly GCF_000004195.4). Lineage (NCBI taxonomy): Eukaryota > Metazoa > Chordata > Amphibia > Anura > Pipidae > Xenopus > Xenopus tropicalis. The sequence goes on along the minus strand of NC_030680.2, from coordinate 91,865,318 downwards.
TGCTCAGATTTTTAATCTGACATGATGTGCAAAGTGCAAAATTACCTGGGATGCTCAGCATTACAGAATATAGGGAACCCAATGACCCGAGTAAAACGAAAGGGAAGAAGGGCATGACTAAGCTAGGAGGACAACTCCTCCCCCCCCCCCCCCCCCCACAGGATATCCCAGTTACAGGTTCACGGCAAGGAATAAAAGAAGGACCTCCCCGGATGTGAGCTCACCAGACTTTTGGCGGGCAGGAGGAGCAGGAGCCGACAACATCCCTCCCTATTAGGTTGAAATCAATAGTCACACTGACTGTTGTTTAATGTTTGGATTTACAAACGGTTTAATACAAGTTATGGTTGTTTATATATAAATATATATATAAATATATATTATATTTATAATATATATATAATATAATAATAAGACTCGCGAGTCTTTTTCGCGACTTCCTGAAATCGCCGGGATGGCGGGTCATGGCAACTCAGGGAGATTAGTCGCCCGCGAACAGGGAGTTTTGTCGCGGGCGACTAATCTCCCCCGTGTGCCAGAGCACTAAAGCTTGTAAAGAATAGGCATTAAAACCATTGTACAATCAGTAAATGAGTGATTCTCTAAGGTGATGACCCTTCACAAAAGTAGAAAAAAAATCTTTATCACTATGTAAAGGTTAAAGCTGCCTTATCCACAGGTCCCTATCTACAAACTGTTCATCTTCTGTACCAAGTGCTCCTTCCCATCTGTAGTTCAAGGTTAATAAATAGCTCTATAGTACACATGTTTAAGCTCATTAAATAGCCGTATAACAAGCTATGGCTGTCAATGGTCCCATTGCAATGGGGCAGCCTTCTTGTGAATCATACTGTTTGCTTTGCAATATTTACCAATTCCAGCAGTAAGGGAATGTTTGTATAGGTAGCTGCATTCTGGCTGTTTCACCTCCAAGTGACAGCAGTTAACTAAGTCTCTGAAAAAAGAAGAAAAGTTGTCTGGTTAAAAACATTTTTAAAAACAGCATGAATGAAGAAAGAGTTACAGGTGATGATAGAGTAAAATTTTTTGACCTTTAGAATGACAAAAGCCTCTGCTAATTATTTACAGACAAACACATTTTGACATTTAATTAAAGACAGGTGGAAATACAATCTGCATATAAAACACTGTTGTGTGTGTATAAGTGTATGTTTATGTATACAATTTTGAAATCATTTATACTGAACAACATAATCTCAATGATGGCTGAAATGCAGTTAGGTAAACACAATTCATTCACTGTTTTTCCTTCATTACACAGTGTCCAACTTTTTGGTGTTAATGAAAAGAAATGTTTTCTGGCATAGTTTACAATATATGCTGCTCAGATTCTGTCCTACTCTCTTTTATTCAACCACCTTTGAGGTGGTAATCCTGGTTATTCATTTGTATTATTTTTCTTTTTCTAATTGGCTGTAGCTAGAAGGGGCTGGTTAGGGAAAACTACAATACAGCAAAGCTCCATGTACTATCATGGAGCTATGGCTTTAAACAAGACTTGTATTTACAACCTCCAAAGAAATGTGCAAAGTGCCTTTCCACCTACCCTAGTCTGTGCCCTCTAAAGGTGGCCATACACGTGGCGATCTGACGATGTTTCGTACGACCATCGGTCGCACGAAACATCATAAGATCCGCCACACACCATTCAGGGCTGAATCGGCAGGTAAGGAGGTAGAAACAATAGGATTTCTACCTCCTTCTGCCGATTCAGATCTGAAGGGAGAATTTTGGTCAGGCGCCTTCTATGGCGCCCGATCAAAATTTTCAAACTGGTCCGATCGGCGAGTCATCCGATATCAGCAGCTTCCTGCGATATCGGTCGACTCGCCAACATGCCATACACGCACCGATTATCGTACGAAACGAGGTTTCGTACGATAATATCGGTGCGTGTATGGCCACCTTAAGACAGGCAGACAAGGGGAAGAAGTGTTTTCTGAATGAACACTAAAGCTGGCCATACACGCACCAATGATATTGTATGAAACCTTGTTTCGTACGATGTTGGGTGCGTGTACGGCAATTCAGTGAGGCGATCGCTATCGCAAAAGGCTGCGGATATCGGTCGACTCGCTGATCGGGCTACAAGATTTTGATCGGGCGCCATTGAAGGCGCCTGAGAAAAATCTACCTTCAGGGCTGAATCGGCAGAAGGAGGTAGAAATCCTATTGTTTCTACCTCCATATCTGACGATTCAGTCTTGAACGTCTGTGGAGGGTGGTCGCACGAAAATCACCACGTGTGTGGCTACCGTAAGGGGCATATTCTTGCACTAAGTTTGGCTTTCACTCTACTGCGTATATGCTTGCCCAGACCAGAAAAAGGGAAGACAGAAGAAGCTGGAGAAGATGACGAGGAGCTTCTACAGAAGTAACCTGGGCTGGTTCCGTTTTTTGTGAACAGGAGCACCAGCCAGTTGTATCATGTAAGTGATAATTAGTGATGAGCGAATCTATCCCCTTTCGCTTTGCCATAAAATTCGCAAAACGGCAAGAAAATTCGGGAAACGGCAAAAATTTCCCAAAACGCATTTGTTGCATGATTTTTTTGTTGCCCACGTCTACTTTTGTCACCCGCGCTTTTTGACGCGACCGTGCCTTTTTTTATGCGACCGTGCCCAATTTGGCGCGACCACGCCCTTTTTTGACGTGGGACAAAAAACAATTCTGCGTGACAAATTTTTCGGTGGCGAATTTTCACGGAAGTTTCCCAAAACATTTCGCAAATGGCGAAATGCGGAGATTCGCTGCGAATCCATGCCTGGCAAAAAAATTTGCTCATCACTAGTGATTATAATCGTTGGGGGGTGCCTAACATTTTGTCACCCTCAGTGATTATACCTTTATCTGGTTTAAAAACGTATTTATTTGGGCTGAACTTTCTTTAGGAACCTACATTGTGTCTGCTTCTGATACAATGAGCAAACAGATTCCTGGAACTCTCCCAGAAGTGTAAAACTACAATGGAGAAGGATTTAGTGTCAACCTCACACTGAGTGCTGAGAAAGAAAGCTGAAAGAAATAAAGATTAAGGGCATATGAGAAATGGAAAAGATCCACGCATAGAACACATATTGACACATAGTTGTTGTGCAAAATGGATTAAATTCAGAGAGATGTAGGGGCTATGTATTATTCACTAGGCAAAGACCAGTCACAGTCACAGAATACATAGACAATTTTGGGGTCAAACAGAAAAGGAACACTGACTTAATGTGTTAAATATTTTTGGTCAGTAATATCCAATCTACTGCCCCCAGCTGTGGATGAACAACAATTCTGTTTTTGCCTTTGGACTTCCTTGCCCAACGTGTGCAATATATGGGTGGATGCAATTATATGACCCAAAGCATCCAGACACCACTTCTAATTGCCACAACATCATTTTATGTTATGCTTAACAATTCTGTGTTTCAAATTTTGTTTTTGGGGAAGACCCTTTCCAATTTCAGCTGCTTAATAAAAAGTATGGTTCATGGAGAACTGGATGGCAGAGGTGGCAGTGAAACTTGACTAGCCTTTACAAAGCCCTGATCTCAACCCAAAGGTTGTGGGATCTATGGGAATCGGAATGCTATTTGCCTATCATCACTGCCCAGCCTCTATGTATAAATAGGCACATATCCCAAGAGTAATTTTTAACATCTACAAGAAATACTTTCTAGAAGAATAGTGAAAGGGCAATTTTAACAGCAACTTGAGGACCATTTTCATATTAATAAGCTTGATTTTGCAATTAAATGTTGAGCAGACAGGTATCTGCCAGTTTTTGGCCATATAGTGTATCATTATGCTTATGTAAAGATGTAGTGATATTGGGGCTAATAGAGAAGGAAACTGCAATAAAATCATCTCAGTTTGCCCTTCAGTAATCTCCATAGTAGTGTGATGTACGTTTTTTGTAGGGACAATATGACTAATCTGCAATAAAGACATATTTGCAGCATACATTTGCAGTGGGACATCTCAGTGAGGTGTAGACATTGTCTTGTAAAGATTTGTAGACATCCAAAACATAAAAAATATATTCATGACTATACATGATAAACTTGCCTGAGATGCATAAAACTAATGGGTCTATGTAACATACCAGTTGTTGTTACAAGGCCAATAAATCTATAATGAAATATGTGAAAGGCCCACAAACCCAGCCATGTCTTTCTGCTTGGCCCTCTTCCCTTGCCACTCTCCACCTCCTGACAAGCCCTAGGATTATTAATGCTTATTTTTCTCAGGTTTATGCAGATTGGCATTTTCTTTACTTGTACACTGTGTCACTTACATACAGTATTCTGTATATGAGTTTCAGATGAGGAGCAATGGGAGAGAAAGCAGACAGTTTTGCAGATGGGCAGTGGAATTAGTGTAAATGACACAGAACATCAGTGCTAGGTTGGCACTGAGAAAATGCAGAGAATGGCATGTTTATGTTACACCAATAACCCTTTACTATCTTGTTTACAGGCAATAGAATCAGTATGCATCGAAATCCTTTGAGCTTACATACTTTCATCTGGCAGTGATCCCTTTTTCGCCATCCCAATTTTCACACCAAGAAAGTTGCCCACATGATATTAGACCATGAAAAATTAGGCATGAAAGCAAGTGCAAAATCACGAGGGGCACACCACTGAACCCTTTAGAGTCTATGCATAGTGCACAGCACCAGGGGCAATAATCTGTACAGTCTGCATCTTGAAACATATGTATGTAGCAAGTACAGGGCTCAAATCAGTTTAAAAAAGAGCCATTTAGGTTTGAAATGTTGCTACTCTGTCCCCTAAGCTGCAAAATTATGGCATCATTGCAGTCATATGGATTTTTGATTGGGAGTCCTTGTGCAATGGAGCACTAGCTGACTAGCACAAAAAGAACTAAGAATCGAACTAAATACTAACCATATAGCATGGTTAGTACAGGGCTCCCCTGCACTCTGTGGTCCCTGCTGCAATCTATGGTTAATTTCAGAAGATGCGCACGCAGTCCTATAATGTAGCCCTTTGAATGCAAAAAAATGCAGTCAGAGCAAGATACAGCTCCATTCCAAAAGTGTAAAGAGCTGCTCCTTAGGGAGCAACACTTGGGGCAACACTTTAACGCCAGTTAAAATGAAAAATACAAAACACTTGCATCTATCTATAATTATACATAGCCTAATTGTGCCAGTTGTGTCTTGCATTGTGCGTAAAAGGCAAGCAACAGTGCTCTGCAGCACAAGGGATCAATGTCTTTAACGCCTGTCTGCCTTGACCAAATGGTTTACAAGCTTTTTCCCCCTGGCGTGCCTTTTCCTTTTGTGCCCTCATACAAAACTGAAGTAGCAAATGTACCAATCTTGTGTTGTCAGGGGCATGTGCATAGATAACATAGTTTTGTAAATAAGCCCTCTTGTGTAACCCTCCATGAGTCAGAATGTTTTTTTGCAATTCTTTATGTTTCTGGATTATGACATGCGTTATACACATGCTTGGCATGGATACAAGCACATACGTACATCAAAGCATATTTTTGAAAGAATTTAAATGCATGTCAGTGCAATGACACATTAGTACCATGCTTCTGTGCATTCTGTTTTTTCTTTCTCTATTTAAATGAAAAATATTCCCTTCTTTTTATTTTCCATTCATTTTCTTGAATTGTATTATGTTGTATCATATTCTGTGATTGATTGCATGTAATTGTCACCAATAATATTGCTTGCTTTCAGGTGGCCAGAGGGACTTTTGTAAGATGCCATAGATAGCCACTATTTATTGTGCTGGTTATTGGGCTGTTTGGGCCTCTGTGTACTTGAAATGCCATGTGTAAATTCCTGGACCTGCTTGCTTTATGCTCCACTCTCTAGGTAAGACTCTCTTTATCAGCATATCCAAAAGCAGTATATTGCATATTCCTTGCTTCAATAAAAATAAAATAAATCGCAGAGCCTGTAAGTGAGTAAAAGCTGCTGATTCTGTTTTGGTGTGGACTATGGAGTGTGTCTCAGACAAGCTAAGCATATTGAAATCTACGTCATTTTTTTCTGAAATTCCATTTTTTTCTGAAATTTCAGCGAAGGCTACAAAACTGGCTTAAATTCCATTTTTTTCTGAAATTTCAGTGAAGGCTACAAAACTGGCTTAAATTAAAAAAAAAAAACAAAACAAAACCCCAGATATTTGTTATTTAGGGGATGTAGAGTGTAGGTTTTACACAGGTTTTATGTCCACTGCTAAACAGCAGTGCTCTGCGAGTGTCTCCTATACCAGCCTTTATATAAAACATACAGTTCCTTGCATTTTCTGGCTCATTTATTAATGGGCTTCACTGAGAAATGTCATGATTTTTTAAGAATAAAATACAATACTCCAGTGCCAGGATAATAGCAGTCTCTTTGCAAACTGGGGTTCCCCCCCAGGCAGAAGTTAAATGGACCGGTTGGGTGAGTGTGTCATAAACTGTAGATGTCAATTGTTTCTTGCAGAACTATAGGGATGTTTTTTTGTACTCAATTATTTCAGGGCGTGGTGCTCAGAGGAATGAAAGGAATAAAGTGGCATGATTAACAGGTGTATTGCAATGCAGATAAATGTTTTAGGCTTTAAATAAATACATATTTAGTTCTACTAAACAATTTAACAATGAAATGTGTAGAGAAGTTGGATATGTATATTCAACAACATCTACAAAACAGGCAGTGCCAAGTATGGGCAGAATATTTGCTAGGTAAACAGCCAGTAAGGAAGAAAAGTAACCTCGGGGGCTTGCCACTCTGGATACTGCAGTAAAACATGGCTTATAAAAGTGATTGTTGACCTAAAAACTACTTGTTCTAGATTGAGTCAGAGCATTTAACTCCTACACTTGATGTATCAATTCTTCCAGCAACCTGGAATATATATATCAGTAAATATTGCCCTTTTACATCCTTTCCCTTGATCCACCATTTAGTGATGGGCTGTGTGCTCCCTCAGAGATCACATGGCCAGAAATAATGCAGCTTTATCTATAACAGGAAGTAGTGTGGAAGCAGAAGACAGAACTCTGTCCATTAATTGGCTGATGGGGCCTAGCATGTATGTGTGCCTTGGCTTGTTTGTGTGCACTGTGAATCCTATGATCCCAGGAGGCAGCCCTTAGTTCTTAAAATGGCAATTTTCTATTTAGGATTACCCAATAGCACATACTACTAAAAAAGTATATTTTTATGAAAATGGTTTATTTGGATAAAGCAGGGTTTTATATATGAACTTGTTTATGACATATATTTGTTACATAGTTTCCTTTAAATATGAACTCTGTGCAGGCCATATTGTGTTGCTAGCCCTCTCCTAGGAGGTGGGCTTGGGATGAACATATTTTGTGCATTACAGGGCCCTTTTGGTCACTTTGCCTATATGCTTTTAATTAGAACTATGTAATTACATGCTGCTGATGATGATGAAGATGAGACCAATATACTTTTTATTAAAGGGGTGGTTTACCTTTAGTTTAACTTTTAGTATGTTATTTAATGGCCTATCCTTAGAAACTTTTCAATTGTTCTTCATTTTTAATTTTTTTTTTTATAGTATTTGAATTATTTTTCCCACATCTACAACTGTTGCTCTGTGCAGCTAAAACTGTATTGTTATTGTTACTTTGTATTACTTATCTTTCTATTTATTCCCTATTCATGTTTCTGTGTCTTTTTTAAACCATTGTCTGGTTGCTAGGCTAAATTGGACCGTAGAAACCAGCTAACAGTCCAAACTGGAGAGCTGCTGAACAAAAAGCTAAATAATTCAGAAACCACAAATAAAAAAAATGAAACCAAATGCAAATTACCTTGTAACAGAACTCTCTACATCATACTAAAAGTTAATTTAAAGGTGAACAATACCTTTAATGATCATGCATATAACATAAAAATATGCATGCAAGCAGTGTTTTTATGGTTGTAACTTTGTTGATTCCTTTATTTCAAAAGAGGTGGCAACACTGATAGATAGATTAAGGAACCTGCATTCTCTCTGTTTTCCAAGAGGGGGCTGTGTTGAAGAACCCACCAGATGTTTCATCCCTATTCTGCATTCTCAATAGAGCCCAGAGAAAAATCTATTCAAAATCTATTTACCAAACAGGCCATACACAGTTTCGGGGTGCCTTGTAATAATACATTATTATTATCCTTTCTTTATATAGCACCAATATATTAACTGGCACTTAACAAAGATAGATAATCATTCCATTATTCCATGTCATCGAAGTCTAAGCTTCACATCACATTCATAAAGTAATTTTAGTTTCATCAGAAGCTAATTACCAGTCTGTATGTTTTTGGAGTGGGAAACCTACATAGACATGGGATGAACATACAAACTTCATTGTTTCCTTATGTGTTACATTTCTACCTGTGATGCAAGATAACTAGTATAATACCTGATCAGAGTAAAGGTCCCCATACATGGGCCGATTCTAGCTGCCGATATTGGTCCCTTAGACCGATCTGGTAGCTAATCGACCCGTGTATGGGCACTACCGATGGGCCTGCCCGACCAATATCTGGCCTGAAATCGGGCAGATATCGATCGGGCAGGTTAGAAAATCGAGTCGGATTGGGGACCGCATCGGCTTGTTGATGCAGTCCCCAAACCAACTTTGCCTATAACCAGCGTTATAATTCGAATCAAATTAGTATTCTCACGATATTTTTCTACTTTGAATAACCCTAAAATGTCCAAAAATTTGACTTTTACCTAATAAAGAAAAAACACAATTGAATGAAGTCAGGACACATCTAATTTACTTCTACATGAATTTGCAAGTTTTTTTTCACTTAAAAAATATAAAAAATTTGTGTTTTCAAACCATTATTCAAATTCATGATTTTTAGCGCAAAAAATCAGAATCAGGAAAAAAATACAAACATTGATAGATAACCCCTTTAGTCGTAAATATCTGAAAAAGACTTGCTTTTAAATTTCCTAAAGTGTATGGCAAATACTCCTTACTGCTGAAACAGTTCCACATATAGTGAATAAAGTACCCCCTGTTGTAAAATATAGGGATAGTCACAGAGGAGTTCCATGACCATATAAAAACACAAGGCTAAAGGCTAAGTGCTTTTATACAGGTCATGGAACTCTGAGGTGACTTCTAATATTCTCATATTTTACAACAGGGGGTACTTTATTTAGTATAACATACAAGTTTTAGTGAGTTATGTGACAAAATTACATTGCTCCGATTATAACTGATGACATCACTAAGCACCATTTATAAGGATATAATTTACAGTTTGGTCCGATAGGAAAATGACCAAACTGTATATTATATATGTATATTTACACTAACAATGGAGAAAACAGATTTTTTTTTGCCACAGCTACAAAATTGCATATGGTGCTAATGGATTCCAGTTGTAAAAAAATATAATTCTTAACTATAATATCCATTCATCAATATCTCACAATTGTTGTCAAGTATTTTCTGAGCCTTTCCAGTAACTCCTTTTCTTCTTTATTTATTCATTTATCTTGTACAATGTTCATATCATTTCACTGGTAAACTGTTTCCTCGATGTTGGGCCAGATTGGGGTTAAGCTTATATTACTAGAAGCCTCTGTTTGGGCGTGTTTGTGTTAAAAGGGTGGAAGAATGTCATGTTGTTCTTTTTTTCAATTTTTATTGCACAAAAATATCAATGGAAGAAAAATAGTCTGCACAATATAAGAAATCTCGATAAATTATCAAGTCATATTCAGTCTTTACTGACTTGAAGAGCAGGTTTGTTTGGCTTTTTTAACCACAAAAACTACTAGAGAAATCAGTAGCTGTTATACATATTTGTATATAGTAAGGTAGGGTATAGCGAAAGAGTGTAGAATTAAAATATAGATTATTATTATTTATAATAACATGAATAGATAAAGAGCCAACACATTCTGTAGTACTGTACAATAGACATACAGACTACATACAGAAACTGATCATTATAAGAGGAAAAGAGCTCCTAGTTCAATAGAACTTACAATCTAAAAGGTGATAATTCAATGTTTTCAAGGTTGGTAGGAAACTGTAAACTGAAACAATGTCTTTAAAAATATTTTTGCCACACTGGACCACATTGCACTCCTGTAGGCTTGCAAGATGGCAGTCAGAAGATCACATACAGCAAATATTTTTTTCAGCTGATTCTACATTAGTGAGTAGCAAATTCAGTGTTATGGCAGCATTTACAGGTTCTTCAAAAAAATAAAAAGCAAGCAAGATTTTAGGTGGTGAGCTTTTGACTTTTTGAAAAAACCTGATCATGCAAAAACAAGTATATGCAAGTGGTTTATGGAACTCACTCACATTTTCTGCAATCAACTATCCCAAACCAGGAAATCAAAAGGCATTAAATATGATAATATTGTAGCTTAACTGAAACAAAATCATTAACATTGTGTTACTTTTTATTCAAAGATAATGGAATTCTTTTTATTTATCTCAAATTTTAATAAGCAAATTAGGGTTAAAATTTTATGTAAATTTTATGTAATGTTATGTATCCCTAAAACAAAAAGATAACTATATCTATCACAATGCAACTCTATGGTAAAGTTCTGGGACTCAGTAACGCTTTGGCATCTTGTCACTTGGGAAAATTATCTTAGGCACGTTTCCTAAAAATGTGATAGGAAACATTTTTTTCCCCAGCCCTTAATAAAGCTGCTCCATAGTGTTATAGATCAGAACTAGAAAGCCTAATTCAGAGTCATGGAACGCCAGTGTTAAAGCAACACATTCATTTATGAAAATGCATTTTTGTATTCCTGCTGTGATGTTTGAGAAACACACATTTTATTATTCTTTGTGTTGGTGGTATGATGTTAAATCAACAGCATGTTATGGCGTTTGATGACGAAAAGGATTAGATGTGGTTGGAATGCTTTATATTGGATTAATAGTCTTGCCAGGTATTTATTTACCTGGTGAAAGTCTCCACTTCATTTGGTGAGAACTTTTAAAAGCAGTCCTGGGAACATAGATTAGCATTAGAAGTATAGGGTTGGGTCCAATGGGACCATGACTTGGCCAAGAGAAGCATTAGATAGAAGCCAAGTAAATTATATTTCTGTGGTACAATACTCAGCTCCTGGACAGTATCCGAAGTTTCATTTGTCTTGGTTTTAGTGGTTCTTGTTTTGTCCCATGCATGATTAAGAACAGTAAATATGTCAAATTGCCAGCAATGTTAAAACTTGTAACATTTCAAACAGTAGCTTCTTGTGGGTAGAGGCATAAAGAAATAAGTACTTTGGCTCCTTATGTGTGTTGGAACTAAAGAATAACTAGAATTGTACAGTGGGGCATTGGTCCATGTAGAATATTTTGCTAAGGTGTTACATGGATAACACAAAAGAAGCAAATATTCTCACAGTCACGTTTACTTTTTGCCATTTTATGATGCATAGTAACCCAAGTTAGATCAAATACGAGTTAACTATACTGAAGCTTTACTCCCATTAATATGATGACACACAATTTGGACTTGTTTGCAAAGGTACATTCATGAAAACCATTGGTTATCTTTGTTTGTAAATCTTTTGTGATCACAAGGAGATCAAGTTCTTGAGATCAACTCAGATTAAGGCTAATGTCACAAAAGGAGGATTCTTCACTGGTGATTATCCACTGCTGGAAAATCCCACTTTTGTCTCCCACTGATGTCAAAGGAATGTGCAGTACAGTATTTTTAGGCAGAAAAGCACTCACTCCTGCACTTCCACGTACTTCCTATTGAAGTCAAGGGCAAGGGCTGAAAGCAGACACAGGAATGTGACTAATGCTATGTGACATTATTTTGGGGACTAATGTAATAAAAATTATCAGGTTTGAGTAATCTATCCCATAGCAGATATTTTGGTTTTAAACGGCTGGTGAGTAAATGCTACCTGCTGATTGGTTGATGGGTTTCTAGACAATGTCTTATAGTAGCATAAAAGCTCTACCTGCTAATTGATGGTCGGCCACTTGACAGAAACAGCAGAACTGCATGAAAGTTTTATTCTGGCTGGCTTTGTTTATCTATGTATAAGCCAAATTCCTTTGATTTTGGTTTTTATATAAATTATCTTAAACTGAAAAACTGTAAAAAAATGCAATAAGATACTTTGGGATATTCTAGTTGCTGCATAAAATAGCAGATAGTATGTATCGCGCTAAAAGTCACAGAAAAAAAAAGTTGTGATTTTTCCGAGATTTATAATACGTCAAAATGGCTAAAAAGCCAAATCTGACGATTCGCCTGCTAAAACTTGCTGAGTTCATGTAGAAGTCAATGGCAGATGTCCCTTCTTTTCCCTGGAGGAAACGCACAATTCACTATAAGGATATTTGCGTTAATTTAGACGCGATGCATCTAGGATTCAAAATAGGCCATGAAATAGCATTTCACAGGGGCCCAAACAGCCCCCCACCAACCCACTCTGGCATTTGCTAGAATCCACAGATTGTCAGTCCAGGCCTGCTTTTATCCATTGAGTTAATTTTGGGCTCAGAAATATCCAGTACATGTATAGGATCCAGAAATCCATTATCCAGAAAGTTCAGAATTACGGAAAGGCCATCTCCCATAGACTCCATTATAAGCAAATGATTATAATTTTTATAAATGATTTCATTTTTTTTGCAAGGGGTGGGCCTTGCGAGGGGGGGTTGAGGGGCCCTGCGGGGGGGGGGCACGGGCACCTGCAGGGCCCAGGGGGCGGGAGCCCCGGTGGGCCCTTCACCCCCCAGTCCGACCCTGGGAGGGGATGAGTGAGGAGGAGAGAAGGAGGCCAAGGTTACGTCTGGGGGTTACTTGGGGATTAGGGTGGTTAAATAGAGTGGTTTGGCACCAGTAAGTGCTTTGAAGGTGATTACAAGAATCTTGAACTGAATCTTGTACATGACAGGTAGCCAGTGCAAGGATTGGCAGAGAGGGGCGGCACTTGTGGAGTGGGACTAGGGGTGTATGAGTCTGGCAGCACTGTTTATGTTGGATTGGAGTGGGGTCAGTTTAGACAGGGGAAGCCCACAGAGCAGTGAGTTGCAGTAGTGTAAGCGAGATATGACAAGGGCGTGGATGAGAATTTTGGCACGAATGAGGAAAGGTCGAATGCATGCAATGTTTCTGAGGTGGAACCGACAGGATTTAGAGAGTGTTTGAATGTGGGGAGTGAAAGAGAGAGCAGAGTCAAATATGGCTCCTACAGTAGACAGCGAGCTTGTGGAACTGGGGTTATATTAATATTTTCCACGCAGACAGTGATGTCAGGCAGGGAAACAGAGTTGGAGGGTGGGAAGATGACCAGCTCAGTTTTGACAGTGTTGATTTTTAGGTGGCGAGAGGACATGAATGCAGAAATTGCAATTGGAGGCACAAGCTAGGAGTGAGGGCAGGTCTGGGGAAGAAAGGTATATTTGGATATTGTCTGCATATAAATGATAGTGAAAGGAGCTGATTAGTTGACCCAGACCAGTGGTGTAGATTGAAAATAGAAGGGGTCCAAGAACAGAGCCTTGAGGTGCCCCAACTGAGAGAGACTGAGGAGTGGAGGTGGAGGCCGAATGGGAGACACTGAAGGAACGGTTGGAAAGACAGGAGGAGGTTGAAAATAGAGCCTTGTCTTGAATCCCCAGTGAGGATGGAATATGGAGCAAGAGAGAATGATTGACATGTCAAAAGCTGCAGAAAGGTCAAGCAGGATTAAAAGAGAGTTGTGGCCCTTTGCCTTGGGAGCGAGTAAGTAATTCGCTACTTTAGTGAGGGCAGTTTCTGGAGAGTGTGGGGGTGGAAGCCAAACTAAAATGAGTTAAGTAGGGAGTTAGATAGTGTGAGAGTTTGTTATGTACATGTTGTTCAAGCAGTTTTGATGAGCAAGGGAGTAGAGAGATAGGGCGATAGTTAGAGGGGAGTGTAGGATCCAGAGAAGGCTTTTTAAGTATGATGATGATTGCGTGTTTGAATGAGTGTGGGAATATGCCAGTAGAGAGACAGAGGTTAAAAAGAGAGGTGCGAGTTGGAGTGAATATAGGTGAAAGAGGAGGAATGAGATGAGAAGGAATAGGATCAAGAGAGCAGGTGGTAAGGTGAGCTTTAGACAGGAGAAGGGAGACAGTCTCCTCAGTAAGCGCGGAAAAGGGTGCAAGAAAAGTAGCGGCTGAGAGAATGTTTGATGCGATGTCCTTAGGTTTCCAATTTATTTCCGTGCTGATTTTTTGAATTTTATCTATGAAATAGCTAGCAAAGTCCTCAGAAGTGATAGAGGAGGTGGCAGTAGGTTGGGTGGGTGGATGTAGAAGGGAGTTGAAAGTGTTGAAAAGTTGTTTGGGTTCGGAGATTGTGTGGATATGAAAGTGGCAAAGTAGGACTGCTTTGCAGAGGACGAAGCATCACTGTAGTTGTGTAATGCATTTTTATAGTGGTCGAAATTAGTCCTGGTGGTGTTTTTTCCAGCGGCGTTCAAGCCTGCGGGACTGCCTTTGGAGTTGTTTTGTGTGCTTAGTGTGCCAGGGTTGTCTGTTGGTGCGACGTGGGTGGTGTGTGGAGAGGGGAGCAAAGACAGTAATTGGAGCCAAAACAATAATATTGAGTTCAATTACTGGTTAAATATTTTTTTAGTAGACTTAAGGTAGGAGATCCAAATTAAGGAAAGACCCCAGGCCTCGAGCATTCTGGATAATGGGTCCAATATCTGTACTTGATCCCAACTAAGATATAATTAATCCTTATTGGAGGCAAAAAATCCTATAGGCTTTAATTCATGTTTAAATGATTTTTTAGCAGACTAAGGGCTCTGGCACACGGGAGGAGATTAGTCGCCCGCGGCTAAACTTCCTGTTCGCGGGCGACTAATCTCCCCGAGTTGCCTTCCCCTGCCATCCCACCGGCGAACATGTAAATCGCCGGCGGGATGGCACACGCGGCGGGGCGATTTCGGGAAATCACCGAAAAAGCCTTGTGGGTCTTTTTCGGCGATTTGCGCCGGGCGACTAATCTCCCCGTGTGGCAGAGCCCTTAAAGTGATACTGACACTAAAAAATTACTCCTCAAAATATGAATGTACATAAAAAGTTGCCTATAGGTCATGTTCATTGATTTTCGTTGAGAGATTTGCTTTTGTAAATAATTGTTACTTGACTGTTTTGCCAACCTGACTGTCCCTTCTCAGCCTGTCAGTTATAGCTTCTAGTGCTAACGACCCCCTGCTGGACAAATATGGCAGCCCTCTTATAGGGGAACATGGGGGATCAGACAGGTAATATAAAAGCATTGGGCAAATACTTTTATGGCAAAAATGAAGGTCATGCAAAGACAATGTTATGATAGATGTAAAAAAAGGTTTAATTTCTGGTGTCAGTAGCTCTTTAAGGTATCTAGGCAACTTCAGCGATTTCGGCAAATCACCGCCCCGCGTATGCCATCCCAACGCCGGTGGGTTGGAATATAGGGGAGATTAGTTGCCCGCCACAAGGGAGATTTGTTGCTGGCGACTAATCTCCCCGTCTGTCACGGCCCTTAAAGGAAACTGTTACCCGTAGAATTAATACTTAATCAATAGATAGTTTACATTATGTTAAGTGGCCATATGTACCCAATGGCACATACTACTGGTTTAATAAGATGAAGCAGGGTTTTACATATGAGCTTGCTTATGCAATATATATTATAGAGACCTACATTGTTTAGGGGTATAGTTTTCCTTTAATAGATCAAAGGACCCATTGCGATCTTTCCTGAGATGCTTTAATGATCTTATATAACTCGAAGGACAATTTGGAATACATTTCTAATTACAGCTATTATTACTTTCTTTATCAAAAGGCATCTTTGTCGGAAAGCAGATTACAAGCCTGTAGCAGTTCAGAGGTGCGGTAGACCGCTACCCAGACATTGGACTCACAACTGAGAGGAAATGTTTGAGCTGGAATATGTCCCATAGAAGAAAAGAATTCCTAGTCAGAACATCAAAGAATGCCACAATATATCAGTGCCATGCAGATTTACTTGCACAACATTGTGTAATAACTGCAAGGGGATTACTAAGGATAGGAGGCTGGAAGAGAATCTTACAATCGCCAGTAATAACAAATGCTTTGGCACTGTAGAAAGTAGGGAATGTCATCTCTAGGGTTAGGGAATAGGCAGGGATGAAGAAACATTATGTGGCATAATTTATGTACTGGCAAGACAAAGGAAAAAAAATGCGATTGAGTAATAAAACAATGTGTAGTAACTAAGCAACGGAAAGTGAAAAACATATTTATGCCCATTCAGCATGTCATGATGTGGGACACTATGCCCCTGATACAGTCTGATGCCTGCGGTAAGTACAAAGGTCAGTATGGCGGCTTAGTAGTTATCACTCTTGCCTCACAAGTAAGATTCCAACTCTGTGCACCATCGAACATGTGTTTGGTATCACTAACCTGCGGAAAGATGAACTTTCCCCAAAGCTTAAAGGAGAAGGAAAGGTAAAATCATTGTGGTTGCCAAATATTAGGCACCTCCAGTGCTTATAATCAGTTACCTGATACCCCAGACTGGTGCTCCTGTTAGCAGAAAACTGCACCAGCCCATGGTACAACTACTTTGTGGGTTATATGCCTGCAATTTCCAAATTCACTTAAGATAGCCAAACATTTAAGCTGCTGATTCGAGTACTTTAGACCGATTCAGCAGTGTATCTGCCTATGTATGGGGCCCCCTAATTGGCCACCCAGATTGATATTGATATATCGAAATAGCATAAAGCTGTGACCTAAGAAGGAAATGGGGGATCATGATTTACAATTTACCCCCATAGAAAATAAACAATTTCTGGTATTAGAGGGAGCAATGGTGCATTGTTGTGTATTATGTCATTAAGATGCAAGTCTGTTTGTATTAATGTATTCTACTGTACAGCGCTGCGTACATAAGTAACGCTTTATAAATAAAAATATACATACATACATACTCTATAGGGCAAATTTATCTTACTTCAAAATCTCAATTTTAAGAAATCTAAAAACTCAAATAAAAAACTGCCAGTCAAAGGGAGTACTCTGAAATGCTTAAACAACCTTGAGTTTTCTTTATTAGATTTTTAAATCAGTCCAATGTACAGCCCCTTAGAAATGAATGGAACACTGCGATTTTTGTGATTGAATTTCTTTTAATGCAATTAATAATGATTACATGTAACCCATTCCAGTGTTATGAATGTGGATGTAATTTTTCCCCATGATTGAACATGAAAATTAATACACTGGTTTCTCTATATTTTGTGAATGAACCATGTGTTTTCAGTACCAGTGAGCAAGTTTACCAAAATCTTGTTCTTATATTGATCTATATAGAAGAAACTTGCCAAATCCCTTCATCGATCCCCTTCATAAATGTATTTGCTATTTGGTATGGTAGTCTATTAAAATCTTTTTAGTGATTACAAATGGAAAAGCTGCCAAATGTGGATTCCACTGTATTTAACAAAATGTTAAGGACTTTATCACCTATATTGTGGACATTCCTTCCTTATCTTAACTTGGAATCTTTTTGGCTAGAGCTGACCTCTGGCTGTATGATGGGGGGGGGGGGGGAGAGAAAAAGAAAGAGGAGATCAGGAGGTTTATGGTTATCTTGTAAGCAATCTTATTCTGGTCAAGTTTCATGTCAACAATAGCACATAATGGGAAGAAAATAGAATTCTCCCCTCTTTACTGACCTTCTAAGAATTAGGATTAAAGGACTTTCATGGTATTAAACAGGGCAATTTAATCACCATGTGAATTTTTTTGATTCTTTTACTGTTTAATTAGAAAGAATATGTAATACACTGAAATGTTGCTATTGATAGTTTGGGCCTTACTATTTAGTATCAAACTGTCTTTTTTCTGGCTGCACTGTTTTATAGAGCATCTATGGTGTGTTAGTGGCAAGATCAGTGACAATAGAGTATTCATGCAGGTGTCAAAGTAAAGGAAGCAAATAGAATGCCACTTATGAACCCCAAGACTGTGTTTGTCATAAGACTGAAATGTGGGAGGGCAGTATTGTCACCATGGCCTTTTGGAAGAAGAACACCTGCTCGGTGAGGCAAGGCCATTTTGAATATGTATTTAGGTGAACTGGAAGCAATCTGGGTTGCTGGGTTGTGTTTGATCACAACCAAGTGGCAACAAATGACAGATGTGCCTCTTCCTTCCAAGTGCCTCTGTGTGCCCCTACTATGTGTGTCTAATGCCAGCTCTGTTCCCAGATTGCTATTGGTCCAAATGTGGTTTGTCATTCTGGTTGTTTAATTCCCAGCAATACAGTGTGATAAAGCATATAAAAGATATAAAGAGTCATTTATAAATGCCTTTTACACAAGTTTGAGAGTGCTAAGGAAAATAAATGTATTCCTCTTATTGATCATTTATCAATATCAATATTGTATCCAGGGCATATTTGCAGTCTGCACCTCTTAGTAGTGGAAGGCACAAAGCAGCCCAGTCCTTGACCCTGGGAAATGCAAGTGCAAAACCACTAAGAGGCACAAGACTACGTCCCATAGTGCTCACAGGCCCTGATTTGTGGCAAGGCCACAAAGGCCCGGGCCTAGGGCAACATAAATTTATGGGCGGTGTGCCTTTTATGTCTACTTTATAATAATAATAATATAATAATAAACCCTTGTTTGTGTTTATACCTTGCAAAGCACTGTGGACATTTGTGGATCTATATTAATAAATAAATACTATAAAACTCAAGACAATCGCAAGGTATTTTTGGGTGTTTTGTCGCCTGCTGGAAGAGCAATTTCCCCATGGATGACAAAGTGCCTTGTGTGTCACTATTCTAAAGATTGTCACACAATGGTATATACTGTATCATAATACAGGTATAGGACCTGTTATCCAGAATTCTCAGGACCAAGGGTATTCCGGATAAGGGGTCTTTCCGTAATTTGGATCTCCATACCTTAAGTCTACTAAAAAATCAATAAAACATTAATTAAACCCAATAGGATTGTTTTGCATCCAATAAAGATTAATTATATCTTAGTTGGGATCAATTACAAGGTACTGCTTTATTACTACAGAGAAAAAGGAAATTTGTTTTAAAATACTGAATTATTTGATTAAAATGGAGTCTATGGGAGACAGGCATTCCGTAATTCTGAGCTTTCTGGATAATGGGTTTCCGGATAAGGGATCCCATACCTGTACTAAACTATGATGTTTGATTGCTTGGTGGTGAACAAGAAAAGGACAGCAGGATAATACATGTAACTTTACTGATCATTGTTTTGACTCGGGATATATCACCTGCACAAACTTTGTGCCTTTTATTACATATGGGGAATAATTATAAAAACAGAAGCTATCACAAAGCAATGGTAGGAATTAAGGGCTGTTTCACAAAGTTTCAGTGCTGTTTCATTACCTTTTTCACCTAGTGCACAAATGCATTATTTACACTCACACATGCATTTCTAAAGTGATGCATGTTGCAATTTGCAATTTTTGTATTCAAATTTTCTTTTCCCACAATGCAGCAATTCCAGCATACTGTAATTTCAGTCATGCTATATTCTGACCATTGCGCCTTGCATGTCATGCATGAATATGAATGTAAAATAGCATCTGTTTTGTAAATCACTTGCAATTTGCCAAACACAGTAAAATTTATTTGAATTTGTGTTAGAATGGTGTTACTTTTAACCCTCTCGGACAATATAATCAGCATCTGTTTGGCACAAGTCAGTAGCACTTACTGATACAACACACTAATGGAAGCCTGGAACTACTACTGCATTCAATCAGACCATAATTTCTAGGTTCAGTTTGATCAATAAACACACTTGCATGAACTGCATCAGAACAGGCAGAAATGCACATTTGCACTGCTGTAAGTTGTTAGTAATACTTATTAGTGCAAATACCTTTGTAAATAGCAACAAGCACTCTTTTTTGCATACACTTTAGCACTCTGAACTTAAGCTTGCAAATGTAAATACAGATTTATACATGATTTTTATTATATGATTTTATGCTAAAAGTAAATTAATCCTCTTCTTTTAAAATACAGATTATACACACGTATAAATGTTCTTGAAAAAAGGTCTTAAAAAAGACTGTCAAAATGCAGTCAATAATAGCACTCAGGTGCTGACAACCATTTGGAAGTCTATATATATATGATGCAGTTATTGCCACTCACCAAATAAAAGTACTTGCTGGGTGCTCACCAACATCACCCCCTGTGGTGCTTTCTTGGAGGTATTTATGTATATGTATGTATGTATGTATGTATGTATATATATATGTGTGTATATATATATATATATATATATATATATTAGTTTACATACAAAAGCAGACAGACCCTTTCTTGCTTGGAACAAATAAATGGGAGTGCCGCAATACTTCATCCCAGAGTGACATATGGTTTTACAGCACCTGGAATGACATGTGTGTTCTGAAAAGGCAAAGAAAGACTGCTTTGTTCCTCTTATAATAAGAACATTTTTGGGATAAAAGATCTAAGGGATCTGCTCATAAAATCTTCTGTAGGATGGAGTGGAATTCCACTGCAGCAAATGAGAAATTGCTAAGAATTTAATTCCTGAAGCAACAACATGAAATTACAGGTTACAGGCTTGGTGTGGCTCGGTCTACCTGTCCTGTCCTCAGGTGTGAGGGGTATAAAAGGAAGATCTCCTGTGGAGAAGCCCACTGGCTCTGTGTTTAGTTCCCTGCTGCTTTATAACTTGCTCTGACCAGGCAGGCCAAAGGCTAAGGCAGGTCTGTGATTCTAAACCCTGCTGTGCAAATAAATAGCTGCCCTCCTCTGACTGCTGTGAGTAGCTAAAGAGAGGAGACCTACGGCATCTCCACAATAGGCACCCTGGGGAAGAGAATGAGGGATATTACAGAGAGGATGGCAGGTACTAATGGCAGAATGAAAGGTCTGTCACTTTCAAAGGAAGAGACGACTGCGACTCCACTTGCTGTTTATTCCAGGATGGCTGCCGAGCACCTTACATACTGAGGATACACTCACCCTGGAACATCACATTCTGAAGTGCTGGACTTTCTAATACCTGTGACATGTCTTATTAACCATCTTTAAAAAGGCAAAGCTCATTCATGTAGAAGAAGACTTTGATCAACAGGAACCATAGTGCTTATACTTGGCATAGAAGTGGTGGTCTGTTGCCTTTTCACAGACAGTTTTATTTCTACACTCTAAATTTTAATTTGCTTTATAAATGAAATCATTTTTATTTGTTGAAATTCCTGAATGGACTAGGTGGACCTTTGAAAAAAATGACATAAATGTGTGTAAGTAATGTAAGTATGGCAGTTGGCCAAGCACTAGTATGGTTTCTAGGCAAACATTCATCTAATTTTGCCTTAAAACACAGATTGTTTTTATATGAATAAGCATGTAACAATAAAAAGTTACAAAATACTGTGAAGTATCTAGAAGCTATGAGAAGTGCTGATGTTTGCTTTTTAGATGAATTTCATTTTACTTCCTGCTGGATCCTGCAATAGAAAAAACTATAGTTGGCTATACATGAGCCGATATAATCATACCATTATATCATATGATTTTTGGACCATGTGTGGGCTCTGAATAATCATCCCGACAATTATTGTACCATGGCATTCGGTCGTTCAGTCGGACGGGTTAGAAAATTTCTGTCGGATAACGGTAATATCTTTGCATGTACCTATCTCACCCATGGGTGACCTATAACATATAAACAAAATGCATACACCCACAGAGGAACTTTATGTGCGTTTGTCAAAGCTGATTCTGGCGCTGATCATATACAGCATCTTGTGATGAAAGATTTCCTTTCAAATCTGTGTGTGAAGAAGGCCTTTTGCCCATACATACAATTTTTATGTTATGATAGCCACTGACATAATACTGTTTCCACTAAATCTGGTAGAATATGCTCCTTTTCTGGTGACTTATTATAGCATTGATACAATCATTTATATTGCAGTGTAGCACTGCTGCGGGACTCAATATGGAAACTCCTCTGCTAGTTCTTCCAAAAGTATCAGCTCTCTCAGACTTGACTGCTATGCTCTTAACTACAGAAACTTTTATGCAGATAACAACATTATCTTCTGCCTTCCACCCCAGTGACAAGCATGACATCCAGGATTTTGTATTAAAAATGCATACTTTGGCGTTACTGTGCAATTTACCATTTACAGAGCAGGAGATCTTATCTCCCCTAGTATGTTTAAGCTGACAAAGAAAACACAATTTGTGGACTAGCTAGCCTAAGAGTTACAACAGACAGGGTTAAACAAATACTGCTTACAATGTCAAATACATTTATAAATAACTTTAAAACCAGCCAAAATTAATGTATATTGGAAAGTTTCTTCTTCTTCTTTCTCATTTTACATAAGGGGTCATTATTGATCCCAGGGGAGGGAATTGCAAGAACATGTCGCTTACTGCTCATTCTAGGAGCACTTGTGCCCCCATTCATGCTGCTATCTGCACTGAGCGTTGAATTAAAAATCTGATGCTTAGTGACAAGAACAGCTCCAAGATGCACAGCTAGCCATGTCCTTAATGCCTGCTTTAGGGCAGGCAGTACGATAGGGCCCAGATGCGGCCTTTGCCTCCTGCCACTTCATACTTCGTGAGGGGCATGCAAGGTACGGGGTGGGATGCCTACATGCCTCCCCCT
This sequence comes from Xenopus tropicalis, assembly GCF_000004195.4. Taxonomy (NCBI): domain Eukaryota; kingdom Metazoa; phylum Chordata; class Amphibia; order Anura; family Pipidae; genus Xenopus; species Xenopus tropicalis. The sequence goes on along the minus strand of NC_030680.2, from coordinate 91,842,612 downwards.
TCCCTTCCCTTCACTAATTGTGAAGGGAGCCACAGGCTATTGCACAAATGCAGTGGGAAAAATGGCAGATTACAATCTTTCTGTTTTGCATTTTGGCCACAGCGTGGGGCATTGTTGATAAGCCCTATAGTATTCTATAGTATTTTTGGTGGATGACCTCTTTAAAAAAGCAAAATGAAATGTATTTATTTCCTGGCATTTATATAGTGCTGATACATGTCTGCAGAACTTTACAGACATACATCTTTCCTTGCCTCAGGGAAGGTCCCTATCACATTCACACACAGTAGAGTCAATTTTAATCAGCAGTCAATCAGCCTACCTCAATGTATTTAGAGTGTTGGAGAAATCTGAAGTACCCTGTATAAACCAATGCAGATACAGAGAACATACAATCTCCTTGCAGAAATGGTCTAGGCTGGAATTCAATTCAAGGCCCCAGCACTGCAACCAACTGAGCCACAATGCTGCTGTAGCATTTTCTGTTGTCATCATCAAACAACAAAATATCTCCCCAACAAAATACATTACATTACAAGTCAATTTTACCAAACCCAATTTTTGGGCAAAGTGCCAGTTCTGAAATGTTAGACTTGTCATAATATATGAATGATCTTTCCACCAGAGCTAATCTTCTGCATCAGTAAGCAAGTACCTGCTGCAGGAACATTGAGCAAGCCTGACAAGGCAGCTGCAAGTGCTGTGGTAATCATCATTATCAGTTATTTATTTTTATAGTGCCAGTAAGTTACACAACTCTTTACAATAGTTCTATAGCAAACAGGGTTCTTAAAAAAGCTAAAAAGCATGGGTTACAGGATAACAGTAAGATCTGGGGGCTCAGAAAGCTTACAATTTAAGGCATATTAAAAGCTTATATCATTCACATAAAGGAGAAGAAAAGGTAAAATTACTGGGGATGGGATGCCAAAAGTTAGGCGCGAGAGCGATCGTCTTCTTCCTTCGTGACCCCAGGGCCTGTACATGAGCAGTAGAGTGAAAAAGCCAGCTTTTTTGTTAAAGTTCAGCTTCTCACTCTACTGTGTATGCACAAGCGGCGCAATGACAGAAGAAGGCAGAGGAACACTCTCCTGGTATTGTGTTTATAATTCTTCCTTGCTGGGACGTGATACTGTATTATAATGCAAAATAAAGAATATATATATTTAGATAATGGTGTAGCCTACATACATTTATATACTGTATAGTGCACACACACACACATATATAAACATTGCATTGGTATTGCACATTTAATAAAATATCCTACCTAGTCCTTTAGTTCATATTTTCTAGAACACTGTTTATCAAATTATGAGACTCGCTTGCAGATCTGAGGAGGCCTAAGAAGTTCTCTTTGTCTCCCATTCATTTCAGATACATACAGGCTTCTGCACAATAAGTCTTGTTTCTTGTTAAATAACCAGAAATTCTGGTTAAATTCTGCTGTTAAAGGATAAGTTAGGTTAGGAAAGACGTGAGAAAAGTTATCTGAGGTTTCTAATGTTTTTCCTAACTAGAAGAACATCAGACCAGCCCTCTGTCTTTCTTCTGGCAACTTCCTTCACAATGTCCTCGACTACGTTGTGTTTGGAAAGTGACCAGCAGGTGGCCCTGTTAAACAAAATGCATTCATATTAACAGTGCTTTAACCCTTGAAATTGTGGAATAACAAATAAATAAATAATGAATGTAAATTGCAAAAGTTCTTAGAAAAGCACTCTCATTCATTTTACATCAATTTATTTTAAAGGTTTACTTATTCTTTAAAGTTACCAGGAACTGCTTTTTGTGGCCCCTGGTAACTTGTGAGGTGCAGCTCATCCCAGCCCTCACCCTGTCTATCTAAGAAGCTGTCCAGACATCATGTTTGGAAGATATATGAGCAACATAGCAGCCTTTTTTTTGTATGCAGAACAGTTGTAGCATACTGAAAAGAAGCTTTTCTAACAAGGTAGGGAAATATATGTATAAACCCTTCTGCCTTGCTGCCCCTTAGGTTGATGCCACACGAGGCGTAGGGCTGAAATTCAGCCCTACGCCTGCTACTTGTGCCTGCACCCGAATGAATGGGATACGCTCGGGTGCAGGCACATGTAGCTGATATACACATGAAAACGCGAGACTTTGCATTCTCTTGTGTTTTCGTGCGTATATCGGCTACATGTGCCTGCACCCGAGCGTATCTCATTCATTCAGGTGCAGGCACAAGTAGCAGGCGTAGGGCTGAATTTTCGGCAAGCGTTTTTCTGCTTGCCGAAAAAATCAGCCCTACGCCTGGTGTGGCATCAGCCTTACATTTGGAATGCCCTCTCTGATTTCCTCCGGAGAGAATTCTCCCTCAGTCTTTTTAAAACTGAACTTAAAGACTACCTTTTGGAGCACTCACCCAGCACCTAATCTGGGAACTGGCACTTATATTGTAATGTCACCCACTGTGACCTACAGCACTTATATTTGCCTATTTGTATCTGTAAGTTACCCTCCCATATAGATTGTAAGCTCTACGGGGCAGGGACCTCCTTCCTCTTGTGTCCTCGACTCTTAACTTATTACAGCTGTATTTATCTTGTATCTACTGTATCTGTATTTATTGTTGTACTTTGTATTTATCTATTATCTTATTAACACCCTGTTTGTATTAATGTATTCTACTGTACAGCGCTGCGTACATAAGTAGCGCTTTATAAATAAAGATATACATACATACATGTATATGCTATTAAAAAGCTGAAAAATGCTTTAACCATAATGTCATTTTGTCTTTCTATTGAGTACCATACATTTTGTCAAAATTTAATTAAGTTTTCAGTGATTTTGCGAATTTTTCAAGTAAAATGCACCAGTTTTGCTCATCCCAAAAGGTAAGTGTCACAATAGGTAAAATGTGCCCATTGATTTAACAGGTGCCCACCACCTTGTTTTATACAGCACCTTATTATTTGCCCTGGCTGAGGAATCAATAGTAAGGAGTAGTGATGAGCAAATCTGTCGTTGTTTGCGAAACGCATTTGTCGGGGTTTTTTTTGACGCCCGCATCTATTTTTTCTGTGCGACAAATTTTTCCGAGGCGAATTTTCACTGAAGTTTTGCAAAACAATTTGCCAATGGCAAAATGCGGAAATTTGTTGCTAATCCATTCGCGCATAACTAGTAAGGAGCATTGCGGCACAATATGTTCAGCCCTTTTAGCTGGATTTGGTATAAGTCTCCTCGATTTTTTCAAATAATCTCGTAACCTTACATGACATAGGCTATCCCCCTCCCAGCATTGTTGAAATCACAGAAATATCTCACTCCTTCCAGGAGAGCAAGTAATAAAATGTTATGTGGGGTGACATAAACCCAAACAACCCGATAAACACGCAATGTTTCATGACTAACATGATAAGAACAGCAAGAAGAAGTTGTACACATCCTGCTCATTGCACATTTTGTACTGTATGTATATTTTGCCATGAAAATAGTCGTCCCGGGGTGGGGGCAGCATACTTATCAGACAGGTTTGTTGCATTTTCAGACACTGCACGAAGAGACAATATAAAATGTACAGCACAACAAATTCCTTTTGATTAATACAAAAGATATTGATGTATTTCTTTATTATATAAACATAAATAAAGTATATGCTTTGAAATGTTAGGAAAAAACAATCAAGAACATAAACATATTTTTATCTATGTGTTTTAAAGGGGTTATTTACATTTAGTATGAGGTAGAGAGTAATATTCTGAGACAATTTGCAACTGGTCTTCATTTTGTGTTATTTGTAGTTTTTGTAGTTATTTTATCTTCAGTTCAGGAGCTTTCTAGTTTAGAGTTTCAGCAACTATTTGGTTGCTATGATCCAAGTTACCTTAGCAACCAGGGAGTGGTTTAGATGAGAGACTGGTATATGAATAGGAGAGGGCCTGAAAAGAAAAGAAAGTTACAAAAAGTAACAATAACAATAAAACTGTAGCCTCACAGAGCAATAGTTTTTTGGCTGCTGGGGTCAGTTACCCCATTTAAAAACGGCAAAGAGTTGGAAGATTAAGGCTAATAATTAGAAAACTCTTACAAATAAATAATGAAGACCAACTAAAAAGTTGCTTAGAATTGGCCATTCTAAAACATACTAAACCACCCCTTTAAGTTTTATCCTTCATGTTAGACTATCAACACAAGGAAATGTTTTATTATTACAGAAAAAAGGTAATCATTTTTCTAAATGCACTCTATTAAAATGGACTCTATGGGAGACAGCCTTCCTGTAATTCAGATCTTTCTGGATAATGATTTTCTGTTTAACAGATAGTGAATCTTATACCTGTAGTATAATGTCTGGAAACACAGCAGCTAGTGCAATGACACATGGGACTGTGCTACTATGGTCTGCTAAATGCTCCTAGTTTACTTCCCACCAGCATTAATGTAAATCACAGATTAAGTACCACAGATTTACCATGGGCAACAAAACATTGCCCTTAGGCATCCTCTCGCTGTTTCTACCTGCCATTGCCAAAAAATGAAAAACACCCTAATTAATAGGTCTAGTCCTTTATGGACTACCAAAGCTTATGGTACTTTTATAAGGAGGGGTTCTTTAAGGTGATGGCACCCCCACGCTCCTCTGCCAGCGTTTTGTACACAGGCACAGAAAAGTGGATCTGCTGTCATGCATTCAGTCCTGTCGCTTCATTGACTGGCCCAGAGTTGGCTTGTGTAGATCTACACTGAGTGGATATAGGCTGTTGAAACGTATACCTATACGCCTATATAATGACTCTGGGCCTGTCCATTGAGCTACAGGAGTTGCCGAAGGAAACAGTCCCCTGTCCTAAGCACAGTAAACAAAACATCAAAAAATACATTCAAATGTTTTACCGCTAGCGATGCACACTGACACCTAGGTAACCGGTATTTTCTAATGTTCTGTCTCCGCACTGGAGGAAATGAAGCACAAAAGACAAAACATAACATGTGCCCTTAAACACGATGTGCTAAGAGGCCATGTGTATTTTATGTTACCATGTCTCAAACTGGCACATGCATGTAACCTCTAGCCTCTTAAAGGGACACTAAAGCCAACTGTAAAGCTGTTACACTGCGCCCCCTAGTTCTCTATAGAAGTTGATGAAAAACATAATTACACATGGAAACCAATTCACCAATAAGAGTTCTACTGACTGTTAATTAAAGATGCAAGAGAATTGACCAGTGAGAATGCTGATTCCCAGCACTATGTCAAGCATCTTGCTGTTATCTTACATATAGAGATAAATATGTCATTTTTTCCCCATCATTTTATGACATAGGAATCAGACATGGGGATTAAGGACAGACTTGTTTAGTGCAGGGAAACTCTGCTTAATGCTCCCAATTGCTGGAACAAAGAACATGGAGCCAGATTTACATCAGCTGGGAATCTCATTGGAGGATTTTTTTGCATTTAAATACTGCCGCAGGTACTGGAGGGCCTGAACATTTTTATTGTGCAATATTGCTTTAAGAATACAACCCTGATATTGCTAGAGCATGCCTCAACCTTCATTATATGTTACATTATTCTGGGATTTGTAGTCTAGCAACAGCTAGTAAAGTTTGGTTGAGCAGCGCTGTGCAGCAGGGTTTAGTGTCCCTTTAAAATTCATCAATCTCTGAATCTCATAAAAGGGATTGTCCATTATGAACTGATATGAGATGTGACCTTACTATTATCATCCTACTTGTTACGTTAGTTATACCATGAAACATCTGCTAGTTTGTTGCTGATTTTGTCACCAAGTTGGTGGACTAAAGGAATTGATCCAATCGTTTGGCAGCCAGTCACACACCCTACAGAATTCTGAACGTGGCCAGATATCAGTCAGTAATGATGTTATTTTTGCCCCATTCAAAGGCCAAAAACAGCAGGCTTTTGGGGAAAAAATAAATACCCACAATTATATTTGTAAATGTCATAATTGCCTCTTGTTCACTGTAATCTAAAAACCATCTTTACACAAGAATAATAGTTTTCTTAGAACACTGATGCAATTAGAATTTAGGAACAGTGTTTATTATAGGTGTAATTTCTTTAGGCACTAAATTAAACTTCAAACAGGGCCAGCAAAAAAATACTTATGGGACAATGTAAACAGCATTAATGGAAACATTTGTTATTGAGCAAAAAAAAATAATATTTTACATGAAAATTAAAAAAAAAAAAAAAAAAAAAAAAATATATATATATATAACTTTCCTAAAATACACAACTTTTACGTAGGTATACAAGAATGCCTTATGCAAAATTAAAACCTGCAGTCGACATGGTAATCCAATTTATAAGTTCTATAACACTTGTTAAAACAGTTTTAACATAGAGAACAAGAAAGTGTATTATTCTTCATTATTCTTCATTAGAAGTGTATAACATTTATCGTTGCAATCATTAATTTGTATGGCACAAGCAAGTTATTAAGTGTTTGATGATAATTATGATAATGATGATGATGCTAAATGTTACGCATTTCTAATGAAGAATAATACACTTTTTGTTAAAAAAGAACTAAAGTCTCAGATCTACAACTACTGTATATCTATATCAGTGATGGTCTAAATGCTTAGCTAATGGATTACTAAAGAAGAGATTTTATTGGAATCCAGCAACCTTTGCAGCCTCCTTATTGGATTATTTTGGCGCTACTTCTTTCTGTGCACAGCAAAGGGAGATGATGCCACCAGTAGCCTATACATAGGGAGAATGTGCAGCCTAGGTATGGGGTATTTATTAGAGTGTGTAAGCCAATATCAACAGTGATATTTGCTTTTGTTTTCTAACTTGTAGGTGACCATTCAATTATAATTTCTGATTGGTTGCTATGAGCAACATCACCATTGATGTTGGCTTACATGCTATAATAAATATGCCCCTTATGGAATATCATTGTATTTGTACATTCAGTGCAGCACTTTTCTTTGAAACCAGGGTATAGGTTCAAAACAGAGATACTGTGTGCTCCTTCTGCATTACTGGTTATGTCCGTACATGTGGATCATTTTTGGCCTTGTTCTTTACTTATTACGTATTTATTTACTATTATGAAATAGAATAGGAAACCAATGCTGCCACTCTACCTTTTTTTGTTCCACTTTATTAAAATCTAATAATTAGCATGTCCACAAAAATATGATTGTCTGTGGTCATTTCTGAATGACCGAAACTCACCCTGTGTTTGGTGAGAGTTCTTCAGCTGCAAGGTGCTTGACAGTCTGAGAAAACTGCAAGTGGAGCCGTCTCCAGCTTTGAAACGTGACAGGCTTTTCATTCAGCCATTACTACCTGCCTTCCTCTTTGTAATGGCTCCCATTCTCTTCCCCAGGGAGCCTATTGTGGAGGTGCTGTAGGCCCCCTCTCTTTAGCCATTCACAGCAGTCAACTATTTATTCTGCACAGCAGGGTTTAGAATCACAGACCTGCCTTAGCCTTTGGCCTGCCTGGTCAGAGCAAGTTATAAACAGCAGGGAACTAAACACAGAGCCAGTGGGCTTCTCTATAGAAGATCTTCCTTTTATATTCTAACTTGGAGATGAGACTGGTAGACTAGGCCACACCAAACCTGTAACCTGTAATTTCTCTTCCCGGAAAATTAAAGCCCCAGAAAGTCTGCATTTGTTGATGCGGGATTCTAACGTACTGAAACCAAATTAGATTATTTATGGAGCATAGTATCGGTTTCCAGGTGGGCACTTTATGGTCTTCATCACTACAAAGCACAAAAATGTTGCACATAGAATATATAAATAATTAACGACCCTGCCAATTATACTATTTTCTCACAATAAATCCCTTTACAAAGAGATCATTTCATAATTTAATTAAGGCATGTGCACCCTAAGGAAAAGTCTCCTTCAGACGACAAAGTGCCAGAAAAAAACTTTTAATCTGGAAGAATGGAGATGAGAACATGTAAAATACTTCACATGTGGTGATCAGGTGCAGTCTTGGCAAAATGCCACTGAAGGCATTACAATGACACCAGATCGCTACAGATTAGCTGCTTTACGTATGCCGATTTCCATTCTTCTTGATCAAAAGGTACTGTATATTCAAGTGCTTTCACCTGAGGAAGAGGAGATTTTTTGCAGATGACAAAGTGCCCCATCTGCCATTGCACCCACAAATGCTGCGTCAGCCTGCAGACACATGGAGCTCATTTAGGTGCAAAAATGCATACTTATGCCTTTTGGCAGCAAAATCCACTCAGTGTGTCTGCACCTAGGCTGAAGCGGCATCTTTTGGCACAGACACACTTTTCTGCAGATCAGATTGGATGGACAGTTTCTCATCCTGCACTTACACACAGGCAGAGAAACCGCCCCAACAGCAGCCTAAAAGCAACTACATTACTACCACAACCCCTAGTGGGGATTATGACTAGTTACATATCCTCCATACAATTACCCCTACCCCATATGCCAAAAGTTTCCTATCCTTTATTTATATCATCCCACTGGCACACAGATGCAGAAGGGAATGCAGTTACCACAATAAAATCGAAATATATGTAAAAGCAACCAGAGGTGTCATTTACATCCAAAAGGTCTCCCTGCACTTGCTTTTAGTGCCACTCAGTCTATCTCTCCTCTTGATTCAAACTGAGTGCAGTCCACTGGCATAACTACCAGCAAACAGGCCCCCCCAGTCCTTAGGCACACGAAGACCACCACTACTCCTCCTCCCCCAAGTCAGTCACCTGCCGTTGGCTTACTTGCAGTTGGTGGCAAACTATTGCTTCACCATTGGTGTAGTCTATCAAATCACTTGCAGAAGTCATTTTGTCAGTGACTGGTGGAAGTAACACCATCTGGACTCTAATTATACCTTATTATGCTTTAATTTTGCTCTTATTAAAAACATTGTGTGCAATGGCATCAGGAACATTTTCCCTTCACAACCACAATTACACGGAAATTTTTGGGAAGCTGTTGAATTTTGGGTTAAAAACATGGCAATTTCCTCCAAAATTGTGTCCTTAATGATCCCTCATGTTTTACTTTGTACCTAACAGTTTATATTTGTGTTTCGTGAGCTTTCCCAACTTCTATCTACCAACTTCCACAAAAAGAAAAATGTGTATCTGCCCCCAAAGATAGACAGTTATGTATCATGGGAGTGCTGGCATTATGGGTTATTTTTGTGAAAAAAAAAATAACGGCCTTCCTATATATTTATCTTTCCTATTAATAACAATGGGATCAAGCATCATTTTTACCGGCCAGGTATACTTAATTATGATTATTTTAATCATTTAAAATGCACATTTTTTTTCCTTTGAGTGTCATTGGTGTCTTTAAAGCTTATCAAAGCGTTAAAGATCCCAAGTGTAACTGATGGGATCATTCATTACAGGCACTCAAGCATGAAACTCAGTTATATGGGCCTGCATGGCAATCACTACTGATTGGCATAACTGTAATTAAACAGAGTATACATAAAGTGGGCTTGGGAGGGTCCTTGGTGTTACAGAAGATTAGAGGCCAGGTTATATGATCCACTGCAGTAAGTACATTTTCTGCTTCCCAATCAGACAGGAATAAAGACCTTAATGTTCATGCTGTTAATGTTTATTGATTAAGTCCTGTTTTCTCTCATTCCACCAGGCAGGGGGTCATTTGACAGCGGGGGTGAGGAACATAAAGCTGCAGGCTAAGGCAGGTCTGTAATGTGACCAAGTCTCACCTGAGCACCTGCAATTTCTATTGGTAGGAAGAAAAATGTGCATGAAACCCCTCTATAAAACGAAAGCAATAACATTCAACATCAGAGTCGGGAGTTTCTAAAGAATCCTATCTGCCAAAGGCAGTTGAGCTTCCCTGCTGAGGGTATGGTTTTATGCTTATAACTTAATGATGGTGGTGTGTAAGGTGAGGTGTGGACTTCTGGATTCTAATCATACCAGCTGAGGCATACCTGGAAATAGCTCCCTCACTTGTTGTGAAGTTGCATTTCTTAAAATACAGAAAACAAACAAACAACGTCTATCACTTTTAACAAAAATTGCGCAAAAAAAATCAATTTCAATTGTTTTACTGCAATTTTTCCCATGGTTCTAATCAATTACAAATGGGTACATTGAGATTGAATTCTTCCATACATTTTCAAATTATTATTATTATTAGCATTTATTTATAAAGCGCCAACATATTCCCAGTTTGCTGTTATTTGCAGGGAAATCAGGGTTGTGTTTTACCATGGTTTTCAACCAATTTAATTCTAAGCAATATACCATTACCCAATAATTTAAAGAATCAGACAGATACTGCTTTCAATAGAAATTACATTTGCAATCAGTTTTACTGTTTTATTATTACAGAGAAAAAGGAGATAATTTTAAAAAATAAGAATGATTTTCTTATAATGGAGTCAATGGAGTCAATGGGAGATGGTCTGTAATTTTCTGGATTATGGGTTTCTGGATAACAGATCCTATACCTGTATTTGCAGGGTCAGATGGGAGGTGCAGGGCCCACTGGGACTGCCGCCCCAGGGGCCCCGCATCCCCCAAGGTGCCCCTGCCGCACCCCCCTATCCCCCTGCAGGGGTCCCTGCCACCCGCCCTATTCCCTCCCCTGAGCGCACGTAAGTTAAACACAGGGGAAGCGGCAACAGGGATTGGGTCTGGGCCGCCATTGCCCCCCATAGCCCGGGTCCACCGGTGTCCTGTCGTCCCAGTCTGACCCTGTGTATTTGTTTCAACCTTTTGAATTACATTTTAGTATTCTGCGGACTTTGGGCTGGCGTGCTGAGGTTTTTGGAGAATCTTGGGACTTCTAATGTTTTTCACATCTTATAAAATGATGTGAAAACTGGCAGAAGATTGTCCTTGGTGGTTTAACCTGAAAAACAGATTATACATTTTACCACACTGTACCACAGATTTTATAGGCATATATTTACATATTTTTAAAAATTTTTAAAAATGTAAAAAGAGAAATGTTATTGTTTTATAGTTTCAAACATCTGTAAGGTAGAGAGAAAGAGACATCTAGATTAAAAAAGAACCAGTAATTGGCCACAAAATTAAAAAGCAGATACAATATTGGCATTTAAATATATACAGTACATAGTAAACGTTCTATTAACTAGTAGGTTATTATGCATTCATGGATAAAAGGTTGTCCAAAACCAACCTCCAACAGCATCATAGTTACATAATGATCCCAATTAAAAAGAACAATAATACAAACAATCCAGGAAAAAACTTTTCTCGAAGAATGAGGAAACATCTTTTAGCTGCCAATCAGGAATCATGGCATGACAGGGAGCACTGTAGCAATAGTAACCCCTAAAGTGAAAATAACAACAATATTATTTGCTAATTCATATGACAGGCATATGAAGAAATATCTCTTATATAAGGTCCAATGTTTCCTGGTACCATTGTCGTTGACAGCCTTTAGCTTGGTAACGTTGTCACATTTAGCTGATGATACATCATTACCACATATACAGTAACTGGCTCACACTTACTGTGGCTCCTTTTCACTTCCTCGTCTGCCAATGCACTATTCAATGGCTGACATGGTGCTTCTAGCAGATTAAAGTTTTAAACCTGCCAGATTCCCATAGTGACCATAGTATAGGGATATCAGTCGGGATCAGTGGGCCACCATACACATGCTGTACTATATGTCTGGTATGTGTATGGCCATCTAAAGAATATTTGACATGGCCTGAGCAGCACTGATCTCTTCTGGGAGGCAGCTGCTGGACCCAAGTTTGCAGAGGTGCTTCTGCCACAAGACAGCAATTTAAAGGTCTGTGTTTCTATACAGGTACCTGGGGGACCGTGCATAGGGTGGCAGCTTTGAGTGGGGGGGGGAGATTTGGGTGCTACCAAGCGCTTAATTTCCAGTAGAGTTTCTTTGATCAACTCACACACTGCACAGTTTGGCAAGAGTTAAGAGCGGACTGAGATCCAGGGCTTTAATATTAATTTCTCCTATTTGCTTCCACTGAATGACCAAAGCTTGTTCCACAAATTAAATGGTAAGGATTTTCCTTTGTGAATCTCAGTCCAATGACAGAAGAGAATATGCTGCCGTAATTGTAAGCAGAAGGATGCAATATGGCAAAAATACCAAGTGCCAGGCAGATTCAGGTATTGCAGGAAATGATTCCTCAGCCAGGGCACATAGGTGAAAAATCCATTTAAAAATAAACGACAGTGTGCTTTTGTTGTGCCCATATAAGCAGAAAAAGTTGAGAAAAACTTTGGTCCAAATAAGTTTGCCTCACACCTTAAATCCCAGTCTAAGGGTTATGGAAAGTGATCAATAAATTAATGGAAGAGTGAGAACAATCTAAAAATCCCAAGCAGCAGTGAAGTAATTATTTTGAATAAAAATATAATTTTTATTAGGGCATATAAAGTACAGCCATTTCGTGTCTAGGGAGCACTTACTCATAGGCTATGAATAAGTGCCCCCTAGGAAGTTTGATCAGTTTGGTCAGATATATGGCAATGGCCATAACCAGTTAACGAATACAACCACTTCGGCATGCAGAGCCTCACATATAGAAGCCCCCTACAATATTCCCAAGAAAGCACGTCAGCTGGCACTTGCTCAAATGACTTCAAGGCAATTTAATAGACTTTCCTCTAGCTTTTCAATACAGAAATGTTGAGTGAAAAGGAGTGTCTGATGCATCAACATTTTTTTTATAGAAAGGAGACTTTTACATTCACTACATCCGTAAATGTCAAAATTCCTAGGTGAATATGTATCAGGATTCCATTAGGGAAATGTATGGCCTTGGTGAATCTGTATCAGGGTGCCTTTAGGGAAATGTATGGCCTTGGTGAATCTGTATCAGGGTGCCTTTAGGGAAATGTATGGCCTTGGTGAATCTGTATCAGGGTGCCTTTAGGGAAATGTATGGCCTTGGTGAATCTGTATCAGGGTGCCTTTAGGGAAATGTATGGCCTGGGTGAATCTGTATCAGGGTGCCTTTAGGGAAATGTATGGCCTGGGTGAATCTGTATCAGGATTCCTTTAGGGAAATGTATGGCCTGGGTGAATCTGTATCAGGGTGCCTTTAGGGAAATGTATGGCCTGGGTGAATCTGTATCAGGGTGCCTTTAGGGAAATGTATGGCCTGGGTGAATCTGTATCAGGGTGCCTTTAGGGAAATGTATGGCCTGGGTGAATCTGTATCAGGGTGCCTTTAGGGAAATGTATGGCCTGGGTGAATCTGTATCAGGGTGCCTTTAGGGAAATGTATGGCCTGGGTGAATCTGTATCAGGGTGCCTTTAGGGAAATGTATGGCCTGGGTGAATCTGTATCAGGGTGCCTTTAGGGAAATGTATGGCCTGGGTGAATCTGTATCAGGGTGCCTTTGAGAAAATGAATGGTTTGGTCTAGGATAGGTGAAGCTATGTCAGGATCCTATATAGGAATGTAGGCTTGACGGAAGATGTATCCTGTTAGGGATATGTACGGCTTGGTTAAGAGTGTGCCAGGGTCCCTTTATGGAAATGAATGGTCTGAGTTAAGCTGTTCCCATATAGGAATGTAGGCTTGAGTAAAGATGTATAAGAGTGCCTTTTGGGAAATGTATGGCATTCACAAAGCTGGGGCTCTCATTTGGGAAATGTATGGCTTGGGAGAATGTGTGCAAAATAAGCCATGCCAGGGTTCTTTTAAGGAAATGTATGGCTTGATTGAAACTGTAAAGTTGCAGTTAGGGTAATATATGGCTTGACTGATGATGTATCAGTGTCCCTTCAGGCAAATGCATTGCTTGAGTGACACAATGCCAGGGTCCTGATAGGGAACTGAATAGTCTGGATGAAGTTATGCCAGGGTCACTTTAGGGAAATAAATTGCTTAGCTGAAGCTGTAACAGGGTCCTTTAGAGAAACGAATGGTTTTGGTAAACCTGTGCTAGCGCCCTTTTAAGGAAATGAATGGCCTGGGCAAAGTGGTGTCAGGGTCCCATTAGGGAAATGTGTCGGGAGGATATACAGTCATTATTATTCACATTGTGATTTCACTACCGATTCCTCTCAGAGGCCTAAATATACAATTTCCCTCTCATGGTAAAACACTTCCCAGTGACCTAGGAACCTTGTATGAGAATGTAACTGGATATAATCCAGGAAATTATTTCTTAGCAGACTGAAGAAATAGCTCATATCTAAAGGGAAGCACACAATGAGCTAATAGATGGGAACTTGTGTTAATTAATTTGAATTATACATGTTCTCCTCCACTGCCAATGCTCTTTTTATTTACAGGCTGAAGAATAAAGGTAGTAGAAATGTATTCTGTGAGAATGTGCAAAGGAGAGAAGTGCGCCCATCTAAGGGCTTAAATAGAAATAATGCACAGGGATCTTTTAGACTTTATCAAAAGGGAATAACACAGGTGTTTAAGTAGCTGATATATTTCCTACTGCATTGCCTTTTAATAAGGTGAGTGGGTGGTGAAAGGACTTGTACCGATGTCTGCATATGTATGATTACTTTCTATTCTGTTGTGACATGATAAATAGGGATGTAAACCGCAAAAATAAAAATGCTGCTTTAACGCTCTTACTCGCGAGCATTTGTATGTTCCTCTGTGCTTTACCGCACAAACAGACGCACCCTATTCTTCTGTACAAGCCTGTACAAGCCTGTACTCACGCAAACACATGTAAGCGCCAAGCGCAGGTGGGACACAACATGCACCGCATGGAAACGCACAGACAAACTCTTGTGAGTTCGAGCCCTAATGAAGGAAAATGTAATTCCAATCAGTATTTTAATATACGTTCATTAAAAATATATAATGGTTTTAAAGTTATCCTTAATGTTCTGGTGGTTCTGAATTTTGAAGCAATGCAGCAGAAGCCACCTGATTAACAGATCTGTCTTGGCTGGAGGTGAGCTGGCCTCTGCTACATTGCTTCAAAATTCAGAACCATCAGTACAGAAAGGGACAAATAAATCCTGCTTTCAGTTTTTTTCTGCAGCATTTCCACAGAGTGCGGCACTGTTCTATAGCTTTATACGTGTCTATATACTTCCCATTTATATAGTGCTACTTATGTACTCAGCACTGTGCAGTAAAACAATAAATTAATAGAACAAACGGGTCACTTCGATAATAAATAAAAAGTTCTTATGAAAATGAATAGTCACAAAGCTGAACAGCAGTGCTGCAAATCAGATACCCCTCACAATGATAAGCTTTACCAATCATTTGCTTTCCAGCTAATACTTTCCCTTTAACCAGTAAAGAGCAAGTATGGAACCTAATAATCCCATCTGTAACAAAAATAGACTTTTACATTTACTCCTCCAGGAAATAAGTGTTAGAGCTGCCAGTTAGATTTACTCTTTATCATGTAATACAGCTGATAGCCATGTTTACTCTCTAATATTTGTTAGTGACAGCCACATTTACACTTTGACAAGAAACTGCCAGAGCTGACATGTGTTTCCTTATAAATAGGCACTATAATGAGCAGTTATGGATTTGTAAAACAGTAGCTGCCAGAGACCTTTCTTATTAATGATAAATGCTTATTTAAAAAGATATTGCTTGTTAAACCAAATAGGTGTTTACACCAGTTTCATAAACCCTACCAACTAAGGGCAATTCTGTCATAAAAAGGGGTGAGAATCACCAGCGTAACAACACCGCGCCAGGCCCTCCTGGAATATATTTAGAAGGGTCCTGGCATACACCTACCTGATCTTCCCACCACCTGCAGTGTCCAAATCGCTTGCAGCCACGCATGCCCTGTGTCTACATCCCTTTACATAAGAGTATGCTTCAGGGGGTAGGGAGGCTGTTCGGGGATTCAAAATTCCATTAAAACCTTTTGTTCTCCTTAGTATATTACTTGCATGTAAATTTTAGAAAAACGGAAAGAAATAAAAAGCATCTAAAATTCATTATTTGAGTGCACTGTTTGAAACCAATGGGCCCGATTCACTAAAGTCCGAAATAAGGAGTGCTATTTATAGCATGCGTTAAAAATCTTATCACTTCTTATTTTTCGCTCGATTCACTAAAAGGACACTTGTCATAATTAAGAAGCGATGTTCTTGGCGTTATTTATCTTGCGACGACATATTTTCAAGCAACGTGCTGCGTAATATGTTGTGCGCTGCGTAATATATTGCTTGAAAATATGTCGTCGCAAGATAAATAACGCCAAGAACATTGCTTCTTAATTATGACAAGTGTCCTTTTAGTGAATCGAGCGAAAAATAAGAAGTGATAAGATTTTTAATGCATGCTATAAATAGCACTCCTTATTTCGGACTTTAGTGAATTGGGCCCAATATGTTTTATAAAGGTGAACTGCCTTTTAAGTAACTGAATATATCAGTAAACAGTATATGTTGTTCTTATGCACAGCTATTAACTGTATTTTAGGATATCTGATAGAATTTCTGTAGTATAGCTTATAGTATACACAGCAGAATACATTATAGTATACCCATTGGAATACCTAATGATTTTTACTAATACAAATGGTGACAATAACTAGTGAGAAATGTAAATAAAATTATCAATTCAAACAAATGCAACAAAAGTGGAAAAGGGAAAATAAAACTTTTTTTATTTGCTTGTTTTAAATCTATTATCTCTATATATTCACGATTTGCAGTGTCACAGAAGGAAGGTTGGGAAATTGTAGATATTACACTTTGCATAACTCTGCACAATTCCAAAAGCAGACACTAGAGGGATTAAAAACACAACTACAGAAAGGTATTAGGCCCCCTGTACCATGAAGTTGCAAACGTTATTTTCACTAGAACCTTATTAATTTTTTTAAAATAATATTTTATTTCTACCATAGGGATGGAGTAAGCATTTCCAGGCTTTTTGTTAAAGGCTGCAGACTCTGACTCTTGAAACAATGTAACAGAAGCCAACTTTTCTCTAGTCAAGAATCTGGTTCCCACAATATTTTGCATGCTTCTTTGCAGATCAGTTCATTAGCTGGCTTCTCAAGCACTGGTCAAGAGTCAGAACCAGCAGGGCAGATAATAAAAAGTGACCAATGAATACTGCATTCAGAAACAATTACATTAATAAATGACTCTAAACTATTTTTTTTTAAATAATATATTATGCAAAAATAAATTTGGGCGGGGGTTCAGATTAACCCAATGTTCTCCTGAGCTAAGGAGCTCTAATCCATCATAGCTGTGTTACCTTCCATTCTACAAACTCTGTTTTGACTCATGTCATTTTACAGCTAAAGGTTCAGGAGAGAGTTTGCCACTTCAGTGGAAGCTGCTGATTGCTGAGATGAAATGAAGGATCCGACAGATGATGACTTCTTGCACACCTTGTCGGAATTTTTTTTTATCTAACCCTGTAAAACTGAAATACCTGACTTGATCCTTGGCCTACTTTTAGATTCAAAACAAGCTCCTATTGAGCACATATTTGTGTAATGTGATATTAGCTATGGAATTCAGACTGGTGTTTCAGTCACATGTGCACTTGGGATTTTTCCTACCCCTAACACAGTTTTTGTGCAATAATACCTACAGGAAATCACTCAGTCAATTAACTTATAAATAATGCAGTTACATTTTAATGTGTCAGACTATAACATTTGTTTCATATAGCAACCTTAGGATAGCAATTTCACGTAGCTCCAAATGGGCCGGCACTGTGCCTATCAATAAAGCTACAAAAGGGGACAAATGACAGCGGATCCACTTTCCACTGCCATATCATATGCTACATATTAATACAAATTAATTTCAGGTGTCTATTATCTACAGCCCTCTAGTTTTTTCAAACTATAATTCCTAGCACCTTAAGGGCCTTGACACATGGGGAGATTAGTCGTGCCGCAACAAATCTCTGTTGTCGCAGGCAACCAATCTCCCCGCAATGCCATCCCACCAGCTAGAATGTAAATCGTCAGTGGGATGGCATACGCAGCGCCGCAATTTGCCGAAGTTGCCTTGAGAGGCAAATCATGGAGCCGCATATGCCATCCCAACGGTGCGACTAATCTCCCCATATGTCACAGCCCTAAGAGCAAAGACACAGGGAACTATTTAGTAAACGCCAGAAAACACCCTGCCATAGACAATACTGAGAAATGCCTCTGCTGAAACACACATTGAGACAATTATCGGTAAATAATCAGCATTGTATTTTTTTTTGTAGTGACAAGTAGCTGCTACAAGTAGCTCTGTGTGGCTTTACCCTAAGTCGACAAAACAAATGCTTCACTGTTCTAACCGCCTTTTTGAAGTGCAGCTTCTGCAGGCTTCCATTGAAAGAAATATGCAGAAACTTCTCTGAAATCCTTGTCATCATGACTGTGCAAATGGATGCATCCTCCTCAATGGCACTATCAGGATTCTCAGGAGTACAAGCAATGCTCAGCATATGTCAGTGTTTTACGTATGTACATCCTTGTTTGTTTTCTTTTCTTAATTTCCATTCTAGCCACCTTCCATTTCTCAATTTATGCTCTGATCTAAACCTTATAAAGAAGAGTCTCTGTGGGGCTGCCCCACAGGGTGCACACATCAGTATATGAATGCTAGCTTTCTGTGCTGTTCCTAAACCCTTTGTTTCAGAGCACTAAAAAGTTTGGTCAAAATGTATTTATTTATCACTGGGTGAGAAGTAAGTGTTTGAGACAACTTAATTCCTCTTACCATGGATAGAAAGAGCTTTGCTTGTATCTGCAAATACATACAGTTATATATTTAAAATAAAGAACCCCTGTAAAATGATTGTCAGCATACATAATTAAACTGTATTTTACACATCTAAATGTTGGCATTATTGGTCCAACTGACCATAGTAAATGTTTGACCTCTATGAAGGGCATAGTTAGGGATTGGCTGTAACTACTACTATTCCACTACCAGGGTCATATTGGTGTTGCAAAGAGCTGGAGAGTAGGTGGGGTGCAAATTATAAGGAGTTTTAGATTAACTAGTCATCATGTACATTTGTTGTATGTAAAGATAAATATGACAAAATAAGACCGGAGCTGCTATAATACTAGACAGATATTAAATGAATCTTGGAAAACAGAGAAATCCATCTAAAGCCAGACACTGACACATTTTCTTTGGCCAGTAAAGGCACAACTAGTTTTCCTAGGACATTCCGTACATGTTACATATAGCAATGTAAGAGTAAGGGGAACTTTACCTGAACCATCACATTAGCCACATAAATTCACAGCTATAGAAAAGTGCACAAAGGCACACTTGCAGGTGTCTGATTCACAGGATTTGCTCAGCCCATTCCCACTTGCTTTAGGGCTCACTGACTGTCTATTTCTAAATTTAGAATTATGAGGGGGTATTTACCACTTCCAATGCAGTGTTCAAAGTGCAATAAATGGGCGCAATCCACTATTTTTTGTACTTTGCACAGTGCTTCATTTCATGCATGCATTTGGCAGTTCTGTATTCATGAGGTACATAGGCAACCCCCATCCGTCCCTACCCCATACCCTAACCTGCGTGTCATTCAGACATGTAAGTTGAGGGAACAGCAGAGGAAGAGGCTGCATTGGGGATGTACTAACAGCCTGCAGAACAGGGATAGCCTGTGCTTGCGACACTGTGTTCTGCTCTCCAAGCCGGATTTTTTATCTTGCATATGATTTCCCTGTGCAGACATGCTCCACTTGTGAGCACTAAGGGGAACACGCTTGTACCTCTCAGTGCTCTTGCACTTCTGTTCTAGGTCATCTAACTGCATCATTGCATTACACGCGGGCATCCATACCTGCAGAAAAAAAATTATAGGAATGGGCAGAGAGAGCATATCCAAGAAGATCAATAAAACAGTGGCACTACTGAATCCCAAAACCAGAATATGTTTCAGTGTTGCAAATATATAACAGGTATAGTTCAGTTTGATGCATCTTCAATTAGCTACGCATACGTATTTTCTCTGCAATTACTTCCTAGTAAAAACACCACTTCCACTACCATACACATGTCCAACATCATCCACCTCAAAACTATTGTTAAAGTTTTAATTGAATTAGTATCAAACATTTTGAGAAAAAAACTGGTCAGTTTGCTGGAATGAGATGGATTACTTCTACAGATAAATTGTTTAAAGAGCGCATAGCATAAAAAAGTATGGAAATATTAATCCATATTCCCCATGAATAAATAAGCCTCTTTCCAATAGTTAAAAATTACACACTGTCTTATTAGAAAACCTTTTTAAATCATTGGCTTCTCCCTCACTCATCAGTTCTAGGTGGCTGCTGACTGCAGGACTTTAAAAACTATAATTCTAGAAAACCATGATGCTTGTCTTTTTTGGAGGTGGAGCTACACGTCTACACACTCCAAACTTCCTGGTGCTAACAACCACGGCAAGGTTCCTAAACTTGGCAAACCTTGCTTTCCTTCACCCGCGACTGTACTAACAACAACTAGAACACGCATCGGGCGGCAAATATTTAATATATATTAAATCTATACCAACACTGTTTGATGGTTTGTGTAAATTCTTGTGGTGGTATTCACTTCTGGAACTATATAGAGGAAGAATATTGAGCACTAATAGGCAAATTGATCCAAGCTATACTCCACAAATCAAGTGGGGGTCATTTATCAACACTGGGCAAATACCCATGGCAGCCAATCAAATTGTTACATTTATTGTTCTGCTTGCAGCTGGCTAAAAAAAGACAATCACTGATTGGTTGCTATGGGTTACTGCCCATTTGCAAACACAAAGTGCTGCTGATTCTTTCTCAGTCCTCCTGCAGCCAGCTGCCTCCTAGAACTTAGAAGAGGAATGAGGGAGAAGAGCCAAACCCATTTTACAAAAAGGCATAATGAAATATGTTTTTTTAAAGGAACATGGATTTAAAATTTAATTTTCTCATGATATGTCTCCTTAAAGGAGGAGGTTGATAAAAAGTTTTAGTGTCATGGTGCTAGAGGGGTTGTTAAGTTAGCTAAGAAGTATTCATTCACGACATAAGGGAAACAGAATACCATTTATCACTATTTCAAGGAAAATTTGAAAAAGTAAATGTCTATACTCTGCACTCATAGCAAAGGGTTAAGACAGCATAGCAACCATAGATGTGAATGCCATTGTACACATCTTCTTCATTAAAACAACACATATTTTGTCTTAATATACCCAATAGTCTAGGCGTGTGTGGCAAAGACTTGCAGAGCTTTTGCCTTAACCAATAGCCATCAGATCTAGTGGGAAATCTCTGTTACAGGAGAAAGCTAGATAGTGCCTTACAAGACAGTAGCTAAACATGAGCAAGTGAGAGTGAGGGCTCAGTGTATGGGCAGTCACAGACAGTTACACCATGCCTCAGGAGCAACAATGACAAGGTAAAGTGACACCTGCATGTCAGTCTCACGTGCAGACAAATTACTTTATCCAGCATGGCAGGGTAATGTTTACTTAGGTCAAAGTTGAGTGCTAACGAGTGACCTTCACCTTTGTTATATTAATTTAGAGAGGGGAGAGAAAGGAGCAGACATTCTAGAAGGGAGACTGCTACGGGTGGTAATTTATCATGGTGCCAGGTTAATATAACATCTCTTATACCATTTCTTGGGGTCAGTGCTGCACATTACCTTTTTGTTTACAAAACAAATAAAGGGGATAGGGTGAACTAATAGGTGCTAAGTATCCAACAGGTGGTTATATGCTGCACTGAGTGCTTTCCTTCTCTCATCTACTACACATCTCCTTTTGGAAGTTGCAGAATAAACTCTACACTGTCAAAAGTAATGGGGGCTATATATAAACTCTGAAAAGCAAGCAAACCATTCTTGAAGGCGAATTTGGTGAAAACAGTGTGCAGTTGCCATATTGAAATAACTTGCCCAGATAGTGCTGACCATGTCCATGACCAAAAAAACTGTAATTTTAAGGCAAGGTTTGCGCCCTGCAAGTGGTTTGCTCTAGCTTGGGGATGGTACATAGCCAAATGGCGTTCCACTTAGATAAGGCATCTTCCCTGGACTGTCTATATGCACATTCCACATGAAAAAGGTGTGAGTGGTTCAGAGAACTGCAGTGCCCAAGGCATGCTGGTTAAATTGTTTGCCATATTGAAGACAAAGACTGTGCCTAGCTAATCAAGATAATCAAATCTGCACTGCCTTTATAGCTGCCAGTTTTCCTTGCCTCTGCAGCCAAAGGAATATCATAAGAATGTATTTGCACACTTACAGCATGAGCTAGCATTAGGGGTAGGAGTTGGTTAGATGTATTGAACTACAGTTACAGAAGAAAAGATGCTGGTTTAGTTGCATAGCCATAATGCCAACTAGCAGACTGATGATTTTACTTTATTATATATCTCGTAACTAATTACAATGCATTAGGTGCCATTCAAGTGTGTGCCAGACTTTACTCTTCATTATGATAATGAAACTAGACCTCACTGGGTTGTATGACAATCTTTTAAAGCAGCATTATACACCTATATATATAGTATACACCTATATATATAAGTTCTTAATTAAAGACTTACGCTGACAATTCATTCTGCCTATTTGTTTTTTTTAATGGTTTTAGTTATTTCTATTATAAAGCAGTAACAGAGCATTATTTTATTTTTATACTTACTATCTTTCTATTAACTGGCTGTGTTAGTTTAACTAAGGTTACTGAGCTCTGTATGTTTAACAAGGGGATATACTGCCCTTTAACGGAAACCAAAATGCGTGGAAGATGATTTGTTTCAGAAAATATTATGTTCTTCACTCAGTACCCTATTAGGCCTTCTTCATTTATGGCAGGGTCTGTTTCCCCCATAGCTATGCCACTAGCAAGTGTCTGAGAATATGCACTAAAACAATATGTGGATGGATCAAATGAAACATGTTGAGTTCCTTATTAAGGATTTGCTCATTTCTCAAATATATACAAGCGTGGTGGCTGAGAGTCTGCAAATACAACAAAACAATTTAAAACATATTATTATTATAATTATAATTAAAACACATATATTGTTCTGATTCTGAAATTAACTTTTCTTGTCACTTTTAGCCAGGATATTCCTTAACACATTTGGGTTTTCTAGCAGACCATCCTAATAAATTATGATTGCATATGTGTATAATTTTGGGAATCTTTCATAGTTAATATGGGTAAAAATTGTTGTCCATCAAGTTCAACTATCACCTGGCATTAATGACTTGTACTGTGGGAAAACACCCCAAGTTCCTATTATCTATGGTGAGGGTAGTATTGCCACCAATATAGCCGGGGCGCTGTGGGATCCTACTCAGGGTCAGCTGAAGGCACTGGTAAGTATTTAATAGTAATTTGTTGGTTTATAAAGGTAACATGCCTATGTGTGTGTCCGTATAAAGCTGGAGAAATGAGAATCTGCATGATCTGGCTGACACAGATAAACACTATTCGCTTTATCAAGTCATAAAACGTCTGTAGTATTAAAGGGACAGCGACCTGTAAAATACTATTTTATGAGGCAGAATGTGAACTTTTGAACCAAAGACATTATTCCTATTGGCTGTAATACTGACCAGACTGTAAGCTTGATTTGAAATAGACTCTAGAGTCGCTGACTTGTTCATTACCAGCAAATTATATTTCTTTATCAGCTGCTTCCTGGTCTGCCAGAGGCCCCGGCTGCAGGTTTATGTCTGTTGGAGAGGTACAGCAGTTGGGTACATATTCACCAGGCCTTGGAGAGAAAATGAAAGTGTCAGTATTGTAAGAATAAGTGCTAGGTAGGTTTTGTGCTGCAAGCAGTTAACTTTTTGTGCTGGAGGGCCTGTCCTTTACAGTAATTAGTGTGTTCTCAGTAGCACTTGGATACATATCAGTTACTTTCATGGGCCAGGAATGTTAAGTATACCTGATAATGAACAGAGATATAATATTGGACACTGTACAGCAAACAGTAGTAACAGAACTTTACAGTAGGAACAAAGTATTCCAAGTGCAGCTTTTTTTTTTTCTACCCCTTCTCTGCGCTAAAATGTGCATGGGTTGGATTAATTTACTTAATCTATAATTCCATGATTCATTTTAAAATCCATTCTCACTGCCTCAGGTATATTTCCACCCTTAGGAACCCTGTACCCAGTGGTGTTTTTTAGGTGTTTGCTGTAAGGTGTGTTTTTTGTCCATTATGTATTACAGCAAAACAAGTGTTCAGTTATTTCACTCCTTTGCTGTAGCATTGCACATTTTTCATACCATCGTCCACTAAAATGGCATGGGCCAAGTAAAAAGCATGAAGGCCTAATGGGATCATTTCAGGTTAATAAGGCAGTTAAGAGACAGGTGTGTTGAAGGGAGGAGTCTGGGCCACAAGTGTCAAGTGGTACATGCATAGGTCTATAAATACCTGTGGTTTACAAAGTATTAGCCTTTTTTGGAGCTAGCATCATTTGGTTAAAATCCCACCCATGTTTTCAATAAACTTATATTATCAAAAAAGATTGTTCAAGTTGGGTTATCAATAATTTTAGATTTCTCACTGTTTAATAAGTGGTAAATGTTGCAGATAATGTTGTATAAATGGTATCTCCTGGGTTTTAAGGCAGGGATTTGGTCATTATTATTATTTTGATGTAATAAAAGTCTTGCATTATCTTTGCATTATCGAAAAAAGGTTTGGTTGTAAAGGAACCCCTTATCTTATTTATTACCTTATCTATTTATTGTAGGTGTCATTATGTACTTTCATGCAAAGTGTGTGCAATGGAGAGGATATTTATTTAAATCTGAGAATACAGGTATATTTTGTTTAGTCTCAATATCCCTTCAGTTTTACTGGACCCAAGTGATTCCAGTTGCCCTAAACTTTTTTCACCCCTGTTGGCTCAAACATGTTATTTGATCATCTTGACGAAGTGCAAATATTGAAATATTTGTTTTTTGTTCTACAATTACTCATTTGTCACTACCAGGTGGAGGAATGTGGCATGATATAAAAATAGTATAACCTTTTGGGGCAGGGACACATGAGTGAGTAGACTGCCCTGTGTGGCCGTATCTGATGCAGCTCACATAAAGGGGCATGTAGCAGCAATTAGTTTACACTGCAAATTATTAGCATTCATTTGATTCTGTGTTTAGCTTCCACTACAGCTGCCAATACACATCCAACACTCAGGTTTTTTATTGAATATAAGAGTCAAAAATATAGTGCTTCTTCTTTATAATGCCACTGTATTTCAATGAGACAGTAGATTTAAAAGAAACGTAGCTCCAGATGTTATCCCTCTGATTACAGAAACATCTACCCCAAGATTTGGTGGGGTGTGAAATAGAATGGATTCTCCTAACTGGTCTTTTTTCTGACATTTTTGGATTCAGCCTTCCTGCTTTGCCAGGATTGGATTTAAAGATTTTGCCCCCCCCCCAGGCCACAGGGTCTACTCTATTGCACCCCCCACACACTCAAACACCCACTGCTTTTCCCTGCCATTGCTGCTTCTTCTCCTACAATGCAATCTGCCTGGTAAAATATCCCACTCAGTCCACCTCCAGATTTTTGCCACCTTAAACTGGTTTCTTTGTGACCTGCCCACAACTCCAGGCCTGTGCATTGCCCTAGCCTCCCTTTTGTCCTATCATATAGTTGCTATTACACCTCTCTCAGGATTTTCAGAACTCCACTTCCCCAGTGACGCGTAGCAGCAGATTTTTTGTCCCCCAAAACAAAATAATACAATGACAGTGCTAAAAGCCATCCACTGTGTTATATGAGTCTTTTAGATTTACATGTCAAGTTTTGCCAAATCTTCATGGAAACAAGATCGAGGAGGTTGACGTCTCTGGAAATTGAATAGCTGAGGATGCTGGGAGATGCAGTTCACAACAGCACACATTTCACCCTAACATGATCTTTCAGGGAGGGTCTAATCACATTTGCAAATAGATTTCCCTTAAGGGCTATTCCTGTTTTGAAAAGAAATTCCCTAGAAGAGCATAATTGCTGCTGTCTGGCACTTGAAGCTAAAGCTAATTTGCATGCTCCAAATGCATTTATATGACCTGAAAGCACCTGCAATTTTAGAAAAGAGGTTTCCTGATTTAGGTCCCACTTTGCAGTCAAACATTTTGATGGGCCCCTTAGCTCATAACAAGGTCACAAACTTGATCAGTTTCAGTTAAGGATGGTCTGATAGCCCACCTGTGATGTCACTTGTGTTAGATATAAGGCCTATTTATTATGCTGTGTAAAATAGATTTGCTTAAAAAAAGCTGTGTAAAATCAGCAGTGAATTTATCAAGGTGTGTTTTATTTTACCCCATCTAAACGCTAGATTTGGCACTGTTATTTTACACTGTTTCAGACCTTGTGTAAGTATGTTACACAAGGTCTAAAGTCAATCTAAGAAAAAAACGCACAAAAATTGTGCCATTTTATGCAGTGAAGTCTGGTAATGTGTGGTCAATTTTGAGGCAGTTTTTTACACTGCATAATTAAGCTGCCCCCTTTATGTTCAGTGGTGGCCAAACAAGGTGCCATATATGCTAAGATGGTTGTACTGTGTGGTCAAAATCAGCCAACCTTATTGTAGCACCAGTTTCAGGGTCAGTTCTTTATTACAGGAATACATGAGTACATGATTTCAGTAGGGCAGAAGGTCACAAAGAAAATGATCATTGGTGTATGCTAGAAACCACCCCGTATAGATGAGGGGGATGAGGCCCAGCTATTGTTGCAAATAGAGGAGGCTTCACAACTGGGTCAAGTTGTTATTATAGAAGACTTTAATTATCCGGACATTGACTGGAGTAATGGGGGGGCTAAGTCAGAAAAAGCTAGTAGGTTTGTAAATATGCTAAATGACAACTTTTTATTTTAGGCGGTTCAAGAACCTACTAGGAATGACGCTATTTTGGACCTGGTGATATCTAATAATAATGAACTCATCTCTAACATTTGTGTGGGTGAGCATCTGGGGAACAGTGATCACAACATGGTCTCCTTTGAGATAATGCTGCAGAGACAGCTCTATAAGGGAGTAACTAAAACACTCAATTTTAGACGTGCAGACTTTGCCAGTATAAGGGCATCTCTGCAATGTGTCAACTGGGAAAGGATTTTCATTGGGTTAGACACAGAAGGAAAATGGAACATCTTTTAAACATTGCTTTTCAGGAATACACAACAGTATATTCCCATAATTCTCTTCACATAATTTTTCAGGATTCGTTAAGGCCTGGCATGGTGCCAAGAGACTGGCGAATTGCAAATGTGGTGCCGTTATTTAAAAAGGGATCCCGTTCTCAGCCTGAAAACTATAGACCTGTTAGTCTGACATCAGTAGGGGGAAAGATTTTGGAAAGGGTAATAAGGGATAGGATACTTGAATACATTGCAGTTCACAATACTATAAGTTTGTGCCAGCATGGTTTTATGTGTGACAGATCTTGCCGGACTAATTTAGTTGCCTTTTATGAGGAGGTGAGCAGGAACCTTGATGCTTGAATGGCAGTGGATTTCATCTACTTGGACTTTGCTAAAGCATTTGATACAGTACCTCACAGAAGGTTAATGATAAAATTGAGGAATATTGGCCTAGAACATAATATTTGTAATTGGATAGAGAACTGGCTGAAGGATAGATTACAAAGAGTGGTGGTAAATGGAACATTATCTAATTGAACCAGTGTTGTTAGTGGAGTACCGCAGGGGTCAGTCCTTGGTCCTTTGCTTTTTAACTTGTTTATTAATGACCTGGAGGAGGGCATAGAGAGTACTGTTTCTATTTTTGCTGATGACACTAAATTGTGCAAAACTATAAGTTCCATGCAGGATGCTGCCGCTTTGCAGAGCGATTTGACAAAATTGGAAAACTGGGCAGCAAACTGGAAAATGAGGTTCAATGTTGACAAATGCAAAGTTATGCACTTTGGTAGAAATAATATAAATGCGAACTATCTACTGAATGGTAGTGTGTTGGGGGTATCCTTAATGGAGAAGGATCTAGGGGTTTTTGTAGGCAGTGTCATTCTGTGGCTACTGAAGCAAATAAAGTGCTGTCTTGTATAAAAAAGGCTAATGTGTGCCCTGGTATCGTGGCACTGGGACACGCAGCTTGGCCAACTCACTAACCTTTGGGCACTGGGACGTGCAGCTTGGCCAACTCTCATTGACTCAAGGGATGAGAACATAATTTTACCTCTTTATAGGTCCCTGGTAAGGCCTCACCTTGAGTATGTGGTGCAGTTTTGGGCTCCAGTCCTTAAGAAGGATATTAATGAGCTGGAGAGAGTGCAGAGACGTGCAACTAAACTGGTAAAGGGGATGGAAGATTTAAGCTATGAGGTTAGACTGTCGAGGTTGGGGTTGTTTTCTCTGGAAAAGAGGTGCTTGCGAGGGGACATGATTACTCTGTACAAGTACATTAGAGGGGATAATAGGCAGATAGGGGGTGTTCTTTTTCCCATAAAAACGATCAACGCACCTGAGGCCACCCCTTTAGATTAGAGGAACGGAGCTTCCATTTGAAGCAGCGTAGGTGGTTTTTCACGGTGAGGGCAGTGAGGTTATGGAATGCCCTTCCTAGAGATGTGGTAATGGCAGATTCTGTTAATGCCTTTAAGAGGGGCCTGGATGAGTTCTTGAACAATCAGAATATCCAAGGCTATTGTGATACTAATATCTACAGTTAGTATTAGTGGTTGTATATGTAGTTTATGTATGTGAGTGTATAGATTGGTAGGTGTGGGTTGTGTGTGCTTGGTTTACTTGGATGGGTTGAACTTGATGGACTCTGGTATTTTTTCAACCCTATGTAACTATGTAACTATGATTATACTGTCTTATACTAACCACTGGTTGCTTCCCCTGCAAAGTGCCATGAGTAGCCCAGCAACCAAAATTATCAATAGCATTCTTTTTTTTTTTTTTTTTTTTTTTTTAATAATGACTAATGCAGGAGGATTTATGGCACTTCTAGGGTTGCCACATTGCCCCTTTAGTACTGCCCACATATTGAATCCACATGCTGCTTGGCTGCACATAAGCTATTCAGTTTGCAGAATGCAGTTGAATTACTTGCTAATTACCCATGCAGAATGTGGATTAAATAACTGGCCGGTATTAAAGGGGTGAGGTTGCAACCCTAGGCACTTCCCACTACAGTCAGTGGGGATTGCCCCACAGCAAGTTGCTGGCATTGTGTTATTAAAGCTCCCCATGTGCCCTATGGAAAGGATAAAGCCATATAGAAAGCTTACTATTAATATATCATCAAGCTAATGTCACAGTTAATAAATACGAGAGACACTATAGCTAAAAAATAATCTATTTGTCAGCTATTTTGTGTATATTGTAGCATTTGCAAATGTTTAGATAACCTGATATGCAAATAATTTGCTTGAAACCAAAAGCCAGCTAGGGGCCAGCTTAGAGGCAGGAAAAATGCTATGCATATTTCACAAACATGGGGCTAGGAAAGATACTCTGACTGCTGCTCAGTACTGTCAGGCAATGAGAATGAGAAAAGGGCTGAGGCACAGGCATAGTTAAATACACCAACAGTCAGAACAGGAGGGCCACAGATATTCAGTGTACTTTGACGAAGATGTAGATATTGTATTAACTGTGGTTGGGATGGTGGTTAAAAGGACAGGTATTATAGTTAAAACACACTCACACAAACAGGACACCTAAACACAAATGCTGACACAATACAT
Source organism: Xenopus tropicalis (assembly GCF_000004195.4). Classification (NCBI taxonomy): domain Eukaryota; kingdom Metazoa; phylum Chordata; class Amphibia; order Anura; family Pipidae; genus Xenopus; species Xenopus tropicalis. Next base: position 91,812,953 of record NC_030680.2, on the reverse strand, counting down.
ACTTCAATACACCGTCACACTATAACTTCAATCATCATTGGCTTGTAAATCCAGCTAAAAAATGATTTTTCTTAAGATCTCTTTTCCGTGTCTCAGCTATTTATGTTTTCAGCCAAGAAACCTGCGCAAAACTGTTGAATGTATTCTGATGAACGTATTCTGATGACACAGGTATCTTCTTTGATAAAGGTGTCAATTCTTTAATTTTCCTGTCTGTCAGGAAAATGCTCTGCCGGGATTCCTTTATGATTACCCAGTTGGGTATTTGATAACTTTGCTCCTGAATTTTCAGGCATATATACACTAGAACTGTGAAGTAAATGCAATGGTTAATCAAAAGCAGTTCTATTTTTACCCTAGGGCAGGCAAGATCCATGCATCAATCTTGGGCAATTCTATAACTCTGGCTATTTAAAGGGGTAATATACCCTCTTTTCAACATAAGTGCAATGAATAGGGCTTGTGCTAAACATACTCCTTTTACTATTTGTTTAATCTTGAAAAATCTATAATTTTTGTTATCTCTTAAGCTGAATGGGGCAAACAGAAAAACTGAAAATAACCCAATGGTTCTTGCGAGGTAGATGATTACATTATCAGTTCATAGACAATCCTGCCTAATAATGGATTTCTGCTTACAAAACAGAAACAACAAAGGGCAAAGGGTTGTATACTAAACAGGTAATTATCCACCTCGTAAGGACTAAACATGTAGTAGCTTTCATTTCCGTGTTTGTCCTGTTTAGCTCAAAAAATACCAAAAAACATGTGTTTAGGAAGAAAGTATGTTCAGCACAAGCCCAATTCATTGGACTCATGTTGAAAAACAGGTATCTATCCCTTTAAGTGTCACAGAATGTTTTTGCTCAGGAAAAACAATACATAAGTTCCTAAGCTGTACTTAGAATTAAATAAATTACACAAAAGAACATTTTTCTATTGACAGTGACACAATACATTTTATCGCTGAATAGATAGGTATATATTGCAGAACAAATAGGTCACTCAAAAGTGGAAATTTTGATTTTGTAATGCTGAGGATGTCTTCAATTTACTTACAGTATATTTTCTGTCTTAAGTAGTTTTAGTGCTGTTAGAAGTTTTATACTGATAAATTCAGTTTATGGCTTAGCAGTTCTGTGTCAGGCCAATAGTAATGGTGGTTCAATGGTTTGTCAAATATGCAGGTGGTACTGGCCAGTGAGATACAGCTTTGCATATTGCCCTCACTGTCACCTTGCTGTCAGCTGCTGAGCCAAAAGTCCAGTGTAAAAAATTCTAAAATCTTAACCTTTTTTTCAAATGTTTACGTTAAATCATTAAATAATCTGTTCTTTTTTCTATTAAAATTGCCAGATTAAAGCAGACTGTGAGGCTGGATCTCTATAACTACATAAAACAGTAGATAGGGGACCAAACCTGTCCAGAAAAAGAGAAATTTGGGTAGAATCCTTTTGTACCATTCCAGATATTCCTGAAAGCTCAGCCTAATTAAAAATTGGAGTAAAATCTGGGGAGAACGTTTGCTGCCCTAGATATTTAGACAGTGTGTTTGTTCTGACAAATCATTCATACATCGCAGTGTTCATATGTTCCATGGTAAAATTTTAACCCACTTAGGGGCAGATTCATCAAAGTACGAGTTTGAATGCCGAACTGGGAAAAGTTTGGATTAAATACAATCATTTCTGATGAACGCAAATATCACGAAAATGCTTACGAAAAAATTGTATTAGTCACGGTAATATCGTATTGGTGATCGTAAACAGCAGGAAAACCTTTCCGACTTTGATCCTTCTGTGCTTGATTTTGGAAGCCTCCCATAGGACTCAATGGCACTCTGCAGCTCCAACCTGGCCAAGGAAAGTCTCCCATAGGGCTCAATGGCACTCTGCAGCTCCAACCTGGCCCAAGGAAAGTCTCCCATAGGACTCAATGGCACTCTGCAGCTCCAACCTGGCCCAAGGAAAGTCTCCCATAGGGCTCAATGGCACTCTGCAGCTCCAACCTGGCCCAAGGAAAGTCTCCCATAGGGCTCAATGGCACTCTGCAGCTCCAACCTGGCCCAAGGAAAGTCTCCCATAGGACTCAATGGCACTCTGCAGCTCCAACCTGGCCCAAGGAAAGTCTCCCATAGGACTCAATGGCACTCTGCAGCTCCAACCCGGCCCAAGGAAAGTCTCCCATAGGGCTCAATGGCACTCTGCAGCTCCAACCTGGCCCAAGGAAAGTCTCCCATAGGACTCAATGGCACTCTGCAGCTCCAACCTGGCCCAAGGAAAGTCATGATACCGAAGCTTGAATGAATCCAAAACCTTTGTACAATGCGATTTTGTTGCACAAAGTATGAAAAAGTTGCGCGACTATAGGAAAAAGTCGCAGAAAATACGCACAGTACGATCAAATACAATTTTTTTGTAATTCATACCTGTCATACTTTAATAAATAGGCCCCTTAGTCTCAAAACCTCTCACTTCAAAGTGGCCCTAACCAAACGTACCATACATGGTTAGATGGTTGGGCAGCCAAGTTTAAATTGGCTGACCAAATATGCCCATGTATTTCCAATTTGGGGACCCTCAGTCCTATGGTCTCTGTTACTGTTTTTGAGCAACAAAAAGAAGACATAATAAAGTAGAAGGTAGGAAATACTCTGCCTTTTCACAAAAACTAATTGTTTTACATCACTTTTTCCCAATACTTTTCTGCTTTACTATGGATTAGACATTGTTTTTAGTCATAAATACAAAAGTCTATATTTAAATGTGTTCCTTAGAAAAGCAGCTTTCTACGGGAAATGGGGGTGGCAATTTCCCTCCTTTGCACCTTACACTCCTCTTTCCTTTTCCCCTCACCCTCTTTGTCCAAAAGAAGTCAGGCAGATACAGTTACAGGTTGTCCCTACAGCACTTAACCAGCATCACAATGATAAAAGCCCCAGAAACTGACCTACATCCCACTGAGAACAGATCCAATTTCCAAGCTGCGCATTCAGTTTACAAAGTTCGTCTGTCTCATGAGGCTTGGGTGAAATGCACAATTTAATAGCCTAAAATGGCATTGATCAACAAAGGCGAAAAACAAAGCATAATGGAATGGGGGGTATATTCAAGCAAGATTGCCTCCAAGGTAGAATTGAACCACTCTATAAATCCCCCGCACAGATATAGATTTTCCTGACGCTTCCTGAGGAATAAAAACATCCTGGTAAAAATGAGAGTTGTGACAAATCCTAGAACTGGTGCATGAGAAAGAGAGAAAAAACAATGACAGCCATCCTATAGTGATACCTTGGAGACTGAGACTGAGAACAAAGAATGTAAGGGCATTCTTCTAGTAAATATTGTGCCTGGAGACAAGAATACTGCTTTCTACATATCAGCTAACAACACTATATCGTTTTCTATATATTGTTTTTTATATAGTTTAAAAGGCATTTTAGAAACTGTCATTCTAATGCTGCCTCTTCAAGAAGTATTTAAAAAGAATATTGTCAGAGGAATACATTATCACCCTACATCTCCATTAACTTTATAAATATAGAATGTATTGGACTCCTACAGAGAAAGAACATATATCTGCCATCCTGTCAATGTATATTTAAAATAACCATGTTTGTAAAGGCAAATACTCTGCTGAAAAACTTAAAAGACCCATTGAAGAACATTGTAAAAATCATAGGTTACTGGGCAAATGATGAGAAGGTAAAGGGATCAGTTAAGATAGCTCAAATGAAACATTAAAAACAAATCTGTAAATAATTGAATTTAAAAAGAATAAAATATACAAAAGAATGCTGGCAATCATGTCTGTCAGCATTACTGTGCAGTTCAGATAATAATAGATGCCCATGTATTGAAGGAAATGTGTGCTAACACACCTTTGTCTTACCTTTGTAAAAAAACAAACAAACAATAATGTAATGTAAAGCCAACAGATTTTTTTTGCCTTATTTTTTAATATGATATTGTGTAATGTAGTGTAGTAAAGTGTTATTTACTGCTGGAAATGTTATTGGCATTTTAATGCTTGCATGGTTTAAATGATAAATAATCTCTGTAAAGCACTGCAGAAATGTGTCTGCACCATATAAATAAACAAATAATAACAATCATGGAGGACCATTTCTGTTTATTTTCTGACAACCATAAGGCCAGCCTTGCTTAATGGCCAGGATTCTAGGCATTCATTCAATATATTGTAGCTTTTGCATACAAACCAGACTCAATTCACTTTAGATGAATGGCTTATTAGGCTGATGGCACATTAGGTGATGTGAGAAAAAATAAAATAACAATAAACAGATTAAACATGCCCCTGAGGTTCTGTGTGCCTCCTAAAGTAATTAAATAGGATGGACTCACTTTTGGCACGTACGCAGATTGGTAAATTTATAATCCAGAGTTACCTACCAAGCACCTGAACTCTGAAAAAATATTGTGTAGCCTATTTCAGGGCCTATGTGTAAAACAGAATTTACTGGTGTAAAAAGCAGTGGAAAATAAACAGTGAATTTTGCTGTCTGAACGCCAGATTTTACAATGTTATTTTGCGTAAATTCCAGCAGAGGAAAAAGTGTGTAAAAAATTACATGGTGATTTTTTTTACACAGCATAATAAATAGGTACCGAAATGTATTTTTGCACCATGGAGATGCATGGAGTACAGACAGTCAAAAACTCTTTTGCTCATAATGCAACATTGTTCAAGTAGACATAATCATGGGAAAATACTGCATATGTGACTTTATAGTCACATAATCAGTATATTAATGAATCCTATTAATGAAATCATCGCCAGAAACTGATGTATGCATGTACTTATTAATACAGTACAGGTATGGGATCTGTTATCCATAATACTCGGGACCTGGGGTCTTCCAGATAAGGGATCTTTCTGTAGTTTGGATCCCCATGCTTTAAGTTTACTAAAAATCAATTAATCATTAAATAAACCCAATAGTATTGTTTTCCATCCAATAAGGAGCAATTATATCTTAGTTTGCAGTACAAGGTACTGTTTTAATATTACAGAGAAAAAGGAAATAATTTCTAAAAATTAGAATCATTATTGTCTATGGGAAATGGCCTTTCTGGATAACGGATCCTACCCCTGTACTACTTATGTATGCAGCTGTGTACATCAGAACAATGCAATAAAACAAACGACTCAAAACAATAAAAAATACAAAGTAAAGTTGGTTAAGCGCTAAATGTCACTGAGACAAGAGGAACAAGATCCTGTTGCAAGTTTCTCTTTCTGATAAGGTTGCTCTTTAAAAAAAACAAAAAAAAACCTTCATACCATATTGCTACAGACTGCTGGTTATTTTGGTATGGTGGTCTCATGGCAGGCAATACTTCTCTTGTGCATGGTGGTCTCATTACATAAGTCACAGTGCTCTGCTAGAAAATGGGCTGCATTTTTGGTTTTATCATTAGGGATGGAGTCCAGAACAATTGAGGCCAATGAAAATTGAAGCCAAGGAAAAGCTTTCAACAAGTAATAACTCTAGATCAGTTGATTACTATAATACCTCAAGGCTGTGTTAAAAAGAGGTAATCTGCAAAAAGTAAATTTGTTCCATTGTATGCTTATTGCTTACAAAACATATTTTCTTACATCCTAAAATGCTCAGAAGCATTTAGCTTGTAAAATATATGAAGTCTGAACCTGTAATGCGAAAGAAAATTAAATACAATTAAAGCTTATAAAACATATTAAATATTACAAAAGGGAGCAATTATGTGATGACAGTATCCATTTAAAGCCATCCATTTAGGGATACTTTAAAGGAACAGTAACACCAAAAAATGAAAGTGTATAAAAGTAACTAAAATATAATGTGCTGCTGCCCTGCACTGGTAAAAGTTGTGTGTTTACTTCAGAAAGTCTACTATAATTTATATAAATAAGCTGCTATGTAGCCATGGAGGCAGCCATTCAAAGGAGAAAATGCACAGGCACATAGCAGATAACAGATAAAACACTATTGTATTCTACAGAACTTATCTGTTATCTGCTATGTAACCTGTGCCTTTTCTCCTTTTTTCCAGCTTGAATGGCTGCCCCCATGGCTGCACAGCAGCTTATTATATAACTTATAGTAGTGTTACTGTAGCAAACACACCAGTTTTACCAGTGCAGGGCAACAGTGTATTATATTTTTATTACTTTAAAGCTCTTTCATTTTTTGGTGTTACTGTTCCTTTAATAAAAAATATTCTGGCCCTGTGGTAAATAGGATATCGGTGGTAGAGTGGTGTAGCGTAGGATGATAGATGGGCAAGAGGAGATAAAGTGCCTATGATGAAGTGTGGGTATGCACGAAACGCGTCAGGCGTTCTGGGTTTTTAAGGATGTAAATAAAGTTCGAGTTTTATCCATTTTCTGGCTGACCACAGTGCTTTGCGAGCTGCTTTCTTCAGAGACAAGAGGAGATAGAGAGTGAGTTGGCAAAGGGGATTGGTGAGAACAGGGGGGTAACAAATCTACCAGCAACTTCAATGCCAATAAATTTGTATTACTACCCACAGCATTGGCTGGTACTTAATAGCTAGTAGTTGTAAGATGTACCCTTGTTTTCCTTTAGTTTACACAGAGTGCTGGTATACTAACTGACTAAACAGAGACAAGAAGCAGAGCCAACAAGTCTTGCACGTACGCTGCTCTTGCTGTGTCAAAACATTTTCTTCTGCAGAAGCAAATATAAATGATTTAATACAGAAATAGACGTGTAGAAGCAAAGTTACTTTTGGCCGGGGTTGGACCCATATACTATGAAATAAAACATTTTATTAGAATATTATGTGTATGGAGATAATATCCAGCTTAGTTCGCAGTGGACTTAGGATGTATTTTTGATACCTCTGTATAACAAAACTCGTTGTTAACCCGATTAAGAAATGACGGATAAAGAACTATGTAACAAATTGCTGAACCCCTTCCTCCTCTCCCTCTTCCTTTCTGTACCCACTTCCCCCCCCCCCCTTTTTTGATATGCAAAATCAATAAAGAAAGATTTGGAAAAAAATATCCAGCTTAGTTGCACTGTATTGGATGCTGGGCCAAAACAGAATACACATTCTTTAGAAAGTATTTTCCATTATATCCCTGATTTTTATTATTTAGGAATTTTTATTAGCTTAGAGTGTGGGCTTTTTACTTTATATACCTCCAGGAATATTGTATACAGTATATCTGCATCTGGCCCACATACCTGTATATATCTAGATTCTTTGATAAAATACCATATAGTAAATTATGCTCTTTAGAATTAAAAATGTACATAGGCCTATGGTTCTGTATTTGTCAGTATTTCACAGTCCCATCTAGTCAAATGATACATCTGCAATTATTATTATTATAGGTGAAAGATACCAGAGATGACAATGGCTATTATTTGTAACCAGGGAACATTGCAACTTAACATAAAGTCCATTTCCTCTTTGTATTAGAATTGTAGATACTGATAACAAATTTTCTTTGCCCTTTCCATTCGACCCAGCAAACAACAGCACATAGATGTTTTTGGTTTATCATATCTAGATAGGTCCTCTCTCTAATGAGGCCAATTAGCTGCTGCCCCCCCTCCTTTCCCCCCCCCCTGCTTCATCAGCACAAGGTGCATTAGTTGTCATTATTAAAGTGAGACAATGCCTTGAAAGTATAAGAAGGTCTTTCATCCCTAAGCTGTTTTGATTCCCATGGGGTGAGTTGCCCAAGGTCATTAGTTGTTTCCATTAAAGCAAAACAGTGCTTGCAGGTGAGATCAATTTGTAGAAGTGATTCATATTCATTGCTTATGCTTTATTTAAAAACTAAGTTTGTGGGGATTCCCAGACAAATGTCTCTCTCCCACGCTCTGAGGTCTGCGACCATTTGCATGCAAGAAGGAGCAGTGTTGACCAAACAGGTTTAGCAATTCTTCCTTTATTGTTCGGTTCCCAGAAGAAGACCCTTTCAATAAGCAGTTTCAGTGGAGACCACTTTCTCTAGGTGATACAGTTTGCTCATCCTGATCTTGGAAAGTGTGTAGGTTGTTGGTCAGACACTTATTTGCAGTGCTTGGCTCCTGACCCCTGCTATGAGGTGCACGAAACAGACATGCACATTAGCATTCATTAAAGTCATTCTCTGCATCTTCCAGGTAATGAAGGGAGAAACGCACTTATATCTGGCCTGGGCCATTGTACTGACAAGAGCATCTTCTTAATCTCATCTTCACAAATAATCAAACAATTACTTATTGTACAGCGCTGCGGAATATGTTGGCGCTTTATAAATAAATGTTAATAATAATAATAATAATAATAATTTAGATGTTAAAATAGGAGAATCTTTTTTTCAAAAGAAGCCTGTTTATAAAGGTGTAAGCTACACCTCTAGTCATTGAATCCAATTTGACTAAACAAATCACTTTGCAAAATACCTGCTGGTAAAAAGTATTGCACTAGGGTTCCTTCATCCTGAGATCACTGTCCCTCCCCCATGAATATCATTGTCCAGTTTTATAAACCAGCAAAGGTGGCACCCCAATATTGCAATGCCGCTGAAACAAACAAACAAACAAAATAATACAGGTAGGCATATTGTAGGTCTTGCAGTGAACTGTTTGCCAATCACCAATGTGAAGTGCCAGACATAATAGCATGGAACTGGAAAATAACAAGTAAAGGTGGGGTTTAAATTTGGGTTTATGCCACTCTGTTGTCCAACATATGTTAAGGTTACCCTTGGTGTATAACAAGGATAGGGATGGGTAAAAACATTTTCAAATGTCACATTCTTATAATTCCAGGAGTACTGAGGACAACAATAAAGCAAATAAAGCAATGCCCCAAAATGGCACATGTACATCTGCAAAGTGCAATTTTTTCAAGTGCAATCTCCATGTTTATTTCACAATACAGTGTTTTTTTTACCAGAATTCCAAAAGAAAGGGGCAATGCTCTTGGTGCCATTACACTGTGCCAACTGTGATTGCGTCGGATTTGCCAAAATTAACGCAACTGCACGTGTGATTCATTGCAAACAAGGCACATTTGTGTGTGCATCATTTTGGGTGTTCGGTGTGTGTGAGTGATGCGTGTGCTCTATTCTTTTGGCACAACTGTACTGCAGGGATTGATGCAGGGCACTGAGGGAACCCTGCAGCTAACTCCTGGGGGGCAACAGCTCCAGGGTTCCCCTGTGTCAACAGATGCAGCGGCACTCAATTTGGAACAGAAGGCAGGAAGAAGGAATGAGCGGCACTGAGACGAAGTGCAAGGAGCGCATTTTACAGCAGGTACCTTTAATGAGAGTTGTTAACTTATGTTCCATGTAATGTTTGTCACTTTATATATCTTTGCTTACTTCCTGAGAATCTTTCCGCATACATCTTTAAATATTTCTATATGTTTAATTTGTTATTAGTGACCCCTGAGCAAATATATTTCCAGTATCCAGAACAAAAAGATTGCTACCTGAAGTTACAATCACAAACTTGTGGTACAGAGCTGTGTAGCCTGTGTGATCTTCTTATCCATTTTCTCATCTGACACACACAGCTCTGCTGATTGGTATCACAAAGTCTTTATGTGGCCAAGACCAAAGGAATACAGCAGCATTGTCTTTGCTGGAATTTATGAAGAGGCAGACTCCTCAGCATCAACTCTGGTGCATTCCATCTGTATTCATAGACACTGTTTTAGGTTTTCATCTGATGTTGAAACATAAGACACAATAATAATGCATGGAGTATACGTATGGCTATACAGCTCCATTGTCACCCAGCAAATCTCACCATTTAATTTATTGTTACCCTTGGGTCATCTGTTGGTCAGCCTGATATGCATTGCTTATTCATGTGTTGCTAGGAAACTGGAATAGAAATATAAATTAAATGGCCTTTTATTAGACTATAAGCATTAACACTGGAGGGTTGGGAAGTTCAAACACTGGAGGTATAACCATAGCTCCCAGAAATAAGACACATATTTTATCATCCATACCTAGTATTTCCCCCTTCTTTGGAAAAGGTTGCTTAGCCATATCCCAGTTATAGTAGATAAAATGCATTGGAGATTGAGATTCAACAGGACACCAATTATAGCAACATTAAATATATATGTAAAAACACATATGTAAAAACATATTGATGTTTCACCCCAAGGAAAATATTTATTATTAAGTCACAATATAGTTCACCACATGGGAACTTCTTAGATCTTAATTCACTGACATAGGATTTGTGGGGGCAAATCAAAATGGAGAACATTCAATGAAAATGCTTTATGTGGCAATCCTACTTTAAAAATATGCCCATAAAATATTATGTGAGTATTTAGAGTTGTAAAATTTCATTCTGGCAAGGGCAAATTGGGGTTTAATTCTTGGGCTGTAACATACACTGAATGCAACCATGAGGAAGAGAAGTCAAAACCTTAAGCCCTGTGTGGAATAGATAAAGATATTTTTCAGTTGTACCATTCAGTGCCATTTGATCGGCATATAAATATCAATCTGCAATTAATCAATGGTGAACGTTCACTGTAAAGTGTAAGAGAAAAGTTTTTCTCTGCATACATTTAGATAAAGACATCTATAATGTGACAGATTGACCGCTGTGGTGTTAGACACACATACGTATGTCACATGTTTGTTTGTGGACCTTGCTGGTGCCCCCTTTTTTAGAGGAGCTTATGCACTGACACACTAAAAAGATTATAGGGCTCATTTACAAACATAAGTGCAAAGTGCAATTGTGGGATCAAGTTGCCATGTTTACAACCCACAGTGCATTATTTTCCCCATAATTCCATGATTATTGCAGCCATGAGGGGAAGTTTTATTTGTGTCCAATTTATTTAAAGACGCAAATTCAACGAAATGACACTGATGATCTTCAGGGACAGAAAGTTGTTATTTCCAGGCCTTAACAGTAAAATGAAATCTGTGTCTGCAGTGTCAGACTGCACCCCCCAACCGGAGCCCCCACAACCCCTGCAGAAGCCCCAGCAACCCACTGCCCCCCAATCGCACATTAATTAAACTGACCTTCAGTGCATCAGGGGAGGGAGATGAGTGGAAGCTCTGGCTGGGATCGGGTTTGGGCCAGCAGGGCCCACAGGGTGTTTTCCCGGTGCCCCGCAACCCCAGTCCGTTCCTGTGTGCCTGATCCTCTAGGCACAAGAACAAGATGCAGGCTGCTGTGAGATCCCTGCGGCAATAAGTGCACTGGTCACAATTCATCCCAGCTGTCTCGGGGGGCCACATTGGTACTTTGTGACAAAATGCACAAGTCAAGGATTAGAGTTCACACAAGTACATTTAATTTACCAATTAGTTAATCTGAACATGATGTACTGTGACCTCGTCTGCCAGCTCACCCCCTGCCCAACGAGACCAGTACTTCTTGGTAAAATTGTATGTATTGCATTTTTTATACCCTTTTGATCACAACAAACATTCCATGATCATACTTTCTGTGAGGCCAAAATTTATTTTGGAAAATACACAAAATATATTTTGTTACCATACAAACTTTTTTTTATCAAATATATTTTGTGGTCAAAAAATGCAATGCTTGGTTTGTTTCATAAAATATATTTTTCTTCAAAATGTACTGAGTACAAATTTCACCCTATACACCAGAGCTTCTTCCCAATTGTTTTGCAACCAGTAGATGTCTCCTACATTCCCAGGTGACTAGGTAGTGTGACAACATGATTGAAACTTTCACCAAAAATGTCTCTGATAAGAGGTGGTTCAGTTGATAAGCAATCATTTGGTGTGTGATATGTTAATTACGTGACATGCATTTGTTTTTGTTGCCTGGTAACTACTTGTTGAAAATTCCCTGTGGTTGACGGTTTTAGGAGATAAGTAGTATTTTTTACCCCAGTAATTTATACTGACAGATTATCACCTTATGATCACCTGATCACAAAAGCTAATATCTATACAAATACATTGAGCAAAAAGGATACAATGTAGTAAATAAAAATAAACACACATTGAGAGTCTGTCATTTTCACACCTGAATGCCGTTTGTAATCCATTAGCAATTCCTTTGATGAATCCAGTGCAAAAATCCATTGGGTGATCCAAGCAACTCAGTAAATAGCAGCTAAAATGGAAAACACACTATACCAGAATTTATGCCTATATAGACTCAGTAAAGTCCAATATGGGAACAAAGTCATGCAAGTCTTGTACAGCTGTAATAACTATGCAGCTTTTTACAGAAACTTTTACTTGCGACTTGAGAGGCACATAAAAATGTATACATGTATGTATCATCTTATTTTTTATACTAATACTAGTATATACAATGTTGTGCTATTGCAATTACACTGTAGAAAAGTGCACACAAGCTGAATACATCAAAGGGCTCATTTCCAACCACACCGCAGTAATGGTTATACAAGCAGATGCTTGTATCTGAGCTCCAGGTTAATTTCAGGGTTCCTGGAACATTTAGGGACACAATCCACACACAGGACAGTGTTGCCTGTATCAATACTCAAAGCGGATATGCACCTAAAGAACCATGTGCAGACTTCATTTTAACAACAGCAGCAGAAATTATGCCATGCAGGCTTAAGGTGGCCATACACCACAAGATCTGCTCACTTTGCAAAGTCACCAAACAAGCAGATCTTTCCACCAATATGCCCATATGATCGAACAAGCCAATGTGGTCCCCAATCTGGCAGGAAAGTCAAACCTGCCCGATTGACATCTGGCCAATTTAAGACCAATTTTAGGGTCAAAATGAAAGCAGAATTATGCACATTTTGACTCTTTGCTTGGAATTGCGTCAGGGTCAGCTCCCTCTTGTGGCCAAATAACAAGGGATTTGTGGGAAAAACAACGCATAATGGGTATTCACAAAATAAAATATGGTGCAGCACTCCGAAATGGTGAAAACGGTGAATTTTATTTGTGCCAAAGACTAGGCAACGTTTCCGATAACCATGTATCGGTATGTAAAAACATAGAGAATTGCATCTAAAATTGCACTTTGCACAATGCACTTGAGTAAGTAAAAAGTAAGTAAAAGACCCTTCAAGTTTTTTTGACTTTTAAGTCAATGGGGTGTGTACTGCACTGCTTTTAAAACAGCTTTGTAATTATGCACATATTTAGAAAACAACATTAAAGGAAGGAAATATAGAACACTTGGGAATGACTGTTTGACACCCTCAAGTGACTAAAATCACTAAACATTTATCCCCCATTGCCATGCCTCTTTTCTTAAAAATAAACTGGCTTTAGATACTTCTCTGTAGAGTGCTGCTTAACCAACTATTTCATTGGCCCCAGGTGGCACTTAGGACAGCTACTGAATAAAGTATTTACAAACGTCTTCAGTAATTTCAGCATTGTGCATGCACTGGCACATGTAGCTTTACAAATAATGTTACTGAATTTAATACAGAAATAAAGAAATTCAATTACTGCTGACCTCACATTGGACTCATATGACCCTTAAGCTGTATGACCAGACTGTAACAAAGCCAATTTACCATATGACCAGGTGTGAAGAAGTGTCACTGCCTGATCATACTGCCTGGACTTACCTATATTATACATTTTTAAGATAATGTATATCTTATTTTGTTCTTATGCTAAACATTCTGTACAAAGTACAGAGTACTGAATTATTCTGACAAAGAGACCACCATCTAGAAAATAATGGTACAGGTATTTTATAAATTCTGTATCTGTATTAATTATTTGCACATTCCAGTTGTCCGTCAATAGAGACATTTCCAACTTTTTAATTGTATTCTACTGCTTTGCACAAGTATGTCGATCTAGAAGAGCAGCTTTGGATGCTAATTTCCACTACTGGTCCATTGTAATGGTTTGTTGATATGTAAATATGATAGGTCAAGTGAGGCCAAACGGATCTCATTTGGAAAAATTGTTCTCGGTTTTAATTAATATTCATAAAAAGTCACCTACAGTCTTCCTCTTTGAAGGGAAAGTGAGAAACGAAAACACATTTTTTTAGTAGCAGAATGGTGCATTCTGTGCAGAGTACCTATCTATGTGCAAGAGTTACATACTTTTTTAAAGACCACAAATTGCTCATTATCAGGACCCCTAGCTTAAGGCTTCATAAAATCTGCATGATACTCGGTACAATGTTTACATCTCATAAAAGGCTTTTTCCCCGAAACTGGAGACAGGTTCTGTTTCTGACTAAGACATGTAGATGATGGAATCTGAATGGAAAAGCAATTACAGATGGATTGTTTGTTTTCACAAATAATCCTCGTTCTTCTTTTGGCCTCAGACGTGACTCCGCATACGAAGAGTGGATTGGCCAGTGACTGGTTTAGGAGCACAGAATAAGGAGTAAGACTACAAATATACTATGAGAAATGCAATTAGTTGTGAAACTATCTCTATCAATAGCACCTTCATTAGTTTATTATGTTTCTTAACACCTAGATTTAGAAAGAAAAGTGCAACGTCCTGGATACACTTTAGAGTTTTAATTATGGGATTTCAATTACTGACATTAAATGAAAAATGGGATCTGTAGAACAGATAGCAAAGAAGGTAGGATGTATAATTGAAAGGTAAAAGATCAGTAAACTAAAATGGTTTTTAATTTGGCAAGGATCCATATACATACAAGTATGGGATCACTTATACGGAAACTCGTTATCAAGAAAGCTTCAAATTACAGGAAGGCCATCTGTCTGAGAGCCTGTTTTAAGCAAATAATTCTTATTTAATATTCTTCTGTAATAAAACAAAATCCTGTGCTAGACAGAAAATAAGCCATAATAATCATACAGGTAACAAAACAATCTGTTTTGTTTATATACTGCTTATATGTTTTTGTTATTAGACTTTAGGTATGGTGACTTTTTTTGCAGAAAAAACCCAGGACCCAAGTATTCCAGCAAAATGATACCCTGTGTTCTGATTTTAATCATAATATTAGTTTCCACTAGGAAACACCCCATGAAACATAATAGAACATATTCTGTTCTGACTTACGGACGCACTGATCTACTTTGATGAGCGTGTCAATTAATTACATACTTTCCTAACAATTAGAGGAATTTAGTAACCAAGAAAAAACTGAACTGGATCTACCCCTACATTACATGGGATAGTTTAAATGGAGTATATGTTGTTCAGACAGGATATGTTGCCAAGAAGGCTCTTTTTGATTTTTCTGATAGTTTTTGATAGTTTCTTCCCCTTGAATCACACAAGAACAGACTATGGGCCTGTATGCATACAACTTTAGATTGATCTGTGCAGTGCCAGTGGAGGGGCTTCTGCACTTGACAGATGATCTGTGTTAAAAAAAAATTCTGGCCAGGATTGAACAATGCACTAAATACAGAATAGATTTTGTTATTTATATAATTTTGTATGGGTTGTCTTCGATATACTTTCCTTAGCATTATCCAGCTGTTTTTTAGGAATCCTCAATTAGGAACCTTCTAGCTACAGTCTAACTTATGAACAAAGACCAAGATAGACTCATTTTCTATGGTTTAATTACTGGGATACATAGTTCATATGTAATATGCTTCCTATATAGTCCTGTGTAATATTGCCACCTGTGTAATATTGCCTTGGTGGAGCCAGACAGAGATTCTACCATATGTATCTAATAGGAATATGGCAGCACCTTTAATGTCTGTTAATTATTAAAGAACCTGTGGTTAGGGAAGTTTTTAAATGTTTTATCAGACATTAGTGCTGGAATAGATTGGTATATGTAACCACATTTTTATAATAAAGCATACCATTTGTAGACAATCCATCTGAAATTTCTGAAATATAGTGAAAGTAGTGCTGCATGCAGCACATATCTAAGGTCTTCAGATGAAGCAATGTGAATTCACAAGCAATTGTTGCAGACATGAGCTGCAGCTATAGGGATCCAATAAAAGGGCATTGATTGTTATTATTAACATTTATTTATAAAGCGCCAACATATTCTGCAGCACTGTACAATAAGTGGGTTTAATACATTGGACAACAGAGTAACATATAAAGCAACCAATAACTGATACAAGAGGTGAAGAGAGCCCTGCCCAAAAGAGCTTACAATCTACAAGGAGAAAGGTTTGTGGGAATGTATTGATGAAAGGAAACAAAACTAGTTATGTCTCTTTACAGAAATATATATGCTGCTGCTGGTTATTTGCCATTTAAATGAACTAAACTGTTAAATGGGGCAAACGTTTGCATGATACCATGAGGTAATCTAATATAGATCTTTAATATGTTACTATGCACTATGCAAATCTGGGACAAAAAGAAGTCAATTAAGATTCTATATGTACGGCAAGCCAATACTGACATCATCTGTGAACTCACTACATAATGTATTGTAGGGCAATTACTGGCCATATGGAACTTCCGTTCCTGTTATGCTATGCAGAGCAAGAGAAACAGTAGCATTAAACAGCTAAACAACCCCAACAAGCAGACAGATAACACTGGTTTAAGTAAGGCAGCAGACATGGGCTTTTATAGCATAAAATACAGATAGGATATATAGATAGCAATGATGATTCCACCACAACAAAGGCTACAGAGGTAGACCTTCTGATTAAGGCTTGTAGACTTTGTTGTCCTAATGACAAAGGTATTTATTCCCTGCTTAAGGCTTGTGCAGACCCAGGTGTTTAAAACAGGCCCTAGGCCTTAACTAGAATTGGCAGTTGCTTGGAGGAACCTGCTATTAGCCTGTCCATTTGTGTCTTATAATTAGGGGAGATAAGGGAAACAAATGAACTGCTTTCTTAACGAAAAGATTTAAGCTCCTTAGCCTGCATTTTGGGTAAAGATTCTGTCTGCTGATTTTTTACAAGTTGCAAGCGTGAGTTTTGAAGATTGTTTTTCTTTGTCACATGGATGGGACACCCAGAAGTTTATTCAGAAAGATGTGTCAGCAAGAGGAAATTTGGGTTCTTCGGTTACTGACAAGAATTCCTGATGGATTCAGTGCTATATGGAACATGACTTTCTGTGTTCTATGGGTGCTGGGGTTTTTAATGTTTTATAATGTTGTACCACAGATAGATAAATGATGATAGATAGATAGATAGATAGATAGATAGATAGATAGATAGATAGATAGATAGAGAGATAGTGGAAGCTTAGGTACCTTGTTATCTAAGAGTAAGGAGAACTGAAATGAGTCACAGCAGTTATATTATTCAGAAGCTATGTATTTTAATTGGATAAATGGTGATTTTTTTAACAGAATGGCATATTTAGATTTCCCTGTCAGTATTTAATCCTTATAATCCATGTGATTTGAGGTCTAATGTTGTCTGTGGCAGGGGGGTAAGCAGCAAGGATTGCCATTATGTGCTTGCTGTTTTAGTTTAAAATTCAGCTATTGCTATGCTTCAATAGACAGCTTTTATGAAAACTCATGCCTTTCCATACTCATCTTAGAGCAATCCAACTTATTACACATAGTGGGTTGATTATTTCATATAACATGTTCTAGGGCCATATTAGATTAAAATAAAGATGTCATAGAGAGAAGTCTGCAGAGCCTTTGAGCAGACTTGGGGGGGGGGCATAAAAATCCTTTGGAGGGCCATATCTTACCACAGCCTCCAGTTGGACAGCCCTGCCCTATCTGTAATGATGGCAGTAGCTATACCTTTCGGAGAATACCCCCTGAAGAAAGTAAGCTATCCCTGGGAAGGACTCTAAAGGTGGCCATACACGCACCGATATTATCGTACGAAACCTCGTTTCGTACGATAATCGGTGCGTGTATGGTATGTCGGTGAGTCGACCGATATCGCAGGAACCTGCTGATATCGGACGACTCGCCGATCGGACCAGTTGGAAAATTTTGATCGGGCGCCATAGAAGGCGCCTGACCAAAATTCTCCCTTCAGATCTGAATCGGCAGAAGGAGGTAGAAATCCTATTGTTTCTACCTCCTTACCTGCCGATTCAGCCCTGAATGGTGTGTGGGGGATCTTACGATGTTTCGTGCGACCGATGGTCGTCAGATCGCCACGTGTATGGCCACCTTAACTAAGAACCTGGAGACGTGAAAACAATTGATTACAGAGAGTATATTTATCTCATTGTAAAAACCCACAACAACCAAACAGCAATTGGCACTGATTGGCCATCAGCATATAGTTACATAGTTACATAGTTACATAGGGTTGAAAAAAGACCTGTGTCCATCAAGTTCAACCCATCCAAGTAAACCCAGCACACCTAACCCACACCTACCAATCTATACACTCACATACATAAACTATAAATACAACCACTAGTACTAACTAACTAGCAGTATGATAAAAGCAAAATCTGCAAAAAAAAGTACACATTTCTATTGCATTGTGCACTAAGCAAATGGTGTGTAAAAACATTTTAGAAAGAAATAGTTTAAAAAATCAGTTGTGAGAATCAGGTATTGGATCTATTATCTGGAAATGCATTATCAAAAAAAGCCCCCAAAATACATTAATGATACAAATTAGTCTTCTTTAAATAAAAAAATTCATAATTGCAGCTATTTGCTATTTCTCTGTAATAATAAGGCAGTCCCTTGTACTTGATAGTAATTACACTACACCAGGGATAGGCAGAAGAATTACATGTCTAGGGTATGACGATGGGGGTCTCTACATACATACCTCTTCCACAGCCCTGACCCACAGTGCCTGATTTCCTATCTCTAAGGCTGTGCCGCCCATTGTATACGATGGAACAGGACTTTCTCCAATGCCCAAACCTAATCTAAACAGTTGTAAAGCAGTGTGCAAAGTGCAAGTAAAGGCCACAGGCCTCTGCATTCAGTTTCAGAGCACAGAGACCTGCAGACTGTATTTGAATCTAGTGCAGCCTGGGATAAGTACAAGCCTTAACTCTTAACACGAACTCCAGATTTCCAAACTGGCAATTCGTACAGAGAACTACAACATCAAATGCTGTTAAATAAGCCCCTTAGCATTTGTTCCGCTGATGTTGTAAATGACTCCTTCTATCTCCCTCCCATCCTTATGTCTACCTCCCACCAACCACTCCTCTCTTCACTGTCCCCCTTCATCACGTGGGGGTGGTACCTAGGGCACCCAGCTGGCTTAGCCCTGCACTGTACACTAGTACATATATAAATCTATGCTGATGGCATAATAACTTTTAAAAAGACTAAATGCTTACAGTAGAATCACGACAGGGTGATCCAAATTATGGAAAGATCCATTATGCAGAAAACCTCACATTCTAGATGCAGAAAAATTTACATCCTAGAATATTGTACATTATAGATTTGTCTAGCATAATAGATTTATCAAGGATTTAGAACACATATTATAGGTGGAGGTCACATTTCAATAATTTTTTAGTATATTATAAATTATAAATTGACCAGTTCTATGTACATTTTTTAATGGTTTTTAATGTGCTTAATTATAAGCTTCCTGTTCTGGCCCTTTGGTGCCAAAGTATATAATGCTATCTGATTGCAGGGGTCACTTATTACTTATGGCTTTTCTTTTCTAAAACAGACCTTCTCCTATTCATCTTCCATTCCAACTTTAGTGCCCCATTGCTTGGCTAATAAAGTTCAACCAAATGCCAGTTTATAGTCTATGCCTAGAAGCCTTTGAACAAAAGTGTAATGTATATTTATTTATTTATGTATACAGTGGTATAGCTAGAAGTTACAGGGCCCATGGTAAAGTAATTTTATGGCACAATAAACTTTGTGAATAGGATATTTTTCATAAATCAATATTGAAACTGCTTATCAGTGGGTGTCCCATTGGGTCCTACCCCCCCCCAGCAGTCAAAGGGGTTGCTTCCTCTATAATTATACCCCATGTTGCAAATATTAAGTGCCATGGGTTAGGAGAAAAAGGAGATCCCCATGCCATAAACTTTCTAGTCTAAAAAATTGAAATTAAAATAAAAAAGATACTAATTGGAATTTGCCACTGAATACTACCATCTACATCAAACTTAAAATTTGTATTATGTTAACCAAGCTATTTAAATCCTCAAAGGCCATTCTTGTGAAATTCCAGTGAAAATGAAAATGGAACATGAGCCTCATCTCGTGGAAATTGTCTAATATAATCAATTAAAAATGCTGTACTATTTTTGAAATAATCAAGTTATTCTTCAGCATCCCCCTCTCACTTCATGCAGGAGTCAGATATTGATGGACAGAGATCTAATACACTGGTATGTGCTCTCTTTGCCTCAGGAATGTATTAGAGCTAATAGATTCAACGTAACCAAACTTTTATTTGATTATATTCCTATTTCTGTAAGATCAATCTTGTATTAAAAATGTTATCTACGCAATAGTTCCCCTTTTATCATAAATTTAGATCCATGCTGCAGACTTCAGTGATTTTTGCTCAGCCATGCAAAATTTCGATAAATTGCTTACTATATAGCCAAAAGCATGTGAGATAGCTATGGAAAGAAGATACAAAAATATTTTTAGGCCTGTGTGGAATGTTGCAGTACACGACTGTACAATGCATGCGTTTGCAACAATAATGTAGATGTCTGGACACCTTTGTATTTATAACAGCAAAACCCCATATAAGTTGGCAGTCAAGTAGGTGATAAGAGCAATAAAATACATATGAATCCTTATCCTTTCTAGTGCAATTTATAGTCAGACACTGTTAAGATCGCAGCCAGAACCAACAGTTATGATAAAGGGAGCATCTGCAGAGTCGGTTAGCTTGGATAAGAAATAGTGCCCAGCAAGTGGGATCTGGGGATTGTTTTGTTGCCAAAGGAAGCAGCATGCTGTTAGAGGAAAGATGCCCTAGCATGTCTCCTTGCTGCTCATAGAGGGATGATAACAGCAGTGTGTACTATACTGATAGTGTGGGAGATGTAGGCTCAGCAGCCTCTTATCTGCTCTCATAGAAAGCTGAATCGCGCCACTTTCTCACTGACTCCAATGTACTTTGTACTGAATGTCTTCTAACAACATGACAGGGATGCAAAGGCAGCAAAAATGTAAGAGGCGCAACAGAAACTAGCATTTGAACAAACAGTTTGTAAGAGCCCCATAGAGGCCCAAATGCTAATCAATGCTATTTTGGGGAGATCTGAGGCAACTGAAAATGGGGAGTCACTGTTGATTGCATCCCGCTGTTACCAGAGGATAGTGTTTAGTCTTTACTTGAGACTTTCATGTCCATGATCCTAGTGCTTTCAAACTGACAACAATAGAAACTGGTGGTCTTAACCAGTTTCCCACATTAATTGTTTGCACTGGGAAGAGGAAGGGATAAATAATTTGACATAATGCCAGGGGAGGGGTACTAAACACATACAGACAGAGGTGCAAGTGTTAATGTATAATTATATGATAGACAAATGATAGATAGATAGATAGATAGATAGACAAAAATATGTATTCCTTTTTCATAACACACCCCATCACAGACTCCCATGTAGAGATGTAGCGAACTGTTTGCCGGCGAACTAATTCGCGTGAACATCGGGTGTTCGCGCAAATTCGCGGACTTTTGCCGATGTTCGCCACTTTGGGTTCGCCGCGTTTTTTTCTGGTGCCGCGTTTTTCCGCCTTGGTTTCCGCCGCGTTTTTTCACTTCGTTTTAACGCCTATGCATATACATAGGAATAGCTTGCGGGTTTTTTTTGGTGTTATTTTTTGTAGCGTTTTTTTTACAAAGTATTTTTCAGAGAAGTTTTTGCCCTTGATCCCCCTCCTGCATGCCACTGTCCAGGTCGTGGCACCCTTTAAACAACTTTAAAATCAGTTTTCTGGCCAGAAATGGCTTTTCTAGGTTTTAAAGTTCGCCTTCCCATTGAAGTCTATGGGGTTCGCAAAGTTCGCGAATATTCGCGAGTTTTGGCGAAAGTCCGCGAACGGGTTCGCGAACATTTTCGGCGATGTTCGCTACATCACTACTCCCGTGGCATACAGAACTCCAAAAGCAGAACTAGAAACAGTCAATAGTCACTTGCACTGAGCTATGATATACATATGTCAATCAGAGAAATAAAAATTTGCAGATTTTTATACTTTATAGCCTATAAATGGTCTCTTAATTTGCACAGGCCTTAATTTAATGAATGTGTGCTTTTACTTTGGAGCTATGTACTATAAGATGTATGTAAGAGTATATGTAGCCGAGTTAACTGTAATAGGTTTATTATATGATCACTTATTGATAATAGCACTTGAAATTGTATTTTTAAGGGCCTAACTTATATATAGTATTTATTTTACATATAGTGCCTTTTTTATGTTTTAAGTACACTTAGCATTATAAGCATTGGGTGTGGTAGGTTGATACACTGTCCAAATGAAAACTTGATACTCAAATAAAGCTTGCCTGTTTGGATTACTCATTTCTTAAACCATTTTTTTGCTCTTTTTGCTGACTGTTTCCTGACTTTACTTTATAGCCAGTGCTGACCTGACCAGTTTTTTTTTTTATTTTAATGTAATCGTATCACTCACCCACACAAATAACTCCCAGTTTCCAGTAGTTTTAGTTCTTTCATATTTTTACATCTTTACATCAAAATCTACACCTGCTCTGACTTCCCGCTTTCCCAACCTTAGGCCCAAAACCTGTAAAATGTAGAAATCTGTCTCTGCTTATAGTAGGATTTTATACAGAAGCAGCTTCCATTTGCCTATTAGTATGAAAGTGCTGCATAGAGAGTTTAGAAGGAAGCTATTTCTGACTGATCTCAGTTAATCAAGATGGCCACTGTGTTGAGCCTCAGGTGGGTCCATTGAGAGGTTTGCTTGTGCTGAAGAAGTGCTTGTTGCACAGAGCTTTTGATTTCATCTAATGTAAACTCTATTTATGCAGAGCCATCATCAGCGTGAGTCTTTTCTTTATTATTTCTATTATAATTCATTCTAAGAGTGAGACTGTGCCTGTGTGCCCAACAGTACCTTGTTATTTCAAAATCATTTTGGAATTATCCTCAGCTAAAATAGCAATTCAATAACATAGCTATTGTTTTCCTATTTCTTTTTGTATTTTGATGTTTAATAGAAATTTGCTTCACCAACACCCATGCTTTAATAACTCTCTTTTCTGCTCAAGTAAAACATAGAATATACAGTCTTTGTTCTGTGCCCTTTGCTTCAATCACCATGGACCCATTTATTGCAGAGTGAAGAGCTTGGCCTGATATATACAGCTCTTGGAAAGGTAAGCAATGAATTCCACTTGGATGTCCCTTTGTATGAAAACCACTTCATGCAGTAATCACTTTGCACTTAACATGGCAGTGGTCATAGCACTCAGCACATAAATAATATTTAGCAAGTTATTTTGCACCTGTGTTCAGCATGCAATATTTCGGAAGATGTGTTTTTTTAATCTTACATGAAGATTGCATTCCTGACTGGAGATAGCTTTTGCACCAATCAAGCAATTTTTTAAGGCTGCATTAATGAGGCATTTCAATAGATATTGGCATTAATTTCATGTACAGCAAAAGCAGAGACTGGTACAAAGATTATTTTACTGTATAATTTCTTAAACACTAAGGGGGAGATTTATGCAGTGTCATAACTATAGAGAAAGCCGATCCTGCAGTCACAGGGGGGCCTGGGGGAGAATGAGGCCCAGGTCACATGGTCTGCTTCCTCTATAACTGTAAAGAACCCCCTCCCTGGCCACTTTTCTACCTGAGAAAGAGCAGGCAGGGAGCGAGGCATG
Organism: Xenopus tropicalis; assembly: GCF_000004195.4. Lineage (NCBI taxonomy): Eukaryota > Metazoa > Chordata > Amphibia > Anura > Pipidae > Xenopus > Xenopus tropicalis. Next base: position 91,789,254 of record NC_030680.2, on the reverse strand, counting down.
CATGCTCATTAAGGAGCGGTCAGGCAGGGAAAAGAGAGCAGGTAGTGGTGAGATTTTTTTGCGGGAGGCCCAGCACAAAGTAGTTAGGCCACTGAATTTATGAGTCCCTCAAGGCTCAGGCAAACTATCTCAAAAACTGCGAATTAAAGCTTATAAGCATTTTGGATTTTTTTGGGAGCAAGCAAAGGCAACCCATTGCAGACTTATGGGACTCACTTGCAGTTTCTACAGACCCTAACAAGGTGATGTAAAAAAAAGTATTTAATGGTAAGGGTTTTGTAAAATCCCACAGTATGTAGTGTCTCAGTGGAAAAATGTTGCAAATGATATAATTATTCTAGTGTAGAATGTATGTAATAAGATTTGTTACTGGGAAAGTAATTATATTTGCAACACAAAAAAACACTACCTTCAAGCAGGTATTTAAAAATGCCATATGAACAGTTAAAATGTGCAAAATAATAAATGTCTAATCAAGAATATGACACTGGGAAATGCAGACCTTTGTTCTTATTTAAGCAAATGTTTTTTACACAAGTCCTCAAAAGATGGGACTTTTTGCCCAATTCCCCCCTTTCAGGTAAGTTGCATAGGTAAATAGGTAAAATAAAGTAAACAAAATTAATAAAACTAGTATTTTTCCATAAAATTGTTAAAAAATAATTGCCGTTGTGTAATGCTTACCATACTAGGAGGAAAGAACTTTGTCAAAGGACTCCTATCTTTAATTTATTGATAGATTAATGCTTTTTTTAATACTTTCTGTCTCATTGTATAACAAACTGCAACAAAGGGCAGAAGAATATCAGGCACCAGAATATACAGATCAGCATATTCTACTGATACAGTTAGGAGGTGAATATTAATGCTGCATCAGACATGAAGTAACAATCTGATAACCCTGCCTTTTTACCAGGAGAACAAAAGAAATGGAGGCTTTGAAGGTCTCTGCAGCCCAATCAGGGATGAGCCACTGCAGCAATGAGCAGAAATAAGGCCATCAGTATAGCAGATCCTTTTGTTAATGACAGACTGATAACATGACTGATGAAATGTCAGGGTCTGTGATGTCCAGGGAAACATATTGCCCCAAAGCATTTTGTGGTTATTGTCTTGCCATTTTCATTAGCTTTCTAAAATAATGGAATCTGGCTGGAAAAGAGACAATAGTTTATAGAAGGGCTGTTTATAATGTAAATATTTCTCTGTTTTATGAGGGGTATTTAACTGAGACACAGGTAAGTGTAATAAAGGTGGTTGATCTTGTTTCGCTGAAGTGCTTTTGTGATATTGATGAATTCTAAATGTAAAAATCATTAAAGGTTTTGTTCCACCATTCAGTGGTTACTCCATTATTATGAGGTCATCTTGTTAAGCAGATCTGGGCACTATGTGACCACCCATGTGCTGGACCACACAGCATAGTCAGGAACAATTGTACACAAATTTTCAATTTATTGTACTGCACTGCAGAATATGCTGGAACTTCATAAATACAGTACAAGGTTCTAATATGGAAAAATAATATTAGGGGAAAGGGAGTGAATCCTATGTTTTTTCTCACCCATTTATTAACTTATAGAATTAAGTAAACATAGCACTTACCTACAGGAATCTGTGTTTCCCAAGAGACCATTGAGTCACTGGAGGATACTGCAAGGCATACCTAAAAACTCCGCATGGAAATTAAAACACTTTTGCAGACAAACCTGGGAATTCTCTCTACAATTATTAACTGGGCTATACATATAGATAGGCTGGTCATATCCACAGCTAAATCCATTTAATGACAAATATAACATATTTTGCTCAGTCAATGTATCTAAGGGCAATGGCACGCAGGTAAGCACCAGTGGCAAACGTCAGTAAAAGTGAGTAATGAGCCATGGTTGCATCGATTCCAAGACTTCCCCACAAATGGTTGTTTTAGCCATTGAGTACTTGCTTTGTGTTTCTGAGTAAAAGCATGTTATCACTTCAAAATGCCCTCTGATGCATTTGCACATTTACTATTGACATGTTTGTAGGAATTTTTAAGCCAACTCAATTGGAAGGGCATTTTAGTCACACACCAAAACAACACTTGGGCTATTGCCCTTCAGGTTGTGCATCTGAAACATTGAATAGAATTCCTGCCATTCACAATATCACTTTTGGCATTCAACAACAGAACAGCACCACCAGCTCTGATTTATGTTTCAGATAAGACACTACTGTTTGAAAGGAGATAATAGACCAGTAGCAAACTTTGCACTTTTTATTGCTTTACCCCTAAACAGATCACAGTTAGCTTTATATTTAACTGGGGACAAGACAAGGGTCCAAAGTAAAAGGGGTCCTGAAAGTCCAGCTATGATGAGATTAAGGTAAGTATTTACTTAATAAACTAGATTTGGAACTGCAGAAGAGAAAGTTAAGTGCTATAAATGTGTATTTCTGCTATACATAAATACATCTAAAAGAAAACAAATTAATTTCTACATGGTTTAAAAGCAACCAGTGCTTACCGATTACACAATTAAAGCTAATGTAAAACAAGACATTTTCTTTGCCAATGGAAAGACTCCAGCACAAAATACATCTGTCTGTCAGTGCTCACATAGGACGGATATATGCCCAAAATTGTAAAATTGTGCATTTTCAAAATCCATCCCATATGAATTATTACAGCATGATGTAGTTTCTGTAAGTGCAAACAGACCACTAGGTGGATTAAAAGGTGTTTCTCAAACATTAAGGGGCTCGAGCATTTGGTTCCTAAAACCACATGTGAGTTCCTAAACTTACACAGGTTTCTGCATCCAAATACCTAAGCTTGCCGCTGATCAAGTTTTTTTCCCCACCAAAAAAAAAACTCAGCTGGTTTTAGGTGCCAAACCTTTTATTGTTTTGAAAAAGCCCCTCAAGATAAACACTGGTTTAAGATAAATTATGAACACTATTTTAATTACTATTACCTATTGTAGCAGAACATTTCACTTTGTTAAAGGGGATGGGGTTATGGAAAACAACCCAATTTTGAGTCCCGAACCATTGGTTAAAAATCACTGCTATAGAAGTTGTTCAGTGCATTTGTAAACACACTACCAAACATTACCTACATTTTTGGGCCATTTTTGTTCCCCTTTCCTATATAAAATGAACATATTTAAAAAATCCATTAAAAAACTGAAATGATAAAAATATCTTGTCTTGTGGGTGAGGTCACTAATAGAAAATATTAAAATAAAAAATGCAACACCTTACAGATACAGATGCAATATGTTGCCATTGACTATCTCCCCTATGTCAAGTAGTAATGTGTACTATGTCTATGTAAGTAATGTATCTGTTTTCCTACAGGATTGTGCACTTGCCCAATACGCCATATCTGTATTCTGCCATGCTGCAGTTGCAATATAGGTGCCAACATGAGGCTAAAGCTGCTACTTATCTCAATTTCTGTATCAGAAAAAATGTTTTTCACTTCATTATGGCACGCACAAGGGTGTAATGTTTGATATAATGACATTGGTGCAACTATTGTGCTTCAGATTAGTTGGCATGGAGTGCAGCTATTTCTGTTTGCGCAAATATGCTCTGGCACGAAGTCGGGGCCAGTTTCTGATTTTGATATGATATCATATCTAGTGAACCCAAGTCCATACTAAGCTTATTTTTAACACTGAATCCATTGAAACTTAAGAATAATTTCAATAAGTACAGCCCAAATCCCTTTTGTGTATAGCACAAACTAACAAGGCAAAAGAAAGAAGGAAGAACATAACTGAAACAATAGGTAATGCTTTACAATTTGTGGATAAAAGGCTCAAAGCAAATCTGTTGCACAAAATTGATACATAGGTTATATTCCTTTTTACACATATTCTAATGTGGCCTTAAACATGCTGGAAGAGGTTATGCAAGTTCATCAAGCTTATTCATCAGATGCTTTTGACTTACCAGATTACTTTTTTGGTCTAGTTTTGCATGTTTGTGACACACTGCCCAAGTACCTTAATCTAAAGCAAAATCAGTCGCTTTCCAAGTTTTATTACACAATGAGAGAAATTATTAGAGATTTTGCCTGGGTTCAGCTGATCAGACTCTGTTTGTAAAGTAATGAATGCAACTTGCTTCTAACTGCAGAAAATTTTATTCAATAAGGTAACAATAGGCAACAGTATGAATTTTTGGTTGATAATCTTCCATGCAGAGTAATTTGTGTTAATTTCTATTGGTGTCAGTAGAGTATTGGGGGCCACCCCGATCAACTTTCAGCATGTGACATAGCCCTTAGGTTACTAAATCCCTTAGCAAAGAAAATTAATTGTAGCATATCCTGTCTATAGCCAATATAGACCTGAAAGCTTGTCATCCAGGGGCAATTTTACACAAGGCAAGCCTTCTGCTTATTTTCATTGCCATTTGTATCCAGATGCATTGCTGCTGAGGTTACATTTGTTTTTTTACATGACTGCAGCCCTGGTGAGTTCGAATGGGCGAGGGGGGGACTGCATTGCTAGTTTCATTTAAAAGTCCAACTCTCTGGTCTTAAAGTTACCAGGAGCAGCTTTTTGTCATTTTTAATTACCAGCAGGGCACTGAGCCTGAGGTAAGTTTCTCAGCTTGCCTCATGGTTGAGAGGGCAATAGCATGTAGGGATATTTCATGCTCCTCTGCAGGCAACAAAATGCCCCAAAGTCCCTTTGTATTATGGTAAAGAGATATTAACTTGTTTTCTTGCCACGAGAAACGCTCATCTGGAAATATATGGTGAGTTTAGACAAAAGTAAATGCAGAGGACAATAACATTTGTATTGCTGAGCATACACTTTCACAATGCTAGTATGGTTAGACTTTATATCTCACATCAACTACCTTTTAAGGTGACTTAAAGAGTGACAGGTGAATTAAACATGATCTCCTGTCTGAGAGGTGTTTTCAGGACAACAAATTGCACTGTGCTTATAAACTGGTTACAGCCCTGGTGCTATAGAAGCAGAAATGTTCTGTTCCAGGATGTACTGTAATCCTTTCCTGAGCTCTTCCTCTATTCTTGCTATTATGGACATCTGTAAAAATTTCCACTATTATAAAATAATAACAAAAAATGTCAGCATTTACTAGTATATGCATGGCTATGGTCAAAATTTGCAATATTTGATAAAGGAATATTGTAACAATGTTTCTATCCCATTATAGACCTATGTAGATCAATTTGGGCTTGCACAATCTGGAACAGACAGGTCAGGATCAAAAGCAAACTAACCAAACAGTTATGTCTGATTGTAAGCTCTACGGGGCAGGGACCTCCTTCCTACTGTGTCTCATACCACATGGCACTTATATATATATATATATATATATATATATATCGAACCAAGGATGGCACACCGCTTCAATTCTTGTCCCGGGTGCACGGTAAAAGATTTAAATATTGCAAAAAAGACCAGCAACACCGGATCTATTGTGAATAGTAGATTATATTAAAAAATGCATGAACAGCCATGCATTTTTTAATATAATCTACTATTCACAATAGATCCGGTGTTGCTGGTCTTTTTTGCAATATATATATATATATATATATATATATATATACATATATGTATTTATTATATCACTTGTCCTCCCTGTGTGTAATTTTGTATTCTGTAAGACTGTACAGCACTGCGTACCCTTGTGGCGCTTTATAAATAAAGTTATACATACATACATACATACATGTCCCATTTGGCCCACTTTCAAATCGCAGACTCACTAACAGATTAGAGAGAAGTATAGAAGGATGTTGTGTTCTGATCAAGCTATAATGGAAATTTGTAGAGGGTTTCTGTAAGATGCCATAGATAGGCACTATTTAGTGAACCCGTGAGGCTGCCTGTACTTGAAATGCCAGTCCAGGCTATTAAGACATCTGTTCACTCCAGCCTATAGATTACAATTTTGGCTAACTAACCATATTGAAACTATTTTTTGATTTTACACAGCCTATCTATTTACCTAGTTTTATTTTTACACTGAACTGTTGCTTAAGCGCATCACACATGGGTAATTTTGTTGCCTGCGGGTGACAAAACAACCCAAATAAATTATTTAAATTGTGTAATAATTGAAGGGTATTTTTATGGTTACACAATTTACCCATGGTGATTTAACTTGACAGCAATGGCATGACATTTTGTCACCCATTTTGTCACAAAACAACTTTTGTATCATTCCCCTAGGACTTCCAACTGTGGTGCCATTGCAGTGCTGGGCGTAAGGATTATGGAGCCCAAGGCAAGCATGCCCCCCCCCCCTTTGTCTCCTCTGCGAGCCAACACCCCCACCCCCCCAAGTCTTTCAGGAGGCTGAAACTAGGGTAAGGCATGTTCCTGAGGTATGTGCCAAGCCCCAACCTCCATTGCACGCTAGGCCTTTTCTGCCTACCCCTAGTTCCAGTCCTATGCCATTGTATCACATTTTGAACCATATCCATAATTTCCTAATTTTCCAAATGTGATACGATACGGCTCAATAGCAAACTGAATCCAAACTCTAATGTGCTTATTCATTTTATAGAAAAATAAAAGAGTTGTGCCACCTGTGAAAATTGTCTTAAGTATTCAGCCAAATGCTGAATGCTGAATGCTGAATGCTGAATGCGGAATGCTGAATGCTGAATGCGGAATGCGGAATGCGGAATGCTGAATGCGGAATGCGGAATGCAGAATGCGGAATGCGGAATGCTGAATGCTGAATGCTGAATGCGGAATGCTGCCGAATTCCAACTGAAACCTGGATTCAGTGCATACTTGGCTGCTTGTGGTCAGCCTTATGGGAGCTAAAGTCAGAATTGTCTAAAGATCACATGTAGTGATGAGTGAATCAGGGAAAAATTCACAAAATGCCTGCTTATAGTTCCAGTGAACAGCACACTCTGTTATATTGTTACCCTTACAACTTTTTTTAATTGGCTGCGACTGCAACTACCACTTTTTCTCACTCTGCAAATTTTTGTCACAGTGAATTTTTGCGGCAGTTTCTGCATCATGAAACCTCGAGCATTGATAGAGAGGCATCCATGGGGGGTTTTTTTGCACTAAATGTAGAAGTCAATCGGAATTCAAGTGATTTTTTCACTGAAAATGGTGTGTAGAATGCAACTGTCCTGCATTCAAGTTTTTTTTCATATTTTTAAGCAATCAAGTTTTCAGGATTGACATATTTTAATAAATAAGCACACATTCCAGTGTTTAGCATTTTTGAGTTTTTCCAATGAAAAAAATCACAAATTCAGAATCCTATTTTTGATAAATATGCCTCTAGTAGTGATGAGCAAATGCTGAGAGTTTTTTTATGCAACCATAACTTCTTCTCACTCCAAATTAGTCAATTGGCGTTTTTCTTACACATTTTTTCTCATAGTGAATTGTTGCAGCAGTTTCACGAAACAAAATCACCAGTGGTGAAATGCAGAATTGTGCAGTGAATCCATGCCTGGCCAAAAAGTTTGTTCATCACCAGCCTCTAGCAATTGCCCACACACCTCACATTCAAGAAAATTTAAGCAACAAATTAAAACTTCTCGAGAATTCCCAAGAATGAAAAATGCCAACAAATGCTACATGACCTTTTTCACATACAACATTCAACAAAAAATCTCCAGAAGAATTTCTAATTTTGATAAATATTCCCTCACAATATTGGACTTCTGGTTATTTCACCAAATATCGAATGCCTCTTTGGTAAATATATTTATCTATATAACTATCTAGATTTACAGAGTGAATAAATATTCCGTATTCATTACTCCCTCTTAGGGGTTTTTAAAGCTAAAGAATATAAGATACCATTTTCCTGTGATCTTGTTATAATAGAATATAACAACACAGAAAATAAAACAAATAATATAGCATATATAATATATATAAATATAACAATATAACAGAGTGTGCTGTTCACTGGAACAATAAGGAGGCTGATATGCATTCAGCATAAATGATTTAAGGTAAAAATTTGCTTTAGATTTGCTTACCTACTATAAAGGTTTCAGTTCTTTTATGAGTTTGTTTTATGTAAAGAGAAACATATTTACCTGAAGCTGCAAATGTTGCCCAAAGACCCAAGCATAATCACCACCAATAACAATCCCATCTTCTCTTTCTGCCTTTTAAGTCATAGCTCTGAGCTTCTGCTTAAGGGGTTGTACAAGTGCCCCTTTACTTTGCAATGCTTTTTTCTTTTGTGATGGAAGATCCAGGCAGCCCCAGGGCTTGGTACTGTTTATTGCATCTGCAGTTAGTGCAGTATTCATTCTGTAGGAAACAAAAATCTTACATCAAATGATTTTAGATCTATTAGCGAAAAAATGAATTAGCCAAGCAATTATTGAAGCTAGGAATGAACGTTACTAAGGTGTAGTCTAGGGTGAGAAATGTGTTCTATAGTGTGTTCTATGGTGGCAGAAGTACTGGGAAGATTGGCGTGGTGTCACTGCGCCAGGACCCATTCCCACTTGGGGTCCGCATTGGTGGACAGTGTTAATATTGTGGTGCTACTGTGGCCAGAGCAACATACAGGCAAGATCATTGTTAGTAAGAGGGGGGAAAAGGGAGGGACCTGGTTTTGCACCTGGGCCCATAGAACTATAGTTACATTACTGGTGTTGTAGGGGTTAAATAATTCCAGTGTGTCCTGGAAAGCTGTAACAAATACAAATGCTGGTGGAATAAATCTCCTTCTCCCACCTCAACACCAGCACATCATACAAACTAATTTATATTTCCTGGTAATCTTTAATGGTGGACTTAAAGGAGTGGTTAGCTTTTAGTATGTTTTCAAATGGCCAGTCCTTAGTAACTTTTAAACCAGTCTTAATTTTTTATTATTTTTTTTATTTTTATTTGCCTTCCTCTTCTTAAATAGGGGTCACTGACTCCAACTATTGCTCTGAGAGGCTACAATTTCATTGTTATTGTTACTTTTCAGTACTTGTCTTTCTATTCGAGCCCATTTCGATTCTTTTCTCATTGAAAGCACTGCCTGGTTGCTAAGGTAGTTTTGACCCTAGCAACTATATAGCTGCTAAAATTCCAAACAGTAGAGTTTCTGAATAAAAAATGAAATAATTTGAAAACCACAAATAATAATAAATGAAAACCAGTTTCAAATTGCTATAGAATAGAACTCCCTACAGCAGTGTTCCCCAACCAGTGGCTCGTGAGCAACATGTTGCTCACCAACCCTTTGGATGTTGCTCACAGTGTCCCCAAAACAGGTGTTTATTTTTGAATTTCTGGTTAGGAGGCAAGCTTTGATTGCATAAAACCAGGTGTAATTACCAAACAGAGCCTTCTGTAGGCTGCCAGTCAACATAAGGGGCTACCAAATAGCCAATTAAAGTTCTTATTGGCACCTTCAGGAACTTTTTTCATGCTTGTGTTGCTCTCCAAAACGTTTTCCATTTGAATGTGGCTCTCGGGTATAAAAGGTTGGGGATCCCTGCCTTACAGCATACTCAAAGTCATCTAGAACATGAACAAGAGATTATCTGCCAACTTTTGACTTCATTATACTATTTTGTGTTAAAAAGTATAGTATAAAAAATAAGTAAATAATGAAATATTTTTATTGCTGAAATTTCCACAATATAGAAACCACCATATGTGAATTAAGTTAACCTAATTTTCAGGTATTTTTTATTTTAATATACTTTTTTACATTATTAAGCCCTATGATTTGTTTCTGAGATCGTAAATTTAAAGTGACTTTTTTTAGTTTTTTAGTTTGTAAACAATACTGATAGTGATCTGTCTGTGAAAGTGCAGAGGTGACCTGGACCTGTGCACTGATCACCTACTTTCAGACCATCTCTCACTGGTGGGGGTGGAGTTATCCTGACCTTATGACTTAAGAGATTAATCCAAAATGTCTAGATGTGCCCCCCAGGCTGTAGAGTTAAACCTTGGGGGCCTGGGGGGGGGTCATATAAGTAATCCTCAATTATAAAACATATGCATATAGTAAAGAAAAGGGTTTGACAGCAACATTTGAATATACATGTGTGTACAGTACCATATTATTATTGCTATTATTTACTTATTTATAAAGTGAATTATAAAACCGTGCTGTAAAATAGACGGTTGTATATATTGATCGTATAAATTATGTACAAAAATACAACCAATGCAAGAGGTAAAGAGGACCCTGCTCAAAAGGGCTTACAAGCTAAAAGCAGTCCATAATTTGTCAGACTAACTCACAAGAGGAAACCACACTTATGGGGGGGATGATGTAGGAAGATTTACTTTCAAAACAATCTTACAGGACACACATCTTATAACTCTGTTGCAGTTGTTTTAAGGTGCTAAAAGCCTCTCTTCTATCGCAAGTTATATTACTGTGCAAAATTGCTCCATTGTTTCAAGACTTCTGTCTACTGGTGAGTCTTACTTCTTCTCTTCTGTGTCTTACTATCAACTGTATATATATATATATATATCAGTGATGCTGGTCCTTTTTGTAGTACAGGTATGGGATCCGTTATCCGGAAACCCATTATCCAGAAAGTTCCAAATTACGGAAAGGTCATCTCCCCTAGACTCCATTTATTAACAAATAATTCTAATTTCCTTCTGATTTCCTTTTTCTCTTTAATAATAAAACAGTATCTTGTACTTGATCCCATCTAAGATATACCTGTAATAATCCTTATTGGATGCAAAACAATTGGGTTTATTCGATATTTAAATGATTTTTAGCAGACTTAAGTTATGGAGATCCAAATTACAGAAAGATCCCTTACCCGGAAAACCTCAGGTCCCGAGCATTCTGGATAACAGGTCCCATACCTGTATCAGAACCCTTTACCGGGCCCCCGAGGTAGGATATGTAGCGGTGTGCCATTCTTTGTGCTTATATATATGCAAACGTAAAACGCTTGCTGAAAATATGCGCCACACGCACCATATGTTCCTACCTGTGCCTGCACCTGAATGAATGGAGTACACTTGGATGCGGGCACATGTAGCCAAAATCTGCATAAAAACACAAAAGAATGCAAAGTCTCACGTTTTCATGCGTATATCGGCTACATGTGCCTGCACCCGAGCGTACTCCATTCATTCGGGTGCAGGCACAGGTAAGAGAAGTATGGCATATATTTTCGGCAAGTGGTTTTCGGCTTGCCGAAAATATACGGCATACACCAAGTGTGGCTTTAGCCTACTAGATGATGATGATAGATGTTCACATATGCAGGGCTGGATTTCAAATCTGGGCGCCCCTAGGCCACCCCCCCATTCGTGCCCCACCCCCCCGCGCATGCGCGAACAAACCCACCTCCCCCAGCGCCGCACCGCCGCAAGCGCGCATGCACGGGCATTTTAACTCCTATACGGAGCAGTGGGGAGAAGTCCCCATTGATCCGTATAGAAGCAAATGCACATATGGAGCTGCAATTAAAGCAGATAAGGCTGATGCCACGCTTAGCCTATGCCGCATATTTTGGCAATTGTTTTTTTGGCTTGCCGAAAATATACGCCATACGCATGGTGTGGCATCAGCCTAAGGGCAGGTTTACAGTATCCTCAGTCACTATGCATAGGTGAATTACCCATTTGATGCTAATTTAAAAGCAGCTAAAGGTATGTAACGTTAAATAAATAAACTTTTATTTATTAGCAAGGTCTGAGTGCATTTTGTGGTATCCATCCAAGTTAGTATCCATGTGAATTTCATTCTTATAACTAAAATATTTGGCACACTTGCCAGCTTCACTAAAATGTTCCACTTTAATGAGCACAACTTGCAGAAGTACAGAGGCAAAGGAGGAATGAGTCACACTATGTTTTTATCTATTGCTAACAATGGGTAGAAACAGGGCATGTTAATAACAGAAGACAAACCTGTATAGCACGCACACACACAATGGCGCTGACAATGAAAGACATGTATGTACTACTTTCCTGCATTTTTTGTATCTTATGCTTATATATATATATATATATATATATGTATATTCTTAGTGCAAAGTGTTCAATTCAGATATTCACATGACCATTAAATCAAGAACAAAATACTCAGGGACAGAATAAAACTAATTCTGTAACTGAAGATTGTTGCTAGAAATAACTGCTTGTTTGGTAAAGCCAAGCAGTTGGCCAGCTTTCACAATGATTTGACCATTAGAGGCAAAAGGGTTTATTTACTAACACTGGACAATTTTGCCTTTGTGCAGTAACCCATGGCAACAAATTTAATTATGGTGAAAAGAAATTAGGTTTATTTGTTATTCCAGCGTTTGACAAAGGTCTCTTCCTTGTATAAATAAAATAAAAATGAAAAGTTAAAAGTTTTATATATAGTTTATATTTGGCCAGAATTGTTGTGCATTTCACTGATTTACAGCAATGATGGGCACCCACTTGATCCCATTCACTTCCTTGAAACTATTTCTACAAATTAGATCAATCATTCACAGGTCAGTTGATGGTCCACTGGTTCTGTAAAGTGGAGACATGAATCCATTGCTAAGAGAAGGCAGTTTATACAAAATGGCCTAGCAATGGCGCTTAGCAAACTCCAAATATTTGCAGAGGCTTAATTAGCTGGGGCCATGTTGTGTCATTTGTCATGGAAAGTTTCTCCTGTTCCAGTAGACTCATAGAGAATACTCTGAAACTCAGGGGTAAGTTTGCTATTGTTCATGGGAATTCATCTACCATTAAAAGCCCTGATTACCTGTGTGGCAGTATGTCTGGCTGCTAATTACTGGCAAATACTGAGCAATCTTGTGTGTGTCTGTGTGCAGGCTTGAATGAACATGGCTAGTCTATTCAGGACATCTTACTGGTATATAGTAAACACTTCAAACTCTTAGATGGGACATTACAAAATGCCTAATGTCTCCTGAATTAGGGCTAAGGGATAACAGATCTGAAACTGATATGGCAATTGCACTGAGCTCTAACTATTCCAAACAACCCCTTATAATGCTTCTACATGTATGTATGTATATCTTTATTTATAAAGCGCTACTTATGTACGCAGCGCTGTACAGTAGAATACATTAATACAAACAGGGGGTTAAAGATAATGGATAAATACAAAGTACAACAATAAATACAAATAAATACAAGGTACAGTTGCAATAAGAGTCAGAAACAAGATGAAGGAGGTCCCTGCCCCGTAAAGCTTACAATCTATATGGGAGGGGTAACTAACAGACACAAATAGGCAAATATAAGTGCTGTAGGTCACAGTGGGTGACACTACAATATAAGTGCCAGTTTCCAGATCAGGTGCTGGGTGAGTGCTTTAAGTTTAGTTTTAAAAAGACTGAGGGAGGATTCTCTCCGGAGGAAATCAGGGAGGGCATTCCAAATGTAAGGGGCAGCAAGGCAGAAAGGTTTAAGCGGGAAACAGCAGTAGTTGTGGGGGGCGCAACCAAACGGTTGCTCTGCGAGGAACAAAGGAGTCGGCCAGGAACGTACGGAGACACAAGGGAAGAGATGTAGTGAGGAGCAGAGGAATGGAGGGCTTTGAAGGTTAAGAGAAGGAATTTGTACACTATTCTTTGTTTAATAGGAAACCACGATAAGGACTTTAGCAGGGGAAGGGCCTGAACTCTCCTGGATGAGAGGAGGAGAATTCTGGCAGCAGTGTTTAATATAGACTGTAGGGGGGAAAGATGGGAGTTAGGGAGGCCGGTTAGCAGCAGGTTACAGTAGTCAAGTCGGGATAGGATGAGCGCGTGCATGAGCAGCCTAGCTGTTACTGTAGAAAGAAAGGGACGGATTTTGGCAATATTGCGTAAGAAAAAGTGACAGGTTTTGACAGTGGTGTTAATATGGTCAGAGAAGGAGAGACTGGAAGCAAAGATCACCCCCAAACAACGCATGGAATTGACAGGGTTGATGAGGGTGCCTTCAATAGAGATAGAAAAGGGGGGAGTAGGACCAGGCTTAGGCGGAAAGATCATTAGTTCAGTTTTTGTTAGGTTCAATTTGAGGTGGTGTTGGTTCATCCAATTTGAGATAGCCAGGAGGCAGTTAGAGATATGAGTCTCAGTTTCAACTGTTAATGAAGGGGTCGAAAAGTAAATTTGGGTATCATCAGCATACAGATGATATTTAAAGCCAAATGAACGGATAAGATCTCCCAAGGACAGCGTGTAGAGGGAGAACAACAATGGCCCAAGTGCAGAGGCTTGGGGTACCCCCACATTAAGAGGAACTGGAGATGAGATTTTGTTAGCATAGAAGACAGTGAATGAACGGTTAGAGAGGTAGGAAGAGATCCAGGATGCAGCCTGACTACGGAGACCAATCGAATGCAGAATTTGCATCAGGAGGGAGTGGTCAACCGTATCAAATGCAGCCGATAGATCTAGGAGGATTAGTACGGAAAAGTGACCATTGGCTTTGGCAACCTGAAGATCATTCGTAACTCTGCACAGCGCTGTCTCAGTAGAGTGTGCAGGCCAAAAGCCAGATTGCAGCGGGTCCAGTAAATTATGTGCATTTAAAAAGTTAGTGATACGGGAGAAGACAATGCGCTCTAAGGTTTTGGAGGCGAGCAGTAAAAGCGAGACAGGACGGGTCCAGCGTGGCCTTTTTAAGGATGGGCTTGACACAGGCCTGTTTGAATGAAGGGGAGAAACTTCCAGAAGACAGAGAAGAGTTGAAGATATGAGTAAGAGCTGGAGTAAGCTCAGCAGCACAGTGTTTGAGCAGAGAAGAAGGCATTGGGTCTAGAGAGCAAGTGGTGAGCGGAGCCGACAAAAGAAGCTGGGAGAGTGCATAAAGTCAGGTGATGGAGTCTGCGAGGGACGCAGAAGGGTATTGAATATGGAAAATAGGCGTTTAGGGTTGGATTTATTACTGTTTATGAGGGTGTTGTAGTATTCCTGTTTAGCCTTTTACAGGGCAGAATTGAGGCAGGCCAATAGGAATTTATAGTGGATAAAGTCTGCTTTCGTACGGGATTTTCTCCACATACGTTCCACAGACCTCGCACAGGAGCGTAGGAATTTGGTCTGCACATTCAGCCAGGGGCGGGGGTTTTGCACCCGAGTGCGCTTAGGCTGAAGGGGTGCAAATAAGTCAATTGTGGAGGCTAGAATGCTGTTGTACTCGCTAACCAGGGTATCAGGGTCAGACATCTCATTAAAGGAGGAGAGACTGGACCTGAAAGAGTTAAAGCCGGGAGATCTACGTCACGTGTGTTTCTAATTAATACAGTGGGGGAAGGAGCAGGTTGGGAAGGAGAGTGAGAGACAGAAAATGTAACCAGGTGATGGTCAGAGAAGGGGAAGGGGACACTGTTAAAATCAGAAAGGGACAGATTTTTGGTAAAGACTAAGTCCAGAAAGTGGCCATCCTTATGAGTCGGAGCATTTGTCCACTGCTGGAGCTCAAAAGAGGAGGTTAGGCGTAGAAAACGTGAGGGCCAGGGTTGCATCTAATTATTTCACCCCACAATGTACACGGTGTGATAAAGTTGCAAATGTAGAAACTCAGTAAAGACAAATCTAAAAGCTCCATAATGTGTCTGGATATGTGCTAGTTCTACATGTGTTTGTGAATAGAAAATCACCACCTTATATCTAAAGTTTTTTAGCTTCCTGGAGATTTATCTTGTAGATTGTAAGCTCTTTTGGGCAGGGCTCTCTTCACTTCCTGTATTGGTTATTGGTTGCTTTATATGTTACTCTGTATGTCCAATGTATGTCCTACTGCAACCACTAGGCTGTTCATACATGCCCTCATCCTATCCCGACTTGACTATTGTAACCTGCTACTAATCGGCCTCCCTAACTCCCATCTTTTTCCCCTACAGTCTATATTAAACACTGCTGCCAGAATTCTCCTCCTCTCATCCAGGAGAGTTCAGGCCCTTCCCCTGCTAAAGTCCTTATCGTGGTTTCCTATTAAACAAAGAATATTTTACAAACTCCTTCTCTTAACCTTCAAAGCCCTCCATTCCTCTGCTCCTCACTACATCTCTTCCCTTGTGTCTCCGTACGTTCCTGGCCAACTCCTTCGTTCCTCGCAGAGCAATCGTTTGGTTGCGCCCCCCACTCCTACTGCTGTTTCCCGCCTTAGACCTTTCTGCCTTGCTGCCCCTTACATTTGGAATTCCCTCCCTGATTTCCTCCGGAGAGAATCCTCCTCCAGTCTTTTTAAAAACAAACTTAAAGATTACCTTTTGGAGCACTCACCCAGCACCTGATCTGGAAACTGGCACTTATATTGTAATGTCACCCACTGTGACCTACAGCACTTATATTTGCCTATTTGTGTCTGTAAGTTACCCTACCATATAGATTGTAAGCTCTACAGGGCAGGGACCTCCATCCTCTTGTGTCTTTGACTCTTATCTTATTACAATTGTATCTTTTATTTATTTGTGCTTATTGTAATACTTTGTATTTATTTTAATACCCCTGTTTATATTAATGTATTCTACTGTACAGTGCTGCGTACATAAGTAGCGCTTTATAAATAAAGTTATACATACATACATGTAACCCACCATTGTACAGCGCTGTGGAATATGTTGGCACTTTATAAATAAATGTTAATAATAATAATAATAGTAATTTCAGAAAAGTGTGAAATGTATAAAGTTCAAACATCAGCACAATTCACCTTCAACATCAATGCAGGCAAAGTTTTACAGGCAGCTTAGTTGGTGGCATTTTGTGGGCATTCTCTCCAACTCACCTAAACTTTGAGTACTATTTTATTTATTCACAAACTACTTTGCATTTGGGTTTAAAGGAAAAGTAAAACATTAAAAGGAATATGGTTAATAATGCTGTATTTTATATATTGAGCTTAATGCAACAGGCTATCACCGATCAGTTGCTAATTAGTTCAGCATATCTATAACGATCTTAAAATTTGTCTGTGACACTCACATGTTCAGTGTGCTATTGAGAAGCTAAGCTTGGGGGTCCTTGCAAATTATGAAGCAGAAAATTAGGTTGGTCTGTCATACAAGCTGATGCTACAGGGCTGCAAAAGGGCTGTGGTTGCCATAAGCCAGCACAGAAGCCCAAAACATAATAGCACATATTTAAAATGCACCAGTCAAGTGCAAAGTGCTGATTGTGCCCTTTTTTGCACATGGTGCATTGATCAAATAGCTGCAAGTCTGTGTCTATGTCTCATTGACTATGCTGTATTATTAAGGGCAGGTGGGCAAAGGCACATAGTGGTTACCATCCCCGTACCTTGTGCGTCATTCATAGGTGCAAGTTACAAAGCAGCAGGAGCAGAACTCTGTGCTTAGAAAAGTAAATAACACATTACTAATTTCAGAACCCAGCCTGGAAGCAGGATATGGGGCAATAGAAATTAAAAGGGTGCAGTTACTTTATTTCCTTGGTTAGTCCAGAGCCAATGGGTTAGTTCAGAACCGTATGGTTTCCATAGCCATATTAAAAGCATTGGAGCTGAGTTGGGTTCATCCTAGCTAAGATTAACGCAACAAACTGTACCACTAATTCTCACAGTGCAACCCTATAGGCATCTAGCCAATGTCTAGCACTGTTAAAGCCAGCAATGGACATTGGTACCTCTGAATTTCCAGATCATCAAGTGTGTATGGCTGGGAAATATTGATTTCTTATAGTAAAGACCAATAAACTTACAATGAAATATAAAATCCAACCACGTACATCAACTCTGTTAATACACATATTTCTGCGTCCGTCAGAAGACTCAATTTGTCAAAGGCACGACAAAGTGCTGTTATTTGTCAAATGTGTTATTGCTGTATATTAGCCAGTTGCATAAATATTTTGTACGTGCTTGGTCTCTAAAAACACAGATAAAAGTATCTTGTGCTCCTTTATTCAGTATCCTGGCACATTCCTTCCAATGTTGGAACTTTTTTAGTTTTTTTATATCATATTTTGCCATATGATGTCTGCTCCACTGTCGATAAAACACTTTCTTATCTTTTGTGGTTTCCACAGTTGAATACAGCCTTGGTAAATTAGCTTAGATTATTCCATATGACATGGACAACTGCATGTCACAGGATTACTTCTAGAGGCTTAGCAACCTCTTACCCCCCATAATAACCAAAAATGGCAAGTTAATTCCAGCAATGGTGAAACTAGAACCCCCAACATGGCTGCTTCCATCAGTCAGCAGTAGTTGCTCTGTTAACTGGTGTAAAACCACAACTCACAACTTTCATCACCACCTAGACCTGTCATATGGGTGGTGCTATGTAGGAGTTGTAGTACTGTATCAATGGAGTATCACCATGTTCCTATGGCTGTTTAGATTGGCTGCTATTAGCTGAACCTCCACAATAGCTGAAGTTGGGTTTCAAATCTCTGTGTTAATTAATTAGGGATGCACCAAATCCACTTTTTCAGATTCGGCAGAACCCCTGAATCTTTTGTAAAGGATTCGGCCGAAAATTGAACCGAATCCTAGGTTTTGGCAGGGTTAAATATCACCGTGCACAGTGCGTGGCGAAAAATGTTCAACTTCGATGTTTACGTGACAAAAAGTCATGCGATTTTTTAGGATTCAAATTCGGTTTAGCCAGGATCATGGATTCGGCAGAATCCGAATCCTTCTGAAAAAGGCTGAATCTTGGCCAAATCCTGAACCAAATCCTGGATTCCGTGCATCCCTAATATTAATTTAGGCAGCATAAAGGGCAAAACCTTTGGCCATCTCTTGATGGAAAAGCAATGTCTGAGCCCTCAATAGGGGTCCCATTGGAACATTTTCAGATAAGTACTAAGCAATAATTGCCAGAAAGAAGTGTATAGTTACATATTGATGTAGTAAAAATATGTATCTGTTATTTATTGAATCACATGCATATTATACATACATAACTATAAGCTGTTATCAGAAGATGGAGCTAAGTGCTGTTGGATTGTGCGTATTGCATCATGTGGATGGGGCTAGCTGAGAGTTATAGTTTTATAGCAACTGGCATTTTAAACATTGCATTTCTGATGTTCCTATGTATTGGGGGGACTGGGTGCTCTGAGTCACAACTCTTTGACAGCTGTAGGTTGTTATGGACTATTGTATGTAGCCTGCAAAATGGCAAATTTCTGCAGCCACCCTAGCAGACTTTACCTAATCCCAAACAATCTCTTTTAATGTGGGGCTCATCGTAACATTTTCAAGCCTTCCCTTTTGGGTGCTTGGAAGATACCCAGACAGCCATTACCCAAAAAGTAAGAATTTTTTTCAAGAGATACTGAGAAACATAATCTTCAAATGAATGTATTCTTCAAATTAATTTAGAGAGAATTTAGATACTGTTAATAGAAATTGAAACTAAGTATTCTCCACTCAGTGACCGAGTTATTATTGGAACAATGCTGGCCTGGCCCAGCAAGAAAAACATACAGAGCTTTGTTTTTAGAACCCTTAACTGTTCAATGTAATGTGCATTTCATTATTTTAGATGGAACATGGGAAGACAAGGTCTTATGGTTCAAGACTTTTTTTATATTATTATTTTTAGTCTTTTAGTCAGGGTTGGAATGGTCTGTTAGGATACCAGAGCATTCCCTTTGGGAGCAGGCTCTGGCCAAGAACAATTCCAATGAGCCCTTATTTCAGAAGTAGTCCATACAACACCTATAGCATTAGCACTATCTAAATCTAATTACTGTCAGAGTATGCACTGTAAGACAGGTTCCCTGCTGGCCCTGGGAGATACCACCTGTCACTGCATGTAGGTGCTATTCTGGCATCTGATGCTCCCAGTCTACAATAACAATATATGTACATGCATCCTTTTAAAAGTTTTAAGGTTCATTTTAAAGCTTTACTTCTTTTATTCTCTATTTTAATATAGCTGTGCTATAGAATCCAAATAACCAGTTTATAGCACCCAGTCTGGCATGCTTTCCTTTTAGCTAATGGTGGAAGATCTGCTCTCCTCCAATCTCTGTCTACATGCCAGACAACAAAGAGCTATAAAAGATTAAATATAGCAGTCTGGCTTTTATTGAACTAAGCTCCTCATATTATACATAACAATTTTTGGGATCAAAACAATGTAGGAGACGCGATTCTGCAAACTGCTTACAAGCTGTCAAATTAGTAGCTAAGCTGTCAGTTACACAGAGAACTGCCTGCACCTCAAGAACTCTGACATTTAAACAATTGCTGAATATTTAAGAGAAGGTAAAAAATGGCTGTAAAATACAGATTAAACATGAAATGCAAGAATACAGTTACCTCTGTTAAAGCACAAGGATGATCAATAGAATAGCATTGCATATTACATTTAATTGGTTCATAGGTTGAATATTAAAATCTATGTTAAAAGTCAATTAAGTCTGCTAAAAAAAAGGCACAGGCTTTTATTATAGGCTTTTTTATAACAAGAAACTGCACCATGGACAGCAAACAAGATGAATTTACTGGTTTGACAATTCAGAAATATATAATAAATGTATGAATTATAAGGCATCAGGGTATCAGGTAACCATAACATTTAGACATAGCACCCATATATAAATGACTAAATGGTAAAACTTTGCATCTGTAAGCTTTTGTGTTCAAATTTCAGTATATGGAACAGAAGTATTCCCAACCTGTCCTGTGGCAGAAATATGATAATGATTTCTACCAGACCATACATATTCATAACCATATTTATTATGGTAATCTCTAAATGGGTTTCGAAGTTTCTGGCAACTCATGTGCCAAGCAGACTAGTTACAACCTGTAGGCCAAGCCTTTCATCTTTAAGTATGTTGCAGAGTGCCAACAAATTGTGGTGTGAGATCAAAAGGCTTATGAGATGGCAGTCATAGAAAACAAGTACTCTTAGTACTCCCACGTGTGTGCCGGAGCGCGTGTGTCACCTCTCTGATCTTTCCCTCTATTGGCTCCTGCATGGGAGAGGCTCTAACCCAGCCCAATAAAGTCTTTGGTGCTATCACATACATGGCACTGTCACAAGAACGCTCTTCAGGGCCACGCGCTTGACACACAAAAAAATGATCTGATGCCCGAAGGGACTAGTTAATTAAGAGTAGATGTAGGGGCAGCCAGTCTTGACAAAGTAGCTTGTGTCATGATTCAGTCAAGTCAAGTCACACCCAACTAAGGGTGGTCATTTAGACAAACTTCATTACGTTGACATATTGCACTAAGAAAACAAATCTGCAATGAGCTTTAGTAAGCCCAATTTACCCTCCCTGTCAGAATTAATGAGAAATATGATATATGTATAAAAACAAAGAAATTATGAAAATGGTTTAGAAATACATGAACAGGTTGCTTTGGAATTTTAATCTGTGATGATGTAACCAAAGAGCAGGACAAAGCAACTTGTTTTACTGGCTTGGTCCTATTAGCTATTTCTCCGAGAGCATTCTGTGAGTTTTTAAAATTTCACGTGTCTACGTATAAAGCATTGCTTTGTATCTTTTCTTGCTTAATGTTCTTTTGCACATGAATTGTATCATATATTCAAAAAGGTTTAGGTTGGGATGCTGATCTTTATATAAATTTTCTCATTCGCAATGAAACAATAATTGCTTTTCGGGCTTTAGATGTGGGAACAATCTGGGTATGAAATCGATTATTTAGTCTAGGTTCCTGCTTTTATCAATAAAATATGTTAACATATAACATGATCTTCTGTAAGGCAAAAAGAAATGAATTAAAAGAATCATTAAATGGT
Source organism: Xenopus tropicalis (assembly GCF_000004195.4). Lineage (NCBI taxonomy): Eukaryota > Metazoa > Chordata > Amphibia > Anura > Pipidae > Xenopus > Xenopus tropicalis. The sequence goes on along the minus strand of NC_030680.2, from coordinate 91,767,594 downwards.
ATTGTACTGCTGATGTCATTAACTGCAGTTAATAATGAAAGCAACTTCATGCAGGGTACTCCTAATATCTATATATGAATCCTTTTTACGAAGCTGTAGTTGTAATTTACAGCTTAATAATGTGCTTCTGTTCCCACCTTTTGCTCAGAAACACAAGCAGCAGATTTCAGATCTGGACAATAAATATCTATTGCATTGCAAATAAAAAACAAATCTTAGATGTTCCTGGAATAGACAAAGGTATTAATGTTAAAGGGAAGTAAGTGGGAAATGTGCGGTTTCATATGTTTAGAATTTCTTTATGAAAGCAACAACTTAAAACCTCCTACCCAGCCGACAATCAGCTTCAGAAATATATTTTTTCATAAAATTGTGAACCAAGAGAGTCCTTTTTCCATCGCAAGATGACATTGTTGTGCTAGAAAACAAAAAAAAAAAAGCTCCATTTTTAAGCAACAGGAGTCTGACAGTGTCCCATGTCATGGTTAAAACTGAATCTCAATGGTGTTTATATTAGCCATTCAAAGTACAGGTATGAGATCCCTTATCCGGAAACCCGTTATCCAGAAAATTCCGAATTACGGAAAGGCCGTCTCCCATAGACTCCATTATAAGCAAATAATTCTAATTTTTAAAACTGATTTCATTTTTCTCTGTAATAATAAAACAGTACCTTGTACTTGATCCCAACCAAGATATAATTAATCCATATTGGAGGCAAAACAAGCCTATTGGGTTTATTCAAAATTTAAATGATTTTTAGGAGATTTAGGTTATGGAGATCCAAATTACGGAAAGATCCCTTATCCGGAAAACCCCAGGTCCCGAGCATTCTGGATAACAGGTCTGATACCTGTACTAGCATCTAGCATCTTGCCCAGTCCCCAGTACTTCTGGTCAGGTTCAAGAGCAGTTGGGGGTGGGTGGGTGTGTTGGTGCAAGCAGCAATGGGGTGGGTGGTCCTAGAGTCGAAACCACCATCAAATGTGCTCCTGCATCTAAGACAAAAAAAAATGTATTTTGTGCAATGCCAAAAAGATCCCATAACACTCTGATTTGTATTCCCAAAACAAGTTGTTTTTGCAATGCCACACAGCTAATAAGGAAATACAGGATCAGTTGTGAATCCTTGCAAACACTGTTTGTGACATTGTGGCACTATAAAATCAGTTCACATGTATACAAAGTGTTCGGACATTATTTGTGAATGGGATCTATGGGCTTGTCACCCTGACTAAGCCTTTTACTCTATGTGAAATGACATATACTTCCTTCCAATTCTGGTCCAGTCACTTTCTAATCATAGACTTTGGAAGAGAGGATGGCCTCTCCCTTGGAAAAGTGCCCTGCAAGCTCTACTAAAATTCAAGTAATATTATTTAAAGATTTGATATTTAATTCTGTAGCATTTAATTCTGTAGCATCTGTGTGATGAGTCATATTTACAAGAAACACATACTACCAACAAATTATGGATATACAATATGGGCTAAACTCCACAGGAGATTGTCATTAGATTATGTGGGTCAGACTTTATTTGAGCTTGTCATGCAACAGCACAAGATTTTGTAGGATCCTATAAAATCTGATCTCAATAGGCTGCAATGTAAAGTCGGATCAGATAAAGTTGCATGGTGTTTTTTGTTCCTGCAGAGCAATTTTCATTGTGCACTCCCCTTCCTTCCTTTATTAAGTGGGCAATTTGCTTCAAAAATTTATATCACCCTTTGCACAAACAAACCCTTTTAGCAGCTCATTATCAGGGACTTCTCAGTGTACTGGTAATTAGTTTTATCAGCTTTTTAAAGTTCTATGGGATCAGGAATGACAGAAAGTGCTATAGTGGAACTGACTTCACAGTCATATTTACGGGCAGATTCATCAAAGTACGAGTTCAAATGTCACGAAAATGCTTACGAAAAAATCGTAACAGTCACGATAATATCGTATTGGCGATCTGAAAGTCAAAAAATATTCGTATCCAAGTGATTGTAAACGGCGGGAAAACCTTTCTGACTTTGATCCTTCTGTGCAGGTTTTTGGAAGCCTCCCATAGGAATCAATGGCACTCTGCAGCTCCAATCTGGCCCAAGGAAAGTCACGATAGCGAAGCTTGAATGAATCCAAAACTTTTGTACTCAGTGCGACAAATACAATTTTGTCACACAAATTGTTGCGCAAACAGTCGCACAGTACGAAAAAGTTGCACAAATTAACAAAAAAGTCACAAATAATACGCACAGTACGAAAAATACGATTTTTTTTTGCATTCGAAAGCAATCGTACTTTGGTATATGTGCCCCTTAGTGTCACAAGTAACAGAAACCATAGATTTGTCATTATTAAAACAATATGCAAAAAGTATGTTTAGCACAAGCCCTCTACAAAAGGGGTGTATACTGTCCCTTTAAGCTTATATATTTTAGCAAATGTTTAAGACAAATAATGTGAACACTCTGCATTTTAGCACAGACAATTTGCCCTTTTAGCTTTAGGATATGCTATCAGCTTGCTATATGAAACCCATTCCTGAGCATTGTTGTTTTACTAAGAGGGGCTTCAACGATTAAGGCAATATTAGGATAAAAAGTAGTGCACCACTATTTAGATTTAGGACTGTTTTACAGAATTGGCAGCATGTTATTTAAAACATATATGCATTATTGTAAGTCCTGTTCTATGCATTTCTACTCATATTATTGTATCACTGTTGTCTAGCATTCAGTTTTACATGCAAAGATCCCTTCCAAATGCAGTCACGTGTAAATCTGGAATATGCAGGTGGCCTATTCCATTTTAGACATAATCCTTCTAATTAATATATAAAAGGCACTTACGGAACTACATTCACTGGCAAAACTATAAATAACTCATTACAGTACCCATACAACAGTGACTATTACAAACAGAAAAAAATGCTATGGAAAACACAACAACCTGCACAAGTATGTTTCACAGTTTACAATATATGGTATTTTAGTAATATAGTGAGTTGATGACAAATGTTATAATAAATACAACTGGACTCACAATGTTTGTTACAAAACAATACTAAAGGTAATGGATATTATTACTCTTGATACCACAATGGATTATGGTGATATCAGTAATTGTGCAGTCACATGCCACCCTAACATTGATCTCTCCCTGCTATTATTTTCACATTCCGGATTTCCTTTAACTCCTTCCATTTACACTTAGTCCTGAGAAACGTGACTCAAACAGGGTTGGTCCTGCAACATAGGTGGAGTGCAATAAACACTATTATTATAATTGTTGTTATTTACCTTTCAATTTCTCATTACAGAGCTTAAAAATAAAAGTGTACTCTATGAGCAAATCTTGTCATGTTATCACACTATTAATACAAACCTGTTTCAGATGGACTCACTTGCTTGGGAAAATCAACTACAACATCCGGCCCTCTGTATAAACCAGGTCATATTCTGTAGTACTAACAAACTCGAGAGCCATGGGCATGGTTATGCATCAAACATAACACTTGTGAAGTTTTTGCACCATCATTCAGCTCTTTCAAGTTCCATATAAGATCTATGGTCTACTAGTTTAGTTAACCAACAGCAAAAGATCCTCTGCACTCACCCATTATCAATATATATAGGACATTAAGCATGCATTAAGCTACCAAGAAATGCCCTCCCCTTTAAGCAAAACAGGGATTGTTTGTCCATATATTGCAATATACTTCAAGCTGGCCAACTACGTCAAAGTCATCCCTTCTGGCCAGTTCTACACTGACTTATGCGATTCATTAAGAATTCTACTGCTTCAATATACATTTAGCAAAGGGACTACGTTTTACCTGCAACTTTCTTGCTTTCAAGGTTAAAATCCCCATGTGGTTGCCCTTTTATTGGTTCCACTGGGATCACCTGACTGTAGCTGGGAAGGTTGGGAGCTACAATATGGAGCTGGCCACTGCTCCTGTATAAACTATAGCAAAAGAGGGAAAGTTGTGCTCAACCAATACATTTTAAACCAATAGGCGGGGGTGCAAAGAGGTTACAGTTGTGACCAGAAAACACAAATAAACAACAACAAAAGATCCTCTGCACTCACCCATTATCAATATATATAGGACATTAAGACATTCTGTGCATTAAGCTACTAAGAAATGCTCTGCCTTCCCTTTTTTTCCTATAGTTTATAGAGGAGCAGTGGCCAGCTCCATGTTGTAGCTCCCACCCTTCCCAGCTACAGTCAGGTGATCCCAGTGGAGCCAATAAAAGGGCAACCACATGTACTAGAAGGGGAGAGAAAAGGGAATTCTGGGGAATGTAATCAATCCTGCATCTAAATGCACTTGGGTGGTAGAGAAGAGCAGTGAGGGCAATAATATAAAATAAACTGCTGTTTTTCAACTAGAACATATTAAGGATGATATTTACTGTATTTCTTTAAACTGCTTTAGAGCTTTTATCACTCCCCTCAGACACTGCTTACTGTGGACTTTTCTGAAGGAATTACATTAGAGTGGTGGTTCCCAAACTGTGTGTCTGGTTTCCTTTTGGTGGGCATAAGTCATTCAAGGGGGTACACAGGCTGAAGGCCAATTAACTTGAAGACACATGGAGCTACTCATAGATAATTGTCTCTACGCAGGGTCGGACTGGGCTGCTGGGATACCGGTAAAAACCTGGTGGGCCATGGCGGCCCAGACCCGATACCTATTACCACTCCCCCAGGCGCCAGTGTCCTGCCCTGATGATACCCTGAGGATGTCAGGCGGGTGGTAGGGGCCCCTGCAGGCGGTTAGGGGACATGGCAGGGGCTGCTGCGGGGGGTGCACCTTTGTACTAAGCTCTGCTGTCCGACCCTGTCTCTACGTGTGTTTTAGCAGAGGCAGTTCTCAGTATTGTCTATGGCAGGGTATTTTCTGGTGTTTAGTAGCCGTGAAAAGTAGCTGCTACTAGTAGCTCCGTGTGTCTTCACCAATGTTTTCATTGATTTGCACTAAACCAGGTACACCATATCATGCAAAATTTACCCCATATCAGATTGCATTTAAAGGCATGATGCATTTTTCATGTGGGTTAATGCTAGAATCTATGCAATATGCCTTCATGTCTATGCAAATTTAATACAGGGCTGCATAGGTTTCTATATATATTATGGCAAACGCCAAGCCTCACCATAGGGTATTAATTGGCAAGCCTCTGTGCTACTTTTATCCAAAACTCTCCCATGCTGTTGGTTAACACTGCTAATGGTAACATATAATTTTATGCTTTTGTATTGGCAATGCATGTGCTATAGATATCCAACACAAGATATATGGCTGCCTCAGAGTCTGGGAAAGATTTAGGTACATAAGCAGAAAGCACAGAGGTTGCATACATAAAATGAAAACATGTTAAAGCAACTCACTGGTGAAACCAACAGCTGGCACAAAACAGGTTTACTTAATCAGGGGAAGATGGCAGAGAACCACTTGTAATTCTTTACAGGTACTCATTTAGTGCGTGGGTGACTTCTAGCCAAGCAGCAATAACAGGTTTAATTGACATCTTCAGATGTAATGAAGCAATATGTTTTCTTACAAAGGTTGTCAACAACAAGTATTAAATATTAGTGCTCAATGGGGCTAAAGGGAGAGGTTCAAGGATGCAGTTAAGGGGACCTATTTGGCAGCGTTCAGTAGTCTAGCCTTTAAGGTGGTTATCATAGAAAGATACACAGAAGTTGTCAAATAAATATGCAAACGAACATACAGTGTCTGCTGCAAACAATAATGAGTAAAAGAATCACGTGTAACAATATGGGGTAGATTCTGGGTAAGTATTCATAAGAAAATGATTCTGTGTAAAAGCAGCAGACGTTAAATTATAGCACCTTGTAAATCCCATTTCATAACTTTTTTTGGCTGCTGCCACATAAATTATTCTCACAGCAGAGCTTAGTACAAAATGTGCCAGAGAACACGTCACAACATCAACAATGGATTCATCAATCCAGTGTAATAATATGGGTGAGTGGTGCCTAAATAACAAAAATGGGTTCAATATATTTGTGATCAGGGTATTGCAAAGTGGGCATTTGGTTTGTGAATCAGTCATCTATGAATTTATCTTCTCTCAATAAAGTGCAAAAATGGTCTTAGTAAGAGTCAGTGGGGGTCATTTATCAACAGTGGGCAAATTTGCCCATGGGCAGTAACCCATGGCAACCAATCTAATTGTTGCATTCATTTTTCTACCTGCAGCTGGCTGAAAAATAGGTCATCACTGATTTGTTGTTATAGGTTACTGCCCATGGGCAAATTGCCCACTGTTGATAAATGACCCCCAGTGACTTTTCAAAGTGATTTTTTTTAATAAAAAGCTGTGATAATGGAAATAGTCTTCCCGCTGGATATAATGATTAAACAAAAACTATACCTGTGAACAATGTAGGTCTCTATAAAAATATATTGCATAAAACAGCTCATATGTAAAACCTGCAATCTACTGTCAATATTTTCATAAACATATACTTTTTAGTAGGGACGCACCAAATCCAGGACTTGGGCAAGATTCTGCTTTTTTTAGCAGGATTCGGCCAAATCCATGCTCTTGGCCAAACCGAATCTAAATCCTTAAAATCACGTGACTTTTTCTCACATAAACACGGAAGTTGAAAATTTCTCTTGCGGCGCTCTTTAACCTTCCATATCCTAATTTGCACATGCACATTACGATTCGGTTAAGTATTCCGCCAAATCTTTTACAAAGGATTCAGGGTTTGGCCGAACCCGAAAATAGCGGATTTGGTGCATCCATACTTTTTAGTATTATGTGCAATTAGGTAATCCTAAATGGATAACTGCCATTTTAAGTACTAAGAGATGCCCCCTGAGATCATACGATTCACAGTCCAAACAAACAAACCACATACGTTAGGTCACATTAGACAATGAGTGGCTTCCGGTTACAGTTAGAGCTGCATTATTTCCTGTCAGGTGTTCCCTAAGGGCTCACACACACCAGCACAATATGGTGGCTCAAGGGAAAGGGTGTAAAAAGTCAATTTTTATTGATATACATTTTAAATTTTTTAATAGGACACTAGGCAACTCTCTGCTATCTGGGTATAGTTTTACTTTAAAGCCACCTCTAAACAGACAAACACTTTTAGCTATAACAAGACTGCAGAAAAAAAATGATACAAAGCAAGGAAAAGAATGGAGGAGAATGCAAGTCAAAATTTAAAAAGCATACTGCCCAATAGTCCTCCTATTGTTTATTAAAAATGCCACACTTTTGGCTCACCTAATCAAATATTTACTCAGTAACATTTACTTCACATTTTCTAGAACAGGCAGCCATCTCTAAAAAGGTATTCTCCCTTCCTTTCCCTCCTTGCTTCATACTGCACATGTGTTTCATTCCCTCCCCCCTCCCTCCTCTCTGCCAGATCCGCTTCTGATTGGCTGGTGGGCATGTGTAGCTCAGAACAGGAGACAGGATCAAGTTACACACATGCTCAGAGAATAGGAATGCTGCCGCTGGCACCTACAGGAAGGACAGAGATATTTCAGTGATGTCACTGTAGTCTTCACACTGCTGTAGGCTGCCAGCACCATATCTCAGAGAAGCAAGCAGGGATCTGGGAATTTAGATATGCAGTAAGTACTTAAAAAGAATGCCTTTAGACTTACTTTTAATTTATATTAACCTTTCATTGTCCTTTAAAAGTAATACTACATGACATCACATAATAAACTTGTTAGTGCCTAGGGTGGCAGCTTCAGGGGACAACCCTCAAGTGACTATAGTTCATGTCAGTGGCTCTCAAGAAACATGATGCTTACCAACCCCTTTGTTGTTGCTTGTAGTGGCCTCAAAATAGGTGCCCATTTTTGAATTTCTGACTTAAAAGAAAGTTTGGAAGCATAAAGATCATCTGTACTGCCAAACAAAGCCTCTTGTAGTCTGCCAGTCCACATTGGGCTACTCAATAACCAATCACAGCCCTTATTGTTCACCACCTAGGAACTTTTTTCATGCTTGTGTTGCTCCCAATCTTTTTTTTTATATTTAAATGTTGCTCACTGGTAGAAAAGGTTGGGGACATTAGAGGATAATGAAGGATTTCACAACATGGACAATTTTTAGCCTTGGCCTATAGGAGTTATATATATAGAATATATAAGAAAGTTTGATCTGAAAAACAAGCATTTATTTATATGATACCAAGCTAAGAGCAAGCAGTGTGCAGTGATGCTGCTGGAGAGATGACATATAAGGCATGCCGCAGAATGTACACTGCTTATGGCACTATATACTGTAAATCTTACAACACTGTAAAAAATAGAAAACACAAAAACAGACAAATAGTGATGAGCGAATCCTGTTTTGCTTGTAAGTTTTTTTTCTCATTCCAGATGAATTGAAGTGAATGGACATTTAATTTTTTTCAGTGTTTTTTCTCACTTGTTTTAGGTAAATATTTTTTCATGACAAATTTTTCCTGTGATTTTGTGAAAAAAAATGGCAGGTGGCAAAATACAGAAGTTTGCCTTGAATCCATGCCTGGCAAAAAACTGCTCATCACGACAGACAAACATTTCTTATGGGTATTTCAATATGATAAAGTTTAATAAATATTTACTTTCATTTTTTTTTTATTAGTCCAGTTGTCATGATACTAGGGTTACCAACATACTCATTAAAGAGGGAGGCTCCAAATCAAAATATAGTGTACAAGGCTTCAATGAAATCCATGCAGCCAAAAGGTGATCATCTGGTTGTGAATGATGTTAATATTAACTTGTCATTCAAATAAACAAATTAAAGGACATTCTGTTTTCTAACTATCAAATCCAAAAGATGCAATAAACCACTTCACTTAATTAATAATCTCTAAATAATATAAAAATATGTATTGTACTTCCCATCCCCTCTGCATATAGGGCACAAACACATGAGGCTTTATACCTCTACAGCTGCTTTGCCCACTAGCTGCAAAAAGGGAAAAGGGGAATTGTATATTGCCCTTTATGATCTCATTGTGGTGTGCTAGGATACTCATAAAGAACCGGTGGCACAATTAAAACAAGCATCTGACTAGTGGGTTACTGGGATTCTGCATCTATTCTGGTAAACATTTCTTGAGCAGTATTACAAAAAATATCTTCAGAAACTTGTACAGTTGACTTATAGACATTGCTTTTCCTGTGAAGGAACTTTGTCTAATGCCAGAAGCTATGGAGCAAAAATCATCACCTTCATTACAGATAAAATACATTAAAGCAATGTAATATTAAATCTTTCTACAGACGAATAAGGGGTTTTGCTATAGTTCTCGCTGTTCAGTCATTTCTGAATTCATAGACAATTTTACTAGTACAGCTGGTTACATAGTATATATGTATGTATATCTTTATTTATAAAGCGCTTCTTATGTGCGCAGCGCTGTACAGTAGAATACATTAATACAAACAATACAAATAGTATTATTATCTTTTGGTAAATTTGAGACTGATATTACTTAACAAAAAAAAAGATGGTTCTTTAGTCTTTGCTTTGCATTTAGGCTGGGCAGCAAAAATCACCTGCAAAAATCTCATCCCAGAACTGCCTGCCTCATAGCAACATAACAAAGATAAACACTGCCCCTTATCAGCGCTACAAATGGGAGCCCATTGGTATAGTCAGATTAAATAGGGAACTGCAAGGGAAGAAATGACAATTTGAAGTGTGTTAGGGGTGATACATTGAACCTAGGTGTGAGTAATTGGTGGTGTGACTACACATTGTTGCGTTGAAAAGGCTCTTTATTCAGAGATTAATCCATTTGTTCTCTCTGTTTGACTTGATAACCAACTATTTTCTCATAGTTTTTCCATATCCAAGTTGCTTTAGAAAAGTTCATTTTCTAGAAATAGAAGTATGATGTAACCCTGAATGGTCACCATAGAATACATCCCCAAGATTTCCTTACATTATTATTTGCAAAGCGCTGATTATATCACAAACAAATACACGTGGGTCTTTAGGATGATGTCTTCATAAACAGCTAGCATAATATTCAAGCATTGAGGCCAGTCCTTTCACTAAGGAAATAATATATTTTTTTTTACAGAGAAACAAGATATTATAGCTTTGATTAACATTATTCTAGTTACAATGAAGATTTTGTGCATTTTCAGGAAAATAGGTAACTTTGCCCTGATTATACTGATTGCCACCACTTTAGTTCCTGACATTTTGTGGTAAGCAACTTGCTATATGGCAAAACTGACTTTACACAATATTTAGCCTTTAAGCACTTCAGTTCTAAAATCTGAAAGTAGAACAACACTCCAAATTCAAAGCATATAATTATTTTTCAGGGCAATATATAATACATATGTAGGGACTCATGGGTGCTGAAAAGAGTTTTCAGCATGTAGACTTGCCAGGAAAAAAAATGTAATGCTAATAAATTAATGAATTAATGATTCATCTGGAATGATCTACTGGAAAACAAATTAGTATGTAACATGTAACATAGTAACACAGTAACATAGTGGGTTAGGTAGAAAGACACATGTCCATCAAGTTCCATCAAACTTGCCTGGTTGGTCCAGAGGAAGGAAAAACAACTCTTCTGAAGCCTCTCTAATTTGCTTCAGATCTACTGATATAATGTTTTCTGATTAAAATAATAATTTTAATAATAATAACAGTAAATTATATGGGACTAAACTACATAAATGTATTTTATTTATGTGTAATACTCCAGGGGTCTGAATAGTTATATAGTTAAATGTAGTTAATAATAGACCAAAGTATAGCAAATTCAAAACTTCCAAGTGAACCCCAGCACATACACACAGGGCCAAACCAACAAACATAAACTATAAATACCAACATCAATACTAACTGTAGATATTAGTATCACAATAGCCTTGGATATTCTGCTTGTTCAAAAACTTATCCAGGCCCCTCTTAAAGGCATTAACAGAATCTGCCATTACAACATCACCAGGAAGGGCATTACACAAACAAAGCACCTATTAGTGATGAGCTAATTTTTGCTCCAGGCATGGATTTGCTGTGAAATTATGCATTTCACCATTGTCAGAATTTTAGAGCCAGTTTCACGAAATAATCACTGTGACAAAAATTTGCCAAGTGAGGAAAAGTTGTGGTCACATCAAAAAGGTTGAGGTTGCATCAAAGAAGTGGTGCAGTAGCTGCGTTTTGCAAATTTTTAGCTGATTTGATCATCACTACCATCTACACAGTTAAATGAACAGTAGAGAGAGGGTACCGCACACTCAGGGACTTTGTGCAAAAGAAAAAAGGTTTGTTGAAAAAAATGCAGCGTTTCGAGCACAAACAGTGTTTTTTTCAGGGACAGTGCAGGTTTTCATTTAACAGTCTATTCATTCATATGTATAATTCATTGTTGATTTTCCGGATGAAATCTGCTTATCCTGAATATCCACAATGAATTTTCCATGTATATATAAATAGGATAAAATATTAAAATGATAATATAATTTACTAGAAATATGGCAGCTTCTCAGACCTTATTTGTGAGGTCTACTTGCAAATCCAGTGAGGCCCAAGTGGTCTCCTGGCCCCTTCATTTTTCATGTAGTCTGTTTGAAGCACTGAATAATTGCATACCAGTTGGCAATTTTCTGTGGTAGCAAAATAAAAAGCTACATAACACTAATGCTTGTAGACTTGCTTAAATATGTGCATTAGTGGGCTGATATATGCCCCTTGTGCGCAATGACAGATGGATGCTGTGACTGTGATGTCAATGATCCAGGAACACAGGGCAGATGCCAGCAGATTGGCTTTTTCTCTGCCGGCATATTCATGACAGCATAGAAAATGTCATGTTTGACACTAGCCTTAAGGTGTCCATACATGGGCAGATTCAGCTGTTGATTCAAGTCCTTAAGACCAATTTGGCAGCTTATCTGCCCATGTACGGGGCCTTCCAACAGGCCTTCCTGACAAATATCTGGCTAAAAATTGACCATATGTCGATCGGACAGGCTTGATTTTTTGTCGGATCTCTAACTTTTCCTATCCCCTAGGGCCAAATGACTGCATTAGCACATTTGCCCAAGGTGGGCATATTGGAGGAAAGATTTGCTCTATTAGCGACCTCGCCAAATGAACAAATGTTACCATGTATGGCCACCTTTAAATTTTAACTCCTTGTTTTGTGATTTCCTGAATCCTTTTTAAACCAAGTTTAATTTTAATTTATGAGTTGACACTGAGCTTTATGTAATATCCTCGTGAGAAGGTCTGTTTCTGTAAAATATGTGAGCACTGAGTTGCTGTAATGTGTTCCCGTTGCGTGCCAAGGGGTATGTATCAGTATATGATGCATAGACGATTGTGGCTGGAAAGGTGCCCACTGACTGAGAGAAAGAACAAGGTTTATTTCCAGTCTTGGGAAGTCAGTTTCAGTTATATACAACGGCTCACATGTCAGTGCAGGTGAGAGGCCCCCATCCCTAGTATTTCCTTAGGGCTTGTACTGCTTACAAAAACTTTGAGTCACCCCACTACCAATCTGATTTGCAGCCTTTTCTCCCTTGATCTGCAAAACATGGAGATGTTGTGACAGGCTAAAATCTAATACTTTCCTTGCAGGGCCAATAATGAAATTCTGTTGATGAATGCACCAGGAAATCTTAAGATAATGTACCTTTTCCTGATGCTTCATACAATAGGTTTATTCTAATGACGCCATATTCAGGTTTATGTGTGCACTGGAAATGTATTAACCTAGATTCCTGCATTTCTTGGTGCCTTAATATTTTTCAACCAGTCACAGTAAGGCACATAACATGCTTGGTATGTTATGAAAAAATGTTTTCTAATGTTCTAACCCAAATCAGTTATGTCTATGGAGGAGTGCGGTTTAATTGTTCCCCAACAAGGCATTGTGGCACCCAGTCTGTCCAATGTCCTAAGTGCCTTCTTTGTATAATATCATAATTTTATCCTGTATAGGTCAGTTTTGTATGTAATCTGTATGTTTGGTGAATAAACCCTTGTATTGTGAACCACTGTAATATGTTGGCACTTCATTAATATGTTGTTGTAATTAATAATGTTTGTAATTCTGAATACAGATAGTACAGTATAACAGTTTTGTGTTAATAATTATTAACTTACCCATTATGAATTATTAATTTACCCATTACCCAAGAATCTACAATACTAATCATGCATAGCTGCTATTATTAATTTAATTGTCCCAAAATTGTGGCCACCAACACATGATGTGTATACAGAGATGCTAAGATAACACATATATGTTATCTTAGAATCTCTGTATACATATCATGTGTTGGTGCCCACAATTTTGGGACAATTAAATTAATTCCATCTTAAAACATGTAAGGGCATAATAGGGCAGGGTGCAGAGTGCAAAACACAGTCATAAGCCACTGTGTTTTTTACACTTTGCAAACTGCCCTGTGAGTGCCCACCAGTGCAGGTTCTTGCACTGAAAGATACAGTGGTATATGCATTTGGCACTGCGGCATTCATGAGACGCAGGCTTTGGGAGATGCTTAGGTGTCCAACAAACTGCTGCCCAACTGCCCCCTAACACTAACTTGTAGTAATGTGCAGGTAGACAAAAAGTTGCACTGATACCCAATCCTAACCTGCCCCCTCCCAACGTGGCAAGTGGTCAGGGTTTGACCATTAACATGGAAGTGTGTTTGTGGCTCGAACCAGCTGACCTGTGGGTAAACCCATGGATCCATATGTCTTTACTTATTTGCATGTGAAGCTAGGGAGTACTATCCCTGCACAAAATTTAAATTGGGGAATATAATAGAAGTTGTAAATAGTAAAATAATATGCTTATAGCAGAGTAATATAACATGTCAATGTTTGTGTCAAAGAAGAAGGGTCCTGGTTTTCTGTCAGTAATCTCTAGACACAAGGTAACCTTTGGAAAGAAACTGAAGTAGAAAATGAGAGATTACCATTTCTTCTTCCTTAAGCCTATTCTGTTGTTAAAAATGTCTTTGTGCACTTAAATAAATATCTTTAAATATAATGTAAATAATCATCTCAAAAAAGATAAATATCATGATAGTAGGACCCCTAGAGCATGTAGTGCCTTACACTGCCACACAAACTTCACTAGTAGTGGTAGTGCATACCTGCAGAATTTAAACACATACCAGATGCACAGTGCCAAATGTGCCTGCCAACTTCTGGGTGGTGATTCCACTGACATATAGAAAATCCAAATTAATGACTGCCTGTAGCTTCTTTAGGGCATCAGGTGCTGCATATACAAATCAGTGCTTGTTTTTGTACATATAAATATACTTATGAAGTGCAGAGCAAAATTGTGCAGTGTGCCTTATTTTTCACCACAATGCAAACATTTTCTGAGAATTCAAGTAAGGGTGGCATGCAGGCCGGACATGTAAGTGCATTAACATACCATTCAATTGTTTGCTATTCAGCCAAACAAACATTGAGTGCCTTGTAGTTGCAGTCTGCAAATTGGTGATCAGTGCAAGGAAAGATGAGTTACATCAGTTTGTGTAGGGTGTTTTAATTGGGGGATTTATGTTTTAAAATTTGCAATTTATGCAGGGCTTAGCAATTGTAAATGAAACCTACTGACTTCGGAATTCTACAGCTGTCAGAATTTACTGCAAATTTAATGTGTGATAATAGAAGGTCTAAAACAAGACATCTTATTATTATTTTACCAGGGAGACCACTTTTCTAGTTCATTAAAACAAAGGATCTTTCAGTTTTAAATGATGCTTTATTCAAAGGGCTGCTGCCAGACAGGAACTGGAGGCATAGTTGGTACAACAAGATGGCAGAAATCTCATGTTAATATTGACAACTGTAGATGCTGATTTAAAGGAACATGGTGTACATTAACTGATACACGGCCCAATAGTCTAATACAAAAATTAACAAAAAGCTTTTCTGCGTCATTAAACTGGATGTGCTTTAACGTAGAGTGACCAGATCACTTGAAAATTCAGGGACACATCTAAGGAATACATGTTGCAGGGCACCACTGATTGCATTTACATTCAACTGCAATCACTTCATCTCTGCTAGCTGGATTTTTTAGACGTGTCCCTACTGGGGATTTGTAAAATGGTAAACTCTAACTTTCAGCTACTGATAAATTTGCTTCTAAAAATCCCATAGGAATGAATTAAAAAAATGGGTTTTCTGAGCTGTAATTTCATGCTTTGATAAATATGGCCCTATATGTATGTTTTTTCCTTTTGCCCTGATGTAGCATACATATTAAGATATTAAGGTTTCTTTTTTTCCTTGCTTTGTTTTTTTCTATGAAGGAGCTGCTGATTCTGCTGGCATTTATTCATATATTTTACAGTTACTCTGAGGCCACAACCATTTTCTTCCACCCATAGCCCTCCTGTAATGTGATGCTGTGGTGTGGCTTAACAGGGACATTGCATGTTCATGAAAAACATCAACCAGAACCATGATTGCATTAAATCATAGGAAAAATTATCACATTGAAAATCTAAATATTTCTTTTTTTGTTAGTTATAAAATATATATATATATATATAGTGTGTGTATATATGTATGTGTATATATATATATATAATGAGCTTGAATGTTGAAACTTGCCAGGTTTTATCTGCCACTTTTATTCACTTGAGAAAGGTCCCGACGGGGGACCGAAACGTAACGTTGGTTGTTCATGTATTTTTCAATATATAATTGATTGTTTGCAATAGATCCGGTGTTGCTGGTCTTTTTTTCAATATATATATATATATATATACACAGGGTTGGAATGACAGCACACGCAGGATGTTTTTCAAGAAGAATCACAGAGGTTTAGATAAATAAATGTGAGGCTTTATTCAGTCCGACGTTTCAGTTCCTATCTGGAACTTTCATCAGGGACAGTAACATCAGTAACATCTTGCTCTTATGGTGTGCAGCTTTCCAGCAACTCGTTTCTATATATATATATATATATATACATATATATATATATATATATATATATATATAATGAGCTTGAATGTTGAAACTTGCCAGGTTTTATCTGCCACTTTTATTCACTGCAATTTTTTAGATTTACTTTGATTAATACATTTTTTAAAAAATCAAGTTCAGTTTAAAAAATGCCTTCTATTGCAGCAATTGTCTAATTTGAATATATTTGACCCTTAGACTATAATGCCTCTTTAATTAAGAAAACTATGGAGGTATATTTTTATTTAGATGTTATTGGCTGTACTTAATAGTTATAATTAAGAATGCTTTTGAAGTTTTCCACCTTCTTGACTTTATAACTTATAATTAGATATTCTTGCATTGGGAGGGAAAGTTTAAGAAATGTTTTTTTCCTCTTCACCTCCTTTGATTCCATGGAGAGGGACAAAGTACCAAAATTAACCTCCTTTTGTACTTATCAATAAAACATCTTTCTTAGGCAACACTTTCTATTTCGTGAACCAAAATATATTGACCATTCAATGGCACATTACACCTTTATTTGTAGAAACTGAAGCATGTCTCACATGTCGCACAAAAAAGAGAGAATTGATTTTCATGATGGACTATTCCTGTAACACTACTAAATACTACTGAGCTAAATGACAGTCTTTTACATATCAATTAGAAAACAGGTTCTTCAACTTCTTAAGTATTTCTGTATATTCATGACCAATGTATCTGAAGTCTCCTAGATCTTTTTATTATTTTAATGGAGGTATTACAGTTAAAGGTTATCTGAGTTTAAGTATTCCTTGCCTCTTTGCCCCTAGTAAAAACTCTAATCTATTTAACTATACTTTAATTCCCAATCTGTCTTCTATGACCTACAGCCTATATCACACATATCAGCACTGTACTTCATCTGCAGCCTGCGGGCTCCTTCATCAGCAAATGGTTAATGCTGGGTTCTTAGTTGCCCAGTGGTCTGAGTTTGAAAAATATCATTATATCTCTAAAATAATAATAAGGACAAAAGAAAATGGTAAGATAATTATAGGATTTGAATGGCATCATTGGATTATGACAAATGTTAGTTACAAAAACGTTAGTTACATAAGAGTCTGGGACAATCAGGTATCATGAATAAGGTGACCTAATGCTTGGGTTTATTGTATGTTTTAAGACAAAGAAAGAAATTCTTTAGACTCATTATTTGAATTGCACTAGATGACATCAGGAAAAAACAATGTCCCTTTATCTGAATAAATTAAAAGCTGGATGGCCAGAGACATAGCCAACAAAGTATATAGCTCTGATTTGAATAGAACTGAAAGACCTCGTAAAAAATACTTTAGATGCTTTTTGCTTTAACCAGCTACAATACATAGCCTTTGGTCTATTTTCAAGGTCCAGCTTGCAGACCAGAAGACATCTGCTTTATTTCTGCAGAAGTCACAGGTTATATAACACATTAGCCAGGTAATGCTAATTGGTTCTCATAAGTATCAAATATTACAGAAGAGATCCACACTTCCCTCTATCTATACATAACCTTCATAACATATATATATATATATAAATCTTCAGTTGCATTTAATGTGGCTATGGGTATATATTGGGAGATCTATTGATTTATCCTGCCAGCCATGCACACTAGCATAGTAGCCATAATGGCCAGAAGGCATTGTCCTCAAAGGAATGGGTAATGCAGACAGGACACTGATTACCTGTATAAGTGGAAAATGAATTCAACTACATAATTCAAAGTGGATTCTAATTGTTTTTGAGGCAGTTTGGGTGCAAGCACAAGGGCTATTTGCTTGATATTACTTGTGTGTAGCTTAAGATATGTATGTGTAATCAGAACGTATATCTTATTTTTACCAACTGCCCAAGAGACTTATAGGCACAATATCACCAAAAAATGTAAGTGTTGTAAAGTACAGCAGCATATTTATATAAACATATAAATAATAGTCTTTTTGATGCCAACACACCATTTTACCATTCAAGGGCAACAGTTCATAATATTTTGATTACTTTAAAATGCATTTAATTTTTTTGTGTTACTCTTTCTTTAATGCACAGCTGTCCAACTAGAGGCCAGTGGGCAAGACGTGGCCCTTTTACTTAACTACCGCATTATGCAGCTCATTATAACACATTTAGTCCCTAGAGAAAAAACATAGCTATTTGTTGTAATTCAAAAGAGAAGAACATGACGCAGAGCCTGTCTGAGTATGTGTATCAGTTCTTTACTCATTCAGTTTGTCATGGTAAAAGGCCCTCAAGGAGTTTTATACCTACCAGTGATCCAACCTTACTCACTGGGGATAGGGAAGTTGTTTAATTCCCACTTTCAACATGCAATGATCATCAATACATCTGAGACGCTGAAAAACTCGATGAACTGGCCTTTTTGGAAAAACAGTAATTAATGCGTTTTATAAATAGATGGATTCCAGTACAGGCTGCATGCAACTCACTAGATAAAATATTATTCTGATATTGTGCTGCTTTGCCAGATGTACTGGGGTACAAGTCACCCACCACCTTTTTTTGAACAATAACTTCCATCATCGTGGCTTGACATTGTTTTCTTTAGAGTTGTGCCAATAATTCACATTCCTCTAAAGTACTAAGCCATCACCTGTTATGAACTATCCAAACCAAAGAAATATTTGGCTGAGCAGATTGTACAGAACACCTGCCCAAACCTTGTTCACCTGGCCTGGCTCAACTCCATTCTGCTTGGAGTCTAGAAATGCTATTTACAGCAGAATTCAAGAAATCTGGATGAGTGGGGCATAGTCTTTGCCAACACCCAAAACTTTATTGGGCTTCTGTTTTTACTTGGATAACAAATAGTCAAGCTTATTTTATGTGCAAGGCAGATGGGTGCAGCTTGAAGAATAAAATCAGGCCTGTGATTATACAAATCAGCTTCAATATTCATATTCCTGTGGCTGAGATGTATTTCATGTGTTATTGTCTTGCAAAAAGCATGTTGGGTTATGCTGATCAGATCACTTCCTTAACCAGGAATTAATATAAAAATAGGGTAGTATGGATACACTGAATTTAGTGTAGGATTTGGGCACATCCTGGCACTTTATCAGAATTAGTTCTGATAAAGTGGGAGGTATATTTATCAAGGAGTGAAACCAGAGCTCAACACAATCCTTACAATCTTTATTCAGTTGTAGTGGATTTTTAGAGAAAGTAAGGTTTCACTGAGAAATATACCTAGAGGGATATCTCTAGAGAGCACTAAAACTCCCCTCTGTGGAACTGTGGCAGGCCCTGTGCCGAAGCTCTCAGGTGTTATGTGAACAATTTAGGGTTCTGTTTCTGTTCAGTATTCAGACAATTATTTTGAATAAAAAAATAATGTATTCAGTGTATGCCTACTGTTTGTGGAAGATGTATTGTAACTTTGTCACTTGCATATCCATTACTTACTCTTTTGCTACAAGGTCTACAGGGGAGGTGTACATACATGTCTACATACAAGGTGTTTAGGGGATTCTAGCCCACTTACAATATTTGTGGGCCCCATGGACAAAAATAATTAGATCTTGTACCAGAGTAAAGGGACTTGAGGTATACTTGTATTTGTAAGCAGGCAGGTTTTGTGGGGTGGGATTGAGAGAATGGCATAGAGGATATAAAGGGGATCCTGCACCAAACATTACACTGCTTGCTGTGCATCTTGCATCTGTTTTCAAATTACTTTAAGATTTTTAGATTTCAGTGGCTTTTCTTCTTAGTCTAATCATTCTCTCCTTTGGTCCTCACGTCTTTAACTTGCATCTGCTCAAGACTTTCTACCACACAGCTCTGTCCTAAAGGGGTCTTTTCACTTCTGTTTGTGCACCACCAATTTGTCAATACTTTGCATACACCTCCCAAGATTAGTGAGTGGCAGTCTAGGATAACATTAGTTGTACTTCACTACAGTTGTTCATAGAATAGATCTCCTTAGCATAAAATTATTCTTTTTAAAGTCACCCATCTGCAATATGTGTGTTAACAATATATACAGATGAAATATAGCGGGCCAGTAACCAGTGACATTGACATTGACTCAGCTGCAATGTGCATAATGCAATTTTGTTTTTACCTAGGAATTACCTTCAACCTAAAGGTGGCTGTAGCTCCAGGGTCCCCTGCGTCAATATAAGTATTTGTGCGCTATTTCGAATGGGAGGTGCAGCAAAGACACACCAGCACAAATATAGAAAGCGCTAGGAGTGGCATGGGATGTAATACCTTCATTGAGTGATGTCAATTCACACAGTGATTGCATCCATTTTGCACAACTGCAACCGAGACCTCTTATGTTCTGTATCTGAAGGTATGTCTCCTTCTGTGATTACATGGGGAACTGCATTACCTGGGGCATGAAATTCACAGCTTTCTTTATAATTAAAAAAGCTGCAGTCATATCCTGATTCATTGCTTATTCTACATATAGGATCAGCTTCAGAACAATCATCTCTGAATATTATGGCATATTTTATGTAAAGGTTTCAAGAATTGCTATTCCTTTATAACATTAAAGACTCACAGGGTAGTGGAGAGTCATGAGAAGACACGAGTTAAAGATTGGGAGAGGTCCCAAAAGTTTATTAAGGAAGGGGGGGAAGCCATTGAGTTTTAGGGTGAAGACACATGGAGCTATCAGTAGCAGCTACTTGTCATGGCCACAAAATTAGACAATTCTGATCATTTTAGCAGAGGCAATTCTTAATTTTGTCTATGGCAGTCTAGTGTTGTCTATTTTCTGGCACTTAGTAGCTGTGACAAGTAGCTGCTACTAAGTAGCTCTGTTTGTCTTAGCCCTTAAAATACATGGGTAATGTAAAAACTTGTGTGGTCTATAGCAATCAATAAAAAGTTTTACACAGTAAGCCAGTAAACTCTACCTGCTGATTCATTATTATGAATTATAAGGACTAGACATACTTTGTAACTGTTATGCAAAATGTTTAAGATTGATACAATGAACAACAGGGCTGACTAGTTTCAATAAAATACAGCAACCCGTTTCTCTACACAAACCATGTAAAGCGACTGCTATAGAGGTCTTTGAGATCACATTGAGAATACAGCCTTCTGCTACAGAAAAAAAATGTGTAAATAAATTGTAATGCCAACTGTCAGCCACACATGATCCTCAACATCAATGCCCAACCACTCTAGTGCCCCTGCGGCTGAATGAAAAGCCTTCCCAGCAGAAGCTGTTATAGCAGCCAGGGGCTGCACAGAGTTTAATATTTAATACCAGATTCAAAAAATAAGCAGGTACAGTAATTGACTAAATCTTATGTTACTGGTGCATAGTTCATTCAGTGCCACACCCACACCTGTGTTGGCAGCGAGTACTGTGGTACCTTAATAAATAAATCCCTCATGCACATGTAAATGTATAACTTCCTTAAAATCCAGTTTGCTCAATACTATCTAGCAGATAATCCAGTATACTCCCTAGACAGAACCCTGTAAAACTCCTTCTTTCCCCTAAGGTGTTTATGGTGATTACATTATTTTATTACATTTTGACCAGGATTAATAAAACAAATCTCTGTCCCAAATTTGCATTTCAATGCAGTTAAATGAAACCAACCTTAAATAACGACTCAGGCCTTAAAGAAAAAGGAATGTTCTGGTTTCAAAGGTTATAGTGTTCACTTTCTGATTTGGATTTTGCTTAGGAATTAGTAAAACAGACACGACAGAAGGACATAGAAAAGTTTCACTACATCAGAGTTTTCATTGAGTTCAGGTTTGCAATGATGACAGCTGGAATTCTGGGAAAAAAGATGCATTGTGGGAAAAACATGTATAATGTGTTCACTGTGGGTTTTTTTTGTTTTTTAATAAATTCACTTTTTTCCACAATGGGAGGAGTACAATGCTGGACCACTATTTATTTTTCTTCATGGTAACAAATTGTAAACCATAAAAAATTGAAAACTGTAATTTCAAAGAAAGCAGCACAGCTCTATTTCTAGTAATTTGAAACTGCACATTTACTTTCGTTTTTACTTCATGCATGTATAGGGATATTGCAAAATCCCATTGCTACAAATGTTGTGCCCCCAGTATACTTAGGTTAACAGATGACCTGAAAATTCAGGGACAAAAATTGCATGTTGCAGGGCTGCAATCAGTGTAGCCCTTCTAGCTGGACATGTCCCTGAATTTTTTAAAAGATTTGGTTACTGCACAGTCAGGGCCAGATTTCTAAACTCAGCCTTCTTAGGCCAGCCGCAACCCACGGTTTCTGTCCAGCAAAATAACATGCCCCCACTGCACATGTGTGGTCATCCTCTCATGCATATTTTTTCCACTTGCCACTGGTGCCCAGTGCCCAGTCCTTAGTGCTCCAGAGGCAAATGTGGCTGGGCATCGTTGCGCCCTAAGCCCAGGCCTTTGTGGCCTTCCCACAAATCTGGATCTACCTAGAGTTTTGGGAACAGGAGCTTCTTTTACCCTTCCTCTTGTTATAAAATATATTATTGGTTATTCCCTTCTGTATTTGCTCAGTGCTGCATAATTCATTTATATTAATCCCTGAACCTAATCATAGTAATAAATCCAGCTACAGTTAAATATGTAGAGTACGTGAGTATTGTTTCTCATATTTGTGGAAAGTTATTGTGCATGCCAGCAACAAAATGTGGTGGAATAAGATGTGACTGAACTGAACATGTGAGGAAAAAATCACAAATTCTGTTTTGTTGGAAAGATTCTCTCTTACGTTGGGCTGAAGGGGAAATTCACACATTATTTACTTTTCCATGAACAGATCATTAATTGGTGTAAGTGCTCCCCTGGGACAGCGTTCCCTTTCAAACATCCAGCTACCCCCTCTCCTATGTAAACAGACATTTTTCCATCACACTAATGTTCTGATGTTGATCTAAAATGACTGGCAGCTCCGGTGTGTGGAAAATACCTGAGCACAGGTGCAAATAGACCCTGTACATGTTCACAATGGCACCGTATAATGCTCCTGGCTTTCCTTGTGCAAAAGTATGCACTGCAGTGTTCGGAGTCTGGATGGTAACTAAGCATTAAGTTCATGAAATTGAAATTATTTATGTGGCTATGTGCCCAGTGCAGAAAAGGTTGATATTTTTAACTGATGACTCTCACTGGCAGTGAAGTGAAAACTGAAAGAAGAGAACAATGCTTTCTAGTTTAGCTCTTGTAATCACATCCTGTAAAAGCCTGATTTTGAGTTACAGATATGTATCAGAAGAGGCAGCTACATTTTAGTTTCATTACTAACCCCCAAGGTTTTAGTCTACACTGGGTTCACTATAGGGTAGCCACACTGCTGCAGTTTAAAAGAACATGCAGACAGAAAGGACAATTTGGTGACTTCCCACATTGCTGGTGGGCAAAATACAAGCCTAGACATGGGGCTTCTAGCAAATGATGAATAGTGCAGGGGGGCTAGAATATGCTGAGTTTCTCTTGAACAAAGAGCTAGAGCTTTCTCTTAGCTATCTTTAATAACCCCTATGTAATAGGGGTAGTAAACTGGAAAGAGGTCTAACGGTGCATGCCCAGACCAGTAATCTGTAGACATTGCCAAATGCCAGAGGGCTTGGCTGTAAGATGCCATAGACAGTCACTATTTATTGGGTCTGTTTGGGCCTCTGTGTACTTGAAATGCCAGGGCCTATTTTAGATCTCAGTCCAGGCCTGTACCAGTGTAAGGGAATTATAGTTATATAAACTGATCCTGAAAGCTATTTGCTCTCAGGCTAACCAATCAAACCTATTCTACCTTTTTGAGGTGTGTTTATGGCCCCCCAGCCTACTTGAGGGATCCATAGATTTATATATCATCATAATTTACCACTGACATAGTATATCAGACTTCTGGCCTAAAATTGCAAAAGCCACTATGCTAAAGTAAGAAAACCAGCAGTGATATTACCAAATTGCAATTGAGGAAATCCATACTTCAGGGTTATTCAGGATATAGTCTTATAATGTCAATGGCACAAAGATTATATATTAATTTTCAATTAAATATTGAATTAGGATTTTAGTTTATTCTAGTATGTACAATCAATAATAGCAGCCAAACAGTTCCACCCCTCTTGTGGCCTTACCTTCTTTATATTTGCTTCTAGAGCCAACACACTGAACTGAATCAACATGCAAAGGACTCTGTTTTTGCATGAGTTATATGCTGTTAGCATACAGTCCTAAACTGGCATTATTCTTTAAAGCCCTTCTAAAGCCCACATTAAATAACTCATAGATTTCCAGTAGCACAGGATATATGGATATCCTCACTTAAGCACACAGGGATCAGCCAGTGACTCAAAAGCTATATCAGATTCACCTGTGAGGGTATTGCTTAACATATGCTGGTAGTATGTTTCATCCTTTCCTTATTTTAAAAAAGCCAGCAATTTTAATGGTTCAGAATTCTAGATCACAATTTTGATAATGCGCTTTAAACCAATGTCATTAAAATTCATGCATGAGGAAAAAGATACATAATGTATTGTCTTGAAAGTTTAAAAAATATTGCATATTTTAGACGTCCACCGCATATTCTAATTATACATGCATGCCATGTAATGAAGGTAAAGACGTTAGTGGCAGAAGATGCCTATCACACAGTCACCCAACTCCTGCTGAGCTTGGAAGCTCAGAAAGTCCCTGTACCTGCCTGAGGGCTTGAAAGACATCTGCATAATGATCTCATGACAAAACAGCGGTAAATAAGCTAAACAGGGGCTTTTGTCAAGACCCTCGTCTGCTGTCACCAGCGGCACCAGCATAGGTTTAATGTTACCCAATAAAATGTAAAATGCAGAATCCCTATTAAAGGATCATGATAATACTCTGCCTTAAGGGAGCTTACAATTGATGTACATACTTAGTACTGTAACTATCCCACACTGATTTACAGAAACAATATAATCAGCCTGGCAAAAACAACTAACAAACAGAAGTGAATGGAATGATCCATTTATGAGCTAACACATATTATGAAAAGTCAATGAGATGGGAGCCCATATGTTTCACATGAGCTAAGCAAATAAAGTTACTTGTATTTGATGTAATGACATAATCATAGCCCCTCATTACCTTTTATAGCTGATACATATAACACCAAGTTTTCACAAGCTTTGTACTTTAAGCAGTTATCCAATATATAGGTATAAATGGAAATGCTAATACCATTATGAATAATAAAAAGAAGAATTTATGTAATGATTCAGCATGCCACTTCCTCTGCAGTGGCTCTGTAATGGTCCTAGGGAGTAGTGTGCAATAGGCTGTTATCTACGACATGGAAGGTTCTTAAGGATATACTGTGCAGACACATAAGCAGATTATTGATCTATTGAGCTATCTGATATACTAAATCCAGGAAAGACTTTGGTGCCATTAGATGCCTTTTGGCCCCACAGGAATTTATTCAGGTGGATTTTCTGTAGAAAACTAATAGTATTGTAAAATTACACATTATCCCCTTATTTTCTATGCAAAAACAACAAGTTTCATTAGTATATGGGATAACACTGGGCTTTGACAAATTTAACAGGATAATACACTTCCATCTGCATTTTGAAGCAGATATGGCAGTTAATTGAACTCCTTTCCTGCATTTTAACATCACATTATTCAAAATAAGAAAAAAATATAATTAAGAACTGTAGTCAGGTCTTGTTTTCCCAATGACTGAAGAGTGTATGAGAATGCATTTCATTGGTCTCTGTGTGTGTCACCTGGAACCTGCGCACATCAGTGTACATTTCTATAGGACTGCTCTCTCTGGGCTATGAATGCTGTTGTTTCCCACAGACCTATGGCACAACTTAGATCATAACCTATTGAATAAAACAGAAGCTGTTACAGGGAATTCTACATGATTACCATTTTTGTGCTTTTATTTATCCTGATTTGTGTGGACTATTACTGAAATGTACTAAAGAATAAACCCATGGGACACTGTGAAGCTTGCCTATTTAGTAAAGAATCTCTTTAATTTTAAAATGCCCACCGTTTTTGCAAATTGGTAGGCATTTAATAATTGGTATGTCAATGGAAAACATTTTTTGTATGGTTGCAGTATGCCCTAAATGGTGAGCAAAGGGAGCAAGGAAAAAGAAAGTGAATTCATTATAGAAAACCCATTGTAGCTGTGTGTTTATTAAAGTTTGTTCAATTGCAACCCCTCCAGTGTGAATTTTTAATTATGTTTAAATCCTTTGCTACTAGTTTATTTGCCAGTTTACGGTATTCTTTGGAAATGTTTTTTCTTCTCCAGTCTTTTAAAGGCATTTGCTACCAGAACAATCATAACAAACAGGAAACAAAGCCTGCAGTATGTTTACTCTAGGCCCCTGTGTGAGTTTTGCATTGACATGCAGGCTTCCTTTAGCTAAGGAACAAAGACACAGAGAAACTTTGAGGGCCACACTGTTTTTATTAGTTTCTGGGGTACCCAGCTGCGTATCCTGCACTGCCTGACAGTTTAAACAGTCGGGTAGCCGGTCAGCTTAGTGCTTCAGTTTAGCACGCAGCACCCTGAGTCAAGCAGTGAGCCACATCCAAAGAATGTGCAGTGCCCTTGACAGCAACTGGTATCGCTTTGAAGAAAAGCTACTCCACCCTGTAGGACATGCATATAATTCAGGCTCAACAGAAACTCAGATTTGCATGGTGGCTTTTCCAGCTTTCCCTGAGACATCATCACTTGTCTCCTTAAGGGATATCACTCACCCAGAGCATGCCAATGCAAGCTTACACTAACCTGTCCAAAAGAAATATTTATGCTGCCACCTACATTAGCTTTAGCATGATCATATTTAGAGCGAATGCGTTTCTTTGGTACAAGGTTTTCCAGCAGCTATTGTGCCAGTTTTGGAAGTTTTCTCTGTTGCTTTATGAATGCAGTATTCCCATCTTAAACTTTTAACGACTAAGATCTACTTAATAGTTTAAACCGCTAAGCTTAAAAGAGAAGTCGCCAATAAAAAGTTACAAGCATCTCTAAAAAATGATCTTGATTTTTTGTAATGTACTGTGCCAGTTAAATTAAAGTTGTGTCACCCCTGTATTTATGGAAGTCGCAACTTTAAGACATACTATTCTATATTATTAATAAATATGTTTCATGCTGAAGTTTGGTCAAAGGGAAAATAAAAATATAAAAAATATATTAAGAAACATTAAAATGCATTTAAAAGAAAAATATTGATTCATAAATATATATTTCTTATATAAAATGTTTTTTGCTGCTAAAATATAAAAGCTTAGTTTGCAGATGAACTTCACCTTTAAACAGGTATGCCAGAGGAATTTAGCAGTTTATTGAAAGCCATGATTTCCTAGACATCCATAAAGAAGTTATGGTAACATTGTATGGGGACCGAATTCACTTTATACATTGTTACGCTCAATGAGTGCAAAGGTGTAAAGTGATTTCAAGCTGTCATGGGTTCCAAAGTAGCCATTGTGTGCAGTGTATATAATAACAATTATTATAGGCCAATCACACCTGAGCACATTGGCAGCTTGCCTTTTCACTTTGTGATCACTTTTGTGACACAGATATGAGGGGCATTTAAATGGAAAATATACCTTATGTATCAGTATGGTTTACCTTCCACTGATTAATGAATTGTACCTGAAGCACAGACAGCATTCCTTTCATGCATTTATGCATTTAAGCACATAATCTGGAGTTGCCATAGTGTTGCTTCTGATGCGACATGGTCTAAAAGGAGGATTCCACAGCAATCCCATGAAGTAGTGCAATATGCAAATATTGTTTTGAATTGACATTTATTCTTTAGGAGAAATAAACCAGAGTATTTCACACACACACTGAAGGCTCCAGATATCCAGATAAACTGAGGCTAAATAATACCTGTTATTTGTCATATTAACATATTATACATTAGAAATAAAATATTATAAAATATTAATCAGACTGGCCCTGCTAGTTTTGCTATTTTATTAATAGAGAACTTGGATCTTTAGCAAGCAATAATTTATGACCTATATCATGGGAATGGAGCATCTGCCATATAGGTTATAAGGGGTTACAGCTACATGGGGCCCTAACAACACTGTTCATTAAAGGTATTAGCATCCATAGCTGATCCATGAACTTCCACACAGTTGCAGTTGGTGCCAATGTATCTGTGCACAAGTGTGCCTATTTACCAGTAACTTTATGTTTCCTGAGTAGATAGACTCAGAGATAGACATATTTGCACCTAATTTTATCATTTTGACACTATGGGGCACATTTACTAATCCACGAACGTCCGAAAAGCGTCCGAATGCGTTTTTTTCGTAATGATCGGTATTTTGCGACTTTTTCGAGCACTCAATATGAAAAAGTTGCGACAATTCGCGAAAGTTGTAATGGCTATGAAAAAGTCGCGACAATTCACAAAAGTCATAATGGCTATGAAAAAGTTGCGAAAATTCGCGCAAGTCGTAACGGCTACGAAAAAGTCGCAAAAAATACTAAAAAGTCGCAAAATGTTCGTTTTCCAATCCGAATTTTTCCCATTCAGATTCGTGGATTAGTAAATCAGCCCCTATGCATCAAACATGTGGCAATCCCTACACCAAAAATCCAATTTGAATTGGACACAATTGCATCAGGTACATCTCCCCCTAACAGCTGCAATCATACTGGGAATATGGGGAAAAACACTGCATTGTGGGAACCCTAGAATTACTGCCATGGTCAAGAACATTTTTAATGCAAGTACCTTTAATGAATACTACATAGTGTCAATGCATGCACAGCCTTGCAACTATCTGAGCTCAGGCACACATGTATTCATGACCATAAATGAACCTATGTTTTTAAACTAGGTAAAATTGTCACCCTCAACCCCACTTATACTTATTCAAAATGACTCTGCTTTTCCAGTATATTTACCATTATCAACATCCACAACAAATCCAGATATGAGAGGCATATTTCTTATGCCTTTGTGCAAACTTTCCTTGCCAGGGTGGTTGTGAAATATCACTGCCCATGAATCACAGGGCTAGGAACAGCAAAAATCTCATGTTTGCCCCAGGCTAAAGTGATGCATTTTATCTGTCATTTTAATTTTCTGATGAGCTTTTTTTTCTTTTTACCATTTAATTTTAACACATTTTCTTATCTGGGATTATTGATCGCTGATGCACTTTACAGTTTAAATCTTGTTATTCC
The DNA here is from genome assembly GCF_000004195.4 of Xenopus tropicalis. Taxonomy (NCBI): domain Eukaryota; kingdom Metazoa; phylum Chordata; class Amphibia; order Anura; family Pipidae; genus Xenopus; species Xenopus tropicalis. Next base: position 91,738,422 of record NC_030680.2, on the reverse strand, counting down.
AACAAGGGCAATATTATTATTTAGTTGAATTTTGGCAAATTTTGGTGCTTTTTCAGAAATCTACTAAAATGCAGTTGGAACAATTCACAAATTAGCTGCTTAATGTCGTACAGGTATGGGATACATTATCTGGAAATCAGTTAAACAGAAAGCTCTGAATTATGGGAAGACCATTTCCAAAAGACTTTGATTTTAATCAAACATTGTTTTTAAAAAACTATTTCCTTTTATTCTGTAATAATAAAACAGTACATTGTACTTGATCCCAGCAGCAAAACAATCCTTTTGGGTTTAATTCATGTTAAAATTCTTTTTTTATAAACTTAAGGTACAGAGGTGCAAATAACAAAAGGCCCCTGTTCTGGAAAACAACAGGTCCCGAGCATTCTGGATAACAGGCCCCATTCCTGAATCAGCAAATATAATGTTTCTGATAATCTGATAAAGAACACAATTTATCAGTATTGAATATATCTACCACATTAAAAACAATTTAAGACTTGGCTGGCCAGCCGACCAACATTCACAATCACATATAATCACATTAATTTGTTACCTTGCTTTAGTCTATATATACTCTATATATACACTTGGAAGTTAATATTTAGAAAAAGTTATTTTTAACTTCCAAGTGTATATTTGTGGCCTACATAGAAATTAATGACCCAGGCTCCTTCACACTTTAGCTAAGGCATTTCCCTGAACAGTGGTTAAGATCAGTGCAATTTGGCCATAATAGCATATAGCCAACATGCTTTAATATCCTTTCAATAATCCTACCAGATATTCCTGCCCTTGGCCTGTGTGCAGAGGCAGCCCAAATTGGACGGGCACCCTAGGCAATCCGACTGGCCACCTCGCCCTAACTGAACCTGCCTAGCGCCCCCTCACTGTTGCGCCCTAGGCAGGTGCCTCTTCTGCCTACCCTTAGTTCTGGCCCTGCCTGTGTGGGGCAGATTTATAAGGGGGTGTTGAAGTAGAAATTTAAATTTTATAGGGTTATAACACACACAGGAAATGTCTTTAACCACTTTAAGGTAGCCCCCTTTTATAGTGAAGAGAAAATGCTCTGTCTATGGCACAAAGGACTGGGCACAAGAGAGCAAAAGCCAAAGTCCTCTCACAACAGTTTAAAGGAAAACTATACCTTCAGAATGAATACTTAACCACCAAATAAATTACAATATTATATATCCAAAATATGTGCGAGTAAAAGAGACAATTGTCAAAACAAAAGCAAAGACTGCTATTTTGCAATTACCAGTGTGTTTTATCTGATAGTTCTGCAATATTTTTCTTGATAGAAATGATAAAAATCTCATAAGGACAAGCATTATAAATTCAGTGCTAATAATACACGCATCGACTAATGCAGTGTTTGAGTGGATTAAAGGTGTAGTTCACCTTAAAATTAACTTTTTGTATGATGCAATGCAAGCAATATCCTTTGATCTCCGTTACACAGCGCTTTGCAGAGATTATACATCAGCCGCATCATTTCCCACACCAGTGAACCATTTTTTAGTCTCTATTACATTAGTTGTACCAGGTGCCAGTTACCCTGCCTGTATGTTTTTAGAGTGTGGGAGAAAAGCAGAGTATTTGGCAGAAACCCCTATTTCCTTGAATGGAGTGCATATCCTTCTATGGCAAGATGAGGCAAGTCAAATTGCTGCCCCTGTTTTTTTTTTGCAAAACAGAACTTAGTAGAGGATGTATGTTCCTGCCTATTCACATAAAATGTGAAATGTGGCTGTTGCGGTGCTTTGCCGTTTGTATTTTTTAGTGTATGTTTCGGTGCATCAGCTGTGTGTCCTAAACACCAAGAGCCTTGTGTGCCCTAGAAGTGATGCAGTGAGCTGCAGGTAACCATATAGCCTGATGTGTTTAGGTATTATCCCCAATAATAAACTGTCTGTCTAATTTCATAATGGCCTAAAATCACATTGAGCTTGTTAACCCATCCTTCACATTGTTTGGCTTTCAGTAAAGATGATTAAAATAGAAAGTAACTGAGCGTGCACAAATCCATTCATTCAGAGCATGAAACCACTATAAACACCTGCAGCAGCCCATTCATTCTCCCTTAAGCAGACTATAAGTCACAAGGGCAAAGATTGTTGTGTTCACAGGACATTCCTTCTCTGCATATTTGCATTTGCACATATGTATGAGTGTATTTATACAATGCAAAAGCTGTTCAGCAGTATACCTAGTTTACAAAAAATACAATAAAGGGAATAAAGATAATAAAGGAAGAATAAATACAAGAGTATTGACAAGAAACATAAGAATGACATTACTGTATTTTAGAGCTTACAAGAGTCTTCTAACCAATCAAAACTAACATACTATGACTAGGAGCTGCAATACAGATTGTCTTTCGTAAAGTTTTTTTACTCCATGGTGGACAAATGTTCTTTGGAAAGCTATATTATTTGGACGACTATAATCTTTTAAGATGCAAAGAGGTGTGGTACAATTGCTACATGCCATAGAATGCAATGCCTAATTCATCCATACATAACTGTACATTTCCTCAGAAATGTAGCTAAATGAACACAAAGGAAACATTTTATGATCTTTACTTTCATTTCCATATCTGAGTAAAGATCTACATAAATGCTTTGGAGAAATTAGGGCAATTTGCTTTGAAATGAGGCTGATAACACTGCACAGCTTGGGTGATAGCACCACCAAATTCCCAGGTACCTACCCAGGCATCTACTCCTATGGGGTATCCATTTAACAGTCTTGTGCATACTAAACATGACTACATTGATACAGCTGCCACTCGAGGCATTAGGATTATAAGACCTATTTAAGACAGACAAATTTCTAAATGCAGACAAATGCTTGTAATAAGTGAACAGATTCAGCCATGTTGATTTTTCTGTGTTCAGATGGACGCTTTTAAAAGCTGTTGTACTTGCACACACAGAAACCTTCCTTCATATTTACAGTACATTCTACATTGACAGGTAAAGATAACATGAGGACGCCAACTGCTGCAATGTACACATGCAGTTCATAGAAGCTGCAGGCAGTTTCCATTTTTAACATTATTGCTATTCTTAAAAGGAAACTATACCCATGAAAAATGCAGGTCTCTGTAAAAATATATTACAATGTATTATAAAATATATAAAGATTTTTTTATAAATAAAAAATATATATTTATTGAAGTATGCCACAGGATAATAGCATATTGAAAAACTGTCACTAGGGTTGCCATCTTTCCTGGGAAAAAATATTGTTTATATTTTTATGTATCTTTTCTATTAACAACATTGACATCAAGCATCACTTGAGGCCAGGTGGCAACCCTTCACTCATATGTGGCTCTGTGCTTAAACACAAACCAAGGGCACCCATACAGATGATGTTAGCCAATGAATTGACAGAGCTGAACATTTTTCACACACACACTTCTTCCTGTTATAATTAGTATTTGTATGATTTCTTGTCAGTTGCACAATACAGGCACATTGGTCTTTCTTAATCCACTTACTGTGATATAAATTATTCTTTGGTTAAGTACGTGTTATTAATAGCTCTATATAGTTTTCTGTTAAGACAAGAAGCAGCCACCATATGTGGCAGTAGGGAATAATTGATCTACTGCCCGCCATACTGCCAGCTCCTTTGCTTTCACTCAGCTAAGAGTAGCAACAAGTATACAAACTAGCCCCTGACCCATGGATATGGATTTCTCTGGCATTCTCTGAGTCACCTTTGCAATTATCTGAAGATCAGCAAGTTTTCTGCCTGTGCCATACTTGCCAAGCCAAGCTGCTGCATGGTACAAGGAGGCTGCTGTTGATCTTGGCACATAGTCTCAGACACACCTGTTGTACAAACTACACAGCCATGGATTCAGCACAAAAAATGATATTTATTGTGTTTGTTAATATCAAATGCACACAGAGATATAGATGAAGATACAGGTGACAGGGGTTTACTAACACAGTAATGGGATACAGTGTGTTACATTCATACACACATGAGCAAATACACACAGGTGCACAAACATAAGGAATAGCAACATTCTTAGCAGCAGCAGCAGCTTCAGGTGTATGCATACAGGCACTCAGCGGTACTCACTGTATACCTAACATACAGTGTTAGGTATGTGAATCATGAAGATTGGACAAAAGACCAATGCATATCATTTAAAAGCAATAATATTTTTGGTCCAGATCAACTTGTCATAATATCTTTTGTGTTTAATCTTGGGAAATTTCATTCAAGACAAAATGTATACAGTAAGAGGGCACATGCATAGAAGATTGGAACTGTACACAAGCTTGTTTGTGTTTGCCACTACCAGAAATACACAGATAGACCCATAAAATAGAGCCACATAACGTTTGGGGTTAAGGCATTTATACTACACTGCTCAGAGACCCACTCTGCCCCTATACCTCTCGGGCTCCCTCGCAATCAAATGGCCATTTAAAACGGTCGGATTTTTTTTTTTCGAATTCAGATTTTTTTGCACTAAAAGCTGCAGGAAAAACGCCTAAAAAGAGGTTTTGGGGTTTTTTTATGCTTTTTTTGTGCGGAAATTCAAAAAAGTACAGGTTTCAGTGCAATATATGCACTACCAAACTGGCCTGCAACTTTTCAAAAGTCTACCCAATTTTCCAATTTTGCATCAAAACCATGTTTTTTTAATGAGGAGTGTGTTGAGGTGAAGGTGAAGCTTTATTCTACCTGGTGTATATAAACACCTTCTGACAAATCTCTGTAAAAGAAGAGTAAACTATAAAGAGTAGAGGAAAGGTATATACTAACTAAAGAGATTGGCTATGGAAATCAATCATGATCACAATGAAGGCGACTCCTTGCCCCAGTTATTTGCATGGGGCCATGAGCAAGAGCACTCCGGCTGCCCTCTGTTGATGACTGACTGGAGCATTACTGCCTTGGGCAAAGTGTCTGATCTCTGGGTCACTGAAATGTGACCTTTACTTTCTAGAAAAACTCAGGACCTTCATGTAATATTGTGCTCAATGTAACGCTGTACATTTTAAATCACAGTTATAGTGTCTGCGGTTAATTAATATCATTATGCAAAATAGTGCCTTTAATATACTCATTACTTAAGATGGCCATACACATTCAGGTTTTAGTCTTCTTCCACTGATATTGATCATATATTTAAATGCAATGATCTAAAACTAACATTCAGACTAACATTCTGAACATTAAAAAGTTGGCAGCCACCATTTGTACAAAAGTTACTTCCTGGAAATGCACTGTAGGTCCCCCAAGGATATTGTCATATACACTATACATGCGCAGATTTTATTATCCAACCAAAATTTTCCAACCTGTCCAATCGACTAAACGTACCAATCGCCATGGTATGAAAATTATCAGGACAATAATTTGGAGCCCACACACAGACCGGGACACGGACCGGTGCGTGTATGGCCAGGTTAAGAAAAGCCACAGTCTCTCCTTGCTACATATAAGCTCCTCTTGTCCTGGCCATTAGCCCAAACAAACAATTAAATCGTATTTGGCTAATATCTGGCAGGTAAACTGGGAATAGCCTCTCTAGAGGTGAAAGTTATTAAAAGAAATAATAACCCAAGAGATAGATAAACGAGCAAATAAAAAAATAAACATTGTAGCCTGTTTATACTGTATATAAAGTTTACGAAGATCGTCATTTATTGTAGATATTGATCATCTGAAGGATTATCCATAAACAGAAATCATTGTAGAAACTTTAGTTTCTATTGAGGATGACTTAGCAAGTTCTAGCAACACTGCAAATAGGTATACTTACCTGTTTCCAGGTTCAGATAAAACCCTGATGTAGATAACAAATTAACATTTAATTAACACTAGGAGATAATTGAGTACATATTGGGGGAAAATAGCATAATTTGCAAAGCAATTCCCCATCAATAGCAGGTGTAAAATGAAGGGTTCCCTTTGGCCTTACATCACACCTTGCACATAACTCACTGAATTAACTGAATTAGGCACACTAGGCAATACACAGACAAGAAGCAAGTTGTGCCTCCAAAATGTAAAATAACCCCACTGTATCTATGTGAATAATGCAGCTAAAATCAGAATAATGCAAAGTTATTTATGTGATACTATGCAAGAAGCAGTGTTAACCATAGTTTTCTTTATTCTATAGGTACTGTATAACTAGGGAAATACACTTGTTTATACTCCTCACTTCCAAAGCAATAGGTGCAGGCAGAAACTGTGGAGGGTATGAAACACTGCACCTAGCCCTTACAGTCCTGTGTATTTAAAACATATAGATATTGGGAACTGTGAAAGTCATTACTTGGCATACTAAAACATGTGTAAAGGCTTTCCTGCATTCACAGCCTGTCCAGTGAGGAGACTTTATAACTAAACTCCAAGTAACAAAACACTGGAACAGAGGGCAGCAATTGCACCTTGGAGATAGATCAGTCTCCCCTCCCATGTACCATGGCCATGTAAGCTGCTATTTCCACCACATCTGCTAATCTCTATTTTCCTGTTGCAGTGAAAGTTAGCGGAAATGAGAAAAAAAGTAGATTGTGCTAGCGAGATAGAAAGGAAGAAAGCCTAACATGTCCAAAGGTTTATTTTATGTATTATTTCTTTTTTTTTTTTGTCTCGTTCAGGAAATTTACCCCATCTCCTCTTCCCGTTTGGCTGGACCGCTGCCTCAGTCCGGATCTGGATTTGCGTAGGCAGAGTTAAAAATAGCAGGGGTATATAAAGAGAGCAGGAGAGCCCCGCAGACCATAACACAGTGTAAGGCCTCCAGATAACAAGGGATTCGCTAACACCAAGAAATCCTTCAGCAGTCACCAGTCTCAACAGGGACAAGAAACAGTTCTTATTCTGTACAGCTAATCAGCTGTGTGTGTGCATTCCAATATACATGATCAAGATAAATAGATAGGGAGACAGCCATAGACCTGGTGTAGTACAAGTATGTGATTCCTTAAAAACCATTATCCAAAAAGATTCAAATTACAGGATGTCCATCTCCCGTAGATTCCATTTTAATCAAATAATTCACATTTTTAAAAACAATTTCCTTTTTTCTGTAATAATTAAATAAAATATAATTAATCCTTACTGGAAGTAAAACAATCCCATTAGGTTAAATTCATGTTTAAATTATTTTTTAGTAGACTTAAGGTATGGAGATCCAAATAACAGAAAGATCCCTTGTCTGGAAATACCCAGGTACTGAGCATTCTGGATAACAGGTCCCATACCTGTAGTAGTATTAACACGTATTTATAAAGCACCAACATTTTGTACAGGGCTATACAATAAATGGGTATATACATGGAACATACAAGATTACATTCAGAATAACCAATAAATGATGCAAGAGGTGAGCCCTGCCCACAAAGCTTACAATCATGAATGGCAAGTAATCAAAACTATAAGGAAAGGAAGTACTCACAATGATCACTGGATTTAAACTTATGTGTAAATGTTTATCTGAGTCTTGAAACAAAGCAGCAGCAAATTGTTACTTTTTTAATCAGTTGGCTTTGGCTACATTGTTTCAGTAGTCATAAGCAGCAGTGCAGAAATATTAACTGCAAGACTGATACTGATTTCAATTGCAATTACATTTACAAATAAATTAGATAATCTGTATTTAACAAATAATAAGAATTAATTTTTCTTATATTAGGCAAAAAATAAACTGTGCTTTACAGACTGTTTATCATTCACATCAATATAATACCTATACAGAGCTACAGAATGCATTGGCACTATATAAATAAAAATAATCAGATTAGGAGCCAATGTTCTTGTGAGCATTACGTCAGGTAGCAGGGTATAGGATTGCCCTGGTGCATTTTCCAGTCTGTACACAAAATAGGATCTTCACATTGGATATATTAGGAAACCCTTAGGTCTTCCTTCCTGTGTTGTGCTAAAGCTTTGCTACAATTCCTGGTTCCACCAAAGTCAAGTTCCTTAGGTGCCCTGATAAGATAAGTTATCTGCTTATGTACACACCATCTGTAATTCAGCAGCTGATTGCAGGCTTTCCTTTTACTGCTTGGATTAGCTGCTCTGTTCCACATACCCAACAGCAAGAATCTGACACAAAAGCAACAATTATAAAATCTGATCATGTAAGAACCAAGGTTCCCAATTTAATTAAAAAGTAACAATAACTCTCAACTGAATTAAATAAACCACTGATTAGCTTTAATGTTTCTCTCTAAAATGATGTAGAACTGTAAACTGTTTTGTGTAAATAGCTTTGTATTTAGCTGTGATATTTGACAGCCATGTTTCCCTGCTTTCCATCTGACTGCTCTATACAACTCTGTCATTGGGTGAAGGGTGCTACTAGTAGCAGCTACTTCCAGTGGCTACTAGACAATGCTGATCATTTACTGATAATTGTCTCTACCTGTGTTTTAGCAGAGGCATTTCTCAGTATTGTCTATGGCAGGGTATTTTCTTATTGCTGTTAGAAGTGAGCCCCCTTCAGGTCAGGCAAACAAGGAAAAATCTGAAGATCAGTTATATGATCAGCCATGATAATCCACTCAAGCACAGCTGGGCACTTGGGATCTGCTACATTGCTGCCAGTACGAACCATTGGAAATCCTCTGCACTGGGATAGATGCCTTTCTAGTGGTATTTACACTCTGGGTGCATGACAAAGGCAAGCATAACAAACACACCATGCTTTTCACTTTCCCATACATATGCACGCTGAGAGAGGGAGCTTGTGTCACTTGTTTTCATAAGGGAATCTCGGTCAATTGTCATGTATTGCTCATTACGTAAATGTTCATTTGCACCTAAAGGGATATTAGGGAGACAAGTGCAGGTACCCTTCGCACGCATATAAAGAAGCCTATACTTGGCACACTTTAATAAAATATAATCATTTTCACTAGAACTGTTTCACTACATATGTGGATTATTGGTCACTGAGTGTGCCCCAGTTCCTGCACTTACTCAGTGATGCCAAGTGTCGAAACGTGGGTTGTCCACTGCGGCAGGGGTCAAAGCTGCGTAATTATGCCTTTATTATAATGATTTTTAATAGTGAGGTCTCCTATTTCTAATCTTGCCAAAATTTAGCCCAAACTCATGAAGTTTCAAATGGAAGCAATCATTTTATACTCCATCAGCCGCTATAATTGCATTTACCCTACAATGCAGACTTTTCGCTATATGGTTAGCGCACAAGATAAGGAGTCATTTATGCAATTAATGAAATGTCCTGCTAATTAGAATTTTCTTTCATAAAATGCTTCTCCTTCCCCAGCATGGTCCAGCTACCTGGTGCCAATGGTGATACCAGCCAAGGTGTAAGTCTGAACACATCAAAGTGCCATTGTGCTAATGTGATGCTGCTTCTCGACACTACTATGCATACAATTGGGGCCAAGCTCCATTTCAATGGATCAGAGACTCTCATGTAAGGTTCTCCCCAGCTTGGCTACTGTGCTACCTGGCAATGAACTCATTACAATAGTCTATTATCCGTGTCACTGCTGTTTGTCCGTATCGCCCCTCGCATCTCCCTTATTACTATTATTACAGTATCCAAACCCTGTAATTGCTATTTAGTTGGTAAATCTGACATTGATGCAAGGTCAAACTCCTGGGTGTGCCAAATTGCTTACATAGGCAATCCCCACAGATATCAATAAAACATAACCATAAATATACACATAGGAACTGTTAGTCCTCACTGTTTATTTACACAGGAATTGTAAGATGCATTGCCGACGGTACATTGAAGGTGCAGGGTTATAATAGTAATACTACCTAATATGTCTGGGCTTAAACCATGTGGTAGAATTTATTTCCCCTTTAAATTTACAGTTTGGTTTTCTGTGCAGAAAACACAATATTCCACACTTTTGGCTTAATATATGAGTGAAGGCCAGTGCATTGTCCAGACACGTTATTTCCAAAATGCCATATGTGCTAGGTACAACTAGGTGGTGATATTCTTTTGAGATCTCTGGAGATTTCCTGTTTGGAGTGAGCAATTTGGCAGCTCCCACGCCCATGAAAAGTATAAATAAGCTGGGGTTGTTTTACTTCTACATACAATAAACTGCATCCTAATACACGCGTTTAGGGGAAATGAACTAGATAGAATATAAGTAACACTGATATGCAGCCACACCAACCAGACTTATCTAAAGTTATACATACATACATACATACATACATACATCTAATGCCCCTTACAGTCCCTCTATTCTCCAGCGGAACCGTTCAGTGCCGGTCCTAGTTGGAGCCAAGAGGTTAATTGCAGACAAACAACAGTCGTGTCCCTACTTGTAGAATCTACTGAGCTGCTAGAGGAACAGGCACAGAGCAGGAACATTTTTATTGCTACAATCATTATCACAGACGTATAAACGCAACCTATGGGAGGTGCACTTGTAATAAAGAATCATTTTTGAACCCTAGAGTTAATGATCTTGTACAAAATAAAGAATTTCATGCGGGACTACATTAATTTCACACATCTGTAAAACAGCGGTTCAGGTTGCACACAGCACTCACAGGCACACAGATTGAATATTATTCAGTAAATGTAAGTTTTGCTATGGAATATGCCAGTTTATTAACGCAGAAACTTTAGTCCATAACAACCCGGTAAATATATTGGGGTCATCTTCTTCAAACAGTAAGAGACCTATTTCTAAAGTCCTGTGCCAGACGCGCACAGACAGTGCAACAAGCTGCAGCAAGGAGGTAGTGCAAAGAAAAACAAGCGACTTCTAAGAAAGAGAGGGGGAGGCTGGAATTGGGGATAAGCCTTATCTTTTCTTAACAAACTGAACCGTCTCAATGAAGAGGCAGATTCTCGGTATCAGCTGAATAAGCGCCAATTTGGATTCTCACTCACGGCTCCTGGGTTCACTTTCTAACTATCCCCCCACCCCAGATCTTTCAAGCATACAAGTAGCGCCCAGTTCTGCGTCTTTGGCACATCTGTCAGCCTGTACTAAGGACAAGGAAAACTTATTTAGCGCATAACTCAGACTGCGTTATTAATATCTCGCCAGTGACGTTTCTTAACTGTTTCATTAACATTCATCAAGTGATATTATTAAAAGAGGAAAGCCCCTATTTAACGAAAACAGACGCAGAGCACGTTAACCTCTTTAGATTTGCTTCTGTGTCCTTTGGTCAATTAACAAATCGTTTAAACGATAATGATGTGATAAAGTGTTCCTGACAGTTCCTTACAGTTTTGAAACCTACAAATCTAATGCTGGTAAAAAGTCCCAACGCTCAGAACAGCAGTGGGCTTTCCCAGCGTCTGCCAGAGGTTGGGGCAATAAGGTGCATGCATTGCGATGCTGCGCAAAGGTGGCAAGGCGCAGTGCAGAGCCACACGCACCAATCCGAGCTGCTTTAGATTTACTGTAGGCAGCAACATTTCCTATTAAAAGGAATTATTTTTACTTTTTTGATTGCGATCAGAATTTGCACTTCGCATAGATATAAGCTTTGGATTCATCTCTACTTTCCATTTAGACTCCAGCAAAATAGAATAAAAACATAAGACATGATTGGCAGGTACATCATTTATCTTATATCAATTCTGGCGAGGATTCAGAGCCCATCCCTAATTAATAAAGTTGCAGAAGGAGACATATGTTAATTTAGATAGCAGCTATTCCTCCCACACAGGTTCCATCTTTACCCATCCCCCTTAGCCTAAATTTCACAGCCCCAATTATGTCAGGCTCTTTCAATGTGTTTGTTTTTCATGTTTTGTTGTTTAGTAAGATTATTATTAGTGATTCTGTTCTTATGTATGAACCAACTCTTTCTCTTTACGGAGAGAGTCCAACATACAGAAAGCTTAATGCTTGTCCCCAGCCCCTGAACACCTTGTATTTTAGCTAGTGGTGCAACTCCGTCTGGCTTGGCAAGTATGGGATGCAGTGGCTGCTTCTGACAGAATGTTGCTAAGAGGAATCCTCCTAACTACTCTTAGACCAGTGACCAGTTCTTAGCCACCTGCCAAGTCACTTAGAACAAGGGTGATCACCCACAGCAAGCAACAGAATATCTATCTCTCATCTATTTCTAAGGCAATCAATACTGCTATTAACTCTACTACTCATAAATACATTAAACGATAGTTCCCTTGGTTATAGGAAACGAATGTACATTGCAGATTAATTACATTATTATACAACAGTATCTGTAGGAAGAAGCGTGATTTTCTTTCTTCTGTCTTGTTCTTCTCAGTACAAGTGCTGATTCTAACGAATTAAAGTGTCCTGAGTTGTTTGCTAAATTTCATCTCTCACTGCCACTTCTTTACAAGTTCCTTGCGTGTTCTAATCATGTATCCCAGACCTGACAATCAGCCTGAGGGGGTGGGCGTGGCCAGTGGCAAAGTCTAGTAAGCGATCCAGTATGTGTACAAACACATCCATCCGTTCGACCAATCAGAGGAGGCCTTTTCATTAGTATTCACCAATCGGGACGGGCCGAGGACCTTAACAAGCGCCACAGCTGGGGGATCTGGAGAGTTGACTGAGAAAGTTTCTAGAGAGAAGAGCTCCTGCTGCTGCTGGGGTTCTACAGTCTGGCTCCCTGCTCATAAGTCACCTGCAAGCCTGGTGCAGCCCGGGGAGCACGTTAGGATGAGTGTGGCTTTCTCAACCCTTCAACCAGTGGAAGAAAAGCAGCTTGGGATGGTGTCGGTAAGTACAGCTTTTCTACAAAAAATACATTTCCTTCTGTCCAAATGTCATTGTGCTGCCTGGGTTGCTGTTCCCTGTACGAGTCTGTCTGTCCGGGACAGCAGCTCCTTTCTCTGCGCTAAAGTGCGTGTTTATAGGAGGAATTAGGAGTCTGAGAAATTTGCCGAGTTAAAGAAACACAAGGAAAGCAACTCTTGAAAGTATTTCTAGTTATTTGCACAGCAGCCACGGTGTTTGCTGAGTGTCCCAGCCCGTGACTATTAGGCAGAAGGAGGGGAGCAACTTGTTCTACAGGTTTCCCACTGTTAATAATAATAATAATAATGCGGCTGTGCCCGGTGATTTTGTCGCAGCTCTGCTTGCGATCAGCTGCTCTCCGGGAGTGTCAGGGCTGTGCTTACACGGTCTAACTGCGATCTCTTCTTGTTCCACAGGACATGGCTATGGATGACCTCAGGCCACTGGCCGATATGAGCTACACCATAATTGAGCATTGCATTAAGAAGGAAGAAGATGACCTAGGGAAATTTGTTGACTTGGACTTTATATTGGCTCACACCAGCAGCAACCAGAATGGCGGCACCCCGGTAGGACATGGTGGCACCTACCCATTGCCTGAGACCCCTGAGAGCTGCAGTACCACCTATGACAGTGATGGATCCTACACTGCCAACCACAAATATGGAGGAGGGAGCTTTGCTGGGAGCCCCCATCATAGTTATGTGGCGGAGCTGCTGACCCCCGATGTTCCCTGTATAGATGTGAACCCTGATTTTGGACTAAAGGCTAGCATGCACAGCAGGAAGTACACGGAGCTGCGAGTATCTGGCATGGACACCCCTGGGCATTTGCCAGCGGACCACCTACAGCACCTGAGCCATAAGATTAAAAAGGAGCGACCTGAGCAGTCGTGTATGTTGGGCTCCAGCTCCCCCACTTCCCCAGACTGTATTAGCCCCATTATGGAGCAGAAAGCTAGCATCATGCAGATGCACGGCCAACTCCTTCCCAACCCTGCCTATTCCCAGCACAGGGTGAGCCCCCCAGTGCCCACAGAGGAAATGTCCCCCAATGACTGCCACATGATCCCAGAGCTGCACTGCCTTCCCCTCATGCCAATGGCACAGCACTACCCAATAGCCACCCCCTACCCCACTCATTTTGCCAGCCAGCCCCCCGCACAGTTCCATGGACAATTTGGAGTTTACAGAGACCCCATGAAGGTTCACCCCGCTATGCATGGAATGATTGTCACCCCTCCCTCATCCCCCTTGCTCGAGTATTACCCCGCCATGAGTGCCACGGATGACTGCAAACCCAAGAGGGGCCGGAGATCGTGGGCCAGAAAAAGAACTGCCACTCACAACTGCGAGTACCCGGGCTGCGGCAAAACCTACACCAAGAGCTCCCACCTGAAGGCTCATATGCGAACTCATACAGGTAAGCGCAGTTCCGCGACCCGCCACTGGGGGCGGTAATATACAGAAATGCCGAGAGCACAGTAATACAGTATTTCATCAAGTAGTTTTAAAATAAGAGTTCGAGGCAGAATTTATAATGCTAATAATAAAACTGTTTAGCAGAGCTAATTAAGATGACAAAATATATCAATATATATATATGTATTAGAGTTGAAAATATGATTGCCTTGCTATAACAAATGCTGACCTAGATAATGAATACATTGTCTAGGTCAGTTCAGCATTTGTTATAGCAAGGCAATTCTAATTAATAAAGAGATATACATTTTCAGCTCTTTGTCTGCTAACTTTGGGATTTCTGAGAAGTGCTGTAAATTGTAGTCCTGCAGTCACTGTCTATATGTCATTAACTGAGCATGATGAAACAGTACTTATAATCTTTCTACTGGAATCTCGAAAAGACAGTTGTATTCTGTTAGTATGAACGACCTAGATATCTCGTATATGACACATGTAATAATATTTCGTTTATGATTTCCTCTAGGAGAGAAACCTTATCACTGTAACTGGGAGGGCTGTGGATGGAAGTTCGCAAGATCGGACGAACTGACGCGTCACTTTCGCAAGCATACGGGTCACCGACCCTTCCAGTGCCACCTGTGTGAGAGAGCCTTTTCCCGATCTGACCATCTGGCCCTGCACATGAAGAGACACATGTAAAGAGAGAGCACCTTGTACAAGCTCACAGTAATATATTCAACTCAAAGACTATTTATAAAGAAGAAATATTTTCTTACTGGGGGGATGTTTATGTATATACAGCCTTGTATAATGTAGTATTTAAGAATCGAACCTGATCGCCAGGTGAATATGCGGTAACCAGATATATATAAATATATTATTTAAAGAGAAAGCAAGATCGCTATATGTAAAGGGGGGTTGGTTACTCGGCATTTGTACAATATTTGTAATTTAGCTTACTTGCGTTTTGGTAAGGTGAATTGAAGTTCTTGGTTGCCCTGGAATGTTGCAGCTATTCTATTACAGATATTTTTTACTATTTTTGTTGTTGTAAAATTGAACTGAAATGTTCCAGAGAAGCCCCGTGCTCTTAAATGAGAAGTGCAATTTTAATTCAGTTTGACATGCCTATTATTTTTACAAATTAAATGGAGAGAAACAGCGACATCTAATGGACAATCGATGCACTATATGAATGGAAGTTCGGCAGTTAGTCCAAAGTACTTTTTTCTGTATATAGCATTTAAAAAATTGGCCATTTTGCAGGGTCTAATGTTTTTATACTTTACAAAACTTTGTATATATATTTTTTTAAATACATAAATTTCTGCTAGCATTGTTTTGATCCCTTTGGAAGGGATATAAAACTATTTGGTACTTGCGAAAATTGTAAATAGTTGTATAATAAAACTCATTATTTGCCAAATTAAATTTGTATTCTCGTGTTTTTTGATAATTTTGTAGACAAATATGTTGGAAAGACTGGGTAGCATGAGATACAAAGGTTATCATTACAGAGTCAAAATAATACAAAATATTAATAAAAATAATTGAAAAAAATATACAGCAACTGAACGTATAGGTTTATTATTTTACCCTGTAAATATACAGTAGAGCTGACAGAGCCTTCTAAATTTATTTATATCACACTGAATTATATAATACACACTGTCCTCAATTTAAATAAAATATTAACACATTCAGTTGCTTGGTTTTAATGCACCCAGGTTCCACCTAGTCGGAAACCCCCACGCACCAGCATACAGTATGTCAAAGTAGCACAGTGTTGCTTAAACAGTAAATTCTCTTTCCTTGTTCCAGAAATACGATTATTTCTTAATTATCTGTTGCCTTTGGTCACGAACAGCATTCCGCATCCACGCTTTATGACTAATATTCCAGAATGCATTTTTAACAAAAGTGACTCACAAGAGATTGTTTGTGCAGTCTGATCCGGTATCTCTGGAATGTCCAACCTACTGATTTCCAGCTGCAACTGAATTACAACCTTTAATAGGGTGTAATAGTTTAGTAGCAGAATGGAGGAGAGCAAACTGAAACAACACAACCCTAAGCCTGCTGAAAATAAGTATTATGGGCAGAGGAGTTTTAGTAAATGGGCAAAGGGGACACACCTGGGCAGCATGTCTACTCCAGGAAGCACAGACCATTTCTTCACTGCCTGCCTTACTGTATTGAACTTCACTATGTTTAAACATTACTTCTCTGTGGGAAGAACCCAGCAATGTCTGCTTTAAATAATATAGTTGACTGACTACAGCATATACCCAAAGGATGTAATTAGCATATAAGGAGAGACAAGAGACGTAAGCAAAAGCAAAACAAACAATCATTTAAAAGTAAAACGAATATTAAGTGTATGCAAACTTGGCATAGTTTGCATAACTGAAGACATTTACAAAAACACAGCTACAATGACGGATTGACGTGTTATGACATCTTGTTCACAAAGCTACGGCAAAATGCCCTTAAACAATAACAGGGAATTAGTATTTCAGTATTCAGGGTGGAAAAATCCCTGTAAGGTAATTTTTAGTAGATTTTTGCAGATCATGTCCAAGGAGCAGCTTTACCAAAATGTGAGATTAGAGCTCACCACAGAAAATTCACCCACTTCCTTTTCATTCCTATAGGATTTTTAGAAGTGTATTTATCAAATAGTTAACTCTAACTTTTAACCATTGATATATACACTTCTTAAAATCCCAATAGGAATGAAAAGAAAGTGGGTGAATTTTTCTGTGGTCAACGCTAATCTCCCATTTTCATAACTCTGCCCCTTAGTGTCCAAATGATGTGGGTGAAAGCAGAGCATCTGCTCCTCTGCCTGTTATTATGGGGTCCCCTTTGCACCCCAGCACCTAATAATTTATAAAGGTTTAATGGTAGGCACAACTTTCCTTTTTAACAACTTTTCCATTTAAGCAGACCAGCTTTCTTATAGGGACAAGTGTATCTGTTTCAGAAGTGATGCTGTAATAACAGCAGAGAACAAGACACTTCCTCTGCCTTTTCAGATAATAAAAAGGATTAGGTCTGTTTACTGGGTGTCTGGTTTTAGTTTTGTCACTCGTTACCTGCTCAAGCATATAAAATTACAAACCTGACAGTGTTGTGAGGAGGGAAAGAACAAAACTGCTTCCCCAACCTGCTTAAGAAACAACATGCACGTCAGGTTTCCTAAAGGTATAAAACCAGTTAGACATTTGCAATTTTAGATTACAGCCGGGGTGAAGTCATGTTCCAAAGATCAGCCACCATGCCCATTTGGGAAGCAACCCTTTGATTCTGGTGCTCAATTAAAATGAACACACTTTCCTCTAAAAACCAATTGGCCTTCATGTTTTATTTTTTATGGTTTTATAGTAATTTAGATTTTTCTTTATCAGCTTTCCAGTTTGGTATTTCAGCAATTATGATTGCTAGGGTCTTATTTACCCTAGCAACCAGGCAGTGGTTTGAATGAAAGATGGTAATATGAATAGAAGAGGGCTGCATAGGAAGATAAGTAATAAAAAGTAACAATAACAATAAAATAGTAGCCTCATAAAGCAATGATTTTTGGCTGCCAGGGCTGGGAAACCCCCATTTGAAAGATGGAAGTCACAAGAAGGAAACAAATAATTCAAAAACTTAATAAATAATGAAAACAAATTGCTAAATTTCCAGGAATAGTGTATTCTATAACATACTAAAAGTTAACTTAAAGGTGAACCTCCCCTTTATAGGCTTTCCATAATGCCTCTTTCATTTTCTCTTGTTTCTACAAGGGTGAAGACACACGGAGCTACTTAGTAACAGCTACTGGTCACAGCTACTAAACTCCAGAAAATACCCTGCCATAGACAATACTGGGAATTGTCTCTGCTAAAACACACAGAGACAATTATCAGTAAATGATCAACATGGTCTATTTCTGTAGCCGTAACAAGTAGCTGCTACTAGTAGCTCAGTGTGTCTTCAGTGTTAAAGACTTGCAGCCTGCAGTCTTTCTAGCTGCTGTCAAAACGTTATCTGTCACCTCCTATTGTCTTTCTGTTGTTCACACACTACAGTCAATGTCAACAGGAGACTATTACTTGACTGCTTTTGGTGGCAGAGTGATTCCTCCTTATTGTTTTGTTACAATGCTTAAAGTCTTGTCTCAGTTTCAACTAGGACATATCGGCATGGAGTCGGCATGGAGTCTGTATGGAGTCTGCATGGAGTCTGTATGGAGTCTGCATGGAGTCTGTATGAAGTCTGTATGTTCTCCCAATATATGTGAGGTATTCCTTTATGTATTCTGGTTCCTTCCACACTCTGTGGCCTAGTTTTGCTACTACAGTAATTTCTATAAAAATCAACAGTTTTGGGGCAGAATAACTGATTATTTTAGAGCTGCATTTGCTACTATGAGCGACACATTCACTGTCAGTTTGAAGGAAATGAGTGGGGTACTGTGTGACTGTTCATCCTTGGTTATGACTCCCACAGTCAGAAAATGGAGTGGAGCAGATACTCATGAAAGCAGCAACAGGCTTTTTTTAGCCCCAATCTACTGTCCTTTATTGAAGCAGATGGATACTTTTTACATAGGAATAACAGCAGCATTATAATTAGAGCTTTATAATCTAAGCTACAGGACCTCCCAGTCCAAATATAGGCCAGCTTTCATGTTACTGGACCAACTTTCCCACTGATCATTAGTTTAACCCACTGTGGCCAACAAAACTATGGTTAAACAGCACTGAAACCTGAAAAGGATGGTCTGAAGTATTGGTATCACAGGGATACTCCGTCAACATTGCCCCCACCAACAAAGGCATCCAAATGCTCAGGCAGTAAGGTTGAAAATTTCCATATTCTGTTATTCTATTATTCTGCTCTGTGTCCTAAGCACAAATTCAAGTATGCTGAATGTTGTTTTCTGCCAGGGCATGTTCTTTGTTGCAAAAAGAAAACTAATACACACCTCTCTGCATGTCATCATCTTCACTATGGGTGGTTAATTATATCCCATTCAATTGCATGTGATTCTCTAGGGATAAAAAGGGCGCACATGGGCATAAAATGCACAGGAAACTTTAAAGGGGTTATATTATAAAAGGCACCAAGTTTGCCCAGAAGCAGTAACCCATAGCAACCAGCAGGTAGCATTCGCTGGTCACCTGTTAAAAAATATGTCTTACTATGGGTTACTGCTCATGGGCAAACTTAGTGCCTTTATTACATATTGGGGTAAGGCTAGTGGCACCTAGCTGTCTTCAGCCCTTATGTGTTATGTGTGTACTGACAGTGTGTACAGCAGCTAGTCAGAAGGAAGCATTTACTAGTCCTCTGTTAAAAAGTAAACATGTTATTGGTTGCAAGCATGGACAAGCATTAGTGTCTTATATTACACATGGAGGAAAGTGTCAAGAATTTGTGTTTGCCATTGCATAATACTTTAATTACTGAAGTATTCTTTTTTTGTCATTTTACTAATAACCTTGCTACCACCAGTGTAGAAAATCCAGCAGCCAGGGCCGGATTTCTGTTTTGGGCGCCCCGAGGCCGCCCCTGTCGGTCGCCACCCCTCCCCACCCATGCGCATGCGCGAAAGCGCGGCCCCCAGTGCGCATGCGCAAAAGCGCGGCCCCCCCAGTGCGCATGCGCAAAAGCGCGGCCCCCCCCAGTGCGCATGCGCAAAAGCGCGCCCCCATGCGCATGCGCAAAAGCGACCCCATCAGTGCGCATGCGTTCCTTCAAACGCCCATACGGAGCAGTGGGGAGAGGTCCCGACTGCTCCGTATGGGAGCCAAATTTAAATTTTTTTTTGGGGCGGCATGCCGCCCCTAAACTTCTGCCGCCCTAGGCCCGGGCCTTTGTGGCCTCTCCACAAATCCGGGCCTGCCGGCAGCACTGCAGCCAGTCACCCACTAGGAAGACCTGACAGGGAACTGAAGTTATCTTTTACTGTGTGACGGCTGCTGTGATTAGCTTCCCACGTCCTTCTGGACTGTTAGGATATTTGGATCAGGCCCACTGCTGGCACCGCAGTCTAATACTCTATGTTGGCAGTTTATCCTTACATCAGGGGTGACCAATACGTTGATCGCAGTCTACCAGTCAATCCCCTGAGGATTCCTGGTGGGCCGCGATCGAGCCAGGGATGCGCAAGTGTTCTGTGAATGTGTACATATGCTGCAGCGTGTACATACACACAACGCACTTCCGCATGCCGCGCCAGCCCGGTTGATCACGACCAGACCGAGTCTGCCCTCCCCTGCCTTACATCTTATGCTTCCCATGCTTCGAAAAAATCTTCCTCTATAAGCAATCCCACCAGCATCAGCTTAAAATGGAACACAATTCTGCAGCCTGCTGAAACCATTATACAGAAACAAATTGAAAAGTTGCTAAGAATAAGCCATTCTATAACATACTAAAAAATGAAGCTAAAGGTGAACCACCCCTTTAATAAGAATATTTAACATCCCCTCCCATGTGATCACATGACCCCTTAGCCTATATGAGAAAGATGTGATGCAAGGGGAACAAAAAATATAAAATCTAATCATCTAATGCAAGAATGCACATGTATAAAGAGACACAAAGGGGATTACTTAATTTTCTGGTCTAGCTCTAGCTATCTGACTGCCTGACTAATACATTTCTTAAAGAGATTCTGTCATGATTTTTATGGTGTACTTTTTATTTCTAAATTACACTGTTTACATAGCATATAATTCACTCTACTATTTAAAATGTTATTCTTAAACCAACATATGTATTTTTTTTAGTTGTAATATTGGTGTGTAGGCAGCCATCTCAGTGCCTTGTGCCTGATACTGAGCTTTCAGAAAGAGCCAGCGCTACACATTAGAACTGCTTTCAGGTAACCTATTGTTTCTCCTACTCCCATGTAACTGGAGGAGTCCCAAGCCAGACCTGGATTTCTTACTATTGAGTGCTATTCTGATATCTACTGGGAGATGCTATCTTGCTACCTTCCCATTGTTCTGCTGATCGGCTGCTGGGAGGGGAGTAATATCACTCCAGCTTGCAGCACAGCAGTAAAGTGTGACTAAAGTTTATCAGAGCACAGGTCACATGGCTGTGGCACCCTGGGAAATGAAGAATATGGCTAGCCCAGTGTGAAATTTCAAAATTAAATATAAAAAATCTGTATGCGGTTTTGAAAAATGTTTTTAATGCAGGATTCTGCAGGAAAAGCTCTATTAATTGAAGTGCTTTAAAAAAAACATCTCTTTCCATGACAGTATTCCTTTAACATAATCACAGTCTCCAGCACGGGATTTCTACTGGGGATGCCCAGAGGCTGCCCCCATTCTGCGCCCCTTATTCCCCCCGCGCGCGAACACGTGAAATTCCCCGCACGCGCGGCATGCTGCCCCTAAATTTGTGCCACCCTAGGCCCGGGCCTGACAGTCTCTGCAAGCTACTCTAATAAGGAATATCACAGATCCAGGGCACTGCAGCTTCACATAAGATCACTTATAAGTACCCTTGTATCTCTCCCATATTTCCTATCCAGTGAAGAAGTAATGACTCCATTTTCCCTCATTCCTAATAATGCAGGCCATAAACTCTCCCCAGAACTCTCACAAAATCACAGATAAACTGTTGTGCCTTGCCTCTGCCTGTTTTCTTTGGGGCACAGGGAATCACTGGGCTTGCATGGGGCGCCATAGTAAATAGGCCAGCAGTTTAAAGGAACAGTAACACCAAAAAATGTAAATTATTTTACAGTAATTAAATTATAATGCACCACTGCCATTCACTGGTAAAAGTTGTGTGTTTCCTTCCAAAAGACTACTATGGTTTATATAAATAAGATATGGTGTAGCCACAGGGACAGTCATTCAAGCTGGAAAAAGGAGAAAAGGCACAGGTTACATTCAAGATGTATGTATTCAATGTTTTACAGAGCATATCTGTAATCTGCTATGTAACTTGTGCCATTAAGCTCTACTTCAATATGAGTAGTTACCCCCATGACTACACAGCAACTGTGTTTATAGTAACAGGCAGTAGTAGACAAACACACAACTTTTACCAATGCAGGGCAACAGTACATTATATTATTATTTTCATACAAAATATTTGGTGTTACTGTTTCTTTAATAAAACTCTAATAATAAAACATCTGATTGGTTGCATAGGTTTGAATAAATGTAGTCATTTTGTGTTTATGGGAAGTAAACAAAAGGCATCTAATAACTTCTCTGGTGTTAGAGTGACTTGTATCAATAAAGTATAAATATATTCATTTGCAATACTCCTATTCAGACTTTTCTAACTTGCTCTTGTTGCTAAAAGTCCTTCACTTTGCTTTGCTCTCTAGCAGGGTATGTTGGGTGCTGCATTTACCCAATATCTAGATTGCAACAAGATCCCTGAATTATACATTTGCCCGTACGTATTCAGTTTTCTCATCATCTCAGCAGCTGACAAATGATGGTTCTTTCTGGAAAAAGAATTTGGCTGTTGGCAGCAAGATGCCCCACTATTTTTGTATTTTTTTTACTGATGTCTTGGCAAGCACTGCTGGTTTTCTTTCTCTGAGGGGAAGGAGGGACTATTAGAGGAGTAAAAAAAGCAATAACAAACATTTATAAAGACAAAGTAATCCTATGAGTCAGAATAATTAGTCCATTGAAGAAGGGTGGTTTTGTACCGCATGCATATTTTTGGATTCATGTGCTTTATATGGACATCCGGATCCTGTGCAAACCATAATAGATACAAAACATGTTCTGTCCTAGGCTGCATCGGCTTCTTGTTAACACACTTCTCCCTGTTTTTGTTTTGTTACTTAAAGGCATTACTAAAAGGGAAGTTTGGGTTTATTATAAACAGACAATGCAAAAATTAACCTTTTATATATATCAGTGATGTATGTCACTTGAAGGGTTACATTAAAACTTACAGTAAACAGCAAGAGAGATTCAAATACCTGAGAAAATCTCAGACATGTCCAGTCCCTAGTGCTCCAGGTATCTGTAGGAACTAGGAACAGAAGCGGATGGGCGGCAGACCTGAACAACAATATAACTCTAGACAATGGCATTTTATTAAGAAAGATGCTGCCTTACAAGAAAGCTGGGGTTTGTTTTGTTTATTTGCTTGTTTTTTTTTAATTCACATTTGGAATTACTCAGATGCATGAACCTGCTCAAGGCAACTCTTAAGTACAGGGCCCCTGTGACCACTGCACAATGTGCTGGAGATTGCAGTTTTACACCCATAGCACACATCCCATTATTCACAAAAACCATATGTGTGTGTTCAGAAAGTTATATTACTGATCATCTATTTAAAAGCACACACCTAACATGCACTTGTGTGAGTACGTGCGCATTGGAAAGAACAGGCTGCATTTGTTTCTGCGCTTCCCTGCAGTGGAACGTAGGAGGCGCAATGCAGGAAGGTGCAGGAGCATACGCTTGTGAGTACGAGCTCTTACTGCTGAAGATAGGTGGATTTAAGCCCCTAAAAAACTTGAATTCCTGTTTTGAGATTAAATCCACTTGTCACCAGCTGTGACAATCAGATTCCAGTGCAAATATCAGGCCGCACTGCTGTGATCAATAGCTTCTGCCTGGCTGGAAAAACTCCAGCAGAAAATACACTTTGTATCCTATGAGCCTTAAAATTGACTGCAAGCTTAAACTGAAGCATTCACATATCTTTAGGTATCATTCAGGTAGACCCAGTCTTGTTCCCAAAATCAAAAGTGACACAATCTGAAACCTATTTTTCTTTGGTTATACAGCCATATATGACTACTGCATAAAACTCAAGTGTGTCAAGAAAGGCCTGCTAATCCAAATTTAATTCCATTAACAACTGACCAAAGGTTACATAGTGTAGTTACTGAAGTTTCATATGCTATATCACTTCTACTTTTAATTTGATTTGTAGTTGGAACAGTGCAATGCTTGCTTTAATTAAAATGTATACATTTATTGTACGAAAAGACTCCTACTTAGCAATTAAACTTTCACCTGGTTGATGCATTGGCCTTGTGTTATGGTGACTCTGCTGTATTAAGAACAATATGTTTCTTGCAGACTTGAACAGGCCAGGAGTCAAAGCGCTGGGACATTAATCTTAATTATATAGGAGTGGCATATACAGGGACAGTGTTCCTCAAGTGCCACACCTAAAATCTTAAGCAGCACATATATAGCTTATAAATGACTTAAAGAAAGCCTCATAAACACACGGCATAGTTGTTGAAGAACTGCCCCTTCCGGTCCTGTACCTGTACATAAAAAATACAGCTCACATAAAGCTGCATTATTTACCGTAATAATTACCCTACACCTGCAATTGCAATTTATTACCACACACAGACTTACTTTTCACTTCCAGGACCCAAAATCCATAGGAAGGATGTTAGACAAACTATCAGAAGGCATGACAATTGGATGTTGAAATACTATTGAAATACCAAGCTAAAAGGAAATTTGAATGATACTTTTATCCCTTCTATAGCAACGATTGCACTTTTTGAACTGGTAATGTTGAATGAATAAAAATCATATATATAATCATGCAATTTTTTATGTTTGCATAGTTAAGTCTTAAACCATCCTGCTAAAAATTTAGTAGATGAAAAAACATGAAATACAAGAAACCAGTCTAATCTAGAATTTCAGTATTGTGTAATGCACACATTATTATTATTATTATTATGTATATGTGAGGGGTGCACACATTATAAAGTGCCAGCCTACAGTATACCACAGCACAGTACTGTACAATAGAAGGGTGTATACATTTAACATACATAGAGGACCCTGCTATTTGAACTAAGCTAAAATATTAGTGGTTATAATTTAATGACAATGCTGATCATCTACAGGTGTTTTAGCAGAGGCAGTTCTCAGTACTGTCTATGGCAGGGTATTTTTTTGCGTTTCGCATGTGTCTTTACCCTTAGGTTAATGTCCTGCAGGCAACTTCATGTGGCTTCAGAAAACTGAAGCGATGCATAGGTCTTTCCATCGACAACTGCCTTTGTTGCCAGTGGAAAGGCATTTCGGAGTAAATAGTCACCCACGGTAGCAGAGATCTAGCATGGGCAACAAAATTACTCAGTGGGACAGTAGCCTTAGGATCACTCACAGAAGCAAACTCCTGCTTTAATCAAAAGAACATGTAATTTAGATTTTAAGCTCTTGAGAGTAGGGCCAGGGCCATATTTATATATAGGTACCCAAGGTCTTGTGCCTAGGGTGGCAGCTTTAGGGGGGAAGACCACGGGTGCTATATATTTTTAAAAAAAATCTTTCTAGTACTCTAGTACTAGTACTCTAGTAATACCTGTGCAAATCTGGTAGCAGAGACATGTCACTTTTGCAACTTACGTAACCTGGGGGTACAGTGTTTAAACTGGTGTTTATAATGCCACTGAACCTAAATACAGTCCAGGGTAGGGCCCTTTGATCCTATTTTTACTCTTGTTTTACTTTAATTGTATGTGAAATTATTGTAAGACCCCTGTTCGTTATAAATTAAAGGGATAAGTAACTTGCTGGTTCTATATAAATAATGACGATGATGTGATAGGTAAGCTCAGATTCCGCCATCAGTGTATTGCTTATTAGTTCTGCTTTGCAATGTAGCAGATGGTCATTCTATAAGATATACCAACTGCATCACAAAACTCTCAATGAAATGAAGGCAAAATAGGCTCAGGAAGATGCACTGCAACATTCTAGCATGTTCATCTTCATAACTGCACCAGTACTAAGGTGTATATTTTCTAAATCTGAATTACATGAAAGGATATCTGTCTGCATTTTCAATAAACTATTATAGTTAAAAAAAAACCAGTTTGCAAGCAAGGTTCACAGACACCTGAATTAAAGACATGGTGACTGCATTGGCACTGATGAGGTTTATAGGTGAGATGCTAGTAAATTCTGGGTAGAGCTGAAGTCATTGTTCTTTTTGTTTGCTAGAACTCATAAAACACGTGAGCACATTGTTTTCCCGTCACTCTGCATCTATTCCCCTCAAACCCAGGGAAGGCCTATGCTCTAAGTTCTAAATGTTGCACTACTATTTTAATGAAAATATCTCAACTAAAATATTTCCATCATACTGGTTTTCTTGTAGAATATATTTAAGAAATCTTTTGTCCATAAAAACCAAATATATTCCTTTATACTTAGGGAAGTACTGTATATAAACCAAATCTGACTCATAATTGGCATTTCTGCTGAGTGAAAATTATTAGAGAATTCTAGCTAAAACTGCTATATTCCTCCAGACATATCTACATGTTCCTAGAAGGACACACTCTAAAGTGTTATATTTAGTGACAGATCTATTGAACTTAACATTTTTTTTTTTTAAATTAGGCTTTATTACTTTCATTCACCAGGGGTGGATTCCTTTTGAATGCTATTTGTTTATTGTTGGTGTTTCCTATATAAAACATGTGGATTCAAAATCTTCACATGCAAGCATCTTCACCTAGAAGATTTTCAGTGATTTTTATATTTGTTTTATTTGGCCAAACTTGCAACAATGTTTGCCATAGTTTATAATTCCACATTAGAGCTGGCAAATACTTTTATGCAAAAAGAAACTAGATCTATATACACTAGATACACATATATATATATATATATATATAATAGATAAATACATACCTGTATATAAACTAGATACACACTATATATATGTATATAGTTTTAAAATTACTTGATAAGCTTCTGTTGTTACTAAACCAAATGAATAATAATTTACTTGGATATATATGCTTCATCTACATTTGCTTTATTAATGATTTATTTTCTTGAAATATTGCAGTAAGTCCATTATAAATACATAAAAAGGCCTCATCTGTCAATGCAAAAAATTAGGGAGGATGTGTGCCTATGTACGTGTATGTTTATGTGCGTGCTGTTTGTGTAATCTGCATCTCTTGATTTGATAGTACAATGGGCTGTCACACACATCCGGTGGTACTAGAAAAGCTGGCTCTGTAGGGAAGACTGACGCAATGCCAAACCAACCAGACTAATTAATGACAGCAACTTCAGTTTATTAAAGAGATCACAGGCTAGCTTTAACTTGTAACTGCACAGACCAGTCAGTCAAATAACATTGCCAACTACTTGGCATTTTACAAGGCTTCCATAATTAGAACATGGGGCATGAATTCACCTTCTTTATGGGTTTTTATATGCATCTGAAAACACATGCATGGCCATTGTACCTGCTGAGTAACATACTGAACAAAGAACATTT
The DNA here is from genome assembly GCF_000004195.4 of Xenopus tropicalis. NCBI lineage: Eukaryota > Metazoa > Chordata > Amphibia > Anura > Pipidae > Xenopus > Xenopus tropicalis. Next base: position 91,710,992 of record NC_030680.2, on the reverse strand, counting down.
TATGGCCAGAGCGCAAATAAAATGTGTATTAATGCATAAAACTTTTATTTTTTTCCAAATATATCCATTGTACAGCTACATAGAATGAAAAGATCAGCCATGTCTGGGTGAGTTTACATTTAAAGGTTATTGAATGTGTAAGGTGGCACTGAAAGCTTTGTCACTTGCAGTACCACTTCTCTGCTATCCTTTTCCATGGGATGCAACAAATATGCCTCACACTAATTTGTGGAATTTTATGCTGTAAGCAGATAAACCAAAGTTTAAAGTTTAAGTATTTCTTGTTTTGGATATCACTGGAGCTTTAAAGGGGTTTTGAGACAACTTGCAATTGGTCTTCATTTTTTATTTGTAGTTTTTTTATTATTTACATTTTTGTTCATCAGCTCTGCACCTCTTTGGTTTCTAGGGTCCATATTACCTTAGCAACCAGGTAGTGGTTTGGATGAGAGACTGGTAAATGAATAGAAGAGGAAAAGTAGCAATAACAGTAAATGTGTACCCTCACAGAGCAATAGTTTTCAGGCAGCTGGGGTCAGTGAGCCCCATTTAAAAGCTGAAAAGATGCTTAGAACTTGCCATTCTATAACATACTAAAAGTTAACTGGAAAGTGAACCACCCCTTTAAAAATAGTTATGCTAAGACTGTAGCATTTACGAGTTTAAGTGCTTTGGGCAAAGTGCAATTTCAGGCACAGGTCACCTTGTTTTACTCACAATTCAGCAATTTTCCCATAATTCCAGCCATAAGGCTGGCAATGTCCCTGGCACAATTACAGTCAGTCCATTCAAACAAGTGCAGTTGTGCAAGTGCTTTAAAGCGAAATGGACACAGTTGTACTAAAAACCCAGGTGTTGTAATTTTGGTGCATGTCAATAGACACGGGCCAAGAACCTTCATGATACCAACACCTTCAAAGGGTTGTGGAAACGACAGCATCAATAGGTGCACTGCACAAAATTCACAGGAGTAGGCAGAATGAAACAGAAGAACTACCATGGGGCAGTGCAATGAGTGGTTTTAGATGTAAGTACCTTTAATGAATGGCATTTTTCAAGCAATGACTGCACTTATGGGTCAGAAATGACCACTTGTGTTTTCATACACAGGGATAGGATCCGTTATCCGAAAACCCATTATCCAGAAAGATCTGAATTACGGAAAGCCTGTCTCCCATAGACTCCATTTTAATGAAATAATTCAGATTTTTAAAATGGATTTCCTTTTTCCCTGTAATAATAAAACAGAACATTGTATTTGATCCCAACTAAGATATAATTAATCCTTATCGGAGGCACAATAATCCTATTGGGTTTAATTAATGTTTTATTGTTTTTTTTTAATAGACTTAAGGTATTGAGATCCAAATTATGGAAAGACCCCTTATCCGGAATACCCTTGGTCCAAAGAATTCTGGAGGACATACCTCTATATCAGTGATCCCCAACCAGTGGTTCGTGAGCAACATGTTGCTCTCCAGCCCCTTGGATGTTGCTCCCAGTGACCCCAAAGTAGGTGCTCGTTTTTGAATATCTGACTTTGGGGCAAGTTTTGGTTGCATAAAACCCATTGTAAAGCCAAACAGAGCCTTCTATAGGCTCCCAGTCCACATAGGGGCCACCAAATAGCCAATTATAGCTCTTATTTGCACCCCCAGGAACTTTCTCCATGCTTGTGTTGCTCCCCAACAGCTTTTCCATTTGAATGTGGCTCACGAGTATAAAAGGTTGGGGATCCCTGCTCTATATGATTCTTTAAGAACAAAAGTTACCTCTATTTGGGGAACTTCCATATTCCTTGAAGTGTTTACCTCAAAGTCATCTACCCTAAAGCACCAAAACAGATATTGATGCACTTATGTTTCCACAAACTACAAAGTTTATTTAGCCAGACACACTTGGAATATGACCTTCACATGGAAGCTTCTAATTGAATTTTGTTCCATTTTTTTTTTAATACTTCAGTATTAATTAAAAAATGTCAACACTGCTCACTGCTGAACTGGGGGATGAGAGAATACCGCTCTGCCAACCCAGCTCCTGTCGCCAGACAGCACTGGCGCTACACATGCCTTTTTTTAACCCTTTTAAAATAAAAATCTGCAATAAGTAGAAAGCCATCACTTTTTTTTCCAGTAATTTAAATAATTTTACAGGATGGCTAGATGTCAAGCATAGAGGGAATGCGGACAAGCTTACCAGAAACCAGTTTGTGATTACTGATTCATTTAAGCTGGGATATTAAAAATAAACATCTGTTAATAGCTATGGGTTACAGGCTAAGGATAATTTTGCTAGTGTTTGTGCATAAGATTGTTCATGCCCATACACAGCAAACTGTGACTGGTATAGTGTTGTATTTATAGCCCTGTAATAATCACCAAATTTTCGCCAGCCTTAAGGATAGAAATTAACCCCTGCATCTGTCCATAATGCTACTACAGGTATGGGATCTATTATCTGGAACCCATTATCTAAAAGACTCCAAATCATGGAAAGGCCATTTCCCATAGACTCCATTTTAATGAAATAATTCAACATCTATCAAAATTAATTCCTTTTGCTCTGCTATAATAATACAGTACCTTGTACTTGATTCTATCTATGATATCCTTATTGGAGGCAAAACAGTCTTATTGTGTTTAAACTATTTTTTGGCAGACTTGAAGTTTTGAGATCCAAATTACGGAAAGATCCCTTATCCGGAAAAGCTCCAGATCCGGAGCATTCTGGATAACAGGTCGTATTCCTGTATTTCTTACCGCTATATCCATGTATAAGCTGCTGTTTAACAGGGTGGCCATAGCAGGCTCATGTAGACATGAGCCATTAAAAAATGTTCCAACTGAAACTGAAATGAACATGCTAGATTTGTATATGTTACTTATGCATATTATTTAGAACCAACATAGTTTGCCGTAATTATGGCAATGTCAGACTTTCTGAGAAATAAAATGAAAATATCAATAAAAGATGAGCAACTTGTCATAGTAACATAGTAACATAATAAGTTGGGTTGAAAAAAGACATACGTCCATCACGTTCAACCATTATACCTATATATAACCTGCCTAACTTCTAGTTGATCCAGAGGAAGGCAAAAAACCCCATCTGAAGCCTCTCTAATTTTCCGCAGAGGGGAAAAAATTCCTTCCTAACTCCAAGATGGCAATCGGACCAGTCCCTGGATCAACTAGTACTAAGAGCTATCTCCCATAACCCTGTATTCCCTCACTTGCTAAGAATCCATCCAGCCCCTTCTTAAAGTTATATAATGTATCAGCCAGTACGACTGATTCGGGGAGGGAATTCCAGAACTTCACAGCTCTCACTGTAAAAAATCCTTTCCGAATATTTAAATGGAACCTCCCTTCTTCTAAACGGAGTGGGTGCCCTCGTGTCTGTTGGAAGGACCTACTGGTAAATAAAACATTAGAAAGGTTATTATATGCTCCCCTTATATATTTATACATAGTTATCATGTCACCTCTTAAGCGCCTCTTCTCCAGTGTAAACAGACCCAACTTGGCCAGTCTTTCTTCATAACTGAGACTTTCCATACCCTTTACCAACTTAGTTGCCCTTCTCTGGACCTAATCTAACTCAATAATGTCCCGTTTGAGCACTGGAGACCAAAACTGAACAGCATATTCTAGATGGGGCCTTACCAGCGCTCTGTAAAGGGGAAGAATAACCCCCTCCTCCCGTGAATCTATACCCCTTTTAATACAGCTCAAAACCATGTTTGCCCTTGCAGCTGCTGCCTGGCATTGCTTGCTACAGCCAAGTTTATTATCTACAAGGACCCCAAGGTCCTTCTCCATTATGGATTTGCCTAGTGCAGTCCCATTAAGGGTATACAGGGCTTGCATATTTTTACATCCCAGGTGCATGACCTTACATTTATCCACATTAAATCTCATCTGCCACTTAGCTGCCCAGATTGCCAGTTGGTCAAGATCCTGCTGCAGGGATGTCACATCCTGGATAGAATTGACTGGTCTGCAGAGTTTTGTGTCATCTGCAAACACTGATACATTACTCATAATACCCTCCCCTAAGTCATTTATGAACAAATTAAACAAAAGTGGACCCAGTACAGAACCCTGAGGGACCCCACTGAGAACCTTATTCCAAGTAGAGAATGTACCATTAACAACCACCCTCTGTACCCGATCCTGTAGCCAGTTTTCTATCCATGTGCAAACGACTTCACTAAGACCAATAGACCTTAGCTTAGAAAGCAGTCGTTTGTGGGGAACGGTATCAAATGCTTTGGCAAAATCCAAATAGATTATATCTCCTGCATCCCCACTTTCCAGCTTCTTACTTACCTCATCATAAAAAGCAATTAAATTGGTCTGACATGACCTGTCCTTCATAAAGCCATGCTGATTACTGCTCATAATGGCATTCTCCAGTACATGATTTTGTATGTGATCCCTTAACAAGCTTTCAAATAACTTGCCCACCACGGATGTCAAACTTACAGGCCTATAATTGCCAGGCTGAGATCTTACTCCCTTTTTAAATATTGTCCTATAGTCTTATCCTTTAATTAGGAAGGAAGAGGATCACTTGCTCACAGGTACCCGGGGCTGGTACAGTTTTCTGCTAAAACTGCTAATGGGAGCACTGGCCTGGAGAATCAGGTAAGTGACAATCACTGGGGGGGGGGGGGGGTCATACCTTCCTTCTCCTTTAAATAGGGTGAAATAAAAGGGGACAGGAAAAATACTACTTTAAATGGAAATTAAAGGGGTGGTTCACCATTAAGTTAATTTAGTATTTTATAAAATGGCCAATTCTAAGCAACTTTTCAATTGGTCTTCATTATTTATTTATTGGTTTTTTTTTTAGTTATTTGCCTTCTTCTTCTAACTCTTTCCAGCTTTTAAATGGGGGTCACTTACCCCAGCAACCAAAAAACTATTGCTCTGCAAGGCTACAATTTAATGCTTTTGTTACTTTTTATTACTTATTCTTGCAGTTAGCTGTGATTAAAACCACTTTTATTAATGGTACTTGCCTGTACAGTGAATGTGCTCTTGCACTTTCCTATGCATGTGATTGATACCATTCAGTGCTTCCCGCCTTCCATTCTAAATGCTGCATCTGTAGACACATGGGAGCTACTGCTACTTGACCAGGAGGTAGCTCCAGGTGATCCTCAGTGCCCTGTATCAATAGGGCGGCATCATTTTAGGGGCCGCATGCTGTCTAGGGCAAGTAAAATTTGCTCCCATACAGAGCACTGCGGATGAGGAAAACTTCAGCGTGTCCTGTCCAGGGCTCCGTATGTGAGTGGAAAGGACGCGCATGCACGCGTTGGGGGGGACAGAGAATGGGGGAGGCCTCTGGGTGCCCTACTGTGAAATCCGGCGCTGGGTGCAGCACAATTGTCCTGTGCCACCCTAGGCACCAGACCTAAATCAGCCAGAAGTGACGTAACTTATCAGACAACGCCTCTGCACCTTTACCCCCCCTAGCTGGATTTGCCCAGGTGTTATCTAGTGGGGGGGGGGGTTATTTTTAATTATTTTCATTTTATTAAATACATAGGCACCTGAGGGCCACTTCACTAAGCTGCTGCCCTAGGCAAGGCTCTCAGGTGCCTATATATAGATACAACCTTGCACATCACTTGTACGGCAATCACTGGAAATGACACCAGACCCTGTGCCCGATTTGCAACTAAGTACATGTGCAGTTGTATCAATTTTGGTGAATTAGATGCAACTGTGGCAAGTGCAGTGCAATGACGTGAAGTGGAATGTCCATTTGCTTCTGCAGTGATGCCAGGATTCTAATTGTACTATAAATTGCACTCTGCCCACTGTGTCAGTGTAATAAATGTGCCCTACTGTATGGCAAACCCAAATGCAGTGAAAATGTGTCCAATTACAATATCAGCATTAAATCACTTTAAATCAATAGACAAGGTGCAATATCAGGCTCAATTAACTGTTTTTCACTACAAATATACAGACTGAATACATTTCTTGTGCTTTACCCTGTGCTATACTTTGGTTCTTTCCTGTTACTCCTCCATAGATTGACATTTCTGAGAAGTTTGTTGTGGATATTCCTGAATCCAGTAGTATTACTACTTTTCTTGTGGCAATTTTTTACTAATTTTCTTGTGACATATTTTCTAAGATGGCACACTTTACTCTTCTTAAAACTTCCTTTTGAACTAGACAAGGAATTTGCTTTAAGCTATGTGAGATTTCCAATTATTTTGTCTCTTAGCCGCAAAAAAGGCATTGGTGAACATTAGAACCAGCTATTTTCTCTTTCAGGTTTATACTGTCTATGAAGCTTAGCCTCCTGAATCCTACCATACAAGTTACACCCTGATAAGGGATTCCAAGTATAAATGTGCTGGCAGATACAAAATGAAATTACTATTGATAATGATTCCTGGGATATATACTGACAGGTGCAAAGGTGACTCACTACTAACAATGAATGTTATAGAATATGGACTCAGAAGGTGATCCATCCTAAAAATAAATACATTTCCATTGTAATACAGCCTGCATATGTTTACAATTAGCAATAACTCATTCCTGGTCATTTTTGCTGACATCCACTCTACAGTGTTTAACATTCTCAAATCATATCTTAACTAACCATACATATATGCATATTTAGCACTTCCTTTCTATGGAATTTACCTTAGTAGCACTATTTGTTTTTGTCTTTGTTGTTACTAAGTCAATCTCATATCATGCAATTTCCAAAGTTTGTTCAATTAGCTCTCTGCTCTTTACACACCATTCTCCATCTGTGTGTAACAGGTTGTGGTTTTATATAACGCCAATTGAAGATACTTATCAGCTGTTATTTGCTTTCATGCACCACTAGTAATAGTGTGTAATAGACCAGGAGTCGCCTCAATTTCAAAAGTATTAGAAAATGTAACTAAATACTTTTGCATTACCTGTTTTGCCACTTTATGTTCTCTGTGTATATATGCATATACACATTTATCTAGATGGGCTTCTTAAGAATTATAGACTTTTGCCAATTGTTATATACTACGTTGCCAGTTCCCATGTAAAGTTACATAATTACAGTATTCAAAATTTATAAACATTGAAATAGGACCATAACTCTTCATTCTAATTTAGACAGTCTTAGCAGGGGCCTCATTTCTATCAATGGATCAACCGTTCTGATGCAGCACTCACAGCAGTGTCCCATATCCACACATGCATTTCACATGCTATCACTGAACTATAGCTTTTTTCCCTACCATACATATACCAGGTAAACCTTTTTTCCCAGATATATTGAATTTAGCACTCCAAGCCATCACCAAGATGTTGCCCACCAAAGAGACACCACTAGTGATGAGTGAATCTGTTCCGTTTTGCCGAAAAATTTGCGAATCTTTCAAAAGATCCGCGAAAGGGCGAAAAATTCGTGAAACGGCAAAAATGTTGTGCGCTATTATTTTGTCGCCCGCGGCTATTATTTCGTCACGCGGCTATTATTTTGTTGCGTGGCTATTATTTTGTCGTCCGCAGCTATTATTTCATCGAGTGGCTATTCTTTTGACACCCGCGACTATTCTTTTTTTGATGCCGGCGACAATTTTTGGACGTGCGGCAAATTTTTTCATACGTTTTGCAAAACGCGGAAATTCACCGCGAATCCATGCCTGCTGAAACATTTCAACCATCACTAAAAACCACATTAAGTACAAAGGCACCAAACAAAAAGTAGTAAAAATTACAGTCATAACAAAGTTATACAGTGACATTTCTCCACTTTCAAGCGTTGAAAACCATCATGTGGTAACCATAATTAAAAATACTCGGCACTGATAAACTGTCCCCATAATACTGTAATGTTATGCTGTAGAACATTTATGCTATATCTGGGCATTGACCTAAAAAATCTGGTACAGACAAGGATTTAGTTAAAGGGGGTGCTCTATGCAACAGAAATAAAGCAAATACATATGCATTGCGCAATGCAGGCTTTCTTCATTTTTTTATGAATGGGAGCTAGGTTAAATTCAGTGGTCACCTTTAAGACCTCAGATTTAGTCAAGAACTAATTATTTATGTAGTTATCCTGATTCAGACGTTAAAGGAGAACAAAAGTCTAGTATAAAATTTAGTAGCCTGGGAGAGCCCTTCCAACCCCCTCCAGAACTACATCAGTGCACCCCCATAATACAGAATGGCGCACTTGGATTGGAGCTTCTCTGGACCTGGCTTCCACCGCACATGCTTAGGGGCCTTTGTATTATAGTGTGTAAGCCAATATCACCGGTGATGTTGCCCATAGCCACCAATCAGATCTTTGCTTTTGTTTTAATCTAATTGCTTATTGGTTGCTATGACAACATCACAGGTTATTTTGGTGGCATCCATCCCATGTATTTAATTTGTAGGAAAAACAGGACTGTATTTGGGGGACACTGGTGTGGCTCAGGTGGGATGAGGGAGGCCTATGGCTACTACATTCTATACTTGGCTTTCTTGTTTTATGCATTTCAGGTTAAGAGCAATTAGGACATGATTATTTTGAAGCAACCAGAAAAGAATTCAACATCTTAAATAAACTATTAGTTATACACCTATACACATGTATTAAAATGTCCAAATACCCAAAGACTTCCTGTTTTGCATCAGTCGCCACCAGGACCTACAAGTTCAGTTCCCATATTGTTATGGCAGTGTGAATGATTGGATCAATGACATTTAAACATTCCCTCAAGGAACATTAACTGAATCTTGTTGCAACTGCATGCTTCTAGATACAAAATCAATTTGATAGATCCAATTCTAATTGTCACATAAACATGCTTGGCTCTAGAATGACAGCTCAGCTATACCCTTCCAATCCATAATCCATGTTTTTTTTTACAGTGAGCACAGGTCTCTTTGCCTCTTGTATCAATGATAGGTTATAGGGTATTTTGCATGTAATCAGTTTGGTGTGTATACCCATTTATTGTACAGTGTCTTGGAATGTGAAGTTACAGTTTATTCAGTAGTTAATATATATATATCCAGTCCATAGAAAAAAGCACTCACGGCATGAATATCAATAAAGATAATATAGATATTTTGCCTGAATAAAGGACTTGCTTTATATATATATATATATATATATATATATATATATATATATACACAGTATATATAAAGTCTGAAAGTTCAAGCACACCAAACAAAAAAGCAAAAAAGCATTAAACTTCGGTGCTATCCAAGCTCAGCTATACACAAAATCAAAAATATAGATGCACACTAGGTATTTTTAGTAAGAAAAAACTTCACTTTTAATTAGCAGCAATAAAAAGAAAACTAATTAAAAGTTACGTTTTTTTCTTAAAATACCTGTGTGCATCTATATTTTTGATTTTGTGTATAAATATATATATATAAATTATTATTATTATTATTATTATTATTATTATTATTATTATTATTATTAATTATAGAAATAATAATTCTACCATTCTAATTTTTTGATTCAGTAGTTAGTATATATGAGTTTATACAACATAACATTTCTTTCATTATTCTGCAGAAAAGCAAGATTGTTGGGTTGGTATTTTCATATAACTTGGAGAGTTAGAGAACCAAATACCCTGCAGGCCTGGTTTTGGAGTCGGGCAAAGGGCATTTATCCTAGACCACCAGCATCACCAGGTAAAAAAAGTATAGATAAAGACAAAAAGTTCCCCACCTGTTGTTGTGCTATAACTCCCAGCAACCCACTGACAGCTGAAGGTTACCAGAGAATTCTGCAAGCTTTAGGGCACTGGCAGGAGGAGATTTGTTGCTTGTGTGTCGGCACTACTTGCAGGCAACAAATATCCAAAAAATACCTTTCCTTTAACTAACATAGGGATTAGTGAATGTAAAATATCTTACATGTGGCGATCAGGTGTAATTATGGGAATATGTGAAAGATGGCATTTCCCTACAATAAATGCTGGATTGTCCCTTGTAAAGCATTTGCATGTGGCAATCTCAACGTTAGTTAAGGGAAAGGTATTTTGAAGAGATTTGTCATCCAAGGGATTCCAGATTCCCAGTTACAAATCTCCCAGTAACAAATCTCCCGAGCTTTCGGGCACCTAAAAGCTGCTGAAGATTTTCTTTGTAACAAAAGCCCATTCGGTAAAAATGATAGAAATTGCTTAGCTTTTTTGGCACAAAACCCAGCGTTTCCTTCATGATTGCCTGAGCCTAAAGCTAGGGCAATCATAAATGGCTTTTATGTTTCCATGAAAAAGTTTTTATCTTAATTTCACCTAAAGGAACGTGTCATAATAAATGGACCTCGTGAAGTATAAACAATACAACAAGGGATTCAGCATTTCCCAGCTGTTGGATTGCATTAAACCTGCTATATGAATGGGATGTCTACCTTGCACATTGGCAATTCAGTTCAAGGTGTGTAAATATTGAAAGACAATAAATTAGGTTGACACTTTATGAACACAAGCTACATTGAAATTTATCTTGCAACAGCAGCCTCTATTGAATGGGAAGAGGTAAACACTGCACTGCCCTCTGGATTCTAACTAAGTGACTGGAAGGTTTCAGGCCAGGGAGTGTAAGCACTCAGGGAGAATTCTCACTAATCATATCAGTGCAAAAGAGAAAACATTCCCTTCATAACACTGAGATGCACCAGTTATTGAGTTTATGAGGGCATGGAGAGTGCAAATAACACTTGCAGTCTTGTTATTATTAACATTTCTTTATAAAGCGCCAACATATTCTGCAGTGCTGTACAATAAGTGGGTTACATACATTGGACATACAGAGTAACATATAAAGCGACCAATAACCGATACAGGAGGTGAAGGGGCCCTGCCCAAAAGAACTTACAATCTACAAAATATAGTTATAAGTGTGGGGCTGCTGTGTTGATTGCATCAAATGAGACATTTTTGTAACAGAAGGCAACAGCATATAATACACCCAAACTCAGAAAGAGTCGTAGGAATCCTGTCTTTGAGCTTAGAGCTTCTGTGAAAAACAGTTTAATTTAGCATCTGGTCTGACCCTGGGCTTAGGTATTAATGTAAAAGATTCCAAGAGCTCCAGCAAGGCTAGGCATGAGTGATCTCTGCTTAAAGGGTGGTTCCCTAATATTTTATTCTTGTAGTTTTTGAACAGCTTTCAAAAGGGGGTCACTTATCCCACCAGCCAAAAACAATTGCTTTGTAAAGCTACAATTTTATTCTTATTGTTACTTTTTATTAGTTATCTTTCTATTTAGTCCCTCTCCTATTCATTTCCATTCTCTCATTGAAACCACTGCCTGGTTGCTAGGGTAATTTGAACCCTTGCAACAAATAAATGCTGAAATTCCAAAGTGGAAGTCCATGTCATACTCAAAGTTAATTTTAAGATGAACAACTCCTTTAACATACAGTACAAAATCAGGCAAAGTTGTGCATGGCTGAATCCAATTTGTAAAGTAAAAGAATAGCCTGAAATATATTGAATAGGCCAAGGTCAGAGTAGGCAGCAGGAAATGCATCCAGGCTGCGGTCAGATACCTACAGTAGAATGAGCCAAGGTATCTAGAGGCAAGTAGAGGACTGAACAGGAAAAGGGCAGATTATATGAACAGAAGAAAACACAGAGCTAAACTATGATGTACAATTGAATACCTGGTGAGAGTTTGTGTTATTTCCACTGTGACAAAATACAGTTGAATACAAAACTAATAGTCATCTTGCAAGACAAGGTAGGTTACACTGGAAAACACTTCTGTGGTAATTAGCAAATATTCCTTTAGGTAGGAGCATCATATACTGCAGCCCACAGCAGCCACACATAATCTCATAGGCAATTCAGCTCTTTTTAGTTATAAAAGTATTACAGAAGGGTTAAAATTATTTTACTGCATGCATTTAGTGTATGCATCAAGGGCAAGTCTCATAGCTTCTACCCAGTTTTCTTCTATTTCTACTGCTGAATGTCAATATCAACTTTTTGGCATTTAGTCTCTTTAAGTCTAATGAAGAGATGCAGCTCATTCATGTACTGTGTTGGATGGGTAAACCAAGGGGGTACTGAGCTCAGCGTGCTCCCTACATGGCCATCTAGCTATAAGGCAAAGTCCCCTAAGGTAAATGCACTTATGCATAAAATTTTTCAGGAGATAATGTAATGCAGTAGAAAACAATAATTATTCCTTATACAAATATTGTAATCTACAGAGATTTCCCCAGACATGAAATATGGCAGCCTCCACTCATGCGTAATAATAGCAGTCAAAGAAGGAATATTTTGTGCTAGCAATTATCTATGCCCTTAGACTGCATTGTTTTATTCAAATACAGATGGAGGAAACTGCGTAGGCGCAGAGAGCTACTAAGCACATAGGGATTTTTAAAGACTTTCCTGCCAACTTTATATGTATAAAGCTGATACTTTAATCAGGAGAATGTAAGATTAGTGCTATGCTTATCTATAATATTTGATTACCAACGCTGACAATATTTATATAAAGCTAGTCATGCCAGAAGTCTCCACCTATTTGTGAAAAGGTTGATCTATTAAAGTGTATACTCTTTGCTACAAGACTAACTTACAACCTTCAGTTTAGAAAATTAGTAGTGACAGGTGACCTCTGGAGACTACAATAATAGCACAAGCAGCAGCAATATAAGTATCAGAAAACATGATGCTTTGCATTTTACACCTTGTTTCTTTTTGATACCTAAGGCCTAAAATACCACCAGTAAACAGTTTGTACTTTCATTAAATAAATGGCAAGAGTTGTTAAGCCTTTTGTGTGAGACCAAAGCTGACCATACACACACCGATATAATTGTACAAAATATAGTTTCTTGCAATTTACGGACCATGTGTGGGCTCCAAATTATTATCCCAATAAGTTTCATACTATGGAGAACGGCTGTTTAGTCAGTCGGACAGGTTAGAAAATTTCTGTTGGATAACGATAAAATCTGCGCATATATTGTGTATCAGACGATATCCTTGGGGGACCTACAATGGAAGTCACTTTCGTACCCAGGGTGGGCCGGGCACCTTAGGCAACCCAGTCAGCCACCTCGCCCCTGCACCTTCCTCATTCGCCCCTCCCCCCTTTGGTGCGCATGCGCAGTTGAACACTGGGGGGCGGGTTCACATTGCGATTTGATGGATCATTGTCCCCACCACGTAAGGACAAGCGGCGGGGGCAATGACTAAAGAGCGCGGACTAGAGGTAGGCAGAAGAGGCTGCCTGGCGCCCCCCCGATCATTGCGCCCTAGGCAGCTGCCTCTTCTGCCTACCCCTAGTTCCGGCCCTGTTCGTACTATTGGTATCTGCCAACTATTTTATGTTCAGAACTTCCTTTATCCAACAATTTCAGTCTGAATGTTAGTTTTAGATTGTTGCATTTAAATGTACGGTCGATATCCAAACGTTCATAAGAAAAAGACTAAAATCTGAATGTGTATGGCCGGCTTAGGGACTAATGAACATAACTCACAATATGAAAGTGTAACCCTGTGCTATAACATTATGGGTTTGGATTTGACAGTCAAATTATGTGACATTCGTGTAATTTACTATAAATGCAGAAAACAGATAAAATGCCTCAGTGTCACACAATTAAGGGGGTAATATGCAAACTTTAGTTAAATCTTTACAAAGAAATATGTTTTCTCCCAGAGATTGAGATTTTCAAATATATGTCTGTAGGGACCCATAGGGTTAAGCTCCCTATGGTGTTATCCCTTATCTTTCCCTTATCTGTGCTGTCATAGGGCAGAGCCCTCTACACTCAGATTACAGTTCTTAGGCTACCCCCTATAGGTTTAGCCAGGTTGACCTTGGCAGACTATATAGTGTCCTGCACAAGGAAGTGTCTTCCTCTCTGGCTGCTGTTGTCTCAGGCTTCACGTCATTGAGCCTGGAGGCATAAGGCCCCAGTAAAGAGAAACATCTATTCCTTAAGTCGGGGACAGGGCCCCGTGAACGAGGTAAAGCCAGAACAGTCAGTTTATTAATAGCACCCTCTAGAAGTTGTGAGCATAGTCAGCTTATCTAGAAAGGGCAGTTAATAGCCCCAACCAGGAGTTGTAAAAGGGTTTAGCCTACCCCGGCTCTGTTGTCGTTCTTTAGGGACCGGTTTTATTAGACGCCAGGTACCAGTGTTAGGAGCTCTCCCCTGGACCATAGTCGGCCGGAACACTCCCTTCTGAAAGGTCTATATCTCGGGTATCAGCTAATCCTCTGTGCATCCTCCAAGTGGGATATTCTGTTCCTAAAGTGTCACACTTGCTACTATCCTTTGTGACATAATCCTATACTGCTGTGTCTGTGAGTATAACCCCTGCTGCACTATTAAGTTGTGCCTTGTCCAATAAACTTGTACTATAGTTCATCAGCAAGAACCTTTCTGGCGTCCATTATTCTATCTGCACCACACAAGCTCTATATAGTTGTAGTTCAACTACACCCTCAGCTCCATTAATACCTTGCACTTAGCGGAGGCCCACTCCTGTGCATTAAGGTCGCATGTAACACATGCTCTATACCTATCACTAGCCTGGGTTTTGCCATATTATAGCCAAACAAGTGTTACATGTCAATTTTTCTTATGTATTTTTACTGGCGTTTTTAGACAATTAAATTCTGGAACTCAAAGCTGCAGCGATCCATTCGAGCAAATGTGCACATCAATGTTTGTTTAAATTGAAATCTTTGTATCACAGCGCACACAAATGAATGCAAGGGATGTCAAATACCTGAGAATGATTACATTTGAGAACTGTTTATAGATTTCTAAAGCATTTTTACATTTTCACATATAAATAATATCAAGAAATACCAGGCTTTTAAGTGTTAGTGTGTGCCATGTAATGGGCAGCCCTTTGCCAGTAAAGCATTGCTGCTCTTTTAATGTTTATGTTCAAAACTGATTTTGATGTAATATTTCTTTGAATAAATGAGAGGTATGCTTTCAGCGCTCTTTCAGTTTATTCCTATGCCAGTATCTGCCACAGGTGCCGATGTCTTATTGTAGTTTTTATGTATTTAATAGGCCGCTCAGATGTATCACATGTTCAGAGTTACCAGGAAATACAGTAACCCTTTCTGACTGAGTTTGAACTTAATGTGGGAATGCAAATCAGTTTAAGCAAATCAATCCATTAACACCTGCAAAGTAAACACACAAAATTTTCAACTTTTTAAATTTAACGCCAAATGAACATATAAAGATATATTCCTTGCTCTAGCAAGTGATAAATGGCTGTGTTGACTGATGTAAGTGCTGCGCCAGTGAGCTAAAGGGAAATTTGCACTGCAATGTCTGTAAAAATAGTTGCACACTAACTCAAACTTCATTTTTCCCATGACCAAATTTGTGTCATATATCATTTCATGGCAATGTACACTGCATATTTGCATATTTATTCTGCATTTGGCCTTTCCTCTCATCGATATATATATATATACATACATACAATCCTTTTCCAAAAAGCAAGATTATTGTTGTCTGACTTTAAAAGCAAAAAGTTAAATATCTGTTTCCAATATGACACTACTTTGTACCATTTTCACTTTCAGCTTATTCCTAGAGTTCTTTGCCTATAAGTTCTTTAGTCTCTGTGTCATTTATCATCACCGTGCAATACAACAGAGATCATGCCATTTAACATTCACCATCCCGTTGCATTAGTTATCCTCAGCACTCTGGGTGTTCAGCCTTAACTGCTGATTTAGGAACCATTGTGTGTCAGGTCCGGCCATAACAATGTCAGAAAACACGAGTGAATTCTTACATTTCCACCATGTTTTCTGGCATCAATTGCTTTTTTTGTACAGAATTAAAGAATTAACTTACTTATGTTTTCTGGCATCAATATGCCTGAACTCTTTATGGTTTTTAAATCAGACCATTACTGTAGCCCTAGTTCTATGAACATAGTCAGGGCTAGGATACAGTATACAGTAGTTACAATATGCATAACAGTCAATGGCAGTATCTAGAATATGGATTCAACCTATGTATGAGATACAGAGTAGTCTCCATTGCATTGTGCAATATGTAACACTAACTCCAGTGTTATGTACAATCCCCCATATGTAATAAAACTTGCTAAGTTTGCCCAGGAGCAGTAACCTATAGAAACCAATAAGATGCTTGCTTTTTAAAAGGTGACCAGTAAATTCTGCCTGCTGATTGGTTGCTCCTGTTTAAACTTAATGCCTTTTATTGCATAACCCCAAAAATGCTTTAAAGGAGAAGGAAAGGCTAATAAAGAGTTAATCTCAAGCTGCAGGCATACCTTCAGTTGTCTCAGTAGTGCCCTTAAGTCTCCCCATATTTCTCCTGTTCAGATGATCAGAAGCCAAACAGGAAGAAAAAACACTGAGCTGTGTAAAGAAAGTTCCCATAATGCCTCACTGCTGCACAGACATGCAGACCAAGTGAACATGCTCAATTAGTAAGACTATGGGGCTGATTTACTAACCCACGAATCCGACCCGAATTGGAAAAGTTCCGACTTGAAAACGAATATTTTGCGACTTTTTCGTATGTTTTGCGATTTTTTCGGATTCTGTACGAATTTTTCGGATCCAATACGATTTTTGCGTAAAAACGCGAGTTTTTCGTATCCATTACGAAAGTTGCGTAAAAAGTTGCGCATTTTGCGTAGCGTTAAAACTTAACACTACGAAAAATGCGCAACTTTTCGCGTAAGTTTTAACGCTACGCAAAATGCGCAACTTTTTACGCAACTTTCGTAATGGATAGGAAAACTCGCGTTTTTACGCAAAAATCGTATTGGATCCGAAAAATTCGTAAAGAATCCGAAAAAATCGCAAAACATACGAAAAAATCGCAAAGTACCGATCATTACGAAAAAAACGCAATCGGACTCCATTCGACCCGTTCGTGGGTAAGTAAATCAGCCCCTATGAGTCAGCTTCCTGCTGATTGGCTCAGATCCACATTCCTAAGGGGGGAGTAAGTTCTTAGAATTCTTGAGGGAGGGGGGAGCAGGAAAGAGGAGAGAGCAGAGAGCTGCTTGTCTTTGGGACATGAATTACAGACACAACAAATCTATTGACAGAGAAGTCAGTGTAGCGTTTCTGTGAGTGCTTATGGCTGTATTTACATAGACCTTTCTGATAAAGCTTACTTAGTTTTTACCTTTCTTTCTCCTTTAAGCAGTTTTCTCCCAAAATTTTCATTTCTTTAAAGTGATACTGACATGAAAACACTTCTTTTTAAAATATGAATCTACGTAAAAATTTACCTATAGGTCATGTTGATCATTTTTTGCGGATAGGGCTGCTTTTGTAATTAATTGTTACTTAAAGTCCCTACACCTGACTGTTTTGCCAACCTGACTGTCCCTTCTCAGCCTGTCAGTTATAGCTTCTAATGCTAACAGACTAGTGCTCCACAAACATGGCTGCCCCCTCATAGAGGAACATTGGAGATCAGACAGGTAATGTAAAAGCATCTGACAAATACTTTTATGGCAAAATTATAAACAGCATGTAAAGATAATGTTGTGACAAATGTAAAAAAGATTTTATTTCTGGTGTCAGTATCTCCTTAATGTGATATTGCACTGAAATTTTGTGTAAAATAAATCTTTCAACAAAGATACATTCTGGTAGTATAAATAGTAACAATTTCACACTTGTTTGAATTAGCACACCTCTCTACATGTAAGCAATGGCACCACACCAAAGCTTTCAACCTGTTGACCTGTTGCTGGCCATTCACACACCATCTACTCCAGGTGTGACATGAGTCACATAATATACCCTTGTCTCCTTTATTTGTGAGATACCATCATGCTGCATAATACAGCAACACAATGACATAATAGCAACAGTAACATAATAACAAAATAGCTGAGGTTGAAAATGACAAATGCCTATGAAAATACTTTTCTCATATTATTTAAAATAAAGTTCAAGATTATACAGAGAAAAAAAGAAGAAACCATCTGAAGTTGTTGACAATTTGCTGTGGAATAGAAAAAAACCATTCTGATCTGAATCTCCATTATTCTATATTACATGTGTTAATACAAGGATGCAAGCTTCACAGAGTGTGCATTAAGGAAGCAGGGACATAGCTATAGAAGCAGCATACCCTGTGAAGCCTACCCAGTTGGGTGCCCATGGGCCAGTGACTGTTAAGCAATTTTAATATATGTTTATAAAATGTCTTTTTCATAAGGCTCAGGGGGGTCCTATAATGATTTCTTTCTTTGAGACAAGTAACTGATTGCTTGCATTCATACCTCCCATTCCCTCAGTTACCATTCACTTTTTATTTTACCTATACTAACGTTACTTAGTTAGTGCCTTTCAAGATAAATCTTCTACAGATACCAGTGTTACAGCACCCCTAGTGGTCATACATTATGGGTTATTGAGCATAGACAATTTGTCTGCAAAGGCATGCATTAATGTGAGCAAGCAAACGTGCAATGCAGGAATGATCATTGCACTCAGCAAGCTGTGTGCTCAACCATCTCTAATGGAAATTAAAAACATATTAAAATTAATATTTTATGTAGAATATATTATAATGACAAACAGCAAAATGCTATATATCAGTGTAGGTTACTAAACATTTATGCTACCTATTTGGTCCTTTGTGTTTTTATTTTTTAGAACTAAAATAGACTACAAGCAGGACAATATCTGCACAATCATTCTTTAAACAATCCTACAATACCATATCACTGCTGCTTCCGTCACTACCAGTATAGTATGCAGATGCAGCTGCCATTAGTCATTAGGCTTATTCACTGGTGCTTAGTTATAATGAACATTGACCCATTCCACTGGGTCCACTGTAACTAAACTGCAGGTAAAAAGCCTTTTCATAGTAGCACTAATTATTTACTGGATATGTATGTATGTACAGTATGTGTAACTTTATTTATAAAGCGCCACAAGGGCACGCAGCGCTGTACAACCTTACAAAAATACAAAATTACACACAGGGAGGACACAATATATATATATAGATACACCGAGTTACCTGCAGCATTCATCCCTACTATCCACTGGCTAATGGAAGGCAGCAGCTCGCAACTAACATTTGAAGTCGATACAAGCACAGACTTCACATTCACCGCACAGGATGTGGACAAAATTCTGTTTTCTGAAACTCCGCTGGATCTTGCTACCAACAAACCTGATATCGACATATATCACGATCTACTAAACCTGAAGAAGAAAGAGCTGGACCTTCAGTTACATGGTATCTATCTTTCCAACTACCATAGACAAAGACTCATCCCACGGGGTTTTAGGATCAATAACATCCCCACCATAGGCCGCAGTAATCCAGAATTCTGCAGCAAGTGGTGTGGTATATTGAACCACTGCTCATTTGACCTTCTACTACTAGTGGTAGAACAAGTTGGGAAGGAACTGGTATCTATACGGGCAGACATTAACACACTAGAGCTACAGCACCTAGAAACCCTTAGAACAGACACTACCTCGGACTGGATACACAAACTACAAACAAATATTGACAAATATAAACAAGATTTAACTAATTTCAAACAGAAAAAACTACACAAAGTGGCAGATGACTACAAACACAAGAGGGTCTATGGGTGGCTATTGGGTCTAAGACCGGGTGACCAAGGAAGGAGACCTATCAGACGTAAAAGACTCCCCAGATCTCTAATGACTGTAGACAGCTCGGATCAGTCTACCGACTCAGATACTGGGAACACTGGCAACCCTGGCAATAGACCTTTTTTAGGGGTGGTCACAAGATCAAAGAAAGAAGGAGGAGACCCACCAGGAGAGGGGGTTACAAGTATAAGGGGAAAACCTCCAAGGGGGAAGAGAACATAGTTTTCAATTTAAGTAAACATATCCTTACACCGGGTGAGTCCTCACTATTGTGCAAAGGCCTTTCTTTTGTACCTAGTAATACACCCAACACATTTGATACGCTAGTAGACATTTATAAGTTTCAGAGAAAACTCAGGCTGAAAGAACATTTTAGGAATACACCTAGGGACATGCAACCCCCCTTTAGGGCTAAAAGCCGCTTTGAACCTCCTAACACCCCTGCGGCAGTGCGCACTTTTGGTAAAGTTCTCAATTTAGAAGCCAAAGTTATGGCTAAAAGTACACGGGCTTACCCTAATCTATCAATAGCAGAGCGCCAAGCGATTAAAACCTTACAGGAGGACACAAATTTGGTAATTAGGCCCGAGATAAGGGTGGGTCCATAGTACTATTGGACTATGGCTACTACAGGGATGAACTGTTGGGACAACTAAGAGACTCTACCACTTACAAACCTCTCCCGGGGGACCCCACTTGCAAATTCAAAAGAGAATTGGATTCCCTTATTTCCTCCGCCCGTAATGCAGGGTGGATTGACTTGGATACTGCCCAGTACATGCACACTGAATACCCACGTATACCTATATTATATACGCTACCTAAGATACACAAGTCCCTTTCAGCACCCCCTGGTCGACCTATCATTTCGGCAGTGGGCTCACTATATCAGTCTGTCGCCACCTACATCGACTCTTTTCTACAACCTCTGGTAAAATCCATGCAGTCATACACTAGGGACTCTACACATGTTATACAGAGGCTTAGGGACCTTAGTGACATCCCTGACAATAGTCTCCTAGTGACCATGGATGTAAAGAGCCTATACACAGTGATACCCCACGACCAAGGGATATGGGCAACACGCAAAGCCCTTCTGCAGCATCCACCTATAAACCCACCTATTGAATTCCTGCTACAGCTCCTGGAACTGACTTTGACCAGAAACTATTTCCGTTTTGAAAGCTCCTTCTATCTCCAGGTATCGGGGACCGCGATGGGTAGTGCCCTGGCACCATCTTATGCCAATTTGTATATGCACTACTTTGAAGAGGCATCTATCCTCCCTCTATTGGGCAAATCCATTCTTTCTTATTTTCGCTATATTGATGATCTCTTCCTCATCTGGAAGGGGGACCCAGATAGCCTACGACAGTTCCACATGGAATTAAATGCTTTGGATAGCCCCATCAAACTCACTTTGAACTATCATGAGGATAATGTCGACTTTTTAGATTTAAACATCTACAAGACTGCATCAGGCCTTGGGACCAGACTCTTTCGAAAATCTACCGACCGCAATTCTATATTACACGCAAAGAGCCATCACCCCCCTGCCACCATCAAGGGGATTCCATATTCCCAATTTCTGCGGGTCATTAAAAATAACAGCTCACCCAACACAGCTAAAATCCAATTAGATGAGATGTACCACAGGTTCCTTGAAAGAGGCTACACTGATACCCAGCTCCAACCACAGATGCAGAGGGCGCTTTTACACACACAGGACGAGTTAATCTCTCAAAGAAAGCCAGAGGTGCCCCGAACACCTCCCCTAATTTTCACTACTACCTACAATGCTACATCATCATCTCTGTCCAACAGCATCCGTAAGAATTGGCCAATGATCAATCAGGACGAGACCCTATCTCTGCACCTCTCTGATCAACCAATGCTGGGATACAGAAGAGGCAGCAGTTTGAGAGACCGTTTAGTAAAAACAGACTTCAAGGGACCCCCTAAAACCTCGATGGATTGGCTCTCTAAACAGAAGAAATTGGGCTGCTATAAATGTCCTGACTGCACTACTTGCAGATGCTTACTGACTGGCCCCAATTTCCCTCACCCCCTCACAGGTAAAAGACTTAGAATCAACCACAGACTAACCTGCACCTCGACCTATGTTATCTACATTATTACCTGCCCTTGTGGCATGTATTATGTGGGGAAAACTATCACCACTCTACGTGACCGGATTGCAAACCACCGCTCCGCAGTAAGCAGGGCACTGAAAGATGGCAAAGCAGACCAACCGGTCGCAAGACATTTTCTTAATAAGAAACACCCTCTACCCACCTTCAGGTGTATGGCCATAGACTTCCAGCCCCCCCTATCAAGAGGAGGAAATAGGGAACTGGCTTTACTACAAAGAGAATCCAGGTGGATACACAAACTTGACTGTGTATCCCCGAAGGGCCTGAATGAAACACTGCCACTGGGATGTTTTATTTGAACACCCCCATGTGCTCATAACTACACAGTGACTTTTCTCTGGCCGGATTATAATACTATTGGCTGTTATGATTTATCATGTTTTTTTGTGTGTAACCTCTGCTATTCTGCTTTATATATAGTTGCCTTGACTAGTGGTATCATACGTACAACACAGTGTAACTATTCTGGAATTGAATCCTGTTCTAATCTTTCTCCCCTCTCCATTGGTCCCCTAAAGGAATGTGTCTTGATTGTTACGAATAACATGAGAACATTTTGTTTCACTCCCATGTTTGACACTGTATCTTTCTTCTCGCTACTCACTTCCCTTTTTTTCTCCTTATAGTGTGTATACTCTGTATAAACTCTCTGTCTCACACTAACCTAAGACATCCCCATTTTATGTCTTGTATAAGGGGTCAGCCGCGTCCCGAATCTAGTAGTACCTCATGCGGATGAGGCACGGTGCCAGGACAGCAACCCGATATTGGCTATACCCCGCTGGGGGTATTTATTCATCCTCACAAGATGTGCACTTCAAGGGACATGCCCCGCGTGGGGTCATGATTTCTCGCCAGGCACGTCTCTTCCCTATATGAGGCCTGTCTCCCAAACACCCTGATTTGTAGACTTGGCTCGGGGTTAACGGCACTCGGCCTTTACCGAATGACGGGACCCTCTGCCTGTCCCGGCAGGGTAGCACTGCGGCAGCGCTGTTCACTGGACCCAGTACAGTATGAGCTTTGCCCAGGAGGGGGAGCACATCCGTGCTATAACACGGCGTCTCTACCCTCCTCATCGGCATAGCAACGCCGTAACACGGTGTTTCTACGTGCCTCACTGGCCTCGCAACGTCTGGCATGCCGAACCTACCTGTTGCCATCTTTGTGGATGCGCTACTCTTGCCTACAATACTTTCGAGTGGTCCGCTGTCCAGCACCGCAGTTATGAACGGCTGCAAGTAAGTTTTTGGTTATGTGTCACAGAGTGAGTACAGAGTCAGAGCGACCGAATGATTATACACACACCTATTATTCCCATCACTTTACTTATGTACTTGATTTTCTTTTGACATTACTTTGTCGGTTGCTTTGTTTACTTTCTGTTGCTTAGCAACACTACCTTTTGGCGCCATTTCCCCTTTAAAAACGCTGTTATTTGTGCTCTCTTGTTGTACTCCCTGACGAAAGTCCCAGTGAGGACTGAAACGTTGGTAATAAATACTCACCTTTGCAATATACCAGCCCTGATGACTTTTTTTTGACAAGGTATGAAAACCCTTTGAGTGCTGACATTTATTCCATGTATATATATATATATATATATATATATATATAAATGCACAAGGAATAAGTGCCATGTGGTATGGGACACAGTAGGAAGGAGGTCCCTGCCCCGTAGAGCTTACAATCTAAGTATATATACTTATTTGGCCATTTCTAAACATCCAAGATAAGTTTATCCTTATAGAAGGATTTGTAAAAAGAATTATTGAATTCCAGGTAACAAAGAACTGTGTTCAGATTTCCACTTCTCCCTACCTCAATGCCTTTTTAGATGGATGAATCCATCTCCTGACTTTTCTAATTGATACAACTTCATGAATGTTACTAAATTATATAACCTAGACATAAACAAACCCAGTCGCTTGAGAGGATGAATTAATGAATTAACCTCAGACTGCAGCAAGATTCTTAAATGCTTGCCCACTCTAAATTTCAAGGGAATAGTCAAGGATTAACAAGTGTTAAGCAACAATATGGAAAGGTTTTTATTTGCAATTACTGGAACAACTTACTATAAAAGGATGGTGAAATAAAACATTTTATTATCACTGTGCTAATATGATTGCTTATCTTAATGATTTGCATATTCCTCAAGGGCAATATGTCTATCTAATACAGCAATCTTAGCATCCTTAGTTGGAAATGGAGTGCTACTTTCTTCTCTACCGGGTCCTCCCAGCTGAGGATGAGTAGGGTAGGTGGTATCTGATATCCCCATACAATACAAGGCACCCAAGAGATGTTTTCTAAATGTGCTAAAGTAAAAATAAATATCAAACAACATCTGCTTATTACAGATATTACTCTTTGGAAAGTACCCAGAAATATTCTCATTACAGATCCTATCAGACACATTTTGGGGAAACAAGTTTTTTCTAATTGTTTCTAATAGCTGAATCTGAAGTCAATAGCAATTCCATACACTTTTTTTATGTGGGGGGTTTTTTATGGTCCTTGGGAAAAGTAACAGAGGAAGAATATAGTATGTATGTCAATCAATAAATTAGTTCATTGTAGTGCAGGTGATTTGTCTGTAGTAAGTAACACAAGAAATGTACTGAGTATACTATAATGTGTTGCCATTTACAGTTAAAAAATAAGGGGGTATATAAAGGAAATGACATGAACATGCCACACCTCCTCTGATGAAGCACCCAACGGTGCGAAACGCATTAGGAGTGTGGGTACCATGAGGCACTGGGATGCACCTATCCATTGTTTGGTATATTATGTTTGAATTTCTCTAATTGTTTGTTTAATTTTGAGCCAATAAATGGTTGTTTATCTCACTGAATACATTGTTGATTGAAAAAAGAGGATTTCCAGCAATTTTATGCACCCCAGCCATGGTTGCATAAAACTGTCCGAAACTGCCTTATAATATTCCTGTGACAATCATAGCTATTACCTGAGCTCTCAGGTAGCCTGAGGCAAGTTGTCTCTTGGCATTGGCTGTATTTTTTCAAAAGTAAATTATAAAAAATATCACTTTCTGATATCCATGTTTTAGTTAGAAAAAGTGTCAGAGGAATAACTGAGATGTGTGTGCTTGTGGCACATTCCCCTTCACCTACCTTTTACACAATTCAAGTTTTTTTGCGCTAAAACTCACAAAATTCGAATTATGGTTCAAAAACTCAAATGTCTGATATTTATTAGTGCAAAAAACCCAAAAATACAAATGTAAAACTTCGGCATCTAAAAGCTTGGGAGTTCATGTAGAAGTCAATGGGAGTTGTCCTAGTCAAAGTTAGACCATATTTTCAATTCAAGATTTTTGAGGTTTTTTTTTAAAGTTTGTAAACTTTGAGGTATTCAAGTATTTTTTTATTCAAACAAATTTTCCATATTAATAAATAAGCACATTTTTAGAATGCAAGTTTATTGGAATTAGATAAAACAAACTCTCGAATTCAAAAATGTATAAATAAGCCCATAAGTGGGACAAGTGATTAAGTTTTGTTAGCATGAGAGACAGAGGAAGATCGGTTAGAAGAGAAAGAAGAGATTCAGGATACAGACTGATTACAGACCAAGTGCATGCAGAATTTTCATAACAATACCACATGACAAGGCTGGGTCTTTTTCTATCATCCCAGCAATCCCTTGCACAACAGATTCATTTTCAACTTTCACAATATTGTTCATGTGTTGGTGTGTCAATTTAATGCAAAATACCCATGAAGGTGCTTTTTTAGAGAAGAGAAGCACCAGTACCAGGTTAGTGGTTAGAGTCACTGGGGGGCACAATTATTTCATAACAATACCCCATATAGATTGTAAGCTCTACGGGGCAGGGACCTCCATCCTCTTGTGTCTTTGACTCTTAACTTATTGCAACTGTTACTGTATCTTGTATTTATTTGTATTTATTGTTATACTTTGTATTTATCTATTATCTTATTAACCCCCTGTTTGTATTAATGTATTCTACTGTACAGCGCTGCGTCCATAAGTAGCGCTTTATAAATAAAAATATACATACATACATACATATAACAAGGCTGGGTCTTTTTCTATCATCCCAGCAATCCCTTGTACAACAGATTCATTTTCAACTTTCACAATATTGTACATGCGCTGGTGTGTCAATTTAATGCAAAATACCCATGAAGGTGCTTTTTTAGAGAAGAGAAGCACCAGTACCAGGTTAGTGGTTAGAGTCACTGGGGGGCACAAACTAATTGACAGTATTTAGGATTGCACATTGGACCCAGTCGTTGTGCACATAAACACTATTCATTTAACGTCCTTGCACTTCCATATAGCTGCACTTGAATCCAGTGTGTCCATCCCACCTTATGTTCATATTGCATGCAGGTGCATCTGTTTACTGCCACCTTCAAGCAGATGGCAATTTCAGCATACCCACCAGTGTTGGACTGGCCCACCAGGATACCAGGAAGTGTCACTTCGCCCTCTTGCTTCTAACTATTTAGCCTATTTCATGGTCATTCCCTGTTTCTGTATGGGAATAAGGAAGCGTGATACAGTAGATGGAAGAATAGAGTACAGTATGTAGAGAAAAGACTAGGATAATAAAGAGTTGGAGGGAGCAGAGGAAGAATTAAAGTTTTGAGAGTGAGCCCATTGTCCAGGGTTTTCTGGTGGACCCCTGCCATCTCAGTCCAACACTGATTCCCACTGTGGGCTGTACTAATAGGTGCAGCAAAGTTGTGGCTTAAGAATCCCTCACAGACATAATTTTGACGCAGAGAGCCCCAAAGACTCAATCCTGAATAGAGAAAATTTTCATAGTATTCACATCTGATTCTTTAAAAGGTTTTATGCTTTTTGGTGCATCAGATCCAACTCTTCCTTGTGGGCAGAATTATGCTGGAATTTTTTTTTGGGGGGGGGAGCTGCATTCTGGGTAAAAAAATGGTATTGCACCAAAACTGCCCTTTGCACACTGTGCTTGTGCTTTTTATACTCTTCATGGCTCACATTTGCCTAATAAAAATTGTACAAATAAAATGAAAACAATGTAGAAGTCATTGTTATATATTAGATAGAAAGTGCCTGTATGAGAAATCATGAACAGCAAGTGGTCCTTAAGGACAAGACTAACCAGAGTGTGGGAATTAGGTCAAATACATGTGGGATTAGCTGGAGGCATGTACCATAAGTGACAGTGAACAGTGCTAAACAAGTGGCACTCTGTATCATGTTAGCAAAGTGTCAGAAATACAATCCCCCTTTTTCAACACATTAATGAAAAGCGAGCTTTAGATTCTGTATAGAGAAAAAAACTATACTCTGTGCAGGATGCAAAATGATCCTAATGTCATGTGTCATGTTGCAGCAGGCTACCAGAAAAGACTTCGCATCCACTGGAAGTTGGAAGAAATGACAACAATTTATAAAACTGTACTGTTTGAATATGCCTTTCAACAAAGTTTCCCCAGAGCTGATCAAACTATCTCACAATTGCATTTTGGATTTACTTATTTTTCCCCAGAGGCTAATTACAAACAAAAGGGCTGAGTGATTAATGTAGTCGCAAGAACAGTCATGCAAAAATGTTGCACACAGTGACACCATTTATTAAAGGTACTTGCTCCTAAACATGCTTCTCACATTTGTGTGTATTTGTAAAAAGAGTTTGAGAGCTTGAAAATACAAGCTTGAAAATTGTTCCTGGGGTTACAAATAGGGTCTCTGAGTGGCGATTTGGCAGCCCCTGTGTGAACTGACAGCCTAAATCAGGATCTGTTTGGCAGTACTCTGGGTTTTTATGCAAACTTGCCCAAAAGCCAGGAAGTCAAAAATAAGCATCTGCTTTGAGGCCACTGGGAGCAACATCTGAGGGATAGGTGAGCAACATGTTGCTCCTGAGCCACTGGTTGGGGATCACTTTCAGTCACACATACAACAGGACCTGGAATATGATGTAAATCAGCGCTGTCCAACTTCTGTGGTACCGAGGGCCGGAATTTTTCTGGCCAATGCGGTAGAGGGCCGATAACGGAAGCCAATTTGACCACTCCCCCTGTTTAAACCACACCCACTTAAAATCACACCCATGTTATCACAAGAGCTTTTAAGACTATACCTACATTAATGGTGGTAGCGCAGCAAAACCCCAAATGGTTGGTGCTCACTGTAGTGATATCACCCTTCATTCATATGTGAAAGAATTATATTATGTCATATTAATTGCACACCTTAGGGACCATATAATGACTATTTTCAAATGCTAACAAACTCCCAGAACAAACCCCTGCCAGGTTCACCTCCCACAGGCAGCATAGGGCAGGCAGAGTATGGCACACACAGGCAGCATAGGGCAGGCGGAGTATGGCACACATAGGCAGCATATTGCAGGCAGAGTATGGCACACACAGGCAGGGTAGGGCAGGCAGAGTATAGCACAAGCAGGCAACATAGGGCAGGCAGAGTATGGCACACACAGGCAGGGTAGGGCAGGCAGAGTATGTGCCATACGCTGCCTGTGTGTCCCATACTCTGCCTGCCCTATGTTGCCTGCTTGTGCCATACTCTGCCTGCCCTACCCTGCCTGTGTGTGCCATACTCTCTCTGCCCTACCCTGCCTATGTATGCCATACTCACTCTGCCCTATGCTGCCTGTGTGTATGGCACACAGACAGCATACAGTGACCCAATGCTGGCACTGCTCCTACAGTCTGAGGTGTGAACAGGGGAACAATGTGGGTGATTACAGCCTGAGCCTGAGGTGTGAACACTGCAGGGGGTGAACAATGCAGGGATTAAAAGGTGTGAACAGTACAGGAGATTACACATTTAAACAATACAGAGGGATTACAGGCTGAATATAAAGTGAGAACCATGCAGGGGGCCAGTTAATCTCAGTACTGATACCATTTAAAGATTACACAAAGGTAAGACATCAAAGCAGCCAGACAGGTGGGGGGCCACACAGAGGGGGGTCGCGGGCCGCCAGTTGGACAGCCCTAATGTAAATAAAGGCATTGTTTGACATATCTGGAACATGGCTAGAAGTAAAGGCTCCTGTAATCACAAAAAGTACAGACACTACCTATAAAGTATACAATAAAACTACATTTATGGATTGTTCTATACTAGGCCTGACTCTATTTTACCTAGCTCTGGTTCTCTATTTCAAACAGCAGGTTAGAACATGATGCTCTTGTCATTGTTTCCCTTCTAGGCATTCTCAGATCCTCAAATCACCTCAAGTCTTATTAAGATTAGTTCTGGGTAACATCTGACTTTTTTTTTATTCTCCAATGATTCTCACACTACTATCTATGCAAAAATAAACGTTAGTACAGTATGTAAATGTAGTACTTCCTTCACAGTCAAAACCTGTAGTGATTCTCTGAATATAATTATATATTGACATCAATCATCATAACAATTTTTTGGACATCACGTTATAAGCTCATGTTTTTGCTGTCTAATCTGAGTTATTTATTAGTTAATTGCATAAAGAACTTAACCATTATAAAATGACTTGTGTATTAGAAGTTTCAAGCAACCATCCATAGATGTAACTTCTAAAATATATTTACCTGTTCAGAAACCTAGCTGCTGCCACAAAGTATAAACAGTGCATGCAAAAGTATCCAGACCACCTTTTTCAAAATCTTTAATCCTTTATATAAAAATATAGAAACTTGTTTACAAAAACACTGGAATATTTTACTTTCAGACCTATATCCATTTATGTATAGATAAACAACCATTAGTGACTTATAGGAAAGGTCATCATTTGAAAAATACTCTGGCTCCACTAAATGTAATTTTCAGGCTATGGCCAATGTGACAAAATCCTCACAACCCCCACCTGAAATGTTTAAGCACAGGAAATATAGATGTATGATGAGTTAATACATTCCCACTGAAGGTGAGCAATTTACCTATTATTTATATAATAGGATGTGGTCTACAGTATGTGGGCCAACAAGGAAATTGTGGGAACATAGGCTGAAGATTTAAAAGGTGACAAAACCTATGACTTGTCAAAACACTTTTTTGAAATACAAAGGGGTGAGTGATCTGACAGGCCAATATGTTATAGGGTATTGAATAAGTGATTTTGTATCGATCTGACCAGGATCCACTGAAAAATTTGTATGAAAAGGAAATTTCTGGATTTTTAAATGAAACCTCTTTCCATATGGCTTAAAAGAATTTTCCGATTTGATACTATTTATGTTTTTATGTGTTATGTATATTTATGATTTTGATACTAACTTTCATGTCTTCTGCTCAACGTTCTATTATATATTCTATTCTATATATAGTTCCAGTAATGGAAGCACACCACATACAAAGTGGTAATTGCCCGGGTGCTTATGCAAAAATACAAATAAACGAGCAATGTAGGCCAGCACTCACGGGTCTTTGAGAAATAACAGTAGAAATAAAAATTAAACAACAAAAAAAAAATTTTTGTGACTACATGGTTTTTTATTTATCCGACGTTTCAGTTCCTAACAGGAACTTTCATCAGGGGGAAAAAAAAAAATGTTTTATATATATATATATATATATTTATTTTACACGCATGTTATTATGCGTGACTGAACATTGGCAGAAGTAATGATGTGGCTAGTTCAGAAAAAGCTTGTAGGTTTGTAAAATATGCTAAATGACAACTTTTTATTTCAGGTAGTTATTTCAGGTCTCTAAAGGCCCCCATACACGGGCCAATAGTAGCTGCCGATATTGGTCCCTTGGACCGATTCGGCAGCTAATCGGCCCATGTATGGGCACTTCCGACGGGCCTGCCTGAAATCGTCCAAACCTCGATCGGGCAGGTTAGAAAATCTAGTCGGATCGGGAATGCAGTCCCCAGACCGCCTTTACCTATGCCCGTCATTATAATTCGATCATTTGGCCCCAGGGCCAAACCCGTAGGTGGGGATATCGGGAGAAGATCCGCTCGCTTGGCAACATCGCCAAGCGAGCGGATCTGCCAGTGTATGGGCACCTTTACATTTGTGTGGGTGAGCATTTAGGGCAGCGTTTTTCAACCGCTGTTCCGCGGCACACTATGTTGCCTGGTGTGCCGTAGGCAGGGCCGAAATTTTTACTTTAAAAAAAAAATCCGGGCCCTGTCATTGGTTGCGCCCCGTGTGTACGGGTGACGTCAGTACGCACGGGGCGCAACGTTATAAAAGGGCCTGTGTGCGGTCGCGTGTAGGCAGAAGTGCAGAGGCGGCGCGCGTGAGGGGAAGATGCTGCTGAAGCCGCCGAAGAGTAAAATGCTGCTGGGCACCAATGTATTAGGGGGGGCCACGGGGCACACTGACTTATGGGGGCACTGCTGCTGGGCACCAATGTACTAGGGGGGCTGGCTCTTGGCACCAATGTACTGGGGGGCACTGCTGCTGGGCACCAATGTACTCGGGGGGCACTAATCTTGGCACCAATGTACTAGGGGGGCACTGCTGCTGGGCACCAATGTACTAGGGGGGCACTGCTCTTGGCACCAATGTTCCAAGGGGGGCACTGCTGCTGGGCACCAGTGTACTAGGGGGGCACTGCTCTTGGCACCAATGTACTAGGGGGGCACTGCTGCTGGGCACCAATGTACTAGGGGGGCACTGCTCTTGGCACCAATGTACTAGGGGGGCACTGCTGCTGGGCACCAGTGTACTAGGGGGGCACTGCTGCTGGGCACAGAGTTAAATTTTTTAACATTTTCTAATGGTGGTGTGCCTCGTGATTTTTTTCATGAAACAAGTGTGCCTTTGCCCAAAAAAGGTTGAAAAACACTGATTTAGGGAACAGTGATCATAACATGGTCTCCATTGAGATAATGCTGCAGAGACAGCTCTATAAGGGAGTAACTAAAACACTCAATTTTAGACATGCAGGCTTTGCCTCAAGTGCACCTGAGAAAAGGGGGGAGGGGGGTTCCCCCCGAAAGCTTGTGCTGCATTTCTGCTAAAATAAATGGCTTAAAGGCACTTGACAGAGTACAGAGTTGTGCTTTTCCCAATACAAGGTATAACTGTATTAATAAAGTTTGCCATTTTTCATATTCTTTTCCCTTTATTTTAGATTTGCTCAGTGCACACATTGTGTAATCGCCTGACCTCCTTACTCTTTGACACGCCCCTGTTTGTCATTTCTCTATTGGGCAGTTCATTTTCTTATGCGCTAATTAATTTTGTGAGGAACATAGTATGTGACAGAGGATTTTTTGATAAAGGATCTTTCTGTAATTTGGATCTCCATACCTTAAGTCTATTAAAAAATCATTTAAAATTAAATAAACCCAATAGGAGTGTTGTGCTTTTAATAAGGATTGATTGTATCTTAGTTGGCATCATGTAGAAGGTATTATTTTATTATTCAGAAAAAATAATTTTTTAAAATTAGGATTATTTGCTTATAATGGGAGATGGCCTTCCTGTAATTCACAACTTTCTAAATAAGTGGGTTTCCAGATGATGGATCCCATATCTGTACAGGAATCAGTTCTTTTGAACACCAACTTTAGGTTATTTAATCTTGTCTAGGGGTGCAAACAAGCATTTATGATTTTTCCCCTAAAGAAGACATTTGACCAAAACGCATTATGCCACTGAGCTGCAGATTCTACTTTTTGCACTGATGAGCTGAATGATCCACTTTCATATTGTAAGTGCAATTATGTGTTTTTAATAATACACATGAATGGGTTTACGCTTTCTTCTGTATTTATATTGCAGACCAATGATATCTGTTGAATCCTACTTGAATACCAAATCCTACACTGAGATTTTGTTTTCTGTAATATTTTTATTACAAAGCATTAATGGGGGAATGTACTAAAATTTGTAAATAGAAAAAATGGGCACAAACAACAATAAAAATTCACATTGGCAATGTAATTTTTTTTTATTAGACAATTATTGCATTGCAAATTTAATTGCAGGTTGCAAATGCTTAAGAGGTGCTTGAAAATGGCTTTTTTAAACTTTTTTTATTAAAAAGTTTTATTACATATACTGCATGCTAGCAAAGCTTAAAAATGTGCAATCGCTATCCTACTATTGCATGAAAGCCAAAAGGTCTGCAAAAGGTATTTTACATTAGTGCAAAGGCAAAAGTGCTTGCAATGCAAATGTTTTCTCCATTAGCGACCTATATTACATTCCCCTATAAAACTCAAAATTAATTTTTAATGTAACCGTTTTAAACTAAAATACAAAAAAAAATCCCGACTGCAGGAAATTGCAGGGACCTCAAATGGACTTGCAAATGTACATAAGCCCTCAGGACTGAGCCACTGCAGGACATTTACCTTTTAACTACAATGTTATTGTACAGCGCTGCAGAATATGTTGGCGCTTTATAAATAAATGTTAATAATAATAATAATTTTAATAGTGTGGGAATAGCACAGCAGGCACAACCAAACTATATAGGCATATGCCTGAGAGTTTTATTGTGGTTCATGGCTGATAATTAATAGTCATAATGTCAATCATGTAGAAATTCACTAACACAAACATGCAATCTTCACACCCAGTCATTTGGATCATCCAGGTGCTCGGTGTTGTTGAAATGTACATCTTACCACACTCTGTTCGTTCTGTTCATTACATAAGAGACATATCACACATAAAATATAATGTTCAATGCCACCTACAAGCCATGGTCACATCACAGCCATAAGGCACTGCACCATTGTCCCCAGGTTTTTCAAGGCAACCAGAGGGAACAGTTTTTGGTAGAATTAATGTATATATTTGTATATTACTATATATTTACTTTTTTAGTGTGGGTTTCTTGGGCACATTTTTATCATAGGATTATAACCCTCCACCAAAAATAATGTTATTAGAAAAGAAAAATCTTATTTACTGTTTTCTGCCCTTTTTCATTTTACCTATCTACTCTGTCCCACCATGTTTCCCTGTTATTTTGTTTTACCAAAAAAAAAACAAAACCCTGCTCCCATACTGACCTGCTACTGCAAAGGATGTTTCAAGATGATAGGGTGCTGATAGTAGTCATTAGGTAGCTGCAGTCACAACCACCTTGGGGGTGGACAGACTGCATGTCTGGCTACTTTAAATACTGCTAACCACAGGTCAAGTGGTTTTTTTGTATCTGCTACAGCTTCCATGATTCTGATTGTGCCCATAAAGTATAGGAGCTCAAAAAGGGAGTGGAAGTTGGATTGGCTGGAGGGAGCTTCAAAGTTTATCCTCATGCCAATCTAATTTCTCACAGCTGTACCTGGACATTAAGGGCAAAAGAAAAATGGAATGGCAGGAGAGTGGTTCAAAGTTCACTCTCTAGCCAATCCGATTCTCCACAGCTGTGATTGGCTGGAGGGATTTTCAAAGTTCACAATCTAGTCTGATTCCCTACAGCAGTACTGGGACTTCAAGGGCAAAAGAAGCAGCACAAAAGCTTTAAAAGATGTAAGATCAGATAGTTGATCTGTTCTCACAGATGTTTGAAGTAAGCAGACCCGAAGTACCAGTTGTTTCCTTTTTTAATTGTAAGGCAGGTTTGGGGAGGCTTAGCTTACAGTGATACATATATTTACCTATCAGATATGTGTTTTCTGTGTTGTGTGTTTGGGGGGGGGTGTTC
Organism: Xenopus tropicalis; assembly: GCF_000004195.4. Classification (NCBI taxonomy): domain Eukaryota; kingdom Metazoa; phylum Chordata; class Amphibia; order Anura; family Pipidae; genus Xenopus; species Xenopus tropicalis. The sequence continues at coordinate 91,676,589 of NC_030680.2, read as the reverse complement.
CCCTTTAATTCCATTAGACTTTAATACTGATGATTATATCTGAGGTGTCCTTACCATGGCATATTTCATAAAACTGACAATTGCACCCAAAAACTAGAACCCAGAACTGAATTTGGTAACTCGTGCATTGGTAGATATTATGAATGATATGCATTGCTCTCTTTAGTGTACTCTCAGCGGCACATTCATTAAAGTACGATTGAATCCGAATACAAGGTTTTCGTACTGTGCATATGATTTGCGACTTTTTCGTTAATTTGCACAACTTTTTTGTACCTTGCAACAATTTGTGCGACAAAATCGTATTTGTTGCGCTGAGTACGAAAGTTTCGGATTCATTCAAGCTTCGTTATCGTGACTTTCCTTGGCCCAGGTTGGAGCTGCAGAGTGCCATTGATTCCTATGGGAGGCTTCCAAAATCATGCACAGAAGGATCAGTCAGAAAGGTTTTCCTGCCGTTTATGATCGTTCCAATACGAAAATGTTGTGACTTTCAGATCCCCAATATGATATTATCATGACTATAACGTTTTTTTTTTGTAAGAATATTTGTGACGTCTCCGATCATCAGAAATTATCGTATCTAATTCGAATTTTACCCATTTCGGGAATCGAACTCGTACTTTGATAAATCTGCCCCATAGGATTTAATGAAATAAACTTCATTATCTGATGAATAAAATACAAATATTACACATTAGCCTTATTAATCAGCAGTTTTTTGCTAAATAATAATGTAAAACACAGAAGCCAAACTAAGAAACCCTAGCTCCTGTATAACTCTTACAGACAATGCTGGGAAGTTTTTTTTATTTCCATGCTAGATATTTTTTTATATTGCATATATGCCTTGATATGACACAGTCACTTATTTCTTTAAACAATATAGATTTATTTACACTGAATTTTTCCACTCTTCCAATTTAACATATTATTATGAGAATATATATATATAAATAAATACCTGGCTGAAACAATCTACATTTATAAAAGTAATCTTATTATAATCAAGAATAAAAAATTGAAGTGAAAATTCCATAAATAGTGTTTAATAATTAACAAGCCCAGGCTTGAGTGTATAGGCTGCTTCTTATGACCCAGAACAGATAACTCACCTGGCCGACATTTATTTGGAAAACTCTTCTAGAAAGGTTTCCATCTAGCTGTTTGTAACTGGATAATCCACTTATGAAATACTTTGAATTAATTGGTAATTGCCTTACCATACCAGTTTAGGCTGGCTAGATTCAATTCTGTATATAATCTGCTGTAATTGTGGGATCTGAGAAATTAAAACAGTGAGGAATACGATGTCATTTTTTAGACGTTTTTAGGGAAATAAAGGTAGGACACTAGAGATTGTAACTTCCCACTACTGGCAAATTTGGCAAGAAAAATGATGGGCCCACTAGGGTGCTTGCATTTCTTCTCCCCTAGTAGGTTATCTGACTTCAATAGCAATAGCTGCTGTGTCATTTTTGCTGTAAATCTTTCTTTAAATGGAGATTAGTGACCCGGTTCTACTGTGCCATCATTGTTAGTACAGGTTTTGTGCACATGTAAAGTACATGTACAGTATTTTTAGAGTCTTTGTAATCATGGGTTAATTGCACCTCATATCTCCCTTCCAAATCATTCTTGTGCCACTGCTGGTGACAATTCCTATTAAAGCAGGTGATAGGCTGCATGTGACTGGGTTATGGCACTACATACTGAACCAAATCCAAACTCTAATTTGCATATTCAAATCTGAGGACCCCCAAGCCCCCACCACACACACATATTTTGCATCATCTGAAAAAACTGGTTGCTGTTAGATGTCCTTAAAGGAACAGTAACACCAAAAAATGAAAGTGTATAAAAGTAACTAAAATATAATGTGCTACCATTCTGCCTAGCTAGGGAAAAGGAACTAGATATAACAATATCGGACAAAGCTTGGGCAAGAATATTTAAAACTATGTACAAAACTTCGAGAGCTTCCAGAACAAACAAAGCCGTATACAAATTGGTTACAAGGTGGCATTACACACCAGTAAAATTAAAAAAAATGTTTCCCAATAGCCCAATAACTTGCTGGAGATGCAATAGTCACATAGGCACTCATACCCATATTTGGCTTAAATGCCCCGGACTGAAACAATACTGGACAGAGGTACTGGGAGCAATTAACCAAGTTACAGATTTTAATTTTACCATTGAGGACGCAGCCCCACTACTATTAAATATCTACCCCGAAAAAAATGTTTCAGTAACAGATCCTCTTACATTTCACCTTCTCCAATCAGCAAAGGCCCTAATTCCCAGAAAGTGGAAATCCACGGATGCCCCTACTTTCTTGGAATGGCTAAACAACACAAACGACATAAGACAATTAGAAGAATTATCACTCATGATCCATAACAAAAGTTCACACTACTGGAATATATAGACTCCATGGCTAAACTACACAAAATCCCTATAACACTTGAATAATTTCCAGTCATTCATGTTAGCAACCTATCCTACTACAGTTTATATGTTTTCTTTGTATTCATGTTAAAACCTAGCAATAACTTGCTGATAGCCAATGCCTGATACTTAAACTGTTAAAATGTGATAAAATGTATAAGAAAATGTTCCCTATCCCTCCCCCCCTCCCCCTTTTCCTTTCTGTACCCTTCCCCATACATGCAAAATTCAAAAATAAAGAATCGACAAAAAAAATATATATAATGTGCTGCTGCCCTGCACTGGTAAAAGTTGTGTGTTTACTTCAGAAAGTCTACTATAATTTATATAAATAAGCTGCTATGTAGCCATGGAGGCAGCCATTCAAAGGAGAAAAGGCACAGGTTAAGGTGGCCATACACGAGCAGATCTGCTCGCTTGGCGATGTCGCCAAGCGAGCGGATCTTCCCCCGATATCCCCACCTATGGGTGGGCGATATCGGGGACCATTTAGGTAAAAAAAATAATAATCCGATCGTTTGGCCCTGGGGCCAGACGATCGGATTATGTGGGCGGCAATGGGGCAGTCGGATCGGGGACCGCATCAACGAGCCGATGCGGTCCCCGATCCGACCAGATTTTCTAACCTGGCCGATCGAGATCTGGCCAATTTCAGGCCAGATATCGGTCGGCCAGGCCGCTCTGCTCTCCCCATACACGGGCCGATTAGCTGCCGAATCGGTCCAAGGGACCGATATCGGCAGCTATAGTCGGCCCGTGTATGGCCACCTTTACTTAGCAGATAACAGATAAAACACTATTGTATTCTACAGAACTTATCTGTTATCTGCTATGTAACCTGTACCTTTTCTCCTTTTTTCCAGCTTGAATGGCTGCCCCCTGTGGCTACACAGCAGCTTATTATATAAATAATAGTAGTGTTACTGTAGCAAACACACCAGTTTTACCAGTGCAGGGCAACAGTGCATTATATTTTTATTACTTTAAAGCTCTTTCATTTTTTGGTGTTACTGTTCCTTTAAAGCCATCTGACTCCTATGGTTCTGATTCGGTTTATCTTAAGCACTAGTTTAGGCCAAATCTTAATCCCAAACTGAATTCTGGTTTGCTTGAGCACTACCTTTTTGTAACATGTTTATTTTACTCTTTTTCAAAATTAATCTAATTTAGAGAGCCTATTTCTTACAAATTGAATATTGCTGCTGCTTGCTGCAATCTGCTAACATACTTTAGTTACTTTACTAGTATTATAGTCTCAGTTGTGTCGTAATGAACTGAATTTATAAACCAAATGGTGAAGGGAATTACATGAAAACCTTTACAAAGATCACTGTAAGCCAAGGAGCTACAAAGCTGCCCAATAAAAAGAAAACACTTTTATAGTCACTAGTGCCTTTGAAGGTATTAGGTGAGTATGACACAATGAAACTTGTTAAAATTAATCATGGTCTCCGAGATTATTGTAGAAAGGCTCTTCCTTGAAATACTATAATTAGACAGCTTCAAACTATTTCGAAGGCAGCTTCATCCTTTTGAGGAAGTATTACTTGCTCTCTACATGCCAGTTTAAATGGCCGCTAAAACAAAAGTAATTCATCCACTCTCAAAGAGAGTTAGGAAGTTGTTTCTACAGAATAGGTACAGTTAATATATTTATTAAAGATTTGTGAGTGACCTGCTTTTCTGTGTGTGTGTGTGATGGGACTAGTAACCAACTGATTTAAATTCACCGAACTGGCTAGCTTCTCCCACAAAAACATTTTCATGATAGGAGAACTTTACATTTTTGCATCTCTTTCCTCCTCCTGCTGCTTCACCCTCTTCTTCTTCAGCTTGATGGCGTCTGGACTTGACTTCCCAAAACTTTGGCACACTCGCTATCTGTCTCTTTCTCCTACTGAGACTTCTGTCAGGTTCACTGCGCCAAAGGTTACGTTTATAAGGAAGGATCCAATCAGCGGGATGTCTTCTGTGAAATGACAGGTGTCTGTTGCCTGTATATTTATGCTTTATGTATATTTATGATTCTATTGGTTGGGGGTTAGCTTTCTTTGTGGCTGCATTTAACAGTACATTTATATGATGCACATAGGTTTGATTGGGTAAAATGTATTTGTACTATTATTTTATTTATATTATGTTTTTTTATTCTGATAGTATAATGGTGTTGATATCATCACAGAACATCACTCAATAAAGTTAATACAGTTCTAAAGAAGAATATTTCCTGCTATAAATTTGTTGGAAAAAAATACCATAATAAACAGTATAAAAGAAGAAATATTCGCAAACATATTTTATCGCCAGATAAAAAAAATAATGCTAATGTTAATTGGTACGGTAGCATAGTTAACGTTGATGATCATAAGGATTTTTATATTCATTGCCACTTAGTAAACGTAGAATATGTTTGTGGCAAAATATACAAAGTTACGACTTGTAGAAATAATACAGTAGTTCATTTTACCATGGTTTACTAAATGGATGCCTTACTCTTGAACTGTCTTATATAAGCTGAAATTCCAGAACAAAATTTAAAGATGGTAGTACAAATTTATTTAAAAAAAAAAAAAAAGGGGGTGACTGCTTGCTTGTCATCCAAGGTGAAAAAGCATTTAGGAAATTGCTACCTTTTACAGAAAGGAATTCATTTGCTGTAATAAATTTGAATAATTTCTATGAAATAATGCAACATGGGTCACTACAGGGGTGATTTATGTTGAAATGCCCCTGTGGAATTGTATGAGGTACGCCTGTATTAAAAGCCTGTAAAGGAGAAGGAGGTATACATAGCGAGACAAAGTGTGATTTTCAACACTTTTATGAGACCAAACAAAACTAAGCTGGAATCAGAAAAACCCTCTATAAATAGGAGTATTTTAAATTAAAATTGGGCAAAGTGAATCAAAAGGTTAAAATCAGAATGTCGACGTCCAATAAATTATGCCTGGAGCAGAGAGTGCTTTTTGCAAAGTTTAAACAAGTTCTGTTTCGTTGCAAATACTGGCGATTGCACTTGAATTGGCTATCTTTGAGCATTAGTGAGGTAAGACAAGCACACTTGAGATAAGAGGGGTCATTCAAGACTCTGCACTCAAATTGAGCGCTGGGTAAAAAGATTAGCCATTTTTGGTCCATTGTGCAAATACCTGCAGGCCTCAGAGGCCTGGGGACAGTGCTTTGAATGGAGTATTGCTTGTGTAAGACAGCGCTTAATTCAGAAGATGTAGGAGGTGGGGAATACAAGTAGGGGAGACATGGAAGGCCCCAATGTGGGCTGCACCTGTTGCAGCTCCATAACTTTTACGTCTGAATGATGGGGAGGGTAGTGACTAGTGAGATGCCTACTTATCACCCCCTGCCCACTTCTCTTAAATTAAGCACTGCCTAACTCCCATAACATATAACACCCTCATATTTTGTTAGGAAAATTTTAAATGAGTGCAGAACATTTTTTAAATTGTTGTTTAGATGTCCAGAGTGCACTAGTGTTCTCAGTAGACAGACAGATGAAGTCCACACACCATCAGGAGGTTTTATAGGGTAACTGCCACAATAGAATGCAGTGGCATAACTATAGAGGAAGCAGGTCTGGGCCCCGCTGAGACTGAAGGGTCTGCTTCCTATACAGTCACTCTACTCCCTCAAAATTTACACACCAGCTGCAAATTATCCACAGCGGACACACATGCAGGCAGGTGGGGGGTGGATTCCTATGCACACCAGGCACTTTCAAAGATGCAGAATGCAGTGTTGTTATGCTCCTGGTAGAATGATTGCAAAAAGTGTTAACAATGCACCAAAAATAGTTTGAAATAGTTTCTTTTACAATCTGTTCAACAGCGAACCCAAGTAAACAATTATATTGTTTAGAAACTTATTTGCGCTTTGTATAACCAATTGCTTAAGACTTTAGCAATAAAAATCAAGCCCTAAAACTGTGACTCCCAAGCACGAAATACAAAAGTAGAAATAACTACTTCAGATCATCCCTTAGAAACTGCATTTGCCAGATCTCCCTCCATGTTGTTACAGTACTCACTTACCAGTCAAACAGTTATTACTAGCTTTTCAGGAGAATAAGAAAAGGGAGATACTAGGATAGGCCAATAAATTATTATCGGTTGCCCTAATGATAGTCTCAAGCATAATACAGCACAGAACAGAACAGAGAATGCGGGCTTTTAATATACTTGGTATTGTTCACCTAAGTCCTACACCTTGTTGTTAAAATGATTACTGTAAATATAATGATAATAACAGCAAACTCACTACTAATGAAATGTGACTCTTCTAGTCCATACTCTCTCTTTCCCTGTCGCAGGCAGTGTGGTCAGGTGTGTGGCATTATAAAAGGTGACTAAAATTGCTTTCCTGCTACCATAACATCCAGGGCAGCACTACTGTTATTGTATGTTTGGCCTGGTCTCCCAGTGAATGGGGCTCTGCCCTGTTCAGATTAAATTGGGTAAATGTGAAAAATCCTTTTAGACTTGGGAAGGTAACTTTTATGCATTAACGCTAGTCAATCCATGTGAATATTAATGCAGTTAATCTGGCAGATGTAAATGTAGTAGTTTTGTAGCTGTTGAATTAATGCATTTATTATTACAAAATGAAGAGGTTGCCCTCTAGTGTATAAAAGCTATATTTACAGCTGTTTTATTGTTTATTTAAAAACTTCCAAATGCTTTCTATAAAAACTATATCTTGCAACTTACCTTCTTAAAGCAGAAGTACAAAACAGATCCCCAGGGAAAATGCACTTTGTTGCACAAAGTATTGTTTTATGAAAAAAATATTTATAAAAATAAACTATGATAACCTCGGAACCTGTATTGGGATATTACCTAGGATTAGCACCATTTACCTGGTGAGCATCATACAGTTGATTTACATTGATAGCAGTACTGTTCTACAAAGATAGTCTTTTGGTGAACTTATATGCTTCCTTTCTTATATTTCTATATAACAAAAAAAAGTTAAAATAAAATAGAAAAAGTCATATACTTATGCTAAAATTATCAGTTTAAGAGCATTTAAGTTAGTTAGAAGAATATTTTGATTCACTGACATAATATACAACCTTTGTATGCTACACTTTGGAACTAACTGCAACATTTTACAATTGCGTTTTACAAGCGCAAAAATGCACAGTCATTGCAAAAATTGCTGCCATTCACTAAAGGTACTTGTATTCAAAGCCCCTCCTTGAACTCAGCACCACTGCATCTGTTCTACCCCCTGTTCCAAACTGTGTGCAGATTTGTCTATTAACACTGGGGAACCACTTGAAGATAGTGGTAGCACCAAGGTTCCCACAGTGGCCTACACCAAAAGATGCATAGTACTTGCACCTAAGGCTAATGCCTTAAAAATCTGTACATGTGCCCGCTTAAAAATCTGTACATGTGCCTGCACCTGAGCGTATTCAATGCTTTTGGTGCAGGCAGAGGTTTTCAAGCGTAGGAAAAACGCTTGTCGGAAATACGGTCCCTGTGGCATTAGCCTTAAGAATCATATGCAGACAGCATTTTGATGCTAAGGCTAATGCCACATGTAGTGTAGGCAAGCCGAAAAATGTTGATCAAGTTCAACCATATATGCCTATATATAACCTGCTTAACTGCTAGTTGATCCAGAGGAATGCAAAAAATCCCTTCCAAAGCCTCTGTAATTTGCCACAGTGGGGGAAAAAAAATTCCAAGATGAGAATCGGATCAGTCCCTGGAACTAAGAGCTATCTTCCATAACCTTGTATTTCCTCAATTGCTAAAAAGCCATCCAACCTCTTCTTGAAGCTATCTAATGTATCAGCCAGTACAAGTGATTCAGGGAGAGAATTCCATAACTTCACAGCTCTCGCTGTAAAAAAACCCTTTCCAAATATTTAGACGGAACCTCCTTTATTCCAATCGGAAGCATGTCTGCTGGAAGAACCTACTGGTAAATAAAGCATTAAAGAGATAATTATATGATCCCCTTATATATTTATACATTGAAAGACCTCCATGAGTGTGACGCAGGTCACAGAACTTGGCATTAAAAAAAATTGACAATTGCAGTAACTGTTGTTTTTTACTTCTGCTGAAAATGGCCACACTGGATTTTTTAGAGGCTGACTTCTTAGCTAGCTACTGCAAAGAGAGGGGGTTGTATGGCACCAACATTGTACGGCCCAGAATATCCCTGAAAATATTGTCAACAAATTCCTGGCAGAGAGGGCAGGTTTGGCCACGAGTAGTGCATTTTTTTGCCAGGCATAGATTCACGGAGAAAAGTATTGGTCAAGAGGGACTGAAAATTATTCTAAAGTAGTGTCAGAGATTAGCTTGAAGGTCAAGGGTCTAGAATCAATTGTAAGCACCCATAATGGAGTAGGTATGAATCACAGGATTATAATAAAATATTCTGGTACCCCAAAACTAAAGGAAGCCCAGGCAGAAGTTAATATCTGACAAGTTAGGTAACTGAAGATAATAAGAGTTATTTACAATGGACGAGGCAGTGTGTGAAAAGGAAGATTTCAGCCATTTTTCTTATTGCACACTGCATCCAGTATTGTGTAACTTGCTGTACCCTTGGATCATGTGGCACCTAATTAAACCAAGAGGGGTGGGGGGAGACAGATGAGCATGTTAAGTTGGTACTGTTGACTGGTACACTCCCTGTCAGAGAATGTTGTAGGCCTTTGCTACAAGAAGTAGGCATGTCATAAATAAATGCAATGAAATAAGGACACTTCATTCAGTACTTTCTCAGAGATGTCAGAGGGCAGACCTGAGAACAATTATCGTCCAGAATTTCTCTCTTTCTGCACAAGAATCCAATACCCCTGTCATATGAAAATGCACTGGCAGAGTTCTCCAGCTCTTCTCTTTTCTCTGGCATGTTCGCATAGAATATATGAGCTTCTATCGAGCCGTCCACCAGGTTCTCACTAACCTAGTCTACACACTGCAGTGCACCCTCTTCCCCAAATACAGGCTGACCTTGCTGGCTACCCTGTGTATCTCTCACTCCTAGAGTCATCTAATACCAATTTTCTCTATCTGGCCCTAGCAAGGTATAGCTGCCCTCTTTGTCTGGCTGGGTAATGTCTGTGTCTCCTGAAGATGTTATTAGGCCAAAGAGCCTAGATCTTGCACTTCCTTATATAGGCTTCTGAAGGGGAAATCCCCACTACAGTGCAACCTTATGGGTTGGTGCCACCTGCTGGACAAACTAAATATAGTAAAACTATAGGGGGCCAGAGCAATCTTTTGCCCCTGAAAAAATATTGTTATATATTTTGTGGGAAAAATCACTCTTTAGGTAGTAGTGTTGATTTTGTATTTATTTCACACAGAAGTTAAAACAGAAGAAATAAAAGTGTATCTGTCTGATTTCTCAGAACAGAAAGCAATTAGCAGTCTTGCTGACAAAGAAACTAATACATATATATATGGATCTCACAGACTAACAGAAACATCGTATTTGAAGTAGAATCTTACCCCCTACTTAGGTGGGTCCAGGTGCTCATGCCCCAGACCATCAGCTTGGGGAGTCATGCAGAATCATACTAGAAGAAACAGGCAGGCACATCTGGGATCCCTTTTGCGTCAATCAATTTGTTCAAAAAAGCAGCTTGTATGTTAATAAAAGTATCAAAAATTTATTTATTCCATAAAAATAATAACAACTGCAACAGCCTATGATAGGCTAGCCTATGATTAAGTACCCTGGTAGGTACGAAACGCGTAAGGCTGTTGCAGTTGTTATTATTTTTATGGAATAAATACATTTTTGATACTTTTATTAACATACAACAGTGTTTTTCAACCTTTTTTGGGCAAAGGCACACTTGTTTCATGAAAAAAATCACGAGGCACACCACCATTAGAAAATGTTAAAAAATTTAACTCTGTGCCCAGCAGCAGTGCCCCCCTAGTACATTGGTGCCAAGAGCAGTGCCCCCCTAGTACATTGGTGCCCAGCAGCAGTGCCCCCCTAGTACATTGGTGCCAAGAGCAGTGCCCCCCTAGTACATTGGTGCCCAGCAGCAGTGCCCCCCTAGTACATTGGTGCCAAGAACAGTGCCCCCCTAGTACATTGGTGCCCAGCAGCAGTGCCCCCCTAGTACATTGGTGCCAAGAGCAGTGCCCCCCTAGTACATTGGTGCCCAGCAGCAGTGCCCCCCTAGTACATTGGTGCCAAGAGCAGTGCCCCCCTAGTACATTGGTGCCCAGCAGCAGTGCCCCCCAGTACATTGGTGCCAAGAGCCAGCCCCCCTAGTACATTGGTGCCCAGCAGCAGTGCCCCCATAAGTCAGTGTGCCCCGTGGCCCCCCCTAATACATTGGTGCCCAGCAGCATTTTACTTCTGCTCTTCGGCGGCTTCTCCGGTGGCTTCAGCAGCATCTTCGTATCCCTCAGGCGCGCCGCCTCTTCACTTCTGCCTACACGCGACCGCACACAGGCCCTTTTATAACGTTGCGCCCCGTGCGTACTGACGTCACCCGTACACACGGGGCGCAACCAATGACAGGGCCCGGATTTTATTAAAGGGGTCCCGAGCTACTAAGAAAAACTGTAGCATCGCCGGGCCCCCTTTGAAAGTGAAAATTGCGGCCCTGCCTACGGCACACCAGTCAACATCGGTTGAAAAACGCTGACATACAAGCTGCTTTTTTGAACAAATTGATTGACGCAAAAGGGATCCCAGATGTGCCTGCCTGTTTCTTCTAGTATGATTCTGCATGACAAAGAAACTAGCCTTCTTAACGGACCCACAGCCACACTTGGGTTAATTAATCCAATACAAGCAAACTAAAATTACACTAACACTTCTTTGGGTATTCTCTGTGTTCCATCGGCAGCTCACTCACAACTATTTAGGGGAGCAGATAGTAAACAACCCTTGCTACCCAAAAATTCTGCCTCTTTAGGTACAAATTTCCCAGTAATTAATAGGCTACTGTTACCCCCGAACACACCTTGGCTAATTAGGCCTCAAACCTAAGCAGACCATCATTTTCACATCCCTCTGAGCTGCTTCATAGAAGATTCTGGGAGGGATATAACTTTCTTCTATTAGTTCCCCAGTAAAGAAGATACAATATCATTACTTTTTGTATAAAGTGTCCACACTCAAATTAAAGTGCACATTCAGGTTCATATTTAAAGCAAGTTTGGCCTCATTTTAGATAAATACTTTACAGACCCACACACAAAGAAAATATATAAAATCTGACACAGAATAACATGTGGTACAGCTATAGTTGTTTGTCTATAGTCATTTACAGTCCCTGAGGGCTACTTTACTGTAACAAAACTAAGACCACTGGAAGAAAGAGAAGCATTATAGTTGCTCTGCATCCAGAAAGACCTTAAAAAAAATGAAGCAAAATATAAACGGTGGTAAAATATTGAGCAGAAGCTTGCCATGACCCATACACACACAACCCGTGTCACCACACAGGCAAACTCTATGCCAGTCACTGAAGATACAGAAAGGAGCAGATGAGAGCGCATTAAAGGAACAGTAACACCAAAAAATGAAAGTGTATAAAAGTAACTAAAATATAATGTGCTGCTGCCCTGCACTGGTAAAAGTTGTGTGTTTGCTACAGAAACCCTACTATAATTTATATAAATAAGCTGCTATGTAGCCATGGAGGCAGCCATTCAAAGGAGAAAAGGCACAGGCACATAGCAGATAACAGATAAAACACTATTGTATTCTACAGAACTTATCCGTTATCTGCTATGTAACCTGTGCCTTTTCTCCTTTTTTCCAGCTTGAATGGCTGCCCCCGTGGCTACACAGCAGCTTATTATATAAATTATAGTAGTGTTACTGTAGCAAACACACCAGTTTTACCAGTGCAGGGCAACAGTACATTATATTTTTATTACTTTAAAGCTCTTTCATTTTTTGGTGTTACTGTTCCTTTAATGTGCCATTAGCCTCTTGCTGAAAAAACATGGTCAGTGCATTTGTTTTGCAACACTACTAATGATATTGAACATAAAATGATGTGGCTGATTCATGGATTGGTGAGGTGAGCCTCAATCAATTTAATAACACTGAGAGCTTTCACTTGGGACATTTTTTTTTAGAAGTCATTATCTGCTTGACAGTATCAGCAGTAACACAAGCAATGTGCTGTTAGCCTAAAGAAACTATGAGCCTCATTAACGCACAATTAAGGGCACAAATTCAGGGAGCCTTGGAGAACCAGTGCAGGCGAGATTGTTGCCTATAAATGACAGACCCAGCATAATGACACCAGTAGAGTAATAACTAAATCTGCCATTGCCGGCTGTCAGTGGGGCTCATTTATCAATGCATCGCAGCACACAAACCGACGCAATTATGATTATGCGCCATTTTGTGTGCACACGCAATTGCATATGCGTTACATTGCGTCGGTTCATTTATTTTTCCGCCAATTCTTTTTATGCACATGTCGCAAATACTGGGCAATAATGTCGCAAGCAACAACGTGTTTTTTGGGGGTGTGGCTAGGGGCGTGTTTTAAGTGCCCAATTTTTTTTCCATCTAAACACCAACTGACTGGGTTGGTAAGTTAGGGAGCACGTAGTTAGTACGGGCTTATTAGAGCATTAGCTTGCGCCATCTATGCACATAATTTCTGAAAAGTTTTGCGTCATCATATGTGCAGGCTTGCGCCATCATATGTGCATGTTTGTATGGCGCAGCAGTTTGCGTCAAAACTAGCGCATGAAACTTTAAGCAACCGTGTTTGCGCTATACTGTTAAATATGCTTATGCGCAGGGCAAAAGTTTTGCCTCTGCGACTATTACAGCGCTGCGATGCATTGGTAAATGAGCCCCAGTGAGTCTAATGGCACCCTCCTGTCACTACTGATTGTTTTTGTTAAACTTACATTTTTAGAGTGAAAACATCTGTAGCTGCAGGGCCAGGTAGCTGTAATTAAAAGAAATGACCAGTGGCACTTGAGGTTTCAAGGATTCAAGGATTTCAAATTTTTACCAGCATCAATACGTCTACAGAGACAATAAAGAGATAAAAATGTACATACATAAATGTGAGACATTTATTTATGTTCTTTTCATAAAACATGTTAAAACAAAATTTCTGCTTTATTTTAACAGAATCATTAAAAAAAACAATAATTGTGTTCAAACTACAGTTTCTCTACATGTGAAATTGTTTGCACACATTACTTAACTATAGCTCCCAAATACCCTTTAAGCCTTCTTCTGGAATTTGCAATACAATAAACTGAGGTTGAATTTGACCAGTGTAAAACTGCATGCAGTATACCTTTTCACTTTTAAAAATGAACTTTACTTCAAACAGAAAAGGTAATTTTACAGCAAGTAGAACCATAGTTTTCCTTAAATGAGAAGGAAAGTCACTTTGGCATTTTACTGCCAATAGATTTGCCATATTAGTGCCACCTAGAACAAAATATTTATTCTGCAGAAACCATTACTATACCTGAGTAAACAGTTTTAGAAGCTTTCTCTGTTTGCTTAAGATAGCAGCTGCCATTTTAAGTAGCTTCCTACCTGCTCCAGCTCTAGCCGTTATAGCTGAGATCACACATTCCTAAGGGAGGGGGGAGGGAATTCTTAGCATTCTGGAGGGAGGGGGAGCAGGAGAGGGGAGAGAAGAGAGAACTGCGCAGACTCTGGCCCCGGGATTTAAGGATGTTTCTGAGAGAGGAAGTCAGACAGTGGAACATCATGTTTACAAAAAAAGAGACAAGAAATCCTGTGTTTCTTTTGATAGAGGACTCAGTGCAGCATTACTGTAAGTGCTTATGGCTGTATTTACATAGACCTTTCTGATAAAGCTTACTTAGTTTTTACCTTTCCTTCTCCTTTAACGAGTATGTATGTATGTATGTATAACTTTATTTATAAAGCGCCACAAGGGTACGCATCGCTGTACAACCTTACAAAATACAAAATTACACACAGGGAGGACAAGTGTTATAATAGATAAATACAATAAATATATATATATATATATACACAGGGAATAAGTGCCATTTGGTATGAGACACAGTAGGAAAGAGGTCCCTGCCCCATAGAGCTTATAATCTAAGTCAATGCTGTCCATGCGGCCCGCGACCCCCCTCTGTGTGGCCCCCCACCTGTCTGGCTGCTTTGATGGCTTACTCTTGTGTATGCTTTAAATGGTATCAGTACTGTGATTAACTGCCCCCCCTGCATGGTTCTCACCTCAGGCTGTAAACCCTCTGTATTGTTTAAAAATGTAATCCCCTGTGTTGTTCACACCTTTTAATCTCTGCATTGTTCACCCCCTGCAGTGTTCACACCTCAGGCTCAGGCTGTAATCACCCACATTGTTCCCCTGTTCACACCTCAGACTCAAACCCACAAATAATCCCTGCACACTACAAAAAGAATATATACTGAGGTGGTACTGCAATTAAAAAGTTTTTAATATATAGTTATTGTGCAGACTGTAGGATCAGTGCCAGCATTGTGTCACTGTATGCTGGCACACAGAGGCAGGGTAGGGAAGGCAGAGTATGGCACACACAGGCAGCTTAGGGCAGGCAGAATATGGCACACAGAGGCAGGGTAAGGCAGAGTATGGCACACACAGGCAGCATAGGGCAGGCAGAGTATGGCACAAACCAGCCAAGAATGGCACACACAGTCAAAATATGGCACACACAGGCAGGGTAGGGAAGGCAGAGTATGGCACACACAGGCAGCATAGGGCAGGCAGAATATGGCACACAGAGGCAGGGTAAGGCAGAGTATGGCACACACAGGCAGCATAGGGCAGGCAGAGTATGGCACAAACCAGCCAAGAATGGCACACACAGGCAGGGTAGGGAAGGCAGAGTATGGCACACACAGGCAGGGTAGGGAAGGCAGAGTATGGCAGGTTTTTGCTGTACTACAACCATTAATATGGGTATGGTCATGTGATAACACGGGTGTGGTTTCAAGTGGGTGCGGTTTCAAAAAGGGGAGTGGTCAAAACTGTCTTCCATTATCGGCCCTCCACCACGTAGGTCGGAATAATTGCGGCCCTCGGTACCACAGAAGTTGGACAGCACTGATCTAAGTGGTTGGGTAACATACAGGCACAAATTGGAAGGTAAGAGTGCACCAGGTATGGGCATTTGCCCTTAAGCGCAGGACTAGGCAAAATAATGTGTTAGTGCTCCAGAAGGTAACAGCTGAGCTTTTTCTTAAAGAGGGGTAGTGAGTGTTCCCTACGGAGGGATTCAGTGATAGAGTTCCAGAGGTAAGGAGCAGCGAGATAGAAAGGTTTAAGACGAGAGAGCGCAGTGGGTGTGGATGATGTAAACAGACGGAGGCTCTGAGAGGAGCGGAGGAGACGACCAGGAACGTGCAGGGAGACCAGTGAAGAAATGTAGTGAGGAGCAGAGGAGTGAAGGGCTTTGAATGTTAGCAGAAGGATTTTGTAAGCTATCCTTTGCTTAACAGGCAGCCATGCAAGAGAGCTTAATTGAGGCTGAACAGGTTCCCTCTTTGGAGAGAGCAGGAGGATCCTGGCAGCAGAGTTTAAGATTGATTGCAGGGGAGAGAGGTGGGAGTCTGGGAGGCCGGTTAGTAGGAGATTGCAATAATCTAAGCGGGAAAGGATAAGGGCATGTATTAGTGTTTTAGCTGTTACTTGTGAAAGAAAGGGGTGTATCTTGGCAATATTGCGGAGGAGTACCACTTTCATTCTTAGCAATACAGTGGAAAAGGCAAAAACTAGAAATTGCACAAAATTAGCAAAACGATGGAGATGAAAGAAGAGTCTGGATGCTTGGATTCCAATTGCAACTGTAAAATAGGCATAAAGAAGTCAGTTATTTACATTTTTATGTCTAAACAAAAAGATAACCAAGAGTGAGGACACACTGAGCTACTAGTAGCAGCAACTTCTTGTGGCTACTAAGGGCAGTTACACACTGGGAGATTAGTCACCGTGCGACAAATCTTCACTGTCTCTGCAGGGGTACGCAGAGAGATTAGTCGCGGGGCGACTAATTGCGGGGAGATTAGTCGCCTGAGACAACGGAGATTTGTCGCGACACGACTAATCTCTCTGTGTACACCTGCCCTAAAATATACAAGTCTGATGATTTACTGATAACTGTCTCTACAAGCGTTTTAGCAGAGGCAATTCTCAGTATTGTCTATGGCAGGGTGTTTTCTGGAGTTTAGTAGCCAAGAAAACGTAGCTGCTACTAGTAGCTCAGTGTGTCTTCATCCTAAAAGTAACTAGTTTTGCAAATAAAATGAAAACCTAAAAAGGGATATGAAGCCTCGCTCACTACAGGAGGAATCAGGATTTAAAAAATCTGAGAATAGACCGTTATAACACAAATAATATTAAGATAGTTGACAGCACTCTAAGACACTGCACAAATGCATTAGAAAACACAGAGTAAGATTAAGGGCCTAAGGGGTGTCAAGTTTATGAGCTTTAAGGGGGACGGAGGGATTTAGAAAAGACCATACAAATTTACATAAAGCATGGCCAGTACAGAATTTAAACAAGCAATCTGAATCATAAAATCATACTGCAACCCAGAATTAAATGGAACAGCGACCCCACCCCCCCCCAGCACCAAGTGGCAGAGTGTATCTACCCCACCAGCAGCAGCATTGTGGCACAGTGAATCTCCACCCCCACCAACAGCAAGTGGCACTGTGTATTCCTCCTCCCCTCCAGCCCAAAGTGGAACTGTGTATTTCTCACCCCGCCAGCCCCAGGTGACACAGTGTATCCCTCTAGCAAGTGGCACAGTGAATCCTACCTCCCTTCAGCAGCAGCCAGTGGCACAATGAATCCCCTCAACCCCAAGTGTATCCCCTTAAGCCCCAGTAAGTGGCAGGGTGTATCCCCCTAACCCTCAGTAAGTAGCATGGTGTTTCCCCCTAACCCCCAGTAAGTGGCACGGTGTATCCCCCTAACCCCAAGTAAGTGGCACAGTGTATCCCCCTAACCCCCAGTAAGTGGCAGGGTGTATCCCCTAACCCCCAGTAAGTGGCACGGTGTATCCCCCTAACCCCCAGTAAGCGACACGTTGTATCCCCCTAACCCCAAGTTGCACGGTGTATCCCCCTAACCCCCAGTAAGTTGCAAGGTGTATCCCCCTAACCCCCAGTAAGTTGCACGGTGTATCCCCCTAACCCCCAGTAAGTTGCAAGGTGTATCCCCCTAACCCCCAGTAAGTTGCAAGGTGTATCCCCCTGACCCCCAGTAAGTGGCACTGTGTATCACCCCAACTACCCCTAATAAGTGGCAGGGTGTATCCCCCTAACCCCCAGTAAGTTGCACGGTGTATCCCCCTAACCCCCAGTAAGTTGCACGGTGTATCCCCCTAACCCCCAGTAAGTTGCACGGTGTATCCCCCTAACCCCCAGTAAGTTGCACGGTGTATCCCCGTAACCCCCAGTAAGTTGCACGGTGTATCCCCTTAACCCCCAGTAAGTTGCAAGCTGTATCCCCCTGACCCCCAGTAAGTGGCACTGTGTATCACCCCAACTACCCCTAATAAGTGGCAGGGTGTATCCCCCTAACCCCCAGTAAGTTGCACGGTGTATCCCCCTAACCCCCAGTAAGTTGCACGGTGTATCCCCCTAACCCCCAGTAAGTTGCACGGTGTATCCCCCTAACCCCCAGTAAGTTGCAAGGTGTATCCCCCTAACCCCAGTAAGTTGCAAGGTGTATCCCCCTGACCCCCAGTAAGTTGCATGGTGTATCCCCCTAACCCCCAGTAAGTTGCAAGGTGTATCCCCCTAACCCCCAGTAAGTTGCAAGGTATATCCCCCTGACCCCCAGTAAGTTGCAAGGTGTATCCCCCTGACCCCCAGTAAGTTGCATGGTGTATCCCCCTAACCCCCAGTAAGTTGCAAGGTGTATCCCCCTAACCCCCAGTAAGTTGCAAGGTATATCCCCCTGACCCCCAGTAAGTTGGACGGTGTATCCCCCTAACCCCCAGTAAGTTGCAAGGTGTATCCCCCTAACCCCCAGTAAGTTGCACGGTGTATCCCTCTAACCCCCAGTAAGTTGCAAGGTGTATCCCCTTAACTCCCAGTAAGTTGCAAGGTGTATCCCCTTGACCCCCAGTAAGTGGCACTGTGTATCACCCCAACTACCCCTAATAAGTGGCAGGGTGTATCCCCCTAACCCCCAGTAAGTTGCACGGTGTATCCCCCTAACCCCCAGTAAGTTGCACGGTGTATCCCCCTAACCCACAGTAAGTTGCACGGTGTATCCCCCTAACCCCCAGTAAGTTGCACGGTGTATCCCCCTAACCCCCAGTAAGTTGCAAGGTGTATCCCCCTAACCCCCAGTAAGTTGCAAGGTGTATCCCCCTGACCCCCAGTAAGTTGCAAGGTGTATCCCCCTAACCCCCAGTAAGTTGCAAGGTGTATCCCCCTAACCCCCAGTAAGTTGCAAGGTGTATCCCCCTGACCCCCAGTAAGTTGCAAGGTGTATCCCACTGACCCCCAGTAAGTGGCAGGGTGTATCCCCCTAACCCCCAGTAAGTTGCAAGGTGTATCCCCCTAACCCCCAGTAAGTTGCAAGGTGTATCCCCCTGACCCCCAGTAAGTTTCAAGGTGTATCCCCCTGACCCCCAGTAAGTTGCACGGTGTATCCCCCTGACCCCCAGTAAGTTGCAAGGTGTATCCCCCTAACCCCCAGTAAGTTGCAAGGTGTATCCCCCTGACCCCCAGTAAGTTGCAAGGTGTATCCCCCTGACCCCCAGTAAGTGGCAGGGTGTATCCCCCTAACCCCCAGTAAGTGGCAGGGTGTATCCCCCTAACCCCCAGTAAGTGGCAGGGTGTATCCCCCTAACCCCCAGTAAGTGGCACTGTGTATCACCCCAACTACCCCTAATAAGTGGCAGGGTGTATCCCCCTAACCCCCAGTAAGTTGCACAGTGTATCCCCCTAACCCCCAGTAAGTTGCACGGTGTATCCCCCTAACCCCCAGTAAGTTGCAAGGTGTATCCCCCTAACCCCCAGTAAGTTGCACGGTGTATCCCCCTAACCCCCAGTAAGTTGCAAGGTGTATCCCCCTAACCCCCAGTAAGTTGCACGGTGTATCCCCCTGACCCCCAGTAAGTGGCACTGTGTATCACCCCAACTACCCCTAATAAGTGGCAAGGTGTATCCCCCTAACCCCCAGTAAGTTGCACGGTGTATCCCCCTAACCCCCAGTAAGTTGCACGGTGTATCCCCCTAACCCCCAGTAAGTGGCAGGGTGTATCCCCCTAACCCCCAGTAAGTTGCACGGTGTATCCCCCTAACCCCCAGTAAGTTGCATGGTGTATCCCCCTAACCCCCAGTAAGTGGCAGGGTGTATCCCCTAACCCCCAGTAAGTTGCACGGTGTATCCCCCTAACCCCCAGTAAGTTGCACGGTGTATCCCCCTAACCCCCAGTAAGTTGCAAGGTGTATCCCCCTAACCCCCAGTAAGTTGCATGGTGTATCCCCCTAACCCCCAGTAAGTGGCAGGGTGTATCCCCCTAACCCCCAGTAAATCGCATGGTGTATCCCCCTAACCCCCAGTAAATCGCATGGTGTATCCCCCTAACCCCCAGTAAATCGCACGGTGTATCCCCCTAACCCCCAGTAAGTTGCATGGTGTATCCCCCTAACCCCCAGTAAGTTGCATGGTGTATCCCCCTAACCCCCAGTAAGTTGCACGGTGTATCCCCCTAACCCCCAGTAAGTTGCATGGTGTATCCCCCTAACCCCCAGTAAGTTGCAAGGTGTATCCCCCTAACCCCCAGTAAATCGCACGGTGTATCCCCCTAACCCCCAGTAAGTTGCACGGTGTATCCCCCTAACCCCCAGTAAGTTGCACGGTGTATCCCCCTAACCCCCAGTAAGTTGCAAGGTGTATCCCCCTAACCCCCAGTAAGTTGCAAGGTGTATCCCCCTGACCCCCAGTAAGTTGCATGGTGTATCCCCCTAACCCCCAGTAAGTTGCAAGGTGTATCCCCCTAACCCCCAGTAAGTTGCAAGGTATATCCCCCTGACCCCCAGTAAGTTGCAAGGTGTATCCCCCTGACCCCCAGTAAGTTGCATGGTGTATCCCCCTAACCCCAGTAAGTTGCAAGGTGTATCCCCCTAACCCCCAGTAAGTTGCAAGGTATATCCCCCTGACCCCCAGTAAGTTGGACGGTGTATCCCCCTAACCCCCAGTAAGTTGCAAGGTGTATCCCCCTAACCCCCAGTAAGTTGCATGGTGTATCCCTCTAACCCCCAGTAAGTTGCAAGGTGTATCCCCTTAACTCCCAGTAAGTTGCAAGGTGTATCCCCCTGACCCCCAGTAAGTGGCACTGTGTATCACCCCAACTACCCCTAATAAGTGGCAGGGTGTATCCCCCTAACCCCCAGTAAGTTGCACGGTGTATCCCCCTAACCCCCAGTAAGTTGCACGGTGTATCCCCCTAACCCCCAGTAAGTTGCACGGTGTATCCCCCTAACCCCCAGTAAGTTGCAAGGTGTATCCCCCTAACCCCCAGTAAGTTGCAAGGTGTATCCCCCTGACCCCCAGTAAGTTGCAAGGTGTATCCCCCTAACCCCCAGTAAGTTGCAAGGTGTATCCCCCTAACCCCCAGTAAGTTGCAAGGTGTATCCCCCTGACCCCCAGTAAGTTGCAAGGTGTATCCCCCTGACCCCCAGTAAGTGGCAGGGTGTATCCCCCTAACCCCCAGTAAGTTGCAAGGTGTATCCCCCTAACCCCCAGTAAGTTGCAAGGTGTATCCCCCTGACCCCCAGTAAGTTTCAAGGTGTATCCCCCTGACCCCCAGTAAGTTGCACGGTGTATCCCCCTGACCCCCAGTAAGTTGCAAGGTGTATCCCCCTAACCCCCAGTAAGTTGCAAGGTGTATCCCCCTGACCCCCAGTAAGTTGCAAGGTGTATCCCCCTGACCCCCAGTAAGTGGCAGGGTGTATCCCCCTAACCCCCAGTAAGTGGCAGGGTGTATCCCCCTAACCCCCAGTAAGTGGCACTGTGTATCACCCCAACTACCCCTAATAAGTGGCAGGGTGTATCCCCCTAACCCCCAGTAAGTTGCACAGTGTATCCCCCTAACCCCCAGTAAGTTGCACGGTGTATCCCCCTAACCCCCAGTAAGTTGCAAGGTGTATCCCCCTAACCCCCAGTAAGTTGCACGGTGTATCCCCCTAACCCCCAGTAAGTTGCAAGGTGTATCCCCCTAACCCCCAGTAAGTTGCACGGTGTATCCCCCTGACCCCCAGTAAGTGGCACTGTGTATCACCCCAACTACCCCTAATAAGTGGCAAGGTGTATCCCCCTAACCCCCAGTAAGTTGCACGGTGTATCCCCCTAACCCCAGTAAGTGGCAGGGTGTATCCCCCTAACCCCCAGTAAGTTGCACGGTGTATCCCCCTAACCCCCAGTAAGTTGCATGGTGTATCCCCCTAACCCTCAGTAAGTGGCAGGGTGTATCCCCCTAACCCCCAGTAAGTTGCACGGTGTATCCCCCTAACCCCCAGTAAGTTGCACGGTGTATCCCCCTAACCCCCAGTAAGTTGCAAGGTGTATCCCCCTAACCCCCAGTAAGTTGCATGGTGTATCCCCCTAACCCCCAGTAAGTGGCAGGGTGTATCCCCCTAACCCCCAGTAAATCGCATGGTGTATCCCCCTAACCCCCAGTAAATCGCATGGTGTATCCCCCTAACCCCCAGTAAATCGCACGGTGTATCCCCCTAACCCCCAGTAAATCGCACGGTGTATCCCCCTAACCCCCAGTAAGTTGCATGGTGTATCCCCCTAACCCCCAGTAAGTTGCACGGTGTATCCCCCTAACCCCCAGTAAGTTGCATGGTGTATCCCCCTAACCCCCAGTAAGTTGCATGGTGTATCCCCCTAACCCCCAGTAAGTTGCATGGTGTATCCCCCTAACCCCCAGTAAGTTGCACGGTGTATCCCCCTAACCCCCAGTAAGTTGCACGGTGTATCCCCCTAACCCCCAGTAAGTTGCACGGTGTATCCCCCTAACCCCCAGTAAGTTGCATGGTGTATCCCCCTAACCCCCAGTAAGTTGCATGGTGTATCCCATTAACCCCCAGTAAGTTGCACGGTGTATCCCCCTAACCCCCAGTAAATCGCACGGTGTATCCCCCTAACCCCCAGTAAGTTGCATGGTGTATCCCCCTAACCCCCAGTAAGTTGCAAGGTGTATCCCCCTAACCCCCAGTAAATCGCACGGTGTATCCCCCTAACCACTATTAAGTGATATCACCCCAACCCCTGTTCGCCATTTCCCAAAGGAAAGCAGTAGTCAAATATTAGCGGTTTTCATCCATTTAAATCTACCGCGAAATGACCGCAAATCCTCCTTAAAACAATAACAATGTAGGGTCACGTGATTGTGATGTCATCACGGTCCTTTTCGAACGTAGAAACTAGTTTGGGCCGTCAAAGAATCTCGTCCGCCGGAAACTCCTTTGGCGACTACCGGAAGTGCCCAGGGGGAGAGAAGAGTGTAGCCTGGGATTAGATTAAAGCTGTGCGGAGACCTTCACTAAAGGTAAATAGCCCAGTTCTCTGTTCGCTAAATGTTCCGGAGACCAAGGTTGGCTGTGACTTAGTTCCGGAGCTTGTTGCTTCCTTCCCCTTTATTCCGAGGTGTAATTCGTGTGCGAGTAAAATGAGAGGGCTTCCGTAGTTTTACATTTGGACATTGTTTTAGTACAAATTACAGATTGAAACTCTGAAAATGAATGGGGTTCGCAATTGCACACATGCGTATCACTACTAATAGTCAGTATACCATTGGCCATTCATTGGTGTGTTTCACTGCAGTGAATTAATGGCACAGTGTATAACAGACATTTTTGATCACCTTGGCTCTGTAACCATGGCGATAGTGAATCATCAGCAAAAGGTTTTTGACAAATGTTTTACCTGGTTAGGAGTCTGTCTATACATGTATGCAGCATATGTCTAAATCATTGCCTCTGAGTTTCCCTTGTCTGTAGATGATGGCTCTCTCTGCCAAAAGTAGATGGCCTGTGTGCCATGCTGTTTTTTCTGTTGTTTGAGTATTGTTTACCTATGATTTTACCTATGATTTGGATTTTATAATAAAAGTTGCAAAGCTTGCTACATGTCTAATCACCTGTAGCAACCTATCACCTGGTAGCATTTATTGGTTACAGTGTGTGATTGTAAGTCTGTGCTTTAAAGGAGACATATAAGAATGTAACAGTGAATTATACTCCTAAATATAGAAGGATATATGTCTCCTTTAAAAGAGAAGGAAAGCTACAATCACTGGGGGTGCCAAAATGTCAGGCACTTCCCAGTGATTGTAATCAGTTACCTGAAACCCCTGGCTAGTGTTCCTGTTAGGATTAAAGTGCACCAGCTGGGGTGTATGCGCCAAAGAGATCCACTTCCTTCTTCGGCCTTCCTGCATGCGCAGTGCAGTGATAAGCTAATTTTTTTTAAAAAGCCAGCTTTCACTCAACTGTGCATGCATGGGCCCCAGGATCTCGTCAAAAGGAGAAAGAAGGAAGAGAAATGCTCGCCTGCATTAACCCCTGACCAGTGCAGTTTTCGCCTAATAGGCACCGGCAAGATAACTGAATATAATCATTGGCGGTGCCTAACATTTGGCACCCCACTAGTTTAGCCTTTCCTTCTGGGCTTTGCATGCATTTACTTCCTGTAAATTGTCCTGGGTTGATTCCCATTAATATGTGCTGAGTTACAGGTGTTAAGCATTTAAGCAGCGATCAAATGATATGCCATAGCCCCAAATTATGTAATGAAACATTGATGTTATACAACCAATATATATATATTTTTTTTTTTTTTTGCATTTTAGGTTGAAAAATGGCTACAGGAGCAGATGTTCGGGATATTCTGGAATTGGGGGGTGGGGATTCAGAGGTCACTGGAATCATCAACAAAAAGGACATCATTAATGCAGATAAGGTACATTTCTGTGGGTTTGTTTCTCTGAGCCGCAAAACTAGATAATCAGATGTTTTCTATTATTGAAGTGGTAGCAGTTCTAAGGGCTCTGATGGGCTCTGATGTTCAATTACTTTTTGAACATCAGCATTTTACACATAGTTGTACAAGAATATATTTACATGCATGAGTCTTAGGATTTACTCATAGTTACTTACACTTTTGAGTTGTGCACTGTTGCCATCAATGTCTCTGTTTCCATGAAGCAGTGAAATTGTGGTACTACAAGTCATACAGATATCTTGGGTGCGGGATACAAGTGAAGCTGTGTACTACCTGCCAATTAAATAAAAGGCTTATCAATAAAGGCAAAATGTTGATATTGCACACAAAACCAAGTTAAAGAGGTTGTTCAACTTTAAGGCTACTTTAAGTATGTTATAACGTTTACAATTCCTATTAACTTTATAGTTGGTCTTCATTATTTATTTTTTAATTGTTCACTTTCCTTTTCTGTCTTTTCAAACGTTAAAATGGGGGAGTGGGGTGGGGTTACTGACATTGTCAGCCAAAAACTATTGCTCTGTAAGGCTGCAATTTTATTGTTACTTTTACCTTTTTTTATCTACCTATTCAGGCCCTCTCCTGTTAATATTCCAGTCTGTTATTCAAACCAATACCTTGGAAAACAAGACCCTAGCAACCAGATAACCACTGAAATACCAACGTTGAGAGTTGCAAAAGCTAAATGACTGATAAAACAAGAATATAACAATGAATGCTAATTGCAGATTATCTCAGATTATCACCACCAACATATTAGTAAAAGTTAATTTAATTTATTGGTTATATTGTGAGTTGTGACAGACATCAGGGCTTTTACCATTAGAGAGCTTTTATCTATTACTGTTATGCTTGAGTAGAACTAAACAAAATGAATAAAAATCCTGCATCTCATAAATGATTTTAATTTGAGGTTCAGCCCTTCTTTACATTTTCAACTATATGGGCCTGGTAATTTTTGCAGCCTCTTTCTGCACCAAATAAAGTCACTCATGTAACCACTATTAATTTAAACAAATAACTATAAGTCAATATATGCTTTTTAGATAACATTTTAGAATATTTGATTTTCTGCTTCATGTTCCTTTATTGTGTTATCTTTATATAGGCAACTGTAAATAAACTATTTCTCTGTCTCAAATTTACGTTCCTACATTCCTCATTATAGAAAAAATCCAAGAAATCTTCAGAGACTCTCACTTTTAAGAGACCGGAGGGCATGCATCGCGAGGTTTACGCACTTCTCTACTCTGACAAAAAGTAGGTTGGGGTCATATTATAGGGGTTTTTCTTTAACCGGGTGGGGGGATGAAATGGATATGCAAACAAATGCTGCATGTTCTTTATTGATATTTCTTTTTTCAAGGAATATTTAAGGGAACCCTTCCCTAGTATTAAAATCAATTCCAACTTCCAGTATGGATTATGCTATAATTTTCCACACTTCAAGCATCACCACATTTCCCAAGTTTTTAAAATGCTCAAGTGCTTGATTGAAATAAATAAGCAATTCACAATTCCAATAGTATTTATAGAAGTTATAGTCATTTTTTATTGCTTTGCAATATATTTAAACATAATACATTCAAATGCAGAATAATGATATTATTATACTTCTGCATTTATCATGTATTAACTTTGTTCCATAGTAGAATTTTTGAGTGTAACCCCACAAAGATGCAGACATCAGAGAAGGAAGCCAGGGAGCATAAAAAGACACTCTTTTGCAAAATGTGAAGTGTTTTGAGGAGAGGTTGCTGGTATTTATTTTGCCCATGCTATTTGTTGAACTGGTAGGCAACATTTGTCTTTCTTCAAAATATACACTCCATTGTATATGGGACCTGGGGTTTTCCATATAAGGGGTCTTTCCGTAATTTGGATCTCCATAACTTAAGTCTACTTCAATCATTTAAATATTAAATAGACCCAATATGATTGTTTTGCCCCCAATAGGAATTAATTATATCTTAGTTGGGATCAAGTACAAGGTACTGTTTTATTATAACAGAGAAAAAGGAAATCATTTTAAAATTTTGAATTATTTGCTTAGAATGGAGTCTATGGGAGATGGCCTTTCTGTAATTCAGAACTTTCTGGATAACGGGTTTCCGAATAAGGGATCCCATACATACCTGTACAATATGTCACATTATTTTCAGGCACACATACAAGTTTTTTATTTTAAGTATCTTTACATTTTTAATATCCTTTTAAGTTTTTGTTTTTCCCCTTAAAAATTTTTTAAATCTCTTTTATAGTAAAGTAAACTGTATTAAGACTGTGTATTGATAGTAATATGGCAGGGCTCTAAACAAAATCTTCTTATAGGGATGCACCACCGTTACTACCAAGTGATACTACACAGGGCTACCGCACAGTGAAGGCAAAACTAGGCTGCAAGAAAGTTCGGCCCTGGAAATGGATGCCATTCACAAATCCTGCAAGAAAGGATGGAGCTATTTTTTTCCACTGGCGTCGAGCTTCAGAAGAAGGAAAGGACTACCCCTTTGCCAGGTTTAATAAAGTAGGTACAAATATTGTTAGGCTGGGATTGTAATAATCTTTTTATAAGGGTAACAATAATATTTCAATGAGCACTTTACAGTACTAATGGATAAGGGGGAGGATATTCCCTACAAGTGCAAGCCACCTGCTGGAGGAATTTTACAGTGAAATTGAAGTAAAAAACATTTATAAGATTTAAGGGGAGTAATATCTCATTGCAGGAGAGAATTTTCAAGGAAAACAATAGAATAAATGGGTATTTAAATGTGTCAGGAATTTAATGAAAAAATAAGGTTTGACATTTAGAATAGAGGTGCAGAACACTATAATGTTAATAATTGGTAACATTAGAATATGCTGTTTTACTGAATGGTTATGAATATGTGGGACAGATTTCTGTAGGGCTGTGGCACAGATCCACCCGCCTCTTTACCACCTAAGCTACCCATTCACCTCAAAGAAGAGATAAAAGGTTTCTATCAGTATAATAGTTTTTAATATATTTTTTGTAATATATTTCTAAATATGTATCCTGTGCTAATTGAGGGCTATATGTTAAGATTATTTATTTATGTATATCACTAACATGGTATGATGTTCTTTACTGAAATTATTAAACATTCAAATTATTTCCTGCTCTAATGGAGGCATACTAAGTTTCCTATCACACTGCTTTGCAACTTTGTTCATATCGATGGCTGATTATATGTCACACCACATGCTTGAGTGCTGGTTCATATTAAAAGTATAATGTTTTACAAAGAAATCAGTGTAATCCTAATCCTTGATTATAAAAATCTCTTGAAAGGCCACATTTGCCAGTTCAACAACCTTGCCTTACACAGCCACTGTCAGGATCCAAATAACCTAACTGTATGTTTTTGGTTTGTGGAAGGAAACCAGCAGTAAGCGATGCTCACACAGGGAGAGGATATACAAACTCCTTGCAGATACTGGTGTCATCAAAATCATAGTCAGGGCTGAAAGCTAGCAGTTCTAAACATTAAACCATCCTTCCTCCTACATTGAAGGAGAGTGAACCACTTGCTTATTAAATATTCTAATTCTGTACACCTCTGAATAGGCTGTTTGGGGTAGGTTTCCATGGCCCCCTATAGGTGAAATGTCCTGCTAAATATGTAATAGTAATTAAAGGACAAGGAAAGGCTATTTTCACTGATTTAGCTAAATGGTTTTTTTTTTCCTGGATGCTTCTGAGTCTGAGTCTAAAAAAACTCCTTGGAAAAACCTGTTTACCTAGATTAAACAGGAATATATGAACAACTCCAAAGCTTTGATCTTTTAGTGTATACATTTTTAAAAGATTTAGGCTGATGTCCCAGACAGAAATACATTGCCCACAATAGATCTTTGCTACTGTGGGTGACTAATCTCCCCCAAATGCCTTTCTACCAGTGATGCATAGGCTTTTCCACCGACAATTCCCTTTGTTACCGGTTGAAAGGCATTTAGGAGAGATTAGCCAACCATAGTAATCTCTGCATGGAATATCGGTCCCTTGGACAGATTCGGCAGCTAATCGGCCCGTGTATGGGGAGAGCAGAGCGGCCTGGCCGACCGATATCTGGCCTGAAATGGGCCAGATCTCGATCGGCCAGGTTAGAAAATCCGGTCGGATCGGGGACCGCATCAGCTTGTTGATTCGGTCCCCGATCCGACTGCCCCATTGCCGCCCACATAATCCGAGGGCCAAATGATCGGATTATTTTTTTTTTTACCTAAATGCTCCCCGATATCGCCCACCCGTAGGTGGGGATATCGGGGGAAGATCTGCTCGTGTATGGCCACCTTAAGGGGTATATTTATCATACTGTGTAAAAGGATTAACACCTAAAACTAGTGTAACTAGTGTGTACAATAAATGGCAAGGTGTGTGTTTTATTTTCACCACCTGATTGGCAGATTTGACATTATTTTATGCCACTACAGACCATGCTGAAAATCATTACACTGTGATGCCTAGTAATATTACACAGCAAGATGAATAGTCCTCTATATGTCTTTCTAATATGTCTGTGCATGCAGCTTGTGCTATTTCGTCTCATTTATCCATTCATTTCTATGGACTCTTAGAAAGCGGAATTCAATTTACTTTAATATTTATACAGTTAGTTCTTAAAGGGCACCTAGCACCCCCGTATATAGTTTCTTCCACCAGAGGTGCAGCCTAATAGAGACCGCACTCTCTAGGTGAAACAGATAGGTGAAACAATAGTTTTTGTTTTGGTTTTTTTTTTTTTTTTAAAAACGCCCTCCCTGCCAGGCCTGGGCTACCTGTACCGGGAGGGAGCTCCCAGTGCAGGCGGCCATGTTGGTTGGCGCATAATGAGTGGGTCTCCCCTGTTCGCTTACTGTGCGCATGCATCTGACGTTGGAGTGGTGGATGTCACTCACTCTCCTACATCACACACGTGCATAATGAGTGAGTTGCGGCACTCTCTCATTATGCACATGCATGGCTGGGGCAGTTTTTAAATTCTATTAGCTTGCATCTCTGGTGGGGGAACAATATAGAGGGATAGGTGCCCTTTAAAGCCCCATATGGGCCAATAATGAATTCTTTAAAGGGGAAGGAAAGGCTTAGTCACTTGGGGGTGCTAAAATGTTAAGCACCCCCAAGTGACTTGAATCGCTTACCTGGTACCCCGGGCTGGTGCCTCTATTAGGAGAAAACTGCATCAGCCCGGGGCACCTGGGGCGATGCGCTTCCTCCTTCCTGCTCTGTTCAGCCTTGACTGTGAGTCAGGCGCATGCGCAGTAGAGTGAAAAAGCTGACTTCTCTGTTAAAGTTCGGCATTTCACTCTACTGCGCATGCGCGCGCGGCGAAGGAGGAAGCACTGCAGGTACCCAGGGCAGGTGCTGTTCTCTCCGTACAGGGGCACCAGCCCGGGGTACGGGGTAAGCGATTCAAGTCACTTGGGGGTGCCTAACATTTTGGCACCCCCACGTGACTTAGCTTTTCCTTCTCCTTTAAATATATTTGTATACAGCTTTTCTTGCTGAGTAAAACATGCTCTGACACAAATGTGGGCTATCGTAGGATATAAAGGTCAGGACTTGAATATTGTTACTTTTCTCATATTGCCTTTCTTTCTTTATTCTCAAGTCAATTGTTGACATAGGTCATGAGTTTTTAACATTCTGCTAAGGCTTCTTAACCCTCCGCAAACTTCCCTCCCGTCACAGCAAGTTATCTGTTTGTGCATTTCTCATGGGAACAAGCAAAATGTAAGCACACATATGACAGTTCAGGACTCTGAGGACTTTTGCTGCAGTGTTTACGCTGTGAGTGGAACACACACAGATGCTTGCACTGAATATGTATGTGTTTGGGGGCTTATAAGAGGATCGGAGATGTTGCTCTGCAGTGAGGAATTTTGTGCATACTAATCAATTTCATATTTAAGCTCTTCTGGCGGTGAGAGTGTGTGCGCTCATTCAAGGTCAAAGCCTTTGTGTCAGCTAAGCAAAGGTTAGCTTTCTCAGGCTGGTGAGCTTGCTGTTTTTAAAATATTTAGTTGATCAGTAATCATTTAACGCTTAAATTATTGTGTGCTTGTATACATATTCATCTGCTTCCCCTTTACACAATTTAAACTGATTGCATCTGTTATTTGTAATAAGAGTACAGTTTTAATTTCAATAATTTTAACAACTCATGGACCTGCAATGTATTCCACAGTCTCTTATGAAACTGTTCCCTTTGGTGGGAAGTCATGAAGCAAATGACCACTATTTGGATTCACTGCACAGCTATTGTGTACGTAAACTTAGCTATGTCCTTACACTTAAACTATTTTAGAAAAATATATAGAAGAACAACCTGTTTGTGTGCAAAGATGATTCTCCCTAACTAATCTGTGTCTTTATCAGTCTGTACAGGTTCCAGTTTACTCAGAACAGGAGTATCAGATGTATTTGCATGATGATGGCTGGACTAAAGCTGAGACAGACCATCTTTTTGACCTCTGCCGACGTTTTGATCTGCGATTCATTGTTATCCATGACCGATATGATCATCAGCAGTTTAAGGTACCCATTTTAGTTTTCATGTGTGAGCATAACTTGCTTTTAGTTAAAGGGATTCTGTCATGATTTGTATGGTGTACTTTTCATTTCTAAATTACACTGTTTACATAGTAAATAATTCTTATTCTTAAACCAACACATGTATTTTATCTAGTTGTAATATTGGTGTGTAGGCAGCCATCTCAGTGCATTGTGCCTGAGTCTGAGCTTTCAGAAAGAACCAGTGCTACCTGCACATACGGGCAGTGGCACACGTGGAGATTAGTTGCCTGCGATAAATCTTCGTTACCGCGGGCGACTAATCTCCTTGGCATGCCATCCCACTGCCAAGAATGTAAATCGCTGGTGGGATGGCATACACGTCACTTTGGTTTCCCGAAGTTGCCTCTCAAGGAAACTTTGGGTGACTTTGGGAAACTGAAACGACGCATATGCCATCCCACCAGTGATTTACATTCTTGCTGGTGGGGATGGCATTGCGGGGAGATTAGATGCCCGTGGTTGCCTTGCCCTAAGAACTGCTTTCAGGTAACCTATTGTTTCTCCTACTCTCATGTAACTCGAGAATCACAAACCAGACTTGGATTTCTTACTATTGAGTGCTATTCTGATATCTACTAGGAGCTGCTATCTTGCTACCTTCCCATTGTTCTGCTGATTGGCTGCTGGGGAGGAAAGGGAGGGGGGTGATATCACGCTGCAGTAAAGTGTCACTGAAGTTTATCAGAGCACAAGTCACATGGCTTTGGCACCCTGGAAAATGCAGAATATGGCTAGCCCCATGTAAAATTTCAAAATTAAATAAAAATCTGTTTTTGCATTTTTAAAAAAAAAAAGGACAATGCAGGATTCTGCTGAAGAAGCTCTATCAACTGATGCTTTTTGACATGTTTTCCCATGACAATATTGCTTTAAACTGTGGTATTCCATTGACCCAACTTTGTCTCTAGCAGAATAAAATATGCAAATATAATTTGTAAGCAGAAATACATAACGCTCTATTAGTGAAATAATTTATTTATTTATATATATAAATTTCATTGCACCTGAGAATTTAATACAGCTGTTTCTGAGCACTTAAGGTGAACCAATTCAAGCTACACTATAGATTATTTTTTAAAGGTCAGTGGTGGCTTGTGAAGGCGTTTTTCCTATTGAAGAACGTGCCTCCTGCATTTAAATTATGTTTACCCATCGTAAATAAATGCACAGAAACATGTAAGTAGCCGTTGTTATACAAAATTGCATTTTTCCTGTCTTTCCATTCTAACAGAAAAGGTCAGCAGAGGATCTGAAAGATCGTTATTATGGCATTTGTGCTAAGCTGGCAAATATTCGTGCCACCCCAGGGACAGACATGAAAATCCCTGTATTTGATGCAGGACATGAGAGGAGGAGAAAGGAGCAGCTGGAAAGATTGTACAACAGGACACCAGAGCAGGTTCGTTTTCTGTCATATTACCCTGCATCACATGGTGCTAGATGTATTCACTGCACCCAGCACCCAGCTGCAGGAGCAACTTATTGTCTACTTTGGTAAATTATGTACTGCTAGTTTTTCTTATTGATGCATATAATATGTTTAGTCTAGTTTACTCTGCAGGTCACCTTGCTGTTTGGTTTAGAGTGAAGACACACGGGGTGATTAGTCACTGCGACTTTTAAAAAAGTCGGTCACGGTGACTTTCCTGCCCTAGGTTACTGTATAAGTTGCTGCAAGTTTTTTGCTGCACAAATTAGTCGCAACTTTTTTAAAAGTCGCTGCTACTAATCGCTGCATGTGTCTTTTCTTTTACTGTCTCCATTAATTTCCCCATCTATTGCTTACAACACGTAGTTATCCCTGAACTGCACTTAGCTTGTATGTAGGATATTACAGGGTTAAACATCTCCCTCTGTCTGCTTGCCAGTATATTGTTTACTTCTACTGACCTGCTGACTGTGTATGCTCTTATACATGATCCCCAACCAGTTGCTCACAACCAACATGTTGCTCACCACCTTTGCTCCAAGCAAAGCCTCCTGTAGTCTAGTATGGGGCTACCAAATCACAGTCCTTATATGGCATCCCCAAAGAGCTTTTTTTATGCTTGTGTGGGTCACCAACACATTTTACATCTGAGTGTGGCTCATGAGTAAAAAAAAAAAAAAAAAAAAAGGTGGGGATGCCTGCTCTTATATTTGCAATACCAAAATTAGTTCTCACCGTTACCAAGGTAGGCAATTAAAAAAAAAAAAAACACACACAGCTACCATATGAATAATAAGTACTGATTTTGGAAAGTCCCATATGTGCAGTTATCAGGAAAGCACAAACTATTTCTCTCAAATTCACAATCTCGAAAATTGAAAAATAAACCCATTAGTATGTATTCCTGCTCACCCTCTCACTTAGTTTTCTTTACTTTGGTAAAGTTACTGACCTCACGGTGCAAAGCTAAAGGAAAGGTGCAAAACAGAGACATTATTTCACTTTTTTTTCAGTGTACCTTTGTCATGTTCTTAAAAAAATATTATATTTTTTACTAACCCAGGATTTTGCATACTAATCTGCTCCTAGTATCTTTTCCAGTAGCATTAAATCTAAATATTATGCCTTAGTGTCTTGCATACTGAACACTGCAAGCACTTGTCTGCATACCTCTAAATACGTGGATTTTATTATTTAATGTTATTATATGCATGTTATTATAAGGAAATATATCCTGTTGGAAGTAGCAAGCATGCTGGTGTGTCACAACTACTGACTGACTACTGTTAAGCCAACTCTGGTTTTACTCTTTTCTCTTCTGTTTTTATGGCCAGTGTGAACGTAATGTAATATTTTACCACTAGGTGGAACCTTTGTATTTTGTGTAGAGCTGGACTGTATAACGTGCCTATCTTGGGTTGTACCTGCAGGTGTCAGAGGAGGAATATCTAATTCAGGAGCTGCGGAAAATTGAAAGCAGAAAGAAGGAGCGAGAAAAGAAAGCCCAGGATCTGCAGAAACTTATTACTGCAGCTGATACCACCACAGAGCTGAGGCGTGCTGAACGCAAGGCAACGAAAAAGAAGCTACCACAAAAGAAGGAAACTGAAAAGCCTGTAAGCTTTTTACACCTTGAGCTTTTAATGTGTTAATAGTTAAGCCCATAATGTCCTATAATCTAAGATATTTTTTGAAAAAAACACTCTATCTGGCAAACACAAGCAGCCTATCAAATTATATTTTAGATATGTCCTTCCTGTGTTGTCATAAACATTTTAGAAAGTGAATACCATATAGGGGTTTTAGTCTGACATTTTTGTGTTTAGTGTTTGGCTCAAACCTTGACCAAACCTAAGTACACACAAGTGTTGTCCCACAATCACTTCTCCTTTAATAAAGTGACATTTTTTCTTTTGCCAAATACTTTTCTACATGAAATACTGGGGTCACTGAGCATATTCCTAGGTTGTAACTGGTTCCTATGTAAGCATTGGTTATTGAGAAACCATGCAGTTAATGGGGCTTCGTATAAAACAGTCCTCCTGTTCTGATTCAGCAAAGCATACAATAGGTGTTTTCACAACGTTATTTCAGCCGTGGAAGTTGCTAGGATCTCACCTTCATGTATAGCTTGCAACATAATTTGGCCTGCTGTTTATACTAGACTAAAGAGCCATATATTTATTTTCATGCTGGCTAGTCATATTAATATTTTTTTTTTTTGCAAACAGTTGCCTTAAATTATTTAGCAATGTACCTACTGAAATTTGCACTGACTTAAATTAGAGTAGTGTACATAATATTGTTATAGCAAAAACAACAAGTATACACAACAAGCAGAGCTTGTGTTGCACAGAGCTTTTAAGTACATGTTTGTAGTACTTAAGCAGAGACTGAACTGGTTAGTCTTGTATTGAGATAAGAAAGTAATATATATTAACTGGACTTAACATTGTAACTAAAACATAACCAAGTAGTGAGTTCAAAGTGCACTGCTGTTTGCTGATTGGTCTGTTTTACCCTTAATGGTGGCCACACACGTGGTGATCTGACGATCTTTCGTGCGACCATCGGTCGCACGAAAGATCGTCAGATCCGCCACTAACCTTCAGGGCTGAAACAGGCAGATAAGGAGGTAGAAACAATAGGATTTCTACCACCTTCTGCCAATTCAGCGCTGAAGGCAGATTTTGGTCAGGCGCCTTCTATGGTGACCGATCAAAATCTTTTAACTGGGCCGATCGGCGAGTCAACCGATATCAGCAGCTTCCTGCGATATCAGTCGACTCGCCGACTTGCCATACGCGCACTGAATATCGTACGAAACGAGGTTTCGTATGATATTATCGGTGCGTGTATGGCCAGCTTAACAGTTTAATTCCACCTTTCTCCCCCTCAAAAACCCACAGGTTAAACATGTATTTAATCCATTAAGGAGCAGAAACTGAACTGCAATATGGTACATAAAATTACATAGTAACGGTGATTGGTTGAGATTGATTTTTGTTATGTTTTTGTGTTTCACAGAGGTGAGACTCACCCTTTAAAATGATTTAATTTTACATGCGCTTTTCTGTATTTGTTTGTGCAAATAACTGGATTAAACACCTCCTGGGTGTCTAAAAGTGATGACTTCCTGCTGATGGGTCATGACGTAAAATCATTGACAAGTGTCAGCACTCCCTTGTGCTAGCTGCATGCAAAGTTTTCCCGATCACCAGTCTTGTTTACGCTCAGGGGGCAATCGGGAAACCTTGAATCAATAACAAGGACGGTGCCTCTCCCCTGAGCTCCTTTTCTGTGTGTTTAATGGTTGCAATCAAACCACTATTGAACAGAGAAATTATTTGCTGCTTTAGGGCTTTTTCAAGGTGTTCTAGCAACAGAAGGGTTAAATTTGTCCTTGAAAGATCCAAATGTTTCTACAAACTATATTTGTTAGTTTTTTTTTTTTTTAGGGAAAGCAGCCGGTTGAAATCTTTATGATATGCTAGTGCATTATGTATGGTTGTCACATTATTCAGTAAAAGAAGAAGAAATGTTTGGTATGCAAGTTTAAGCAAAGATTTGTCTAAACCTATGCAAGATGATAGCTTCAGTGTAAACCAAATCATTTTCACCTCTAGTCCTACTTTTAGTTATGGGATTAGTATAAAGCTGACCCATAGACAAATTTGGCCACTTATGTGATGGCCAAATTGGGCTGATCTGATCATTCAGGATTTTCAAACCTGCCCAATAGATTTTCAGCCAGGTACTGTATCTGCTAAGTGGGCAGTCAGGGAGGGCCCTTATTAAGCTGCTGACTCTGTCTATAGGGGCCCATTTTTCAGCTTAATTTCTCTGTGTATGGTCAGCTTTATATCGTAATTGATAAGGAGCAGTGTCTATATGATGATTTTCAAATGTCTTTTTGGTTGCATCTTCTTGCACACTTGCACTATAATATACACTGGCCTCTTATGTCTCCCACATTCTGCTTAGAAAATTAGCTATATAGTGCATGGCACATTTAAACATTTCAGTTGCTGCTGGTACAGTGAGTCATAACAAATTCAAATTGTTATACTCTTTTGGTGACATAACATGCTATTAATGTATCCAGCTTACTGCAGGTGTTTTTTCACAAACTATCAAGAAAATTACTACATACATAACAATTTTTTCAGGATTCTGAAATTTGCTGGTAACTGAGTTTTTCATTAAGTCCAATCTGAATGACAAATCAATACATTTAGATATGAGCCCAATAACTTGAAGTAAAGAAATAATTTCTCCCCATTTAGGCAGTACCGGAAACAGCTGGGATCAGGTTTCCTGATTTTAAATCTGCGGGAGTTACGCTGCGCAGCCAGAGGGTAAGTTGCTGAACAGTTTTCCCTCGTCTCCCTTATCACTCACACTTAAGCTTTATATTAGTTACCACTTCCAGTTGTAGCAAAGTCATGGAATTCTCACTTTTTTACTTTATAAAGCTCCTTTCTTCTTCCCCGATATCCTTGTGCACTGACAGGCACAGCATTGACTGGATGAATTTCATCCCAAAAAAAGTGTCTAAATATGCATTTTCGAGCTAAAATGCCAATGCTGTGCCAGTCCATGCCCGTGGATGTTTGGGGTTGGGAGGAAGCAAAGGCGTTCTGCCAGTGGAGAAAATGCATGGTGTGACATAGCCCATAGAGTTTTTGTTTTGTGAAAAGGTGTAGCAGACAACAGGTTAATCTTGTATTATGTCTAAGTTAATGGCTAAGGCACAGTAAAGGGGTTGCACGAAAGATCGTTAAATCCGCCACTAACCTTCAGGGCTGAAACGGCAGATAAGGAGGTAGAAACAATAGGATTTCTACCTCCTTCTGCCGATTCAGCCTTGACGGCAGATTTTGCTCAGGCGCCTTCTATGGTGCCCGATCAAAATCTTTTAACCTGGATGATCGGCAAGTCGACCGATATCAGCAGACTCCTGCGATATCGGTCAACTTGCCGACTTGCTATACACGCACCAAATATCGTACGAAACGAGGTTTCGTACGACATTATCGGTGCGTGTATGGCCAGCTTAAGGATATAAGACCTGTTTGCTGAGGACTGCTTATCAAATGATTTCAATTCCAGTGTGACTCTAGAGTCAACATCTGGAGGGGTGTCCTTTTTTGTGCAGGTAGGTTTTTTGGGAGTGATATTTAGCTGTAACTCAGGCTGGCAGCAGTAAAACAGTTAATACTTTGTACAGTAAAATACCAATCAGCAGAACAGTGTCTCGGAGTAATGACGTACATAGGACAAGAGAAGTTCTTGATGTAGTTCACTAGCTTAAAATTATTTTTTCAAAATGCAAATGTGATCTCTATCTCTGACAGACCAACGGCAGATGTAGAGCTCGGAACTAAGCACATTTTATAAAATGGTAGCAGGTATTGTGGTGATAATTGGAGAATGCAGGTATTTTACCCAATAATTTCTGTTCCTATTTAAGTAATAACTAGTAAGCTGTTTAAGCAAGCCACATATCTCTTTTACAAGCAGCTTGCCTGTGTAAACCTGTGTTACTAGAGCTGCTAGATTCCCAAAGCCACTGTTTACCACAACACAACAATTTTTGATTAATGTTAAAAGTGATCTGTCTTTTTGAAGATCTTTAAAGTCCATCAGATACTGCTTACATTTTCCAAGACTTCCCACATTTAATCAATACTTATTTCAGAACAGTATCTTTATCCTTTATTTCACAAAATATATATTATATTTATGTGAGTTTGATAAATGTAATTACTTGGTGAGATAAATTTAACAGATGTCTATTGATTATACTGCAGGCATCTGATATTAATCTTCACTTCCTTATCAGCAAAGCTCTGATCCCCCCCCCCCACACACACACATCTTAAGGAGTCTTGACACATTGTTTCCATGAGTTTTCCACCCTGTTAGCCTAGTGGCACACAAGGCTGTTTCTCCACCAGGTGAAGGAAAAGCTGATCCGCTTCCTCTTGTAAGTGTACCGACTGGCACAACATCAGCTAGTGTGTAGTTAAGGTGCGGCACTTTGGTGCCAAAATCTGCTCCGTGTGAGTACATGAGTTTGTTGGGGGATATCGGCTGCGTGCGCCTGTACCTGGGCGGAGTCAGTGCTTCCGAGTGCAGTATGTTTAAGCATAGGGGTGGATTATCAGCCTAAATTTATCCACAGGATGACAATCTGCCTCGTTAGAGCCAGTCCTCAATAGAGATGTTTTCTTGCAGTTGAGGTGATAGCGGTTTCAGTATTTCCTTTGTGCATTTAGGCATAATATTCTCTTAGTTTGCACATGTAATCATGTTTGCAGGTACAGACTTATATTTAGAATTTGCACATAGAAATTTGCTGTTGCTGCTCCTTTTGCCCAAAAGTTGCCAACCAGTATTGTTGATATCCAGCTTTTAAGGGCTAAATGTTTTCATTTAAAATACATGATATGATACAATATTTTAGATTCTAGATTTATAGTGTCAGACTGTCCTACAGTACACCACACCCATGATACAGGCATGGTCTTTAAATAAAGAATTGCCTATGTTTCTTTAGTGATCAAGTGGCCTTTTTCTTAAATAAGCCAATGATTTCATACCAGTGCATTACAGTGGTTCCATACTCCACTTATTTATTTTTCTCCCGGTGTGTGCACTGTTCGTGCAGTTTAAGCAGTTGTTTATTGCAAGGCCAAGGGAGCTGTAGTCCTTAAATCAAAAGAGACATCTGTGTAATTATCCGCGTGAGTTAGAGCCCTCTAGAGGACTATGGGGAAAAGATGTCAAGTGTTGGAAAGCGTCCAAAATATATTAACCTTAAAAAAATCAAATAAGGGGGGGAAAGCCAGCTAATCAATTTCTCTGCAGATTTACAGTTTACCAGCTCTAGGGCATGGAGCATCCCTAAAAATCTACTAAAAGATCTTGTGAAGGGAAGATTAACATTGGCATTACTGACTTGGGTCAATAAGGATTTAGCAGTGGGCAAATTTGCACCTGGGCAGAAACCAATGGCAACCAATCAGATGTTTGCTTTTGTTGTTCTGCCTGCAGCTGACTGCAAATTTTGCCCAGTATTGAAAAAATTACCCCATTACCTAAAATAGCCTTAAGATTCATGTTCTGAGAGGTCATGATATTATGATAAGAAAGCTAAGGTTTAACGTATGACATATTTGTTCATCTAAATAATTTAACTCAAACCTTTATACATACATTATCAATATCTTTCACAAAAGCACTATTCACAAAATCTTTACTCTAGAGCAGTGGTGGTTGGACATTTTCAGTTTATTCCAGCCATTGGCCAGTGCCCCTCTTAGTCCAATAAGAAATTTAGCCAGCACAACAAGTATGGTGCAAGCGGGGCATATCCCCTGCGTGTTTATTCCAAACAGCCCCCCTCTTAGCCATTAGCAAAGTCATAGATATAGGAACATGTTGTTGTATCAGCCATTCATCCATTGAATATAAGCAGCAAATAAAATACTTATCTTAAATTACCTCCAAGCTGGGATTTTAAGAGCATGGGGGACCTTAAGTATTTAAAATGGCAGTTTATCCAGTGGTACATACTAGTAGGAAACCATAGTTTTGTCAAATGTTTATATGAAGGATGTTTTACATAAGGGCTCTTTTTATGTGATATATTTGTATAGAGACCTGCATGTTCCAGGGGTGTAGTTTCCCTTTTAAATAGCTATTCATGGACAGGAAAGATTTCCACTCTTTTGCATTCCAGCTTATAAACTGCCGCTCAGTTGCTGTCAAGATATGTTGAGAGTTATAGTTAAACTTGATTGTCACGTAATAATTGATGTCCATTGCATTATTAAATGAGTGGATTTATAAGATGAATGGCTTATACATTGGCTCTGTAGCTTTAAAGAGGTTGGTTTAACTTGAAATTACCTTAATTTTCTATTAATTGTTTAGCTTCTTGTTCACCAGCTCTCCAGTCTGGAAATTGTGCAGCTATTTGGCTGCTATGGTCTAAATTGGACTGGAAGATGAATAAGAGAGGGTCTGAATAGAAAGAAAAGTAATAGAATATAGCAGAGCCTTACATAACCATGTAAAAGCTTGCAGATGCAAAAAAAATTAAATCATTAAAAACTATGAAAAAAAAAATACTGTAATACAAAAAGACCTATTAAAGACTTGCTAAGAACTTGAAGTTGAACTACCCCTTTAAATCTGCTTGGCGTGTGTTGTATTGGATTGCCCAATTGCCAGATGCCTGAGTGCCTGGGAATGTGGCAGACTCTTCTAACTGATGGTAGCTGCTGGTTGGTATGCTATCCGTTTACTGCAGATCCGGTTGGCATTGTGAGAGTGATCAGAATGGGAGATGTTATGCTTTGGAAAAGCTGCAGGAGAACCTGAAAGGTTTGTCTGACCTGCGGCGGAAATGATTTAACCCCTTCTCTGCCAAGCAAACACAAACCAATTCTGCGCAGAACTTTGTATTGCATCTTAAGGTGGCCTTAAGATGCAGTACAAAGTTCTGCGCAGAATTGATCCAATAGTTTAAATACACGGGCAGATTTTAACTGACGATTTGGCTCCTTCAGTCCCCTGTATGGGGCACTCCTATGGCCTCTATCCCTGTCATTGTGATCCTAGAGCCAAACTATTGGATCAGTTCGATATCGCCCACCTCAAGATCCACTCTTTTGGCAGTGTTGACAAACGAGTAGCTCTTTCAAAGTATGGCCAGTTTAGTCAGTGGCTGTTTATAGCAAACAGTTGCACAGAAAAGACTAAAATAATATAGACAAAGGTATGTTAGAGCCTGCAATAGTACAATAGAAAATATTTATTTACAAGCTCCTGATACCCCCCTGAGTTATGTCTGAGGGGTGATAAGTCATTTGCTGTCATATAGATTGTAAGCTCTACAGGGCAGGGACCTCCATCCTCTTGTGTCTTTGACTCTTATTTTATTACAATTGTATCTTTTATTTATTTGTGCTTATTGTAATACTTTATATTTATCTATTTTAATACCCCTGTTTATATTAATGTATTCTACTGTACAGCGCTGCGTACATAAGTAGCGCTTTATAAATACATACAAGTTATACATACATACATACATACATACATACATACATACATACATACTTTGCATTAGGAATATCGCCTCACACCATAAAGGTCTAAACTGAAGGTCTTCATGACACTGCAGGCCCTGAGCGGTTAATAACTCCATTTTGCTTTCTCCCTGCTGGCTGGGCATTGTGGTCATTCCCTGTGACAACACAAAAATGTGTTTAGCTAACGGAGCTTACCTAACAGATTATCAGTGCTATGTGAGTAATAGACTCCTCATTTACTTTTAATACATTTTGCATAGAGAGCAATCAACCTTCATCACTCTTTAAGATGAATCGCTGTACCCAGCTAAATTTTAAAGATATTAGTCTGACAGCAGCCACATAAATCATAACATTTCCTTAATGATGGCAAAATTAAAATATACTCTAGCTCCCGGGACCCAATGAAGTCTTTCCACGCGGAAGAAAGAGCAGCGCACAAAAAAGAAAAATTAGTAGAAAGATTAATTGATTATAGGGTGGAGGAGGGAATGATATTTAAATTATGCTTCTAAATATCAAAAAAAAACCTGTTTTCATTATTCCATTCCCTTTTTATTCATATACTTCAATGTATCAAGCATTAAGATTAACCCTACTAATAGGCTCTTTTATAACAAATATATTCCCCTGAATTATTGTTCTAAATATGATTGTGGCATGGCTGGACTGACATTTCACTTTTTTGTGCGCAGTTTTTCCGTAACCAGGGTCAGACTGGGGTATCCAGGACCCACTGGGGCTGCTGCCTGGGGGTCTCCCACCCCAGTCGCAAGATCACCAAACGTTAACCCCCCCCCCTCCTCCCACAACCACA
Source organism: Xenopus tropicalis (assembly GCF_000004195.4). Taxonomy (NCBI): domain Eukaryota; kingdom Metazoa; phylum Chordata; class Amphibia; order Anura; family Pipidae; genus Xenopus; species Xenopus tropicalis. The sequence goes on along the minus strand of NC_030680.2, from coordinate 91,634,181 downwards.
TACCGCACTTCCTCCTTGTGGCCACAATGGGGAGGAGATGCTCCCCATTTACCAGCACAGGGAGCGAGCCGGGGTCTGTGGGGCACACAAGGGCCAAGGCCCACCAGGTTTTCTCCTGGTACCATGCCAGCCCAGTGCAACCCCATATGTAACATATGTTCAACAAATACATAAAAACTGTTTGCAAAAGAATTTGATCAGCACCTTTTTAGAGCCATCTTTTGCGGCAATATCAGATTTAAAGTTTTTGGGGTAAGTTTGTACCACTTAAGCACACTGCTCAGGGGTGATTTGGGACTATTCTTCAAGCAGATTTTCTCCATGTTCAGGTTACTCAGATGCAAGATGCAGCTTGTGCAGCTGATTTAGTGCCACATATTCTCCATTTAACTGGAATGAGAGATTTGGGCCATTGCAGGACATTTACTCTTTTGTTCCTTAGCCACTCCAGTGTTACTTTCATTGTCCTAAACGACAAACATTAACCTCAAAGCTTCAGTTTTTAGCAGAAATGGGTTCTCTTGCAGTAATAAGCTAAATTTTGCCCCTTATATTCTGCTGTGTTTACCAATATCCTCAGTCCCCAGTGGCATGACTAGCTGGTGTCGGGGCCCATTGACACAGGTGGCCAGGTAAAGATTTGTAATCTGTGCTCCATCTTGGGCCACAGCCCTAGTTCTGGCACCAGCGGCTCAAAATCCCTATTCCCTCCACTTGTGACTTCCGTTTCAGCCATCTGCAATACCCCTCAGAATTAGGGTTCCACATTTTTTTACATACAGCTAAGGTTGCCAACCAGCCTAGCTGCTAAAACACCAGTCACTGGCAATTTATGGGTAAACTTGTAATACCCACTTGTTCATGTAAGCCCCGATCTGCTCCAGATTTTACATGAATCTTACCTCTTTTCTGTTACGATGGTCCAGAATCCACCACAAACCCTGTCCCTTTTTTATCATCAGCTTGCCTGTCTGTTTTTAAGGTGGCAACTGTACATCACTGGAATGGGGGAAGCTGTTGGCCTGCAGGTGAGGGTGGCAGGGAGGTCTTGGGACTGGATGTAATGCCATTCCCAGTCCCTGCTGATGAAAATTAGCCCCACCACTAACTTCACTGTATCCTGTTTTTTTGAGGTATGGGCACCTAAGATTTGCACCTCATGTGCTGCTTTGAACCTTGACCATGAAAGCCCCATTTTGGTCTTATGATATGAAACATAAGTAACCATATGGAAACTGGTGAAATTGACAAATTGCAGTAATGCTTTCTTTCTTGTTCTTTTTGAGTACTGGGTAATAATATTGGAGAGAAAATCAAGTCACTGTCGGATTTATGTATTAAAGCAAGAGCATTGGTCAAGGGTCTAAATACTTTGTCTGTATGTGTGTACCCTCTGTATTCACAAGTTTTAATATATAACCTTTGGGAGATAATAAAAGAGGCAGTAGGTCAGACGGAGGTATTTGCAATTGTATGCTGTTTATACAAGTGCTGCCTTTGTTGCTGATGCCCAGATGAACAAATGTTATAATTGGTTCAATTGAGAGCCCATTTGTGTGTAGGAAAAATTAAGCAAGAAGGCAAATGTATCGGGCAACCCTGATATAAAAGATATTATTCAATTTGCAGAAATTTTTGATATTAGGCAATAAGAAAAAAAGAAAAGCAATCAGCTATATGTGTTACATAATTATCTGTTGCTTTGGGTTTCATGTAGTGTCTCCGACCCTTGTTGGTTGTGTGGCTGCTGTTCATACAGACAGGCACTTGCTATTTACCCCTGGCCTGTGTACCTTATATGTGTCTGGCTGCTGTCTGTTCTACTCCTTAGTCCATTCTTGCTGCGTTGAACTGTTTGACTGACGCCAGATCCTGTGAGGATTAAATAGTGGTGTAACGACCAGTTGGTTAGTGGCCATTTGCTGCTTTCCTTGTGTCTGTATAATTATTCACACGGAGCTGCTCCACTGTGTTTTGTTCGAATCAAAGAGGCAGGAAGTTGCCTTGAATAGGTGGTGCCGAATGTGAAATCCAGGCTCTGTTAAACACGGCCCTGTGATGATGAGAAAATTTAAGCTACCTGTGATCTTTGCAATGCAATTCAGTGGGTAACAAGTCTCTGTTAAGTGATCCTATTTTTACTTGCTTTTTTAATGAGTGCCTGTAATTCATTTTCTCCCACTTTCCCTCGTCTGGCTCCCGCTGCTTTCTGCTCTGCCGGCTACTCCTTGCTCCCGTCTTTTGTGGGCTTTCGGCCGCACTTCTGTGTACCTACTAACTTCTCCTTCCTTTGTTATGTCACCTGCTAAATGAATCCCCACTGCTCCAGGGCTCCTCCGGTTAGAACAAAAAAAAAAAGCCAGAAAGAGGAGGAGAGAACATTTTGGCCTGGAAGGATGATAAAATCCTGCTAAATAAGAACAAGGCATCAAACAGGGCATTTCATACCATACATGCTGTAACTGAAATCTTTTCATCTACATCCCTCAGCAGGAAGTAGTTTCATGAAACCAAAAAGATGAACTTTGCCCTCCCCCCCTTATTTTTGTTCATCATTTAGTTTTAACAGCGGAGTGCAAAATGGGATTCCTTGTGTGTCCGCAGCATCAGCTTTTCAATGAGATGCACACCAGCTCCTGTGAAAGAATGCGTGCGCCATTGTCCTCCTTTGCTCTCTTTTCTCTCTCTATCTCTTTTTACCTTCCGTTCTTCATTTCTTTTTATTCTGCCTTCCCTCTCTGTGCATTATGAAAAGAGATCCAGCTACCTTTTGAACTAGGATTCTGCAAGTGAGGGCTAACTGAGAGCTGTGTGGCTCCCTTTTTTACCTTTTTGTTTGCAGATGAAACTGCCAAGCTCAGTTGGACAGAAGAAGATTAAAGCCCTGGATCAGATGCTAACAGAACTAGGAGTAGGTGAGCAAAAAAAAGAAAGTGGGGGGAGAAGGAGAAAGACACACAGAGAAGTCTTTTGTAGTCCCAATGGACTGTATTTTATATTCTCTCACTAATACAGAGAGTTTGGAGATAACAGTATACACAGGATTTTTAAAATAATATCTTATGTGTTTAAAAAAAAAAGCATATAAAAGCTGGAATAGGGCCTTTTCTCATTCAGGCATATACAGCAAGGGTATGAAAGCAGCACGGTGTCAGGCAATAAAAGAGGCCTGACAGCACAATCTTACATCAGTCCTACGTTTAGACACAACATCGAGGGAAATATTGGGGGGATTTTTTTCTCCCCTCTTTTTGCATTCATAACATTATTTGCCTTTTCTGTGCGGACAGAATGAGAATTGATGTTTTGTGAAAAAGGATATTTCAGGCTTTAATTTGATGACCAATCTTCATGCATTCGGTTCATTAGATGCAGTCATTTTATTTCCTAATTCATCTCACTTTTTGCCTGCTGTAAAAAAGTGTGCAGCACAATGCAGGGACTCGGATTGGAAAATGAGGGCAGTTAGGGTGGGCAGAGTTCTCCCCAGGATATGGAACATAAACAGTAATTTAGAGCTCTCTAATGAATGAAAGCACTATGGCTCATTCACCAGCGGCTGGAGGTCTGCAGATTCCTCACCTGGGATAGCATAGGATGGCATAATGTTTTATTCAGCAATCATAGTGCCCAGTGTTTGTATTCAGCACACCCAGAATCTGTGCTTACTGTCCCATTATATCTGGAAGGTTGTATAACATTTTCTAAGCATTCTATAAAGGGTTTGCCTTAAAATGCTTTTTTTTTTTTTATCTCCAACAACCCCCCCCCCCCTGTTGTTTTTTTTTTAATACTGTAGTTAAAGGCTATAGTATATTTGTGAACCAATTATGTGAGACAAAACAAAAGCCTCTCTCTACCCATGTAGACAGCTCTTCCGCAGCCTAGTGTATCAAGCACTAGTCTTTGCCTTTTTCAAGCATTAATAGTATTTTATAGGGTTTTTCCCAAAGCAACAGATTTCTGAAAGTATAAATTGTAACAGGTTTGACAAAATTGCTAAACATATTTAATATGTATATGTGTTTTTTCCACCAGACTTGAACCCAATGCCAACAGAGGAAATTGTGCAAATGTTTAATGAGCTTCGCAGTGATCTAGTGCTGCTGTATGAACTGAAGCAAGCCTTCTCCAGCTGTGAGTATGAGTTGCAGATGTTGCGCCATCGCTTTGAAGCCCTCTCCAAAAGCGGAAGCACAAGCACAGTTTTACCGGGAGATGGAGTTGCTGGGGAAAGTCAGGCAGCCTCCGGCACAGAAGAAGTGAAATCAGAAGCAAAAGATCCCATCATTGATGTTGTCGGGGCCCCGCTAACACCCAATTCGGTAAGCATTCCTAAATATGAGTTACAGCTGAGTGAAAATTCATACACTGGGGTAGGATTGTGGGGAGGAGTGGCACAGCAGCCCTCAGTGGTTGCAGTGATCAGATTATCTGCCATCTACAGCCCATTTCCATCTCATCTTACAGCACAAGATTTGTTAAGTAAGTATTTTGTATTTTAATATAATTTCTTACAGTTAAACAGATGGTTTATGCGCTTATTATTACATATAGTAAAATATAGATCCAAGTGACAACAATTCCTTTCCTACTAGTTATTTGAACTTATTACCTTTTCTGCTTTCCACTTCTATTTACCACATTTATCATTGGTGCCTGTGGGAGATCATTGGCTCATGGGAGCTGGGCCATCTTCCTGCTTATCAACCTTTTAGCAGCTGATGGACCAGTTTATCAAGTTAATGAAATGGTCTATCCAAGAGTTTGAGCAGATCCAACTCAAACCATAATCAGTTGTCTCGTCGATTGGGCAGGTTAAGGGCTCTGGCACACGGGGAGATTAGTCGCCCGCGACAAATCTCCCTCTTCGCGGGCAACTAATCTCCCCGAGTTGCCATCACCTGCCATCCCACCGGCGAAAGTGGAAGTCGCCGGTGGGATGGCACACGCGGCGGCGCGGCAACTAATCTCCCCGTGTGCCAGAGCCCTAAAAGATTTTGATTGGGAGCCGTTCAAGGTGCTCAAGCAAAAACTAAGTTTAGGGCTGAATCGGCAGGAGGAGGTAAAATTTCTATTGGTTCTACCTCCATATCTGAGGATTCAGCCCTGAACATCAATGGAGGGTGTGAACAATCTTTCCTGCGACCAGTGGTCACTCGAAAGATTGTTACTGCTATGTGTATGGCCACCTTTACTTAAAGAAATAGAAAATTCAACAAACCTTTAAGGGCAGTGGTACACAAATCTTCGTTGTCGCAGGCAACTAATCTCCCTGGAGTGCCATCCCACCGACCAGAATGTAAATCGCCAGTGGGATGGCATACACGTCGCAGCAATGTCCCGCAGGCGTCCGAAGTTTCCTCCGAAGACAACTTCGGGTGACTGCAGGACATCGCAGCGATGCGTATGCCATCCCACCGGTGATTTACATTCTATTCAGTGGGGAGATTAGTCGCCCGCAACAACGAAGATTTGTCGCGGGGCGACTTATCTCCCTGTGTACCACTGCCCTAAAAGTGCTCAGAAGGGGTCAAGTTTACGTTAATATTGACTTAGTGATAATGGTTTTGAAGAATCCAAACAGATGATACATAATTAGTGTAGTTTTCATGTATGTTATTTTCTTTTAGCTTTTAGGGCTCTGGCACACGGGGAGAGTCCCCCACAACAAATCTCCCTTGTCACAGGCGACTAATCTCCCGAACTACCATCCCACCGCAGACTTACATTCTCGCCGGTGGGATGGGTTAAGACACACGGACCTACTAAGTAGCAGCTACTTGTCATGGCTACTGAAATAGACAATGATGATCATTTACTGATAATTGTCTCTGTGTGTTTTAGCAGAGGCAATTCTCAGTATTGTCTGTGGCAGGGGATTTCCTGGCGTTTAGTAGCTGTCAAGTAGCACTGTGTGTCTTCACCCTTAAGGGCTGTGGCATACTGGGGAGACTAGTCGCCCGCGACAAGGCAGACAAACCGCTCTGAAATGGCTTTCAACCGGCAACACTAGGAGTCACCAATGGAAAGAAACTTTGCATCACTTTGGTAATCCGAAGTCGTGCATAGAGCTTTCCACTGGCGACTCCTATTGTTCTGGTTTGTCACCCGCAATAGCAGAGATCTGTCACAGGCTACTGAACTGCTCCGTGGGTTCTTACCCTAAAGCGACACTGTCATGCCCATAACAAAGTCAATGGTCTACTTAAGGGAGAAAGAGAGGCAGAAATTAGCTTTGATGACTTTTCATGGTAGAATAAACTGGAGCAAATGAACCTGCATGTTTTTGGGTATAAAAAAAGCACTGTAAAAACATTATTAAATGCCAACTGAGACAATATAAAAATACATTATTTGGTTATAAAGAGCAATGGAAAAAAACATGATAGTAACAGATTTCCCTTAAAATTCCAATTTTTCCCCCCATCACACCAAAAATAGGGCAGCTTACATCACTCCATAACTCATTTCTCTTGATATTTAGCATTTTCTTTTATTCCTCTGCAATATTCTGCCATAAGTAAATTAAGGGAATTCTTGGGATAGGCATAATACTAGACACAGAAAGATAAATGATGTATTAAGATCTGAATTCTTCCAGGAGGTATAAAAGACATTACAGTTTCCCACTGATTCTTGCTGCTATCAGATTCCTATAGATAATATTTAGTAGCTAAATGGATTGCTCATATAGAGTTGTATTACAAAAGGTTCCTAGTCACAAGTGCTCACTCACACACTACATAAATATATTGCCTGCAGGCACCTCAGAAAATAATAATGTTAGCCAAGTAAGAATACCTGCAAGCCAATACTTATTTTTAATCCACGTTCTCGCAGGCAGCTCTGTAAGCCGCTTGCCATATTTAGATTTACAATACATAGATGTCTGCTTAGATATACAAGGCTGATATATGCTGAATGTATTGTGATTTACGAAGAGATTGAGAGGAGCTTATCTGTTGTCTGCAGAGGTAACTCGTTCATCTGAACTTTAAGACTCTGCTAATACTATCTTGGGGCAGGATGGGAGCATTACCCTAAGCATTCTAGGCAACCTATTTTATCCAGTAGCTGAATTGTATTGGCAGCTCCAACCCCTCCTTTTTTTACCTCTTTTGTTCTGTTTTTCTCTTTACATTTTGTGTTTTATACATTTCCATTTTGAATACTTTATTTCAGCATTTTGTATCCTGTCTGATTCTTCCTCCTTCCTTTTTGCCATGTTTGCTGTCCTATTCTCTCAGTCCATCATTATGTTATCCTATGGTATGTTTATTTCTTGTTGCTTATTGGTTACCCCAGACACACTGCCAAGGGGGCGATAGTGAACAATAACTTGATCAAAGTTTTAATTGATTATATTTCCAAAGTTTCTTTTTTACAACACACAAAGCTTATCTTCTTTTTTGCTTTCAAGATAGCTTCCCTTAAGATTGTAATTTTACAGCCCCAGACAAATAAAAAAGAAAAAACTATTTATTGATGATAGATGCATTTTTTAAAATATACAGAACCAGGGCCTGAACAAGCCAATCCAGTTTTCGGTTAGTAAGTTTTACCAGTGCTCTGGCAATTATTTTGTTTTAAAGGGGAACTCCAACCAAACACAAGTTAAGCTTTTTGAAAAGTAAACATAATATCAAGTGCACCTTTGGAATATACATCCATTAATAAATATGCAGCCTTTTCATGATTTTTTAACGGAACAATGTGGTTTCAAACAGTAACTCAAGCCCCCTGTTCTCTTGCTACATTGAGACTACGTACAAGTAAAATTAGATTTAAAAAAATCTCCATTGTTTGAGCAGCATTCTTTTTGTAATGTGTCCTCTGCCCTTTTCTACCTATAGAAATATTTCTGTGCTACTATAATATCATTGCAGTGATAGCCGGCACTGCAGAAAGGACTCCATGCATTGACCTATTAAGCATTCTGTTCAGCAGTGTTTTTACATTTTGAGCCAAAGCCAGAAATTTCCATTCACTGGAAAAGCTTCCTTGCCGAGGGAAATAGAGCAGTCTGGGATATGTCACCTATAAATATTCGTTTTGGGGAAGAGGAGCGCTCCAAACTGGTACGGATTGCTCATGGTTAATATGACCTGATCTTTGACATATTTCAAAGAAGTATAATCAAGTTAATTTACTGCAAGGCAAATTCATTACCTAAAGGAGGCCCCATGTTAAATACAGCACTGACCTTTACTGGCTGATTACACAAAGACGACACAATTAGATTAGTCCAAGACAAAAGGTCAGGAGCATTCACACTGTGACCATTTTACACTACCTTGGAACAGAAATCTTACAGAGGCCCGTAGGGAGATTGCGACCAGAACAGAATCATCATCCACCCCTTTCACTTGTTCTTTTATTCTTTTTTCTACTTAGAGATCCTGTAAGACAGAATGTTTCCCATGCAGCCCTCCCACCACCTGCTTGCTGGTTATGTGTTGTAGCAGATACAGAAGTCAGCTGGGGTCATTTAAAAAGTTGGGGCAAAGTACAAACAAGTAACATTAAGCGCCACATTTTTTGGAAATTGCCCCCCCCCCCCCAAAATATTATTTTTCATAATCTCTTTGCACTCCAAAAATGCCACTCTTACATACAGGGCAGGGCATAGTGGGCACATAAACTGCCCTAACGAGCTTATCATTCAGGGTGTGCAAAGTGCAAGGGCGCCCTGTGCTTACAGCCTGTTAATGTCCGATGTTAAACTTTCTGGATAGAGATTATGTGGATTTATGTTCTGTGTTGAAATTAGATGGCCTTATGCTGAACATGCTGACAGGACTGTACTGCTGGGCTTTGGGGAAAAGAGTTCATATATTTTTACCTCAACCTTGTTTCTCTTTATAGCACTGTTTAAATGATTGGCAGAGGCAATAAGTCATTTAGGGCTGCTCATACAAACTGTCCCTATTGGCAGGGAACAGAGTGCCTCTAAGTGACCCCATGAGGCAGACTTAAGGTCTTGCAAAGACAGAGCCCAACTTAGCACAAATTAGTTCCATGCAGAAGTTCAGCCGGCTACTCTAGATTAGAACAGCTTTTGATTCCCTAAACTCACACTCCAGTCGCCCATCCCTAATGAGTTGCCTGTCCCAGAATGCCTTGCACCAAAGGCCTTTGTTCCGACTCTCAGAAGTCAGCCCACTAATGGGCAAAAGAAAAAGGCCTCCAGTCTATGAAGTCTGAGGCTTCGAGTCAGAATTAGCTGACTTTTAAGCTTTCCCCATCTGCACTCCCGCTGACTCTTTGTTTCCCGCGCCGATGTGAAACCTACACGTTACATTGTTAGGATCAAACAGAAATCCTTCCTTCCAGATGGAGCTACAATGTATGAATTAGATTTGAACATCTATGTGTGGGTGTGTGTGTGTCCTATGGCTGCCTAACTGGCAAGCTGTATATGTGCTCAAGTGGCCTTTTGTTATTGGGACAATGCTGAGCGCCAGCTGAAGGTATAAATCAATTAGTTACAATGGGCTGATGTGCGGCACCGAGCTGCTACTGGGGGATTATTTGCTCGGCACAAAGTGCAAACGGCACAGTTCCACTGCCTGATATTATTTTAGATTCCTGTATCTTATCTGGCTCCCCCAAAACCTTCTCATTCACATTACATTGGAAAAAATCATTTTGTCTGTAAGGCCACAGCCAGTTTCTGTAATTTCAGTGTAGTATGATTCCTTATATTTTATAGAAATCTATTTAAAGGCACAGATCAGAGCATTTTACAGCGTATTCTTATATTCCCTAACCTGTAGCAGGTATCACAATGATGCTTATGCTGGGAATTAAGGAGTCATAATGCACCCTTACAGAAAACAATTCCCGTATTATGTGGCTATGAGGTACAGAAGGGGACCAGTTATAAAGCCGGTATTGTGGTCTCTCAGACACTGAAGGTGTCAAAGTGGTGGTGTACAATACATGGATTTATAGCGGAATATGTTAGGCACCCCACAGTCCATTTATTAATGTTACATGCACCATCACAAGGACCTTTCTAACTAAGCACTTGCTAGTTTTTTTTCCAGGGATCCCTTGCAGTTTAGCTAGACTTGTATGTGCAATATTGTAAAATTGGATACATGTTACTGGTTTGTATTTGTACAAGTGTGCCTAGAGAGCTAGGGATGCTGGGGGAAATACTGGTAAGATGGTGGCATGACACTTTGGGGCATAGTTATTATAGTGGGTTTGCAAAAGCAATGATTTAATTAGTTGCTATGGGCAACGTTACCTGTGTTGTTGGCTTACACACAGATTTAAAGCTCCACCAGTAATACATTTGAATGTTTTTTACCAGTGGAAATTCAGGTTGACTTCAGTACAAAAGTATGTAGGATATTTTGTCACCCAAGCTGCAAATAATTTCTTGGAGGGTATAGGGGTTGTCCAGAGTCCTAAATATGTGGGACTTTACATGCATTCCCTGGTATTAAACTGTCAATATAAACTGATTATAATGCAGCTTTGTTTTGTATCCAGTTTTATAAATATTTTCCTTGGACTTCATGCTGAGGCATCATGTCTTTATGCTTCTTAACGAGGGAAAAGAAATGATACATGGCTGTTTATATACATAATTAAAGACAGTAATTCATATATGTCTGATTTGTGCAAATGCCTCCGGTGTAACTAGATCGTGGCTGCCCTGAAACATTAGCATTGTAGTATGTGTGGGGAGGGGCTCAGGCATCCACATTATAATATACACCATCTATAGTGGTGCCGAGTCCCTCTCACTACTGGGCCTACTGAGTAATCTGAATATGTTCACTATTGGGGTAAGTGCAGAAATGTTGCAACCATGGGCTTCTCTGCCCCTTTTGCCATTTACCACTTGTCCTACATTAAAAAATACTGTATTATGTACAATGTATATATTGCTCCACTCCTACTGCTTGTTTTCTACAGGAAGATTTCAACTCAGACCCACTGGAGGGGAGTTACACTTCTACTTGCCTGTACCCCCATTTCCACAGAACATTTGGGGCCTATAGAATGGAAATCAGGACTCCCCAGTAGTCACAATCAGCCATAATAAAGAAACCATTGTTGAAAATCTTGGAAAAAGCAGTTGCTTGGTAACTAATTTGTGGCGTAAGCTGGTGATCTGGAACAGTATCTTGGCTGGGCCCAAGCAGGGGACGCTGCCCAATGTATAGCACATTTAAACACAAATAACATTGTAGTTAAGAAAGTGTGGGACGCTCAGTGTCTCTCTCTGTTCCCCTGTATTAGAGGCTATAGTAGCCATAGCGTATAGCATTTAGAAGTGCAGCACTTTATATCTGTTTTACCTAATCTGCTGCCTTTCAGTTGCTGTTAGTACAGAAATAGTGTTTAATGGCTTTATATGCCCTTACATGGTATTACAGGCATTCTGTCTTTCCATTTCTATGAAAAGGGGGCCAAGATGCGCAGGGCCTGCTTAAAGTACAATGTCCTTATTACAGGTATAGGATCCCTTATCCGGAAACCCGTTATCCAGAAAGTTCCGAATTCTGGAAAGGCCATCTCCCATAGACTCCATTATAAACAAATAATTCAAATTTTTAAAAATGATTTACTTTTTCTCTGTAATAATAAAACAGTACCTTGTACTTGATCCCAACTAAGATATAATTACCCCTTATTGGAGGCAAAACAAGCCTATTGGGTTTATTCAATTTTTTAAATGATTTTTAGCAGACTTAAGTTATGGAGATCCAAATTACAGAAAGATCCCTTATCCGTAAAACCCTGGGTCCCAAGCATTCTGGATAACAGGTCCCATATCTGTACATACAAATATATTTAATGTAAACCTGTGATCATGGAGCCATTTTCTGTGTGTATAGGTGGCCACACACGTGGCGATTTCCGATCCGCACGAAAGATCGTACAATTGGCCACTAACTGTTCAGGGCTGAATCGGCAGGTAAGGAGGTAGAAACAATAGGATTTCTACCTCCTTCTGCCGATTCAGCCCTGAAGGCAGATTTTACTCAGGCGCCTTCTATGGCGCCCGATCAAAATCTTTTAACCCACCCGATCGGCAAGTCGACCGATATCAGCAGCCTCCTGGGATATCGGTCGACTTGCCATACATGCACCGAATATCACATGAAACGAGGTTTCATACGATATTATCGGTGCGTGTATCGCCAGCTTATAAGGGCAGCGTGTAATAGTTCCAAACCTGAGAGCCCCACAGTGAATCTGCCACTGCTGCTCCCCATTTATTTAATTGGAAAACATGTGACAGTGGTCGGGGCGGTTGAATTACGGCTGCAAACACTCTCTTTATGAACAACTTATATTCCAACAGTAAATGGCCACGTTTATCTGTGTATAGTGTCGGCTGTAGCAGCAGTAACTCTCATAATGCATTAACATTTTACGCTTAGTGGCCTTTTCATATCATCATCATCATCACTTGAAGTAGCTTTATGGCGCCATACAGTATCATCCTATCACCAATTCACCTCGCCCCACTGTTGCATCCAGCTCTCTCTCCTTCTCAACTAATGAAGTTTTCAAGCATTGCCCATTCAGATGCAAATGATGTGTAAATGATCTCAGTTCATTATGTAAATTAGACCCATGTGACCTGACAAGGCATGTAATGATGTGTAGCTTGTCAGTGAAGCGGTATTTGTATCCCTACGTACACAAAGTGCAATAAATAAAGGCCAGTGGTCTAATGGCCCCCATCCAACACACAACTCCCATATTATCTGGCTCTGTAGTGTGGCGTCTGTTGTTTCATGCTGAATGGTGTGGAAAATTCCTTATTCCTGCTGTCAGTTTAACTCTTTCATGTGTTATTTACATGGAGAGAGAATTGGCTAGCAGGGGAGAACCAACTGGCCCATGGAATCTGCTCAGGAAATGCTTCATTCTGCGTTTAAGTCCATAACATTTATTTCTATTCCATGGATGTTTCCTTTCCTCAATTAGGCCCTACCTGTTCTGCTGCTGTGGGGGAGATTTAGCAAAGGTCAAATTGGGATTCCTGGCATTTTCCCAGCAGTTCTTACACAGTTCTTATCTAATTTATTAACCTTTTCCTGACATTCAGGAATTTTTTTAATAATTTTGCTTATTTATCAGTGTATTTTCCTACTTTCCCCGCTGGCTTTTGGTTAAAGTGTTTGCCAGCTTTGAGCAGTTGGATGCCATTTTTCCTTGAGTTTCATGTTCCTTTTCCATTTAGACTGCAGGCTATGAGCAGGGTTTGCATTACCTCCTTTACAGGCAACGTAACGGGTGACATATATACAGATAATACTAGTTTATGGGGCACCATCTTTTCCAAATTGGTCGGTGGGGGGTGTGATCAGTAGTAAATATGACAGTTTTGTCTCTGATTCCTCTCATGTTGTCTTCCTACAGTTATAACCATCTTCTGGGAAATCAGTGCACCCATAAGCACTAATAATTCTGGTGAAAATTGTGGTCAGTGTGTTTGACAATGTTTATGGCCCCGGCCCAGTTATTTGTACTGTTAATGAATTCCTTGTATTTGCAGAGAAAAAGGAGGGAATCTGCCTCCAGCTCATCATCAGTGAAGAAGATGAAGAAGCCTTGAGACGATTGAGCAGCACAGACAGAAAGCAAGAGGCGCTGTGATTCCCTGGCCCTGTTCCACAAGCCGTCTTAAGTGTTTGGGCAGAAACCAGACAAGCCCCAGGCTTTTGGCATTCTAGATTGCCGTATATTAGTCGTATGGATGTACATATTGTCTGCTTATGTTTGTGTTTAAACAACAAGTACACTGTGAAAACATTTCTATGTATCCTTTTTACCCATCTGTCCTGCCTCTGGGACACTTGCTTTCCAGAGTTAATTTGCTGTCCTTGTTCTAAAGGAAGCAGAATTGTTACAAGGATGTCAGGTATTTATAAAATCTGAGGAAATGGGATTTAAGGAGACCACGTGTGAGCCTGAATGGAGGAATTGAGTTTTGCTTTGTTTCTCTATTAATAAACAGGTCATGTAATTGATAAGTGGGACCATAATAAACAACCTTCTCCTGTTTTACAGTTAATGTCTCCGTCTCTTTTACAGCACCTGGAAGCATCTGCTTTAGTATCCTCTGTAAGTACTTAGAACATATATTTGTTATCCGTTTGGACCATTTGTAATCACAGGTCTGTATAAGGGGTCCCTAAACAAGCCTTTGTGATCTTGCAATTGATGATTAGAAACAAGAATCAGTTGGGATAATGGCTCACATAAACCTGTATGTAAACTGGGCCATCCCCAGTAGGATATGCAAGAATTTCACATAGGAGCTGGCTTGCTTGCCTGGCACTATTTTCAACACTATTTTTAACAATGTATCAGCTGTTCCATGTATTAAGAAGGAGAAGAGGGAATTGTTTTGCTAAAACATTAGATTATTTCTCTCCCTTTTGTTTCTTGAGGGCAAAGACACACAGGGCAATTAGTTTCCCTGTTGCAACTAATTGCAGTGATCTTGCTGCTGCAGATCAACATGTGAGTCGCAGCAATTAATCGCGTCTTTTGCACGGGCCGATTAGTCACCAAGACTTTTTAAAATCGCCCTGTGTGTCTTTCCCCTAAAAGAGAACTAAAGATTAAGTAGTCTAGAAATGTACATTATGTTTTGGGCTTATGTACCAGCTCAAGGCAACCATAGCCCTTTAGCAGGGACGATCTGTGCCTCCAAAGATGCCCCAGTAGCTCCCCATGTTCTTTTCTGCTGATTCCCTGCACATGCTCCGTGCTGCTGTCAGTTACTGAGCTTATGGGCCTACTCACTATATACTGTATAAATGTCACAGTATTAAATTTTCTCTTTACATGGCAGCTCAGGAACAAGTACAACTAGCCACAGAATTTCATCTTTCCTGTAGCCTCAGTTTATATGACAGCTAAACCTCAAATTTTCTGCTTGATGATTTGCTATGACCCCCAAGCTTAGCTTCTCAAGAGCTGCCCAGAGCACACTGAGCATGTGCGTGTCACTGACTCCGAACAGAAGCCAAGATTAGAAGCTCCTGTGACAACTGTAAAATCACGGATACAAATGCTTGCTTATTAATTAATAAGGAAAACTTATCCAAATAAAAAAATTCAAATACATTGAATTGAAAATATGGCTTGCCTTTGCTTAGGCCAACTCCCATTGACTATAGAAACTCGCAAGGTTTTGAGTTTTTGGGGGGTTTTTTGCACTTCATAAATACCAGACATAGTTTTTGGACCACAAAAAAAAAATAATCAAACTTGAACGTTGATAAATCTCCCCCCAGAGAGAGCTGCTCAGTAAGCGCTTGTTTCTCTGCATAAGGGCAGATACAGGAATGCACTAGGGCCACAAGTAAAATGCTTGCTGCAGTTCCTTAATAAATCTGAGCAAAACCTAAAGCAACAGATTGGTCGGTTTGAGTTACAGGTAAATCAGTCTCATTGCCATTTACAGCAGCAAATCAGAAGTAACATTAAACTCTCTGTACCTGAACTGTCATGTGGGTTCAGGCTGTTTTGTGACATGTTGCTGAGATCCAACCAAGTATTTTTTGACAGATGCTTCATTTTATTCAGCCAGAGAAAGAGAGCGTCTGCCTGTCACAACAGGATAAAGCTTCCCCAGTCTCATCACATTTATAGCACAAGTCCTTAATGCAATCGTTGCTTTGCTGCATTCGTGTTGTACCAGGAGAACTCTTTGTTCTGTAGAATTGGAAGTCATTAACTCATGGATATCATTGTTGGCGTAATGGCACAACCACCATTTGACTTTATTCTTCAAAGCTGCAATGAAGGCGACATGCACCTTCCGTAGCAGCGATTTTCCCAATACTATTCCCAACATTCCCCAGTATGTTATCAAGGCTTGCTGGTAATTGTACTGCAGCAACCAATGGATTCTACAAGTATCACTGCCCAATAAACAGTTTCCAAGGCCCACAGCCCAGTGGATACACAAGAATGTTCCTGTGAGAATTTTGTTCTATGAAAGCTTCACCCCTGTCCCTCAGTTCATGTGATACTTTAGCCTTGAACACCTATAAAGAACTATAGCCGCCCTTCTGAGATTTGACCACAATGTAATAATTGCTTGGTAATCTCAATATGATGCACAGGGCTGACACTGGCTGTGATTCCCATTACAGAATCCTCTTGAGTTGGTAAGTTTGTGGAGCCAAAGTGTCTGTTTTGGTGAAGGTTATGTTCACTTTAAATAGTAGCACAAAATGCAGCACCCAAATAAATACACATGTCCCAGCCCTGGTTAGGTAAGCATTCAGAAAGAAGGAAGTATATTCTATTTGGTTATTATTGAAGGCTTCTCTTCTACCTTAAAGGAACAGTAACACCAAAAAATCAAAGTGCATAAAAGTAACTATTTTATTATGTACTGTTGCCCTGTTTCCTTCAGAAATACTAGTCTAGTTTATATACATTGCTGTGTAGCCATGGGGGCAGACATTCAAGCTGGAAAAAGGAGAAAAGACACGGGTTACATAACAGATAAGCTCTGTAGAATATAATGGTAATATACACAGCTATGCTATGTAACCTGTGTCTTTTCTCCTTTTTCCAGCTTGAATGGCTGCCCCCATGGCCACACAGCAATTTATATAATTAATTTTTTGGTGTTACTGGTACTTTACTATTATTTTTATAAACTATAGTAGGGTTTCTGTAGCCAACACACAACTTTTACGAGTGCAGGGCAACAGTACATTATATTTTAATCGCTTTGAAACAATTTTATTTTTTGGTGTAAAGGCAAACATAAGCTAGTGAGCTGAGGGTGCTTGTCACTTACACCTGCCCCAGGCCGGAGCATTTTTATTTTTCAAGAGGAGGACTGGGAGTACAACCTTTTTTTCCCCCCACATCCCAGGCAAGACAAGTTAAATCTGTAGTAATACATCAAATCAACTGGACTTGCTTTTAAATCCAGTTGATTTGATGAAAATAAGGATAGGACAGTGTTTGGAACTCAGCGAGTTGAGGAGGGTGATCATTAGTATCTAATGCTGATGACAGATCAAAGAGTATTAATAGACGTTACAAAGTCTTTGCTGAGTATTGTTAGAACTGTTTTTATCTAGAAAATCACCTTGTGTCCCTGTACTTCGTATACAAGACATCTTTACCTTTCCTTTCCACTCTCGTGTCATTAAATGGAACCACCAGCTATAGCCAAGCTTCCTTTAGTCAGCGGCACATGTGACAATTAAGGTGTTAATAAACCTTCAGGCTTCGCTTCATTGTCACATTTTTCTTAAAGCTTGATGAAGAGAGTCTGCTTGGGGGCATCTTAAAGTAAATAGCGATGATGATGAGGATGCTGCTCAGATGATTTACATGCACACACACACTCTTCATACACTCTCCACCTCATTAGCACTCCATCTTACAAGCATAACTGATCATCAATAAATAGTGACACTTGCTATGATATATAACGCTGACCTGCCTGATAAAGGTCATTGGCCGTATTGCTAGGATTCATTTTTTTTGTTACTTAATTACAACTCTGATACCATTGTGAAAATGCAGCTGACCTTTGATCCATAATGAGCAAGTTTCTATTTCCTTGCACACTGACAGTTTATTCTGCAGGATATTTAGTAATTTCTTAGCTGAGCCTATCGCTGCTACAGCAGTTGTGCAGTATTATAAGGGACAGAGCGCTGTAGGCTCAGTTACATGTGTGGCTTTGTGCTGTGATGAGGTACAAGTACATGACCTGGGAAAGTGAATAACTATTGTCCAGCCAAGTGCAACTGTCACCAAAAGCTGCCTGCAGTCTTGTGCTATGTTCCTTTTATTGCTGGTTGTCTCGCTTAAAGAAAGGAAATAGTCTCAGGTAGGTTCATTTACCAAAAATGGGCAAATTTGCACCTGGGCAGTAACCAATCGGTGGTTGTGTTCAGCCAGCTGCTAGTAAAACAATTAAAGCAAAGATGTGTTTGGTTGCCATGGGTTACTGCGCAGGGTAAAACTTTCTCAGCATGAAGTAGCCCCTTGAGTTTTCTCGTAAATATTTATTTTTTTACTGCAATAATGTAAAAACAATAAGAAAACATTTAGGTAGTAATGTTTTTATTGATTCTATAGGAAGGGGATTAAACCAACGTGTAGGTTTATCTGGAAAGTACATTTAGGTATTCAGATTAAGGGAAGCCAACTTGGAAAAAACCATTAAAGGAGAATGCAAGTCAAAATTTAAAAAGCATACTGCCCAATAGTCCTCCTATTGTTTAGTAAAAACACCACACTTTTGGCTCACCTAATCAAATATTTACTCAGTCACACTCACTTCACATTTTCTAGAACAGGCAGCCATCTCTAAAAAGGTATTCTCCCTTCCTTTCCCTCCTTGCTTCATACTGCACATGTGTTTCATTCCCTCCCCCCCTCCCCTCTGCCAGATCCGCTTCTGATTGGCTGGTGGGCATGTGTAGCTCAGAACAGGAGACAGGATCAAGTTACAAACATGCTCAGAGAATAGCAAGGCAGCCGCTGGCAGCCTATAGGAAGGGGAGAGAGATTTTAGTGATGTCACTGTAGGCTTCACACTGCTGTAGGCTGCCAGCACCATATCTCAGAGAAGCAAGCAGGGATCTGGGAATTTAGATATGCAGTAACTACTTAAAAAGAATGCCTTTAGACTTACTTTTAATTTATATTAACCTTTCATTGTTCTTTAAAGGTCCAGCTTGTTAATGAGATGAGGGTCAGGGTACATATGTGCCTTTGGCCTCCTACATTGATGGCCCCATTGACTGAAGAGTTGCAACCATTTTCCATAATTGTCTATAGTGGTAAATGAGCATGTGACTTTTGGAGGCATACTTACCAGTGCAGTTGCAAACAATGGAAATATCAGACTCGGCAGATCTGAATCACCTGTAAAGGTTGGTATATATGAGGCCCTGAAGTTTTACATTGCATGACTTATTGTTCCATATTACCTAATGGTACATGTATCTTCCAGGTCCTGTCCCTGCTGTATGAGCCATTGGCCACACTGCCCAGTTTTGCATTAAGCATCAGTTCCGAGACAATCGATACCCTGTACAAATGGCCATACACTGTGTCACTTGGCCTGAATTATATTTCCAGACACTTCACCTGTTCAACAAAATAAAAGATGCTTCTTTTGTTCAGTGCTGAATCCCCGAAACACTGCACAACACATGTCAGGCCTGTCTTGTTCTTCCCCTGACATGCCTGCCGGCTTGTTAACAAGCTGAAAAGCACAAATGGAAATAGAGACAGCTAGAGGAGAGCAGCAGGTTCTGCCTTCCTTAGTTTTTATTTGATGGTGCACTGCTCCAAGCCCAGCTGTGTGTGACTTCAAGAATGTCACTTTCTTGGGAGAGCCATTAGACCTGTCACTGGGCTTCCTGCCACTCCTGCTTTGTTACACTGCTTAGTGCATAGGGAACATGCTAAGTTTAGTCTTGTCACAGAGAGTGTTGCCCTACAGATACAAAACATAGGGGGCAGGATGGAAACAGCCTTCCTTTTCCCAATATGTTTCATGGTCAGTTTCTCTAATATTAAATTAGGCTAAAAAGTCCCTATCAATAATGCTTTTCAGTGGCCCACTAATATGGCAGTGAGTCCAAATTACTCTGTAGACTTTGCATGGTATGTGTATATATGTGCACTGGGGTTTGTTTACAGGGTCGAACTTAATGGACTTCAGCTATGTTAAAGGAGAAGGAAAGGCTAATAAAGAGTTAATCTCAAATTGCAGGCATATCTTCAGTTCTCTCAATAGTGCCCTTAAGTCTCCCCATATTTCTCCTGTTCAGATGATCAGAAGCCAAACAGGAAGAAAAAACGCTGAGCTGTGTTCCCATAATGCCTCACTCCTACACCAAGACCCAGACCAAGTGAACATGCTCAGTGTGTAAGACTATGAGTCAGCTTCCTACTAATTGGCTCAGACCCACATTCCTAAGAGGGGGAGTGAGTTCTTAGCATTTTTGAGGGAGGGGGGGAGCAGGAAAGAGCAGAGAGCAGAAAGCTGCGTGTCTCTGGCACAGGAACTACAGACACAAGAAATCTTTTCACAGAGAAGTCAGTGCAGCGTTTCTGTGAGTGCTTATGGCTGTATTTACATAGATCTTTCTGATAAAGCTTACTTAGTTTTTACCTTTCCTTCTCCTTTAACTAATGTTACAGATGGTGAAAGTCCCAATTAAAGGGGAACTCTGACTACTGAACCAAAATGTGTTAAAGAGCCCTGCACAACGAAGAAACCCCTAATATACCTATTACTCTAATCTGTTCTTTCAAAAAGTATGAATAAATACCATTTTTATATGTTGAATTCCAGTTGCAAAACAGTTCTCTTCCTCCATCATTTGAAATTTTGGCAGGGGAGAAGGGACTAAAACACTGATTCTACAAATTTTAACTTCTCCACAGCTTACAGCTAGTAGGCAGTAACTATATAACCCACAATGCATTACACTGTGATTTTCCTTACCTAATTTACATCATGTGTGCAAGGGATTGTGGGATTTGGAGGTGGGCATAGACAGTACTGTTTCTATTTTTGCTGATGACACTAAATTGTGCAAAACTATAAGTTCCATGCAGGATGCTGCCACTTTGCAGAGCGATTTGACAAAATTGGAAAACTGGGCAGCAAACTGGAAAATGAGGTTCAATGTTGATAAGTGCAAAGTTATGCACTTTGGTAGAAATAATATAAACGCGAACTATCTACTGAATGGCAGTGTGTTGGGGGTTTCCTTAATGGAGAAGGATCTAGGGGTTTATGTAGATCACAAGTTGTCTAATGCCAGGCAGTGTCATTCTGTGGCTACTAAAGCAAATAAAGTGCTGTCTTGTATAAAAAAGGGCATTGACTCAAGGGATGAGAACATAATTTTGCCCCTTTATAGGTCCCTGGTAAGGCCTCACCTTGAGTATGCAGTGCAGTTTTGGGCTCCAGTCCTTAAGAAGGATATTAATGAGCTGGAGAGAGTACAGAGACTTTTAGATTAGAGGAACGGAGCTTCCATTTGAAGCAGCGTAGGTGGTTTTTCACGGTGAGGGCAGTGAGGTTGGGGAATGCCCTTCCTAGAGATGTGGTAATGGCAGATTCTGTTAATGCCTTTAAGAGGGGCCTGGATGAGTTTTTGAACAAGCAGAATATCCAAGGCTATTGTGATACTAATATCTACAGTTAGTACTAGTGGTTGTATATATAGTTTATGTATGTGAGTGTATTAATTGGTTAGTATAGGTTGTGTGCTGGGTTTACTTGGAAGGGTTGAACTTGATGGACTCTGGTCTTTTTTCAACCCTATGTAACTATGTCATGGGAAACATGTTTTTTCAAAACACATCAGTTAATAGAGCTTTTCCAGCAGAATCCTGCATTGAAATCCATTTCCATTGAAATTTCACATAGGGCCAGCCATATTCTTAATTTCCCAGGGTGCCACAGGCATGTGACTTGTGCTCAGATAAACTTTAGCAGCACTGCAAGTTGTAGTGATATCACTCACCCCCCTCCCAGCAGCCAATCAGCAGAACAATGGGAAGGTAGCAAGATAGCAGCTCCCAGTAGATAGCACAATAGCACTCAATAGTAAGAAATCCAAGTCTGGCTTGGGACTCCTCCAGTTACATGGGAGTAGGAGAAACAATAGGTTACCTGAAAGCAGTTCTAATGTGTAGCGCTGGCTCCTTCTGAAACCTCAGGCACAAGGCACTGAGATGGCTGCCTACATACCAATATTACAGCTAGAAAAAAAATAAATTTGTTGGTTCAAGAATAACATTTTAAATGGTAGAATGAATTATTTGCTATGTAAACAATGTAATTTAGAAATAAAAAGTAAACCATAAAAATCATGACACTATCCCTTTAAGTTTTGTTTGGGTGGAGTGGTGCAGGAAAAGGGCACATTGGATATAGCGAGTGAGATTAGTTACAGGGATTTCAATCCTTCTAAGCATATCTTCCTACTCATATAGAAATATGATTAGCCTGGGACTTATTAGCAAGGAAAGATATTCACTGTGATTGTAATAATGCACTGATTCACACTGGTTTTCTACCAAATAAAGTGCAAACCATGCATTTCCTGCAAACTCTGGGATTGGAATGAAGGACCAAAGGTGACACTTGTACCTGAGTCTGTGTGCCTGAATGCACTCAACTTATCTACAGCTGACTCAGATGTCATTCTGCTCGGGGCTCTGTATTCTTTCATAAAGGACCCTGAGCAAAGCCAGATGGAGATTCCTATGGAATATGGATACAGGCGTGGGGTTGGTATATCCAGTCTGCAAGCTTGTGTTCAGTACCTGTCAGGGCACCGCTACCGGCCCAAGCCTGAGAAAAAGCTCTTAAAAAAATTGTTTTGTAAAAAAAAAAGTTAAAAAAATTAGAAAATGTAATAAATGATGGCAGTGCCATCCAAGGTATATGATGAGAGCTAAATGGCACCACCTCGTCGGGCTTACATTGGCATGGCTACGGAGCCATAACATCTGTATGATACATTTGTGACTAAAATGATGTGCCTGGTTTCTCTGCACAGGCGAATTGCTCTTAGAAATACAACAAAGTGGCATTTTAATACACATTTGTGACAAACTTCCCAGCAGAGGTGGCAGTTGCAGTGCTGCTAAGTGGTTAAAGGTGGCTAATTTATCTAGAGAGACTCACTTTTGTGTAAGTAGGTAGAGCAGAGAAAAGGAACAATACAATTGCCAAGGAATTATTTGAGTTAAGCACCATCTTTTTTTTTAGAAGGACACTAAAAACACAGAACAAAGTCACAGACAGTGGGAAAAGGAGAGCGACGCTGGCTCTGGGGTCACAAAATGAAGCTCTCTTCGTCCCATATTTCAGGCCGGCAAATGGTTATCAAAGGATTTGCTGTATTGATTTGATGCTTCAGCTAAACGGCTCTTCTCTGCCGCACAAATTGTCTCAGAACCCCGAGTGTCATAAATGAAAAACTAGCAGTGAATTATTTAAAGCCCCAGATGAGAAGAAAAAGCCATTCTGTACAAGAAGTGTCTGTGATATTCCACAAAGGGCACCTGCTATTTAGCAATGTACACTATTAAAGGGGAACCAAAATGTAGTTATATATTAAATGCCGAGTACTAAGTAGTGTATTGTAAAATCATACTTTTCTCTGTGCTTCAATACTGTAGTTTTTGATATTGTCACAACTGTCATGTAATCTGCCCTTAGAACCAACTACACCAACCCCTGCTTCAGACTCCTCAAGGGATGTGATATAAACGAATTTATCTTCAAAGCCT
This sequence comes from Xenopus tropicalis, assembly GCF_000004195.4. Lineage (NCBI taxonomy): Eukaryota > Metazoa > Chordata > Amphibia > Anura > Pipidae > Xenopus > Xenopus tropicalis. The sequence continues at coordinate 91,610,880 of NC_030680.2, read as the reverse complement.
GGTTCATAAACATGGAGCAACACTGCCCAGATATACTTTATGGCCAGAAGCATCTGGACACCTTGTGACCTAAGCTGCAACACTCACAGTCAGCTCCATGGTGTCTCCAGTAGTAGTGTCAGCCCAAGAACTGATTGTTTCTTACATAGCAAATAATTCACTCAACCATTTAAAATGTTGTTCTTAAACCAAAAAAAGTATTTTTTTTTAGTTGTAATATTGGTGTGTAGGCAGCCATCTCAGTGCATTGTGCCTGAGTCTGAGCTTTCACAAAAAGCCAGCGCTACACATTAGAACTGCTTTCAGATAACCTATTATTTCTCCTACTCCCATGTAACTGGAGGAGTCCCAAGCCAGACTTGTATTTCTTACTATTGAGTGCTATTCTGATATCTGCTGGGAGCTGCTATCTTGCTCCCTTCCATTGCTCTGCTGATCGGCTGCTGGGGGGAAAGGGATGGGGGGTGATATCACTCCAACTTGCAGCTCAGTAGTAAAGTGTGACTGAAGTTTATCAGAGCACAGGTCACATGGCTGTTGCACCCTGGGAAATGAATAATATGGCTAGCCCCATGTGAAATTTCAATGGAAATGGATTTCAATGCAGGATTCTGCTGGAGAAGCTCTATTAACTGATGGTGTTTTGAAAAAAACAAAACATGTTTTCCCGTGACAGTATTCCTTTAACAATGTCCTAATAAAGACTTGATTTTAACAGATATCGGTGTTTGGTGGAGCGCAACCTTTTTGACTGGATGTAGGTGCGTTCTGCCCCTTTAAAGCTTTGTGGCTGTTTGGAAAAGACTGTTTACTGTTTCAGTACAATAATGCCGCATGCATAAAGCAAGGTCCCCCCCACCCAGCCAGGAGCTGCTACAATTTTGTGTAACCCTCCTTCCCACCATGTACTGCTCTCCTCCATAATTGGAGGGGGAATGCCGGCCCACGCAGTTACCGGCAGGGAGGAGTGCGCCTGGGTTGGCATGGGAAGGGGGGCCTACAAGGGCCAGGGCCGGCAGGGTTCTCACAGTGCTCCGCTGGCCCAGTCTGACACTAGCAGCCTATGGGGAGGTCACATCCTTGACTGTTTTTCAGCTGCTGCAAATCACTGAAGTTTTATTCTACTGATTTCTATGCAATGAATTAAACAGTGTCAGCACAGAGTGAAAGAGTAAATATAGAAACTGATGTCTTTACTGAACTGTGAGATCTCTATGCCAACGTCTTGAACCACAGCACTGTACATATCACACAACACTCTCGATTTCTGGCAGAAGGTGTGTACAAGTTTTCATGGCTCCCCTACTATATATGTGTATATATATATATATATATATATATATATATATATATACATACACTACTTACTACCCACTATTACGATTTAAATCCTAAGTGTGGAAGAAAGCATTATTTTCACTAGGGCAGCTGATATGTGGCTACCTGTGCATTTAGAGTTGTATATTGGATTTGTTCTCCAGTGATCTTTATTCTTCCCACTATTTGTGGGCTTTTTAAAGAATTCTCCGATTTGAGTGTTTGGACTATGACCACCTACTGTTTTATAAGGATACAGGTACAGGACCGGAAACCCACTATCCAGAAAGCTACGAATTACGGAAAGCCCATAGACTCCATTCTAATCAAATAATTCAGATTTTTAAAATTGATTTCCTTTTTCTCTGTAAAAATAACAGTACTTTGTATTTGATCCCAACTAAGATACAATTACTCCTTATTGGGGGCAAAACAATCATATTGGGTTTAATGTTTAGCTGATTTTTTAGTAGACTTAAGGTATGAAGATCCAAATTATGGAAAGACCCCTTATCCGGAATACCCTTGGTCCCAAGAATTCTGTATAACGGGTCCTATATCTGTATTTAAAGCCAAGCTGGTTAATATTGCATTAAACCAGTTGGAGGCTTCTGGGTAGATAACCCAGATATTCCCTTCTATAGTCACTATCCCATAGGTTCAGTCCTTAAATGCAAATCTGTGGGGAAGGTTATTCTTTAAACATTATATAAGCTCATTTTATATCTGTTGCAAATTCTTATTATGCCTATTGTACTGCCCATGGTTTCATTTTATTGCCCAAAATCTTCTCGTCCAATATCTAGGATGCAGGGAATGGCACTTCTACAGAAATTCACATGATGTTGTAGTTGTTCTCAAGCCTTTACAGTCTCCTTCAGCAGAGAAGGTCTTTAACCTCTAGCACTGATAAATGATCACTTTATTCTCAGATCTTGTGCACTTGCTTTGTCTGTATAATTGCCAATAATGAATTGTTACTGTCTTAGAGCTCCAAATGGAAGGCCACGCGTTTTGGTAAAGTAACTTGATTCTAAGCTACACCATCAGCCAGTCCATCATTGTGACATGGATATTAGAGGCCAGCAGATGGAAAGCTGACAACTCTTTTAATCTTGGCCAGTGGTGTGGAAAGCATAGCTATGGGTGAAAGAATTTGCAGTCCTTGGCTTTTGCGGTTTGAAGACCAATTTAAGGTGAACTTGGATGATCTCTGTATTGTGACTTTAAATGACTATAGTCTGGGGACATTTAAAAGTAGAAGCTCAATGATTATACCTTTGCCAGTAGCACATGCACACTAGTTGTTTTCAAGTTTACTTCAGGCTGTAGCACATTGAGTCTTATAACTCACAAGTTTAGCATACAAGCTGATAACCACCAACAACTCAAAAAAGTTCTAATGCTTTAGTAAATATAGCCAATTAAATTTAGAATGGTGAATGCTTCTTGTAAACCCCATCACAGTCTAGCTTTATTCCACATCTTACTGGGTGGGTGGTGCACACTGCTACTTTATGATAAGCTATGACTACGTTGCAGCAGTATCCAGCCCAGAGCGCAGTGGGATGTCCCACCTGGAACAGTCAGGCCCTAAGGTGCCTTTTTGGGTAAAGAACCATCCTGCTTAGCATGTGGTAACAACGTGACTCAGACCTAAGTTCTCACCTCGAAATCATACATAGACCTTCCTAGTGCCTATACGCTAGATAGCAATTGGCTAATAACAAAGAACTTAATAATCATCACTCATAATCACTCAACTGCTTCTAATTCATTCCTTGTACTTGTTCCATTTTATGACTGGGTTCCAAGCAATCTTTAGAAATGCTGGATAGGTAGTTGACCTGCAGTTTGTTTTGTATTGAGATAGATATTTGCTATATGTGATTTAACTTGTGTGGCCATCTAATGTAAATATAAGAACTTTGCAAGGTCAGTGCCAGACTGTCAAAGACAAGAGGTCCTCTGCACTCACCCATTATTCATATATACAGAACATTAAAGGGATACTGTCACAATTTTTATGGTATACTTTATTTCTAAATTTCACAGTTTACATAGCAAATAATTCACTCGACCATTTAAAATGTTGTTCTTAAACCAAAAAAAGTATTTTTTTTTTAGTTGTAATACTGGTGTGTAGGCAGCCATCTCAGTGCATTGTGCCTGAGTCTGAGTTTTCACAAAAAGCCAGCGCTACACATTAGAACTGCTTTCAGATAATCTATTGTTTCTCCTACTGCCATGTAACTGGAGGAGTCCCAAGCCAGACTTGAATTTCTTACTACCGAGTGCTACTCTGATATCTACTGGGAGCTGCTATCTTGCCACCTTCCCATTGTTCTGCTGATTGGCTGCTGGGGGGATGATATCACACCAACTTGCAGCTCAGCAGTAAAGTGTGACTGAAGTTTATCAGAGCACAGGTCACATGGCTGTGGCAGCCTGAGAAATGAAGAATATGGCTAGCCCCATGTAAAATTTCAAAATTAAATAATTGTGTCTATGAAATCACACTGCCAATAAAGATACAAGTAGTTTGGCTATTTAAAGAGTAGACGACACAATCCAGGACAATATATATTACATATACACAACACACACGTCAATTTAGCTTCATTTGTTTTATTTTTCTTGTTTATTTTGTTCATTTATTTATTTTCATTTATTTGGAGCGACAACACCTGCCGTGCATTTGAAATATCAGTAAGGTCGGTGCCTGGATACTCCTGCTTCATGGTTTTTCCCTGTTGCAGTACAACATGATATTACTGCCTCTCTCAGATGGGAAATTATCTGAAGGGGTATCAGTGAGGGGCAGGAGGCTAAGTCTTCACAAAAGTAAGGGGCAAATTGTCTCATGTTTGAAAACAGCAAAGCTAATGTTCACTTTGTTGCAATTCAATTCTAACAGGATCTTTCATGTTATATTCATTCACCTTTAAACTTTAGCTCACAGGGAAAACATGAAATACTTTGTAGAGACTTTTTTTATGTATATTTCATTTGGATCAGGTTCATTTTGCAGAGAACTGAATAAAAATCACATCATTTGTAACAGAAGGAGGTTATAATTGCCAAGATGGCTTAAAGAGACTTCTCAAACCACACCTATACAGTCTTTGCTTTTGTTTGCATTTAGACTCAGTACCCTAATTTATAGACAAATGGAAAACTGCTTTTGAAGTACATTTCAAACCAATTAAAGTTATACTTGTAACAGTGCCTTCAATATATGCACACATATAATACCAGAAATGGCTGATAGGCATTGCATTTGACTTATTTCCCCATAATGTCCCAGAGTAGATGGGTATGTGACAGAATATGGACACATCTCTTTACAATGAAGGAAGCGCAGCCTGTCTGTATCAGTTCTGCTCATCACATCCTGCAAAGACCTCAGCCGGGACTATTTGTAGGACAGAGCACAAAACTATTTCCTCCTCTTTAACTAAAAAAATGTATATTGAATCTTTTTTGCATTTTAGACTACTGTATTATTATGTTTTAGTATTTGGTAAACTAACAAAGATTCATTCTGGTAACAGGTCTTTGAGCTTCTCTCTGGAGTTGGCGCTGCTCTGTGGGCAAAATCATTTACACAGAATTCTTTCTGAATTCCAGTTACTCAGAAAAGCAATCAGTTGCAGGGGATCAAAGGGACATGGAATTTTGCTAAATTATTTGATTTTTTTTAAATATACTGTCATCTGCAAATTCAAATTGGCCCAATTAAGCACATGCAAGTTAATACTCTAGATAAATATAATAGACATTGAAATCTGCAATACTATCTACACTCAGTCTCCTACAAAATCTCTCAGGCAGTATGACTAGCAGTCAGATACATAGCATATCTGAAAAGATTTGTTTGAAAAAAAAAGGTTGGCTATGGAATATCTTGATATTTATATGCCCATCTGCATGGCATTATTCTGTAATCATTCCATAATTTCCTTTAATAATAATATAACATAATAAAAGAAGGATGCCATAGCTGTGGCCTTCCAGCTGTCAGTGAATTACAAGTACAACCACAGGAGTTTCAGGAGATACAAGTTTCTTGCCCAAGAGGCTGGCACAGGCAGCGCAAGGCCATATCAAAGGGAATTTTAGTCTAGTTTAGGCTAAAATTGAGGTAATAACTGCCCATGTTTGAACTGTAATTAAAATCTAATGCTTTTTTTATCCACTTTTTGTAAACACAAGAAAATGTCTACCATTTCTCGTCCAACCTTTCACTTATTCAAATGCTGGGGCTGGCTGGGAAACTCATGGGTTAAAACTGAATGTAACTTTCATTAAATAAATAGCATATGGAAATAAAGTTGGCAAATTTGCATGCGGTAACCAGGATATAAAAGCAAGAAACATACAATGTATTATACTGTTGGAATAAAGATGTAACACATACTGCCTGTACAGCAGAGGAACACCCTATACAAGTAATAACTGAATGCTACCCCAGTTATAATTCATCATCTTCCCTCTATTCACTAACCTATGCCCAGGCAGACAGTTGAATTGAATACAGCTTTGTCAGATAGATTTTATTGGATGCCAAAATCTGTAGGGTTGGTTTTGCATGTAATCTGGTACTGTAAGCTACCAGAAATGAATGAAACAAAAACCAAACATTTCGAAGTCCAACAAAATCTGACGGCGAAAACACACTGCTGAAAAAGCAGGCCGATAGAAAGCAGGAACTCAAGAACAGTCCTCCAGCATTAGAAAGTTAACTGACGGGATAAATTTACAGCTGATAGGAGCAGAGAGAGGAGAATATGCTGTCAGGACATGACATCAATGAATAGTGTGCCTTCCAGCAAAAGCTCAAAGACCACTAACAAACTATAGAGCATGCCATATAGAATGACAACAGGAAACCTAACTACAGTACCTAAAACAAAAAAATAAAAAAAATCAAACAATAAAGCACTGCAATGCACCCAATGCCACCACTACCAACATAAAATTATATTTATGCATTGACCTTACTAGATATATTGATACTGTAACTTTAAGCAGCATATCATTCTTTTTGTTATGTTATACAGAGTGTGTGTAGAAAGGGCAAACTCTCACAACTTTCCTATAAATCTATATGAATGCAAGGGGGGTTCATCCTTGCAGTCATAGAAGAACATTCTTAGATACTTGTCTTCAGGATTTCTTCAGGGTTTTCAGGAAGGTTCTCTATTCTAACATGAAAGTTTCTACCAAGGATGGGACCTAGGCAAGAAGAACCTGTTCAGAAAATCTGAAGCCATGCATTGTTTGTTTGATAGGCTGTTCCCTCACCAGGACTTCTTAGCATACCCACACTGGGTAAACGGAGTTAAAAATGCATGTGGGATGGGTTGGTATTGCAATGGCATATTGTTTGACAGGTATACAGAGAGATAAGTGGAGTGGCATGAGACATATATACATGTATGTGACAGATTTACAGCATTGGCTCTTTTCTTAGGCCAACGCTCAGTCCGTTACAAACTGCTGTTCCCCTCCACCTTGAGTCCCGTATCCTGTCTGTCCTCCCATGTGAGCACACGGTAAGGGAAGCGCTACATGCAGCCTCCTGCCCCACTCCCACCCCACAGCCGCCCCATAACTCTATCAGATGCGCCTGGAGGTCTGCTTGAAGATGAAGCCTCGATGAGCGAGTGTCTTCATGATGTTAGCAATGTTCCTGCAGTCATCTGTGGGGAAAAAAACAAAAGAGAAGCTGGTAACTTAGCTGACGAGGGAAACAGGAAAATCACAAACCAATAAAAACACACCAGTTATCCAAAAACTGCAAAACCTTGTATTACTGTACATGGAACAATTCATTCTCTGGCATGACATCATTACTAATATCATGTGGCTCTTGGGGGATTCTGTGAGTTGTAGTTCAACAACAGGCAGAGACTAACATAATATGATACTGACACCATCTTACTACACATACCAGGTTTCAGTAAATGCACCCTTTCACAAAAGAGAATAAATACGGATGAAATGCAGATTCCTTAATTTTGTTTTATATGCAACTGATACTCTAAAAGCACTAGGGTTGGGCTGGATACCCCTGCTCGTTACCCCCCAAAGACAGCACTTCTGATACTAAGACGAAACCACTTTGCCTATCCTGCATAATGTCTGCTTTCTCAGATATATTGTACTGGTTTAAGAAATTTATGTCTGTTGATAGATTTCTAATAAGGCTTATATTCTTTATCCCCATGTAATAAAAACTTCTAATGAGGTAAAGTTAAATGACCGTCACCATGCATGGCATATTATTAATGCCCCTAAGAGATTTTAAAAGTAGTAGCCTTTCCCCCTTCATTACAAATAAAAACAAACTCCTTGTATAAATGGCTGTGCACACTGTGCACGCAAAAGCAGGTTCCACTGGAGGGGGTTAAACAGAAGGAGAATGTGTGGAGCAAGGGAGGGAGCATTAGTGGGGGTGAACAGGCAGGACAAGAACAGCCTCTAAAATAGAACCTGGACTTAAATTGATTCCTGCTGTCTATATTTCATGTTGGAAATTGGCTTGTAAATCCATGTTTTGATCTATGAGGACCGTCTCCTTAAGAAAAAGCAAAAGTAAATGTGTAATTTCTCCCTTGACAGAACACAGCAGAGCTGGCCATCCTTCTTCCCTCTCCCCTCCGTTTTGGGACAGCTGCGTTCTGTCGGATTAACGTTTTTTCTTCCTCACCCCCACGCCTTGATGTCTCCATTTCATTACGCCGTAGCCATTTATCAAACTGTTAGCGTAAGGGTGACTTTGCCAACTTATGTGTGGCAGAAGGCAGTGCCAGGGTAGTGGGTTTGCAGGGTGTTTTAGGCATGGAAAGGAAGGGGTCCCCGTTAGAGAGATGAGAAAGCATAGAAGGAAAAATGAAAATGAATGTTAGGGAGTAGAGGAGGCTGTATTCCTACTGATGTGTAAATGATAAAGAAGACTCCACATCCATCTCTCCCTGTAAACCTGCAGAGTGCTTTATAATCAAGCCCAGGCGATAATAATGTGAAATTAGGTCTCTCTATCAAAGGGGGAGGCCTTTTAATCATGGCTTAAAGGGTGCGATCGCTGTTTATCATAATTGAACTGTATCCGGGCTAATTGTGGCCATATTTCACTGTCTAGGAGACACAAGTGCTGTCTGATAGCAAATAGAGGTGGCTAACATAGAGAGAAGGACATTTGGCGGTGATCTGTTACAGCCACGAGTCTGCTTGTACCCCAGGTCTGTGAGAACTGCTGCTTTTCAACCAATGATTACAGGCGCATTCAAGTTTCTCACGACCTGTCAATCATTTACAAAACTTGCTTGTTTAGAAACCACAGAAAAAAAACACATTTTTGGTTTAGTCCCCAGAAAGCTACTTACAAAGGAACATAACATTTTGGAATTTGGGGCACAATGAATACTCATTGTGAAATATCCTGTTATTATGTCCTAAATAGGGCATTTTATTTAAATTTCCGTTACTCTCTTAGCATTGCAATTACAGCTGAGCAGCAATTAATTAATAAGTTTTTGCTGATATAGAAAATGTCATACCTATGCTATAAAAGAAAAGATACAGTTCTATCTATATGGTAACATAGCATTGGTCAGGCCTGTGCCAGGTAGTTTGCCTTGTAGAGTGCAGTTTTCATCTGTGTTTATCTAAACTCTTTGAACGAGGCTCATAGGAATAAAACAGATCTCAAAAGTCAATACACAAACTTAAGTAAATTTGATTTTCATAGTCATATTATTACTCAAATAAAAGTTATATTAAAAAAATGAATATATTTGTAACCTTTCCCTAATGTGTGTTCATAACACAACGTATATCGGCATGTAAATGTGTGCTCTTCACTCCAGCAGGAGACTGTGTCAGGCAGAGTACAGAGGACAGTGTGGGACAAGCATAAAGTTAAGGTCACCTACAGAAAAAAAAAAAACTTTTAATTAAACTTAAAGCTCTTTGAGTTGCCCGGGGCAATGCATTCTAGGTCTAGTTAAATTTTCGCATATGACAGAGCCCCGAAGCTCTCGGCACAGGACGAGAAGTAATTTCAGTAATTTTTAGCTAATGGACAGGGTTATGTCCCCAATAACTTAGCAATGAATTGGACTATATAGTTCCCGGGATCATCTCTCTGCTCTGACAGCACCCAGTTCCCATTAGAACACAGAGACTTCTCTGGCTTCAGGGCCCTGCTAAGGAGACAGAGGGTCAGGATAGGCATTAACTCTTCCTAATGGGCACATCTGTATCTTCTTCTTCAACAAGCTGCTCAGTGTGGAATAGCAAATAGAGGCAGGGGTGGATCAAACGTCCTCTCGGAACGCGATGTTTGTAAACAGGTTTTTGAATACATCAGGCTTCTGAAACTGGTCACACACAAGCAGGTTTTTCATAAAATTAAGTCCATTTGTAACCAAACTGAATGTAAAGCCCCAAAATCATCATCCCATAGCAGAAATGTGAATTAAACAAAAATCAAATTAATTCGGAAAATGCTGTATTAACCCCTAAAATTCCAAGTAATTTTTCTTAGGATATTGCTAATGCCCTTACAATTAAGCACACGATACACAGTTTATTCAATATCATCACACTACACAGAAACTTCAACATTATCTGTTAAATACATACAAAGTTTCATCCCTAATATACCTTCATTGGTAATTAAATAATTAGTGCTAAAGAAAAAAGATATATAAACATTAGTCATGCTATGCTACAAAGCTCGTCATCTGGTAATTAGCAGATGAAGAAAATATTGCTCTTTATTGATAAATGACAAAACCAACATGACATTACAAGGTAACATTTTCTTTGTCAGTGAATAAGACTGACATTTACAAAATATCTAGATTACAGTAAGTCTGTGTTATAAGTGCATATATAGATAGAACATGGTAAGTCAGATTACTAATGTAGGTGCAATGTATAGAATGTATTATCTGAAAACCCATTATCCAGAAAGTGCCATCTCCCATAGACTACACTTTAAGATAATAATTCTAATTTTAAAAATTGATTTCCTTTTTCTTTGTAAAAATAAAAAAGTACCATGAACTTGATCTAACCTAATCTGCATGAAGCCATATTGGGTTTATTTAATGTTAAATTATTTTTAGCTGCCTTAAGGTCTGGTGATATCAATTAAAGAAAGATCCTTTATCTGGAAAACCCCAGGTCCCAAGCATTTTGAATAATAGATCCTATTCCTGTACAACTGCCAGGGCTCCCCATACTCCCTGTGTATGTCAGTGAAACTGAAGTGCAATAGAGAATACAGGCCTGGGGTGGGTACCTGCATTATAGTTTAGTCTCTATGTCCCCTTAGAGGCAGTGGTTAGATGGCGGAAAACAATATTCACTCATTGGAGATGTTTAAGTGGTTTAACGAGTTTTATTGTACATTACTAAATATGCATTATTACTATTACGCTTATCCTTTATTTATATAGTGCTTTAAAGAGACTGTTTAACTACTCATGTCAGTAATGGCATCTTTAGAATTTTTTTTTATTTTGGGTAACAGTATTTTTTTTTAACTAGCCACACAACGCTGCTCTACTAGATTAAAGGGTGCAAGAAAATACGTAAAAGAGAAAACTGCAGAGAATGACAGCGTATGCTATAAAAGCTTACACTGTCACGTAGGTGAGTGGTGAGGATTAGCCCGGGCTGACGGATTACACTGCTGCACTCTGACCTGCTCAGAAACACAGCAGACAGACAAAAGACCTGCGTGAACTCCCATATCATCAGACTCAAACTAGTCAATAATATAGCGTTTGAATAAGAATGGGAATTAGTTTTTTTAAGCATTACAATGTTCTACAGAAAATATATGCAGCACCGCTCATTTTAATCAGTCTGGATCCTTAATAACTTTAAAAAAATCAACATAAATGTGTTATGCGATATATAAATACAGCTTCATTTTAATTAAAAAAAGGTTTATCAAACTTTGGGCCAGATTCAATTCAGTTACAAAAAGTTATCTCATGGTTTATCATGTGAAACTCATGGACGAGATTCAATTTGAGGAGAGAAAATGTTTCTCCTAATCAAGCAATTTTTCCCATCAACTTTTTTATGTGATAACAGCAAGGTGAGTTTAACCGTATCTCAAATTTAATCTTTTTCTCACTGAATTGAATCTGGCCCTTTGTACATAACATATTCTTAAAGTGGCAACATATTGTGCATTGCTCTACATAAGAGCAAGAGAACTACAATTTACAGGCATACAGAGTGTGGTCATTGGAAGAACTGTAAGCGAAGTTGATAGTGATTCAATATTTCAAAGAAAAACAAAAATTGGCCTTAGTGAACACTGACGAAATGGCATCTTTGCTCTTGTTGGTTGTGGAGGCAAAGTGTAGCTCAGTATGTTGTACAGCAGACTGTTGAGTTAATTAGAATAGGGGTCGACAAAAGAGAATTTGTACAAATTAACAGGTATCAATTTTCAGAACATTGGGGGATGTTGAATGCTCTATGGTAAATAGTTCCATGGGTATGGTGCTGCTCTGGAGAATCTGGGAAATCCAATTACAAGGGTAGAGGTACATATGCAGATTACATAGATATGTAGATTACAAACTGTCCTTGTCTGGTAGTTTGGAGCTCAGGTCCCTTGGGACCACTGAGGTTCACCAAGCACCACACACAAATACAAACAGAGCTACTCAGCTAACTGGGTTGGGAAGCCTTAGCGATCAGTTTGTTTAAAATTTAAATTTTCATCACAATGAAGTAAAAAAAAGTATAAATTTGCAAAAACGATATAATATCTTAAGGTGGCTATACATGTTGTGATCTGGTCATTTAGCAAGGTCACTAAACAAGCGGATCTTCTCCCAATAACACCCCCTAAGATGGGTGTTATTGGGCTAATTTGATTATTTGGCCCTTGGTTGGCCATATGAGCCATTGGATCGAAAAAACTGTATCAATGTACCCATGCAGTCCTTGATCAGACAGGAAAATCAAATTACAACGGCGGGCACAGGAACCATCAGATCGAGAACCGCATCAATGTGCCAATGTGGTCCACGATCCGTCAGGACAATTGAATTACAACAGCAAGTATAGGAGCCGCGTTGGACAGAGAACTGCATCAATGTGCCTATGCAGTCCCTGATCACACAGGAAAATCGAATTACAACGGCAGGCATAGGAACCGTTAGATCTAGAACCACTTTAATGTGCCAATGCGGTCCCCAATCCGTCAAGAGAATCGAATCACAAAGCCATCATAGGAGCTCAAGAACCGTATCAATGAGCCGATGCAGACCCCGATCCAACAGGAAAATCAAATCAGCCCAATCGACATCTAGTGATTTTTACCCAGATAAAGATCCATGAGGTCCATTAGGGGGCCCCATACATGGGTAGACAAGCAGCTAAAGGACTAAAGCTTAAATCTGTCCGTGTATGGCAAACTATCTTTTGCACCAAACCATTTTTTTTAAAGTTTTAATATGAGCTAGTAGAATACAGAGCTGCAGAGTATGCTGGCATTTTTTGAATAAAAGATACATTTCATTCATGTCTGTGTTGTTGCTTAATGTTACCCGCTAGAAACAAACAGAAAGCTCTAGTGCATTGAATACATAAGGCAAGGCAGACTCATATCAACAGCAAGGTAAATGAAGTTATTCCAACGATGCTCTGACCACTCCCCCCTTCCAATGAAAAATAAATAATAATAATATAAACACAACAATGGCAGAAACAGCTGCTAATATGCAATTACAGCTTCCCATTGATTTTATCATGTAATCCGCTTCAGCTGATTTAATAACACATTACAGGCTAGGCTCATGGGACACGAGAAGAGAGAATTTTATAAACTCTAATCAAAAGCAAAAACTGTTAGAGAAAAACACAAAGGCCTTGAGATGAATGCTTGTTAGGGGAATTATTACCTGCTGAATCTGATTTCTGCATGGAAAATGAATGACAGCCCAAAGTAAAACAATGATCAGCAGCACATTATCAAGGAACAGGGAAACAAATCTGACGGAATAGCAGAAGAGTTCTTTTTTTAGTAACACAAATATTCATTTGGAATGTACTTAATCCTCCATTAACTTGGCCAATAACTAGCACTATATCTCAGCAATAAAGCCATTTGTATAATAAAAATAGCTAACTTCTGTATAAAACATAATGGCCCAGTTGAACATCATTGTTAATGCCCTAACTGCCAGATCATTTTGGTCACACAGTGGCTGAATGTCAGGAAATTAAAATATCTGCAGTTCTTTGGAGACACTATTGTGCCACAAAGTTAAACAATCTATATTTGTGCTTAGCAGCGATACAGGTTGATGGTCCAGCAGTAACTCTCCACTGCTATCTGATTATTAAGTAAAAAATGACTACATAAACAGGAACGGATGTACCTAGTAGTGATGAGCAAATCTGTCCCATTTTGCTTTCCCAAAAAATTCACTAAACTTCTGAAAAATTCACAAAACAGCAAAAAAATTGTATGAATTGACATATGTATCTGCTTGGAAAAATGTGTCAATTTGTTGGAAAGTGTTGGCAAAAGGCGGATAAAAGAGCAAATGGCTGGTCAGTGACCCCCATTTGAAAGCTGAAAAGATGTAAAAGAGGAAGGCAAATAATTCAAAAACCATAAAAAACAAAAAATAAGACTAATTGAAAAGTTGCTAAGACTAGGCCATTATATACCATACTAAAACTTAACCTGAAGGTGAACTAACCTTTTAATAAATCTGCCAGAGTTTTGTTTTACTACAATATGGTATTTGATTAGCTAATGTGCACAATATTAAGAATTTTGTTTTCAGTCTCTAAAGCAGTGATCCCCAACCAGTGGTTCGTGAGCAACATGTTGCTCTCCAACCCCTTGGATGTTGCTCCCAGTGGCCTCAAAGTAGCTGCTCATTTTTTTTTTTTAATTTCTGGCTTGGGGGCAAGTTTTGGTTGCATAAAACCCAGTGTAAAGCCAAACAGAACCTTCTGTAGGCTACCAGTCCACACAGGGGCTACCAAATAGCCAATTATAGCTCTTATTTGCACCCTCAGGAACATTTTCCATGCTTTTGTTGCTCCCCAACACTTTTTCCATTTGAATGTGGCTCACGAGTATAACAGGTTGGGGATCTCTGCTCTAAAATGACAGATCTCACATCTGCACCTGGAAAAAAACTTCTTAGAAATAGTATTTAATTTCAAACTTATTCTAGACAGGCTTGCAGGGAGGTTTGATTGTCACATTTGCTTACATAGGCTTCATAAGCACCATTGCTTCCCTGTTGTCAAAGATTGCCAAAAGACTACATCTGGGACTTTTAAAGCAAATTTTAACCACACATTATGCCACATTAGCTAAGGATCCTCTTGTCAGTCTGTTTGATTTAAGGGAAATATGTACCTGTTTGCGGACAAGATTGCCCAGTAGAGTTTGCATGCAGCATATGGGGAAGTCCATATAAGTTGGTTTGCTATTCTGAAGAGACTAGTTACAACCGAGTCAACTTAAAATTGGTGTTACATGTAGGTGGACATTTATCTAACCAAAATATTTGTTTTTTTTTTATTTTAGAAAAACCTAAGAGCTGTGTATATGAATTTAAGTTTACACTTTGAACAATTTATATTTTAGGGACAAGAAAGATGCACATGGCCACAAGTTCTTATCATACAAATATGTAAAATTACATAGGGTTCTTTCCAAAGTAAAAAAAAATATATCATTTCCTTAACCCTGGTTTGACCCATTCCTTGAGAGTGTGGCCCTAAATCAATCCTGACTTATTATTACAATATCAATACACAATATTCCTACAATAAACACATTGATTTTTCATTGTAATCTATCTGAACTCTGGGTGATGTGGGGAAGATTGTACAGAGGTGGTCATATCTTCCTTCATTACAAATCTATACAGCCTTCTTCATTCCCAAAAAGAAACCGTATGCAGCAGTTTATATTCATTAGGCCTATTGAATATAAAGTAATATGTTTATGTAGGACATTGGGGTAATGTGATAATCCGTCCGTGTATGAGGGAGAAATCCACTTAGCGAGTCTGTCAGTCTGACAAGAAAAATGTGCACATAAAGCCAGAAATACATTGTGCCTGAGCATGCATGTGTGAGAGGATAGCTTCTGTGCTTCTCTATGGACACTGCTAACAAATAAAGAGCACATCAAGAAGGGGTAAAATCCAGGGCAAAACCAATGGTCAATGGGAAAACCGGCACTCAAATGATGCCTGAAAGCAGCATACAAAAATAAAAGTATCCCCCCCCCCCGGTTTGTGTACATTGTGTAGGAGAACAAAGAGAGGGGACCATCAAAAACTGCACATTAAATAGTAGACTATAGCAACATGCAATTGTGTGAAAGCTTTACTAGTTTCAGATTAATGGATTTACAAGTGCAACTGACCTGCATAATGTTGAGTGCATTTACATGATTACGGTTAAAAAAAATCAAGTCAAGAAGAGTTTGTCCCTTTACTGGTTTACTGGTGTAGAAAGCCTACACTACCCCCATAGGTTCTCCCTACATGTATATTTTATACATATAAAGTTGGGTCAGAGGTGAAGTTTTACTTTGGCCAAAAAAAACTACAATCTACATACATAGACACACACAGGTATGGGACCTGTTATCCAGAGAGCTCAGGACATGAAGTTTTCTGGATAAGGGGTCTTTCTGTAATTTGGATCTCCATACCTTAAGTCTACTAAAAAAATCATTTAAACAATAGTTAAACCCTATTTGTCCCCAATAGGGATTCATTATATCTTAGTTGGGATCAAGTACAAAGTACTGTTTAATTATTACAGTGAAAAAGGAAATCATTTTAAAAAAATTACAATTATTTGCTTATAATGGAGTCTATGGGAGATGGCCATTTTGCAATTCGGAGCTGTCTGGATAATGGGTTTTTAGATAATGAATCTCATACCTGTATGCATAGATATATATTTTTTTTCACACACAATATACCAGTGTGTCTGGATACTAGTCACATTACAAATTCAATGAACAGCAATACAGCCTTACACTCAGCCAGCAAATATACACTGGAAAAATTCCCGGAAGGGAAGGAGGTGAAATAAGACCCTTAAGCCGAAATACTCATGCTTCTGTTATAGAATGAATCTGTTTGAAACCTATTCTGTTACAAAACACCAGTTGTACAATGCTGCACATTTCCTTACATGATATGATTTTTGGGCTGAAAACAATGTTTCTCTGACATATACTTTAAAAAAAAAAACAAAAAAAAAAAAACACTCAGATTTTTTGGAGGGTCCTATCAAATAACAGAAGTTATCAAAGATTCCACGAGTTTACAAATGTGTTCATTTGGTGAAACGTAAGATTGCACCTGTGCTACAGGCAGAAAGACGGATAGTTGGCAGCCCTGAAGCTGAGCAGGTCCATATTTAAACTGTCCCCATGCTTTATGGTCTGTACAAGCAGTGTGCCTCCAAGGGATGAGATGCTATCCATCAATGTTAAAATGGCAGATTCCTGTTAATGAATAATGGTGCTGCCTGTTCTACACAATGCTCCTCTGAGCATAGGAGCAGGTCATAGTCCTTACATCTTCTGCCTTTCACCTTCTGAATTCATCCGTCTAACAGGGGCTTAAAAAGAAATTATGTGGGCTTCATAAAGAACTTTAGTTTAATGCTCAGATGGTCCATAGGGATTATAGATTTAACAACAAATCTTGTCTGCTCTGTCTTAACAATAAACATAAAATGAATAATAAACTACACACACGCAACATACATATATATATATATATATATATATATATATATATATATATATACACACACGGTTCAGTGCTTAGTTGTAAAAGCAGTTTCCTACACATTAAACAAAATGTGAAAGGAATATTTCGTTTATACTGTATGATGATAAAAAAAGATCAACATTGCTTAAATATAGCATTTGCTTCCCTGATGTAGGCGAACAGCTACTTGCTACAGATGTCACCAGCTATTTAGGATAGTGTCACTCCAGTGATGAACCTTTGATTACTGCTAAATGCCTGCTGGTGACCAATGTGACAAACAGAACCAGAGTTACTGTCATACTAGCCACAGAGCTCACATATTTATAGTGGCTCTGCAAGGGTCAATTCTGATATTTTCCGAGCAAGAACTGCTTCTTGCATGAGGGTAATAAGTGATTTACAAATTCAATTTATCTCTATGAAATTACAGCTCCACCTAGTGACCATCTGACCAAAAAGAAATCTGCTGTCCTGCAAGGTGACAAAAAAAATCTACAAACATGAACAGTTTTGGGTCCGCAAAAGTCAACACTTTTTAAATACAATTAAGATTAGAATTTTAATTACAGGTATGGGACCTGTTATCCTGAATGCTTGGGAACTGGCATTTTCCAGATAAGGGATCTTTCCATACTTTGCTAAAAATTAACATCAACATTATATAAACCCAATAGGATTGTTTTGCCTCCAATAAGGATTACTTGTATCTAAGTTGGGATATAATTACAAAGAAAACAGAAGTATGTTTTAAAATTATTTTATGAATTATTTTATTAAAATGGGCAATTACCTTCCCATAATTGGAACTTTCTGGCTAATGGGTTTCCGGATAACGGATACCATACCTGTATTGATTATTAAATATTTGACAGTTTTGAAGAATATAAAAATAAGTAAATTACTGAGGCTTTGTTGCCCACATTTCATAAATATTTACAATTTGCTGATGGATGTTCATGCCATTTGATGCTTGATTGCAATGAAGAAAAGTGCTCTATACATACCACACCAATGTCTAAGAAGCATAATTTATATATTCTACTATGTTCTCAGTCTCCTACCCTTCTATTAATAAGTCTAGCTGAAAGCAAAATGGTGTCCTACAGGATAGCCCTGGGACTAGTTTAATTCTGACCAGCTTGCTAACGGTGTGGATGTTGTATGTTGCTCCTGTGTTTGAGCTGATCTCCTACTGGTGCTCTGGTTTGTCTCCAATGGCGCTGGGATAGTTGGCTTCTAATGAAACAGTTTGCGTGGTATAGAAATTACACTGTAGGCTTGAGGGGCTGATGTGTATTAATATTCTTAAGTGCTGTCTAATATATTGACATCATATAAAGGATGATACATATATAACTTACCACGTTTCCATAATCGTAGAAGCTTAACCAAAAAAAGAATAAAAAAATCCCAAATAAAATCCTGCAAATATGACCAAAAAGATAAACAAACTGACAATTGAACAGATAAACTAAAATATTCATCCCTACCCAACAAACCATATATGAATTACCAACTTATGGTACCACATATATATCTCTGGAGCTTTTTCAGAAACAGCTAATAAGTATGGCACTCAGTTATGATTATCTGCTAAAAACACTTTTAGTTGCTTTTCTGGACAATAATAGCACCCTAGTGCCTCACTTACACAAAGACGATAACAAGGCTGCAACTTGTAAACCCAGTCACCTTTTCCAGATCAAATTATCAGATTTGCCTCAAGGCATACTATATCATTGTAGGGCTGTGGGTACTGACGAACGGTAATTATATTTAAGAAATAAGAATATGTTCTATCACACGATTATTTGAATAAAGGTAATAAAGGTAATAAAGGTAAAGAATATCACTCATTACCCTAACGAACAGCTTCCCCCCCTCCCACCTTTTATCTCAAAGAGCTTGCATGGTTTTCCTCTGGATACCCCAGTTCCTTCCAACACTCCAAACTGATAAAGCTGGCCTGTGTATATTTGACAGGGACCATAAACTGAAGCTAAATAGCGACAGGGACTGATGTGAATGATGAACAATCTGTAAAGTACTGCAGAATATCTCAGTGCTATATAAAAATAATATTTTTAAATGAGTCTTTTTTGCCCCAACAATTGGGCAAACAGATTTTTTTTTTAAAGTTTTTATTTTTGAATTTTTCAATTAAACATAAAAATACAAAAAAAAAACCAGAGGGGAAAGTAGAGTGAAAGAGTGAGGAAGAGGAAAGAGAGGCAGAGTTTAGAGCTGGCGTGATTGGAACCAGGTTGTCTTCATTGTTGTGGTATGCTGTCCGTGGAGTCTTCTGGGGTTTCATGGAAGGTCATCCAGGGGCCCTGATATTGCATTCATTTTTTTAGGACAACCCCATGCGAGGTAGGTCAGCTACTGGTAGGTAAGGGTGTTGTTGACTAGAGTTCTCCAGAATGGGAGGGTTGGGGGGCAAGTATTTCCATTGTAAAAGAATGTCTTTTTTGGCATAGTAGAGAAGCTGGAGGTAGCAATGTCTGGAGTGGTGTGTAAGACCTAAGTCCTCTGCCACTCTGACTTAGGGCATCAGAGATTTAGTTAACGATTTCTCTCCAAAAGTCCTGCACGGCTGGACAGCTCCAGAACACATGCATATATGAGCCCGTATCTTGGTCACATTTTATACAGGTGTTTGGGGAGTGGGGGAACATCTTGGAAAGCCTGTGTGGTGTAAGGTATACCCGGTTAAGGAACTTCATTTGTTTGTACCTGTCCGCTATTGATATTGTCAGGTCTGGAATTTGCTTTAAAGCATCAACCCACATTTCCTCAGTTAAGCTTGGAATGTCACGCATTCATTTTTCACGTACCTTGGCCAGGGGGTCTGGGATAACCTGCCATACGATGGTGGTGCAAACAGATTTTTACTGCTGCTTCTAATTTAGCCGTAATAGCTACAAATGCTGAGGGTTGGATCTGTAGCAGTGTCAGTGTTTTGTATCTCCTTGCTGTTCCCTTTAGTTACAACCACCAAACAACGTGGACATTCAATAGATTTGCATTTTTGGGCCAAAATCTGCTCCATGTGGGTGCAAGCAAAGTGCAAGTGGATCCACCATAGCCCAAAAAGATGATTCAATTGTTTATACAGTGGAGGAAATAATTATTTGACCCCTCACTGATTTTGTAAGTTTGTCCAATGACAAAGAAATGAAAAGTCTCAGAACAGTATCATTTCAATGGTAGGTTTATTTTAACAGTGGCAGATAGCACATCAAAAGGATAATCGAAAAAATAACTTTAAATAAAAGATAGCAACTGATTTGCATTTCATTGAGTGAAATAAGTTTTTGAACCCTCTAACAAAAAAAGACTTAATACTTAGTGGAAAAACCCTTGTTTGCAAGCACAGAGATCAAACGTTTCTTGTAATTGATGACCAAGTTTGCACACATTTTAGGAGGAATGTTGGTCCACTCCTCTTTGCAGATCATCTCTAAATCCCTAAGGTTTCAAGGCTGTCTCTGTGCAACTCTGAGCTTGAGCTCCCTCCATAGGTTTTCTATTGGATTAAGGTCCGGAGACTGACTAGGCCACTCCATGACCTTAATGTGCTTCTTCTTGAGCCACTCCTTTGTTGCCTTTGCTGTATGTTTTGGGTCATTGTCGTGCTGGAACACCCATCCACGACCCATTTTCAGTTTCCTGGCAGAGGGAAGGAGGTTGTCGTTCAGAATTTCACGATACATGGCTCCGTCCATTTTCCCGTTAATGCGAATAAGTTGTCCTGTGCCCTTAGCAGAAAAACATCCCCAAAGCAAAATGTTTCCACCCCCATGCTTGACGGTGGGGACGGTGTTTTGGGGGTCATAGGCAGCATTTTTCTTCCTCCAAACACAGCGAGTTGAGTTAATGCCAAAGAGCTCTATTTTGGTTTCATCAGACCACAGCACCTTCTCCCAGTCACTCACAGAATCATTCAGGTGTTCATTGGCAAACTTCAGACGGGCCTGCACATGTGCCTTCTTGAGCAGGGGGACCTTGCGAGCCCTGCAGGATTTTAATCCATTGCGGTGTAATGTGTTTCCAATGGTTTTCTTGGTGACTGTGGTCCCTGCTAATTTGAGGTCATTAACTAACTCCTCCCGTGTAGTTCTAGGATGCTTTTTCACCTTTCTCACAATCATTGACACCCCACGAGGTGAGATTTTGCGTGGAGCCCCAGAGCGAGGTCGATTGATGGTCATTTTGTGCTCCTTCCATTTTCGAACAATCGCACCAACAGTTGTCACCTTCTCTCCCAGCTTCTTGCTAATGGTTTTGTAGCCCATTCCAGCCTTGTGCAGGTCTACAATTTTGTCTCTGACATCCTTGGACAGCTCTTTGGTCTTTCCCATGTTGGAGAGTTTGGAGTCTGCTTGATTGATTGATTCTGTGGACAGGTGTCTTTTATACAGGTGACTAGTTAAGACAGGTGTCCTTAATGAGGTTGACTAATTGAGTAGAAGTGTCTAACCACTCTGTGGGAGCCAGAACTCTTAATGGTTGGTAGGGGTTCAAAAACTTATTTCACTCAATGAAATGCAAATCAGTTGCTATCTTTTATCTAAAGTTATTTTTTCGATTTTCCTTTTGATGTGCTATCTGCCACTGTTAAAATAAACCTACCATTGAAATGATACTGTTCTGAGACTTTTCATTTCTTTGTCATTGGACAAACTTACAAAATCAGTGAGGGGTCAAATAATTATTTCCTCCACTGTATTAGGTAAGAAAAGGATGATGTATAGCCTTTGGGCTGGTGGAAAGGGAACCATCACAACTAAAATATTATAGACTCAAAAGCCAAATAACTGTATAAAAGGGACACTATAATAATCTCTTAAAAAACACATTATATATGTAATTAATTACATAGCATTAACACAGATTAATTTAGAAAGCATCACACATGCAAACACAAGTAATTAGCAAGGGAATGTGTAAACTGGTTGTTGATGTCATCTATTAAGGCTTTGCTTAAACATTTTATACTTTTTAACTGGTACTGGGACTGGTTCATAAAATACAGGCCCTTGGGTTTAGGGAGAGGGTTGTACTTGAGTAAAAAAAAACTGTCGTTTAAGCTGGGTACCACAGGGTACAATTTTTTGCTCAGTAAAAAGTACACATTTGAAGATGGCAATAAAGTTGGAGAATCAGACTTTTGTTCACTATAGAAAGACTTGGACTTTAAGGTGGTGTAATACATTTGCTGATGGGAATTCACCTTCCTTCCTCAATCTAATATTCTAAATCAGTGTTTTTCAACCTTTTTTGGGCAAAGGCACACTTGTTTCATGAAAAAAATCACGAGGCACACCACCATTAGAAAATGTTAAAAAATTTAACTCTGTGCCCAGCAGCAGTGCCCCCCTAGTACACTGGTGCCCAGCAGCAGTGCCCCCCTAGTACATTGGTGCCCAGCAGCAGTGCCCCCCTAGTACACTGGTGCCCAGCAGCAGTGCCCCCCTAGTACACTGGTGCCCAGCAGCAGTGCCCCCCTAGTACATTGGTGCCAAGAGCAGTGCCCCCCTAGTACATTGGTGCCCAGCAGCAGTGCCCCCCTAGTACATTGGTGCCAAGAGCAGTGCCCCCCTAGTACATTGGTGCCCAGCAGCAGTGCCCCCCAGTACATTGGTGCCAAGAGCCAGCCCCCCTAGTACATTGGTGCCCAGCAGCAGTGCCCCCATAAGTCAGTATGCCCCGTGGCCCCCCCCAATACATTGGTGCCCAGCAGCATTTTACTCTTCGGCGGCTTCAGCAGCATCTTCCCCTCACGCGCGCCGCCTCTGCACTTCTGCCTACACGCGACCGCACACAGGCCCTTTTATAACGTTGCGCCCCGTGCGTACTGACGTCACCCGTATACACGGGGCACAACCAATGACAGGGCCCGGATTTTTTTTTTAAAGTAAAAATTGCGGCCCTGCCTACGGCACACCAGGCAACATCTCACAGCGGTTGAAAAACGCTGTTCTAAATGACCAAACAACTAAGCCAGAAAAATAAAGCAAAATATGAAAATTGTGGTTCTATAGAAAATTTTCAGGTGACACATCTGTACTGTCATTCATCTGGGTTAGTCCAGAAAGCATTATATGGAAGGAACATAATATCTAGCCTACAGATTTGTTCAACATTAATTCTCCTTTAAATAAATCTAACATCAGGGGTTCTGTGGTCTATGGCAAATACCTTAAGATAAGAAGCAGGCAGTATGACAGCTTACATTCATGTGTAGCAATTCCAATATGCAAACACGTTTCCTTCTGGATAATAAGCAATGACAGCATATTTTACTGTTTATTTAAAAGAAAATAAACAGAATAGCCTGGTTTATAAATAGGACATATAAATGCTATTCATCTACACAAAGTATGTGTTTCCCAGGGGGTGCTTCCTTCCTGCAGTGTGATGTATATTTGCACATACTCTTCATGCCACATTCACAAAAGCATTGAATTTTACTAAACTTTACTGCCAGGTAAAATTATAGGTGGTGATTAGTGAAAGTCAACATTTTCTCCAATATGTCAAATCCCACTAAAGCCAGAAGGCAGAAATGAAGACCATGACAATCATTTATACCATGTTCTGGCCGCCTCAACTTACTTTGTATTTACTAGTCTAGAATGTGTGTATTCGTAATGCTGCTGCCTACAATTAATTCATAAAAACAAAACTGAATATTCATGAGAACTACATTGCCTCGTAGATAATGTAAGGCAGTAGCAGGCAGAACAGAGACCAGGGCATTTAAAAAAAAAAATAATAATAAATCACAGAAAGGCATTTAGCCATTTTTTTTCTTTAAAGAATCTAGCACTGGGATTTAGTATTGTAGAAACAACATAAGGGTTTCCAGATGATAATGCCACTTCTAGTAGAAACAGCTGGATTAATAGCAAATTATCACATTATGCTTTCCCTCAACTTATTTACAGCCTCTTTTAGAGTAAGACATGAATGATAAGAAGATTAACAGCATCCATTAAAGTGTCCCCTACAGTGCAATGGAACTCTATGATCATCATCTGTTTGTACAGATATGACAATAAACAGAATGCTGCACCTTGTCCTGTTTAGCAGGAATTACCCTGGACTGGTTAAGGTGAAGGAAGCACTTAGAATAGCTATCAGAGATTCTAACAGAAATTAAGCAGAGTGGTAATAATGAATTCATCCGGAACTAAATGTGGCTGCTTGTTAACTGTTTTCTTGTTCTCTTATTTTACAGGTATAATGAACTACCTTCAGATCAATAAAACAATATAGGAGACTTATGCATTGTACAAAGGTTGCTCCTGGGGCAACTATAACCTTTTCCTTAGAAGACTTCTTCAAGGAAAGGATTAATAGAAGTAAAAGCTTTAACTTATTGGGTAATGTAACATTACACTAAAGTAGTCAGGCAATACACTGCTAATAGAGGAGGGAACATTTTTTGCCGAATAATTTTTTTGGTTAAACTGGCTGTATGTTTTGTTGTGGTTGCACTTACTGATGTGCATGCTCATTATAAAAGACCATGTTTGCTGACATGAATGCAAGATCTTCCAGTTACTGAAACATATTTATATGTTACTTTTGCAACTGTGTATCAGGTAGGGGATTAGTAAGGTTAATGTCACGTGTTAGTAAGGAGGAGAAAATTTGCACCTTTTTTTTGCTGCAGAAAAAAAAACCTATTACATAAAAATTGTTAATACAATTATTCGATAAAAAAAACATTTTCACAACATTCCAATACAGCATGGATATCTACATTTAAAATAAAAACAAGGCTCCTCAATCAGGACCCTGTCTGCAGGCTGCTTGAAACCATATTTGTTCCTTTTGTATGTGTTGAAATTGTTCTTTAGGTAAACCGATTTGCCCTTGACACTAGTTCTTCAGCTGGAGAACCTGCTATAGACACTGCCTCAATAAATTCTAGTTATTTCTTGAGGCAGTGTCACAAAGTTTCTTAAATTTATTTATTATGGTCATGTGACTTTTCTTGAGTGTGAAGATGCCCAAGAAAGGATTAATTGTGTTTTTCGTGGATTTTCCAGCGAAGTGAAACGGCACAGATTCTCTCATCACTAGTGAGAAGTTGTTTTTTTTTTTGGTTTTTTTTATTACATTTTTTCACTAACTAAATTTCCTTCTCAACATGTGATGAATTGGCCTATTAGTGTAACTATGATCACTTCCCTGATTACAGTAAATTGTATAAAGTACTCCTGGAGTAAAGCAGTATATAAATGCATCCCTTTTAGTTCAAAGTTTGTCATTAAAAGGGGTTACATGCCTCCCTCCAGCCACTGTAGAATAGAAAAATATAATTATAATTAATATATAACAATTCATAACTAAAGTGAACAGCATTGTTGATAATACTATTTATTCTTCTGTATGTACATATGGAAAGCTGTTAATTATTAGGACTGCACTAGAACCTCCACTCGTTTGTTCCACTTCATGCTCTAAATAAATGCAAATGTATCATTATGTATATGCTACAATGTATCTTGGTATTGTTTTTTTTCCTTGTATAGTCTTGTATCTGCAAAAAAAGTTTGTGTGGCAAAACAAGCAACCATATGCCAAAACACATTAAAAAAAATTGGTTAAGAGAAAGAGATCAAATGGGTTGCTCAGCACTTTCACCTGCAGGTAATGGTGACAGTCACAGGACAAATATTAAGAATAAGTTCCCTCATTATAACCAATTACCTATACGCCACACACCTCATTTCTCCGTCAAAGAACGGAAATTAGTTTTCTATTGACTTCGACTTGACGGCTTCCTCACTCGGTGGTGAGCAAAGCTCACAATAAGAATCCTTAATCTCTGGAGCTGTATAATTGTGCAATTAATACTCATTTTCCAAATCTCCAACTGCTTCTTCCATCATTAACTACCCCAGTACTGCCTTGCAGCAATGGTTCCTGACACCGAAATGAAGGCAACAGTGTACTGAATGTATGTTTTTCTATTCAGAAGCAAAATACTATACTCCCCTTGCACATTTGACCATGCAGTCTTATGCAGAATATAGTTTTCCAACTCAAGATCTCAAGTAATCTGGACAGTTTTATGGTTACAATTAGTTAATTAATTAGTGGTTTGGCCAATTTGAATGAAACACATGATGGTCTTATCTGCATTTAGGATTAAGGAACCTGAAGCCTATATTACGAGCAACAAGTAAAAAATGTTTTTTTTTTTTTTGTTTTGTTTTTTTTGAGATGTTGCTCAAAAGACCAGATATCATGTTATCATGTCACACAGCATTTTCCCAACATATTCTGTGCCACTCACTCAAATTAATCTGCAAATTTTGATCCAGCACTGATAATGGAGACCAATGCTTAAATGAATAATACTTGTTACCTGGAAATTTTCTGAAATACATGGCTATAGTTACAGCAAGAAGTGTCACATAAGGACCAGGGCTTTCTCTAATAGAAGATAAAAGTGATTTAACGTTATTACTGGCCTTATGGAAACTCTTCATATTTTAAAATTGCATATATTCTTAGTTATATATTTTCCCTGTATAAATAGATTTGTGCAACGCAAACCCCATCTGTGTGCAGAATGTGTATTTTTTAATATAAAAAAATATAATGCAAAATCTAAAGAGCTGAAAACTCTAAAAAAAAAAATAAAAAAAAGTGCAAGCTATAGAGGCTCTGCAATAAACACCATATCGACCAGTCATCAGTGGTACATTTGTATCTTCTCTGGATTGCTCACAATGAGAGGGACAAATGTATTAGGAGAAGCTATTAACCTTGTGACCCAAATGAGACACTGTAATACCAATGATGCAATTCAAAAAACCGAATCTTGTACATCTAACTCCCATGAGAAAAAACCCCATGGATACAGAGAAAAAAACCTTGATTGGATCTTCTATGGACAGAAGTAAGATATCTCAGTCCTGTGATTTGGTCAAAGATACTCTGGAGATGGATAAAAGCTGAATTAAATGTATTTATTCCATGAAATTTAGAATTTAAGCTCTTGGAGAGCACACAATTAATATAATGCTAAAAGCAACATTTAAGAACAGAAAAACAAGCATGGCATGTGTGAGAATGACAAGTTCAACAACCAAGTAAAGCTGGCCATACACAGAAAGATCTACTTGTTTCCCCAATATGTCCACCTTAAGGTAAGCAATATCGGATTTAGTCGATCATTCAGTCCTCAGGCTTTCTGAGTGATATTTGCCTTTAAACATTTGTCCCACATTATCGTTGCCATATTTTTTGGACTGGGTCTGTTTAGATTTAAGGAAAATGGTTTAGGCAGAATCATGTTGCAGGTTTAAAGCCCATGCCTGTCAGCCAAACTCAACTATCTGCATTTTAAGATAGCTGCCAATTTGTACTTTGTAGGCAGGCAACCCAACTGCAATTTTCCTGATAGACTTGACAGGAAACTTCAGTATATTTTGTCCTGTTTGAGGCAAAGCTGTGACCAGTTATTGTGTTTTTGATGAATAGGCAATAGGACATTCCTTACTGCTTACTCTGCTATGGAGGTAATGGTAAGTTTTTAAAAAAATGTAAAGAAGGCACCATATTATTTATTATGTTGTTTGAGATGAGGTTTTTTTTTTTTTTAAAGACACTATATGTACCATATAAAAATATGGTTTCATTTAACTGAATATAACAGAAAGGCCCTGCACCCAAGAGGAGTATGTAGTGAAGGAAACAATTTCCTTCATTATTAAGACGGAATATTTCTCTCCAAGTAATAAGCTCACTTGGAATAATTAGCGTATTTTACGTAATAATGAAATTATGGAAATGTAGACCACTTATTCAAACAAGTCCCCATTACCATATTTTTAAATATTAGACTTAATTAGAGTTTATCACTTGGCATAACTAAGGGAGGCCTGAGGTATTCTGTTGTGTCTGCCTGTGCCTGTGTGCGTATGTGTGAAATCCTCATAAACTGTTTATTAAGAGCGGATAAGAAGGGCATAATGATGTGTTTGGAAATTAGGGCTATCATACATTTAATGCTATGCACTCCTGTAGGCAAAAAAGCATTCAAATGACTCAATTATACATCCATTATGCTGGCACGATTAAGCGTGGCAGGCTGGCTTTCTACCCTTTCTTCTATGTATCACGGATGGACTTCAGTCCACTTAAAGCCAGCTAATAAAACACTAAACTTGTTAAGGATTAAAAACAAATGAATGGGAGGGAGAATGTGAATTAGGAATAGAGTGGGGGAAGAGAGCACAAGGTTTGATAAAGGGGGAGCAGTGAAATGATAGAGCACTACACAAGAAAAGGGGGGCACTGGCCATAAATCACAGTAATTAAGTTAACGTGAAAATCAACTTTTGCATTCAGCCAAATGACTGCATTTGCATATTCCAAGTTAAAGTAAGGAGAGAATTCACTAAAGGTGAATAGGTTTAATATAAAACACAAAAGATTTTGAATTAAGAGGGATAGAGAATGGAGATCTTATAATAGGGAGCTATAGAAGAAAGCATGGAATAAACAAATATGATAATTCAATTCAACAATATTCTACATTGATTATGAATTACTTTACCTATATTAACCTCTAACTTTGTTACTTGCAAACCTGAGATAGCAAATTTACTTTTAGACCCTTCCTGCTTGCTTCTCATTGATTTGCTCTTACATAACAATTCACAAACATAATATATATATATATTGAGTGCAAAAATGAAAGCTATGCAAATACACAGTGACAGCAAGAATGCTGACAATCAGCAGAGAACAGTGTTAGCTGCAACACACTGGGTTAGAACAAGTAAGAAAGCAGTGGATGCTGAGAAGTGAAGAAGAACCAAGAGGTTAAAAAATTAGAGTGCAGGAGATAAGGAAGCAATGAAGGACAGAGTAATGCCATTCTGTACAAGAAGTGTTAGGTGAAGCAATGACAAGTGATAGAATAAGTCTGAAAGAGAAGTATTGGATAAAGCAGTGACATGTGATGGAGTAAAGCAAAAGGAAGCATCAAAAGGTAACAGGAGAAAACACGCCAGGACATTTTCAAGAAAGGGAGAGAAACATGGGAGTTGGGTGTAACAATAAGCTAAAGGGCGTATAGGCTATGTAATGTGACAGCAACACAAATAAAGAAAGAAGCATTAAGTAGTACTGAAAGTAGAAGAGATAATGAAAATGCTAGTGAAAAAGGGCTGGGGAAAAAGTGGAAAGAGAGATGGGCCAGATAGGACGGTCATTTATTATGGTGAATAAGCAATCTCAGAATTTATGATGCTGGTTTTCCGTTACCACACAATTTATATTACAGGAGGAAATTAAGGGGAGCGGGGGAGAGAGGATGGGTGACCATCTTTCTGCGTTACTGCTTGTCTGCCATTTGCAAATCATTATTAATTGAGGACGGGGAGGCTTGTTCGGCAGGGGCAGTACGCTTGGACAGTGCGAACAGACACATATCTCTTCATCAAGACCCAAGCCTCACACTGGGCTCAGCCAATTACCCCTCCCTGATTGGGCTCAGATAAGGAAAGGAAAGTGTTCCTCCCCCGTCTTCTTAACAAATTAAGGAATAAATAGAATTTTCACACGTGGGGTGGAGAGGACCAGGGAGGCGGTAATGAAAAACAATATATCACAATCAGTTGGACAGCTCTATTCATACACAGACGGGATAAGCTCCCTCTTTATCAGTACACCCTGACTGACAGACCCTGCCTGCTCCCCAGGACTAGCCATGGATGAGATAATAGACCACATCTCAGGTAGCCCAAAATAAAATCAACCATTCTGATGACAGCTTTAATAACTTGTAATGTGCATATTATATGAATACACAACTGTTTTCCTGAAATACTTTCCTTTAATCAACAACATGTTTATTAGACATATTGTGATTAACAGCAAGAATGTTCCTAAATAAAGAAGGCTAATGCCACATGGAGCGTATTCTCAGCAAGCTGAAAAACATTTGCCAAGAATACACCCCTACGCTTAAAAATACTCCTACCTGTGCTTGCACCCGAATACCTTGAATACGCCCTGGTGCAGGCCGATATCCGCCGAAAATGGAGTCTTGCATTTTTTTGGTGGATATCGACTACATGTGCCTGCACACGAGCATATTCAGTGCTTTCTGGTGCAGGCACAGGTAAGAGGATTTTCAAGTGCAGAAGCTTATTCTTCAACCTTGAGCAATGGGCCAAAACAGCCACTTACAAAGATGGTCACTTTTCCTGATCTGATTTTAACCAGAAGCCTAAAAGCAGCATACAAAGGCCAATCTGGTAAGTTCTCTGACCAAAATATTCCACAGACCACTGTATGGATACCATTTTTTTAGCAGTGGCTCCTGTTCACTTCATTTACTGATACACCATGTACTGCTAAAGGTGGCGCATCAGCTGAAATTTTCAAATCTGCCCAATGCCTGGACCAACCAACATTCATAGCATACCTTCCAACATCTGAAAAATGTAAAGAGGGACAAAAAGAAATGCAGCATGGCAAATTTTTTTCACCACGCCCATGTTTGCAACCACACCCCCTAAATACCCATTCCCATTTTACAAAATTTGGTAGGTTATTTAAAGTTTGAACACATTTCTGGGGGTTTTATGTGTTATTACAGTTTTGCTAAAAAGGGTCACAGTATATGGAAATCAGTATTATGAGGACCACCATACACATGCAGAAAAATGTACAGTATTTTTGTACATGTATGGTTATCTTAACCATTTCCGCACAGTGATCTATTTAGTGTTTCAGATCATCTTGTCATATTTTCGCTCACCTCCGATGGCTAACTTGGCTAATCCTCAGCCAAATGTTTTGATTCAGAATGCTTGTACTACGGACATACCTGCTTTAGCACATACCCTCAGTTCACTTGGGACCACAGTGCAGCTGTGCTATACCTGCCTAGGCTAAATTCTCAAACAATACTTGTGTAGTTCAGTTCATTGTAGGGTTGCCTCAAGGTTTTGTACTGGGCATTTTGTTGATCTCCCTGCACGCTGTCTCATTCCAAGAACTCATTTCTTCATTTATCACTTGTATGTAGACACATATCCAAATGTATTTAGACACCCCT
Organism: Xenopus tropicalis; assembly: GCF_000004195.4. NCBI lineage: Eukaryota > Metazoa > Chordata > Amphibia > Anura > Pipidae > Xenopus > Xenopus tropicalis. Next base: position 91,579,644 of record NC_030680.2, on the reverse strand, counting down.
TCATCAACCACTGATCTTCAGACTCCATTCTTTAACTGCCTCCTAGCTATGTCTTACTGGATGAATCACCTCCAACTGAACCTAAACCTTAAACTGGCCACACAATTAAATATTTGATAAATTTGGTGAGGTTGCAAAAGAAGTTTTTGGTTCCATTTATCCACCCATGCAAGAAATAAAATTGGGGAAATCTGATCATTAGCGCAATGGATAGATCATTCTGCAGGCCTATGGGGACACATTGTGTAAGGACCACATTATCGCTGACAGGATTTTCAATCTTGTCCAATAGATATCTGTCAGGAAATCAGTCCTGAGCACACCAGATATAGGCCATAAGCTGCTGACTTGGCCTGGAGGGACCAAGCTGCTTTTATTGAACTGTGTATGGCCAGCTTATACCAAAACTGATAGTATTTCCACCCAAACCTGGCACTGCTCCCCCTTTCACAATTTCTGTTAATGGCATGCTCATTGAACCAGTTGATTCAGCACTGTGTCTAGGGCTTTGACTTTGACTTTCCCCTGCTTCTCTAACCACATTAATATTATTTGCAAAACCTGCTGCTGAATTCTCATAACATTACAAACATCTGTCCATTTCGCTCTCAAGCAAACACTAAATACTTTTTCATACTGCTGTCATTGCCCTCCTGACTATTGCACCCTACTGCTAACCAGCCTTTCACCTCTCCCCCTACAGTCTGCTTTAAACATGGCTGTAAATATCCTAATTATCCCCTAAGAAAGAACCCATTAAAAGTTTTATTTATTCCAGTTTCCCACTATTTAAGGTTGATATACATATACATTAAAAAACATCTAAATGATAAAAAATAGTATTGTCTTGCCACCAGCATGGATTTGCTATCTTAGTTTACATCAAGGTACAAGGTAACTTCTTACTGCAGAGAGGAAACAGTTTGTTAAAAGCAGGTACTATGGGAAATGGTATCCTGTATTTTGAAGCATTCCTGATAAGGGTTTTCCAGATAATATATCTTCTAACATATAATCTTGCTAAATTATACTTTTCAAATACTAATATGCAAACATTTTTGCAAACATGATTACTGCACAAAGAAACAATATCATTTGCAACAAAGATTAGAGACTGATTTGATGCTGATAGCTCAATTCTTTGGAAAATGTAAATCATTTCACATGATGTATTGAGACTATCTGTCTCCATATTACAACCTGTCTAGTATTAGATGGGCTCCTGGGAATAGAAGAACAGACTAGGATCAGAATGTACTAACAGCAAAATTGGTAAAGATGCAGCTCATATTTGAGTATAGGCTGAATTGGTATATATAATGGCACTGGTGAAATTATAATGGGTTATTGCCTAGTACAAGAGAAAAAAGGTAACAATGGAAACAAAAATGTTTATTTTTAATATTAAAAGTTTTGTGTTATTTGGCTATCAAAGTAGGAGGACATTAGAGGAAATATTAAGTGCTACAAAAAACCCTAAGGCCTAAGGCAAATGGTACACGGGTCACTTTCTCCACCGCTCTGCTACCTTTCACCCCCTGTATGCATGTGTACTGATCAGCATGGAATCTGCCTGTCATCACACAAACAGACCAGATTTCAGAGCGGAATGCTAAAGTATGCATTCACAGTAAAATTCGCTCATCCCATACCTGTGCACACACATACAGAGGGCAAAAAGCAACCAACCGGCTTTTCTCATGTGCCATTAGCCAAAGTCCATATTAAAAAAATAGCTAAAAGATAAGAAAAAAAGGGTCACTGAGGAGAGAAAGAAAGAAAGAAAGAAAGAAAGAAAGAAAGAAAGAAAGAAAAAGAAAGAAAGAAAGAAAGAAAGAAAGAAAGAAAGAAAGAAAGAAAGAAAGAAAGAAAGAAAGAAAGAAAGAAAGAAAGAAAGAAAGAAAGAAAAGAGCCTATGGCTATGGTTTTGTAATACTGTGGTAAGGGGGCGGATAAAAAAAAAAAGCATTAAACTGGAAAAAGTATAAGAGCATTGTTGCAGTTAAAATGTCTGTTTATCTATAATAATAAGACATATGAGTTTACTATGGTTACCTGCATAAACACCATGCAAAACTGGCAATCCAGGTGGGGGGTGTCAAATAGTGCAGCTCCAATCATTTTGTCACCAATTCAATAAGTGGATCACATGGAAAAACCTGTGCAGACCTATTAGGAGTGGCCCACAACAGCAGCCCCCCCACAAGGGGTTTTCCAGTCAGCTTGATCAGTATTAGGCCAAGCCATTACCAAATATTGATCAGAGAGGCCAATGTTTGGACACCTATATGAACCAATACGCTGTTTTAAGTTACTTTAACTTAGAGCAGTTTGGGTTTGTATAGAGAGGAGCAGAAACGTGGTTGATCTGCAGTCGTGGCAACAGGAGCAATCAGAGCTGGTGTGTCCATTGTCATGTTGTGAACAAGTTCTTGTGATACTGATCCCTAAAAATATTCAAAATTTGCTAATTCACGGATTGCTTTTTTTCCCCCACAGAATATTTCTTGTTCTTGTTTCAACACTGAAAAAGCTTTTATATAGCTGAATCACTAGACAGAAGTCAAAAGTCATTCTATAATTGTATTGCTACTTTTTAAATATAAATAAAAGGTAAAAGAGCCACTCAAAGCATATAGGCACATATAAGGGAGTTTGAGATAAAAACGAAAAACTTCATTTTGCAGCAGGGCAGCTCCCTTCATCTTACAGGGAGACTGGCCTATTTTAAAATACTCGCTCCAAATGACTTGTTCTGCCTTTGTCTGCTTTTCGCAGAAGACAGATCAAACTCTCTTCCCTCAGCCCTCCTTTCTCCCCCGGAGAGTTTGGCTTGGTGAGAGAAATTTTGTGACACAAAGACAGATCTTTGAAAGCCTTGCAAAGTGCTTTGTTGAAAGAGCTGTGAAACTCATTTAAAGTCGGTAGGAAATGCAGCAGGAAGCAGTGGCCCAGAAAACCAAGGTGTTCCAAAAGCATGGATTTTGAGGGGTTTAAGAGAAGGGCGCTTACAGGTGCACTGAGATGTCATACTAGATGCCAAAAAGAACCTTACTTCCCCTTTAACCATGCGAGAGTCCACATTACCTAAGACAATATTTCAACTTGTTATTTAAAATCAACATACATACGGTAAGCAAGATTAGTAAATGAATAAAATAAATTTAGGGGCAGAATAAACTAGACCACTTCTGTTATAAAAGCTCTATGCTCTTTAAAAGAGAATGCAAGTCAAAATTTAAAAAGCATACTGCCCAATAGTCCTCCTATTGTTTAGTAAAAACGCCACACTTTTGGCTCACCTAATCAAATATTTACTCAGTCACACTTACTCACATTTTCTAGAACAGGCAGCCATCTCTAAAAAGGTATTCTCCCTTCCTTTCCCTCCTTGCTTCATACTGCACATGTGTTTCATTCCCTCCCCCCCTCCCCTCTGCCAGATCCGATTCTGATTGGCTGGTGGGCATGTGTAGCTCAGAACAGCAGACAGGATCAAGTTACAAACATGCTCAGAGAATAGGAATGCTGCCGCTGGCAGCCTACAGGAAGGGGAGAGAGATTTCAGTGATGTCACTGTAGGCTTCACACTGCTGTAGGCTGCCAGCACCATATCTCAGAGAAGCAAGCAGGGATCTGGGAATTTAGATATGCAGCAAGTACTTAAAAAGAATGCCTTTATACTTACTTTTAATTTATATTAACCTTTCATTGTCCTTTAAGCTTTAAATGGTACATGCATTATAGCAGTAAAGATATATGCATATAATTAATAACATTCTGTCACCAAGTTAACCCCCTTAATAATCCTACAAAAAATGTTTTTAAAAAGACTAGAAATCTGGCGTAGCTTTTTAACTTTTAAAGTTGCAGAATTTATATTCGTAGCGCTGTGAACTTTTCTGCATCTTACCAGCCACCCCCACACTATGCTTTCATATTAAATTGTTCTTCACAACCACTTCAGTGTCTTGCCTGTTACCTCCTGTTGGTGATGGTATGCCACTGTTGGTGATGGATGCCATGCCATCCTTGTTTACCAGTAGCTCTTTTAGTATGGTTACTGGCTTTCTACTATATTATCCACTGTATGTGATGTTATGGACATACTCTACATACAACTTGCTGTTACATGTTTATGTACAAAAAGGTTGATCATCAAGTCTAATCACCTATAGCAACCAATCAAAAAAACAACAATCTTAATTATTATTATGGGTCACTGCATCTAAACAAACTTTGTCCATTTTATTACATATGGGGTTGCATATCTGAAATAACAGCTTTTGCATTACAGATCTGTACGCCTGAAGTGAGACAACAGCAGCAACGGTAAAACTGCAAGCAGAGCAAGTAATGCCTTCAAAGATTACTTGGAAAAATATGGCAAACTGTAATAAATATTCACCCAACTATTAATATTTCAGTTTGGCTCCTTGGGAGATACTGTCCCTTTAAGGGTGTCAAGAGTTCATATGTGCAGCAAAGAAAGATCCATGTGAAACCTACTAATTAGACTTTTAAGATGCAATAACTACAGGTACCACTGAGCAGACTCCTAAATAATTAAACCAAAAAGGCACAAAAGCAGTTTATGGTGACAGATCATATAAAACTGTACTTAGGGTTACGTGCTACAATCTGTAAACACATGACATATTAAGTGCAGCTCATTACAAGAAAACAATACATATACAAAAATTACTACTAGAGTTGTTTTATATCAAAATATACAGTTTGTCCTTTTTATTTATGCCTTATTGCTTTATAGTGCAAAAATCTTCATACTGCTAGGTATTCCAAAGGTTGTTCCTTTTTATAATCCTAAACAAGCAATGTTTTTCTTTGTTAATTATTGGTTTAGAATGGTAAAAGTTCAAAACATAATAATTCATCTCAAATCAAAAGACAAATCCACAAACATGACTTTTTTTTACACATTTCTAAGTGTATCAGTTCCACCACCAAGTTGGCATTCATTTCAAAAGCTCCAATTATAAATAATAACTAAAAGAAAACAAAGGCTGGCACTAGGTGATACAGGGCACCATGGCAGGTAGCTTGTTTACATCTTCTACTACCCTTAACACCTGCCCTCTTCACCTCCACATATAAAATGCCTACTAAAAATCTGTTGATTGATGTCTCCTTACTAATGTAAATTTGGTTATACATCAGCCACTTCCACTTTGAAGAGTGAGTGTTGAAATTTCAGTTTCATCTACTGTATGCTGAAATATTACAAATGCTAACTAGGTCCACACAGTTAGGAGCACAGCATTCTATTTAAGTGACATAATGATCATAGGTCAAAGATTTTCCAAACTATACACAGTCAATATATCCCCATTATCAAATATCTTAAGTAATATCTACTAACTTTTCAGGAAACTCAATGGACTAGTGAATTTTTCTTCTTTATTATGTTTCCTCATAAATGTATTTAAGTGCAGAGATCATCCTCAAGAAAACTTTTTAAAAATGGTGGTGTAAAATTGTTTACTGCTATATTTTACAGTCTAATGCAGTGGATTTCCAATGTCTTAAACTTTGGCTCCACTTTTTTTAGCCCAGCATTTAATCCTCCTCCCCACCACTTGTTCATATAATGGGCAAAATTTAATTTGATGACAAAAGCTTATCTTTGAATTAAATTCCAGATTTTCCAATAGAGCCAGTAGCAATTTAGCGAAATGAACTTATCACATGACAACCCTCTTGAAGCCTACTGAAAAAAAACAAACTAAATAAGTTTTTTTTTCTCAAAATGAATCCCTCCCATATTTTTTGTGTGATAAAATTAAATTAAAATAACATTTTCTCATGGAAATCGATCTGACCCATTGTTCAAAAATAAGTGCCCCACTACTATTGCTCCAACAGTGTGTAGAAAAGAAAACGTACATTCACCCCAAGAGACTTACTCACTTTAGGCACGCAAAGGTGGGCCAGCTCCAAATATATCTAATCTCCCTAAAATGCCATCCCACCAGCTAGAATGTAAATCGCTGGTGGGATGGCATACATGATGCACGATTTGCCAAAATCGCCAAAGTTTCCTTGAGAGGAAACTTCGGCAATTTCGGTGCCACGTATGCCATCCCACTGACGAATTACATTCTAGCCGGTGGGATGGCATATTGGGGAGACAAGTGTGCCAACTAATCTCCCCTTCTGTCACAGCCCTTAAGATATGGAGATCTAAATTATAGAAACCTTATCTGGAAAACCCCAGGTCCCAAGCATTCTAGAAAATATGTCCCATACCTGAACTTAAATAATATGGTTTCTCTCTTCTAAATTAAAATAAACATTTTTTCAAATACAACAACATCCCACAGGTTTTTCAGGTACACTGAAAAACACTGAAAAACACTGAAATATTAAGCATGTTCTGATGTTCTCATTAGAAAGATGAGAAACCTAAAACAACTGCCAACAGACAGAATTTAAAAATAATTAAAACATGATTTAAAAGTCATTTTATAAATATAAAGAGATAAACAACTGCCTCTTTCCATAAGTGAAACCTTGCATAGTATGCTTGCAGGCTTTTAATACTGAGGGCCAAGAGCAGGCCTGCCCTTCATAAATAACGGTCTTAATATATTTTAGAATGGATATTAGTCTTTAAAGTTGACATTGCTGTAGCCTGCAGGTGTCCCTAACAATAAAGACATTATATAGCAACATATAAAGTAGAAAGAACATGCAGGGTTTGGGAAGAAAATTAAAACCCGCACCATCTCATCATCCCATTAACAGAATGTTTTACTTCAGATCATTAAATATGTATATCTTATTACATGCCTTGTTAGAGTATTGAGCTTCATTGACTGATAATAAATTCCAAGGCTCATCTGAGCTATAAAGTTATCTGGAAGTGATGAGAGCTCAATAACCCAGCCATGCACATAATATGAGAGGAGCTTAAAAAAGATCATTACCTTATATGTCAAAATTAAAAGTGAAATACAGCTTATTAACACTGCTTCCATGCTTAAACTCCTTGTCTCTTGCGATAGGGTAAAATAGGAAAACAAAACATCAAGGATTGTTCTGAACACAGCAATGAAACAAAAGAAGCAAAGTGAGTTTAAGACTGTAAATGGGCTGCTGCTATCAAAGACTGACCAACACTATTTGGCCAGCTCATATAGAATCTGTATATATCAAATTACATTTTTACTGCATAAGTAACAGCTCCCACAGCTAACCGTGCTTGCAGTATCATCCCATCTCCCCAAAATTAACAACAGTTTGTTCCCATTAGCATATAGTATTATATTTATGTATCTATGTGTGTATGTATGTATGTATGTATGTGTGTATGCATGCGATACATATCTTATTAGCACTGGAATGTTATAACTTCAAAACCTCAAAAAGCAGAGTAATTTCAAGTATATTTGGAGCAAGACTAAAAAAAAAAAAGGGCCACTATACCCATAAATAGTCCTTTAGATTGCTTTTACAAAACAAAAACTATGATGGCATAAATTTATAATTCAGACAATGAGACACTAGGGGTCATAGTTGCGGTCAGTTGCCAAGAAATCCCATTCAAAATCATCATCAAAAGGTACTTCTCATATTTCTGTATAGTTATGCTTGGTGCTGCCCAATCCTGCCTGCCTTCTGTTCTAAATTGAGCGTAATTATGCCCATTGAAGATGGGGAACCCTGACACCAACAAACAAGGCAGTAGCCACATGTTTAATGCTCGAAATGACGCCAATATATTTGTTAGACACATCTCCTCTTGTTGACTGCAAAAACACTGGAATTCAAGGGAAAATGATGCATTGTGGGAAAAACCTCCCACAGCGATTGAACATGAAAATGCTCTTTACTCCCTGGCACCTGCAGTCTTAAATGACCGTAAATGAGTTTTACATGTGGACAGTGCCATGTAAGGACTTATTCCTGGTCTTATTCCAGTTATTCTTATAACTGGTCAGACCCCAATGACTTTAAACCACTTACCTGGACTTCTACACCCCATTATGGGATCATGTTACGTGAATATAAAACAGAGCAAACAGGCAAATTGGTGTTAAGAAAGCTTTTCTGCCAAGAGAGACAATACTTGCTAAGGCACTGGCAAAACTGCAAGCAAAGCCCAGTCCCAGGGATGCCATCAGATGCCTCATTATAGAGGAGCCTGGCTTGCCACAGAAGAGCCATGGTTTTATACTAAAAAAGCAGAGTTTGGGTTGAGGGCCGGATTGGGTAGATCAGGGAGGATGGTGGTGTATTTGGCCAAACAATTTCTAATGCAAACTCTGCCAGTATTATCTGAAGCTTAGGCAAAAAAATAAAATATACATTTTATTGCACAATTCAGGCTAAGGTAAATACCAAATTACGGTTAATGGATCTTTAAACTCAGCAAATGTTTAAGTGTATATTTCCTGAAAGGATGTATAAGGAGAAGCAATAAAAAAAATATAGCGCAATAAAAAAAAAACAACACTTTCAGAAAACTTTATTCAGTGCATTTTGAACCCTCTCCAGTCTGTTTTACACATATGATAAAAAGGCTGTTTACTTTTTATACTTTTTATTCAACATAATGAAGGTCAGAGCTATTTAAACTCAACTGAATGGAGCCTTTCCCCTAGCTTCTGTCACATCAGGCTAAGCTGAAGTCTTTGTGTATGTGCTTGCAGATCAATTGTATATATCAAGTTTAAAGTGAATGTTAGGCTGTGTGCTTCACAGAAGATTTTACCAGCAGCCTCCCCCTTCACAACATCTCTCATGCCATCACTTCCTTTCCAGACAAACAAGGTGACTAGCATTCAGGGGCACACGGATCAATACTGTAACATAGATCAGCTTCAGGAAAACCAATCGAAAATCAGATTAAAACTGACTTGCTCTTGTATCTTTACAGGGTCTCTGGCTACAATAGAATTCATAAGAAATCCAATGAAGAAGGCGATAGGAGACAAAAGGAGAAGAAAAAAATCTGCTCAGAGAGTTGAATAGCTTGCTAATGCCCCATGCCATGGCCTTTTTAATCTGTGACAGCCTGAGGATTTGTTGAAAAGTATTATCACATTTCCTTCTCGCCCAGTCTGATAAAGGCTCTCTAATCTGTGTGCTGGAGGTAGTGGACAAATGCATTAGTGGAACAACTTTTTTGACGCCTGCCGGAGATAGTGATGGCGCCTGATCTGTGAAAAAAGAGCAACGAGCAGGAGTGGTTGCAGGGGGGATGTATTACTTAGCATCCTTGCCGCTTGCAATATAAATAGGCAGGATATATTTATTGTTAAAATCTACAAAAGTCATGCGGTTAAATCAATTTTCATCAAAAATGCTTTATCTTTATAGAAATGCTAATATTTATGTTTAAAAAAAAAATTCCATTTGGTCAAGATCAGAGGTGCACGTAGACGGCTGTTTTCAAAATGAAGTTTATATGTCTTGTGGAATGTTGCTGGGTGGGTGCTGGTACTTCCACACGTGACCCTTAGGGCTCTGGCACACGGGGAGATTAGTCGCCCGCAAACAGGGAGTTTTGCCGCGGGCGACTAATCTCCCCGAGTTGCCTTCCCCCTGCCATCCCACCGACGAACATGTAAGTCGCCGGCGGGATGGCAGGCGGGATGGCAGACGCGGCGGCGCGATTTCGCGCAAATCGCCGAAAAAGACTTGCGAGCCCTTACACAAATCGTTGGGTTTCTATGTGCATTGTTTCTTTACTGTATTATAACATAAGGCTTGATGTCTAGCATGCTTTACCACACCAGTCGAATTAATTGCACGAAAGAAAACTTTTTAAACGCTCCCTTAAAGACCCACCTGTCTGAAACTTATTCAATGTATCTTGACAATAACAACATAAATAACCAATTGTTTCCGTATCCTTATGTTTTAAATGTACCCTAACCTTTAGGGCTCTGGAACACGGGGAGATTAGTCACTCGAGACAAATCTCCCTTGTCACGGGGGCGACTAATCTCCCCGAACTACCATCCCACCGGCGAACATGTAAGTTGCCAGTGAGATGGTACACGCTGCGCAGGCGATTTCTGCAAATTGCCGAAGTTGCCTCGCAAGGCATTTTCGGCGATTTGCCAAAATCGCGCCGCTGCATGTGCCATCCCACCGGTGACTTACATGTTCGCCGGTGGGATGGCAACTTATTGGAACTCGGGGAGATTAGTCGCCCGCGAACAGGGAGATTTGTCACGGGCGACTAATCTCGCCGTGTGCCAGAGCCCTTAGAGTAAAGCTCTTGTGAATAGGTCCTTAACTCTGTAACCCTTGTATGTCAAATTATTATAAGACTTTTGTACATTATACATGAAAATTAAGTGCTATGTAACTTCTTGGTGCAATATAAATAAATGATGATGAAAGCTGTTGCTACCCAACTAGTAAGGGTGAAGACACAAGAGGCTACTAGCAGCAGCTAATTTTTCACAGCTACTAAACAACAGAAAATACCCTGCCATAGACAATACTGAGAATTGCCCCTGCTAAAACACATGAAGAGACAACTATCAGTAAATGATCAGCATTGTCTATTTTAGTAGCCACAGCAAGTAGCTGCTAGTTCCATTACATTTGCTGTAAATTTTCAATACCCTTAGGGCTCTGGCACACAGGGAGATTAGTCGCCCGCGACAAAACTCCCTGTTCGTGTGCGACTAATCTCCCCGAGTTGCCATCACCTGCCATCCCACCGGTGACAATGTAAGTGGGATGGCACACGCGGCGGCGCGATTTCGGGAAATCGCCGAAAAAGCCTCACGAGGCAACTTCGGCGAATTCCCAAAACCGCGCCGCCGCGTGTGCCATCCCACTGGCGACTTACATTGTCGGTGGGATGGCAGGTGATGGCAACTCGGGGAGATTAGTCGCCCGCGAACAGGGAATTATGTCACGGGCGACTAATCTACCCGTGTGCCAGAGCCCTTAAAGTTGAGCATCTGATCTGTCCCTATCTAACCATTTTCTTCCCTTTTCATATTTCTCCCTCCACCCCATTACATTATAAGCCCATCCCCTTTTGTTGCTGCCCCTCAACCAGGAATGAGATTTGTCAAGATGTGCAAAGGACTTCTGTTTCCCTCACCCGGAGCCCAAATTAGGGGTATGCTGATAGAAGACCCAGGTCCTGAACTAGGGGTAGGCCAAAGAAGAGGTAGGTGCCTAAGCAACCTCTCCCCCATCTTTTCACACTGGGCACGTGCCTCTTTCTGCCTACCCCTAGTTCAGGCCCTGGTGCATTTGCTTTTCTGATCCGGTTTTGACCCTTACTTTGTTATCTGCTGCCAACCCTGATCTGTGCTCTATACTCAGCATTTTCAGTGCCTGTCCTTATCGTGACTTTTCCTCTGTCCATTGAAAATGTCAACGCCAAACGTTGCTCCTGTCACTTCCCCCCTTGTTCAGACGTATTCCCGTGAGACCTGGCAGCTCCATTAGGGAATTTGTATTGGCTGGCAGCTCAATCTGAATATGAAAAATGGCTGTTATAGGCCAGAGGAAATGTGAAACATGAGAGCAGATGAACAGAGAAAAATTCTGCGTATAGATCAGTGACAATCTTCATAACAGCTGAATTTAAATGGAGTCATTAAAAAAGAGACTAAAGAGAGTGAGCACAAATGGTTAGTTCAAACCTGTATTTGGAGCCATAATGTATTTTGTCACGATATCCATGTTATAAGGAATTTAAATACAGCATTAACACACTTTATTGCTACATCACCCAAAGGGAATTTTATGTGTGCCTGTTTGGCCATCACATTAACATCCCACCTGCAGTGAATTAGAGTTTTCTGTTTCCTCTTACCCACAACAGCAATTCATATTGTATTGCATTAGCTTTTTTCACTGTACTTAAGCTTGTGTTAACCATGATGGGGTGCCAGTGCACTTACATGGCCACTGTATGGCAGTCATGCCAATAAGAAATATGAACATACAGGATGGATCTATTATCTGGAATGCTTAAAACCTGGCTTTTTTTGGATAAGGGATATTTCTGTGGTTTGAATCACAATATATTAGGACTGCTAAAATTCATTTAAACAATAAATAAACCCAATAGAATTGTTTTACCACCAATAAAGATTTGTGCAGCTTAGTAACCCTCAAGTACAAAATACTGTTTAATTATTACAAAGAAAGTAAAATAATGTTAAAAATATGGATTTGCTTAAAAATGGCCTTCCCATAACTCTGACCATTCTGAATATTGGGTTTCTGGATTAGAGATTCTATACTTCTATTAAGATGTGGCATAATGTGTAGGGTTGCATCCTAGCCAGTTGGGTGGTAAAAATTATATTGGAGGTCAAAGGTTAATGATGTGAAGAAATAAAGGTAGGAAAGGAAAGTGTATGCTTTATTTCTAGAAATGGTGGAAATCCTAACAAAATCCAGTACAAAAACTATTTCACAAGCTGCCCAGCAATTTAAAACATTTATAATGCTAGTTAAAGTTTTGTAGCAATTGCAGATTCAGTAATTACTTTTAAAGTTAATCGTAAGATAATACTCCATACCTCTAAGCTACTGATCCTCAACCAGTGGCAGGTGAGCAACATGTTTCTCCCAGAGGCCTCAAAGTAGGTGCCCAATTTTTACATTACTGGCTTGGAGGCAAGTTTTGGAAGCACAGAGATCCAATTTTTACTCCAAGCACAGCCTCCTGCAGGCTAGCAGTATACATGGGGCTACCAGTCCACATGGGGCTACCAAATAGCCATCACAGCTCTTATTTGGCATCCACAGAGAACTTTTTTTCATGCTTGTGTGGCTCACGAGTAAAAAAGGTTGGGGATCCCTGCACTAAGCAAAGGTTTAGATAACTAGTTGGTAGAATATACTAAAAGTTTAAAACATGAAGTGTTTAGCAGGCAATATTTTATTTGTAATAGAAACTCCACCCCTAGTTCATGTGCTTTTAACCTAGTCCTAGCGTAATAGAGCACTCCCTTTTCCTACAAACTTTTTGCCTGTTTCATGAATTTGCTTTTCTCATTCACACTGTGCTCTCTTTGCACTTGAGGCCTTAAAGTTACCTCTGCTCCCAGAGGAAGCCCCTCATCCCATATCTAAGCAAGGCATTTACACTCTGAGCAGGGATAACCATAAGCCCTAAATAAGGAAAAAGGTTTATCTAAATATGTATGAGATAATATAAAATAAAATAATATTATGTGGAACAAATTCAAGAGAAAACATTTTGTGAAGAATAAGCAGAAAAAAAGCAGCCCAAAGGACCTTACATGAGGTTGACCCACCTCAAAGATACAGAACCCTATAAAATTGACTTATGCACTGACATTGGCATTACTAGCTCCATATTCTTGTAACCTTCTATGGCCATTTCCCTCATGATTAGGAATGGTACATACTCAGAATTCATTGGGCTGCTGTACTTGTTTCCGAAGCATGAAAGTCCTATGTTAACATATTCTGTGAATGTTTGATATCTCCAGTAGTGGTTGGGACACATACTCCATGAGAATAAGCAGTTTCAGACTAGGCTGGAACTAGGGGTAGGCAGAAGAGGCGCCTACCTAGGGAGCAACTATGGAAGGTGGGAGTGCCAGATACCTCTCCTGCCTACTCCTAGTCCACGTTCCCTTGCCCCGCCATTTGTCATTGTGCACCCCCCGATGGGATTGCATATGCGCACGTGCACATGTGGCCATCTCTGGTTTCAGGGTATGATGGTTTCTGTAGTGCTAGGCTGGTCCAACAACAATAAGGGCCATATTTATTATAGTGGTGATATTGGCTTAAAAACTATAATAAATATGCCCATACGAATAACATATAAAATGTCTTCCTGAATGTTAAATGCACCTACTACCCCCACATATTTTGCTTGACAAACCGTGGCAATTACACTTAAACAATTTCTCATACATTCTGTTAGCTGATAACTGATTTGCTGCTTCTCAGTAGTAATAACAACTCAGTACATTTTTCTAGTTGTCACACTAGGCTGTTTCCCAGCCTGCAGAAAAACACACAGCCTCACATCTTACCTGTGTTCTTTCTACACCTGGAGTCACTGAGTTGGCCCTGACACACAAATGGAATTTTGGTAGCAAAAGGTACAAGTATGCATTTTGGTGCCAAAAACTGCTCTGCGTACCTGGATCCAGGCTGTCACAGTTGTTCTGGGTGTAGACACAAAAAAAGGGCCAATGCGAGCACAGGGGCCAATTCTCGGCCTACGTTTATCTGCAGGCACAGAAACAGCCCCAAGTAACATTAGCCTTAACTGTTACCATAAATCCAAGCTGTTGGCAAAATAATTCTATTAGTCTTTTTTAAACATTTTTATTATCTTTAAGGCCTTAGAATTCCATGTTATGTATAGGCCTCTTATCCAGTAAAACCTGGGCCCCAAGCATTCTATGAAATAAATCCCATTACAATATGTCTATTGAATTTACAGTTTCATATCATCTCATTAACTTAAAAATTATTATCAATTATCCACACTATTGCAATGAAGCTGTTTTCAGCAGTATTTGAAGTTACAGCAAAGAATTTTACTCCTAGCTGAGATATTGATAGCTTTCAGCACTTTTGAGCAAGTCCGTGTCAACTGAATTAATGGGTTTGTAGTAAGACACCTGACTTTTGCAGTATTACTTTATAGCAGGTCTGCCATATAAATTAATTTTCCCTAGACACTCTTGGCAAGAGAAATATTGCCCTTCCAGTCTTACCAAGTCTTTCAATGCTGCAATTTCTGACCTCCGCCCTTCTTTCCAATCGGCTCAAAGAAAAAGGTACATGGACCCCAGTATGGCTGACAGTACTAAAACAACATATTCCCGGTTTCTAGAGAGATTCAGTATTGATTACTCCCCAAACCACTGTTATATGAGGTTAGTTAGATCAATATCAAAGCAGAACAAGGATAGCACACATGTGACAAAATGGGCATCCTCACGGAAGACCAGCTTCTCAATTTAGCAGTGGATGAGCTTTAAAGAAACATAACTTTGTTACATTTGACTTCTGCTATGCTAGGGTTGCTTGAGATCAGTGCTTTGCAATAGGATCTTAGCCAGTAAGGACAGTGATAAATGATTGTCCGATATGATTTTAGTTTACCTTAGCAGTCTTCTCTTTTAACCTCCATGAGTTGTCCCAGGCTACTGCTTATATTGGTTCCATACACAAAGAAAGCCAGGGAAAAACGGAAGAATAAATATCCACCTTCTGTTTTTAAACTTTTCCATTTTAACTCTAACTGATATGTTTAGCCACAGCTTACTAAAATACCACAAAGCAGATACTTACTAATACTTTAGGGCAGTGCTGTCCAACTTCTGCAGTGCCGAGGGCCGGAATTTCTCTAGCATACATGGTGGAGGGCCGCTAATAGAAGCCAGATTTGGCCACACCCTACCCTGCCTGTGTGTGCCATACTCTGCCTGCCCTATGCTGCCTGTGTGTGCCATACTCTGCCTGCCCTATGCTGCCTGTGTGTGCCATACCCTCCCTGCCCTATGCTGCCTGTGTGTGCCATACCCTCCCTGCCCTATGCTGCCTGTGTGTGCCATACTCTGCCTACCCTATGCTGCCTGTGTGTCATACACACAGGCAGCATATATCAGGCAGTACATACAATATCTGAGGTGTGAACAGGTGAACAATGTGGGTGATTACAGCCTGAGCCTGAGGTGTGAATACTGCAGGGGGTGAACAATGCACGGATTAAAAGGTGTGAACAACACAGGGGATTACATTTTTAAACAATACAGGGGAATTACAGCCTGAATCTGAGGTGAGACCATGCAGGGGGCCAGTTAATCACAGTACAGATACCATTTAAAGCTTACACAAAGGTAAGCCATCAAAGCAGCCAGACAGGTGGGGGGCCACACAGAGGGGGGTTTCGGGCCGCCAGGTGGACAGCACTGCTTTAGGGCAAGGTTGACTTCTGACCCTCCTAAACCGCTATATTCTCAGGTGCCAAGTAAGCCTTAGAAAGGTGCACAGGCACACTGCAGTGTGCAAGTACTGAGATCACACTCACAGCCGCTATCTTGGATTTTTCAGCCCAGCACATTGTCAGCGTGATTGCATCTATACATGCACCCCTGTAATCATGTTTGTGCTCACTGGACTTTTTTTTTATTAAATTCCCTATTCAAAAAAGCACCAAAGTTTAGTTCGATACACCAACCTTTACCAAGACCTGATAAAGGTTGGTGTACCTAACCAAAACATCAATATCACTTTGAATACATCATTACCAAAAAAAAAGTGAGTGGGGAAAAAAGGCAGCGAGTGCGAATCCATTCTTGGCTAAATCTGTGCCACTGCATACTGTGCCCTGGCAACCCTGAGTGTAACTCAGTGAATTAACTTTCTCTGGGGCAAAAACTCACTCAGCAATCGCTTATACTGGCCACTTAATAAAAACATAAGAGGGTTTTACTAATCTTTATTTAAACGATAATGTATTAGTTAATGAACAGTTTGCTTGCACATGCTTCTAATGTAGGGTAACCAGATCACTTGAAAATTCAGGGACACGTCTAGAAAAGCCAGCGAGCAGGGCTGAACTGATTGCAACTTAACTAGAATGCAATCAGCCCAGCAACGTGTATTTATTAGATGTGTCCCTAAATATTGAAGTGATCTGGTCACCCTACTGTAGTGTGTTACATTAAAACGACAATAAACCAAACTCCAAAACACCTTTGAAAAACAAAGTAATTATTTATAAAACAACAAAATTTGTGAAAAGTATAGTAAAAAAAACACATTTCAAAGAAAAATTTAAAATGTTACTTTACATGTTACTGTCTTACAGGAGGCTCACTCCATGTAATGTGTCATTAGCTCAATGTGGTTTAATATTGCAAATGGACCAATGGCTATTTCTTTTTTCTGTATTAAAAGATAAGAGGAAGGTCTGTGTTCACGTCTTTACAGACATGAAGCCTGTAACAAACTGCTCTTTTAAAACAGTTGTTGTAATGCTACATTATAGTAGCACTACAACACTAACTGCAGCCACTGTAATAGCATTTAGTACATTAGTACATTTGGATATAACCAACTCCTAAAAAAGACATTTGACCACTGACAACTGACAGAATGAGTTGTGAAGCACAGTTACAAAGAAAGACAAGAAATAGATATTTCAAAATAAGGACAATAAGTCATTATTCAGTGGATGGGTTCAGCGGTAGAAAAAACCAGCAAAAGAAGGAGCAATAGATCTCAATCTTTTAGGGAAGCAAATAACTAAGAGTACATTTACAGAATGTGCCCATTGCCCTTTTAAGAGTATTTAACCGCACTGAAGGTGCTGTGCATTTACACTCACTTTAACATACACTCAGCAGCAGTACTATCCTGAAAGCTGAATTCACTGGACTGAAGAGTAAATTCAACTGCATTAACTTTTTATCAGGCTACTTTTAAGCAATAAATATATATAGTGCCATAAAAACAAAAAACTAGCGCTGAATTACACTCTCGCATGCGCAGTAGAGTCAGACCAGAAAATTTTACTCTACTCAATGTAAAAAAATGCAGGTGATTTTTTTTTCCTAAAATCAGCACCAGCCCAGGGAATAACTAAGCAATTGTAGTTACTGAGGGATGGATGCCTAGTAGTTCCCATAATGCCTCACTCCTGCACAGACATGCAGACCAAGTGAACATGCTCAGTTAGTGAGACTATGAGTCAGCTTCCTGCTGAGATCAGATCCACATTCCTAAGGTGGGGGAGTGAGTTCTTAGCATTCTTGAGGGAGGGGGGAGCAAGAAAGCGCAGAGAACAGAAAGCTGCGTGTCTCTGGCACAGGCACTACAGACACAACTAATCTTTTTTCAGAGAAGTCAGTGCAGCGTTTCTGTGAGTGCTTTTGGCTGTATTTACATAGACCTTTCTGATAAAGCTTACTGAGTTTTTACCTTTCTTTCTTCTTTAAGAGAATATAATGCTGATATAAAAAAAGCACTTACATGGGGGTTAAACACTTTATTGAATGAAATGGAGGAGATGTAGCTATTATGGGCAGGGACCTCTTTGGTGGCATCCTCATAAACAATATTTAATGTGAACCTCAAGTCAGATTGTATACAGATTTATTGTATCGTTCCTCTGAATCCTTTGGATTACCGGAACCTTCCTTTGATCATCAGTTCAAAACGATTAGCAGTTTCCTAGACAAAATGATCTGGGGCTCTGGCCAGTCTAGCACCTACAGAAATGCACCACCTGGTTAAACAGATCCCTGCTGAAATGTCTAATTTAGTGGTTTCTCTGTGTACTTGAGAGCAAAGGCATTCAGGTCAACCCTTTCAGTTGCAAAAGCACAACTGTTCTGGCACTGAAATATATAGCACTACTTATGTAGCAGCATTGAACAGCTGAACAATACATATTAGAACATAATAGAATAAACATTGGTCATTACAATAATAGATATAGACAATTACATGAAAGATTAAAAGCTAAGTGTCAAGAAAACAAGAGGAGGAGATCCCTTAACCATGAAACTTACAATTTAAGTTTATTATTCAATAAAATTATTGAATAACAGTTATCAACACATCACAAATACTGACTTGCTCCTGACAACTTCTGGCAAACTGCTATTTTATAACAAAAATAAACAGGGTTTTAAAAAAATGTTTCATTGATATCTACAGATTACATGTAGGGAATATTTTTTTCTTTAAAAAGAGATTTGGGTATTAAACAATGGAGTATTGTTGGACCATATACCAACAGTCTTTTGTGTAAATGTATTTGAAGAATTTTCATATTTTGTGTTACTGGCCCTTTAAAACAGCCTTAAAAATGTATTAATAAAACTGTGGTAAGGCGACCGCACCAAAGATCAACACATACTTTCCTTCTCAAATTATTAGGTTTCAAATGTTCTGCAACTGAAGTTAAGAGGTGGTTCTTAAACATAAGGTTTTCACTTCTTTAGGAGGACTCAGCCACTGCTGTGTGTCAAACAGAAGGACATTGCCTGCCCGTCTCTCTCTCACAGAGCTGCATCAGCCTCAGGGCACAATCCACCTACATCCAATCTTTACTTCGCTACACATGTTTCCTTTCCAGCAATGGATTATTTGTTATCATCAAATTACCCCTCTGATAAAATAGAGTGGATGTGATAGCACACATAGCATTCTCAAACTGGCAGCCTCCCGTTCTTCATTCATTCACCCCCTCCCGCCCGAGGAACATCAGCCAAACCACTCATACAGTGAACAGGCAGCAGTATTTTATTCAAATGTCAGCAGGCGGAGGCAATAAGAGAGGGGAGAGAAAGATAGCCCCCGGCTGCCATGTTTGCTTGCATGTCTCTTGACAGTTACTGACAGCTCTGGCCTTGCAGAAGTTCTGAAAGCACATACCTGTACTGGAAGATGAGAGATTCTCCGGAACTCAAATTATGGGCACCCCTTATTATTTTATCTAATCATGAACAAACAGAGTTTCATAGTTAAGATGTAATGATTTGCTGTGGTTCAAAAACTGTCACAGAAATTCTCAGTTTAAAAAAATTGTATGTATAATACAAGAGACCCAATGCATTTCTCTACTAAAAAGTGCAGGCTATATTGTTAGTCTGGCCATGCACTGCTTGAGGGATGACCAACTGGCTGCTGCACAATTTAATGAAATAGAACCGAAGCAACAGGGATTTATGCCCCTTATATTAAAGTATTTTATTATAAGATACAGAAGTGCAAACAGCGCATGGCATGCACAATGTTTCGGGGAGGCTCCTACCTCCCTTCCCCTCAGCACTTTTATCAGTAAAACTGGAACACCTACAGGGGGAAGTCATAGTCTGCAAATTTCCTCAAGGTTCCATCATTCCCTTTTGTCTGTACCACTGTCGCTTTTTCCTAAAGAAGTTCATATTAGTGATCTGCGGATCAACAAAAAGTCATCCCACACCCGACCCTAACCCAAAATGCCACCATTCGCACCCAGCACACCTCCAAATTTATAGCCCCCTGCCCCATCCCCGCTATGATGTCACTAAAGGGGGTGGGGCAAGGCTGGTGCGAGTCAATAAAAGGCACACACTGGATGCGGGAGAGGCACAGTAAGGTTGCGGGCGGGGACAGTAAAAGGAAGAGCTTAACCCGAACATCACTAGTTTATATGTTACTGTTCTATGAGCATCTGCACAAAGCTGCAGAGTATATCAGTGCAGTTTATATGCCTTAACAAAATAACAATAAGACAAACTTCCAAAATAAATGATTTGCCATTCATTCCAAGGTAATGCTTTTTCAGCTTTATTAGTTAGGAAATGTTATTAAAATGTTATATAAAAGCTGTGTTACATACAAGAGACTCTTATGCATGTTACAAGAAAAGTCACATTTATTCAAATATCTCTTCGGATGTCATCTGCTAGGAATGAACTGTGCTTCATAAATATTTGAATGGAAGGCAAACTACTTCAGGGCCACTCCATGCAACCTAACTCATTTGAAGGCAGAGTACATAGATCGGAGAAAACAATTTATAATTTATCAAATTTGTTTACTTGTTGCTAACAAGTAGTGCCCAGCGTGCAAGGCCAGACTGAGAGCAGTAGGTGTAAATCATGCTGACACCTTGCTTCTCCAGGATGCGAAAGTGTAACTATTACAACATCCATTTACCTCCTGACTAAAGAAAACAATTTTTCTACCAATTTTTGTGGAGAAACAGTCCTACATCAGTTCTAGTGTGCATCTGCACCTCAGGAAATTGTATACACACACTGTACATACAAAATATTCTGCATTATAACTTGACAAATACAGTGCTAAAATGCAAATACAGTGCAATAGCTGTGAAACTGCAGAATGTCATTTAAAGGATGAAGAAAGTCAAACACTGTGGGGGGGGGGGGGTCCAATTTGTTATGCACCCTCCAAAAATGTTAAGGTTTATTTAAGTCTTTAGGTGCAGTAGGCAATTTGCAATTTCGTACACAGTTGTGATGCTTTGCGTTCATGCGTCATTAAAAACGTAATAGGGGCACTGAATTGGATGCAACTGTGCTGTGTCCGACTCTTGCGCACTGTATCCAGAGCAAATGGTTTTGATTTATCAAAATTGACGCAGCTGTGCTTCGCAGTAAATCGGACGCAGTTTTGCTGAATGTTTTCCTGGCCTCAGTTGCCCTGCATCAGTTATGGTGTCCAGTGTGTGAATGACATCTGCGCCCCAATTCTGTAGGTGCAATTGCCCTGCGTTTATTGGCACAGGGCCCTGAGGAAACTCAGGAAGGGATAGTCCCAGCAGCACTCCGTTCAGAACAGAAAAAAACTTATTGCTACTGAAAGCAACTATACGTAAGTAGGTAGAGCACATTTTGATGCAAGTACCTTCCAGAAAAGTGGTTTTAGATGCAACTCACAACAGGGAAAAGCCATGATCCATGTGCAGAAGAGTGAACTACACTGTGCATATACCAGGTCACCAAACAAATGCACAGAAAGCAAGGTAGAGTGCATGCACAGCCTGTGAAAGCCTAGGAAGTTCAGCAAAGATGGCACCGCAGATACTCACCTGGACTGGTGGCTTTTTCAGTGAAAAGAAGCACTAGCATGGGGTTTAAAGTTAGTAATTATATTTACTAAGGGGTGTCTAACAAATTGGCAGTGAATATTTCTACTACTTATTTAAGGCTGGTTGCAGATGGCAGGAAGTTGCTAAAAAAAATCTTGCATGACACACTGTACTCAAAGTAGCCACAAATGCTGAAGTTAGCTGAGGAAACTCCTGAAACCATTTTTTCCAGTGACCAGGGCCACTGTGAGGTACCAGCGGGCCCAGGACAAAACTTGCGATAGAATAACCCTCAAGCAAATAAAGTTCAATACAGTTAGGCAGGCAATTAAGAAATAGTTTGCGCTAAATTAAACAGGTATAATGCTTAAGTGTTCCACCCTGCACCAACAGTCCTGTGAGCATAAAATGACAACATGGTGATGTCCACTTATTAAAACAGCCCTGCCGGTGACATTCCCATATCACTCGTAACACCATAAGCCACTATCTGCACTGCTACTGTGACTGTAATGTAAATGAGCCCTTAGATAATTTTTGTCTCAGCATAATTCTTTTGTACACTAATGTAAATTAACTTAACAGTTGGCAATCCGGTATCACAAAAAAACATGCAGAATTTCATTAATTCTTTTAACCTATATGCTCCTTAACAATATTAAGGAACAGTGAAATTAGGCCATCTCTACTTGCTAGCCAAACACACCATTTAGGATATATTCCTTTTGTACTGAACACAGACAGGTGCATCTGGAAATATGGTAAATAAAAAAAACAGAAAGATTTACTATTGTGACCAACCTCTACATGAAACTAATAAAGGCAGACATTAAGCTGTATTAAGAAAAGACAGCACAGCAATTTGCTGTGCTAAAAAGGGTTATGTGACTGAAAAAAACATTGTATTTGCCATGCCTGTGTTGCAGCAGGCAGCCCTGTAATGAATGCACAGTTTGATTTATGGAGTGGAAGAAGTTTTTACGCATAGGCCCATTAAGACAGACGGCCTTGTTTACAACCAGGCCATCCAGCTGACGGTACCCCGCGTGAGATGGCAGAGCGCTGCTATTGCTCTTTGCGATAGACATCTCATTAAGGGTTACAGCGTACGAGGAGCAGAAGATCTATACTTCATGAGTCCTCTGGGAGGCTTTTACCATTTTTAATAAGCGAGCCAGGTTATGAAATCTCCAGTCTGGCGACCTCCTTCAATAGACTACTGATCTCCTAATGTGTGCATGGTGCAATTTTCCCAATGTGGCCTTACCTACTCTGTATATAAAAGTGATACATGGTTATATATTCTATAAAAAGACTGAACATTAAAACAACCAAAGACTACAAAAGACACACAAAGTAAGGGACTTTATGGAACAAGCAATAAAATAAATATATTATTTGATGCCACAATTGGTATAATGTCCAAAGATGTAAAACAGAAATGTCAAGTTCTAGATAGATTCTGTCATCATTAATCGGTTACAAACTAAATCTTTAACACAGAAATTTAGGCAAAAAAAAGTATCCCATCATGCTTTTGATCACTATTATTTTAGGCTGGAGCCACATTGATTACTAAAATATGGGCCAAGGGCAAAGTAAGGGATTTTTAAAAGTGTATTTATTAATAGGTGAAAGAGTTCAACATTTGATAAACACGCTTCTAAAAATCCCATAGGAATGAACAGAAGGGGGGTGAATTTTTCTGTGGTACGCTGTAATCTCACATTTTAAATAAAATGTAATTGCTACATAGGATAATAAAAATTGCCTCAATGACTCAAATAATGCCTTGGGCTCAACTACATGAGACTGAGGATGAGCTTCAGTCAAATGCTTGGAACATATGGATTTGGCCCACCACCTGTCTGAAAACATCAGGCAAATATCTGCTCATTTACTAACTAAACAAGTGTATTTTAGCAAGGATGACCAGCTTTAGAGCTCATCTCTGTCCATATGCAGTTCATATTGTGAAGCCCTTCCCAAACGTGGCAAAAGTTTGATATTCATAGCTATCAAAACTAAAACTTTTTTGACAAAATGTTTCTTCTGAGACACCAAAGTATCTGTCCCTTAAGATCTGGATATGTTGTTTTAAAAATAAATTTAAGCTCCTTCCCACAGGTAGCTTAACCGGAATATACAGAGATGCAGAAAACTTCATGGAATTTTCAATGTTTCATAATTCCTGTACTTCAGTGATAATTACAGAATTGTGTATACAGGAATCTTGTCTGGGAAAGGGGTTAATTATGTTTTGTCATGTGATTAATGGAGCTGCAGTAATGCTGGTTACTTCACTTTGGATGTGCATTATTTATACAATGGTGATGTGTACGCCTCACTCATAGGGGCACCCTCTTGGCAGTTTTGGCTTTCAAATTACTTGCATCTATCACTCGATCGCTCTTAGGTCAGATTCACAATACTGACTTAATGATGGTGTCCTGCCAGCTACAAATCTGTCACTGCTCTTTTCTGAAAAACAACCATTTGTTGAAGAGCATGCATATGCACAGTGTGTAATATGAGTGTGATGAGACAGTGTTTCTATATGATGTACTAATGTACTCATGAATCTAGAGACCTAAATGTACCGGATACATTGGTCGGACATTAATCCAAACCCTGCAGCTATAACATTGCCTTGATGAGCATTTATATTAAGGGGGTGCTGCACACACATAAGGGCCTACACACAGACCTACATATATTAAGACGAATACATGACTATATAGATCATTTCCATAACATACAGTATGCACCCCTTATTGAAATTTTCCTTTATTTACAGATGAAACAAATATCTTCAGACCTACTGTAACACCGTTTTGGGACAAAGTTTTGGAGTAAAGAAATAGTAGGGGGAGTTAACAGACAATATAGTATACAATGTGGTTAATACAAGATCATGAAGATTTAAAATGAAGGATTTAAAATATTTGAAAAAAGATAAATTTTATTACAAAATATGACACATATATACGATATATATGAAAAGTTTTTGCCTTAGTTTTAATGTTGTTGTACTATCCAAAAATACAGACATTCTCATAAGCAACTCATGAATTAGAACACGACAAAAGGCCACATTTAAGTTCCCCTGGAAAGTGCCTCCCCTTAAATGCCTCTCTTTGATAGAGTTCTGCCTAACACAAGCGAGTGAATGGCTTTAAAGAGCACCTCTTGGTTATCTTAGGCTTGACTTACATTGAACATTTCACTGGGCATGTCCTTTGCATTAGGTCTAGTTTCTGGGAAAATGTATGCAATATGAGCTTTATTATGCTGTGCTCTTTCAAAAACACAAATTAAAGAAGAACAGGGAGAAATTAATACAGCAATTTAAGTCGGGTGGGAAAATATATGCTGAACAAATAAGAGAAACTAAAATGACTGGAAATTAGATTAAAAAAAGCATAAAGGGGAATTGAATTATGCCAATGGCACATGCAGCAATTTGTCTTCTTCCATTTTCACATGAAAAGTGTTTTACATTAGCAAAATTTACAAATGTAAAGGTATTTTTCAGCCATTTGCTGCCCGCTGGATCAGAGATTTCTTATGGGCAACAGATCACTGAGTGTGCCTTTGGGAAACATTGCTGAAACTGATAGGAGATCTTGAATTAGGCTTCAAGAGACAGAGATTCCTTATAATTTAATCTTAAGGCCTTGGGATATCTGTTTCCCATGGGCTGAACAATCTGTGGTACATGGACACAGACAGGCTTGGACAAAGCCAGTGTGCTGGGTCAAAAAGTGAGAAATGGTAGCACTGGAAAGATGGATTTTCCACCACAGACCAACACTTCAAAAACTGTGGAAGGTTCAAGGATTTGCTTCATTATAGAGCTCATTTATGACTTTCAGGAACAGCACTGGGTGACAAAAATTGGCACAGCAGTCAAAAAAAAAATCCATTAGTAAATGTGCCTGTGCCTATATATAACCCTCTATGCTAGCGTTGAGCACAGTTTGCCATTTGTGGCCGGTTTAAAGAATAAGTAAACCTTTGTATAATGAATCTTTAAAATGATCCTAATCATATACTTCACTCTCAATGTTCAATCTAACCTCTTTCCCAGAACAAAACACAAGTTCTGCAGCACAGATTCCCCACTTCCAATACCAGCGTGAAGCTCCACCCTTTTAGTTTTCTAAAGCCTACTTTTTGTACGAACTTCCTCTACAACTGTCTAGTTTGTCTAAAAGATCTGTACTGAGCATGCCTGAGAATCAGTGGCAAGAGAGACACTCTGAAAAGATATTAAGCAAGCTAAATACACTAAATCTTAAGGTCCCCATACACGGGCCAATAGTAGCTGCCGATATCGGTCCCTTGGACCAATTCGGCAGCTAATCGGCCCGTGTATGGGCACTTCCGACGGGCCTGCCCGACCAATATCTGGCCTGAAATCGGCCAGATCTGACAGGCTAGAAAATCTAGTCGGATCGAGGACCGCATCGGCTAGTTGATGTGGTCCCCAGACCGACTTTACCTATGCCCGTCATTATAATTCGATCGAATTACCCTGGATTCTCCCGATATCGCCCACACGTAGGTGGGGGATATCGGGAGAAGATCCACTCGCTTGGTGACATTGCCAAGCGAGCGGATCTGCCAGTGTATGGGGACCTTTAGGAATGCATCATGTATATACTGTAATTGTATTAAGTTTAAGGTATTAAGCAATTGGAAAGTTTAAATGTCCTTTAAGGCTAATGCCCCACAGAGAGATTAATCGCCCACAACAAATCTCTTCTACCTAATCTTTTCTAAATTCTTTTCCACCAGCACCAAAGTAAATTGACGATGGAAAGGCATACCCATTGCTTTGGTTTTCCTAAGTTTCCTTCTGCAGGCAAATTTGTGCACCTTTTATTGGCGATTCACTTTCTTGTCGGTGGAAATGCATTTCAGTAGCAGAGATCTATCGTGGACAACTAGTCTCTCCCTGGGGCATTAGACTAAAGCATACAGAGCCTTACACATAGTACTGAACTAACTGTTAGTAAAAGTCTTCCTTTGTGTGTGCTGTGCCTGTATGTATTCTTATTTGCTTATTGTGGCAAATAAGCAGCAATGTGTTAAACCCTAATAGGGGACAGTCTTTTCACACAACCACACAGTAATAAGAAACCAGCAAGTAGTCTGTCTTTTGATATATCTCTTGTATCTGTTTCTACATGCACATCATTACTTTTATATAGTCCTTGCAATACCCAAAACAAAACTGTTTTATATATATATATATATATATATATATATATATATATATATATATATATATATATATATACAGATAACTTAATACTTTTGATTAAAACCTGAAAATCTGTCAGAAAGCAGGATTTTGGCTTTGTCCCAATTACCCTTGTATCAAATTACCTATAAATATGGTCCTGTTGCAAATCTTGCCACTTGGTACATCTTGCTGGCTGGATATGGGAAATGTTGCTCACATCAAAGATGTTGTCAGAACATCTCTGCACCTTCTTGCTATCCCTGCCTATCTATTTATAACATCATCCTTTGTTTATATATTTAGACAAGATTTCCTCAGACATCTTCCCCCAGCCTAAGCCATACAGAGAAAGACACAAAATCCTCTGAAGAGCTATTTCATTGCTAATTGGAGTCCTTGTTTGTTTGACATACATATCTTTTAACTGTTAATATTTAAATGAGCTGTATTATAATCAATAAACTATCCACAATGTTGCTGTCCTGCATTATTATTGCCTTTAGTCTTCCTGCTTTCTTCTGTTTCTTAAAACTTTTTGCCAATATTACTAATTAAAATTAGGCCAGTGGAAGCATTTCATTTGGACTATGGCTACTGAATCCACTACAAAAATATGTCAGAACACCAAACTAAATCCAAACCGATATTTGCATATTTAAATATTTCCAAATAAGAGTCAGAGCTCAAAAAGTGGGAGACAAAAAAAAATATATTTAATATAGTGTAGTAATTCTAGTATATTTAAAATGATTCTGTCAAGATTCTTCTAAATGACACTGTTTACATTGCAAATAATTAAATCTGCCATTAAAAATGTTATTCTTCAGCACTTCATAATGAAACTGCCATCAGATAAGCTATTGTTTCTCCTACTCAATGTAACTAGAGGAGTCATGATCAGAATTTGGTGTTTGATTATTGAGTGTTATTCTCATATTTACCACTAGATGGGGAGCATCTTTAGCATTACAGGTGTCAGGGAGCTGCTATATTGCTACCTTCCCATTGTTCTGCTAAATGCCTGCTGGGGGGGAAGGGAGGTGATATCACTCCAAATTGCAGTGCAGCAGTAAAAGGTGACTGAAGTTTATCAGAACACAAGTCGCATGACTGAGGGCACCTAGAAAACTAAGAACATAGCTAGCCTTGTGTTAAATTTCAAAATTAAATTTAATGTAAAAAGTTTCAGTGCAAGATTTTGCTGGAGCAGGACTATTAACTGAATCATTTTGTAAACAAAAACATGTGTAATGTTTTCTTTTCACCAGGAAATAATTAACTTTATCACCATGTGGGGTAAAATTTGGGTACTCACAAACGTTTACTTACAGCAAATTCATTCCTAAATGATTCCAGTATATTTTTTCTTTTAGCAGGCACTACAGAACATACAAAGGGCTAAAATAGTGTAAGCCATATTTGAGATGTTAGATCTGCATAAAAATCCTATTCCGGCTGCCCTGATGGGTTAAATGGGCAGTGTTCCCCATTATGCAGTGTGATCTTTTTGGAAAAATGCCTTAAAGGACAATGAAAGGTAAATATAAATTAAAAGTACGTCTAAAGGCATTCTTTTTAAGTACTTACTGCATATCTAAATTCCCAGATCCCTGCTTGCTTCTCTGAGATATGGTGCCAGCGGCAGCATTCCTATTCTCTGAGCATGTGTGTAACTTGATCCTGTCTCCTGTTCTGATCTACACATGCCCACCAGCCAATCAGAAGTGGATCTGGCAGAGGGGAGGGGGGGAGGGAATGAAACACTAGCAGTATGAAGCAAGGAGGGAAAGGAAGGGAGAATACCTTTTTAAAGATGGCTGCCTGTTCTAGAAAATGTGAAGTAAGTGTGACTGAGTAAATATTTGATTAGGTGAGCCAAAAGTGTGGCATTTTTACTAAACAATAGGAGGACTATTGGGCAGTATGCTTTTTAAATTTTGACTTGCATTCTCCTTTAATGACAAATATTAAAAAAATAATTCAAAAAATACTTAAACAGTCCTAAAATTACATAAAATCATCAAAATCCCCAAACAAATCCTAGATTCTGTGCACATCAAATGTCCTGAATATGCCTTGCTTTTTCAGTCTTTATATTTTTAGGACTTGCTGCCAAGATTATATAAAACTCAGAATATATGTGGATGAGAAACATTATTGCAGGTTTCATGGTGATCTATCCCTGCATATCCTGAATATGACTGCAAATTTCTAAGCACCACAGCTTATAGTCAACAAAATCTTAACAGTGGTAACAGAATCATATATAGATCCAATAAATAACAAGAAAATTGAACACATTTAAGACACCATTAGAACCACATAATTTTGCAGTGAATCTTGATCTATTTGGGGCAATTATGATGCAGAAGATCCGACCCTTGGGGCCATGTCACAACAGGTATTTTCTAATCTGCTTCCTTTGGCCCTAACATCACTGTGCACTGATTGGCAAGGAATTAGCCTGTTGGAGCACACATGGAGTGCATTTTGGCACAAAATGCATACTTTTGTGCTTCCATACCAAAATCCGCTCATTTGAGAGAAAATGTTGTTGAAGCAGACATCAAGTCTCAGTTATCCTTGACTCACCAGAGCATGAGAACAACAGTTTACAGCATACAGCAAATCTAGCAACACAATCCACTACCAAATTTTCAGATATTTTCAATGAGATTCCGCTTTCTTGGGTCAGCAAGGTGACAACTTAATGAATATGTTTGCATAGTTATTTTCTGGCCAGACATACTGCTAACTATGAATGGGCTATTGCAGTGCTGTCCAACTGGCGGCCCGCGGGCCGCATGCGGCCCTCAACCCCCCTCTGTGTGGCCCCCCACCTGTCTGGCTGCTTTGATGGCTTAACTTTATGTTAGCCTTAAATGGCATCAGTACTGTGATTAACTGGCCCCCTGCATGGTTATCACCTCAGATTCAGGATGCAATCCCTCTGTATTGTTTAAAAATGTAATCCCCTGTGTTGTTCACACCTTTTAATCTCTGTATTGTTCACCCCCTGCAGTGTTCACACCTCAGGCTCAGGCTGTAATCACCCCCATTGTTCACCTCTTCACACCTCAGACATTGTATGTACTGCCTTGCCTATGCTGCCTGTGTATAGGCAGCATAGGGTAGGCAGAGTATGGCACATAGGTAGCATAGGGCAGGGAGGGTATGGCACCCACAGGAAGCATATTACAGGCAGAGTATAGCACACACAGGCAGCATAGGGCAGGCAGAGTATGGCACCCAGAGGCAGCATAGGCACACACAGGCAAAACTCTGCCTGTCCTATGCTGCCTGTGTGTGCTATGCTCTGCCTACCCTATGCTGCCTGTGGGAGGTGAACCTGGCAGGGGTTTGTTCTGGGAGTTTGTTAGCAGTTGGAAATAGCCATTAAATGGTCCCTAAGGTGTGTAATTATATGCTGGGGGTTGCTGTGCTATCCACAGGGGAGGAGGAGGCATATGGATTTAAGGGTGTGTCTTAATATGACATAATATAATTCTTTAACATATGAATGATGGTTGATATCAGCGACCATTGTGATAAAATGGGTGTGGTTTGGAGTGGGTGTGGTTTAAAATGGGGGAATGGCCAAAACTGGCTTCCATTAGCGGCCCTCCACCATGTATGTGAGAGAAATTCCGGCCCTCGGCACCGCAGAAGTTGGACAGCACTGGGCTATTGCATTCTCTTCTAAGCTGGACACCATTAAGACGTCTTCTGAGTAATTATGGATGTGTTATATCTTTGTTTCTGTCAGTATTGCAACGTATACTTTGCTATTTATGTGCTTAATTGCATCAAGCAGAATGTGCATAGTTTTATGTTCTCTCTTAGTACAGGCCATGAACAACACTTATGTGAGTTTACACGTCTTTCATACAACTCTTATTTACCAAGAATTGAGTCTTTAGTTTTTGCAACACCCTTAATTTACATATTCCATTCACAAAAAACACAAAGAATAAAAAAAAAATATATTATTGTGCTATAGGAAATCCATGGGTGAGAGGAGGCCAAACAACAAGCAGGTGCATATCTTTAAAGGGGACTTGTCAAACTAAGAAGTAATCCCAGATTCTTATCTATCAGGTTAGTCAAGCATAATAAACTTCATTTACACTATATAAATTATGCAATTCTTTTTCCTTCAGTCTTGGAATTACACAACTAAAGCAAGCAGTCAGGCGCCATTTTGTTATTAAGACAAGCTTTGCATCATGTCAAAATCTTGTTTATGTGCCAGAATGGTGGACCTGATGACCATGCACTGGCTACACAATTAGATGGTGAGGAGTACAGTGACATCTAGAAGTGCTGAATGCAAAGTGAAACAAATTGTCTGCCCCGCCTCTATGTCTAAAGTGGGGTAGGCAATATATTATTGACAGCTGAGATTTTTAAATGCCTTGATAATGGGCGCTGCATATCCTTGTAGCACTTTATAAATAAAGTTATACATATATACAAGATAAAAAGTCTATAATCAACTATCAAGTAATTATAAATTCCAAACTGGAAAGCTGCAGAGCAAATAAAAACTTAAATATGGGAGCTGATACTGAAGCTTAAGGTGACAGATAAAAATGTAACTATGTTCAGTCCTTACTGGGGTTCTATAAGTATATTAAGTGTTCTTCATTAAATTAAAGAACACCCTAGATATCATCTAGGCCTGTACAGGGTTGTGGGTATAAAATGTTGATTTAAAAAAAAAAAGTGTTTAAAACTGCACTGAGCTGCATTATACGAACAGACAAACAAGAAGTAATTGAATACAACAAAATCTTTAACATTATATGACAATATATATGTATAACACTATATGTTTTGTAATCTATGTATTAAAATTGTATAAAAAAGGTATAACACCATTTAAAGTCTTCAGCAAAAGGGGTTAACCTACGTAAAGAATAAAAGCGAAAAAAAATCAAACCCTCACTTCTGCTTAAGCCGTGGCTGCTCTGTTCTTAAAAATTTATTACTCTGTTGCAACATGAAAAATAAGACAGAGAAGTAATCATTAGTATAACCATAACTCCCTGTGCAATAGTCACACTTGTAAATTGAGATTTATGATTGCAGCTGCCAATATTTTAGTGCAGCGAGGGCAGGAAAGAGGCAGAGTGGCTCAGCATGTCGCTGCTCTGGGCCTGACTTTCCTACAGTTTATAACAATCGTACAAGATTATTGCAATGAATAATACACAATGGGTTGGCAGTGAGCAACTATTGGATGTCAGAGGCTTCTGTAAACATCTGAATAAGTAATATTTTTGTACAGGTTTAAATAAATAAGAACCACAGACAGGCAATTGCAGGGAGCACAGTAAATGACTTACCTTGACTGAGCCAGTGATTTTCAAGCTCAGCTAAGATGGGAAATAAAAGTTCAGTCCAGTTAAGCCAGGCTTAATGGGGAACTGTCATAGCTATAAACATACAGCAAAACTGTATATGTACATTAAAAATCTATTCACATATCAATATTATTTCTCTTTTCTTATACTTCTTATAATGTATTATACTGTAAGACTTATTGGTTTACTGCCTCTTCTATTCTGCTACCAAGTATACAACCATGATGTTTAACAGTTGGCCATTTCAAATACCTGACTTAATCCATGTTAAAATTAGTTTGTTAGGCCAGAGCATGTGCTACTAACTAGCATGTTGTACTAATAATTGTTACCCATTCAAAGCCTGGAACTCACAGCACTAGTGAGTTGTTCACAAGAAAACTGGAAAAAAGTATCTCCCTGACCCGCCAGCAATTCCTAGATAACCATCAATTTGCATTAATGCAAACAACCCATTACACCTCAGTATACACAGATACTCCAAGTTTTCTCATTAAAGCAAGGTTTTTCCTCTTAGGGCAATGACATACAATAATGTTAACCGCCAATGGAAATACATACACATTGCTTTGTTTGGACTGAATGACAAATCACTTGCCTCCACATCATAGCCCCACTCCTTTCACAAATATAGGTTTAAAGAAAGTTGGCAACACTAGTTCATGGGTTTTTCTTTGTCTGCGTTTTTTATATACTGACAGATTTTGTGTCCACCTGTGTGCACACAGAGTAGATTTTGGTGTGAAAAGATATGCATTTCTGTGCCAAAATCTGCTCCATGTGCTGATGCTATGTCTGTGCACCTGTAAGAAGGAGAGGATGGAAGCACATCAGTTTTCTTAAAACGCATAGAAAATGCAGACAGAGAAAAGCCAATTAAGCTACAGGCCAAAATATACTTTAAAAAAAGAGTAGCAATTTATCAGCACTCCAAATATATTTATAGAATAAAAAGGACACACTTGGCCTTGGTATGTGCAAATTAGTTATTAGGAGCATATCTGTAGAGGAGACAGATCCTGTGACTGCTGGGAAACCCAAGGGGTACCCATTGAGACAATGATTGATAAGCTGTTTCAATATAAGGGGGCCCTAGAATGATTTTGCTGTGGGGCCAAGTTTATTGTGCCACTCTGATAACACAGATACCTTGCGTGCAAAAGAGGAAATACGTTATAGGGATAGTGAAGGACCTGCTCCACTTATCCCACTTTTGCTGCTCTATGAAGGAACAGAGATCAGCTCCAATTAATCCTGATCCTGGCGGCCAAGCTTCATTACCTCCCCCTTTTTCATGAGAGCCATCAGCAGGGCCTGTATGATTTTGCTAATTAGCCTCACTTCGCTTATCATTTCCATTTTCTCCATGAGAAGCATGGCTTGCTGACGGACGGCTTCATCTCAAGCTGAAACAATGCATCCCCTTCTGTGCTTGTCTCACTTAACGCTGTCATCCAAGCCATTATGAAATTGGGGTTTCATTTACAGACTAATTAAACATTACAGCTTCTTCACAATTACAACACGGGGATGAGGAGGTAACTAATTACTTAAGAAATGAGCCAACATTTATCTCACACATTCTTCCTCCCTCCCTCTCACAGTCTTTTCAACAATCAGGATTAAAGGGCTGTTGTTAAATGGACGGGTAAGAGCTCAGGAAACAATATCTGCAAAGGAATTTAGTACTTGAGACCATAAATTGACAAGACAACTAGCAGACACATTGCATATTAACAGAAAATACTTTTAAGAATTCTGTAAACTTTTATTGAAACAGAAGACAAAATTCTAGCTTTTTGTATTTTGCAGTAATCTTCCTTCCTGGGCTAAGGAGAAAGTTTAAAGACCCATCAATAAGCCAGGATGAAGAAAAATATCAGTATCTCATGAACTTGGAAAGCTTCCAGTCACTGCCTTTGGCATTACTGTCAGCTCCTAATTTAAAGCAAGCTCTGAAACTCAAAACTGTTCCAGAGCCTCAAGAACAAGTATTGGTATACGTTTGCCCAGTGAAATACGTGTCCTCTGTCGGGGGGGGGGGGGGGGGGGGGGGGGGGGACCTTGAACCTATGAAGGTGCTCCTGATTGAGTTTGCAGTTTTAGCTTTGAGCAAGCCTCAATTCGTCACTGTTTGATTAGCAGCAAAGTTCCTTTTAACATCCACAGTACCCTGTAGCATATTTATGCCAATGGGCCCAAGACTGAAATAATAGAGGCCTAGCTGCAGCAGAACAACCCCATACTTTTGCTATTGTATAACCTGTGATATAATGAAAAAGGGCCCTTAGCCTGATTATAGTCTCCAGAGATTTCAGTTTATAACAACTTTTAAGAGTGTCATTAAAAGTTTTAAATATTAGATAATGATTCTTTAGTATGCAACGGGTTGCATAGCACTGCCACACATTTGTGTTACAATTACAAACCGGATTCCAAAAAAGTTGGGACACTAAACAAATTGTGAATAAAAACTGAACGCAATGATGTGGAGGTGCCAACTTCTAATATTTTATTCAGAATAGAACATAAATCACGGAACAAAAGTTTAAACTGAGAAATGTACCATTTAAAGGGAAAAATATGTTAATTCAGAATTTCATGGTGTCAACAAATCCCAAAAATGTTGGGACAAGTAGCAATAAGAGGCTGGAAAAAATAAATTTGAGTATAACGAAGAGCTGGAAGACCAAATAACACAAATTAGGTCAATTGGCAACATGATTGGGTATAAAAAGAGCTTCTCAGAGTAGCAGTGTCTCTCAGAAGCCAAGATGGGTAGAGGATCACCAATTCCCACAATGTTGCGCAGAAAGATAGTGGAGCAATATCAGAAAGGTGTTACCCAGCGAAAAATTGCAAAGATTTTGCATCTATCATCATCAACTATGCATAACATCATCCGAAGATTCAGAGAATCTGGAACAATCTCTGTGCGTAAGGGTCAAGGCCGTAAAACCATACTGGATGCCCGTGATCTCCGGGCCCTTAAACGGCACTGCACCACAAACAGGAATGCTACTGTAAAGGAAATCACAGAATGGGCTCAGGAATACTTCCAGAAACCATTGTCAGTGAACACAATCCACCGTGCCATCTGCCGTTGCCAGCTGAAACTCTACAGTGGGAAGAAGAAGCCATTTCTAAGCAAGATCCACAAGCTCAGGCGTTTTCACTGGGCCAGGGATCATTTAAAATGGAGTGTGGCAAAATGGAAGACTGTTCTGTGGTCAGACGAGTCACGATTCGAAGTTCTTTTTGGAAATCTGGGACGCCATGTCATCTGGACCAAAGAGGACAAGGACAACCCAAGTTGTTATCAACGCTCAGTTCAGAAGCCTGCATCTCTTATGGTATGGGGATGCATGAGTGCGTGTGGCATGGGCAGCTTGCATGTCTGGAAAGGCAGCATCAATGCAGAAAAATATATTCAGGTTCTAGAACAACATATGCTCCCATCCAGACGTCATCTCTTTCAGGGAAGACCCTGCATTTTTCAACAAGATAATGCCAGACCACATTCTGCATCAATCACAACATCATGGCTGCGTAGGAGAAGGATCCGGGTACTGAAATGGCCAGTCTGCAGTCCAGATCTTTCACCTATAGAGAACATTTGGCGCATCATAAAGAGCAAGGTGCGACAAAGAAGGCCCAAGACGATTGAACAGTTAGAGGCCTGTATTAGACAAGAATGGGAGCGCATTCCTATTCCTAAACTTGAGAAACTGGTCTCCTCGGTCCCCAGACGTCTGCTGAGTGTTGTAAGAAGAAGGGGAGATGCCACACAGTGGTAAAAATGGCCTTGTCCCAACTTTTTTGGGATTTGTTGACACCATGAAATTCTGAATCAACATATTTTTCCCTTAAAATTGTACATTTTCTCAGTTTAAACTTTTGTTCCGTGATTTATGTTCTATTCTGAATAAAATATTAGAAGTTGGCACCTCCACATCATTGCATTCAGTTTTTATTCACAATTTGTTTAGTGTCCCAACTTTTTTGGAATCCAGTTTGTATTTTAAATTAAAAAAATACATAAAATACATTTATAAACATCTTGGGAAGGTAGTAAAAGATACTGATAGCATACCTCATTGATACCCTGATTTCAAGCTTCCCAAAGTGTTGCTTTCCACAGAGTGCCTTAAGTATATTCTGCAAATCAGCGACTAACAGTAACAGTAATTCCTTCCTGAGAATTAGGGATTAGAGGCCACCACTTGTCTCCACTTTCTATATAGTCCTTTACCATTCTCACAAAATTATATACATAATTTTTTGTGCACTGAAATCATATCTCTAAAAATGAACCGTTTATCTTTAAAAATGAAGGAACCATGTTATATTATTTATGGCTGTTGAGGGTCTGGGATTGAAATTGGCAGAAAAGACAGAATTGATGAAGAAAAGTACAGTATCAAATTAACTGAAAAAATGTATTTCTATTCGGTTACTGGCAAAATAATTCTTCCTCTGTATTATCCTGACAGCAACAACTGAGAGGTGTAAGCAATACATCAACCCTTGCAACACCTTTCACATGCCTGCTGTTTATCGCAAAGACGAGTCTAAAAAGTAGCAGAGCTTATTATTTTAGTCATAAATTGGTCTAATAACAGAGAATAAAATGGGTCGTACTATCCAGATCATGTGCAACCTCTTTTGAGAAAAAGTTGGTCTTTTAAACTTTAAATAAGACGTTTCAAAAATGTAAGTGTGGGCAAAATAGCGGGTCTACATAAATAAATGAGGCACCTGGCTGATTCCAGTTAAGATGATGTTTGAGATGTATGGTTATTTGTTATATATGGCTGTCCAGGCTGATGTCAGTAAGAGTGTTATTTAATGATTTCATCTCTCGTTTTGAAAAGAGGGAAGCCCTAAATAAATGTTAGACCATAAGCAGTGCCCCCATAGAATCTGCAAGTGCACCTTATTACATTATCTTTTATAACACAATAAGAAATTCTTCTACGGAAGCCAAAATCATACTTTAGCTTGTTTTGTTACCATTAACAAATTACACATACACACACAACTTACTGCACAGCACAATATAATATTATACACATTAATACCAAATGCCAGTAGCTAGTTATGCTCGCTCACAAAGATGTAAGGCAAACTGAAAGGTTTTACAGCTGACATGACTGCACCTAACAAATTGGTTCTTTAGCAGCTATTAACATAAATGCCAAAGCTGTCTATACTGTTTAGAGCATTAATGGGAAACTGTATTTATCTCAGGCATTCTTGTGTTGGAGGAGGATGTGCATTAGTGTTTTTGCGGTTGTTTCAACTAGATTTGTCTATATTGAATTTGAACTTGGCCTATTTGTAAAAATCTAATACAGAATATCCCAATGAATTAAATGATGAGGATCGGAACGATTATGTCAGTGCAGTAACTAGGTTCTGATGCTTCAAAGAGTCCAAGTCCCATTTACAGAATAAAACCAGTTTTTAAAGTTGGGGGGGGAAAAGGGGAAAAAAAAACAAGAAACAAAAGCCAGAAAATCCAATCAACTTGTAAAACGCTCTACTGGTGAAAACGAAGCCAAGAAAGGAGGAGGCATTTGAGAAATGGATTCTAATGATTTTAACTACTCTCTTACACTCCTCAGTTTGTCTTTCTTTCACACAGAAAGCACAAAACGCAGCTTGTCTAAGCTGCTGATATAGCTTAGAACTTCCATATCAAACAGGCCAGCGATTATTCTGCAAGAACATAATTGAGCTGACCTCCGACCTCCACCTTCAATCAGCACAGTTTAACTATCTCGTTTTAGCTCGACTCACACACCCCTCTGCTAACTAGCAGCCGTCTTCTCATTAGGAGCTGTGCTATGTGTGGCAGAGAGCGGCCCTGCCGGGAATGACTCAATCGGGGAGAGAAAATGTAGAACAGGGTATGTGCCAATAAAGCTGTGATCAGCAGCACTTTTGGGAAGAGCGTTACAAGCCACTAAAAATCAAAAGACTTGCACTGTAGCATTTGTTAATCACCATCTTGGAGAAGCTAACAAACACCTGTTATTCTGCACTTTGCTAAATATGGAGGTCCATTAGGATTTAAAGGGCAACTTTAACAATATTTCAAAAATTTGCTTTTGTGTTCTCTTCAGCACACAGGGAGGTCATGGATATCATTTGCTAAGTATAGAAAGTCCATTCTCTAAAAGGTTTGTTCCTCTGTTGTCTTGGCTTAATCTACTTCTATATCTAATTTATCTCTTCATATTCTCTTCCATTTCTGATGCACATACCAAATTAGGAGTTCCATAACTTTTAGTGCAGAAAAACCTAACGTTTTGTGATTAAGCAGGCCTTTAATGAATACTTAATTAATCAAAATATGTGTGGTATTCTTATAATTTTAACAAAACTAATAAAGGAATGTCATAAATAGTTCAGGTCAGGGCTGACCAGATGAAGGCCTGAAGGCCATATGTGGTACTCCAAGAGAGACTTTTATAGTCCCCGGCCTGATGATAATCTTGTCCCCAAATATTTGGTAATGTAGATAAACTGCTCATTCCAATAAACACTCTTTTTAAGAAAAACAAAGAAAATTATTGGCAGCCTGTTGCTGTGTGATAATCAGCAGACAGGCTTAATGCAAATACAGTCTAATAATAATACTTTAGAAACGAGTGGCCATCCTGTGGTAAGCTGCATTCCAGGTTGATTCACAAAGACATATGTATTATTATCCAAATGGAAAGTGGATTTAAATTATTAGACAATACTTCCAAATATCACAGCACAGTTCAGAATTAGGTACTTCTGCTGTCTTTAAACTAATGGTTTTTAACACAAAAATGCATGACATCTAGTGGAAAAAAGCAGAACTACATTATAAATAATAGGTGAATTCAAGCGAATAACTTGCCTATATTATACTTTCCCATATATATTTTGCAATGTATGCATTCACACTGAATGCTTTAACTGGGTGGAGGGTTCTGTAGGTTTTAAATGAGTGAATTAAGTGACCAGAGGTTTTGTGCATAGGTTTTCATTACATCGCAAAGCGTACAACAGCCCTATGAACTGACAAACACAATCGCCTATTTTGATTTAAGGACTTTAAACTTTGTCAGGTTGTCTGGAATTTGAGCAGCTACTTCCCCAGACATGCAAGTTCTGGAGCTTTAGAGAACTGCAAATCATTTTTTTTTTTTTTGCTAAAGGTTGGATCTTCCAGTGGACAAACTGCTTAGGGCTCCAAAAAATATTTGGTCTCAAACTGTTCTATTTAAAGTATCAAAATATTTGATAAAAAGCTAAATTGCTGTATAGTTACTGACTTAATTACCATTCCAAATTCTAGAATCAACAATTAACAATTACACATTAAAAAGTGTACAGACAGAAGTTTCATAAGATTTAACAGTTGCAGGGGCAGAGACGCACAGCACATTAATCACCAGATGTAGTTGGTGACTGGGTGAGAATTTGCATTAACATTTAGTTATATTTGGATGTAACTTTTTTGTATGAATAATGTCATTTGTCAAAAAAAAATCATTGATGGGTTGTGTGCAGCTAATCAGCAAACTGCCTGCTAGTTATTTTGGGAAACAGAGTAGTATGCCAAAGGTTGTAAGAACATGCAGTTCTAAAGGATGCCAACCCAATAACTCCTTGTGTATGAGATACCAATGAAGGTGGGAGGGTAAAACTTCCATTTACACAATATATGAAAAATCCAAAATCACAACATAACTAAATGATGATGAAAATGATTATTCTTGTTATGTGTTCACTTGACATATAGTAACCAAGAACAATGGGATTTAAAAAAAAAAGATAACCCAGATATGGATAAGTAGAATCATCGTGAAAAACATAATGAACAACAATGACTATCACCAATTCTGTCTACCCCTTTGAAAATGCTATGATTGCTATTTAATCAGCAAAGGGTTAACATCAGGTTATTTTGCTCACAGTTCTTCACTCCCATCTTTTCCTTAGTAATGTCCCTCCTGCCTGTTCCCGTTCACACACTCCAAGTTCATTATCCTGATCAGAGCTTTCAGGGGAGAGGAGAGAAAGGCCGCCACCAATTAAGAGAAAGTATTTTTTTCCTTCCATGTAAAACACGCCAAAGGAGGTGAACATCTTCAAGTCCAGCTTAATCAAGGAAGCTTCCAGCAGACAGGGAGGCAGAAGGTCACCAAGCAGAACAGAAGTTCTCGTTAACTCACTGTTAAGGGAGGGTCTCACCGCATGCACACAGGGTAAGCTAGCAACAAGGCCAACTGGTCCTCAGCACGCTGTTTCTTTTTGCTTGGAACAAAGGTGCAGCATCTTGTCATGGTCCATGCTTAGGAAAGGGCTTTTTTGTTTTTAGTTTTACTAGCCTAATGGTTCAACATAGCTTACTTTTCATTATCATACCTACAGACAAGTAAGAGAGTAAAAACACATGCTATATACAATAAGCAAATAAATGGGAACCTTCACTAATATATAGAAATCCACCAAACTGTGGAGGTTTTAATATAATCTGTTTCACAAATAGTCTTTGTTTTGTCTTATAGCTGATTATATTTTAATTTTTTGCTTGTTGTTCCTCAGCTTAACAGGTTTTTCAACCTGCAAACACGCTCATGATGAGAGATACTGACAGATTTCAATTACAGTACGGGGATCCCTTATCCGGAAACCCATTACCCAAAAGTTCAGAATTACGGAAAGGCCATCTCCCATAGACTCCATTATAAGCAAATAATTCTTATTTTTAAAAATGATTTCCTTTTTCTCTGTAATTATAAAACAGTACCTTGTACTTGATCCCAACTAAGATAAAATCATTGGAAGCAAAACAATCCTATTGGGTTTTTCCAATATTTAAATGATTTTAAGAAGACCTACGTTATGGAGATTCAAATTACGATAGATCCCTTATCTGGAAAACCCCAGGTCCTGAGCATTCTGAATAACAGGTCCCAAACCTGTACTCTGATTGGACAATTTTTAGCATGCGTCAGCAACTTGCAATGCAATACTAATGTGCAGCAGTTTGCAAACGGAAAAAAAATATCAAGTTAAACATGCACACTAATACATTATTTCTGTGCCTAAAACTACTGTATGAAAATAGTTAAAGTGTTATTGAGTGTTATTAAGTATTCGCTACAATACGGGGGTGGGGGACATTTATATTTATGGCAATTCCTACATTAATACAGGGTGCACTTCATCTTAAAAGAAAACAAAACACCTACCCTGAGTTTTTAACTGATTACCCTCCTGCAGAGGCATCCACCACCGCCCCTCGAATCAGCTCTCTAACTGCAGTTGCAAAGCGTGTTGGTGGCAAACATTTTAGGCAGTGTCAGATTTGGCTCCTGGAAAGCCTTGCCATCCAGATCAGTGGAAGCCAGGGACAAATCAGCTGCCACTGCACATGCTCCGGGCTGGTCCTCATGTAGACAAGCTCTGCTGTTACAGTACAGGTATAGGGGCCCAGGGATTATTGTGGGGTGCATAAGTTAAAAATATCTAACCAGTTTGTACAGTTCAAAACAGTTTAAAATACAACTGGGCATACAAGCAGGGAAGCCAGTACTAATTATTTTGTGACTTCTGGTTCTGTCAAGTATTACAAAAACAAGCATTAGGATTTAGTATAAAACTCCATTATATCTACCCAAAACTTCCTACATTCAAAATAAAAAGCATATATCCAACAGTGATGATGATGATGACAAAGCCAGTAAAATCATGTCGCTAAATATACAATTTACAGTTTGTAAAGAATTTAACTGTGCTTAATAAAACAAGTCCCCATTGTAAAAATGTCTCACTTGTCTCTTCCCCTCTGTAATGCTGACATTGTGTGTCTCACCTTGAACTGCCATTGGTAGTAATGACTTGTGAATATTGATGAACAGAGAGCTTTGCTGGAATTTATTCTCGGGGTGCATGTCTCTGTTTGTGTGAGCATGTATATAAGGACAGAAAAAGGTGACATGGACACAGTGAAATCTTCAGCTTTGCTTTTTAATCCAACTAAAATCACTCATGGATTACATTTCCAATTCTGAAGGAGTTCTGCAACAAACTATTCCTCCAGTGTACTGACAATGCTTTCAAACACAGCTCTTGATAGACTGAGTGTAAATTAAAACAGCCTCTCTGAGCAAATGAAAATAGGGTCTTTTGCAATGCATTTTATTTTTTATTTTAAGCTGGCCACACATATTTTTTCATACATTTAAGCAAGTATCACTTGAGGATTCTGCCCTTTTCCAGTCATTTACTGGTTTAAAGAATGGGGAAAAGGCTGCAGGCAAGGTAATCTGATCACTACAGCTCTCCCTGATAATACTGTTGCAATCTAGACTCAAATGTACCATTGCCCTTAGTATCTTTAGTTGATGTTTGCCCATTAGCTGCTTCCCATTTTTTAAATGAACACTGATAGAGATAAATAATGGTCCCTGTTAAGTACAATGGTCAGATGCCATTCACATGAAAACTTAAAACCGGTCTATGGGGAAATACGGAACTGAATTAGGAGAAAAGCTTTTCTCATCTTATCGAACCTGGATCAGTGTATACGAATAGGTTTTGCTTAATATTAGGAAAAAAATATGAAACTGCTGTCAATCTTGAAGATTTCCAATGTTTGAAATTTGATACATACGTATATCCCTGGTTGTGATAAGCAAACTGTGCTTTGGTATTTTTCCCATTGAAAATGTCAATGTTTCCTTTTATTTCAGTATTCTGAGCAGTAACACAACATTGATACCTCCCAACATTTGAAAAATGG
The DNA here is from genome assembly GCF_000004195.4 of Xenopus tropicalis. Lineage (NCBI taxonomy): Eukaryota > Metazoa > Chordata > Amphibia > Anura > Pipidae > Xenopus > Xenopus tropicalis. The sequence goes on along the minus strand of NC_030680.2, from coordinate 91,536,679 downwards.
AAAGAGGGACAAAAATTAATGGTGCAGCGAAACAGTTTTGGTCATGCCCATTTTGTGGCCACACCCCTAAATACCACTCCCATTTTACTTAATAGGTTAAAGTTTGAACACATTTCTGGGGGTTTTGGGGTTTTATGTGTTATTATAGTTTTGCTAATGCAGCTGAAATTGCCATTTAAGCTGCAAGTCTCAGTTCCGCCAAAAGACCTGTTTAGCTTATTAGTTACAATTGTATCTGAGTGCAGGTGTAGCTTGTTAAGATTTCTGGGCGCTCTGCCAAAAGCTACAAATTTAATTAAGTTTGAGAAACATTGCATCTTTTTTAGCGTTCAGTGTAGGAGATCAAAGGGAAATGAGGGACTTTTCGATAAGAATCTGGGACTGCGGGCTGAGTTGTTACAAGAGGGACTGTCCCAAGAAAATTGGGACAGTTGGGAGGGGGGCAATATTTTCTGTGGCTGGCAATTTTCATGGGATATGTACAAAAACACAGCTTAGAAGAAACAGACAGCCAATTACTGAGCTGCTCTTGGCCCAGTTTAGACATTGAAATGGTAGGTCATGTCAGGCTAAAGTAATTGTCTGTCAATTAGGTAAAGCATAGAAATATTTCTGTCTTGGAATGCTGGGGTTTGACTCCAGCCAGGACAATAACTACAAGGAGTTTGTATGTTTTCCCTATGACTGCAGTGGTTTGCCTTTGGGTACTCTAGTTTCCTCCAACAATCCAAAAAACACACAGCATAAACAATATTATTATTAATAAAGAATAATAAAAGTCAGAAAGAGTTTATGCAGAGCCTTAAGCCACACTGCCCTTCCCTAACAGCATTTACATTTGGTTCAACTGTTAAAAAGTTCTGATCAGATATGAAGGAGGCTGTAGATATCAAGGAGGCTGTAGATATGGAGAGGCCCCCCCATGTGACCCAGTTTTTACCTAGGGGGTCAAATATTCAGATCAGTTTACATTTCAAATAGGAGAGCTGCAAAACAAGAAATGCTATTTTTCATTTTTAATATTTAATAATTGGCAAATAGGCATAACTGTATGATTTACTTGTACTTAAAGATAATTTGAAGGCAAGCTTTTCCTTTATGTCATATTTAATAGGCTATGCCTATTCTGATTTACAAGCCAGACAGGAAGAAAAGTGAAAACCATATAAACAGAATTTACTTAATGATGTTTTGTTTTTTTTTAATAAAAACTGCTCAATAGTATAGGAACACTATATTGTTTTTTCCTGGATAAAGAAGTCTATTTTTTTGCATTTCAAATGAGTGACTTCATTCCTGTTGGATAGATGGCATGATCAATAGATTCCAGGCAAAGAAGTAGTTAATGCAGTGTTACTGAAGTCAGTAAAACCATTACCAGTCTTCGGGGTCATTTGGGAAAGACGTAGGGTCATCAGCAAACACAACCCTCCCGTTTCAAAGGTGGTCTATTTGAAAGTAATAATTTGGCTGACATTGATTTGCCTGTGTGTGCAGCAATGGTATGACAGCAGATAGGATGCAGGCAACACAAATGGTCAGAACAGCAAAAGATTAATGATAGTTACATCTATAGTGCCACTTTATATCTTTTGCATTGCAGAATAATCAGGGAAGGAAGAAAAAGGCGTGGAATTAAAAAAATAGAAAAATATATAACTACTAAAGCTTCAACTACCTAAGAAGACATTCAGTTTTCTATTTGTGGGCTTCTCCAGCAGAATTCTGCATTGAAATCAAACACATTTTTTATATTTAATTTTGAAATTTTACATGGGGGCCAGCCATATTCTTCATGTCCCAGGGTGTCACAACCATGTGGCTTGTGCTCTGATAAACTTCAGCAGCCGATCAGCAGAACAATGGGAAGGTAGCAAGATAGCAGCTCCCAGTAGATAGCACAATAGCACTCAATAGTAAGAAATCCAAGTCAGGCTTGGGACTCCTCCAGTTACATGGGAGTAAGAGAAACAATAGGTTATCTAAAAGCAGTTCCAATGTGTAGCGCCGGCTCTTTCTGAAAGCTCAAACTCAATGCACTGAGATGGCTGCCTACACACCAATATTACCGCTAAAAAAATACATTTTAAAATAAAATTTTAAATGGTAGAGTGATTTATATGCTATGTAAACGGTGTAATTTTGAAATAAAAAGTATACTATAAAAATCATGACAGTGTCCCTTTAAATAAATGGATAACGGGTTTTCAGATAAACATATACCATACATGTATTTTCAGCAAAAGGGCCGGCCCAGTCTAAGGAAGTGTCTAATAAGGTTGTGACCAGTAAAATGTTTTGTGTTTCCTTTTTTACGTATCAGTTACTGGTAATGTTTATTTCTTTATTTTATGATAGGAAAACCAATAAAAACATGTAAATAAATAAAGTGCTTGAGACAAAAGTTTGCAGATACCTGTATTTGAAAATGAAAATACTGCATGTAAGCAGCTGGTTGATCATTGATGGTTTGAGATTTCAATTTTGCCATTCTGAGGAAGGCGCTGCTGCTTTTGCAATACAGGTATAAATCGTGGGAAAAAAAGATATATAGTTTTCTGCAATAATAAAATTATGCAAAACAAAAAGAAATTACAGGTCATATCTACTAAAAAGATACTATAAAAAAGGCCAAGCGATTGCTGAATTACAAGTGTATTTAATTGATTTCTCTAGTTCTCAGTATTTTTTCCTTACTCTTAATCTCACAGGTCCATTAAAAGAAACTACAATAAAAGTATGGGTTAAGGGTGCATTTATTCTCATGTCACTGTAAGGGTATGGCAATCTGACCAGAAAGGGCAGGCTACTTTATTTAAAAGCCCAAGGTTTATGATACAAACTGACTTGTGTCATTTTAATGTTCCAAACAGAGATACACAGAAGCATGAAGATGTGATTTCATTCCTTAAACTTCTTTTCGAAGTAGACAGGTTTCCTAATTATCTCATAGCTATACCTCCGCACAGAGTAGAGATTGCGGAAGCTTTAAAAGAAACAAAGGTGGGGAAGAAGAGTGAGCAGGGGGTGGTGCTGTCAGGTTTCTTTCCGCCTTTTCAAGCTGTCTTAGCAGTGCTGTCATCCCAGCTGTGACACCTTTCAGCCTAGTTAATTAGAATCATGTCACCAAGTTAATGTGCTTTGACTGGACTGTGATGGACTATTGTCCCTCCTGCCCCCTCAATGTTTCTTGTATCCTATCCCTTCTGCTTACACATCTACTGCATGCTTTCTGCATGCAGTTACACTAACACCATGTACATGTTGAAAGACTTTTTATAATAACACAACGCTACTCTGTGTTTATCCAAATGTCTGAAACTATTAACCACACAGGTGTGACCTATGTTCCCCTAGTGAAGCCTTTTATGCTAAACTTAACTGGTCACTTTGCAACTGCTGCTGCTTCCTTATACAGAGCAACAGAAACATAAAAAGGCTTGGTTTACATGGATTCTAAGGGTATCAAAGATATAGGGCAGAATAGATATCAAAGCTAGAGCAGAATAAATTTAAAGTGGTTAATATTACTGCCTTGCAGACTTAAGGGGTCAATAACGATTGTTCTCTGCATCTCTGCACAGGATTAAAGATCTGGGCCCATTTGCACTATGCTTCCACCAGCGCTCTATAATTTGCCTTTGTGAATGATGCACAAGTTAAAGTGTGGGTAGCGGCAGGATAGGGGACACTTACATGCCTCCCACAACCCGCCCCTCATGAATACAGTGCTGCCTAATGCCAATACCACACAAATTTTTTAATTTTTAGTATTGTACATACTACATAAATCCATTGGGAAAACAATCATTGTCTGAACACTAAACTAGAAAAAAATGTATAGAAATGCAGCAAAGATATCTTTCTGAGTTAACTTGTTACTGTGAAAGTTTCTCTTTGTAGGAGCTTGGTGCTAAAATGTTGTATACCTTTTACATATAGTTTCAATATTGATTTTAACAGAGTTATGGTAAAAAATCCCTTTTTTTCAAGCATGAAAAGAGCAGGTTACTCAATTAACTGTTTTATTCTTGATACTGGAAGACACTGTGGAGTTTGGTAACCTATCAATATTTCCAATAATCATTGTTTTCTACAACACAAAAGTTGTGCATTGGACACAGAAAAACAGTCACTGATTAATGTGATGGTGTCTATATCTATATAAGAGGAGAATTATTATATTTGGAATGCTTGGTCCACATCCTAACTATCAATATTACTTTTGCTTTTTAGTAAGCAATATAGATTGTTATAAACGACTGATTAATATAAGAGAAAATAAAGCTCTAACATAAATATTCCATAAAATGAACTCCAAGTTGAAATATTGTGATATTAGATTCATAAAGAAATATAAATTTCACCCAAAAATGAGAATACTCTTAATTGCAAAGGGGCATATAACCACTAAGATGTAGATATAAGTAAATACAGCTAAATATACAAACTGGCACTATGAAGAAAAAATAGTAACGCAGTTAATAATACTTCTCGACACAGATAAATAACTTGATAATTCACATTACGAATTAGTGACAGTTTTATAATCACAGAAATGTAGGCACACAATGAAAATTAAGTTAATGTGAATTTTAAAAAAAAAAATGGATTCTATGCATGTGACATTGAAGTGCATACAACAGACAGCTACAGTAAGAACCAGGGGTTATTTGAACTCCACATAGTCTAAAGGGTGCCCCATTTGTCAAGAGAGCGACACACACAAGTGAAAGAGCTCACACTGCCAGCTAAAGGTCACATGTACTTGTTCCACAGCACTTGCACTTAGCAAATGTGTTTTTCTCTCTCCTATTCCTTCAATGTCACAGCACAGTGCTGTGGTGCTATGTCTCTAACAAATAAACAGAGATCTGTATACAGAAAGAGGAATTCGGGAGGCAAGAAGGCCTCACCTCTCGTCAGACCTGCTCCTGTCTTCCTGGTGGTGAAAGCTCTCCCTGGTAGTTAATTAGAATCGTGTCACTAAGTGAATGCAGCTCTGCCTGGGCTCTGACAGACGCTCACCTCTGACATTGGGGGTCCAAGAGACAATCCACATCAAACTACTGCAGTGTGACCCTTTTAACACAAAGAGTACACTCGCAGCACATCCAGTTGAAGCTCATTAAAACTGTCTACTCTCAGAGCATCCCATTAACCTCTTCGTTTGAGAGAGAGGCAAAAAGAGAAAAAAAACAAGCTATTTCTCTTCTTTCTCTGCTGGGCCTAATTAATACTTTGCAAGTGGAACAATATAACACTATGACCTTCCTGTATTTCTACTATCTAAATGAAAGCATAAGCAGATACGGGGGGTGGGGGGGGTAAGGAAGAAAGTGACGATCACCCTTCTTTTTACTGAAATTCTAAACACACACATACAAGAAAAAAAACATACACATCCCTAAATATTTTCCTATTAAGGTGATGGTGTCAAACACAATAATAAATAACTACGGACACATTTTGTTAGTAGTGATAGACTTGTTAAATTGTTTTATATATAACAAGTCATGTTTTGTAATTGCATAGTTCCTAAATCTTGAACAGTCTAATAAATAAGTTTAGCCACAAAAGTTGGCCAGTTTACATAGACTAAAGGTGGCCATGCATGGGTAGATTTAGGGATCTGGCACACGGGGAGATTAGTTGCCCGCGACAAATCTCCCCGGAATGCCATCCCACCTGCTAGAATGTAAGTCGCCGGTGGGATGGCATACGCGGCGCTGCGATTTCCCCTAAATCGCAGAAGTTGTATGCCATTCCACCGGCGATTTACATTCTCGCCGGTGGGATGGCATTTCGGGGAGATTAGTCGCCCGCGACAAGGGAGATTTGTATTGGTTTATTCTTGTTCCTTTTGCAACACTCATCAAAATTACATTTCGACATACTAGATTTTTTCATAATTTTACACTGAGACGGATGATGCTACCAAAACAAATTGGAGCTAGAACAGGTTAGGGAAATATTTTGATGGCAAAGTTCATAAATTGTAAATATCCTAGCAATTTTAAGAAGCAATATTTAATGCTTTTAAGTATAAGTTGTTCAGCAACAAAACACTAATGTAAAGGAGAAGGAATTAATAAAGTGTTAATCTCAAACTGCAGGCATACCTTCAGTTCTCTCAATAATGCCCTTAAGTCTTCCCATATTTCACCTGTTCAGATGATCAGAAGCCTCATAGGAAAAAAAAACGCTGAGCTGTGTAAACAAAAGTCCCATAATGGCACACTACTGCACCAAGACCAAGAGCTTCCTGTTAACAGACTTTATTTGCTTGTAAGTGAGCACAATGAAGCACAAAACACAGATCAAATGCTACATACAGCGTTTTATCTGCATTCGGCATTTCAGGGCCTTCCTGTCAGTAGAGTCTGGATAAAAAAAAAAAAGCCACCGCTTGCTATAGTATGTATGACCACCCAAGGGAATATTATAACTTGTGAGATTGTACAGCGATGCATGTACTTGTTGTGCTTTATAAATAAAGCTATATATACACACAGCAAAAACCACTGCAGGTATTATTGGAAATATATAATCTTAAATAGATTATGTAAAACACCGTTTTCAATATTTAAAGCCTACATACATTTCTAGTAGTATGTGCTATTGGATAATTCCTGTTACATTAAGGTGATCAGTGAGTGTCACGCAGAACATAATAAAATGGTGGCTTAAGGGGGAAAGATGTAAAAGGGCAATTTTTATTGATATGTAAAAGACAATTTGACTGGCAAGCGCAGACAGCGACCGGGATACTTGGAAAAAACAAACTACCAAGCAGGACCTTCAATCTGGCCAGGTACTGGTGACAGTTTGAACTTTTCTTACTTGAATCACAAACCAAATGCAAGATGTCAATTCCTTAATCTATACCAGCGACAATACGATTTCATCAAATCAGTAAACAGGTGGATCCATGAACGAATGATCACAAGGACCATATAAATTTAACATACAGAAAAATAAGCCTCTTTATAGCCAGCTTTAAAAATGTATGCCAACCAAATTTTCTAAATGGTAAAATGGACAGACCTGCAAAAAAAATACCGTGTGCAATAAACCCAGGGAAATACCTTTGTGGGAAAACTGTTAAAATACTAGCCTTAACATTGTGTAGCATTGTACAGTATAAGATAAATGTTTCACTTTATTGGTGGATAAGGTATTGGGGTTTTGCATGAAATAATGTATTTAGTGGTACACCAACAGAAGCCTATGTTGCTTTATGCCAGGTATTCTAGAAAGAGCCTGTGTCCCTTAGGACAGAGAAGGATGTTATACTCTTCTTCTAAAAGGCTCAATAACACACTGTTGCTTGGAATGTGTGTGTCTGATTTAACAATAGAGAATTAGGTCAGTGTCACTATACTAATTGTATCTCTTCTACCTATTTATAGAGGTGAAAACTACTCTTCCTTATATCCTCTGCTAACCAACAATTTATTCTTATCCCACCAGCATATGCAGTTCAAATGCTTTCTCACTCTGCCAGCTCCATGACCCCATTCTCAGTTAGTTGCCGTGATGGCATTTTACACCATATCACAATGCTTTGCCATTATTTCTAGACTCACTAAGACTCTACAAGAAATAAGATTGTGTTTGCCATGGCCGAACGCTATCAGGGTGGTGGAGTGGATCCATCTTGCTTCCTTCAAGGAAAAATTAATCTGATCCTTTCAACCATTTCTAATATTTTCTCCAGCTTATGATGTCACCACCAATTACTCCCTTTCGGCTAAATGAATCCTTTACTTATATCTTTCTGTCCTGACATGCCAAAACTGCAGCATAAGAAATAATGTGCAAATACATCAAATGTCCCTTCCAAAAGCAGAGTTTATAGCAGTATAATCATTATTTATCTCTCAAATCACCAGAATGACCTGGATAGCATACTACAAACAATGTCTTCTACTGTGTGTGGCTAGAAAAAAAATGCAAAGCCTAAAGGCTTACACAAACATACGCACGCACACAGAAACCAATTCCTGGGCCAAATGAACAGATTGTGTTTGATTTAACTCGACATGTGGTTGGCCAAATTGCATGTTGATAATGGGTGTTAGTAGACCATATTTTTTTCAAGCCTTATTCACACATGGTGATAAATACAACCTAAGAGGTGCAGTTTTCTTTCAGGGGATCACAATTATGCTGGTGGACAATATACACAGAATGCATTAGCAATGCCTTTAAGAGGGTTTGGATGACCCAAAAATACAGTGATCTATAGTCAGTTTTGTAAATGTATGTAGGTATTATATTTAAGATATAATTATCTCTTCTTGTCCCTGTGGAAGGTCATTCTATGTGATGGAAACACTGGATATTCAATGCATACACTTTTGTTTGGATGCTAAGACCTGTGAGTGCAGTATACTTTATATATACAGGTATGGGATCCATTATCCGGAAACTTCCAAATTACGGGAAGGCCATCTCCCATAGACTCCATAATAACCAAATAATTGTAATTTTAAAAAATGATTTCCTTTCCCTCTGCAATAATAAAACAGTACCTTGTACTTGATCCCAGCTAAGATACAATTATTCCTTATTGGAAGCAAAACAATCCTATTGGGTTTATTTAATGCTTGAAGACTTAAGGTGAGGAGATCCAAATTATGGAAAGATCCCTTATCCAGAAAACCCCAGGTCCCATGCATTCTGGATAATGGGTCCCATACCTGTATAATATATATATATATATATACCTGTATAATATATATATATATATATATATATATATATATAGATATATAGATATATATATATATAGATATATATATATAGATATATATAGATATATATAGATATATATAGATATATATAGATATATATAGATATATATATATATATAGATATATATAGATATATATATAGATATATATATATATATATATATAGATATATATATATATACTTACTGTATATATACACACATGTGCACTGGGGAACATTTGGATGGGGTGAACATAATGAATTATGTAACTATAATAAGAAATATCAAATAATTATTCTCAGATCATTTATATAAAATGGTCCATAGTGCATTAAAAAAAAGTAAAATTTAACAATACTAACCCAGATGATCATAATGGTATAGCCAGGATAACAACTGAAAAAATGTTAATTTTAATTAAAGCTGGGATGAAATACTGACTTGTTAAAAATGGTACAGATCCCACAGAAAATAAGAAAGATGAGGTTAATCAAGCTACAAAAACAAAGAATATACATAAAGAGCACACCTTTCTCTATATGTAAAAAAGCACACATTTTAATTAAACTAAGTTATAATATGATTATACTATATTTTTCATCTCAAATTGCACTTTGAATGCTGCACTTAAGTAAATCTTTGTTACTCATCTAAAACTCAGTATTTTTTAATTCATTTGTCAAATTCTAAGCGTTCAGCTAAACTGAAGTTGAACCCTAAAAATGTTTATGCTTTATATGTAAATTAGGGTTCAATATTCAGCAAAATCCACAAATTATGGATAAGCACATCCCTGATCATTGGCAGTCACATGCCTATTGTCATAATTTGGAGTCTGATTTTTAAGGAACCAGTATTAGTAAAGAAACCAGTACAAAACAATTCTTTAATGTGGATGTAGACTTTCTCTCTTTCATTAAAAAAAATCTGTGACATTTACTAACAATCCTCCAGGTCAATTTGAAATGTATACTATTTAACTACAAGTTAGTTAAATAAGGTGTGCAATTTCATAGCTGGTGTACCATGCTGCTTTCTAAGGCATATTAACTGCGTGCACACATTTTATAAGTGTTATACTGCAGAGATTTATCCAATAAAATCAGAAAGGTAAAACAAAAAAAAAATCATCTGAAATAAAGGCAAAACTGCAACTTTGTTAGGATAAAAACAGAGTATTTGAGTGCACTTATGCACATTCTTACAGTTAATAATACAAACAGAACAGATTGTTTAAATGTTATTTCAAATCCAGCAGAGGAAGCAATGTATAAACTGTAGGTGATGAGACAAACCAACAGTGAGAACACTTCATAACTCGGTGTTGCCACGGAACTCAATTTGAGGGGACAATATTACTCACTTCTTGGATACATTAACTGCATGAAGTATCAATTAAACCATTGATTGCAGGAGTGCTGGGAACTCTTAGCGTGTAATGGGCTGTATCCAAAGCTGCAGAATTGAGGTAAAAGACACTCACAGATGCCTCACGGAAAGCTCCTCCTGACAAATGATTGATATTATGACTCAATTATAACTGGAAACCCCATAACTGCCTCCTGAGGATAAAAGGCGGGTCAGTCAGGTCGGGATTTGAACCTATGACCAGGATTTTTTCAGAGATCTTCCAGGCAAAGCCCTGAAACAGCATCACCATTTTACAGACTTACAGTGACAATTTATTAACTGACCTGGCTTTGCTATTCTGGTTTGGAAAAGGTTGCTTGCACAAAAGGGTTGTACAAAGAAATCGTTAAAATTAACCATGCAACAACAGTTACTGGAAAATGGTCAGTAGTAGAATCAGCTTCTGTGACATCAATGTAAAGCTATAAAGTGCATTTGCCTTGTACTGTGTAAGACACTGAAGTTCAACATAAAAAGTTAAAAGTGAAGTATACTATGCCTCTGTGATATATATTAAAATATATCACAGATTTTTGGGACTCAGATACCCTTTTACTTTTAATGCGGTTATTGCTGATTGAAATTCTTGTTACCAAAAAGTCTTTCTAGCCTTTAGTGAGGTTCCTCCAGGGCTGTCCCCACACAGCAGTAAAATGAATGCCCACTCAAACTGGGAACCAAATTTTAATGCAACTCTTGTCAATAACTCTCGGCGAGCTATCCCTCAGACCAGTCTTACTAATTAAATGCTGCTAAGATTTAAATAATTCATCTCCTTAACGTGTATTGATTTAAGAGCTTGGTGCTTAGAGGCCAAGAACAATATTAACCCTTTCAGTTAATACGAACACAGACAGCCCAGATGGATAGCTATTGCATGTGAACTCTACCTGTGCATATTTAATCCATGCAGTAGTGTAGTTGGTGGATAAACAAACGCTCTTATAGAGTGTAACTTAAAGAGATACTGACACCAGAAAGTAAATGTTTTTGTTTACATCTATCATAACATTGTCTTTGCAAGAACTTTATAATTTTGCCATAAAAATATTTGCCTGATGCGTTTACATTACCTGTCTGATCCCCTGTGTTCCTCTATGAGGGGGCAGCCATATTTGTCTGTTAGCATTAGAAGCTATAACTGACAGGTTGGGAAGGGACAGTCAGGTTGGCGAAACAGTCAGGTTTAGGAACTTCAAGTAACAATTACTTACAAAACCAAACCTGTCAGCGAAAAACCGTCAACACGACCTATAGGTAGCTTTTTATGTACCCGTATATACTCAAGTATAAGCCAATCTGAATATAAGCCGAGGTACCTGATTTTACCTAAGAAAACTGGAAAGACTTATTGACTCGAGTATAAGCCTAGGGTGGGAAATGCAGCAGCTACTGCTAAGTTTCAATAATCAAAATAAATACCAATAAAATTATATTAAATGAGGCATCAGTGGGGTATATGTTTTTAAGTATTTATTTCAAAGAAAAACAGTAAATTAGCTCTGTAAGTGTAGAAGAGGGTCAACAAAAACAATATGGTATCAACAATGATACCCCCTTAGCTCGATCAGCAACCAAGCTAAATCACAAAGAGTTAAAATCCTTCAAAACCATATATAGGTTATATCAAATATAATGTCTAGTGCAGAATGGGACAGGTGAGGATGGTAAATGAAGATGAATTTGGTAGCGGGCCAGGGCACTGCGGGTCTGGTTGCGGGTGGCCTAATTTGCACACAAAGGACAGAGAGTGCCAGTCTGGAGGGACCCATGGCACCCGACTCAAGTATAAGCCGAGGGTGACTTTTTCAACACATTTTGGGTGCTGAAAAACTAGGTTTATACTCGAGTATATACAGTATATTCATATTTTGAAAAGTAGTTTTTTGTGTCATTATCACTTTAAGAAGGCGCAATGGTAGAAAAATCCATGAGAAAAACTACTAAAAGATGTGCTTTACTTTTTAGCATTTATTATGAACGTAAGCAGGTAGTTTAATACACGTCATATATGGCAGGTTGTTTGATTTGTGTATATATATATATATATATATATATATATATATATATATATATATATATATATATATATATATATATATATATACACACAAACACACACACACACACACACACACAAATCATATACTTCAGCCCTGCTTTTTGAGCTGCTAAAGTGATCCAGCAGAATGATTCTTGGTGCTGTGAGACATCACATCATAGATTTGCATTCCCATAAAAAGTTTTCAATAACAAATAAATTGTGTCCATCTGACATTTGTCATGCTGTATAAAAGCATAGAGATATGCACTTACCTATTCCACTGTGGGGCCTCCCTATGTGCTGAAGACTCATACCCTTGTTCATGTCTAGGAGGCCATTTTTAGGCCAGGTTCCAATAGCAAAGCTGTAAGCCTGAAATAGTATTAGAAAAAAACTATTAACAGTGCAAAACTACCACTTTCTCACTACCAGAAAACATTGCCGTTCATTAGATGGACAGTGTCTTTAAGGCAGCATACTTTAATCTGGTATGTTACATGCACAAATATACAAATATAGGAATTATGTCAGCATGATGTAAATCAAACTACATCAACCTTTCAGTATTTCAGGTGTAGGCCTTAGGTAACTATACTGTTAACTCTCCCCTCCACCCCACTTCATGTTAGGCTTTGGGACAGCCTTTGGATCAAAAGCTGAAATGCTTGGAAAATGGTTCTTCTGTAAGGATGCATGAATCCACTATTTTTGGATTCAGACAAATACTGAACCAACCCCTAATTTGCATATGTAAATTAGGACACAGAAGGGTTAAAGCGAAGCGTGCAGCAAAAAAGTTCTGTGTTTATGTGACAAAAAATCACGTGATTTTAAGTATTCAAATTCGGTTTGTCCAGGAGTGTGGATTCAGCCCAATTCAGAATCCTGCACCAAATCCTGGATTCGGTGCATCCCTAGTTTTCTGTAATATGGAGCACCATGCCTTAATGCTACTAAAGAACATTACTATCATTGTATTATTACAATTAATAAAGAACTGTTTGTTTAAATAATGCTTTATGGTAAATGGCATTCCCATGGATAACGAGTTTCTGAATAATGCACCCCATATGTGTGAGTCTATTGTTTTCCTGACAGCGTAACTGGTGTGGAGATCCTGGTAATTATATTAAATAAAGATTACAGTCACCACTATAAACCTCCCATGTTAGAAAAAAAGATGACTGTTAAAATAATTTGAATAAAATGAATGAACTCTTCTATTTACCTAAAAATTCTAGTGGGCAATTTCTGACACATATGTAAACTTGAACTTACAAAAATTAAAGATGTTGAGCTTGGACATGTATAAATAGAAACAACTTAATATTGTCAGGACCCATAATTAGAATAGATTAGGACAGACAGCGGAGGTAAGAGTCTGGAGCTCTGCATGAATGAGCACACAGTATGAGCTCAGAGAGAATTAGGCATGCAGGTGTCATTTAGGAAATGAGAAAAGAGAATATGAAGTGCATACCAAAAGTATACATAGTGCACAGGGACAGCAAGATTTAGTAAGCATAGACCACTTTGGAATTTTAATACAAGGCATTTGCCTGCTTCAGTGTATTCAAGTTCACCTGTCAGTGTAAACACTGTGGGGACGTCCAAAAGCTGCCCCCTAGTTTAGTGATGCACCACAGCTTGAAGGACTTTCCAACCAAAAGCTGCTGGTGCCAAGAGGAAAACATGAAGTCTGTAAAATCTTGCAGTGGTAGAAAGCAATTCCCAGGTGGCTGTTCTACATATCAGTTCAGGAGTGGCAGTTAAACCACGCCCAAGAGGTACTGGCTGCCCTGGTGGAATGTGCCCTAACATGGAATGGTTTGGGCTGTCTTTTGAGATCATAAACAAAATTCACTGTACTATCTAGCAGGCTGGCTATGGTGCATTTTTATGCTGGCGCTCTTGTTGAAGCCAAAGGTAACAAAAAAAACATCCTATTTCCTATACAGCTTAGATGTATCCAAATAGTACCGCCCTCACTACAGCTTATTATTATTATTAACATTTATATATTAAGCGCCAACATATTCCGCATGCTGTACAATAAGTGGGTTTCATGTATTGGACATACAGAGTAACATATAAAGCAATCAATATTCGATACAAGAAGTGAAGTGAGCCCTGCCCAAAAGAGCTTACAATCTACAAGGAGAAAGGGTTGAGACACAAGGTGTAGATGGAGGGCTTTTTCCTTGGTATTGGAGAGCCTTGGGCACAATGATGGTAGGTTAATCTCCTCATTGATGTGGAACAAGGATCGGACTGTTCTGAAAACCATTCTGTCCTGGTGAATAATAAGCCAGGGTTCCTTGTGTGAGAGGGCAGCCATATCAAATACCTGTTTAGCTGATGTAATGGCTAGGAGGACAGCCATTTTCTAGGTGAGGAATTTAAGGTCATAGGAAGAAATGGGTTTGAAAGGTGGACACTGTAATACTGTGAGTTCTACATTAAGGTCCCATGGAGGTGTGGGATCTTATATCGAGTCTACCTATACCCAGCAAAAAATTGAATGAGGTCTGGCTCCCTAGCCCACTGGTGTTGAAGTAAAGGATAAAAGTAAAAGATAGAGAGCAGAGACCTGACTTTTAAGCATGGCTAAGGAGAGGTCAAGGTGGAAACTCTAAGTAAGAAACTCAATGATAGACTGCGTTGAGGCTTGTTGCCAGCATACGCTTGGCACACCCCGATATGAAAGTCTTCCAGGTTCTGTGGTATATCCTGGCTATGGTAAGCTTTCTGGCTTTTAGAAGAATCTCTATGGCCTTGTCAGAAAAGCCCTTAAAACTCCATTAACTATCATTAAAGGACATGTAAAGCCTACATTTACCTACAATGTAGTTGGGCACGTCTCCCCCACCCAAATGGCATCATTTGTACTGCATATATGCCCACTGTTTTCTAGCACCATCACATTTTCCTAAAGTAAATAGCAGCTTTCGCTCAGTGGCCATTTTTCCCCTGATCCATAATCACATACATTTATATCTGCAAACAGCCTACACACACACAGACTCTTATTCAGCATACATTTCATCAAGAATACAGGCTCACACAGGCACAACGGTCTTTGATAAAAGTTTTGCTTTGTTTGAGCACTGTAATGGTAAAACTGAGCTCAGAAGAAAAAATTTGAAGCAGACAACTAGAACTCAGTTTCTATGAAACCAGCAATGCCATCTCTTCACTGGCTGCTAGACTGGGGGGCGTGTTTAGTAATCTGAGCTTAGAACAACTGAGCATGCCCACAAGCCAACAGCCAAAGCAAATTCCAGAGAGAGGGGGCTGAGTGGGTTAGAGGAGGAGGAAATCTAAGTGATAAAGGGGACACTGTAGCCTTACTATTAACCTCTGGACAACCAGCGTGGCAGGTATTGAAAGATTTCAAAGAGGCTGTTCACTAATTACATTTTTGTGTGTGGGGTTTACATGTCTTTAACGCGAGTTTGCCAAATCTGTAAGAAATTTTGCAGCCTGCCCCCCACGCCATATTTACTTTTTGGTACAGAGTCATGTGAAGCTGGATTTTGAAGTCGCTGTCTTTCTGTTGAGTTTTTGTTGCTGAGACCAAGAGGATCTTCCTTTCTTTGTCTCCACTCAGTGATGTGTAAAAGGATATATTCCTAAAGGCATGAAAGGGCCATTCCTGGAAGCTCCATTGTTTATTGTAGGGTCTGTTTATTCCTGCTTAATCTGCAATAGTTTGCTTAAAGGAACAGTAACACCAAAAAATGAAAGAGCTTTAAAGTAATAAAAATTTAATGCACTGTTGCCCTGCACTGGTAAAACTAGTGTGTTTGCTACAGTAACACTACTATAATTTATATAATAAGCTGCTGTGTAGCCATGGGGGCAGCCATTCAAGCTGGAAAAAAGGCACAGGTTACATAGCAGATAACAGATAAATTCTGTAGAATACAATAGTGTTTTATCTGTTATCTGCTATGTGCCTGTGCCTTTTCTCCTTTGAATGGCTGCCTCCATGGCTACACAGCAGCTTATTTATATAAATTATAGTAGACTTTCTGAAGTAAACACACAACTTTTACCAGTGCAGGGCAGCAGCACATTATATTTTAGTTACTTTTATACACTTTCATTTTTTGGTGTTACTGTTCCTTTAAGGTCGGGGCCGAACAGGGTGTCACCTGTGATCTTAGTTTAGTCTTGGAGGCTGTGTCCCCTGACCAGTGGTGTAACCACAGGAGCATTTTGGCTAGCACTCTATCCACACTGGTCTTACTTGCCAACCTAACAGTGTCCATTTGCTGTGTCAGATAGAAAGGCAAAAGCTGAGCTGAGTCAATTTGGCCTGGGGGGCATGTGTTGAAGTAGGTGTACTTTTGCTGTTCATGCCAAACCACCTAATGCTGTTGCTGGTCTGAAAATTGCAGTACCATGAGTGAAAACTTTTTGTAGCGATATCTCCATGCTCTTGTCCATAGGTCCCTTAAAGGCTGCATTCTTTGCTGGTAAAGTTGTGTTCTTAGACAAGAGTGCAATTGCAGGATCCACCCTGGGAGCCTTGTCCCAGAGTTTTTGTTTTTCTATTGGACCTGGGTGGGTGGAAAGAAATCACTTTTAGTGTGAACTGGTGATGGGCTTTTACCATTCGTTTTCTATTAACTAGGACAGTGCTGTCCAACTGGCAGCCCGCGACCCCCCTCTGTGTGGCCCCCCACCTGTCTGGCTGGTTTGATGGCTTACCTTTCTGTAAGATTTAAATGGTATCAGTACTGAGATTAACTGGCCCCCCTGCATGGTTCACACACACCTCAGATTCAGGCTGTAATTTTCCTGTATTGTTTAAACATGTAATCCCCTGCGTTGTTCACACCTTTTAATCCCTACAAGCACCCACATTGTTCACCTGTTCACACCTCAGACTGTGGGAGCAGTAGAAACCCGCAAATAATCCCTGCACACTATAAAAAGAATTTATACTGAGGTGGTACTGCAATTATTTTTTTTTAATATATAGTTATTGTGCCGACTGTAGAATCAGCGCCAGCATTGTGTCACTGTATACTGCTTATGTGTGCCATACTCTTATCTGCCCTATGCTGCCTGTGTGTGCCATACACGCAGGCAGTATAGGGCAGGCAAAATATGGCACACACAGGCAGCATAGGGCAGGTAGAGTATGGCACACACAGGCAGGGTAGGGCAGGCAGAGTATGACACACACAGGCAGGGTAGGGCAGGCAGAGTATGGCACACACAGGCAGGGTAGGGCAGGCAGAGTATGGCACACACAGGCAGGGTACTGCAGGCAGAGTATGGCACACACAGGCAGGGTAGGGAAGGCAGAGTATGGCAGATTTTTGCTGTACTACCACTGTTAATATGGGTATGGTAATGTGAAAACACGGGTGAGATTTCAAGTGATTGTGGTTTAAAAAGGGTGAGTGGCCAAAACGGACTTCCATTATCGGCCCTCCACCATGTAGGCCGAAAAAATTCCAGCCCTCGGTACCACAGAAGTTGGACAGCACTGAACTAGAAAATAGATTTAAAAATAGTGAAGGCTCCGGACTTTTTGGGTTGGACGCCCAAGTGTCTGCTTTTGATGCCATCACAGAAGTCAGCTAGCTGGGCCAGCAACAGAATCAATCAATCTCTTTAAGAGAGTCACTATCTACAACTTCACCCAGTTCCAGCTCGCTATCTTTTTCACTTAAGTCGTCTCTATCAGGTGGAGTACAGTTTGCTAGAACCTGAGCTTTCCATTTTTTGTAATGTGTAGGTATGGCTTGATTGATTGTGGATTGAATAGTAGATTTTTTCCAGTCAAATGGATCCTCCATCTGAGGTGGTTTAGAGGAAGTGGAGGGGTTAACATCCATGATATTGATTTAAAGACATGATCTTGATATGTGCCCCCTTGGGACTGGACTTGTTCTGGTTGTGCGCAGTCTGTGCACACCCCTTGTTCACCCTCTCAGTGTATGTTTGCAGATATTGTATTTTTTAAACTGTGTAGCATGTTTCTCGTCTGTGGTCTTTTTTAGTCTGTATAGGCAAATTGTATGCCTTCCCACCAACCCACAATAAGTAGTAGTGTGCTCTTGAAAAATGGAAGCGATTGCAGGAGATAGCTCTAAATACTGCACTGTTGACAGAGATGCATTCTCTAAACAGCTCTAGTTCCTAAAACCTCGCTGAAAAGTAACATATCCCAAGAGCGTCAGATCAGTGCGATTCCAGATGCATCCATCACACGTAAGAGAGGAAAGGGACATGCTATCACGTCATACGGCTTTTACACACTGACACCCTGCTCGTCCACACTCTTTTTCCCTCTACCCTCCAAAATCGGTCTGCACGGTATTAAATTGGTCCCAACCTGTGCTTGTTTCCTTGAACCATGTGCTGCCTGTAAGCTTACTTTGACAGGGTGGAATGAGAATTAGTAGAACTGATCTCTGTGAGATGACCACTACTACATACAAGAAGATTCAGGCTTTAACCATGACAGAGGCCAGGTGGCAAGAGTAGATCACAGGGTGACAAAGTCTGGGCACCCCTGCCCTAAGAGATCCTGAGAGTTATAGTTTAAGGATCAACTGCAGAAAGGAACAATTGGAACAGCCCTACATCACTGTACAAAGTAGTAGTACAATCTCATACCGGATAGAGCAGGAATCAGGTTGTAATACAGACAGGTAGGGACTGAGAGGTTAGAACAGACGCAAAGCAGTGTAGCAAAGGGAGCATCTTCCTACACCATTCCCACTGCATGATGGGTAATGTAGTTTTACATTAACCTTGGCTGTAGGCTTATTGTTAAATACAAACTACATTAGCCAAAGTGCACAGAGAAAAAAAAACCTCCAAGGCTCCAAAACGTAGCTCAAATCCATACCTTGGCAGGTTTGTACTTTAAATTAGTAGCCCAGTTTGGCAGAAAAACTGGCAACCCTGAGCTGGAGGAGCATGGACTTATATGAAGAGGGTGGAGCCCAAATTGTTGTTCTTCTGTCCTGCATACAGAGGTGAATACTTAACCCCAAAGCATCTGCACGAATAGGCAGGGTCGTTCTAGAGCAGTGTTCCCCAGCCAGTGGCTCGTGAGCAACATGTTACTCCCCAACCCCTTGGACGTTGCTCTCAGTGTGCCCAAAGCAGGTGCTCATTTTTGAAGGAATATAAGGAAGTTTTGGTTGCATAAAAACCAAACAGAGCCTTCTGTAGGCTGCCAGTCCATATAGGGGCTATTAAGTAGTCAATTATAGCTCTTATTGCCACCCCCCGGAACCTTTATCATGCATGTGTTGCTCTCCAACACTTTTTCCATTTGAATATAGCTCAGGGGTATAAAAGGTTGAGGATCCCTGTAGAATATATAGAATATAATATAGAATATAATTAAAAGACAATGTTCAGGGTATCCGAATTAACACCTACAACCCAATGAGTAAATACTATGGTAAATAACATTGTTAATGATCAAAAAGTATAGAAATTATCCATAATAAATTATTTATATTAATCCAATGTCACAATACAATTCTTCCTTTAACCAACTTAATGCCTGTGACTGTACTACCATCAAGAGTTTAAATACCGGGGAATTCCCTACCAGTCATTTGAACTGAAGAAGCCACTCGGATGAGTGGTGAAACGTTTTCAAGAAAAACTCAGAAAAGTCCAGTTGCTTTAGACTTAATTCTTCTAGATACTGTTAAGACAGCAATCTTAAAAGTTCATTGCAACATTCAATCCAGTACATTAGATTGACTTCTACAACCCCATCTGCTGGTAGTATAAGATGTACCATCTTGTATACTTGATTCAAAGACAGCAAAAACAGTCAAAATGAGAGTTATAGACTTTTAAGAAATCACATTGATTTGGAGTCCCATACTATAATATACAGTGGTGTGAAAAACTATTTGCCCCCTTCCTGATTTCTTATTCTTTTGCATGTTTGTCACACTTAAATTTTTCTGCTCATCAAAAACCGTTAACTATTAGTCAAAGATAACATAATTGAACACAAAATGCAGTTTTTAAATGAAGGTTTACATTATTAAGGGAGAAAAAAAACTCCAAATCTACATGACCCTGTGTGAAAAAGTGATTGCCCCCCTTGTTAAAAAATAACTTAACTGTGGTTTATCACACCTGAGTTCAATTTCTGTAGTCACCCCCAGGCCTGATTACTGCCACACCTGTTTCAATCAAGAAATCACTTAAATAGGAGCTACCTGACACAGAGAAGTAGACCAAAAGCACCTCAAAAGCTAGACATCATGCCAAGATCCAAAGAAATTCAGGAACAAATGAGAACAAAAGTAATTGAGATTTATCAGTCTGGTAAAGGTTATAAAGCCATTTCTAAAGCTTTGGGACTCCAGCGAACCACAGTGAGAGCCATTATCCACAAATGGCAAAAACATGGAACAGTGGTGAACCTTCCCAGGAGTGGCCGGCCGACCAAAATTACCCCAAGAGCGCAGAGACAACTCATCCGAGAGGCCACAAAAGACCCCAGGACAACATCTAAAGAACTGCAGGCCTCACTTGCCTCAATTAAGGTCAGTGTTCACGACTCCACCATAAGAAAGAGACTGGGCAAAAACGGCCTGCATGGCAGATTTCCAAGGCGCAAACCACTTTTAAGCAAAAAGAACATTAAGGCTCGTCTCAATTTTGCTAAAAAACATCTCAATGATTGCCAAGACTTTTGGGAAAATACCTTGTGGACCGACGAGACAAAAGTTGAACTTTTTGGAAGGTGCGTGTCCCGTTACATCTGGCGTAAAAGTAACACAGCATTTCAGAAAAAGAACATCATACCAACAGTAAAATATGGTGGTGGTAGTGTGATGGTCTGGGGTTGTTTTGCTGCTTCAGGACCTGGAAGGCTTGCTGTGATAGATGGAACCATGAATTCTACTGTCTACCAAAAAATCCTGAAGGAGAATGTCCGGCCATCTGTTCGTCAACTCAAGCTGAAGCGATCTTGGGTGCTGCAGCAGGACAATGACCCAAAACACACCAGCAAATCCACCTCTGAATGGCTAAAGAAAAACAAAATGAAGACTTTGGAGTGGCCTAGTCAAAGTCCTGACCTGAATCCTATTGAGATGTTGTGGCATGACCTTAAAAAGGCGGTTCATGCTAGAAAACCCTCAAATAAAGCTGAATTACAACAATTCTGCAAAGATGAGTGGGCCAAAATTCCTCCAGAGCGCTGTAAAAGACTCGTTGCAAGTTATCGCAAACGCTTGATTGCAGTTATTGCTGCTAAGGGTGGGCCAACCAGTTATTAGGTTCAGGGGGCAATTACTTTTTCACACAGGGCCATGTAGGTTTGGATTTTTTTTCTCCCTAAATAATAAAAACCCTCATTTAAAAACTGCATTTTGTGTTTACTTGTGTTATCTTTGACTAATAGTTAAATGTGTTGGATGATCAGAAACATTTTGTGTGACAAACATGCAAAAGAATAAGAAATCAGGAAGGGGGCAAATAGTTTTTCACACCACTGTATGCAGTGCATAATTAGGGTTAGTAAAGACCCTAAGTAAAACCTGCTGATTATAGGAAAAAAAGTCCCTTAGCAGACACTGTATACAGTTTGTAAATCCAATGGGCTTCTAATGTTAGTAGCACTAGGTCACGTTGCAGGGGGGGCTATGTGGTCTATAAACACGAATTGACATTAACGTAGTGTATGTTTGCCTTTTATGCAGTGTATAGGGATTGGCTATTCCAATTTGCCAATGTAGCATTTCCATACAAGTATGTCCTGTCCAATTCATAGAAAATATGTGGTTTCCGCAATTTGTAGATAAAAGTTATATAAATATTGCTATAACAATGATCGAATCTGTCCCGTTTTGCTTTAACATGTTAACATGTACGAACATTTTTTTGATGTGCATAAAATAATGCAGCCAGCAAAAAAAAAAAAAAAAAAAAGTCATGCCAAATTCTTTTATTTTATTTTATTTTTTTTGCTGTGGCCTGCAAGTTTTTGTTGCACAGTTAATTTTTCTGTGGCGAATTTTGTCGCCTGGTTATTTCGCCCATCACTACTTCTAACATTTGGAGCATAGTGAATTTGAACAAATTTCAAATCTGTACTGAGCATATATGTTTCACAATGAGTAAGTATGCATTCACAACTATACTTTTCTTTTTACCTCTTCCTCTTGTTATTATTGCGTCCCTGCATAGTTTTTCTACATTGGCCACCTTGGTGTTTTTTTAAAAAAAAAAATAGTCTCTAAGGTTTCGTGCTTTCTATGGGTGTGCTAGCTATACACTTATGTTTGTAATACAGTTTCAACATATAAATATATATATATATGTATATATACATACACACGTGTGTGTGTGTGTGTGTGTGTGTGTGTGTGTGTGTGTGTGTGTGTGTGTGTATATAAAACACGTTTAACTTAATTTTTTAAATTATTGTAGCCTTAGATATTATGTCCAAGAAGTCATCCAAGTCACTTTTAATGGTGAAATACAGAGAGCTAGCAGCTACTTGTCACAGCTAATAAATGCCAGAAATTACCCTGCCAAAGAGAATACTGAGAAACTTTGCTCAACTATGGAAAACATAAGCGATGCAAAGGCCTTTCCACCAGCGACAGGCTAATAGGATCTGCTTTCACAACCTCACTGCCTTTACAAAGAAAAACCGTTAGCATTGCCACAACAAGTAGCAGCTACTTTTTGTGCCTATTAAAATAGACAATGCTGATCATTTACTGATAATTGTCTCTACGTGTTTTTTAGCAGAGGCAATTCTCAGTATTGTCTATGGCAGGGTATTTTCTGGAGTTTAGTAGCCTTGAAAAAGTAGCTGCTACTAGTAGCTCAATGTGTCTTCACCCTTATGTAAGTTCTGTTCCTTAGGTCTAAACAAGTGGCCCTTTTGTTATTTTCTGTATAAAAAACCCTGCTGTCTATAATATCATCTAATGTACTTGTAAAGAGTAACTATGTTCCTTTGCAAGGACCTTTTCTCGAAAGAAAGCAGCCACAAACTCTTTCCTCATATTTTAATTGTTCAATTTATTTTACCATATAAGTCTCACATCTTTCTACCTGTTCCAGTCCTTTAATATAATTTTTAAGTACTGGAGCCTAAAACTGTACTGCAAACTCAAGGCAAGGCCTTTCCAAGGATCTATAAAGAGGCAAAAATATATTTTCATCCCTTAACTCAAATGTCCTTTTAATGCAAGACATTACATATGCTTTAGCAGCCACTGACAGATACTGTTTAGAATTACAAAGTCTGCTATCCACAAAAACTCCCAAAACCTTCTCAGTTAAGGGCTGTGGCACACGGTAGATTAGTCGCCGCGCAACAAATCTCCCTTGTCGCGGGCGACTAATCTCTTGAAATACGATCCCACCAGCTAAAATGTAAATCGCCGGTGGGATGGTATACGCGGCGCAGCAATTTGCCATCCCACCAGCGATTTACATTTTAACCGGTGGGATGGCATTTCTGGGAGATTAGTCACCCGCAACAAGTACATATCCATTTAACTAGATAAGAATTTTGTTTATTTGCGGCACTTAGCTGGCCATATAAGGCCATATAAGGGATACAAAAAGCTGCCGACTCTGCCCTTCCAGACCAAGTCAGCAGCTTATAGACCAGGGACAGGGCACCCCATTAATATCTGCACGTGGGTAGCCAAATTGGAAAAAAAATCTACTTTTATCTTTATATGCATAGCCTGGGCATTCTGATACTACTTTCTTAGGCAGCAAAAAGCACAATTCCTTTAATTGGGAAAAAGGTGGCAAAAGTTGCTACCCATAGTTCTTTGTTATAGTGAAGTGAAATTCATACTCTAGAATTACAACAGACAAGACCATTCTTTATACACATTACATTTGTTTTCTATCCAGCATTTCCAAATAACTTTAACCTTTAAAGTTTGTTTCATATTATAGTTATAAAATGTTCCGATATGTTTCACTTTCTTCTCAAAATGTTTTACAGTTTAGCAATTTTTTATTTTTGAGGCAACACAAAGTGGACCCTAGAGCTCTCCTTTAGCCACTGCTTTTATGTAAATATTAAGGCTTCTGAAATAAAAATACAACAGCAAATTATATTGTATTGTACATTAAAAATGCTCCTATTGAAAAAAAAAAACTGGTCCTAAAAGAGCCAAGACTACAACACAATCATGTTAATACATAATCAGTAGTTAAGAAAGCTCATATTAGGCAAATTAGTAGAGTAGCAAGGTGTTTGATTAGCTAAGGAGTCCTGTGTAATTTATAACCCAATGCAATATTTCTTGTCTCTTAGCTTCCTTTTAGAACATAATTAAGTGGCAGTATACGTAACTATTTTCTGCAGCCATCTCACTTCCCTTACTTTCCTCTTAGCCAAACATTGCTGCTCTGTGGATAATTAATAGATAACAGTGCTAATCCTATTGGGAGATGATTAGCAATTAAAACTCCTAATTAAGTCTGTGCATAATTCACTGAAATTACAGTTTATGTACACAAAGGGGAGTTTGTTTGGTTTTGTCTGGCCTTGTACAAATATGTGTTGATATCTTTATTGTTCATTATTTTTCCCCCAAGCCAAGACCTCAGTCTGTTTCACATCAGGGCTTCATTACAGGATTTGTAAGTGATATAAGAGCAGATGTTCCAGTCGGTCTATAGAGAGACAGTGGCAAATAGCCTCTCATTATGTCTTTTGTTAGTAAAGATGTGTTTTTGTGGATTAAAAATTTCTTAATTCACCATCAACACACAATTAGCTGTATCCCTCAACTCAGACTAAGTGAAATAATCAACCAACATAGAAATATAAAATGCACCTTGAAAATGTAATTTATTTTATTGTTTCCATCTGGTGTAACAGTTAAGAAAATATTAATGGATTTTCAGTGTATTTATGCATTTCCTTTTATTGTCATATCTGTAATTTAGTAACCTTTCACATTATTGTCTTTACAGGTTTTAGTCTCCTGCTTGCTCTCTGAAACCATATATTAACACAGTATACATAAAAAAGGAACCACTATAAAGCCCCCACGGATATCCACACTAATCTTTATTTCCGCTTCCCTCAAGTAAAATACATTAGTGGCAGTTCAAATGAAATATCTACTTTGCCATTATATGGATCTGCATATATATGTATAAATTACCAATTTGTTTCTCTACTCCTTATATGTTAAATGTACCCTAACCCTTTATAGATTGTAAGTAGCGATGAGCAAAAAATATTGCCACAATGCGTTTCTGTAATTTTTGCCATTTCGCCAACGGGACCAATTTATTTCTAATTGCAAGAAGGGCCCTTCAATCCTATTCTTACTTTGTAAAGTCTTTTTAGTTAAATTACTGTAAGATCCCTGTTTGTTATAAATTAATGTAAAGCGCTGCATAATTTACTGGCGATACATAAATATATGATGATGATATACATTCATGAAAGCACGATTGAGTACGAATGAGAAAAATTTGTATTTTTTCTAATTGCTGAAACTTTTCGTATTGACCACGATATAGTTAAAATAGTACGACTTTTTCGCGGTTTTTGTTACATTATACAAAAAAGTTGTATTTTTCGCAAAAACTACGACCATTTCAGAATTCATTCAAGCTTTGGTATCATTTCTTTTGGCCAGGTTGGAGCTGTGTCCATTGAGTCAAGTTCAACCCATCCAAGTAAACCCAGCACACACAACCCACACCTACCAATCTATACACTCACATACATAAACTATATATACAACCACTAATACTAACTGTAGATATTAGTATCACAATAGCCTTGGATATTCTGATTGTTCAAGAACTCATCCAGGCCCCTCTTAAAGGCATTAACAGAATCTGCCATTACCACATCACTAGGAAGGGCATTCCCCAACCTCACTGCCCTCACCGTGAAAAACCACCTACGCTGCTTCAAATGGAAGCTCCGTTCCTCTAAAGGGGTGACCTCTGGTGCGTTGATTGTTTTTATGGGAAAAAAGAACATTCCCCATCTGCCTATAATCCCCTCTAATGTACTTGTACAGAGTAATCATGTCCCCTCGCAAGCGCCTCTTTTCCAGAGAAAACAAACCCAGCCTCGACAGTCTAACCTCATAGCTTAAATCTCCCATCCCCTTTACCAGTTTAGTTGCACGTCTCTGCACTCTCTCCAGCTCATTAATACCCTTCTTAAGGACTGGAGCCCAAAACTGCACCGCATACTCAAGGTGAGGCCTTACCAGGGACCTATAAAGGGGCAAAATTATGTTCTCATCCCTTGAGTCAATGCCCTTTTTTATACAAGACAGCACTTTATTTGCTTTAGTAGCCACAGAATGACACTGCCTGAATGTCAATGGAGGGTGTGAACGATTTTTCCTGCAATCATTATTGCTACGTGTATGACCACCTTAAGACCTCCAAATTCCTTTCTAAATATCTCAGACTTAGCTTCCTACCTTTTCTTCCCTGTAGCTCTACAAAGATACATCCAAACTACTTATCTTTAATATATATGCACAATATGGCAAAACACCTGGTCAAATCAGGCCCATGCACACATACACATACACACACACACACACACTAATAAAGTTCAATCAGAGACTCCTTAAAATGGTTGGTGCCTGTGTAGACAGCATAGAGCAAATCTCATTTGTCATTAAAAAATAAAAATAATATTTTAGTTGTTAAAGCCAAAAGGACAATTCTCTTTTCATCCTGAATTTATCCCTGATATGTTAACCAGTCTCTTCTAATGCTGATTTGTCATTCCTTTGGTACCTGTAATCAAGTTGCATCTGGTTTTTCTCTAACCTTTTTCTCTAATTCAACCATTTTTTTTTTACTAATGCAAACAACTCCACTTCCCCTATAGATAATGTCACAATACACGGTTTATCCTCTGTACCCACTAAGCACCAATTATAACTGATGACATCTCAAATATTTTAGAAGAGAAGACATTTACAGAATTTGCGGAGGAGCACTGTGGCTAAGACACCATGCACATACAAATAGGGATCCAATTGCAGGACAGTGCGTAAAAACCAACCGCTCCACCCATCAAAGTGAGATACATGCTCAGACATTCAAACAGTATAGTCAAAATCAGCCAAACTGCTTGACTTTAGTGAGTGAATAAAGATGTGGTTTTGTATGTCTAGGCAAAGACATGGCATTTATTAAACATATTGTTGCTGTTTGGCATCTTAACAACTAGGAGGCTCTTACAAGACCCCCAATTGGGATTTTTCCATAGTCCGATTGTACCTGTTTAAATAAACAAGCAATGCACTTTGATCTGTCATATGGCACAAAAGGGCTGTGGCAGACGGGGAGATTAGTCGCCGTGCGACAAATCTCCCCAATATGCCATCCCACCGGCTACAATCTAAATCGCCGGTGGGATGGCATACGCAGCGCCGAAATCGCCAACGTTTCCTCCACGTCTGCCATCCCACTGGCGATTTACATTCTAGCCGATGGGATGGCATTTCGGGGAGATTAGTTGCCCGCGAAAAGGGAGATTTGTCGGAGGCGACTAATCTCCCCGTCTGTCACGGCCCTTAGGCAGAAGTGCACAGCAAGGTCTAAATCTGCTTCATAAAGCATCACATTTAAGATCCATTACTGAAAAAACATACAAATATTTGTTTGCTAGTATGAATCCATTTTCTGACTCATTTATGTTTTATTGCAGACCATGGGGAAAGCCCTCAATGTTTCAGTGCCAGCAGTATATATTTTGGTTAACAATTCAAGGTCATCCCTTACTAAC